>NC_090266.1:11017604-12505156 GCF_040414725.1 Anabrus simplex
CTTCACTATTATAATACCCTTAACCGACTTGGTCTTTAAACGGTTTCTTTCTCTTGACCACTGTGTATTAATCAATGAAAACACTCTTTCAACGAAATAAATAAACCTAACAAATTTCTTAGCAACTCACTACACCACTGCTTATCTAAAGTTGTATGTTTATCAATTTCGGAGCTCCTAGTGTAATTCTGAACATTCCAAAATTGGTCAAAAGGTTTAGAATCGTCTATCTCCACACCTTTAGATTGCAAATACTCGAGACAAGGAAACTGAATGTCTTTCATACTATGAAGCTTCATCCACTGGAAACACTTAAATTCTTCCATCGTAGGGTTACACCACTTCAACAACAACATGTTCTAAAACTGCAGTGAGGAATTTCAGTGACTTTTTGACTTCATGAGGTGTTGCGGCTTTTGTGTTTGTACTCTTCTGCCGCATTTCATTTGTCACATTTGGCAACGTGCTGCTGCGTTTTCTAAAATTATCACACTGAACATGGCCAACGGCAGCAGTACACGGATTTTGGTGTACCTCTGAATTTTGCTGTACATATGTAAATATGCAGTGTTTCATTCATGTGTAATAAATATTTGAATCACCTTCTGAGTGATGTGTTTGTGTCTGCTCGTTTGGAGCAGTCTGCTCCTCTATTTGATTTGTCATAAAATTGTATTTGTGCGCCTATAGAAATGAACTTTGTTGTGTGGGGCCGGTATGTTGTTTCGTCGTTCGCAACATAAAATTTTGGTCTTTCCGAGCCGCGATAAGAATCATTGTGAACTTTGTACATTGCTAGTCCCCATAAAATTCTTATCGTATTGAATTAATCAAAAACAATCAATCACTGCTGATCTGCATTTAGGGCAGTCGCCCAGGTGGCAGATTCCCTATCTGTTGTTTTCCTAGCCTTTTCTTAAATGATCGCACGAAATTTGAAAATTATTGAACATTTCCCTTGGTAGCTAAGTTATTCCAATCCCTAACTCCCCTTCCTATAAACGAATATTTGCCCCAATTTGTCCTCTTGAATTCCAACTTTATCATATTGTGATCAATCCTACTTTTAAAGACACCACTCAAACTTATTCGTCTACTGATGTCCTCCCACGCCATCTCTCCACTGACAGCTCGGAACATACCACTTAATCGAGCAGCTCGTCTCCTTTCTCCCAAGTCTTCCCAGCACAAACTTTGCAACAGTTTTTGTAACGCTACTCTTTTGTCGGAAATCACCCAGAACAAATCGAGCTGCGTTTCTTTGGATTTTTCCAGTTCTTGAATGAAGTAGTCCTGGTGAGGGTCCCATACACTGGAACCATACTCTAGTTGGGGTCTTACCAGATACGTATGTGCCCTCTCCTTTACATCCTTACTACAACCCCTAAACACCCCCATAACCATGTGCAGAGATCTGTACCCTTTATTAACAATCATATTTATGTGATTACTCCAATGAAGGTCTTTTCTTATATTAACACCTAGGTACTTACAATGATCCCCAAAAGGAACTTTCAACCCATCAACGCAGTAATTAAAACTGAGAGGACTTTTCCTATTTTGTGAAACTCACAACGTGTCTTTTAACCCCGTTTATCATCATACCATTGCCCACCGTCCATCTCACAACACTATCGAAGTCACCCTGCCGCCCCTCACAATCTTGTAACTTATTTATTAATCTGTACAAAATAACATCATCTGCAAACAGCCTTATCTCTGAGTCCACTTCTTTAGACATATCATTGATGTATATAAGAAAATGTAATGGTCCAATAGTACTGCCTTGAGGAATTCCTTTCTGAATTATTACAGGGTCAGATAAAGCTTCGCCTAAAGTATTTCTCTGAGTTCTATTTTCTAGAAATATAGCAACCCATTCAATCACTCATTTTTATAGTCCAATAGCACTCATTTTTCCCAGTAGTCTTCCATGATCTACCCTGTAAAATGCCTTAGATAGGTCAATCGCTGTACAGCCCATTTGGCCTCCTGAATCCAGGATATCTGCTATATCTTGCTGGAATCCTACATGCTGAGCTTCAGTGGAATAACCTTACCTAAACCCAAACTGCCTTCCGTCAAACCAGTTATTACTTTCGCAAACATGTCTAATATAATCAGAAAGAATGCTTTCCCAAAGCTTACATACAATGCATGTCAAACTGACTGGCCTGTAATTTTCAGCTTTATATCTATCACCCTTTCCTTTATACAGAGGGGCTACTATAGCAACTCTCCTTTCATTTGGTATAGCTCCTTCAACCTAACAATAATCAAATAAGTATTTCAGATATGATACTATATCCCAACACGTTGCCTTTAGTATATCCCCAGAAATCTAATCAACTCCAGCTGCTTTTCTAGTTTAAAACTTTTGTATCTTACTGTAAATGTTATTGTTATCATAGGTAAATTTTAGTACTTATTTAGTATTACTCACATCCCCTATCTGGACATTATCCTTGTAACCAACAATATTTATATACTGCTGACTGGATACTTCTGCCTTTTGAAGATCCTCGCATACACACTCCCCTCGTTCATTAATGATTCCTGGAATGTCCTTCTCTGAACCTGTTTCTGCCTTAAAGTGCCTATACATACCCTTCCATTTTTCACTAAAATGTGTATGTTCACCTTTTATGCTTGCCATCATGTCATCCTTAGCTGACTTTTTTGCTAGATTCAATTTCGTAGTAAGTTCCTTCAATTTCTCCTTACTTCCAGTGGTAGTGATGATTAATGATACCGCAGCGCTATGTACTGTAAGTCTGTTCCATTTGTCTTTATTGTTCCTATCTTGACTAGTGTGGACATCCTGCCTAATATTCTAACCCTACTGCTAGCACTTTCCGTGTATAGAATTAACAGATTTTTCTTGATTTCTCATGGCCATTGTAAGCTTTCGTGCTAATAATTTGTTGGGCCGCTTTGTGTATTTTGCATATTTTAGAACGTACGTGATTTATTATACGTTATTTCATACTTTAGGAATCTGCCTACATTATTGGGTCCATTTAATTGCTCTCACTCACTCTGACAATGGAAAATTAATGCACTGTACGGAATATAGACTTTATTGTTTGTATAGTTACCATAGTTGTAAGATTGACTTCTGTTATTATCTTGTCAATAATTAATCACCCGAACTATTCATCATGGGGTTTGAATCCGAAGCAAAGGCTGTTCCAAAACGTGGCCTACTTAAAACGTCATTAACTCATCTTGAAAAATACTTGAAGCAAGATAACATCAACCATCACAAACTGATTTCAAGGCAAAATAGGCTGCCAGAAATCTGGAAGGAATTCAGCATTCTTAGGGAGCATGTAGAATGTGAATTAGACTCAAAATCTAGCAAAGCCCTCTTTGGGGAGCATGATGAATTTGAAAACAGATATCATGCAATAGTTGGTAGGATTCAAGAACTGCTTTGCTCATTTGAGAGATCCACAAGTCCAAGCAATGCATCCGTAATTTCAGATGACGCTACTCAATTCAGCTCCAGTTTGAAACTTCCTCCCACTGAATTGCCTGTTTTTAAAGGGGATTTGATAAAATACTTGAGTTTCAGGAATACCTTTCAAAGCTTATTTATTAACAATACCCACATTGACAATCTGCAAATACTACACTACCTACTCTTGACTCTTCTAGGCGAACCTAGGGATTTCTTGGATAACCTAGCCACATGCGCTGAGAACTTCATTGTCGCTTGCAATTTAATTGATGAAAGGTACAGTAATAAACGCTTGATTGTTTCACAGCACGTAAAACGAAATCTCCATAATTATGCTAAATCTCCATAATTGTACTAGTGGATCTTCCGTTGAATATCGCATGTTGATAAACCAAGTTAAAATCTAACCTTAGTTGTATTGATAATTTGGAGGGTTAAGTTCCACTTTATGAAAGTTTCCTAAGGGAATTGATTCTAAATAAGATCAAGTCCAACCATAGAAGTAAATGGGAAATCAAATTTGCCTCCACTGATATTCCCAAACTAAATAATTGAATTGATTTCTTGGGAAGAAAATGTTAAACATTAGAGCTAACAGAATGCAAGAAACCTGTTATTGAGCTAAAACGAGACTTAAAATCCAACCTAAAAGCCCTTCACATTACCAACAATAGCACTTCCTTGAATTGTAGATTTTGCAAACTTGAAAATCACAGCATTTATTGTTGTAGAGAGTTCAAACAAGCAAACATTGATCATCGTTGCAAGTTTGTGAGGGAAAATAAACTTTATTATCTTTGTTTTTCCGCTTCTCATGTTTCTAACCAGTGTAAGCAAAACAAGTGTCCCCAGTGTAATGGGCCCGCAACTTATTTGTTCACAAGGAACAAGCAAGTCCCAATAATAATAATATTATTTATGCTACAAGTTTTGCAATTGTTTCACCCACTGCCATGAAGATTGATTCAGGACTAGGTTCTAATGTTTTGCTGAGCACAGCGTGTGTAGGAGTAAAAGATAGCTCAGGAGAGATTGTACTAGTTAAAGGTTTGTTAGACCCTGCGAGTCAATTATCCTTTGTGACTTCTGATCTTGTCAAGAAGCTTGGTATCCGTGCAAGGGCTTGTCGTCTACCTATTGTTGATATAGGCAATACGAATATCTCTCCTGTAAGCTCCATATGTAACCTTGTTTTGTTCTCCAATGTATCAGATTATACATTGAAGTTGAACTGCGCAGTCGTGAACACAATCACAAGTTCACTTCCTGCGCAGGAAATTGATTGTTCCAATTGGGTTATTCCTCATGATATTATTTTGAGTGATAGGACATTTAATCAGCCCTCTACTATTGATATTTTTCTAGGTGTTGATGACTGCTACGAAAGTGTGTTTTCTAATATTTTGCATAAGAAGTGTCATCCCGCCTTATTAGATATCGAATTTGGTTGGGTGCTGTCAGGCACTTTCCCTGAGTCGTGCATTAAGAATAATGCCAAGGCTCGTCGTACCAATCTTGTAAAACTTGATTCTCTTGACACTTATCTCCAATGATTCTGGGTGCTTGAAGAAATTCATCAATCAGTTCTTACTCCTGAAGAAAGGGCTTGTGAAGAACACTTTGTGAATAGTGTTCAAAGAGATGATTCTGGTAGGTGTGTTGTCAAACTTCCTATTCTTGCTCAAGTGCCACCTGTGGCTGAGTCTAAGCATAATGCTGTTAGAAGGCTCAAATAAATTGCAAATAAATTTGCTAGGCTTCCAGACTTGAAAAGGAAGTATGTAGATTTCAGGCGCGAATACAGTGAAATGGGTCACATGGAAATTGCACCTCCAGAGACCTCTAACTCGTTAAGCTGTTACATGCCCCATCATTGTGTGCTCAAGGATTCTAGCACTACAACCAAGCTGAGAGTTGTTTTAGACGGAAGTTTTGAATCATCAAATTGGATAGCCTTGAATTCTATGTTAATGGTTGGTCCTACTGTTCATCCTGACTTGCTGTCCATTGCCTTAATGTTCAGAACCTATTTTGCTGCTCTTACAGCTGACATTGCTAAGATGCACAGGTGTGTGCTAATTCATCCTGACCACAGAAATCTTCAGAAAATTATTTGGCATGAAACTACTGATGAAGAAATCAACGACTACCGTCTTACTACTGTCATATACGGTCAATGTTCCCCCCTTTTCTTGCTACAGGATATCTAGTTCAACTTGCTGATGAACACAAGGAATCTAACTCCACTGCATCAGAGATCATTCGCTCTTGTTTTTATGTTGACGACTTGCTGACTGGTACTAGTTCAGTTGAAGAAGCTAAGGTGCTTCAATTAGAAATCTCTTCTGTGCTTGATAGTGCACATTTTCATCTTAGAAATGGACGTCAAATTGTCCAGAAGCTCTTGCCAATGTCCCTGTAGAGGATAGAGAAAAGTTGTCACCTTGTAACCTCACTAAGGATGAAGCTATTAAAACATTAGGTATCGTGTGGCATCCTAAATGTGATGAGTTTCAGTTTCAAATAAATTTGAAGAAATAACCTCAGGAAGTCACTAAGAGAAGCATTCTCACTATTATTGCTTCCAAATTTGATCCCCTTTGATTGTTAGGATATGCCGTGGTTAAGTGCAAACTTATCCTGCAGTCTCTTTGGCAGTTGAAAATTGATCGGGATGATGCGTTAGAATCTTCATCTGAAATTATTGAAATCTGGAATGCTATCTACAGTGAGCTCCCCTTACTTAATGAACTCAGAGTGCAAAGAAATGTGATGCCCTTTGCTAAGAATAAGGTATTGAAATCCATGGTTTCTCTGACGCTTCAGAATCTGCCTATGGTGCTTTTGTGTATGTTAGGACAGTATCTGATAATGATGATATATCAGTGATCCTGTTGACTGCTAAATCAATAGTTGCTCCATTCCAACAGCAATCTATTGCCCGTTTAGATCTTTGTGCTGCTCTATCGCTTTCTCGCCTTATGAGTAAGGTCACTGAATCGCTGAAATTGCACATTCCTTTCTCCACGTACTGCTGGATTGACAGCACGATAGTTCTGTGTTGGTTACAGAAACCCGCCAATTGTTGGAAAAACTTTGTTGCTAATAGAGTTGCTGAAATTCAATCCCTCACTTCAGCCGCAGATTGGAGACTTACCCTACCCGCAGCAATCCAGCAGACCACTTGTATCGAGGTGTTTTTCCCTCACAAATGTTTTCCCTTTATGCATGGTGGCAGGGTACCTCCTGGTTGCACGAATTGTCCCCAGTGTATCCTGATTTTGTTGCCTGTAATACACCATCTGCTGTGAATGCAGAATCGGAACCCTCTTTGAGAGTCCTCCTAGTTAACGTGTACCCACCTGAGTTAGAGAAGATTTCGTCCTTCTCAAACTTAAGCGAGTTTATAGCTATGTTCTGAGATTTATTACCAATGTTCACTCCACTAAGGATGCTCGTTTCATTGGTCCACTTACCCCTGAAGAATTGAGGATCAGTGAAATTTTAAAAAATAAGTCTTATGCAAGCTAGTGTATATGGGAAGGGACTGCATGACTTGTAGTTGATTCTTCGAGCTCATTGAAAACTTTGAATCCGATCCCCGATGATGACTGGTTGTTGAGAGTCGGTGGTCGACCCATGAATTCTGAGTTGGAATATAATGAAGAACACCCCATCATTCTTCGTCCGAAACACTTTGTTACTAAATAGATTTTCAAACATGAACATGGGATGCTTTTGCATTCTGGCCCTCAGGGTGTATGGTTTTCCTTGCGTGACAGATTTTGGATTCCACGTGGGAAGGCAGTTATTCGTGGTGTGATCCATTCGCGTTACAAGTGCTTCAGAAGCAAACCTCAACTTAGCACTCACAAAATGTGTCAGTTGCCCTCGTAGAGTGTTGAACCCTTTGTTAAGGTTGGTCTTGATTATGGAGGCCCAGTCATCATAAAGGGTGATAACCCTAGGAGTAAGATAAAGTTTAAAGCTCTCTTTGTTTGTCTTGTTAGTAAGGCAATACATCTTGAAACGGTGAAGAGTCTAACGACTCAGGACTTCCTCGCCGCATTTCCAAATCTCATCTTGAGTGATAATGACACAAATGTTGTTGGAGCCAACTATGAGTTATTAAGATTTATTAAGGATAGCTCTACTGAAATAGAAGAATGTTCATCTAATTTGAATGTGAATTGGAAGTTTATTCCACCCTTCAGTCCTCATTTCGTTGGACTTTGGTAGGCTGGAATAGAGTCTTAAAAATCATTTTTAAAGCGAACTCTAGGAAAATGCATTCTTAATTTTGAAGAGCTGTGTACTCTTTTGTATCAAATTGAGTCTGTGTTGAATTCGAGACTTCTCTGTTCAATGATTGACGACCGCAATTATCAATACTATTTGACACCTGGACATTTTCTAGAAGGGAGACGATTGACCTCTATCCCCTCTACGGACTTATCCAACAGCTCCCGCTCCTGTCTAACTAAATGGAATTTGGTGGAAGAGCTGTAACCATTTTTCGGCAGAGGTGGTCAAAGGAATACATACAATCACTTCAACAAAGACGTAAGTGGTCTTCAGGAAGAAAGTGGACTCGAACTGTGTGAGACTTGGTGCTTCTAAAGGATGATAACCTTCCTCCTCTGGTTTGAAAGACTGGTATAATCCAGGAGCTGCATCCTGGTTGTGACAATATTACTCGTGTGGTCAGTGTAAAGACTAAAACTGGTCTTTAGCGCCGTGCCATAGTGAAATTGTGTGCATTGCCCAAAGATGCCGTATAGTTGTATATTTGTATAAATGTTGTGTGTGAAGTTTTTTTATTAAATTGTCTGTGATTGTGCATAAGACACTTGAGTTTGATTTTGAGTGTTGAGATCCCTCAAAGGGGCAGTATGTTGCGACTTTTGTGTTGGTACTCTCCTGCCGCAATTCGAGCAACGTGCTGCTAATTATCACACTGAACATGGCGACCGGCAGCAGTACACTTTGTGGTACTCGTACATATGTGATGTGTTTGGGGCAGTCTGGTCCTCCAGCTGATCTGACTTGTTTTAAAATCGTATTTGTGCGCCTGTGGAAATGAACTTTGTTATGTGCGGCCGATATGTTGTTTCGTCGTTCGCAACAAGAAGTATGAATTTATTTTCCACCCTATCATTCAGTGTGGCCAGAGTTGAACCTAATATATCAAAACTTCTGCTATAGAGAGCGTTTCTTTTTCAATGTATGAAATTTTGTTGTGAAAAATGTGCATAGTGGAATGAACAAACCACAGGTAAGGCTCAGAAAACTATAACAGGAACAGAAAGTACGACTTTAGAGCTGCAGGAAGTGAACTGGCAGTACATGAGCACCTTCTTGCAGTGCATGTGCTCGCCATCCAACCCCGATTACATCTTCATTTAATTTACTTTTAAATGCTGAAAATAAGTTTTTGCCTTCTTTACGATTAAACCCTTCATAATTTACATTTGCATCGTCTCCACTAAAAGGAACACATTCAGCAGAAATATTATGCTTCTTTAAAGTCTCGGAACCGTAATTGAGTATTGTCTCTGAAGTTTTATTAGGACATGTTTGTAGTTCTAAGACTTTAGTTTGAATACCATTTTCTTTATAGTCGAAATATTGCATAACAATAGGAAAAAGTTTCAAAGCTCCATGGTTGCTAGCATCAGTACCCACTCCGAACAAAGGAATACTATTATTCAATGTTTTAGTGATAACGTCAATGGAATGAGGAGCGATTACATTATTTATGATAGCTTCAGTTTTGGTTCTAGTGCATGATATTTTGTTAGCAATCTCAGAATCTGCAAATAGCACTTTATCCAACTTTGATGTGCAGTCCATAGACCTATACGACTGATGGTGAGAAACAGTGTGATATCCAAATGTTGCCTCTGTTGCCCGAACTTTCCCATCTGGTGGGGAATGTTTAATCGGGTACAATGAATCAATATTACCGCTAGAAGAACTGCTTCTAACTGTTTTTCTATGCTTTTCACAAGCAATATATCTCTCGAGATCACCTGCACCTTCGTTTCCAACAGTTACATATCAGTCACAAATATAACATTTTGCCTCACGTTCGTTACGTCCCTTTCTAAAACAAGGGTACTTCTGTTTCAGTTTCTCCGAGAACTTACATTTCCACTTTTGTGCCTCGCCGCTTTTGAGTGATGACATACTGATATTATTCAAATTTCATAATAAAATCACAAACACTCCACTCACAGACAAGATCCGAATCCAACTAGCACAAAAACAAAACTACGTAATACCGCAGCCAGCATTACTTGACTGGTGAATCCCCGCCGAGAAGACCCCGACCCCGACCCCGACCCCGACCGAGTACGTTCAGATCACGTTGGGTGGTGTCACCACTTTGATGACAGGCCCTTCAGACAGCTCTAACTTAAGATATCATTTATTTATTAAGAGAGTAAATGATGTAGTCTGATAGGGGTATCCAGTATATGGACTAAGAAAGGGGAGGTGCGACGAAAACAGCTTTGCAACAGAGAAAACAATAGGAAACTGAATGACTAAGAATACCATATGAAAAAAGCCGGACATTTAAAAGCAAAGCCCGACAGAGGACAATCATAAAAAAGGGAGGGCATGTCTGGCATGTATTGAATGGACAACTATACCAACATTTAACTAATTTCTCAGACGAGGCCTGGTTATGTATGTCATCGCTATTAAACCTGGCTGTCCCTCTCAAACATCGGTGCACGGTGTGCCATCAGTAATGATACGCCCTTATGTTAACACCAATGAGTTGCTTTCACTCCAATAAAACAATAATTGAAACCGAGGGGGATCTTGCACGCAGACTTTTCACCCCCTTAACTTTATGTTGTAGTCGCTCACAATACCATAAATTACTCACTGCTCTAGATATGTGTTTGTCAGATAAGTGCAATGTCCACAGTTTCTAAAGGAAATTGTCCGAAGAGGAGCTTCAATCAGAATGCGATGTTTGTAAGGTAGGTAGTAGCTTCTTTTGCCCTCGACTTCAGGTAGCATCCTTGCTTAATACATAAGAACCTGATTGCACTGCTCGTACAAGAAGAGAACATTTTCACGCTGGAGGTGCATATCTCATATTTTCATCTTTATCGTTGTAACGACGACTACGCCAATACTTAATGAACCGCTGGCAAGGTGTTCGTTGTTGACAACGACGGAGCGCCCTACTACGTGGATGCCACGTCAGGAAATGGGCGGCCTTCGGAAACAGGTCAAAGTCACACACACTCATGTCTGGTAAGTAAAGAGGATGTACCAAGACCTCTCAATGCCACCGCTGCAATAAGAGCTCCACATTCTTTGCGACATGACAAGTTGCGTGGTGATGCAACACGATAGGACCATCGTCTCGCAATATACAGGACGTTTGCGTCGCATAGCCGGATGTAGATGTAGCTCCAGAAATCGCCTGCAGTAGTCACTGTTGATGATTTGACCCTCAGGCTCAGCTTGCATAACAATAACACCCTCGCAGTTGTATGCCACAATCACCATAATCTTCACTCGACTGGGTTCCTCTGGACGTGGCAAACCCTGGGTAGGCTCGTGGCCACGTCTCATCAATGCGGTATCTGTCCAGGTGGATGCCAGTGCCATTCCTGTACGTCGATGAGTTGATGTTGAACACAACGGGACGCAATTTTCCTCATTTTCCTCAGTATGTGCCACACCTTCTGATGACACCACTAACGATGTCTCATTCCGACCCGCACGAATCCTCCTATACTGTAATGCATTCTCGCCACAGGCTTCACGTAATCCCCGATAACATTTGATGCATTTTAGCCACCGACCACCTCGATTCTTGTCCACGAACGCTGATCACCACACAGCAACAGATGCCCACCATATCCTATCTCCACTACTTTATTTACAGGTTTTTGTGTTGTGTCACTGCTGTTGTTGTTGGCTCGTTGATTCACCACTCCGTGCCAGCCTATCTTGTGCTAGACTTTTCATTTCTGCGTAACTATTACATGCTACATGTGCTCTAATCTGCATTTCATATTGATACTTTGGTTTACCCCGACCATTTTTACCACCTGCACTTCCCTCAAAACGTAATTAATAATGATTTCGCGTGGCTTTTTCTAACCGAGTGCAGCCCTTGTAAGGCATACCCACCGATGAGAGTGGGTGGCATCTGCCATGTACAGGTAACTGCCTGTTCTTGTGGGGGAGGATAGTGTTATGTGTGGTGTGTGAGTTGCAGGGATGTTGGGGACAGCACAAACACCCAGCCCCCGGGTCAATGGAATTAACCAATGAAGGTTAAACTCCCCAACCTGAACCGAAGGCCAGTACGCTGACCATTCAGCCAACAAAACATAACTATAATTCTGTCTCTTATTCTAGTCGATCTCCTCTCGCCAATTGGAGTCAGTATACATTCTTTCATGATTCGATGTATCCATCTCACCTCCAGCAGTTTTTCTGTAACAGCAAAAGCTTCTATTCACTTTCTTTCTGAGCTAGTTATCATACATGTTTTACTTCCATTCTATGCCACGCCCCAGACGAAAGTCTTCCAAAACATCTTTCTAATTCCTGTATCAATGTTCGAAGTGAGTAAAGCTCTTCCTTGCTTGTGCTAGTCTGCACTTTACGTCCTCCTCACTTCTGCCTTCATCTACTTCCCTTAAGACCACCTTCATCACCTGACCTCGTTCCACTGCACTCCATTACTTTTGTTTTTTATTTGTTTATGTTCACCTTGTACCTCTTACCCAAGACTCCGTCCATACCATACATCAATTTCTCCAGATCTTCTGCAGTCTCAGATAAAATGACATTATGATAGGGAAATCTCAGGGTTTTGATTCCCTGCCTTTGATTGTGATTCCCTTTCCAAAATCAGCTTTGATTTCCTTTACGGCCTGTTCTATACAAGCAATGGAAATGAGAGATATAAACTGCAGCCTTGCCGCACTCTTGTCTGGATTGCTGCTTACTTTTCAAAGCCCTCGATTCTGTTAACTTAAAAATGATCTTGTACAGACCGTAGATAATCCTTCGTTCACGATCACCTTCAGACTCTCAAATAGCTTGGCCCAATCACCTTCATCGAATGCATCTATGAACGCCATATACGTGGAATTGCCCTTCTTAATCCGATCCTCTACGAGGAGACGTAAAGTCAGGATTGCTTTACGTGTTCCTACATTTTTGAAGCCAAATTTATCTCTTCCCAACTCAGTTTCAACTTGTATTTCAATACTTCTATAAATAATACGTGTTAAAATTTTGCAGGTCGGGAATAAAAAACTAATGGTACAGTAGTTTTCACACTTGTAGGCACCGGTGTTCTTGGGAATAGGTATAACAACATTCTGCCGAAAATCGGATGGGACTTCTCCTGTCTCATACATCTTACACACTGAGTGGAATGATCTCGCCATGCTGGTTTCCCCCAAGGCAGTCAGTAATTCAGAGGAAATGTTATCAATTCCAGGTGCCTTGTTCCTACTTAGGTCTCTTAAAGCTCTGTCAAATTCTGATCTCAAAATTGGGTCTCCCTTTTCATAAACATCAACAGCCTCTTCCTGTTCCAGAGCCACATCATCTACGCCATTACCTTGATACACCTATTGGATATGCTCCTGCCATATTTCTGCTTTGTCTCCTTTCCCTAGAAGTGGTTTTCCGCCTGAGCTCTTAATATTAATACACCTAGATTTTCTTTCTCCAAAGGTTTCCTTGATTTTTTTATATGCAGCATCTACCTTTCCCACGACCATACAACCTTCAACTTCCTTGCACTTCTCCTTCAGCCATTCTTCCCTAGCTCTCCTGCACTTTCTATCCACTTCATTCTTAAATTTACTGGGCGAGCTGGCCGTGCGGTTAGGGGCGCGAGGCTGTGAGTTTGCATCCGGGACATAATGGGTTAGCATCCCACTGTCGGTCGCCATGAAGATGGTTTTCCGATTTTTCCCATTTTCGCACCAGGCAAATGCTGGGACTGTACCCTAATGAAGGCCACGGCTGCTTCCTTCCAACTCCTAGGCCTTTCCTATCCCATCGTCGCCATAAGACATCTGTGTCGGTGCGTCTTAAAGCCACTAGCGTTCGTTAATCGCCTGTATTCTTTTCTGCCCTATTCATTTTTTGCATTCTGCAGTTTCTTCGTACCAGGTGTATGCATAAGTCTTTTTAGGTTCCATTAAGATGGTGCCAGCGAACAGTACGCAGCGTATGAATTTGACACGTATGGCAGTTTTTTCGCCTGACATTAACCTATCAACACACACAAGTTGAGTCCGTCTGTGTTGAATCGTTCAGTGATCATGTCGACGTTTCTGCCTGAAAAAGAACATTTGCGGCACGCATTGCTTTTCTTACTTAATCAAAAGAAATAGGCTATGTAAAGTCATCGTTTGCTTGTAGAAACATATGGTGAACAAACTCCATCTATTAGAACATGTGAAGTATGGTTTCGACAATTTAAACGAGGTGATTTCAATGTGAAATACAGGACGCACTCTGGTGGACCACAAAAGTGCGAAGACGAGCAATTGAAGGTGTTACTGTATGATGACCCAGTTCAAACTCTACAAATGATTAATTTAAATCACAAATTGGTCTAAAGACGACCGGAATGGGCTAGAAGATATGGCAAAGTGATTTTGTTATACGACAATGCGCCGTCTCACACAGATAAACAAGTGGAAGACACCTTGTAATTTCTTGGATGATAATCCTCCCGCACCCGCCGTTCTCCCCGAACTGGCGCCATCTGACTATCACCTCTTCGCATCAATGGGGCACGTGCTCGCAGAGCAGCACTTCAGCGACTTCGAGGAAGTTGGAAATTAGCTCGACAAATGGTGTGCCGCAAAAGACATGCAGTTTTTCTGGCATGGTATTCATAACTTACCTGAAAGATGAAAGAAGTGTGTAAAAACAATTGGCCAATATTTTGAATAAGCATTAAGTGAATTTCCCTTGGAACTTAAGTGTTTTTGTTACCATAAAACCGGCAAAATCTTGTACATACACCTGATACATACATCAGAACTAGTATACCCTGTGTTATCTATTGATTCTTATGTGGTTTTCCCTTTCTTCCTAACACTCATTCAGCAGGCCTACTGACCTCATTCTTTATGAACGTCCATCCATCCATCCATCCATCCATCCATCCATCCATCCATCCATCCATCCATCCATCCATCCATCCATCCATCCATCCACTTTCCTTCAGCCACTTAAATTAGTCGTTGTGCAACGTGTTCATTTAAAAATCCCTCGCACTCTTTTCTTTCAACTTGTCTAGACCCGATTTCCTTGCATCCCTTCCTGTCTTCATTTTTTTCAACTTCAGATGGCATTTCATGACCAACAAGGGGTGGTCGGTGTCCACGTGTGCTATCCGGCACCTGGTTTTTGAATCTCCTACTGATCATAATGGAGTGTATTTGATACCTGCAAATGTCTCCAGATCTCATCCACGTATAAAGTCGTAGTTTGTTGTGTTTGAACCAAGTATTAGGAAAGACTAAATTATGATCGGTAAAGAATTCAACCAGCCGACTACTTTTTATTCCTTTGTCCCAACTTTGGCCTACCACTGCATTCAACTCTCACATCACATTAGATTCTTGCCACCTTTACACAGTGTATTAAAACTTCTATATTTTCAAATTGAACCATTCTGTTCATGGTCGAAGAATATTGATTTTATCGTAAATAATGAGAATTACATGAGACCACCCTGAAAGCGCTTTGTATAGCATTTTATTATGTAAGAGTATCTGAGTGTGCGCAGTGGGAACGTGGCATCAAAAGCGAGATGAAGTTTCTAGAGAGTCATAAAACATTTATTACCCAAGCGAAGCCTCTTCAAGGGTGGCGTCGGACGCACACCGCTTCGTGGAATCTCGCGGCAATGGATAATCGAGATACTTGCTACACATATTGCGGGAGAAATTTCCATACGCGGGCGCGCGAAGGATAGCCCACCCACCTAGCGCTTGGTAGCGAGGACGCGAGCCTGATTATATATATATATATGGCTGCCAAGCGTGCCAGACTCATTCATCGGGTGTTGCTGCTACACGAAGGCTGTCACCCTGCCACTCAGCGGAGAGGAGACCGTCGTTATCTACGAGCTGCGTACTCAAAGTTCAACTAACTCAGATAATTGAGCTTAAAATTTATACTACTGAGTTGATCTGTTTCCATGGAAAAATATTCTGCTGATAAGATACTGTTCGTGACTACTCATTTCACGTAATCTGAGATTCACATTGTACCAAACGAATGACACGTATCATTGTCGGCTCAGAATATTGATTGGGTAATGAAGTACGGTCAAATTGTGAGAACTGTTATGTGTAAAATTTATTATGCAGTGAGAAATGAGTGATTATAGTATCAGGTGTAATATCTGAAAGTGACTTGATATTACCAGACCAAAGTGATGGTGAGAGAGGGGATAGGCATCGAACATAGGACACTGTGTAATGTGCGTTTTCTTACAGTTTTCCCCTACATCATGATTGGTCGAGACAATTCATCTGTTACGGTGGAGCGGTAACTGGAACTGAAGCTGACAAGCAGTCTCCACGGCATCGAGAGTCGACCCAGGGCCATCGGTGACGTCTACTCAGCACGACATCGAAGCGGCGATCATCCAGCCACAAGGAACACGACCGCCTGCCAGGATGTCTCCAGACGTCAAACCGTGTGTGCCACCAGCATCTAATGTCATCATGATGCAGTAAATCAGATACGTTCGCAAGGGGAGCTGTTCGGATATGTTCACGGATACATGTCAGAGCTGTCCATTGTATAAGTAAGCATGCAGCGCCATAACCGATTCAGAAACGGTAGAGAAATTTGGCCATCAGGCAACATGTAGATAATTTAGGGTAATATAGTCATGTACATATATCTATGCCCCTGGACTCGAACTCAGTTAGGCTAGCATAGTTGCATGTTGTTAGTTTTCTTGGTTTAGTGTATTCATTCTCGCCTGTGTTATTGCTATGATCGCGAACTTTACTTTGTGTATTTCATGTATAATATCAATACGGTATCAACGCAGGAACTAAGGCAGTCGGTCATGTATTTCCCAGATGCTTGTGTCAGGTTTATTGTAATTATTTGTTATGTTATGCAGGATGCCTAGAATCTTCAATAATCCCTTAAACCACTCGTGTTGCCATAACAGGCTGAGCGAGTCATATCCCAAGAGGTCTATAAGAATTACATGACAAGCTTACTGTGCTCAAAGTAGTAACATGAGGCCCTATTGAATATTTGTTATAAAAATGATGTATGCATTTGTACGATGTGAGCGCCTGTAAGATGGCCAGACTAGAGCACCAATGCTAAATGATAGCGGATCTGCGAAAGTGTGTTGAATTGATAATATAATGTATATTATGGCCTGTGGCCGGTTGATCATATGATAGCCATAGGCGGGCCAGAGTCAAGGATCTAAGAAGCAGTGATATTCTCTCTTCCCCTGTCTGTGTTTACACTACGTCAGATGAGAGCCTTTTTTATATAGCCTAGGGAAATGGCCGCCCACTTGTTACAAACACGGGGGTTTGAGAGGGGATGGGTGAAGTTTGTGACGTCATGACACGGATGTCTGAAAGTTAAAAGCTGGGTGTTGTCTGTCGAGAATACAGTAGAACAACGACCCTTCATATTACGGTCCTAAAAGATGTAATGTGTCTCGGATTAGACCAGCTTCTAATTTGATATATCGGCAGGACACTATATTTGAGTTGCCATTATTTCGTATGTTATTCTACACGTATTGTACTTGGTAGGACTAGGGATCGATTCCGCTGACAGTGGTATGTAAATAACATGTTTGTTCGTATTTTTAGGATGTTTTAGAGCACTGAGGCATAGATCTGTGTAGATAGAAGGATGTCAGGGATAGACGTGACTTGCACATGTTTCATGTTTAAATATTAATTTTATTTACGCATATTTTTGTGATGCTTTTTGCAGTGGTGGAAGTCGCTTTGACAATGATATCTCCCCGACATCGAATATAGGTCATAAAAGAAGGAACGACGTCAACAAGATACCTATCATGAAGTATATTGTATTATACATCAGTATTGCCTTGGACTTTTGTTCATTATAAAATCCACACATATTGTAATAAATCTGTTTGTTAAAATTGAATGCAGCTAGATTATGAGTTATTTTGGTTAGTGTTGGTTCACACCTTGCATTCTCATAATTTTTATTATCCTCTTCATTATAATTCATTGTTGTACCTTTTTTATAACCCGTCACCCCTGTTTGATGCCGGAGCCCAGGAGAGGATACTAGGTGCAAGGTGAGCTATGTGCCATGTTTATTCACTTCTTGTGGATGTATTGTTCACTACGATGCACTTAGTTCAATCTCGGCATTAGCCTGACGGGAACTAAGACATTATAGGGCACAAAATATTCTTTCCATTTCTTCATCATCTGGTGAACTCGTAGGCATATAGATCTGCATTATTGTGGAGGGCATTAGTTTGGTCTCTATGTTGACGACAATAATTCTTTCACTGTGCTGGTCGTAGCAGCTTACGCACTGCCCTATTTCTTATTCATTATTAAACCAACTTCCGTATTTCCCCTGTTTCATTATGTGTGGTGATAATTCTGTAGATGCCTGACCAAAAATCCTGCGCTTCCTGCCAGCGTAGGTCACTTAAAGCATTTACATCTGACTTTAGCCTATCCATCTCCCTTTAAGATTCTCTAACCTACCGCAACGATTCAGTCTTCTAACATTCCACGCTCCTACTCGCAGAGTGTCAGTATCCATCTGTGTGATGATTGCCCCTCTCATGTAGTACACACCCGGAGATCCGACAGGGGGACTATTTTACCTCAAGAATATTTCACCGGGAAGGAATTCATCATCAGTACGTCATTCATTTATACAGGGAGAGCTTCATGTCCTCGGGAGTTAGTTACGGCTGTAGATTCCCATTGCTTTCAGCTGTGTAACAATATCAACACAGCTAATTCACGTTGAGTATTATTAGAAGGACATATCCGTCAATCATGAAGACTGCCACCCTTGCTACTTTCGAATGTTTGCTACACTCCTTTCGATGAACCATTCGGTAGTCTGGTCTCTCGACAGACACCCATCCGATATATTTGCATCTGCGGCTCGGCTATTTTCTTCATTGGGGCACGCAAGCCGGCCACCGCGGCAAGGTCTCATGATTCGCAGGGGAGGATTTAGTCACTGCAGAATAATACAATGTTTCACCCACTACAATTCTTTAATTTCTAAATTCTACAACTGTAGCCTCCTATTCAGTCATTCTTTGGTCTAGTTCAATAACCCTTATTTTCATCAGTAGTACTCCATGATCTATTCTATCAAAAGAGATAGTGACATTGTCCATTTGACTTCCTCGATGTAAAATATCTGCTACAGCTTGCTGCAATATTCCAAGTGGAGCATCACTGAAATAACCTTCCCTAAATACGAAGTGCCTTCTGCCAGACCAGTTAGAAATTTTGCAAACGTGTCTAGTACAATAAAAGAGAATGCTTTCCCAGAGTTCACATCTCACGCTGACTGACCAGCAAATATTCGCTTAATGTTTGTCACCCTTACCCTTGTAGAGGCTGCTTTAGCAACCCTCCATTCATTTGGTTTAGCTCCTTCATGCAAGTAGTAACCAAATAATTATTTCAGATATTGTATCATAGTATAAACCATTGCCTTTAATATATGTCGAGAAACCTTATCAATACCTTCTGTTATGCAGCTTAGACATTTTTCGCTTTGTAAATATCTTTGTTATCGCAGGAAAATTTTAGTACTTCTCTGTATTCCTCACCTACTCTTCCTGGACTTTATTCGTATATCCAACTATCTTTACAATCTGCTGAATAAATACTTTTACCTTCCATAAATCCTTACAAAAGTTATACCACTCCTTGTTCTTTAATTGTTCCTTGAATGTCCTTCGTGGAACCTGCCTTTTACTTGAGATACATATACGTACAGTTCAATGCTTGCCATCATGTTATCTTTAGCTGACTTCTTTGTCAATTTCGATTTCCTTCAATTTCTCCTTTCTTCCACAATCATTCCTTACTCTGTGTCTTACAGTATGAACCTCCTTCTTACTCTCTTTGATGTCATGATATGGTGGGTTCTTTACCATCCTTACCCCCTTAAATTTAAAAGTACAAACCTGTTTTCACACTCTTAAACAATTGCTTAAATCTATCCCATAAGCTGTTTGCATTTTCTATCTGCCATTATAACTTTATAAACGATCGCTCATACCGGTCTTATGAACCTTAGGTATACTGCTTAATATGTCTATTTATAGACCTTCCATTCTGCCGCATTGAATTTTTAAAAACTTAAACAACTTCACGATCCCTTCTACTGCCCATAACTTCACTTGCTTTATAGAGCTCATCTGGTTTACCAAATCCAGAATATTTTCCCCCATGGTTGGTTCCATCACGATCTGATTCAGTTATCATTCCCAGATTAACTTACTTACCATTTGCTTCGTGTCATTCTCATTACCTTCCCAGTTAACATTTAGTAAATGGAGATCAACTGCGACAATTATGTTCATTTCTGTGTCGTTTTCCAAGTATTCGTTTAGCGTCCCATTTCCATATCTGTACACCCCCCTCCGGTTATTGTAACGTAGCCCTGAGTTCCCGTGGATCTTTCTGTTCCAGGAAACGCTGAAGAAACAAAAACTCGCAATTTATTATTCAGTTAAGGATCACCCAATATATAACTTGTGTGGAGTGAACGTATTTCAAGGGCTGGTGTAGTTCTCGGGTTCGATCAAATGCGAGGTTACTTGATGACGTTCTATCTTTTATCGACAAAATATATTGATGAAAACGAATACAAAAGAACTATTAGTAAACTTAAAACGGAAAAGTTAAGTATCCCGATTGCTTGGCAGCATATTTAATGAAGGGATGAGCAGAGTTATTAACGCTTTCATCGCGTCCAAACTGGGGATAACACAATAATAGACACCTATGAGCAAATGCCAAATATTTGCGTTCGAGGCAGAATACTTTTAAAAAATTTACACGTTCTCGCCATTTATCATGTTATAGCCAGTGATCTGTTCCAACGTCTCTGACGGCAAGATCACTGGCGGTGCTGAAGTCTAAGGTCAGAGAATGAAGAAATGTTGGCGGTGAGTGAATCATTTGCGGTCAACGGTGGGCATGAAGACGACGGCCTTGGCATCAGCTGGGGCATTTAAAGTCACTTTTCTGCACTACTCATGACTCGCAAAATGAAAGGTCGGTGTGATACGGCCAGGACGTCCCACTTAAGCGAAGAAATAAATGCTAGGGCGTTCATGGCCCGATCACAGGACGCGGTGACGAACTCTGTGTAGTCTTAAGCAAACGTAAGATTAATATGTGCTGTGTCCAAGGAAAAGAAGCAACAAGTTTATGCAAATAACATTGGAAGAGGATACAACGTGTTTACAACTGGAAATACAGCAGAAGAAATGGAATTACAATAGTCGTTACTAGTGACAGAGTAGTAAATATAAAACGATTAAGTGATAGTATTACGGCGATTAAACTGGCTTTTGAATATCATCATGTATAAATGTCATCACAGCTTATTGAGCAGAGAATCGGAGAAGCAACACTTTCGAGAGAACATGCACACTATGTTTGACAGTGGAGATATAAATTGACATGCAGGTGAAAGTTACTGACATCCATAACCAGCGAGTTGGCAGTCATGAGGACATTCTTCCCTGGTTTCCCATTACTGCATATGGTAAATGGTGGGGCTGTCAATTAAGACCACGGCCACTTCTTCCTCGTTCCCGTCCTGCGTCGCCGAGAATGTTCGATGTGTCACCGCGACGTTAAACCAGTAGCAGTGTCCACCGCGGCTTGAGGAATATCTGTGCTTGCAGCCGCACACCACTTGTAACACGCAGTGTCCACAGCGGCTTAAGGAATATCTGTGCTTGCAGCCGCACGCCACTTGTAACACGCAGTGTCCACAGCGGCTTGAAGAATATCTGAGCTTGCAGCCGCACACCATTAGTAATACGCAGTGTCCACAGCGGCTTGAGGAATATCTGAGCTTGCAGCCGCACACCACTTGTAACACGCAGTGTCCACAGCGGCTTGAGGAATATCTGAGCTTGCAGCCGCACACCACTTGTAACACGCAGTGTCCACAGCGGCTTGAGGAATATCTGAGCTTGCAGCCGCACACCATTAGTAATACGCAGTGTCCACAGCGGCTTGAGGAATATCTGAGCTTGCAGCCGCACACCACTTGTAACACGCAGTGTCCACAGCGGCTTGAGGAATATCTGAGCTTGCAGCCGCACACCACTTGTAACACGCAGTGTCCACAGCGGCTTAAGGAATATCTGTGCTTGCAGCCGCACACCACTTGTAACACGCAGTGTCCACAGCGGCTTGAGGAATATCTGAGCTTGCAGCCGCACACCACTTGTAACACGCAGTGTCCACAGCGGCTTGAGGAATATCTGAGCTTGCAGCCGCACACCACTTGTAACACGCAGTGTCCACAGCGGCTTAAGGAATATCTGTGCTTGCAGCCGCACACCACTTGTAACACGCAGTGTCCACAGCGGCTTGAGGAATATCTGAGCTTGCAGCCGCACACCACTTGTAACACGCAGTATCCACAGCGGCTTGAGGAATATCTGAGCTTGCAGCCGCACACCACTTGTAACACGCAGTGTCCACAGCGGCTTAAGGAATATCTGTGCTTGCAGCCGCACACCACTTGTAACACGCAGTGTCCACAGCGGCTTGAGGAATATCTGAGCTTGCAGCCGCACACCACTTGTAACACGCAGTGTCCACAGCGGCTTGAGGCATATCTGAGCTTGCAGCCGCACACCATTAGTAATACGCAGTGTCCACAGCGGCTTGAGGAATATCTGAGCTTGCAGCCGCACACCATTAGTAACACGCAGTGTCCACAGCGGCTTGAGGAATATCTGAGCTTGCAGCCGCACACCATTAGTAATACGCAGTGTCCACAGCGCCTTGAGGAATATCTGAGCTTGCAGCCGCACACCATTAGTAATACGCAGTGTCCACAGCGGCTTGAGGAATATCTGAGCTTGCAGCCGCACACCATTAGTAATACGCAGTGTCCACAGCGGCTTGAGGAATATCTGAGCTTGCAGCCGCACACCATTAGTAATACGCAATACCTTTTCCCAAAAGAAGTACGGACATCTTATGAAAGGAATGAATGTAAAGATTGTTGGTTACAACGATAATGTCGAGATAGAGGAAGAGACTAAGGCCAAAGAAGTAATAAAATTTACATATGATAACAATGACATTTAGAATAAGATACAAAAGTTGAAAACTAGAAAAGCGGCTGGAATTGATCAGATTTCTGGGGATATACTAAAGACAATGGGTTGGAATATAGTACCATATCTGAAGTACTTACTTGATTATTGTTTGGTCGAAGGAGCTATACCAGATGAATGGAGAGTTGCTATACTAGTCCCTGTGTATAAAGGAAAGGGTGATAGACATAAAGCTGAAAATTACAGGCCAGTAAGTTTGACATGCATTGTATGTAAGCTTTGGGAAGGCATTCTTTCTGATTATATTAGACATGTTTGTGAAATTAATAACTGGTTCGATAGAAGTCAATTCGGTTTTAGGAAAGGTTATTCCACTGAAGCTCAACTTGTAGGATTCCAGCAAGATATAGCAGATATCTTGGATTCTGGAGGTCAAATGGACTGTATCGCGATTGACATGTCCAAAGCATTTGATAGGGTGGATCATGGGAGACTACTGGCAAAAATGAGTGCAATTGGACTAGACAAAAGAGTGACTGAATGGGTTGCTATATTTCTAAAAAAATAGATCTCAGAGAGTTAGAGTAGGTGAAGCTTTGTCTGACCCTGTAATAGTTGAGAGGGGAGTTCCTCAGGGCAGTGTTATCGGACCTTTATGTTTTCTTATATATATAAATGATATGAGTAAAGGAGTGGAATCGGAGGTAAGGCTTTTTGCGGATGATGTTATTCTCTATAGATTGATAAATAAGTTACAAGATTGTGAGCAACTGCAACGTGACCTCGAAAATGTTGTGAGATGGACAGCAGGCAATGGTATGTTGATAAACGGGGTTAAAAGTCAGGTTGTGAGTTTCACAAATACGAAAAGTCCTCTCAGTTTTAATTACTGCGTTGATGGGGTGAAAGTTCCTTTTGGGGATCATTGTAAGTATCTAGGTGTTAATATAAGGAAAGATCTTCATTGGGGTAATCACATAAATGGGATTGTAAATAAAGGGTACAGATCTCTGCACATGGTTATGAGGGTGTTTAGGGGTTGTAGCAAGGATGTAAAGGAGAGGGCTTATAAGTCTCTGGTAAGACCCCAACTAGAGTATGGTTCCAGTGTATGGGACCCTCACCAGGATTACCTGATTCACGAACTGGAAAAAATTCAAAGATTTGTTCTGAGTGATTTCCGACAAAAGAGTAGCGTTACCAAAATGTTGCAATGTTTGGGTTGGGAAGAATTGAGAGAAAGAAGACGAGCTGCTCGACTAAGTGGTATGTTCCGAGCTGTCAGCGGAGAGATGGCGTGGAATGACATTAGTAGACGAATAAGTTTGAAAGGCGTTCATAAAAGTAGGAAAGATCACAATATGAAGATAAAGTTGGAATTCAAGAGGACAAACTGGGGCAAATATTCATTTATAGGAAGGGGAGTTAGGGATTGTAATAACTTACCAAGGGAGATGTTCAATAAATTTCCAATTTCTTTGAAATCATTTCTGAAAAGGCTAGGAAAGCAACAGATAGGGAATCTGCCACCTGGGCGACTGCCCTAAATGCAGATCAGTATTGATTGATTGATTGATTGACAGAGTGATGAAGGTCTTGTAATATTGGAGTTGGATTCTACGGAAAAAAAAAGATTTGTAAACGCAAATACACTGTATTCTAGCTGATTTCTGTATTCTAAGCTCATGGAACCCTTGGATACACAGCACAGACTCCTTGTTTCACTATATGAAATGAATCTAACCCTAGAATTAAAACCATAATACACGTGAAAATCATGTGGCTTATATTACACAAGAATGAAGGTATGGAGTTTGTAGAAAATATGCTAAAGGTCACCGTGTGCTCTTCACAAGATGAAATAAATGTGGGGGTAAAATGATGCTGTGAAGGAGGTTATTTCTGGAAATAAAGTAAAGTTGAATATCTGTCAGAGAAGGAATACAATGCATGAGCAATGGCAGTAACGCAATATCATTATGTCGTCTGGCAATGGCAGATTACGATTACCAAATTCAAAAGAGATGGTATAAAAATATGTCAAAGACACTTTTGAGACAAGGAGGTCTCTACCTGCTACTTATTGAAGAGAACGAGATCACAGCACGTAAAGCACCAGCCCAGATCCTGTACCTGCTGAGATGTGGGAAGTTCATTAATATACTACCACATGATACTGTACCATATTCATGGAGAAAGAAGCATGAATGGGATGTTATCCTCCTTCAGTACGTATTGTCAACCAGCGACGAACAATCAGTTCATATTTACAGTCAACAGGGGCACTACAGATGCTCTGCTTACTATGACAGGCACGGAGAATTATGTGGAAAATAAAAGGGACCTTTAGAGTCTATAGACATTGAAAATCATACACTGAAACTATACTCTAACTGGGTTATTACCAGAAACTTATATGTCCTCTCCTTTACATCCTTACTATAACCCTTAAATACCCTCATAACAATATGAAGAGATCTGTAACCTTTATTTACGATCTAGTTGGCCCATTAGTTAACATTGTCCCCATTTGGGAACAATATTTGTGTATTATTTTACAGAAAATTTGAAAAGTGAGCAACTTCGACTATGATTCCCAAGTCTCCACTCAAGGTTGCGAAAGCTGCGGGAATAGTTAGACATCTTATGCTGAGAAGAGGTCATTGCCATCACTACTTCTAGCTACCTGGATGGGAACTCTACAGTGAGACGTGTTATCTTATTCTCAACCAATGTCATTTATTTTTAGTCTGATTTGTGTACTTCTGGGGTCTAACCGTGTCCACTATTCTTTTTTTTAATCGTTCGTTGCTCGCAGGTGGTAGGTACGTTTTAAAGGAATTATTAATTACCACGGTTATTATTTCTGGAGCGTTAAAACAGCATTTAATCAAATATTAAACATGTTTTGTGATTACATTATCTAAAATTAGCAGTAAATTTCAATGTTAATACAAAATACGTAACCAAGTGTTGAACATTGTAAATGATTACGATAACTTGCAACCTCCCGCTTAACTCGGAAGTTGAAAAGAATTGTTATGTGACAAACATGTTATTGGGACTTATTATAAGAACTAGCAAGTATCTGAAATACACTTATTCCGTACGAACTGTGGTTTTCTCCCTATTACGGAGTCAGTTGTTATATGCTTCTATAGTATGAATACCTTACATCACTGAACTTGAGAGACTATGGAATGCAACTCCAGGATATCTGAATTTCGAACAATGCATCTAATAAGGACAGAATATCATACATTAATTTTGTAACGGAATTTAAATTTTCATCCTTGAAAAGCGTGAAGAATTATCTCGAAAAAATTATCCATATCCAAATGGAAAATATTATGATAGATAGCATCGCTTCCTTGGAACATTTAAGCTTTAATGTCAAAAATATAATTTACGTGTAAGACAACCTTTCAATTACATATACACGACATTAGAAGAATATACAATTGGGAGGACGTGTGAAGTATATAAGAGTATGATAGTTACAAGTTGTAAATTTTTAAGTTTTTAGTCAGTGGAAACCATATGTATATTATTTATAATTTCAGCACTAAGTCACGATGTCAGTAAGAATATTCTTTAGTGCATTATTTGCCTTTGCAGCTCATTGCAAGCTGTCCACTTCATGACCGCATCGATGAATTCAATCAGCAAATTATTAAACAAATTAATTTAAAACACCACCTAGACGATACCTTATTTCTTGCCTTTTAGCAGAATTATAAAAACATCTTCAGCTGTCTTTAAAATTAGCTTTGATGAAACAATTTGATTAGTAAGTAAATTAAAATCTTAAATTACTTTTCCATGAGAACTTACAACTATTGCTTAAAGCGCTTGAAGGAGGGATTTTAGTGATGTGGTGTGTAAAAAGGTACTTAAATTACAACTCGCGTCTACGATCATTTAAAAACTTATTTACGAATTGAACATATTTAGAAAATCTTACAACATCTGTACTTAGGCACATCTTGTAAAAAACACTAGGTGGCTTGATCTCGCATATGTTAAAATCGATGTGTATGACAGTCTTCAAGTTTCTTATTAATTTGTTGTGTTGATTATCTTCCTTGAAAGCTGCTTTTTATTTTTAGTAACAGGTTGTGTTGAACTGTTAATTTACAATGGTCCTATGGTGACTTCGTGAAATAGCGGTCTCAGATTTGGGCAGCTAGCTTCACGATCTGCACCAGCAGAAAGATCTTAAAATGTTAAAGGGTTTCATTAAACGAAATTGTTATAATTTACGTTGACCTCAAAAAGAAGGTGGTGACAAGGGGTATATTATATACAGAGTGGACAAAAAATGCATCACGTGGAGGTCGGCATGCGGTTCCTCGTCGAAATTCATGACACAAGTTGATCTTGCAAAATCTAGTCCCACCAATAGGTTTAATATAAATGCGAGTTAAGAAACAAGTCTCTGGCAACGCTGTAATGGCGTGCAGCGTGGGCAAGCAAAGGTCGCATGAACTAGGCGCTCTGCTGGAGCTGTCTCATTAGCTTAGTGAGACGAGGTAATGCCATAAATGCCAGTTGTGCGGACGCGTCGATGTTCGAGTCGCGTTCGCGCCAATTGCTTTTCAGTTAATGTATAAAATTGTATCCTATATACACCTCCACATTGCACTACACTGTGTTCTGTCTACCGTTACAGTTACCTATATTTAAACATTGAAACATAAAATGAACTTCTTACAGACGTCACAACAGGATATCATGCTTACAAGCGCAGTTACACGACGGAAACTAGGGTTCTCACACCACACATACAAAAGAAAAATGACAACCTGACGTAGATTCGAGCCGTAGCTACATGGTGCATGCGGGTTTGATAACCCAGCCAGGTTTAGTGAGCTGCGACGGCGGGTATGGTAGAGCGGGATGCTGCACGTTTCTCTATTACATTCCGATGCGCTGCAGGATGTGACAGTGTTGCCAGCTTCTCGTTTACGACCTGTTTTCCAACAGCACCAGACCCGATTTGGCTATAGAAACGTTTGTCTTGCAATGGGATGAGGAATCTCATGCCGACCTCTAAGTGCGGCATTTTTTGTTCACCCTGTATTATAAAGGATATATTATATGTTGATATGCAATCAGTGTATGAAAACATATGTGGGACAATCAGGAAGAAGCTTTACAATTAGATATCAGGAGCATAATAATGCAGAGAAGTACCGGTACAGGAGATTCTCTACTATGCGAGCTCATATGAAAGAGGCAAGCCACAAATTCACTAATATTAAATAAGATCTTCAAATCATTAATAGTATTAATAAATGAAGTCTTATGAACAAGCTAGGAAATATCCACATTATTCTCGACAAATTAAAAAACAAAGAACGGAATTTAAATGAAACGAGTGACCAAAATAACCTCCTACATGAGCATGTAAGTAAAAACATAGAATGGGTAACAAGAAGATAAATAAGACGAACAAGTAAAATAACCAAACACGACGTCAAGGAAGCATAGCTAGTATTCTCTCCCCCTTCACGAGACGTATTAGATGACGACACGACTTCGCTTCCCGTCTCTCCGGCGAATCGTACAAAGGAGCAAACTGCGACACCGCTAAAACACTAGGTCGTGTACACGAAAACAGTCCCAAGGCGGCGGAGTATAAATACCATTCCAGAAAGATCGTGAGGCAACCTTCCCAAATCTGAGGACCGGCATTTTACGCAACTTAATAGACAACTCACCATAGGACCATTGTAAATTAACAGTTCAACACAATCTGTTACTAAAAATAAAAATCAACATTCAAGGAAGATAATCAACACACCAGACAATTAATAAGAAACTTGAAGACTCATACACATCGATTTTAACATAAGCAAGATAAAGCCACCTAGTGAATTCACACGATTTTATAAATATGTTCAATTCGAAAATAAGTTTTTTAATATTACCGTAGATGCGAATTTTACACACCACATCACTAAACTTCTCCTTCCCCCCCCATCCACAAATTTCAATCGCTTTAAGCAATAGTTGTAAGTCCCCATGGGAAAGTAATTTAAGATTTTAATGTACTTACTAATCAAATTGTTTCATCTAAGCTATTTTAAAAGACAGCTGAAGATGACCACTAAGTGGTCGAAACATGTCCTGTATATGTTAATGTTTCTAAAATTCTGCCAAAAGGCAAGAAGTAAAGTATCGATTAGGTGGTGTTTTAAATTAATTTGTTCAATAATTTGTTGTTTGCAGCTCAATGACATTACCGCAGCCGAAATTGTTATTCTCAGCAACGTGAAAACAAATTGTTACCCATTAAGGTGGGAACAGTACGCGTTTGTTATTGTAATGTTGATTTACATGATGTACCAGGAAAGCCCAGGTCCTGGCCAATATCAATCGAAAGAAACGTTATTTCAGCATAAAATATCCGTCCGACGTACAAACAACTGAGCAAAGGAATGTTGCAGCATGTGCCAGACAACACGAGTGCACTAGGCAAAGTCAAGTGACGTCACCTGTCGCTCGAAGCTCACCTCCCCTAGAGATATTTCTCGAAAAGAATTTTCTTTTCGCAAGCTTTTCAACGCCTTATCCAATTTCAACTAGACAAACGCTGAATTGTAGCGGACGTCATAAAAGTTAATCCCTGTGTATTTCGAATTAATCTATCCCATGGTTGTTGAGTTATAATAATTTAAAATCTAAGAAGATTATGCACTCACGGTCACATGACCAAGAGAACCACCCCTCCCAGCGCCGGTACATATGTCAAGGCTAACAAGCAGAGCAGAGCAGTACAAGAACGAGTACACAGATGTGTGTGTGAGTGAGACAGAGGGGATACCGACCCTCGTACAGCATGTCCGCGCAGTCACGGTGAAAGTACTTGCCGTCGCGTTTCGGATTACGAAGTTATATCGTCGACAAAATTATAAAAGACGTCGCACTGTATTTAGTATATCGCGTCGCGACTACGGTCTAATTCCAAAGACATTTAAGAATATAATACGAGTAAACTTATTGAAGTGCAAATATCAAATATATAACGTTCACAGAGTATATCATTACGTGTAGACTTAGTTTACTTTACATAATATTGAACTTCTACAACGAACAGAAACTAATGTGTAGAATTACCAGGACTCATTTCCTTTCGAGCATTGAACTGTATTTCTTTATTCACGTAGTGTTCATGCCATATTAGTATATGACTTACAGTAGTAAACTGGGTGAATAATTAGAACTTTTTCTGAGGTAATATGTCATTATAATATTCAAATAATCAGAAAATAATCCTTAGTGACTTAATGACCGTGTTCAAAGACTGTGATTATAGACTGTGATTTGCCTTTTTCAAGTGTGAACTGTGTAATTATAGACGTTCTTAGTAACGACTTTAAATAGTATTTCATACAGAAAGGACTGTGATTATTCATTTAACGTCTTAAAGTCCAATTACGCCATAAACTGTGTTCGAGAGTAAATGACAGTGTCAGTGATAACTACTCGCACGAAGTGAATTTTCCGTGTGCGAAAAATCACCTTAACGAGCTGCAATTCTACACGATCCAGTTCCAGCAATCATCACCTCATCGAGGGACGTCAACAAGGTGTGTTAATGGAACATCGCCGATCCTGATTCTTCACGGAACATTCCAGACATCCGTCCTTCACCATTTGTAGCAACATTTCTTTCATTAAGTGAATAGTAACAAACTGACTAAAACTTTTTCATTAATTTTGAACAGTGGAAACTTCAGTGCCGCGTGTGAACAAATATTTCATATTGCAGGGTGAAGAATCAATAAATGGTTTTATAAATAACATTTTTATAAACATCTATTATTCGCTGTGCGAGTCTATCCTACTCTGTATCGGCTCCAAAACTAAGTTCCATTCCCTGAGGTCCTACTCATGCCCTTTACCCAAGAACTTTTCCTGGTACAATATATTGCATTAAAGGCAGCCTGTTTATGTTTGTGTTCGTATACGTTTCATTAATTACTCATTAAATACATTTTTCAAGACTGTATTGCAGAAGGCGTCGAGGCACTGTATTAACAATCAATAAGTCGTAAATGAATAAAACATGCATATTTCGTCAATACTTTGGGAATATCTGTTTCCCACTTTGAGCGCCATTTACATCACATGCGCCTAAATATAACTTCATCAACCACGTTGAGTTGCTATTGAATTGGATCTCAGTTCCCAGTTTGTTACGTGTGTTTGTGCCATCTCACCTGTCCGCATACTTCACACTAGGGAATCCACTCTAAAAGATTCTTCGCGTACATGTCGTGTTTGACATTGATGTTATAATAATGCTTAATATCTACTCGCCCTGTGTTATTTCCCTCTAACGTGTTACGAACAGTAGAAGTTTCAGTGGTTTCAAGGAAATTCTAGACGCAGCCTTCATTTGTCAGTGAACGACATATCCGCAATGTATTAACTCCCATAATTCAAGGAACATCTAAGCCTGGTGAAGTCACGGTGACGTATCGATTGACCTAACTATTCCTCTGGTGCTGCAGTCCACACCATTCTCAAATGGCTTACTTTCGATATCATTATCGAAGTGTTAGCACAAGAGAGTTCAGGGAACAGGTACTATGGTTAATGATTTAACTGGCTTAACTTACCTCCAGGCATATTCTATACAAAAGAATAAGTGAATCTTTGTCACCTGAAGTGAATTGATAGCCTCCATTTGATCAGGCTCTGACTCCAAGTTTAGGAGAGCATTACAAGGAACTCTGTAAGAATAAAAATACAGAATGTTACAAACCCAAAAACTTTTATATTAAACTGTGCAGAGCTAATTAAGAGAAATAATATTGAAGATTCAGTAATTAAGAAAGTGTGGGTCACACTAGCATAAGAGAGGTGGAGAAAGAGCCAGTTGGAGTATGGAAATAATTTATGTGACGAATTGGCTACTTAACGTAATTTGCCGCCCTTATGAATACATATAAGTGATGTTCCAAACTATGAGGACAAATTTCAAAGGGTGATTTCTGTGAGGACAAGGAACAAGAAGCCACCACTAGTCGTGAACTCCTTGACGAACCCGTGGAGGATCCACTTGGTGTCACGGGACCGGGAGAATGAAGGACCGAAAGCATTCTTGTGAACTGATGGTGACGGAGATCCCCTTCAGCCCACAGGTGGGTGTTATAATGCTTTCCTTCAGCCCATGAACGGGATGGAAGATGGCCTGGTGATGGAGCCAGCGACACTAGCTGGTAATAGAGAAATATGTTGTTCTCGGCCACACAAACAGCCTTGAATATGTTTTGTGTGCAATTCGTTCAAATTCGCAATAACTGAAATTAGGTTATCGGCATCGATGGGACAGGAACAAAGCGGCTGCCGATAGTGAACTTCCCGTATGGAGACGCGGGAGAATGTTTTGTATCTATTCTATATAGTATTTATGAAGTGGTTTCTGAGCGTCTGCTTCACGACCGTTCGTTTGGCTGTCTCCGCCATTTTAATAGTCAACAGATATGTTCTACAGATGTGTCTGTATTCTGATTGTTCATTTGAATGTCTGCACCAACCTACCAATCAACAGATGTGTTCTGCAGACAGTGTCTACATATTGACGGTTCATCTGGCTGTGTCAACCAATCTACCAGTCAACAGACTAGTTCAACAGACAGTGTCTACATATTGACGGTTCATCTGGCTGGGTCAAGCAATCTACCAGTCAACAGACTAGTTCCACAGACAGTGTCTACATATTGACGTTTCATCTGGCTGGGTCAAGCAATCTACCAGTCAACAGACTAGTTCCACAGACAGTGTCTACATATTGACGGTTCATCTGGCTGGGTCAAGCAATCTACCAGTCAACAGACTAGTTCCACAGACAGTGTCTACATATTGACGGTTCATCTGGCTGGGTCAAGCAATCTACCAGTCAACAGACTAGTTCCACAGACAGTGTCTACATCGTCATAGTTCATTTGGCTGTTTGTACCAACCTACCAATCAACAGATGTGTTCTGCAGACAGTGTCTACATATTGACGGTTCATCTGGCTGTGTCAACCAATCTACCAGTCAACAGACTAGTTCCACAGACAGTGTCTACATATTGACGGTTCATCTGGCTGGGTCAAGCAATCTACCAGTCAACAGACTAGTTCCACAGACAGTGTCTACATATTGACGGTTCATCTGGCTGGGTCAAGCAATCTACCAGTCAACAGACTAGTTCCACAGACAGTGTCTACATATTGACGTTTCATCTGGCTGTGTCTCCCAATCTACCAGTCAACAGACTAGTTCCACAGACAGTGTCTACATATTGACGGTTCATCTGGCTGTGTCTCCCAATCTACCAGTCAACAGGTGAGCTCTGCAGACAGTGTCTACATCGTCATAGTTCATTTGGCTGTTTGTACCAACCTACCAATCAACAGATGTGTTCTGCAGACAGTGTCTACATACTGACTGTTCATTCGGCTGTGTTAACCAATCTACCAGTCAACAGACTAGTTCCACAGACAGTGTCTACATATTGACGGTTCATCTGGCTGTGTCTCCCAATCTACCAGTCAACAGACTAGTTCCACAGACAGTGTCTACATCGTCATAGTTCATTTGGCTGTTTGTACCAACCTACCAATCAACAGATGTGTTCTGCAGACAGTGTCTACATACTGACTGTTCATTCGGCTGTGTCAACCAATCTACCACTCAACAGACTAGGTCCACTCACTACCATCATGATCTTACAGAAGACCGTCAGGCAGGAGCTTGTTTTGGAGTGGGAGGTGAAACGCGGGGTGTTATTGGTATAATTTTTGTAAATATATAGCTTTACGTTACTGACTGTGTTTTAAGAGAACGAGATGGTTGTCTTGCCGCTTCATATTGTAGTTATAGTTTGTGCTTGTGTAAGTGAATACTGAAAATATGGTTGTGCTCCCGAGTCGAAAATTAATTGTTATAAAGTACGATACGTGCCGGTATTCTAGTTTCCTCCGGATGAAAATTTTGTATAAGGAAAATACCAGGGAAAATATAACGGTGGCAAAAAGTACTGTTTTGTGAATTGCTCGCAATGTTCGGGGAGCTCAGAGCAAATCCTCCATATGGTACGTTGTAGGGGAATTTCCTTCTTCTTTTTGTTTTTGCTTTGGGACCAGCCTCTTCTAAATTTCTACTCATTGATTTAGCCACCAATATAAAAACATTTTTAATAACCTTTGTAAGATACGAAGGATGTAGTAGTCTAAAAATGTTTCCAGCGAAAAATTAGGATGCAGATTTCTTGTATCAGGGTAGTTTCTATTTCTATCAGACTCTACAAATTGTTACGTAAAGACAGTATTATAAGTCCATTCATTCATCAAAAAATGATTTTTTTGCTTTTCGAAACTGTTCACCATTTTATAGAACTTGAAGGATAACTCTTCAATATGAAAAATCAAATATTAAAATTTCCGTCTTTTGGTAATGCTCAGGCAATGAAAACTACCAAAAATACATATGAAAACGGAAACATTATAGGTCATAAAGCATGCCCCAGTATGTTATAGTCGTAGCTCTGAGGCAGTAGGTGAAATTGGTTGCACCTTTATTCGATGACACATCTATTGCTGATATAAATTCCAATAATGCGTTCCTTGGTAAGGATGAAGAAGATACGAAGAAATTGTTGCAAATTACAAGTAAATAGTGGATAACGGTTACTGTGAAGCATCCAAACAGATGCAAGCAGCTAAGAAATAGATTTGTTCCTCCTCTAAGAAGAGTACTATAGATCAAGAAAACTCGCAAAAATTGAGATATTTTTCTTTGTGGTTGAGGAAATGGAACAGCCTAGTGGTTGACAATTCTGTTAAATATAGGAAAACAAGTACAAAACCCCACTGCTATCCTTCACACAACATTCAATAATTGAATTAATACTGCTACCTGCAGCGACTTTCGAACTTCCTGGAAGGTACTAATGAGTCAACTGGGGAATGGCTGATCTTTCCGTGTATTGTTCTCTTCGTCTGGTTTCCCCGTGCGCTTTCTGGGAGTTTAACCGAGAATGTTTCATATCTAACTGTGTCCAAAATATTAAGGCAGATTATTACCGGGATATGAAAAGGGTATTCGATGCGAACGGTGATTCAGTGTTTTAATTCAGAAGGTGGGCTGAGGTAACGGTAGTCAGAGTACGGTGTGTGTACTGCCTTGAAGTACTGACTGGACGTAGAGTGAGCGATGGAAGATTGGTGACAGAAGTACTGGTGTGGTCCTGCCGAAGTCTGAGTAGAGTGCTAGCCGCGATCTGCTTTGTGTACTGTGTAAGTACTACTATGGACAGAGTCGTGAATATAATTGGAACAGTGTTATTGGTCGTTGTTGTCCTGCTGTTAAGTAGCTCGCTGTGTTTGAAAGTGTCCTATCTCCTTCCGACCTTGTTTCATCTAATTTTCTTTTAATTAGCTTATCCAAGTGCAGCTATGTTATATTCATATAATATTATGTACGTGCAATGTGTGTTTGCATATATGATATGACTTGTTTCTTGTATATACAATACGATTCTTACTTAATATCACCAGGTTTCATTATTTTCTTAATACTCTTACTATTATTATTGCTAAACCTTTTTCGTTTTTGTCATGCTTAAAAATCAATATGATAGAAAGGAAAGTCGTAAAAGTAGGACTATTAGGCAATACATATGGCTGATAAGCCAGGCATGCGGGAGTTTTCAAGAATTATAATGGGTGGAAAACGGTTAATAAAAATGTAAACAGACCGTGGGATGTATTTAAAGCTATTATTGACGAATGTGAAAATACTTTTGTACCCTTCAAGGTGGCAACGAATATTTAAAGCTCACTATATTATAACAGAGAAGTAAAGAGACTAACAAGGAGGTGCAGGTTGGAAAGAAATATACTTAGAAATGGCTGTGGAAGTACGTAGAATTCAAGTAAATAATTTGCAGTCATACAAATTTTAGTGAAAAATGGCAGGTTATGTGTGGGTACTTAAATGCAGAAACAGGTTCCAAGAAGGACATTTCAGGAATCATTAATGATAGTGGCTGATGACCTAGATGCTCGGCTCCTTAAAAAAGTAAGCATTATCATCAATCATTAATGGACAAAGGGATTGTGTATGCGAGGATCTACAGAAGGCGGAAGTATTCAGTCAGCAGTATGTAAAGATGTTTGTTTACAAGGATAATGTCCAGATAGAGGAGGTGACTAATGCTAACGAAATATTCAAATTTATCTACTATGACAAGGAGATTGACAATAAGGTACAAAAGCTGAAAACTATAAAAGCAGCTAAAACTAATAAGATTTCTGTGGATATACTGAAGACAATGGGTTGGGAGATAGTTCCATACTGTTTGCATGAACGAGCTATACCAAAAGAATAGAGAGTTGCTGTAATATACGTTGTATGTAAAGGAAAGGGTGATAGACACGAAGCGGAAAATTACAGGCCACTCAGTTCGATATGTGTTGGATGTAAGCATTCGTTCTGATTATATTAGACATGCTTGCGAAATTAATAACTGGTTCAATAGAAGGCAGTGCGGGTTTAGGAAAGACTATTCCACTGAGGCTCAACTTGTAGGATTCCAGCAAGGAATAGCAGATGTCCAGGATTCAGGAGGTCAAATGGACTGTATCGTGATTGACCTGTCTAATGCATTTGATAGTGTAGATGATGGGAGACTACCGGCAAAAATGAGTACAATTGGACTAGACAAAAGAGTGATTGAATGGGTGGCCATATTTATGGAAAATAGAACTCAGAGAATTAGAATTAGAGTACGTGAATCTTTATCTGACCCTGTAATAATTAAGAGGGGAATTCCCCAAGGCAGTATTATTGGACCTTTATGTTTTCTTATAAACATATATACGTGTGTATGTATATTAAACCTGACTGGATTATTCATAAGTTAATTTGAATTAAATAAGGATCCGTGAATAAAATATATGGGGAGAGTATTGCTCCGACGAAGACCGGATGCGTTGTGAAGTCGAAGGAGCAGGATCATTTCTTCAAGGTGTACGCGTGGAAGAAACGTGGGATTTAAATGCGGCGGAGATATGAGCTTCAACCGGCGGAATTTCGAATTAGCGAATGGGACCTTCGTAAATTAACGATGATTGGGATTAACTACAGTCCTATCAACGTGATATCACTTTTTAATGAGACTAAGAGCCATAAGGACGGATTAAAATATGTCTAGAGGTGATGCACTGTAAATTATGTTAAGATGTCCTGAATTCTTGTCAGCTTAATCATTAAAAATGCGTGATGTGATGAGCTGGAGTTCGAGGCCGAAAATTAATACGCACGCAGTTGGTTTCGAGTGAGCGAGCTGGTCGCGTATCGTGAGCGACAGAAGTGTGGTGAAGCAGAAAGGCTTACTCCTCGCGGATATATGAGACACGGCTGTTTCTATTGCTCAGTGATGTTTATGTACCACAACAGCAACTGAACTGAAGTGTTGGACCTGTGACGTGATATGATGGCTCATGTGGTGCAGAAAAATTAGCTGAGTGCCACTAATTTCATTATAATCTATAAACAGCAATATCCAGTTTGTCAAATATATTTTGTACATAATTAATAGTTTCATCTGACTTTCATTGCTACGTAGCAAGGGCATTGGGGTGCTTACATTTGTTGTATACAATTTAGAGTAATGGTGTCATTGATCTTCGGAGTGTTTCCAAGCGTGTATTAAATAAGATCCTTCTGTGAAGTTATGAAATACAAGCGTGTAAGTATAGAGGGTCCTAGAATGGCATGAACATGTATTAGCTTGTAGAACGTGCGTGGTGTCTTCAAAAAACCCACGAGATAACGTGACAGCTAATGGAACCAGTGATCGCCAACAGCAATGGGAATATTTAGCTAGACGTCTGCAAAACAAATTAAAGCTGAGACTAGATAACAGCTCTGTGTTAATAGTTGTGATTTCCAGTTTAATATTAACGTAGGGACGTGTTGTGTTTTTAGGTAGTCAGAGGACCGGTACGTGGATCAGTTGACTTCCGTATACAAGCGAAGTAATCAACTGAGTGAAACAATTATTCCTGGTGAAGTAACGAACCAGTAGATTTGAGAAATACCCAAGGTGGGCCTTTCGAGTTCACCTGAGTGCGCGACTCAAATGTAATATTCTCCAGCATGTTATTGGGGGTTAATTTAGTTTTATTTGTCACGTGGGACCCTTCGCTACTGTTTTTCAATCTCTACGAATTAATTAGTACATTGTGTTTTAATGATTTACATTAGTCGACATCTGCTTATTATTTCTTAGTACGATTGTAAAAATCCAACCATGATTCACTCGTGTCAGTGAAGGATAATCGGAGGTTCTTAGTTACCATCAGGTTCACATTAATTGATATTCAAAATAGTGCAGCGAATTAATAATTCAAATGAAATTTACGACACACACGTCAAATTAATCCGTGATTTTTATACAATGATGTTTATGATTTTCTTTGACAATTAAACGTAATAACAGGTTATCACATGTAGTGGTTATTATGATTCAGGTTGGTGAATGTTTGATAATAAACTTATGAGATAAATGCCAAGTAATGTAAATGTTTAACCACTCAATTGTCAGATGTTCGAAATGAGCTCAAGATTTAGAGGAAGCGACTTTGAAGGTTTCAAAGGATAATTAAGAGAGTGGAATTTGATAATAAGACCGACTTTAACCTGTTCGAATATAAATGATACCTTTATAATCAAGATGGACATTAATAGTTCGCAGAATACCATGAACGTTTAATCATCCCTTGGATATGTTTTTATAACATTATGTAAATTGACGTTGTGAATTTTATCGTGATCATTCTATTAGTTTTTCATAGTGTTTTCAGGTTTCATTTTCTATAGCACTGCCAAGGACATAAATAAATTTAGTATCGCAAGAATATTTCTCACTCATGATTTACATTTGTTTTTACTCTGACTGTTACCCTAACTATTAATTTAAGTTAGTTTCAGTTATTTTTTTTATATTTTCAAAATATTGCCTGGGAATGTCCGATTACGACCCTGGGTTGAGCAGCCGGGTACAGCATACATGTAAATGATACGATTAGAGAACTGGAATCGGAGGTAAGGTCCTTTTCGGATGATGGTATTCTGTATAGAGTTACAACATTGTGGGCTACTAAAAATGACCTCAATAATATTGTGAGGTGGACAGCAGGCAATGGTATGATGATAAACGGGGTTAAATGTCAGGTTGTGAGTTTCACAAATAGGAAAAGTCCTCTCAGTTTTAATTACTTCGTTGATGGGGTGAAAGTTCCTTCTGGGGATCATTGTGAGTATCTAGGTTTTAATATAAGGAAATATCTTCAATGAGATGACAACATAAATGGGTATGCCCATAAATATTTAGGGGTTGTGGTAAGACCCCAACTAGAGTGTGGTTGAAATGTATGGGATCCTCACCAGGATTACTTGATTCGAGAAGTGGAAAAAGTCCAAACAAAAAGCAGCTCGATTTGTTCTGGGTAATTTCGGACAAAAGAGTAGCGTTACAAGAATGTTGCAAAGTTTGGACTGGGAGGAACTGGGAGAAAGGAGACGAGCTGCTCGACTAAGTGGTATGTTCTGAACTGTCAGTAGAGAGATGACGTGGAATTACATTAGAAAACAAATACGTTGACTGGTGTTTTTAAAAGTAGGATATTGACTTCATAGAAGTATGAACATTTTTTCCTGAACAGTAAGAACTTTCCCGCAATTGAAAACTCTGCAGTCAATGATAATCTAGGAGTCGAACGTTGTCCTGCACTAGGTCAATACTCTAAAGTAACAACCGATATTTCTAACTAGAATTTGATGGAAGGGAAAAGAAGCATTAAGCCAGTCAGTTGAAGAACTGCTAGGATATCCACCGACAAATGGATAAGGTACTCTGTCTTCCATGACCTTGAAATGTCATATATATGAAATGTTATATATTATTATATATATTATTAACTGATAAAGGTTTTATGCTGTAAACGAGATTCACGTACTGTCAGCTAACTCTCCCCCCTAGCTGACGCTCTAATCAATCAATCAATCAATCAATCAATCAATCAATCAATCAATCAATCAATCAATCAATCAATCAATCAATCAATCAATCAATCAATCAATCAATCAATCAATCAATCAATCAATCAATCAATCAATCAATCAATCAATCAATCAATCAATCAATCAATCAATCAATCAATCAATCAATCAATCAATCAATCAATCAATCAATCAATCAATCGATCAATCAATCAATCAATCAATCAATCAATCAATCAATCAATCAATCAATCAATCAATCAATCAATCAATCAATCAATCAATCAATCAATCAATCAATCAACCAACCAATCAACCAATCAATCAATCAATCAATCAATCAATCAATCAATCAATCAATCAATCAATCAATCAATCAGTCAATCAATCAATCAATCAATCAATTGTTAACCAAATATTACATTTATTTATAAATTGTTTATCTAGCTTTTCCTGAACTTATTGAACATTTCCCTTTGCAATTTATTCCAATCCCCTACTCCTCGTCCTATAAATGGATATTTTCCCCAATCTGTCCTCTTGAATTCCAGCTTTATCTTCATATTATGATCTTTTCTACTTTTAAAAGCACCACTCAGACTTATTTGGCTACTAATGTCATTGATCGTGAAATAAGAGCAGTGTTTGTGTAATCTTTACTTAGTCATGTAAATATTTGTGTTGGTATAAACAACAAACAGTTAAATGTTAATAAATATGGTGTTTCAAGATACATTCCCAACACTGGTACTCCAACCAGGATATGGATTTCAACGGCAAACTCCATGAATCTGCCAAGTTTTGATATTTACAAGGTATCAAAGGATATAATCTACTGAAATATCATTACTTACTGCATCAATTTTGTGAAACAAGTTGATTTTTGTGTGTTTTCTACGCATTGCTTGAATATTTCGATGATGGCATCTACCGTAGCATTTACAAATTAACCTTTACCAAAGAGAATACGTGACCTGTACAAAACAACCTTATAATGACAAGTAACATCATCTAGTGTGACATATGAGAACTAATATCCATGGCACGGAAATTCCAACACGGTTACATTCGTGCCGCATAATGTACAAGGCGCAGATTGGACGGAATTGAAACGTTAAGACGACACAAGTCCTTCGTAAATATTAATCTCTACAAATGCAACATGGATCCCTATACAAAAAGAGCTCTAATCAAGAAAAGATCCGTTCTTAAAGCCGCTTTAGCACGCATAAAAAGATTTGTGAACTCTGAACTTAATACGGCAGACACAACTTTAATCGAAGTAAAACTGTATAGGCTACTTTCTGTTAACGTTCAAACACGTTCAAACTGAACTTGAGGTGAATGATGGCGAAAATATCGATTCACACATCGATTACCACCAGGAATTCGAAAATATTAGCGATCTTCTGGAAGGTAAGCTTAGAAAGGCTATCATTTCCCAGACTTCACATTTAGCTGACGAAGTACGTTCTCTTTCATCCAATGATGTAGGAAGGCTCCCTAAATTTGACGGCACATTAACACTTCAGGGTCACCTTTCAGAATCTGATAGTTAATAACAAAGATCTGTCAAATGTTGAGAAGTTTCATTATATGTTATCCTCGCTTAAAGGAGAAGCCAAGGATGCTGTTAGGAATAATGGAATTTCAGACTCGAATTTCACTTTAGCTTATGACCTTCTCGTGAGCAGGTATCATCACTCACCCAAATTAATAGCTGCTGAATATACTAAACAGATCCTAGAATCACCGGGTAAAACATGTTCAACCGAAACACAGATACGCCAATTATTAATTAAATTCCGAGGTAGAATTGATGCCCTGAATGCAGTAGATACTAAGATAAGCATTCTAGCTCTTCTCCTAAACGAGCTCTTACTATCGCGAGTGGATAAGAAATTGAGACTAGAATTCGAAAATAAACATTCTCATCTCGACGCTGTAGAGTTTAAATAACTTGTTAAGTTCTTGGAGAGATGTTGTCAGACATAGAGACTTTGTGCCTCCAACCCATGTTCCAGTCTATAGCAAAACAATCAGACAAGTTCAAGGTCAAAAATCGCAGCTCAACAGTCATACATTACTACGTCAAGACAATGTTGCATTTGCTCAGGTGAGCATCAGCTTTATAGGTGCCCATAGTTTCTTAAAGGTTCAAAGTAGTAAAGAACAAAAAACTATGCAGAGATTGCAAAAACATCATGGAGATAATGTAACAAATATCACCATACGTTGTTACATCATTAGACTCACCATCATCTCCTGCACATTAAAACAACGATCCAGAACAATCTTCTTATCATTCTCTAAGAAGCACATCCAAGATACTTCTGAGTAAGGCTTTAGGAAGATTCCATTTAGTTCGTGCCGTACTTGACAATGGTTCACAGAGTATGTATCCGAACACATGGTGCAACAATTGAGACTGAAGAACACTGCAAGCCTTTCGTGAACTCATATCTCAATCAAACACAGCAGTGAATATCGCTTCAGCATGCAATGTATTGTTCTTCCCAGAATAACTAGCAATATACCTGCCTCTCATATCAATTACAAGGAAGGAAAATTCTACAACATATCACTCTCGCTGATCCTGACTTTCACATCCCTCAGGCTACCAATTTTCTGGTTGGCGCACAGTTTTTCTTACAGCTCCTGAAACCGGAAAGAAAATGCCGACAAGGGTACCCGTGCCTACAGAACACGCAGCTAAGATGGATATTCAGCGGAGAATATTCACAACTCAATCGAGAAAGGGATGACGAGACACCAACCAAATCGTTCTTCATCAGGTCTAATCTGAACTTAGAAATACAAATTCAGGAGTTCTGGAGCTTCGTGGAAGTGAACCATGTAACACACTCACCTGAAGAGTAGGAGCTACTCACAAAGAAACTTGGAAACTCAAAGCAGTTTGCCAGCCGACGTTTTCATCTCTTAGAACGGAAACTACTAACTCAAGACGACCTTCGTCAAAATTACATCACCTTCATGAGTGAGTACCAGACCCTTGGACACCTGAAGGAACTTCAGTCAGAACCCATAGAAGGAGGAAGATATTATATGCCTCATCACGCTGTTATCGAGCATTCTAGCAGCACTACAAGGACTGACAAGGGTACTGCCTTAAACCACATCTTGCTACAACTCAAGAAGATCTGTGCTCATTAGTTATGAGATTCCTCACTCAATACATTGCCTCCACCGCTGATATTGAAGAGATATACCGCCAGAAGGTGGTTCACCCTAAACATCGACACTTACAGTGCATTCTATTCAGAGAACATCCTCAAGAGAATCTAAAAACTTATGCTTTTGACACGGTCACATACGGCAGGTCTGCAGCATCTTTCTATTCACAAGATGTCTCCAGCAATTCGCATTTGAAGAAGCGCCCGAATTCCTGAGAGCGGCAACGATCCCGTTATGACTTTCAGCGTTCAGTCTGCCCGCCTCTGTAAATTTACTAACCGTGGCCACAATCCTCTATTTGCAATTAGTGCCATGACCTCATTCAGTTCTCTACCTCTTATCCTTAAATCGTTAGAAACTGAGTCTAACCATCTTCGTCTTGGTCTTCTTCTCCTTTTCTTACCCTCCATAACAGAGTCCATTATTCTCCTAGGTAACCTATCCTCCTCCATTCGCCTCACATGACCTCACCACTGAAGCTTCATCCATCGAGTTCATTCATAACTTAAACTTTATCTCCTCATTCCGACTACACTCCTGCCATTGTTCCCAGTTGTTTGTACCAGAAATAATTCTCGCTACTTTATGTCTGTTTCTTCTAACTTACGAATAAGATATCCTGAGTCAACTCAACTTTCACTCCGAAAATCAAAGTTGGCCTGAAAACAAACCGGTGAAAACATAGTTTCGTCCGGGAGCTCACTTCCTTCTTACAGAACACTGTTGATCGCAACTACGAGCTCACTGCATTAGCTTTACTACACCTTGATTCAATCTCACTGTATTACTATCCAGGGAGAACACACATCCTAAATACACTGACTGACAGAGCAAATGCAACACCAAGAAGGAGTGGTTCGAAAGGGATGAAAGTGGGGAAAAAACAGAGACGGTACGGACGAATAATTGATGTTTATTTCAAACCGATATGCAGGTTACACAATGCGCACGGCATCGACTCAGTAGGATGTAGGACCACCGCGAGCGGCGATGCACGCAGAAACACGTCGAGGTACAGAGTCAATAAGAGTGCGGATGGTGTCCTGAGGGATGGTTCTCCATTCTCTGTCAACCATTTGCCACAGTTGGTCGTCCGTACGAGGCTGGGGCAGAGTTTGCAAACGGCGTCCAATGAGATCCCACACGTGTTCGATTGGTGAGAGATCCGGAGAGTACGCTGGCCACGGAAGCATCTGTACACCTCGTAGAGCCTGTTGGGAGATGCGAGCAGCAGTGTGTGGGCGGGCATTATCCTGCTGAAACAGAGCATTGGGCAGCCCCTGAAGGAACGGGAGTGCCACCGGCCGCAGCACATGCTGCACGTAGCGGTGGGCATTTAACGTGCCTTGAATACGCACTAGAGGTGACGTGGAATCATACGCAATAGCGCCCCAAACCATGATGCCACGTTGTCTAGCGGTAGGGCGCTCCACAGTTACTGCCGGATTTGACCTTTCTCCACGCCGACGCCACACTCGTCTGCGGTGACTATCACTGACAGAACAGAAGCGTGACTCATCGGAGAACACGACGTTCCGCCATTCCCTCATCCAAGTCGCTCTAGCCCGGCACCATGCCAGGCGTGCACGTCTATGCTGTGGAGTCAATGGTAGTCTTCTGAGCGGACGCCGGGAGTGCAGGCCTCCTTCAACCAATCGACGGGAAATTGTTCTGGTCGATATTGGAACAGCCAGGGTGTCTTGCACATGCTGAAGAATGGCGGTTGACGTGGCGTGCGGGGCTGCCACCGCTTGGCGGCGGATGCGCCGATCCTCGCGTGCTGACGTCACTCGGGCTGCGCCTGGACCCCTCGCACGTGCCACATGTCCCTGCGCCAACCATCTTCTCCACAGGCGCTGCACCGTGGACACATCCCTATGGGTATCGGCTGCGATTTGACGAATCGACCAACCTGCCCTCCTCAGCCCGATCACCATACCCCTCGTAAAGTCGTCTGTCTGCTGGAAATGCCTCCGTTGACGGCGGCCTGGCATTCTTAGCTATACACGTGTCCTGTGGCACACGACAACACGTTCTACAATGGCTGTCGGCTGAGAAATCACGGTACGAAGTGGGCCATTCGCCAACGCCGTGTCCCATTTATCGTTCGCTACGTGCGCAGCACAGCGGCGCATTTCACATCATGAGCATACCTCAGTGACGTCAGTCTATCCTGCAATTGGCATAAAGTTCTGACCACTCCTTCTTGGTGTTGCATTTGCTCTGTCAGTCTGTGTACTTGAAATTATCTACCGGTTCCAGCTTTGTTTCACCAATCCGACATTCAATTCTGTTGAATTTCTTAACTACTGACATCAATTTAGTTTTCGAAAGGATAATTTTCATCCCATACTCATTGCACCTAGTTTCAAGTTCCAAGATATTACACTGCAGGCTTTCCGCACAGTCTGCCATTAAGACCAAGTCGTCAGCATAGGCCAGACTGCCTACTACACTTCTACCTAACTAAATCCCTCCCTGCCACTTTAAACCTTTCAGCAGATGATCCATATAAACTACGAACAACAAAGGTGAAAAATTACACCCTTGTCTAACCCCTGTAAGTAACCTGAACTAAGAACTCATTCTACCATCAATTCTCACTGCAGCCCAATTGTCAACATAAATGCCTTTGATTGATTTTATTATTTATATACCCTTGATCCCACAGTCCCCAGTATGGCGAACATCTTTTCCCTCGGTACCCTGTCATATGCTTTTTCTAGATCTACGAAACATAAACACAACTGTCTATTCCTCTCAGAACATTTTTCAATTACCTGGCCCATACCGAAAATCTGATTCTGACAGTCCCTCTGTGGTCTGAAACCACACTGGTTTTCATCCAACTTCCTCTCAACGACTGATCGCACCGTCCCTCCCAAGATGTCAGAGAATACTTTGCCTGGTATAAAAATCAATCAGATACCTGGATAGTTGTTGCAATCCTTCCTGTCCCTTTGCTTATAGACAGATGCAATTACTGCTTTTGTCCAATCTGAAGGTACCTTACCAACACTCCACGCTAATTTTATTATACTATGAAGCCATTTTATCCATGCCTTTCCATTATACTTCACCATTTCAGATCTAATTTCATCCATTCCTGCTGCTATATGACAATGAAGTTTATTTACAACCTTTCCCACTTCCACAAGCATAATTTCTCCAACATCACTTTTCTCCTCCCAGTGAGCTCGGTTGTTAGCGACACCACCACGAATATTTCCTTTTAAATTTGAGAAGATTTCTCAATATTCCCACCACCTGTCCAGTGATTGCCTGGGATCTATTATGAGTTCACATGACTTACTCAAAGAACTGTTCATTTCCTTTTTCCCTCCCTTCCTAAGAGTCTTTATTACTGTCGAGAAAGGTTTCTCTGCTGTTTGAACTAGCCTTTCCAGCTTATTACCAAAATATTCCAACGACTTCTTTTGGATTCTAACAACTATTTGTTTCGCTCTGTTTTTTTCATGTACGTACAACTCCCTGTCTGCATCAGCCCTAACGGTCGGTTACGATATATACTATCATGGATCTGGTTCCCCTACCCTCCCATGTGTATCGGTGAATAGCCTTTTGCTTGAAGAATGGAGTCATAATTGTTAAACCCATACTAGCACAGAAGTCCAGCAAACGCTTCCCATTCCTATTACCTTCCATATCTTCCCCACATTTATTAATCGCCCTTTCGTATCCTTCAGTTCTATTTCGAACTCTGCATTGAAATAGCCCATTAGCACTATTCTATGCTTGCTGTTGACCCTGATTACGATGTCACTCAATGCTTCATTAACCTTTTCAACTTCATCCTCATCTGCACCCTCACACGGTGAATACACTGAGACAAGTCTCGTCCTAATTCCTCCAACTCCAAAATCTACCCACATCATTCGGTCATTTGCGTGCCTAACATAAACTATGTTGTGTGCAGTGGTATTCCTGATGAACAGTCCTACCCCACACTCTGCTCTTCCCTTTTCAACACCCGTCAAGTACACTTTATAATCTCTTATCTCTTCCTCGTTATCTCCCCTTAACCGAGCAACATTTACTCCTAGCACATCTAGATGCATCCTCTTTGCTGACACAACCATTCTACTTTCTTTCTTCTATAATCCCAATTAATAATGATAGCTTCCCATCGAATTCCATTTCGTAAGCCAAGATGTTTCCAAGGAGTCCCTTGCCTGTCAAATGGGAGTGGGACTCCGTTAATCCCATACGTCCGAGGCTTGCTTAAAGTGTTCTGAGCTCGGTAAAGTTACGAAACAGGATTCTACCCTACGTGCACGTGGTCCAAGTGAGGATCTCTCGTCTAACGGGTTAGGGACCACCCGTGGATTGCCTAGTACTAGCGACCTGAGCACAGGGAGGGCCATGATTCAGAATATGTTCGAGATGCCCACTCCCATCCATAGCAACTGCTTTCCTGATTCTCAGGACCATTTACTAAGCCACTAAGCCGGTGCCCATGGTTCACGAACTAAGACGTGACTGCAGTAATTCACAACATGAGTATTTTGTAAATAATGTAAATAATATCCCATCTTACAATATGGCTGCGGAACACGTTATATGTACACGGAGGCTCACCCTTTTTCTCTAGAACTTCCATATTTCTGAACAGAATTTTGGTAGGTAAATAATTCTAATAGGAATTGGCGAAATAAATTAAAAAACCAAACCAAACCCCATGGCACTACAGCCCTTGAAGGGCCTTGGCCTACCAAGCGACCGCTGCTCAGCCCGAAGGCCTGCAGATTATGAGGTGTCGTGTGGTCAACACGACGAATCCTCTCGGCCGTTATTCTTGGCTTTCTAGACCGAGGCCGCTATCTCACCGTCAGATAGCTCCTCAATTCCAATCACGCAGGCTGAGTGGACCTCGAACCAGCCCTCATGTCCAGGTAAAAATCCCTGACCTGGCCGGGAATCGAACCCGGGGCCTCCGGGTAAGAGGCAGGCACGCTACCCCTACACCACGGGGGCCGGCGGCGAAATAAATTGGTCGAGAAAATTTTTACAATGAAACTGACGCGAGACTGATGCTTGTTAATTAACATAGCAGAAGATGCTTGAAATGACCACCGTTGATCAAACTGTGAGCGTTTTCAATTTTCTGATATAGCTCTTGCAGGATGTGAGGATTATTGGAGTACACCTGACCCTTCAATTCGCCCCACAGGTCAACATCAGAGGGAGAGATATCAGACGATCGAGGTGGCCAGTTGATTGCACTGCCTCTGCTGATTGTTAACTCTTCAACACACACCTCATGCACTCGGCTTGCTGAAAATCTCCATACAGTCTTTTATCTTCGGTGAGTTGATCCATGTCTGGACATATCACTTAGAATTCATCCGGACACCAGACATTGCGCACCACACACAAAACTCAACCGTTAACCGTTAACCCAAGCGGTTGTCCTTCCCTACACCCTGGCTAAAAGTACAGCCTTAACCATACGCTGACTAGGAGTTAAGGAATCCGACGGCACTTTCCCACATCCATTCGGACATAATTTTACTCCCAAGTTAATTGTGCAGGCTTAACCTTACGCTGACCAGGCGTTAACCTAACCAGCTACCCTTCCCTACACTAGATTAGAGGCTACACTTCGTACTAATGGGACTAGAGATGATGTAGGACTTAATACAAATTCTACTCATAGGGGCGTAACGTTTGAAGGCAACCTCAGGGGCTAGGAGCTGAACTTGGAACAAGATGACGGATACACACATTGTATTAATGGGATTAGGGAGCTGGTGTTAGTCGTAATGCATATACTTTATTCATAGGGATGCAACATCGGGAAGCATTTTTGGGGATCTAAGCTGAGCGACTGCAGAGTCATTCCTCCTTCTCCTCATAGACTTAGTAGCATATGATTACTTCTTTCTCCTCCTGAGTGCAAGATTAACCTAACAAGCACGGATTAGACTCCAAGCTTTCCCCCACAGGCCCTGGATTCAGCCCTAGCCTTAAACTTAGAAGGGCGTTTCATTTACAGATGCAAGTGTGATGCCCAAATGTGCTAGCTTAACCCGCAACTACCACACATGAGATATTGCACCCGTCCACCTCCCGAGTCCCAGACTAGCATTTATCTCAGGGGTGTCGGTTCATTATTTAATTCATCAAATATAAATATAACGGCATAATAGAACACGGGGATGAACGGAGCAACTTAAAATTAAAATGGGGAAGGCTCGATTGTAACTTGAATTTAAGGACTCCATGATAGGACTAGGAAGTGACTGTTAACTTTAAAAAGGGCATCATCTAACTACAATAAAAAGATTATGAGAGTGGTTTCCTTTGAAATAATTTGCCAGAAGGAGCGGTTTATTACGCCATTTGACGTATAAAACTTTGATACACGTGGCAACAATATTTGAATTTACACACATGTTACATCTATAAATCACTTGCCATACCGCAAGTGGTATCAATATCTTGCTGTGTTGCTTCTGAAATAAAATGACATTTTGGAGGTATAATTTACGGATCGATTCCATTTGAACCGAACCGTTGTTCAAAGATATAGCTTCCTTCTATCGGGAGCCCGAGCATAACCCATGTTACGGTCGGCTTCCCGATTTAACTAAGATGACGTACTCCGGCTATATACATTTTTCCGAGACCGGTACTCGGACTGGGTAATGTTTCTCGTGAAGTGCGAAAACTGGATTCCATGGACAGTCCCTATCTTACGATATCCAGCTGATGCCATACCAATGAATTAGCATATACATATTATTTACATGTGATCTGAATTGTTTCCAGTTAGCCTCAGTAGACTACTGCCACAGATGAGATAACGAGAAGCGGTGGGAAAATACCGTGCCAATGACCCCCCCTCGCATCGCGAGCGAAGTAAACAAACACGCCAAGTATTACTGTAACATCGTCCCGTATGGAAACCGTACAATAAAGAGATACCAAATGACTCTAATATTAACATTCTTATTATTCAACATACTAATAGAGGGATATTGTCACCAAACAATTAACTCTACGATCGTCACAATATTCATGAAATTATCATCCTCGAAATTATTATTATTATTATTATTATTATTATTATTATTATTATTATTATTCAACGGTTCCTGGCACTGTCACGTTGATTAATATCGTCATTATTATGCGGGATGCAAACAAAAATGGTTATTACTGTTATTATTATTATATCCCTCTCGTGGTTATTATTATTATTAATGAATAGGTGACTCAAGATATTAATATTATTATTCACGTCACTTAAGAGGTTATTATTATTAATGGACCGGTCACTTCCGCCAAAACATATATTAAGATATCGGTCGCAATTACAACTATTTCACTGATCAACCAACGACATCATTACAGTTATTATTATGACAATTATTATTAATCTGACCGCGATGATTTAACATCGTCCTTACATTATTGTTATTATTATCGGTTGCATATTATCATTTAGATTCCCGTTTAACATCTTTATCAACGCTCATTTAATTAAGGCGGTCCAATTCTTTATCTGCAATATTTATTATTATTATCACGACATCATGATTGTTCTCGTTCGTCATTACAATGAATACAATATACGACCATTTATGTGGAATCTGAACTCTCATTATCCTTAGATCCGTTGTATCTCAACGAACAGCTGTGCAGTCTATTTATTTCGTACATGCTGTCACGGGTTCGAATTCTACCCGCTGCGTAACTCAGTATTTCTCTGTGACACTGCCCGTACATTTTACACTCATTTCAATATCCTAAGTGTCTCTCGTACGGAATTTATTTTCCTCTCTATCTCAATATTCCTTGATTCATTTATTTCTCACAGAATTATCAACTGACTTATTTATTCATTTCTGACATCGTACGACCTTTTATTATCTGACTGCAGATTCTTTCACATTTTTCTATCTCATTTGGATCTACGCCTTAGTTCATTCTCCACAAATAATCGTAACATCTTGAAATTATATTTACCAAAATTTTGACAATCATGGTCTCGTAATATTAGCACTACATGTTCCGGCTAATGAATCGCAACTTCAAAACGCGACATTTATACGTAAAAAAATATGGGACCGTAATTTAAACCACACGTTCATTAACGTGTACGGATTATTAGCACCGATCTACATTTCAATATTATTAATTGATCAAATTAAATTTTCACGCACTTTAATTCCGAACAAAAAAACGACATCATTACAGTTATATGATTCCCGATAAACTCAACACTTGATCACATGAATTATTATTACGCACTGCGCACTAAATATTCCAATATCACATGAATTATTATTATATCCAAATCATATTTAAAAAAAATATCTTCTTCAAAAAAAGTAGTTATATTATTTATTTATTATTATTAATAATATTAAAAAAAAAATAATTTCGCCTGTAATACGGTAGTCCACTCGTAATATGTTTAACGCATAACCCCTTTTACAAAGTCGATTTATTCTGGCACTAAACACTCCAGATATGATTTACTTGGAAATATTATATTAATCGCATCTCACAAATTTAACAACTTCACATTGAAAATATGACCATATTAATTACAACAAAACACACTTGGTATGGCGAAGCTGGATTTTCCTTCCATGTCATTAAATGGCTCGTTAAAATTGACAAAACATAAAAGCACATATCGGGTCTTATTTAACTAGCATAATCAAAATCAAAATGTAAAGAAAATTATTGACTACAAAGAAAATATGAATGCATGCATGACTTAACGTACTACACTATATATACAAATTTACATCTCCAACAAACTGAATACATAAAAGACCCGATTATTTACATTATTATGATTTACTACTGTCCGTGCTACAAATTAGGATGGGGTCGTTAAGCGACCCATCTTGTTACAGAAGGTAACCAAGTATAATCAAATTATTCCCATTTTTCCCATCACGATAACATTTCCCAAATATTATTTACAGTTTAGTACTCATCTTAGTTATCGGTATTCCATTGCAGCTTTGCAGACGAGAGGCTCCATTCGGCCCCTCTCTGCGTTTTACTCCTCCATTCTTGATGGCGTAGTTTCACAAAAGATTTCCTGGCACATTACCATTTTACACTCCTATCTTGATTACCACAAACCTTCACCATTTACAACGTTAACACTGAATACTTTAAATTGGATACAACAAATTTCTATCCTAGACCCAAGAATTTAATATATTTACACTATTTAATCTTCGTCCACCTACCGCACAATGGACCTGGACACGTACGACGAGGTGTCAACTATTACGCCCGTCACGATACGCCCGATTTATACGACATTCTTGACGTGTTCATGACATCGGTTCGGTATAGCTAAGTACAGGCTACTACTTCCTTAAAGTACTGTTCGTCACACAGTCTATTATGTACGTACTTATGGTGATATATTTTATACTACTCTCTTGCAGGGTAATTACTTTACGTCACTGATTATTTATAAATAACAAACACTATCCTACGTTAACTATTTCCAGATTTAACATGTTGCTTGAGCGCGATCACACTTTACAAATACTGGCGGATGCTCGCGCCATTAAATGACTGTACGTCCGTAGAATTCTAAGTTACCGGCGACCAACAGTTCAGCTCCCGATATTCAATTCACGTGTGCTGGCGACCGTCAATTCAGCTCCAACGATTCAAGACAAGTGTGTTGGCGAGGATCCCTTGCCCCGTATATATGGATGAAGCCTTTTTCCCGCGGATTCGTTGACGTCATACCCCTGAGGGAGGGGGTGGATTTTTAATATCGGTACTTGCACTCCGAATTGGAAGTTAAAATTTACCTCAAATTAATCCACTCCGCTAGCATATCTGCTGGATAAAATATGAACTCCAGGTGATCACAGATTTAGGAGATATGGATGGATTTAGCTCCTCACATTTCGCGCCTTCGTAAGCGTCTCTGACAACGTGGTCTTCTTTCAGCCAATGAGATTCAAGCTGTCTGGTTTCCAAGAAATCCAGCCTTCAATTTAATTAATTTGCCAATAAGTATTGATTATTTTTCCATGCGTGACATCTAACAAATTCAGTACATTCATTCGCGTACTCATAATAATTTATTACTGAATACTTTTGTAGTTACGAAAATATCTCATCCATCATTCCTTAAGATGGTATCCCTGAGTCTCCCATCAAATTTTTACTATTGGCCGGCAAGCGGTCACGTGATTTAAATCTCCACCTGCTCGAACTTAGGCTAGCGAACGTACACTCAGCCGCTGTAATTTTCCATGAGGTCAGGGACTTTCCGTCCTGCCAAAAATATCCCAAGGTATTACTCATGTGGTGAGTTTCCTTTGTATGACTCTCCCCCTTCCTCTTTCTGACCAAGACTTATTTGTGGACTCTGTATTTCCTTGTACGCGAACTAATGATATTCCCTGCTGTGAAGTAGCTAAAAGTTGTCGTGTTGAGCTAATCCGTCAGGCTCCAGTCTGTCGTCCTTCCTTCGCTCTGATTTCGACATTACCTAAACGAAATATTTTCAACTTCCCTTCTGTATTTCAATAAATGTACCATATTATTTTACCGATCAAATCATGATTGACTATGGGCCTAAGTCACTCGGGTTCATCTTCCTCTTGCCCAGGTAAAAAAAATCTAGTGAGTATCATGAGATTTTTTTTATGATGTGTCCATATCATCACTATCATGATTTGACATCGGATCCTCTGTTCTGCGACGGCTATTTATTTCGTCTCTCAACATCTGGTTCCTGACCCTTAATTCCTCGTTCTGTCTTTCGATTTGATGGATCGTATTGACAAATTCCTGCACGTCGCTGTCTATCTCTCCACACTCTGGACATGGCCTTGCTTCAATTGGTGTATGGATTACTTGGACTTCTTCTTCCCTTCCGTCATCTTCTTCATCCTCTTCTTCGAAATCATCTTCTTCCGGCTCGTCATCTGCTTCCTCTCGTTCATCCTCTGCTTCCCTGTGGTCTGCTGGCGTGTGGTAAAGCTTTAAATTTGCAGCGTTATAGATGTTCTCTGAACTTCCATCCAAGCTCTGAACTTTGTAAGCATTGTTGTCATAAGTTTGTATAATCTTGAAAGGGCCCACGAACAATTTACAAAACTTGTGGTACACCTTCTGCTCTGGGTTAGACACACTAGGCTTCTTCACTAGAACGAGCTCGCCAACCCTCAACGGACGGTGGAATCGCTTATTCCTCAACCTTCTCAATCGTCGTTCTGCTTGTGCCTCCAAATGTTCCCGTGTCTTTCTGATACAAATTTCGCTGGATACGCGTGGATCTGCAGGACATGCTACTGCATTATGCCATGGCCTGGCCGGATATCTGTTAAAGTGAACCACTTCCGGTATCTGGCCTGTCGCTTCGTGGATCGTGGTGTTAATACATTTAGTTATAATGGGCACCACGTCAATCCACCGCCAATGTGCCTCGGAACAATAGATCCTGCAAAATTTTGCAATCTCTCGCATGATCCTCTCTGATGGATTCGATTCGGGATGGCGAATCGAACTAAGTACATGCTGAATATCTAGTTGTCGTAATTGATTTGCAAACGCAGCAGATGTGAACTGACTACCATGATCAGTAAGGATCTTCTTAGGCTTCCCCATCTGTGGAATGATATGTGAAGTAATTCCTCGTAGTACAGTTTTAGAATTTGCCTTTTGCAGCGGATACAAGGCTACTAATTTAGAGAATACATCTAAACTAACAAGGATGAATTGGTTTCCCCTACGGGCCTTGGGGAGTGGTCCGTACAGGTCCATTGCGAATATCTCGCGGGGTTCAGTAGGTAACAGTGGGCGCGGAGATTGCTTAAGTAAATACGGATTAGGTTTAATCCTTTGGCAGACGTCACATGATCGTAGTACATTTCGGACTGTTTGGTTCATCTTGGCCCACACGAATGTCTCTTGGATAGTTGCCAAAACCTTCCCTATACCTCCGTGTCCAATGACCCGGTGTACATGGTTGACTACCGGTACTTGCATTTCAGATGGTATGACTATGCGAAGTTTCGTGTGTTCCTCATCCAAAAACTTATGAAGAACCCCATTCAAATAATGGTAGCTCGCTGATAATTTACTAGCTCTGTCATACTGTGGATTGTCTGGCTGCAATGTTTTGTTAAAAAATTCTATCATCAAGTTAGTGAACCCATCTCTCTTCTGTATCGCTCCTATGTCCTTCAGATTCCTTAAGACCTCCTGATCCTCTTCTATCAACTCAATTTGGTGGATTACGACTTCCTCCGGGTTTGGATGTCGACTCAATGTGTCTGCCAAAATATTGAGTTTCCCGGGGCAATGTTCGACTGTTAGATCAAATTGCTGGATAAATAATGCCCAACGGCTAACCCTCTCGCTTGCCATATTGGTTTTCATAATGAACGTCAGCGCTTTGTGATCGGTACGGATAACAATCTGAAAACCATACACGATCTTCTTCCAATATTGCAAAGCGCTCACGATAGACAGCATTTCCAATTCCGTGATAGTGTACTTTATCTCATGTTTCCGCAATTTCCGGCTCATGAAGGCAATATAGGTCTTTATGCTTGGATCATCGGGGTTTTCCTGCAGTAATACGGCTCCTATACCTATGGTTGAGGCGTCTGTTTGAATTATGAATTTGAGGCTAAAATCCGGGTATCCGAGCTTAACATTATGCAGTAATCGTTGCTTGGTCTGAGCGAACGCCTCATCACAAGTATGGTCCCACTTCCATCGATTATTTTTCTTAAGTAAGTCCTGCAACGGTGCTACTACGGTTGTGTAATCAGGGCAATGATCAGCGAAGAACTGACACATTCCAAGGAACTGCCGAACATGTTTTACTTTAGTAGGCTTAGGAAACATCCTAATGGCCTCAATTTTGACTGGGTTTGCTCGTACACCATCTCCATCTACAAGGTGACCCAAAAATAACACCTCCTTCTGACAAAAATGTGATTTCGATAGGTTGACCTTGAAGTTATGCCTTCCTAAATCGGTGAGGACTTCATTAATATTTTCCAAGTGTTCCGAAAGTGTTTTTGTAGCTACCAAGATATCATCCACATACATGATAGTCGCCTCTTTGACCTTTGGACTTAGATTGCGGTCAAGAGCTCGAATGAGAACCGAACCCGCATTCTTGATACCAAACGGGAGACGATTAAAGACATAAGTCTGTTGATCGAATAAGAACCCCGTCAACAACTTAGATTTAGCTTCCAACAGTATATGATGAAATGATGACGTCAGGTCAAAAGTGGTAAAATATTCCATATCTTTAAATCTCTTCAGGATCTCTTTAATAGGCGGGGCCTGCTCATACTCTGGGACTAATCTCTCGTTGATAGCACGTGCATCAAGGCAAATGCGCACTGATCCGTCCGGTTTCCTTACTATCACTAAAGGATTTAAAAATGGCGTCGGTGACTTCGAAATCAATCCACTTGCTTCCATTTCTCTAATAGCTTCGCGGACTTGGGGGTAGAATTTCTCGGCAATTGGATATAATTTCTTCTTATACGGGGACCAATCATTCACGTTTAATTCGTATTCAAAATTTTCAATTTTTCCAGGTTTTGAGCCAAACGTGTCGCTATGCTTTGTTAAAATTTTGAATAAATCTTCCTTCCCCTCGGGACCTATTACAGCTGCATTAACCTTATCTGCTATAACCTTCCCACAGTTGATTTCACCTTCCTGCAATTCTGCCGCAAATAGTTTATAATCATCAGAGGTCACATGATCATCCGTCTCACTCATGACACTTTCGTCCGTCCTAAGCGGATTCACGACTTCGGTGTTCCAAATTTCTTCATGTTCTCCTATCTCTGACTGAGGGTTCATGGTTGTATCCTCAATACCTTCCCTGTGCTTAAATCTGACAGAGTTATCCCCCATATCAATCACAGCCTGGTATTCGGTCATAAAATCGGCCCCTAGGATCAAGTTATAGTTGATTTTATTCATGATAATAAATGTATGAGCAAATTTCGAATTTCCAATTTCGATGTCCAATAATGCCTGGTTCTTACATATGACGGATTTATCCGGGATAATTCCACGAATCTTCAAATTTGAAACTGGGATAATCGGGATGTTTACTTTGGATTGTAGTTCATTTACCAGAACTTGGGATACTACTGATACGCTGGCGCCTGTATCAATGAGTGATCGAACCCTCACGTGGTTGATCCTAGTGTATATCACGGGTAGTCTCTTAATTTCCTTTGAAATTTGGATTTCGGGATCGTCAATTAATTCGTCAGAGGTCACAACCCATGTATCGACCTCTGCGATGATCCATTCTTCCGTTAAAATTCGGCGTTTTTTTTTTCGCCCCGAGCCGTTCTTCAGATTCGAACGTCGGTGCATTCGGGTTCAGGTCTCTGCCCCCTTTCCTTGCTCTTTGGAATTGCAAGCTCTCCGCTCCTGTCGCTTCCTCATCACGGCCTCGATCATGAATCGCCTCCTTCCATTTTCTTTTGTTCAGCTCTTCTATATACCGCCTAGACTCTTGGTATCTGTCATCCTTCTCCTGACGAGATCCTCCCTGGTAATATCTCGGGTTCCCTTGATTCCTAGCTGGATACGGCCTATAATTACTTCTCTGGAATCCACGGTATCCCCTGTCGGCTCGAAAATTCCCTTGGTTTGTTTGCCGGTTGCCTTCCGCAAAATTCCTTGGTCTCGTCCATTGTCGCGGCTTCCACTCCGTATTATATGCTCGACGAGGTTCCGGATCCGTACTAGTTCCCTGGTTCTTCGTACTAGTGGTCTTCGGTTCGATTGTCCGTTCGATATTATTCACCTGTTGGTCCCTGCTCCTAATTTGTCTTGGGTTCGAATGATGCGTTGTGAGGTCTAATTGACGTAATAAAGCCTCCGCATCGACAGCTGTCTGGACATTTGACGCTATCATCATTCGTTGGACCTCGAATGGCAATTGCTTTCCAATGGCGCTAATCAATTCTGTTTCGCTCATTGGATTATCAAGCTCCCGTAGCTTGTGAAATTGTGCCACAAAGTAATCAGAGAATTTCGTGGGTGAAGATGTCGAATATCGTCTGGAGTAGACTTCCAGCCTTAACTCCTGCTGTTCCTGAATACTCCAGAACTTTTGGAGAAAAGCCCGCCGAAATCCTTCAAAATCTTCAAAGGTATACAAGAAAGCCCTGAACCATACAGCTGGTGCTCCGTCTAGGAATTTCTCGACCGTTCGCAGTTGTCGCTCTACTGGTATTTTATTCTCATTTATATAACCGGCGATTTCCCGGATGAAACCTTTCGGGGTGATATGCCCACGGGCATCGAACTTTGGTGGCTTGTCATCAGACATCTTAATGACGTGTACCACCGATGTCGGGATAGCATTTGATGACGTAGATGACCCATCTCTGTTTTCAAACTTGAAACCGTGTGTATCAGCATGGGATAGGCCTCCTTTCTTATGAATCCCCTGGTTATCATGGGGTTCGTATTCGCGATATTGGAGGTTAAAATCTTGGCTAGACGCTGATGGTTCCAACCTAGCCTTCAACATCTCCAAGTCTTTTCGCATGTCATCCATTCTGTCGGGATTACAACTTGACATTTCTTTTGTGCCGGAATTTTGCCCATTATACGCCTTGCATTGTTCTAACAAGCGAACTTCCGTGTCGGCGAATGATTGGCCCTGTTCAATTAAGTCTTCCGTCCGCTGGAATAACGCTAAGTTTGCGTCTTCGCACTTAGTTATTCTCTGGCTACGGTCTTCTAAATTTATAGTTAGTTCTTCGACTTTGTTTTTCAGTCCTGCTACGATGACAAGTGTACGTGCGGCTTCCCCACGTAACTTGTTCATGCCCTTGTCATGCTTGTCCAAGGTGCCAGCTATCTGCGCGCATTTTTCTTCTACTTGTCCCCGGACGATGTCATTCTCCTTCCGACATTCATCCCGAATTTCCTCTATGTGTGATTCTATGTCTTTTCTGTCAGTTACTCGTAGAGCGGCGAGTTCCTTGACACTAGCGTTCAATTTTTCCTTAATTTCTGCGCGTTCCATTTGAGCCTCATCTCTAACGCGGTCAACCTTTTCATTAACGATGGTAATGTACGCATCCATGTGCACTTTTAATTCATCTTTCGCGAAGTGACATGCTTCCTGGACTTGAGTTAATTTGTCCCTAAGTTCCTGTCCCATCGCTACGCTCGCGGCCTGAACTGCATCTATTTGTGCCTTGAGTTCTGTTTTATTAACTTCACACGCAGCCTGTACCTGGTCTATTTTGTTCTCTAATGAAACACTATTAACCTTCATTTGTTGAATAATTTCCTGTTTATCTGAAATCCTATCAGCCCGCCTTTGCTCTGCGCGCTCCCGTTTATCAGAAACACTATCGGCCCGCATTTGTTCAACATTCAGAGTTAAATTTCGTATTAGGTCCTCTAACGTGAGAGCTTTCACCTCTCCCTGTCCTTCTACCACTATGTCCTGGGATCGCTCCCCACCGTCGTCAGACATTATAACTTTTCTTGAGAAAGCAAAAAGGGCCGATCGGCCTCTCACCTTGCTGCACACGAAGGAATACGCTATTGGGTCTAGGCCCTATCCTATGACATTATACCCCTACACTAACTTTCATTTAACAAAAAAATTTTGACTCTAAAACTTGTTTACATTCGTAGGTCATTCAACTTGAATGCTGGCTTGCGCCTAAGATTTCACAATAAACCGCTCCAATATAACAACAACCACAACATTAAAAACAACGATGAAGTTGGAAATCTCCTGCCCTGAAATACGTTAATTTTAATTTATACCATCTAACCTCTTTTTAAATAATAACTTGAACTGGTGCTCAGTAATATTTTTACCATTTCAAGCCTTCCTAAACAACTGTTTATAATATTCATCTCATGTCCAATGACATTTAAATGGAGTCCTGAACTACCAAAATAATATTAAATTTCATATGGGAAAAAGAGAAACATCAAATCTTCGAGCTTATTGAATTTTGAATCATTGCCAAACTTGAAGAGATTAGCAATGGATTATATTAATGACTAGCCAAATCTAGCTCCGTTCGAAACTAACCTTACTCTAGCATGATATTACGTTACAAGTGAACACACACTTGACCGTGATGCGGTCATCAATTAATAAAAATCAAAAATTTAGAAATATAAAATTTTGAAAAAAGTATAAAAATATAAAAATTGATTAGCAATAAAATTGGCCTCTCTGCCGTTCTTAAAGCAACACGTTGCCGTTCTTAAAGCCCCACGTTGGGCGCCATTTTGCACCCGTCCACCTCCCGAGTCCCAGACTAGCATTTATCTCAGGGGTGTCGGTTCATTATTTAATTCATCAAATATAAATATAACGGCATAATAGAACACGGGGATGAACGGAGCAACTTAAAATTAAAATGGGGAAGGCTCGATTGTAACTTGAATTTAAGGACTCCATGATAGGACTAGGAAGTGACTGTTAACTTTAAAAAGGGCATCATCTAACTACAATAAAAAGATTATGAGAGTGGTTTCCTTTGAAATAATTTGCCAGAAGGAGCGGTTTATTACGCCATTTGACGTATAAAACTTTGATACACGTGGCAACAATATTTGAATTTACACACATGTTACATCTATAAATCACTTGCCATACCGCAAGTGGTATCAATATCTTGCTGTGTTGCTTCTGAAATAAAATGACATTTTGGAGGTATAATTTACGGATCGATTCCATTTGAACCGAACCGTTGTTCAAGGATATAGCTTCCTTCTATCGGGAGCCCGAGCATAACCCATGTTACGGTCGGCTTCCCGATTTAACTAAGATGACGTACTCCGGCTATATACATTTTTCCGAGACCGGTACTCGGACTGGGTACTGTTTCTCGTGAAGTGCGAAAACTGGATTCCACGGACAGTCCCTATCTTACGATATCCAGCTGATGCCATACCAATGAATTAGCATATACATATTATTTACATGTGATCTGAATTGTTTCCAGTTAGCCTCAGTAGACTACTGCCACAGATGAGATAACGAGAAGCGGTGGGAAAATACCGTGCCAATGACCCCCCCTCGCATCGCGAGCGAAGTAAACAAACACGCCAAGTATTACTGTAACATCGTCCCGTATGGAAACCGTACAATAAAGAGATACCAAATGACTCTAATATTAACATTCTTATTATTCAACATACTAATAGAGGGATATTGTCACCAAACAATTAACTCTACGATCGTCACAATATTCATGAAATTATCATCCTCGAAATTATTATTATTATTATTATTATTATTATTATTATTATTATTATTATTATTATTATTATTCAACGGTTCCTGGCACTGTCACGTTGATTAATATCGTCATTATTATGCGGGATGCAAACAAAAATGGTTATTACTGTTATTATTATTATATCCCTCTCGTGGTTATTATTATTATTAATGAATAGGTGACTCAAGATATTAATATTATTATTCACGTCACTTAAGAGGTTATTATTATTAATGGACCGGTCACTTCCGCCAAAACATATATTAAGATATCGGTCGCAATTACAACTATTTCACTGATCAACCAACGACATCATTACAGTTATTATTATGACAATTATTATTAATCTGACCGCGATGATTTAACATCGTCCTTACATTATTGTTATTATTATCGGTTGCATATTATCATTTAGATTCCCGTTTAACATCTTTATCAACGCTCATTTAATTAAGGCGGTCCAATTCTTTATCTGCAATATTTATTATTATTATTATCACGACATCATGATTGTTCTCGTTCGTCATTACAATGAATACAATATACGACCATTTATGTGGAATCTGAACTCTCATTATCCTTAGATCCGTTGTATCTCAACGAACAGCTGTGCAGTCTATTTATTTCGTACATGCTGTCACGGGTTCGAATTCTACCCGCTGCGTAACTCAGTATTTCTCTGTGACACTGCCCGTACATTTTACACTCATTTCAATATCCTAAGTGTCTCTCGTACGGAATTTATTTTCCTCTCTATCTCAATATTCCTTGATTCATTTATTTCTCACAGAATTATCAACTGACTTATTTATTCATTTCTGACATCGTACGACCTTTTATTATCTGACTGCAGATTCTTTCACATTTTTCTATCTCATTTGGATCTACGCCTTAGTTCATTCTCCACAAATAATCGTAACATCTTGAAATTATATTTACCAAAATTTTGACAATCATGGTCTCGTAATATTAGCACTACATGTTCCGGCTAATGAATCGCAACTTCAAAACGCGACATTTATACGTAAAAAAATATGGGACCGTAATTTAAACCACACGTTCATTAACGTGTACGGATTATTAGCACCGATCTACATTTCAATATTATTAATTGATCAAATTAAATTTTCACGCACTTTAATTCCGAACAAAAAACGACATCATTACAGTTATATGATTCCCAATAAACTCAACACTTGATCACATGAATTATTATTACGCACTGCGCACTAAATATTCCAATATCACATGAATTATTATTATATCCAAATCATATTTAAAAAAAATATCTTCTTCAAAAAAAGTAGTTATATTATTTATTTATTATTATTAATAATATTTAAAAAAAATAATAATTTCGCCTGTAATACGGTAGTCCACTCGTAATATGTTTAACGCATAACCCCTTTTACAAAGTCGATTTATTCTGGCACTAAACACTCCAGATATGATTTACTTGGAAATATTATATTAATCGCATCTCACAAATTTAACAACTTCACATTGAAAATATGACCATATTAATTACAACAAAACACACTTGGTATGGCGAAGCTGGATTTTCCTTCCATGTCATTAAATGGCTCGTTAAAATTGACAAAACATAAAAGCACATATCGGGTCTTATTTAACTAGCATAATCAAAATCAAAATGTAAAGAAAATTATTGACTACAAAGAAAATATGAATGCATGCATGACTTAACGTACTACACTATATATACAAATTTACATCTCCAACAAACTGAATACATAAAAGACCCGATTATTTACATTATTATGATTTACTACTGTCCGTGCTACAAATTTAGGATGGGGTCGTTAAGCGACCCATCTTGTTACAGAAGGTAACCAAGTATAATCAAATTATTCCCAGTTTTCGCACTTCACGAGAAACATTACCCAGTCCGAGTACCGGTCTCGGAAAAATGTATATAGCCGGAGTACGTCATCTTAGTTAAATCGGGAAGCCGACCGTAACATGGGTTATGCTCGGGCTCCCGATAGAAGGAAGCTATATCCTTGAACAACGGTTCGGTTCAAATGGAATCGATCCGTAAATTATACCTCCAAAATGTCATTTTATTTCAGAAGCAACACAGCAAGATATTGATACCACTTGCGGTATGGCAAGTGATTTATAGATGTAACATGTGTGTAAATTCAAATATTGTTGCCACGTGTATCAAAGTTTTATACGTCAAATGGCGTAATAAACCGCTCCTTCTGGCAAATTATTTCAAAGGAAACCACTCTCATAATCTTTTTATTGTAGTTAGATGATGCCCTTTTTAAAGTTAACAGTCACTTCCTAGTCCTATCATGGAGTCCTTAAATTCAAGTTACAATCGAGCCTTCCCCATTTTAATTTTAAGTTGCTCCGTTCATCCCCGTGTTCTATTATGCCGTTATATTTATATTTGATGAATTAAATAATGAACCGACACCCCTGAGATAAATGCTAGTCTGGTACTCGGGAGGTGGACGGGTGCAATATGTTACACTTAGGGCACACATGGGTGGTGCATGGGACCCGCTTGGGATTTTTTGTCACTTACAGCAAAATTATTGAAATAAAATATCAGTCATAACACCTTTGAAACCTTTCCTTAATTTATTAATAATTAACATAAAGTTATTTTGAAATATTCCTAGTTAAGTGTTCGAACAGGAGTTTCAAAAATGGCTACACAAAGAAATTCGAAAAATATTTGCTGCTCAAAACCTATCAGTGTCTACTAATTATATTTAGGTTACATAAAGTAAGAATGAGTAGGAAACTAAAAACATAACTTAATTTTCACATTAAACAAAAAACGGAAAAACTGCAAACTTATTTTAGCTGTCACATAACAAGCTGAAGTGAATAGAATGGTACCACACAACAAATAGAGTTTGTCACTTCTACCACGTACATTGGTCGTCACATAATCTCTGCCGTACGTTATTTATCACACAGCAGTGCCTTGCACTTGTCACACTCTGTACGGTCTTTATTTGAAGGGAAAACTGAGCACCGATTCCTCTTGGATTCCTGAGTGTTAGCAAATGTTCCTTCTGACCGTGAAGTTGAAACGTGTTGCTCAATTCCTAGAATACCTTCTATGGACCCCCGAATCTGTTTTTGCAGTTTAGGTGACTGAAGTCGCCTTCTCACCTGTCTCTCCACTAGCTCCCTCCCTAGCTGAATCATAAAGTTTATCCTGTCAATATCGTCAGTTAATTTATGACCTGAATATAAAAGAAAAGCATTCACACCTGCTATATCCAACATGACATAAAATATAGCCATTGGCCAACGTCGAGTGCGCCGCCCTGTTGTGTAGTTTACCGAGCTCGATAGCTGCAGTCGCTTAAGTGCGGCCAGTATCCAGTATTCGGGAGATAGTAGGTTCGAACCACACTGTCGGCAGCCCTGAAAATGGTTTTCCGTGGTTTCCTATTTTCACTCCAGGCAAATGCTGGGTCTGTACCTTACTTAAGGCCACGGCCGCTTCCTTCCCACTCCTAGCCCTTCCCTGTCCCATCGTCGCCATAAGACCTATCTGTGTCGGTGCGACGTAAAGCAACCAGCAAAAAAAAAAGTTGTGTAGTTCGTACACTTCTCATCAAGCGCATTTACACCCCCTTTGTTTGATTGTATCAATCAATCAATCAATCAATCAATCAATCAATCAATCAATCAATCAATCAATCAATCAATCAATCAATCAATCAATCAATCAATCAATCAATCAATCAATCAATCAATCAATAAATCAATCAATCAATCAATCAATAAATCCTGATCTGCATTTAGGACAGTCGCCCAGGTGGCAGATTCCCTATCTGTTGCTTTCCTAGACTTTTCCTAAATGATTTCAAAGAATTTGGAAATTTATTGAACATCTCCATTGGTAAGTTATTCCAATCCCTAACTCCCCTTCCTATAAATGAATATTTGCCCCAGTTTGTCTCCTTTAATTCCAACTTTATCATCATATTGTAATCTTTCCTACTTTTATGAACGCCATTCAAACTTATTCGTCTACTAATGTCATTCCACGCCATCCCACCGCTGACAGCTCGGAATATATCACTTAGTCGAGCAGCTCTTCTTCCTTCTCTCAGTTCTTCCCAACCCAAACATTGCAACATTTTTGTAACGCTACTCTTTTGTCGGAAATCACCCAGAACAAATCGAGCTGCTTTTCTTTGCATTATTTCCAGTTCTTGAATCAGGTAATCCTGGTGAGTGTCCCATACACTGGAACCATACTCTAGTTGGGGTCATACCAGAGACTTATATGCACTCTCCTTTACATCCCTACTACAACCCCTAAACACCCTCATAACCATGTGCAGAGATCTGTACCCTTTATTTACAATCCCATTTATGTGATTACCCCAATGAAGATCTTTCCTTATATTAACACCTAGATACTTACAATGATCCCCAAAAGGAACTTTCACCCCATCAACGCAGTAATTAAAACTCAGGGGACTTTTCCTATTTGTGAAACTCACAACCTGACTTTTAACCCCGTTTATCAACATGCCATTGCCTGCTGTCAGTCTCACAACATTTTTGAGGTCACGTTGCAGTTGCTCACAATCTTGTAACTTATTTATCACTCTATAGAGAATAACATCATCCGCAAAAAGCCTTCCCTCCGATTCCACTCCTTTACTCATATCATTTATATATATAAGAAAACATAAAGGTCCGATAATACTGCCTTGAGGAAATCCCCTCTTAATTATTACAGGGTCAGAAAAAGCTTCACCTACTCTAATTCTCTGAGATCTATTTTCTAGAAATATAGAAACCCATTCAGTCACTCTTTTGTCTAGTCTAATTGCACTCATTTTTGCCAGTAGTCTCCCATGATCCACCCTATCAAATGCTTTAGACAGGTCAATCGCGATACAGTCCATCTGACCTCCAGATTCCAAGATATCTGCTATATCTTGCTGGAATCCTACAGGTTGAGCTTCAGTGGAATAACTTTTCCTAAAACCGAATTGCCTTCTATCGAATCAGTTAGTAATTACAAAATGTCTAATATAATCAGAAAGAATGCCTTCCCAAAGCTTACATACAATGCATGTCAAACTTACTGGCCTGTAATTTTCAGCTTTATGTCTACCACCCTTTCCTTTATACACAGGGGCTACTATAGTAACTATCCATTCATCTGGTAAAGCTCCTCCGATCAAACAATAATCAAATAAGTACTTCAGATACGGTACTATATCCCAACCCATTGTCTTTAGTATATCCCCAGAAATCTGATCAATTCCAGCCGCTTTTCTAGTTTTCAACTTTTGTATCTTATTGTAAATGTCATTGTTATCATGTGTAAATTTTATTACTTCTTTGGCCTTAGTCTCTTCCTCTATCTCGACATTATCCTTGTAACCAACATTCTTTACATACTGCTGACTGAATACTTCTGCCTTTTGTAGATCCTCACATACACACTCCCCTTGTTCATTAATTATTCCTGGAATGTCCTTCTTGGAACCTGTTTCTGCCTTAAAATACCTATACATACCCTTCCATTTTTCACTAAAATTCGTATGACTGCCAATTATGCTTGCCATCATGTTATCCTTAGCTGCCTTCTTTGCTAGATTCAATTTTCTAGTAGTCGATGTTAATTACTGTCTTTCCTGTTTGTTGATCGAATTCTTCTTTGTATTGCATTGTTGAAATAAGATTCACCACTTTCCCCTTTTTGGAATGAAGGAGACTATGGTTGTCTGCCCTGGAATTCAATACAGGGTTGATTTCACATTTCTTCCTTTGGTCACTCTAAACTCAAGAGGTAGTTCACGTTTATTCATGGTCCGTACGTAGGTCGACATCTTGTTGATAAGTTCATTTGAAAGTTCTGTTGATGTGAACCAATTGTCCGCGGTAATATTCAGATTTCTCCCAACAATCGGTGTTACCAGTCTTAGAACAACTGATGTCGGCTGGAGAAGTTTAGGTGATGCATCCTGAATTGAAATTCGACCACAGTAGATCTGGGCATTCAAGCGGTAGTGCAATTTTTCATCAGAAAATATGAATATCATTATTCCATATTTGCGGGGTTTTGAAGGAATGAACATTCGGAATGCACATCTACCCCTGAACCCAACCAGTATTTCATCTACGGTCACGTTTTGTCAAACAGAATATATATTTTTACATTGCTCAGTAAATTTACCAAAAAACCACGATATGTGTGCCAGTTTGCCAGTCTGTTTTCTTTGATTTCTTGTTTGTAAATCATCAAATCACATACAACGTAACAGAAAAAGCAAACGAATAAGTGTCATCACTGCCCTGAATGTAGGTTTACCATTACCATTGTCAGCATGCATTGATCGCAAATCTTCATTGTGAGATTTGAATGCAGCTCACAAATAGCAGAGACCAATTACAGCTTTCTTTTCTACCAAATCTATTTCAGCTTCATAAGATTGAATGTTTTTTCCAGCTACGATCACTATGATTCTCTCATTTTTTCTATGTACAATTTCTGTTAGCATGTCATCTGTAAATAACAACTCCCAGAATTTAACTGGAGTTATACACCTTATTAGTCGGGCTTCCCCTATAACACCTGGTAAGTGTAAAGAAGGAATTATGTTGTGCTGAGTGGTTCTGGTTCCTCTCAGAGTAGGGGTCATCGACCACTTAAATCTGTTTTGCCGTAATAAGCGTTAGAACTTACATTATCTGGAACGGTATCCACAGTACCCTCCACTTCATCATTACTTTCATCAGAGACTGAATCGTGTTCACTTAACTCATATTCACTTTCTGATGCACAAAATTCTTCAATGTCTCTGGACGACTGGTTTAAAAGTTCCAGGATTTGTTCCTCAGCGATATTGTCCGCCACAACTATCTGTTGTATTCCCAGCCTTTTCTTAAATGATTTCAATGACATTGGAAATGTTTTGAACATCTCCCTTGCTAAGTTATTCCAATCACTAACCGCCATTCCTATAAATGAATATTTGCCTCAATTTGTCCTCTTGTATTCCAACTTTATCTTCATATTGTGAGCTTTACTGCTTTTAAAGACGCCACTCAAACTTATTCCTCTACTAATGTCATCCCACGCCATTTCTACGCTGACAGTTCGGAACATACCACTCAGTCGAGCAGCTCGTCTCCTTTCTCCCAGTTCTTCCCAGCCCAAATTTTGCAACATATTTGTAACGCTACTCTCTTGCCGGAAATCACCCAGAACAAATCGAGCTGCTTTTCTTTGGATTTTTTCCAGTTCCTGAATCAAGTAATCCTGGTAAGGGTCCCATACACTGGAACCATACTCAAGTTAAGGTCTCACCAGTGACAAATATGCTCTCTCCTTTACATCCTTGCTACAACCCATAAACACCCTTATAACCATGTGCAGAGATCTATATCCTTTATTAACAATCCCATTTATGTGATTACCCCAAAGAAGATCCTTCCTTATATTAACACCCAGATACTTACAATGATCCCCAAAAGGAATTGTCACCCATCAACGCAGTAATTCAAACTCAGAGGACTTTACCTATTTGTGAAACTCAAAACCTGACTTTTAACCTCGTTTATCATCATACCATTGCCTACTGTAAATCTCACAACATTATCGAGGTCATTTTGCAGTTGCTCACAATCTTGTAACTTATTTATTACTCTATAGAGAATAACATCATCGGCAAAAAGCCTTACCTCTGATTCCACTCCTTTACTCAAATCATTTGTATATATATATATATATATATATATATATATATATATATGAAAACATAGAGGTCCAATAATACTGCTCTGAGAAATTCCCCTCTTAATTATTACAGGGTCAAATAAAGCTTCGCATACTCTAATTCTCTGAGATCTATTTTCTAGAAATATAGCAACCACATTCAGGCACTCTTTTGTCTAGTACAACTGCACACATTTTTGCCAGTAGTCTCCCATGATCCACCCTATCAAATGCTTTATACAGGTCAATAGTGATACAGTTCATTTGACCTCCAAAATTCAAAATATCTGCTATAAGTTGCTAGAATCCTACAAGTTGAGCTTCAGTGGAATAACCTTTCCTAAAACCGAATTGCCTTCTATCTGAACCAGTTGTTATTTTTGCAAACATATCTTATGTAATCAGAAAAAATGAATTCCCAAAGCTTATATAAAAAGCATGTCAAACTTACTGGCCTGTAATTTTCAGCTTTATGTCTATCACCCTTTCTTTTATACACAGGGATTACTATAGCAACTCTCCATTCATTTGGTATAGTTCCTTCAACCAAACAATAATCAAAGAATTACTTCAGATATGGCACTATATCCCAACCCATTTTTTTAGTATATCCCCAGAAATCTTATCAATTCCAGCCGCTTTTCTAGTTTTCTACTTTTGTATCTTATTGTATATATTATTGTTATCATATGTAAATTTTAATACTTCTTTAGCATTAGTCACCTTCACTATCTGGACATTTTCCTTGTAACAGGGAATCTTTACATACTGCTGACTGAATACTTCTGCCTTTTGAAGATCCTCACTTACACACTCTCCTTGTTCATTAATTATTCTGGGAATGTCTCTCTTGGAACCTGTTTTTGCCTTAAAGTACCTATACATACCTTTCCATTTTTCACTACAATTTGTATGTCTGACAATTATGCTCGCCATCATGTTATCCTTAGCTGCCTTCTTTGCTAGATTCAATTTTCTAGTAAGTTCCTTCAATTTCTCCTTACTTCCACAGCCATTTCTAACTCTACTTCTTTCCAATCTGCACCTCCTTCTTAGACTCTTTATTTCTATATTAAAATACGGTGGGTCTTTTTCATTCCTTTCCAGTTTTAACTTACAAAAGTATTTTCACATTCCTCATCAATTTCTTTAAACCTATCCCCTAGTCTGTTTAGATTCTTATTTGCCGTTTTCCAGTGAACATAATTACTTTTTAAAAACAGCCTCATACCTTCTTTATCTGCCATATGGTACTGCCTAATATTCCTACTTTTAAAATCTTCCTTTCTATCATATTTACTTTTAACTACTAAAAAATAGCTTCGTGATCACTAATACCATCTATTAGTTCTGTTTCTGTATAGAGCCCATCTGGTTTTATCAGCACCACGTCCGGGATATTTTTCCCTCTAGTTGTTTCCGTCAATTTCTGAATCAGGTATCCTTCCCATATTAGCTTATTTGCCATTTGTTGGTCATGAATTCTGTCGTTTGCATTTCCTTCCCAATTGACAATTGACAAATTAAGATCTCCCGCTACAATCACATTCTTTTGCATGACGTTTCCCAAATAACTGATTACCTTATCAAATAATACTTAACCGGTATCAGCGCTACCCTTTCCCGGTCTGTACTCTCCAAAGACATCGAGTTGCCTACTATCGTTAGAAATAAACCTTACACCTAGAATTTCATGTTTCTAACCTTAAATTTTTGGTTGCTTACAAATAATTCTTTCGCCACTATGAATACTCCTCCTCCCACCATTCCTCTCCTATCTCTACGATACATACTCCAGTTCCGTGAGAAAATGTCTGCATCCATTATATCATTTCTCAGCCATGATTCAACTCCTATTACAATATCTAGTAATATATATCCATTAAATTACTTGATTCTATTCCTTTCTTTACAATACTTCTACAATTCAACACTAACAATTTTAAGTCATCCCTACTTGACTTCCAGATCTCTGTACCTGCATCACCCACCCCAGACAATCCCGTTTCCCTGAATGTACCACCCTATTACCCTTCTAAGCAAATTTCCTAACTTATACATGCCACTGCGTTTTAAGTGAAGGCCATCTGAGCGTAGATTCCTATCTCTTACCCACCCATTAGGGTCTAGACATTTCACTCCCAGTTTCCCACATACGCACTCCATAGTCTCATTTAAATCCCCAATCACCGTCCAGTCAGTATATCTCCTAGTGGGTATTCAACTGATGACAATCTCCGCTTTCTTAAAATTGACCCGTGTTGCATTTACTAGGTCGCACACACCCCCAACTATGTTGGTACCTGTATTAGCTTGCCTTACGTTGTTGGTACCCACATGAAACACTACCACCTTCTCCTTCCCCTCCTCCTTCTCTTCTACGTTACTCAGCATCTGTCTGAACCTAATTCTTGGGTAACACTCTACCCTAATTCCCTTACCATACACACTTTCCTCACTTTCCCCTAATTGAGTAAGTAGGCTAGGGTTTTTTTACCTGAAGACATTGAACCCTATTTGAGTAGTATGGCTATGGTTGCTCGCGTATTTTGTATATAAAGGCAAGCCTGACCTTACAGAGTCCATTTTGACGTTGAGTGGATAGCCTACGTGCATTCTATACACGAGTAGATTGCCAGTGTACGTTGTATGCCAGTGTACGTTCTATGATTACGAGAGCCCGTATGGCCTCACAAAATCCATTTGGAGGGGCGTAACCTCACGGATGCCATTGGAGGGCACGAGTAATATGGCTAGGTGTATTCCATACCGAGCTTGCGTACAAGAGGAAGCCTAACCTTGCAGGCGCCATTGGAGGACACCAGTTGTATGGGTAGGTAAATTCTATACCGAGCTTACGTACGCGAACAAGCCTAACCTCACAGGCGCCATTGGAGGACACGGGTATTATGGTTAGGTGTATTCTATACCGAGCTTGCATACGCGAGCAAGCCTAACCTCGCAGGCGCCATTGGATGGCAGGAGTAGTATGGCCAGGTGTATTCCATACCGAGCTTGCGTACGCGAGCAAACCTAACCTCACAGGCGCCGTTGGAGGGCTCGAGTAGTATGGTTGGGGGTTTTCTATACCGAGCTTGCATACGCGAGCAAGCCTAACCTCACATGATCCATTGGAAGTCAGGAGTAGTATGGCTAGGTGTATTCTATACCGTGCTTGCGTACGCGAGCACGCCTTACCTCACAGGCGCCGCTGGAGGGCACGAGTAGTATGGCTAGGAGTATTGTATACGGAGCTTTCGTACCTGAGCAAGAATAAACTCGCAGGCGCCGTTGGACGGCACGAGTAGTATGCTTAGTAGTATTGTATACCGAGCTTGCGTACATGAGCAAGCCTAACCTCACGGCGGCATTGGAGCGCACGAGTAGTATGGCTAGGTGTATTCCATAGCGAGCTTGCGTATGGGAGCAGGCCTAACCTCACAGGCGCCGTTGGAGGGCATGAGAAATATGGCTAAGAGTATTCTATGCCGAGGTTGCATACGCGAGCAAGCCTAATCTCACAGGTGGTATTGGATGAAACGAGTAGTATGGCTATGTGTATACTATACCATGCTTGCGTACGCGAGCAAGCCTGATCTCACAGGCGCCGTTGGATGGCACGAGTAGTATGGCCAATTGTATTCTATACCGAGCTCGCGTACGCGAGCAAGTCTAACCTCACACGCGCCATTGGAGGGCAGGAGTAGTATGGCTAGGTGTATTCTATACCGAGCTTCCGTACGCAAGCAAGCCTAAACTCACAGGCACCATTGCAGGACACGTGTAGTATGGCTAGGTACATTCTTTACCGAGCCTTCGTACGCGAGCAAGCCTAACCTCATAGGCGCCATTGGAGGGCACGAGTAGTATGGCTAGGTGTATTTTATACCGAGCTTGCGTACGCGAGAAATACTAACCTTACAGTCGACATTGGAGGGCACGAGTAGTATGGCCAATTGTATTCTGTACCGAGCTTGCGTACGCGAGCAAGCCTAACCTGACAGGCGACACTGGAGGACGCGAATAGTATGGCTTGGTACATTCTATATCCACCTCGCGTTCGAGTGCAAGCCTAACCTCACAGGCGATAAAGGAGGGCGCTAGTAGTATGGCTAGGTGGTTTCTGTACTGGGCTTTCATACGCGAGCAAGCTTGACCTCACAGGCGCCATTGGAGGGCGCGAGTAGTATGGCTAGGTGTATTCTACACCGAGCTTGCGTACGCGAGCAAGTCTAAGCTCACAGGTGGCGTTGGTGGGGACGAGTATTATGGTTAAGTGTATTTTATACCGAGCTTTCGTACGCGGGCAAGCCTAACCTCACAGGCGCCGTTCTAGGGCACGAGTAGTATAGCTAGGTGTATTCTATACCGAGCTTTTGTACGCGAGAAATCCTAACCTTACAGGCGACATTGGAGGGCACAAGTAGGATGGCTAGGTGTATTCTATATCGAGCTTGCGTAAGCGAGCAAGCCTAATCTCACAGGCGCCGTTGGAGGGCACGAGTATTGTGGCTAGGTGTAATCTGTACCGAACTTGCGTACGCGAGCAAGCCTAACCTCACAGGCGCAATTGTAGAGGCCTGGGATACATTTTGACCACTTGCGAACATCACGGGGTGGTTTCTTGACCACATGACGCCATGGGCTACTTTGAAGGAGCCGAATCGATTGGGTGCCCCTGGAGGGGCCGAGTCGGAAAGGTGAGTACGAGAGCAATGCTAACCTCACGGACCCCTTTGGGGGAGTTGAATCGATCGCATGCCGCATGGAGGAGCAACTGAACGTACATTGCCTTACTACGCAAGTTTAGGGCGTACATTTCATTACTATTCGGTTTAGAATGTACATTGTCTTACTAATACGATAAGTCATTCTTTTATCAGCAGAATTCGCTGTTTACTACAAGAAATATTCATTAAACTCATAGATAAAAACGCAGTTACCATTTTTGATTGTGTTTCTTTGAACATTTTCAAGTCTGTTATACTTACGTTATTGATATGTCATCAAACTGGAACATAAATTTCAAACATACGAATGCGTGGGTAAATGAGGAGGACGAGACATTTTACCATCTGATAAGTCGTGAGCCCTGTGTTTCATTCCCTCTCATGTGTGTGTAGCAGGAATTATTTTCGGTTCAGCGTTTTCACTTACCTTTTTCATTTTACATTCTTGTCAATTGAATAAGGAGGAGAAGGGGCGTGGTGAGGAGGAGATATCTTGCCCTGGTGCAAGATGAATGTGGAGGAGGGGATAGCTACAAATTGATGCATTGGCAACCTAGATTGTGCCAAGTAACTGCACATGGTGTTGAAACCATACTATTATATTTATTATTGTTATTTCAGCCACTGCGGCGTATTTTCAAATAAATACCTTTTACGAATCTTAGCCTACAATTTCATGTGTAATAGCAACTTCTGGTTAGGAAAGCAACGGTAATTATTGCCACACGCACATATTTAAGAACATCACTTCGCGCAGTAGAAAGTACACAACGGAAAACTTCCTTACTTCGTATTTTTCTAGTACGCTTATAGACATTGCACGCACATTGGTGTCTGATTATGCTTGTTGTTTTAAGGGGTCTATCATCGAAGATCATCGGCCCCATTGGAGTATGTATCAGCAACTTCTTACCTAGTAAGGAAAGCAACGGAAAACGGTGTATTTTCCAGACACGTGACACTTACACAGGTTACATTATACGTGTTTAATTCTGCTCACACTTCACTCACTTTTTTCGTATTTAATTGTTTTCCTCAGATTAGGATTATATATATACTCACAAGTGAAAAATAAGGGAACGAAACATTATTAAAATGTTACATATGGACTGCAGTCAATTGCCATGAGAAATGAACGTCCCTGCGATACACCATACTGTTCGATCATCACTACCGGAAAAGGGTGCATCAAATTTCATGAGTCTGCGTTCTTGCACACAATGTCTTACAGTATCTTGGCTCTTCGCTGTTATAATCTCGCGTACAGTACTGATAGAAGGAAATCATAATTATATAATAAGGTAATTAATAGATTTTAAGTAAAATGTTGACCTGCCCCGCGTTGTAGAGGTAGCGTGCCCTGCATGTGTAGGCTATGTGGCCTTGTGTCGATAGATTTACTAGTATATAGAAGGACGCTTGTGGGACTGAATTCCGGCACCTCGATGTCTCCGAAAACTGTCAAATATAGTTAGTGGGACGAAAAGCCAATGGCATTATTATTAATTAACTCAGAATAATTCTAATCCCTGACTGGGTGGCGATTCGAACCCGTGGATCTTCTGAAGCCTCAACGGAGACCATTCAGCCGAGGTATAGGAAAGATCCCGTTATTTGGCACAATCTAGGTTGCCTCCATGCCAATGTCAACGTTTGCATTACTGCTGATAATCACATTAACCACTTCACTGCAGTGGCGGAAATTATAATAACGAAGTATAGTATTAATCGTATAGTCTCATGTGCAGTTACTTGGCACTATGTAGGTTGCCTGCGTGTCAATTCTAGCCGTCCCGTCCTTCACATTAATCTTGCACCAAGGCACACGTCTTATCAGACGGGCAAATTGTCTCCTCATCACCACGCCCCTCTTTCTCCTTATTCACCTGAGAAGATGGTAAAATGAAAAATGTAAGTGAAAATGCAGAACCGAAAACAATTCCTGCTACACACACACGTGAGGGAATGAAACCTAGGGCTCACGTCTTATCAGATGGTAAAATGTCTCATCCTCCTCATTTACCCACGCATTCGTATGTTTGAAGTTTATGTTCCAGTTTGATGACATATCAATAACGTAAGTATAACAGACTTGAAAATGTTGAAAGAAATATAATCAAAACATAGAAACGGCTTTTTTTATCCACGAGTTTAATGAATATTTCTTGTAGTCAACAACTAATTCTGCTCATAAACGGAATGATTAATCCGAATTGTAAGGCAATGTACTTTCTAAACCCGAGTAGTACGGCAATGCACATTCTAAACCCGAGTAGTAAGGCAATCTACGTTCTGAGCACGCCTAACCTAACAGACGCCATTGGTGAGTAGTTAGCCAAGGTACGTTCTAAACCGAGTAGTATGGCAATGTACGTTCTATACAGAGTAATAAGGCAATGTAAGTTATATGCCCGAGTACGTCCGACTCGATGGCTGAATGGTCGGCGTACTGGCCTTTCGGTTCAGAGGGTTCGGTGTTCGATTTCCGGCCGGGTCGGTGATTTTAACCTTCATTGGTTGATTCTAATGGCCCGGGGACTGGGTGTTGTGTTGTCCCCATTTACCCTGCAACTCTCACACCAAACATAACACTATCCCCCTCCAAAACAACATGCAGTTACCTTCATATGACAAACGCCGCCCACACTCACTGGATGGTCTGCCTTACAAGGGCTGCACTGGGCTAGAAATAGGCACACAAAATTATTAGCCAATGTGCGTTCAGTTGTCCTCGATGGGGAGCCCGATCGATTCGGCTCCCCCGAAGGGGTCCATGAGGTTAGCATTGCTCTCGTATTGACCTTTCCGACTCGGCTCCTCCAAGGGGACCCGTTCTATTCGGTTCCTTCAAAGTACCCATAACGTCATGCGAACAATAAACACTCAGGGAGGTCAGCAGGGGGTCAAAAACTATCCCAGGCCCGTCCAGTGGCGCCTGTGAGATTAGGCTTGCTCTCGTACGCAAGAATATGATGTTATTCCGCATGGAAGGTACATTGGTATACTACTGGGGTATAGGATACGTAGGGTACTTACTCAACATCCAAATGGCATCTGTGAGGTTAGGCTTTCTCCCGTACGTAAAATCCGCGAACCACCGTAGCCATAGTACTCAATAGGGTTCAATGATCTCGGGTCAAAACCCCTAGCCTACCTACTCAACTAGGGGTCAATGACGTCGTGGGTAAATGCTGACGCAGCACCCATTCTTTTAGAACATACATTGCCCTAGTACTGCTAGAGACATTCAATTGTCTACTCTAATGCTTACATCACGTACAGCTAAACAATTTGTGCTCAAAACGGAAAAAAAGATCGCGGGAATGCCGGGGAATGGAACCCAGGGTTCTTTCCTTTGAACTGCTGAGTATCCTTCTAAGTAAATGGCTATGCATTGAAAGCGTGCGATTAATTAAAATTACCTAACGTTTGAGCTGCGATAAATCAAAAGTCCCCACCTTGAGTGGAAATAGAACTCAGCACTCTTTCCCTTGGACTGTTGACTATCATAGTAACTAAATAATTGTGCGTTAAATTCAAAACTCCCAACCTTCGAGCTACAAGGAATTAAAAATTCCCCCACACGACTAGGAATCGAATCCGTGACTCTTCTACTTGGGCAGCAAACAAGCTTGATAACTAAATGACTGTACATTAAAAGTTTGTGCGTTTAACTGAAACACCTGCCTTTAGCGCGGTCGGTGATTTTTAACTTGCAATCCTTCTAGCGAACTCTCTACTGTAATGTTGCAAGTTTCACCAAGAGGAAAGTATCGAGGTGTTCATAAAGGTGACTTCTTACGAGGGTATTAAGGAGTTGAGACCCACACCAAGCACGTTTCCGGCAAAGGGGTAGTGTTACGAACTATCAGTGGAGGGATATAAGTAGGCGAATAAACTTGACTGGAGCCTTTAAAAGTAGGGAAGAACATAATATGAAGATAAAGTAGGAATTCAAGGGGGAAAATCGGGGAAAATATTAATTTATAGGACGAGGAGTTAGAGATTGGGAAAATTTATCAAGGGAGATGTTCTATAAATTTCCATTCTCCTTGCAATCATTTGAAAAATATTAAGGAAGCAATAGATAAGAATCTGTCACCTTGACAACCGCCCTGGCTGATTGAGTGTTTCGAGGACAGTCTGGCGCATGTTCCATTGGTTGCAGGATTTATAGCTGGTAGGCTGAAGCTCGTATTGAGGACAAGAGAATTCAATTGCGAAGCACGACACATATTTTAAATGTTGATTAATACAACAATAAATGCATGAAGTACATAGCTGAGTTATATTTAAACAAAAAATTGAATAGTCGTAAATATTACCCCTTATGAAAGTTTTATATAGAAATATGAAAATCATCTATGAACGAATTTGTCCCAAAGGCCTTTTTTAGTAAGTTCTTGAAAGTGGTGTTATTTTGTCAATTTCTAACTAATTATGGAGTTGAATTAATGTTAGTATTGATCGATATAATTTCTTGCTTTACTGTGTTTATTCTTGATGGATACAATTTTCTGGCTGTCGAGTGGCGTGATATAAATACAGTATTGTGTACTGTCATGGAAAATGGCGCGCTACTGAAGGAGTATTTTCTATACTACCTCTTTTGCAATTATTATGGTATTTTAGAGAGGCTGTGGTAAAATTGCTTAGACACACCTAAAATTAACTTTTTACCTGACTAGAAACATTAGCCACAGCCAGTACGTGCATTGGACTTAATGCCAACTCAACGTCATTATAGATCAGTCTGCAAGCCTCCGTGAATTTACCAAAAGCCTCCAGCATAGGTATTATGGCGAAGATGGGATAGGAAAGGGCTAGGAGTGGGAAGGAATCGGCCGTGGCCTTAATTAAGGTACAGCCCCAGCATTTGCCTTGCGTCAAAACGGGAAACCACGGAAAACCATCTTCAGGGCTGCCGACAGTGGGACTCTAACCCACTATCTCCCGGATGTAAACTCAGAGCTAAGCGCCCAGAACAACACGGCCAACTCGCCCGGTAAGCAACAACTAAGTAATAACTCCTCTCTACCACCGAGATCACCTCTTTATATATGTTCCTGGCCAGGCTTCTCGAAAGATACATTTTCTCGTAAATTCTAGAGTGCTTAAGGCCCACATATATAATGTACAGAGTTCTCGCTTACCCAGTACCATTCTGGATGTTACAGTGTGTTTCACCATTTTCTAGTGGATTACAAATCATATATACAGGTAATAATAAATTATACAATATTAGTTACAGGTTCTTACATTAACTAAAACCGAGCTCGATAGCTGCAGTCGCTTAAGTGCGGCCAGTATCCAGTATTCGGGAGAAAGTAAGTTCGAACCCCACTGTCGGCAGCACTGAAAATGGTTTTCCGTGGTTTCCCAATTTCACACCAGGCAAATGCTGGGGCTGTACCTTCATTAAGGCCACGGCCGCCTCCTTCCCACTCCTAGCTCTTCCCTGTCCCATCGTCGCCATAAGACCTACCTGTGTCGGTGCGACGTAAAGCAACTAGCAAAAAAAAAAAAAAAAGAAAAAAAAATTAACTAAACTAATATAAATACCTACATGCAGCAAATGTTTCATGACATAACCTCACAAATAATGCGATCGTAAACTAATAATGATACCAATAAGCGGAAGTACATCACAAGTAATAATAATAATAATAATAATAATAATAATAATAATAATAATAATAATAATAATAATAATGTATGTTCAGTCTTCAGCCCTGAGGCTGGTTGGATCCTCAACAGCTCCGCCATAAGCTGTCATAGATGGCCTAGGCATCACTGAAGAGGCGTACTAGGGAAATGAGGAGAAAGGTAGTTTCCTGTTGCTTTGCTCACCGAGCCAGAAGTTGCTATTGCATATCAGTCTGCCAAGCCCACTGAAATGCTGCAACAACCGACCCTATGAGCAACATTATCACACCATTTATAGCAGGGACTGGCGGCAGAAAGAATGGCATTACTAGCATCGCTCATACCTCAGTCACTTTCAAATAGTCAAAGCCAAGGATAAGACAGAGTCAGATCAATGAAAATAACAAAATTGGTCTAGCCCATACCAGAAGACAAATAGTGCACTGTAAACACTAGGTCCTGCCAGCAAAGGAATAATAATAATAATAATAATAATAATAATAATAATAATAATAATAATAATAATAATAATAATAATAATAATAATAATAATAATAATAATAATAATAATAATTGTACCGGCTGGTACACCTCTGCGCCGCACATTTGAATTTTCCGCCTTAAAGTAATCCTCTACGAGAGGAACTTGAACTTTAACTAGTGTATCAACTCATAAGTTTTCTCAGAAGATGTCACTACCGTAAATTCTGTGATTACGAAGTTGTCAGTACTGTGTGGAGTTAAACTTGTTTTGTTTTCTATTGATCAAGAAGTGTGGACATTCTCTGATAGATGTCTCTACAAAAAACTATGATCATGCACCCTGGTGCGAAGTTAAGGAACGTTCTTAAGAATTTTGTATTCATATGTTTTATCTTTACTAAACTTCGTTTTTCATTTGTGGGTTGGCAATATTAATCTTTTCCCTCCGCCAGTTTTGAATTGAGCCTATCCAGAATTTCTGTTCTTAATGTTTGACCAATCGTGTCCTTCTTCTTCTTCTTCTTCTTCTTCTTTTCTTCGATTTTGATGTGTAACTTTAAGCTACCCAAAAACGACTCTGGGTGTGTCTTAATTATTCTTGAAAGGTCTCGAATCTTCCCCGAGAGTATAAAAACTGCTGATTTTCCTGTCTCTCGGCCACTCGAACAACTTCTAGCCTAGTGTATGGAAGTGTAGCAGGAGGCGGGAAGTGCCTCTTTCATCCGGCAGCAGCTCTTCAACAAGGTAATGGCCACTTAACCATCTTTATTTCTTGCTAGCTCAGCAGTTTAACCCGCGGGGAACGTCCGAAACCTTTATTATGTAACCTATCTTCAAACATGTAAATTGCCGTCACTTTTGTAAAACTTCATGTATCTTTAACTGTAAATCGGGGATAGAGAGTGCTTTACCCTCTCGAGCTCCCCTTCATTTTAGCCTTGAGGTGACTACGTTTTGGTAACTTTTTCTTCCTGAATGCATTAAATTTTCTTATACGAGTCACTCCATAGTTTGGGAATAGCCCCTGGTTCATCGGCCTAGTGCCTCTTAGGTTTTAAAAGATTTCATGTAGGACTGCAAGTACACGCCTCCATTCTACTTGGTGTTGCGGGCCATTAACTTAACCTATTATTTTGCTACTAAGGCCCATTGGGTTGGGTACAAGATAACCCTGTTTCTTTGTAAGTGTGCCTTGAGGGCAGTTGATAGTAAAGTCCGTTGCGGCCTTTGATGGGCTTGAAAAGTTGAGAGCGGGTCAGCTCTTTCTTGTATTTGGATATGTACCTCTGCGAGGCCTGACAGTGCTAGGTGGGAGCAAGTACTCCAGGTTATTAGGGGTTTTCTGCCCCTTGATAAATATGTGGTTGTGAGCTGAGAGCTCAGAAATTGTAAAAAGTGGGGCTTGAAGCCCAGATCGTTAAAGTGTCTCTAAATCTTGGCTTTCCAGGTCTTGTACCTGATTTGTTAATTTGTTGTTTGTTGAATGTTCAAATTCTATGTCAAAATTGTTAAGTTTTGCTATTTTTGAAAATATAACCTTTAATTCAATTTTAATCAATATCTCAGCTTTGTAGTTAGACCCATTCCAGCCCGCACCTTCTTTCACCTCTGCTGTTCCACGGGTATTCCCGTAACAAGTGGTAGCAGAGCGTGGTTGAATGGGTGTCATTTAAGCCGCTTTTGACGGCTAAACATTGAATTTAATTTGAACTCTAACAATTTTCTCAGTTGCTGGAATTTTCTTTTCCAAATTTCTAAATTTGTCAAGGTTTGGTCATCATGTCCGGCCCTCGCGAAGTTCTCCATCCCGGCTATTTGCGCAAGGAGGAATTGATTTATGAATTAACCATTAGAAATGTTCAATCTGGAGGGCACGGTTGTGGTAGACACAAACAATCTGAAGGAGTCATTAGAGTTACCAATCTGTATCCCAACATTGGGAGAGAAAGATATTGATGAGGCTCTCATCACCATCACTGACAATACTACTGAGCTAGCATCTATAGTTAGTTTTTTGAAGTGAGTGATCCATCTCCAAATCAACTCAAAAGAGTACAGGCTAGATTGTATCATTTCTCCAATAGAGTTAGCGATCTATTGTCTCTTAAGTTAAATGAACTTCTGGGTAAGGAGACTAGTGCTCTTGTTGAACACCTTTCTAAAATGTTCAGTAAAGTTGGTCAATTGTTATCTGGATCCGCTACTCCCAAACCCGACCAGCCCGCCGTGGTAAACATTGAATTTAATTTGAACTCTAACAATTATCTCAGTTGCTGGAATTTTATTTTCCAAATTTCTAAATTTGTCAAGTTTTGGTCATCATGTCCGGCCCTTGCGAAGTCCTCCATCCTGGCTATTAGCGCAAGGAGGAATTGGAGGAGGTTTCGTCCAAGGGTGAAGAAGGTAGAAAATCCGTGGCAACTCAACAAACTTCCGCCCCATTAGAAAATGAATCTGAGCGTCGTACCTCAATACCGCCATTTGTGTTAAATAATGCACCCTCTGAAGCAGCTTCTCCGCCCCTTAGGCCTTCACCTACCATGTCACCCTCATCCATTAGCGATGTTGCTTAGGGGTATTTCCAAGTTTTCCGTTAACTCTACCAATGATGTAATTTCATTTTTAAGATTTGTAGTCGAGTTCCAGGATCACGCCCTTGTCTTTTCTCTTTTCCCATGTCAAATTCTTCAGATTATTTATCCCTATGCCTTCGGTGTCTTTTCAGACAAAATAGTAAGAGCCATAGCTGATCAATCCTCTATAGAAGACTAATTTCATTCCGGCTCGAGCTAGGTCATCTCTAATTCAAAAGTATTATTATAGAATACAGCGACTGGATGAAAATCTTGCCGACTTCAACCAAGACATTAAATTTTACACTAGGGTATTTGCTCTTCATTTCCCTGAAGATCAAATTGTACAGGCCATTGTGGAAGGAATTTCACCATCCTACAGGTCATATTTGTGTTTCGCGCCGCGTGCGCAATATTTTGCCGAGTTAGAGGCTATGGCTGTCTCAGCCGAAGGTGTTAGGTATGCTGACACATTACGTGTCGCGAAGGAGCCCCCTCCGTATTTAAGTAATTTTTGGCCTCCACCTCGCCGAACTCTCAGTGCTCGCAAAGGTCATGCGTGTGGGTCGGCAGATCATCCCCAGAACAAGTGTCCTTTGGTTAAATCTAGCGGGACAAGGAATGGAGCAGGGTCATCCCAAGGATGTTTCAAATGTGGCTCGTTTTCCCATATAGCCAAGAATTGCCCGAATACTAATAGCACCCCTTCCTGCACAACTTCTGTTGCAACGTCCACCAACACCAATAATCAAAAGTGACTAGTGGCACCGGCTGAGTCGGCTCATTCATCTCTCAAGGCTCAGCCCCGGTTAAAGCCTCCGAAAGCTTGGAACCGGATATAAGTTCTTCTAAACCGGCAGTTGAATGCCCTAAAGAATGTCTTAGGTTTGGGGCGGATTCCCCCGCACCTGTACCATTTCTTAAAATCGAATTAAATAATGAACCCGTCACCGCTCTATTAGACTCAGGCAGTGTTTGTTCAATTATTTCGACTGAATGGTACTCTAAATTAAAGTCTGCCTGTAAATTTCCTGATTATTGTTCGTCTTCTGTTCAATGCGTTTCGGCAAACTGCTCTCCATTAGAAATTTTAGGTTCCCTACATGCCAAAATTAGCATTTCGAAATTCACTTGGCAAGTAAAATTGTTTGTGGCTAAGCATTTGTCTTGCCCCATCATATTAGGAGCGGACTTCATGTCTCACACAGGTCTTGTGCTCGATATTCAGAGCAAGTCGTGCACTTTCAAATTTGCTAGTAATTTCAAAATCCCCTTACTAAAATGTAATTCTGTGTCATGTTCATCTATTTCGCCTACCCAGGATGAGATGTTGTTAGACCTTAGACATCTATCTGAGGAGCAGGCTGAGAGTATTCGTAAGCTGTGTCAGTCGTTTCCAGAAGTTTTCTCTGAAAATCTTGGTGTTGCTGACCTTATCGAATACAAGATTTAAGTTACGGATTCGATTCCTGTTCGATTTCCACCTTATAGGTTATCTCCATCTAAAATGAAGGCTCTGAAGGAGATCATAGATCAGATGCTGAAGGACGGTATAATTCGGCCCTCTAAGTCGGCATACGAATCGCCTATTTTCATAGTCCCGAAACCCCAAGATGGCTTCAGGCCAGTGATTGACTATAGGGCTTTAAATCGGAAGGTGGTGTTACAATCTGTGCCCCTTCCCGACCTTCACTCTTGTTTTCCATGGTTTCGAAAAGCTAAGTTCTTCACCATCTTAGACCTTAATCAGGCCTATAGTTAGATCCCTCTAGCCGAAGAATCCAAACATCTGACAGATTTGCCACGGATTGGAACTTGTATGAGTACAACCGCGTGCATTTTGGGCTCCTCACGGGAGCAGCCGTGCTTACAAGACTGCTACATAGGGTCTTCTCCGACATTGTACCATTCTCTTGACGATGTGGTCGTATTTCCTGAGACCTTTGAAGAGGTCCTTAATCGCCTTCGTAAGGCAGGGTTAACGGTGAAGCTATCTAAGGTCGCTTTCGCTAAGCCTTCCATGTCATTTCTAGGGCATATCGTGTCGCCCGATGGTGTCGCAGTGGATCATTCTAAAACACAGGCCATCCGTGATTTCAAACCTCCCAAGGACATCAGAGGTATTGCCAGATTCATTGGCATGGTGAATTTCTTCAGGAAATTTATTCCTAACTTCGCTAACAGAGCGGTACCCTTGAACTTACTTCGTAGGAAAGGCGTCAAATTCGAGTGGGGACCTTTTCAACAAGCCGCTTTCGATGACAGTAGTATAATTGGACAGTTCTGCGGCCACCGCCACCTCCGGCTCCCAGTGGCCACCTCCACCTCAGCCAGTGGCCTCTTCCTGTACTGCCAACTTAACCTAACTAGCGCGACAGTACTGCCAACTTAACCTAACTAGCGCGAAATTTGAATTTGTAAACAAAGCCACGTGCTTTTTGACAGCTGTCATCGACAACAACGCATCGCTAACCTCAGTACTGCCATCTTGACGGGCCTAAACCTCAGTAGTGCCAACTTAACCTAACTAGCTCGAGATAAACAAAGCCACGTGCTTTTTGACAACCACGTGCTTTTTGACAGATTTGTAAACAAAGCCACGTGCTTTTTGACAGACAACAACGCATCGCAAACCTCAGTACTGCCATCATGACGGGCCTAAACCTCAGTAGTGCCAACTTAACCTAACTAGCATGAGGTAAACAAAGCCACGTGTTTTTTGACAGCCACGTGCTTTTTGACAGATTTGTAAACAAAGCCACGTGCTTTTTGACAGACAACAACGCATCGCTAACCTCAGTACTGCCATCTTGACGGGAATAAACCTCGGTGGTACCAACTTAACCTAACTAGCGAGAGGTAAACAAAGCCACGTGCTTTTTGACAGCCACATGCTTTTTGACAGCTGCCATCCGCCATCTTTGAGCACCGTGCTGCCCTCTTTCGTCACCTGTCATCGGCAGTGCTGCCATCTTGACGGGTCTAAACCTTAGTGCTACCAACTTAACCTAACTAGCGCGAGGTAAACAAAGCCACGTGTTTTTTGACAGCCGTCATCCGCCATCTTTAATCCATAGAGCACAGTGCTGCCCTCTTTAGCTACTTACCTTTGAAATGTGGTGGCGGATAATTTGAAAAATGCTTTTTGACAGCAGCCATATTGCATCGCAAACCTCAGTGCTGCCCTCTTTAGCTAGATACCTGTGGTAGCAGACAATTCCACGTGACAGCAGCCATCTTTAATCAAGAGAGCACCGTGCTGCCCTCTATGTGGTGGCGGCAAATTGAAAAATTCCACGTGCTCTTGTTTGGAAACAAACTCACGTGCTTTTTTGACAGCTACCATCCACCATCTTTAATCAACAGAGCACAGTGCTGTACTCTTTAGCTAGATACCTTTGAAATGTGGTGGCGGCAATTTGAAAAATTCTATGTGCTCTTGTTGGGAAACAAAACCACGTGCTTTTTTGACAGCTGTCATCCGCCATCTTTAATCAATAGAGCACCGTGCTGCTATCATGCGGGCAATTTCATCACCTATCACCCGCCATCTTTAATCTACAGAACACCGTGCTGCCCTCTTTATGGCTACTACCTTAAGCATGTAGTAGCGGGCAATTTGAAAAGTTCTGTTAGCTATCATCCGCCATCTTTAATCAAGAGAGCACCGTGCTGCCATCTTTAGCTAGATACCTTTGAAATGTGGTGGCGGCAAATTGAAAAATTCCACATGCTCTTGTTTGGAAACAAACTCACGTGCTTTTTGACAGCTACCATCCGCCATCTTTAATCAACAGAGCATAGTGCTGCCCTCTTTAGTTTGAAATGTGGTGGCGGCAAATTCCACATGCTCTTGTTTGGTAAACATAGCCACGTGCTTTTTTGACAGCTATCATCCGCCATCTTTAATCCAGAGAGCACCGTGCTGCCCTCTTTATCGCAGTAGATGTAAATTCGTCACCTGTCATACGCAGTGCTGCTATCTTTAGCTAGATACCTTTGAAATGTGGTGGTGGATAATTTAAAAAGAAAAATTCTACAGCAGTCCTCTCTCGACGCTAATTGCATAAGATGGCGGCTATACATGACTCCTTAAGGGTGCTTACGCAAGATGGCTGTTATACACAGGTTCTTATGAGACGCCCTTGGGATGCTTGCGCAAGATGGTGGTTATACAAGGCTCCTTATGAGACACCCTAGTGATGCTTGCGCAAGATGGCGGTTGCTCTTATGAGGCGGCTTAAGGGTCCTTGCACAAGATGGCTAGAGACGCCCTAAGGATGCTTGCGCAAGATGGCGGACACAAGATGGCGGCTATACACGTCTCCTTATGAGACGCCTTAAGGGTGCTTGCGCAAGATGGCTGCTGCTCTTAGCTTAGAGGCTAACGTGTCGTGCTAGTTCGATTCATTAAATTTAGGGCTTAAATGCAAAATGTTAAATATCTCGAAAGCAGTGCACCGTAGAGCAAAACGGACAAAATTTTTCTGCCTAATACCTAGGTTCGCAGTATGAGGAACAAGAAAATCATAGTCTAATGATGGGATCAACGGTTCGGTTCCTACTTAGGCCCTTTGGCATTTGCTCTGTTTTAGCTTGTATTGAAGCGAGTCTTCGTAACATGATCAGGTTTAGCTATGGTAGAGAGTATAACGTGCCGTGCAGGTTCGATTCATTAAATTTGGAGGCTTAAATGCAAAATGTTAAATATCTCGAAAACGATGCATCGTAGAGCAAAACGGACAAAATTTTTCCGCCTAATACGTAGGTTCGTAGTATCAGGAACAAGAAAAAACATAGTCTAATGATGAGATCAACGGTTCGATTCCTACTTAAGCCCTTTGGCATTCGCAGCTATCTATTTCTACAAGATGGTGGCTGCTCTTATGAGAAACAAGATGCCTTGAGACGTCCTAGGGATGCTTACGCAAGATGGCAGACACAAAATGGTGACTATACATAGCTCCTTATGAGACGGCCTAGGGGTGCTCGCACAAGATGGCGGCTACTCTTATGAAAAAAGCTAGCTTAGAGGCTACTGCGCAAGATAACAGCTGCTGTTATGCATGTGGTGGAGGGCAATTTGAAATTCTATGTGCTTAATCAACAGAGCACCCTGCTGCCCTCTTTAGCTGAAATGTGGTGGTGGATAATTTGAAAAATTCTTTTGACAGCTATCATCTTTAAAAACAATGGCGACTATACGTAGGCTGTTAAGGCCTTATCATTCTCCTCCTCCTCCTCCTCCTCCTCCTCCTCCTCCTCCTCCCCCTCCTCCTCCTCCTTCTCTACCTCCTCCTCCGCCTCTTATGTCAAGGCATAGCTTTATATCGAACAAGTTTAAACCTGCATCGCGAAGGCAAGCGTGTGCAGCGATAACATTATTGTGCATGTTTAGACTTTCGAAACATAAGAAGAGTAGAATCAAACGCTGTACTCGATACGACATGTGATCAGAACATTGATTGATGCGTTCAGAAAAACAAAATAAGTGATCAAGACTAGAATCGAACAATGTACTCAATACATCATGTGTTTAGAATATGTCAGGGGATACGCTTGTTCTAAGAAGATCAGATTGAAACATAACAAGACTAGAATAGAACACTGTAATCGATGTTGTTAACTTCAACATGTGATCAGAACATTGATTGATGTGTTCAGAACACAAAATAAGTGATCATGACTAGAATCGAACACTGTACTCGATACAACATGTGATCAGAACATTGATCGATGTGTTCAGAACACGAAATAAGTGATCAAGACTAGAATCGAACACTGTACTCAATACAACATGTGTTTAGAACATGTTAGGGGGTACCCTCGTTCTAAGATCAGAATGAAACATAACAAGACTAGAATCGAACACTGTAATCGATGTTGTTAACCTCAACATATGATCAGATCATTGTTTGATGTGTTCAGAGCAAAAGTACAATTTTGATGATTTGCGCAGCTAACTCGCTCGGTAAACGATATAGCCAAAGTATAACTTCAAATTATTTACCTTCCATCATTCGTCTTGTGTGTAAAAATCAGTCGAACAAGTTATCGCATAAACATGGCTGAAAAAAAATCGTGATAGGGTATGGAACCCAGGGGTTACATCTTATCAGAAGGGCAAAAAGGATGAAAGGACTCTTCCTCCTCCTTACCGCACATTCCTTGGCTAAAGGGCTAATGGGCTAAAGGGCTAATGGGCTAAAGGGCTAAAGGGCTAAAGGGCTAAAGGTGCAACAACCTCATCGATCGCTATCAGCAAGAACGCTTGTACTTTGTTAAGTGTAGAAAATTAATCTTTATTTGTAAATGGTTTCATGTTCAGAACAAGGAATGGAAAATCCCCGAGGTGCGATGAGTTACGTTTTTCGAACTAGTGTTTGGAACACTGAACTTTTCAAGATGATAGCAGAGAGTTTAGCAATGTTCTGTTGTTGGATTTTAAATTCCGCGCTACAACATGCATAAGGTGGTAGCCTTGAGGTTTACCGCCGTAAAGATGGCAAGAGTGAGGTTAACAATGTTCTGTCTGTTGTTGGATTTTAAATTCCGCGCTACAACATGCATAAGGTGGCAGCCTTGAGGTTTACCACCGTAAAGATGGCAAGAGTGAGGTTAACAATGTTCTGCTGTTGGATTTTAAATTCCGCGCTATAACATGCATAAGGTGGCAGCTTTGAGGTTTACCGCCGTAAAGATGGCAGCAGTGAGGTTAGCGACGCTCTATTGTCCTTCAAAGTGAGGTTAGGGTTCGTCAAGAAGACAGCTGTCAAAAAAGCACGTGGCTATGTTTACCAAACAAGAGCACGTGGTCGTGACGTCACGGTCACGTAATCAATCCTTAGCTCGACGTCGTTAAGAGCAGTATTAGGGTTAGCTATGCTTAAAAGTTTTGGGAACAGAGCAGCAGTATGAATTGCTATGTTTCAAAGCGTGTACATATGACCTATCGATTTTACATGCATCGACCATCGAACTAAACTTCATCCGCTAGATCGTGCTGCTATCTTAGCATAACCTATACCCATAAAATTAAAGTACAATGAATAGCCATGTTTCAAAGCGTGTACACATCACCTATCGATTTTGCACACATCGACTCTCGTACTAAACTTCTTCCGCTAGATTGTGCTGCTATCTTAGCATAACCTATACGCGTGACCTTAAGGTACAAAGAATAGCCATGTTTCAAAGCGTATACACATTACCTATCGACTTTGCATGCAACAAATATCGTACTAAACTTCTTCCGCTAGGTTGTGCTATCTTAGCATAACTTATACACATGAACTTAAAGTACAAAGAATAGCCATGTTTCAAAGCGTGTACACATTACTTATTGATTTTGCATGCATCAAATAACGTACTAAATTTCCTCCGCTAGATTGTGCTGCTATCTTAGCATAACCTATACCCATGAACTTAAAGTGTAATGAATAGTCATGTTTCAAAGCGTGTACACATCAACTATCGAATTTGCATGTATCGACTCTCGTACTAAACTTCTGCAGGTAGATTGTGCTGCTATCTCAGCATAACTAAGACGCATGAACTTAAAGAACAAAGAAGAGCTATGTCTCAAAACGTGTACACATTACCTATCGATTTTGCAAGCATCGACTCTCGTACTAAACTTCTTCCGCTAGATTGTGCTGCTATCTTAGCGTAACCTATACGCATGACCTTAAGGTACAAAGAATAGCCATGTTTCAAAGCGTGTACACATTACCTATCGACTTTGCATGCAACAAATATCGTACTAAACTTCTTCCGCTAGGTTGTGCTGCTATCTTAGCATAACTTATACACATGAACTTAAAGTACGTAGAATAGCCATGTTTCAAAGCGTGTACACATTACTTATTGATTTTGCATTCATCGAATCTCGTACTAAATTTCTTCCGCTAGATTGTGCTGCTATCTTAGCATAACCTATACCCATGAACTTAAAGTACAATGAATAGTCATGTTTTAAAGCGTGTACGCATCAACTATCGATTTTGCATGTATCGACTCTCGTGCAAAACTTCTTCAGGTAGATTGTGCTGCTATCTTAGCATAACTAAGACGCATGAACTTAAAGTACAAAGAATAGCCTTGTTTCAAAGCGTGTACACATTACCTAATGATTTTGCAAGCATCGACTCTCGTACTAAACTTCTTCCACTAGATTGTGCTAAAATCGTGTAAGTGTGCTGCTATCTTAGCATAACCTATCGATTTTACATGCATCGACTATCGCAAGCATAACTAAGACGCATGAACTTAAAGTACAAAGAATAGCCTTGTTTCAAAGCGTGTACAGATCACCCTGAACTTCTTCCGCCAGATTGTGCTGCTATCTTAGCATAACCTATACGCATGACTTTAAGGTACAAAGAATAGCCATGTTTCAAAGCGTGTACACATTACCTATCGACTTTGCATGTATCGACTCTCGTACAAAACTTCTTCCGCTAGGTTGTGCTGCTATCTTAGCATAACTCATACACATGAACTTAAAGTACAAAGAATAGCCTTGTTTCAAAGCGTTTACACATTACCTAATGATTTTGCACGAAACGACTATCATACTAAACTTTTTCCACTAGATTGTGCTAAAATTATGTAAGTGTGCTGCTACTCATACTAAACTTTTTCCACTAGATTGTGCTAAAATCATGTAAGTGTGCTGCTATCTTAGCATAACCTATCGATTTTACATGCATCGACTATCGTACTAGACTTCTTCCGCTAGAGCATGTAGCAATCGCTTTTATGTATCCCAAACCCCTGTGCACGAACTTAAAGCATAAAGATGAGCTATGTTCTAAAGCGTGTACACATCACCTATCGATAATGTATGTATCGAATATCGTACTAAACTTCTCCTGCTAGAGCGTATGAGTATCGCTTGTGCGTGCACGAACTTAAAGCATAAAGAATAGCAATGTATAAAAATCTTGTAAACAAAGCAGCAGCATTACGTATAGTCAAGATTAAATGCGTGCACACATCATGTATCCATGATGCACACAGTACTATACTTATTCCATTAGATGTACAAAGTTCGCATGTGTTTGTACTGCTATCTTAGCATAGCCTATGTGCATGAACTTAAAGCATAAAGAATAGTTATGTTGAAAAAATCTTGTGAACATAGCAGAGTGTTAACTACGTAGGTGTAGACATTGAACTTTACATGCTGAGGCAACATACTACGTGACCGTGACGTCACGACCACGTGCTCTTGTTTGGTAAACATAGCCACGTGCTTTTTTGACAGCTGTCTTCTTGACGAACCCTAACCTCACTTTGAAGGACAATAGAGCGTCGCTAACCTCACTGCTGCCATCTTTACGGCGGTAAACCTCAAGGCTGCCACCTTATGCATGTTATAGCGCGGAATTTAAAATCCAACAGCAGAACATTGTTAACCTCACTCTTGCCATCTTTACGGTGGTAAACCTCAAGGCTGCCACCTTATGCATGTTGTAGCGCGGAATTTAAAATCCAACAACAGACAGAACATTGTTAACCTCACTCTTGCCATCTTTACGGCGGTAAACCTCAAGGCTACCACCTTATGCATGTTGTAGCGCGGAATTTAAAATCCAACAACAGAACATTGCTAAACTCTCTGCTATCATCTTGAAAAGTTCAGTGTTCCAAACACTAGTTCGAAAAACGTAACTCATCGCACCTCGGGGATTTTCCATTCCTTGTTCTGAACATGAAACCATTTACAAATAAAGATTAATTTTCTACACTTAACAAAGTACAAGCGTTCTTGCTGATAGCGATCGATGAGGTTGTTGCACCTTTAGCCCTTTAGCCCTTTAGCCCTTTAGCCCATTAGCCCTTTAGCCCATTAGCCCTTTAGCCAAGGAATGTGCGGTAAGGAGGAGGAAGAGTCCTTTCATCCTTTTTGCCCTTCTGATAAGATGTAACCCCTGGGTTCCATACCCTATCACGATTTTTTTTCAGCCATGTTTATGCGATAACTTGTTCGACTGATTTTTACACACAAGACGAATGATGGAAGGTAAATAATTTGAAGTTATACTTTGGCTATATCGTTTACCGAGCGAGTTAGCTGCGCAAATCATCAAAATTGTACTTTTGCTCTGAACACATCAAACAATGATCTGATCATATGTTGAGGTTAACAACATCGATTACAGTGTTCGATTCTAGTCTTGTTATGTTTCATTCTGATCTTAGAACGAGGGTACCCCCTAACATGTTCTAAACACATGTTGTATTGAGTACAGTGTTCGATTCTAGTCTTGATCACTTATTTCGTGTTCTGAACACATCGATCAATGTTCTGATCACATGTTGTATCGAGTACAGTGTTCGATTCTAGTCATGATCACTTATTTTGTGTTCTGAACACATCAATCAATGTTCTGATCACATGTTGAAGTTAACAACATCGATTACAGTGTTCTATTCTAGTCTTGTTATGTTTCAATCTGATCTTCTTAGAACAAGCGTATCCCCTGACATATTCTAAACACATGATGTATTGAGTACATTGTTCGATTCTAGTCTTGATCACTTATTTTGTTTTTCTGAACGCATCAATCAATGTTCTGATCACATGTCGTATCGAGTACAGCGTTTGATTCTACTCTTCTTATGTTTCGAAAGTCTAAACATGCACAATAATGTTATCGCTGCACACGCTTGCCTTCGCGATGCAGGTTTAAACTTGTTCGATATAAAGCTATGCCTTGACATAAGAGGCGGAGGAGGAGGTAGAGAAGGAGGAGGAGGAGGGGGAGGAGGAGGAGGAGGAGGAGGAGGAGGAGGAGGAGGAGGAGAATGATAAGGCCTTAACAGCCTATGTATAGTCGCCATTGTTTTTAAAGATGATAGCTGTCAAAAGAATTTTTCAAATTATCCACCACCACATTTCAGCTAAAGAGGGCAGCAGGGTGCTCTGTTGATTAAGCACATAGAATTTCAAATTGCCCTCCACCACATGCATAACAGCAGCTGTTATCTTGCGCAGTAGCCTCTAAGCTAGCTTTTTTCATAAGAGTAGCCGCCATCTTGTGCGAGCACCCCTAGGCCGTCTCATAAGGAGCTATGTATAGTCACCATTTTGTGTCTGCCATCTTGCGTAAGCATCCCTAGGACGTCTCAAGGCATCTTGTTTCTCATAAGAGCAGCCACCATCTTGTAGAAATAGATAGCTGCGAATGCCAAAGGGCTTAAGTAGGAATCGAACCGTTGATCTCATCATTAGACTATGTTTTTTCTTGTTCCTGATACTACGAACCTACGTATTAGGCGGAAAAATTTTGTCCGTTTTGCTCTACGATGCATCGTTTTCGAGATATTTAACATTTTGCATTTAAGCCTCCAAATTTAATGAATCGAACCTGCACGGCACGTTATACTCTCTACCATAGCTAAACCTGATCATGTTACGAAGACTCGCTTCAATACAAGCTAAAACAGAGCAAATGCCAAAGGGCCTAAGTAGGAACCGAACCGTTGATCCCATCATTAGACTATGATTTTCTTGTTCCTCATACTGCGAACCTAGGTATTAGGCAGAAAAATTTTGTCCGTTTTGCTCTACGGTGCACTGCTTTCGAGATATTTAACATTTTGCATTTAAGCCCTAAATTTAATGAATCGAACTAGCACGACACGTTAGCCTCTAAGCTAAGAGCAGCAGCCATCTTGCGCAAGCACCCTTAAGGCGTCTCATAAGGAGACGTGTATAGCCGCCATCTTGTGTCCGCCATCTTGCGCAAGCATCCTTAGGGCGTCTCTAGCCATCTTGTGCAAGGACCCTTAAGCCGCCTCATAAGAGCAACCGCCATCTTGCGCAAGCATCACTAGGGTGTCTCATAAGGAGCCTTGTATAACCACCATCTTGCGCAAGCATCCCAAGGGCGTCTCATAAGAACCTGTGTATAACAGCCATCTTGCGTAAGCACCCTTAAGGAGTCATGTATAGCCGCCATCTTATGCAATTAGCGTCGAGAGAGGACTGCTGTAGAATTTTTCTTTTTAAATTATCCACCACCACATTTCAAAGGTATCTAGCTAAAGATAGCAGCACTGCGTATGACAGGTGACGAATTTACATCTACTGCGATAAAGAGGGCAGCACGGTGCTCTCTGGATTAAAGATGGCGGATGATAGCTGTCAAAAAAGCACGTGGCTATGTTTACCAAACAAGAGCATGTGGAATTTGCCGCCACCACATTTCAAACTAAAGAGGGCAGCACTATGCTCTGTTGATTAAAGATGGCGGATGGTAGCTGTCAAAAAGCACGTGAGTTTGTTTCCAAACAAGAGCATGTGGAATTTTTCAATTTGCCGCCACCACATTTCAAAGGTATCTAGCTAAAGATGGCAGCACGGTGCTCTCTTGATTAAAGATGGCGGATGATAGCTAACAGAACTTTTCAAATTGCCCGCTACTACATGCTTAAGGTAGTAGCCATAAAGAGGGCAGCACGGTGTTCTGTAGATTAAAGATGGCGGGTGATAGGTGATGAAATTGCCCGCATGATAGCAGCACGGTGCTCTATTGATTAAAGATGGCGGATGACAGCTGTCAAAAAAGCACGTGGTTTTGTTTCCCAACAAGAGCACATAGAATTTTTCAAATTGCCGCCACCACATTTCAAAGGTATCTAGCTAAAGAGTACAGCACTGTGCTCTGTTGATTAAAGATGGTGGATGGTAGCTGTCAAAAAAGCACGTGAGTTTGTTTCCAAACAAGAGCACGTGGAATTTTTCAATTTGCCGCCACCACATAGAGGGCAGCACGGTGCTCTCTTGATTAAAGATGGCTGCTGTCACGTGGAATTGTCTGCTACCACAGGTATCTAGCTAAAGAGGGCAGCACTGAGGTTTGCGATGCAATATGGCTGCTGTCAAAAAGCATTTTTCAAATTATCCGCCACCACATTTCAAAGGTAAGTAGCTAAAGAGGGCAGCACTGTGCTCTATGGATTAAAGATGGCGGATGACGGCTGTCAAAAAACACGTGGCTTTGTTTACCTCGCGCTAGTTAGGTTAAGTTGGTAGCACTAAGGTTTAGACCCGTCAAGATGGCAGCACTGCCGATGACAGGTGACGAAAGAGGGCAGCACGGTGCTCAAAGATGGCGGATGGCAGCTGTCAAAAAGCATGTGGCTGTCAAAAAGCACGTGGCTTTGTTTACCTCTCGCTAGTTAGGTTAAGTTGGTACCACCGAGGTTTATTCCCGTCAAGATGGCAGTACTGAGGTTAGCGATGCGTTGTTGTCTGTCAAAAAGCACGTGGCTTTGTTTACAAATCTGTCAAAAAGCACGTGGCTGTCAAAAAACACGTGGCTTTGTTTACCTCATGCTAGTTAGGTTAAGTTGGCACTACTGAGGTTTAGGCCCGTCATGATGGCAGTACTGAGGTTTGCGATGCGTTGTTGTCTGTCAAAAAGCACGTGGCTTTGTTTACAAATCTGTCAAAAAGCACGTGGTTGTCAAAAAGCACGTGGCTTTGTTTATCTCGAGCTAGTTAGGTTAAGTTGGCACTACTGAGGTTTAGGCCCGTCAAGATGGCAGTACTGAGGTTAGCGATGCGTTGTTGTCGATGACAGCTGTCAAAAAGCACGTGGCTTTGTTTACAAATTCAAATTTCGCGCTAGTTAGGTTAAGTTGGCAGTACTGTCGCGCTAGTTAGGTTAAGTTGGCAGTGCAGGAAGAGGCCACTGGCTGAGGTGGAGGTGGCCACTGGGAGCCGGAGGTGGCGGTGGCCGCAGAACTGTCCAATTATACTACTGATGACCTCAAACTAGCTCTTTGTAACGCCCCTGTCCTTACTATGTCTGATTTCTCGAAGAAATTCATCGTCCAAACAGACGCGTCGTCGTCGGCGGTGGCTGCAGTCCTTCTTCAAGAGACTGAACTAGGGAGGCGACCCATCGCCTATGCATCTAGGACTCTATCGGCTCAGGAAGCCAAGTATTCCATCTATGAACTTGAAGGTTGTGCAGTCTTATTTGCGCTAGAGAAGTTCCGCCTCTATCTGGAACACGTCAATTTCGACTCGGAAACAGACAACCAAGCCTTAAGTTGGGTCCTAGCTAGGCCTCGTCGTACCGGTCGTATAGCCCGTTGGGCTATCAGAATTTATTCCTTCCAATTCTATGTTAGGAATATAAGAGGGTCTGAAAATGTTGTGGCAGACGAACTAAGCCGTATGTTTTCTAATGACGTAGAGAACTCTGAACAGGGAGACTATTCTTCACTTCCCTAGTCCATATCTCTTGGTGTAAATGCCATTCTAACTGATGCTCCCATGTTGTTTAGTGATATTGCAAAATATCAACGTGAACATCCGACGCTGGCTCCTATTATGGAAACCCTTTCTTCTGGGGAACATGTCGTCCCTTATGTATTGCGGAATGGTGTTTTACGTTGCCCGTCGCGGAATGATAAGGAAATGAAAGTTGTGGTTCCAGCTGTTCTTGTACCTATGATCTTCAAGTATTACCATGAGACCCCACTAGAGGGGCATTTAGGCATCTTCAAAACCCGAGAAAAGATAAGAGAGATGTTCATTTGGAAAGGTATGGACGGTGAAATTCGTGAAGCAAGGGCTATTGTCTTCTCATCAAGCGTCGCGCCCCATGGAACGCCTCTATATCGACTACGTAGGACCCTTCCCCCAATCAAAGGGGAATGCCAAAAAATTCATCCTTGTGTGTGTAGATGGTTTCACAAGATTTTCCTGGTTATTTCCGACTAAGCTGGCTACCGCTCAGTCCACCATTTCTTGTTTAAATACCATCTTTGCTTCTTTTGGTCCGTGTCAGTGTATTGTTTCTGATAGTGCTAAAGCCGTTACCTCCAATCTCTTCCGTAAATTCTGCTTTGATCTATCTATCTCACATGTAACAACATCAGCGTACTATCGGCAACCATCTCTGGCTGAACGGGTCAATCGTAATCTGAGGTCGGCCCTTATTGCCTATCATCATGATGATCACTCCAGGTGGGACACATCCGTGCATTGGCTGGCCTTCGCTTTGAATTCGGCGGTTCATGAATCTCATAAATTCACTCCAGCCTCATTGATGTTTAAGTTTGTACCCAACACGCCGCTCTCTAACCTTTGGTCTCTTAGTGATATTCTACCTGAGACAATACATCCTGATAATATTAGAGATCTATGGAAGAAGGCTAAGGCCAGTCTTACAATTTCTCATGAGAAGGTTAGGGGAAGATATAATCGTGGACGGAGGCCCACCAATCTAAAAGTAGGAGACACGTGGGGAAAGTGTGTGGAGGAAAGGGAACCAGGGTAGAATGTTATCCAGGAATTAGGTTGAGGCAGATGTTGAGGAAAGCAGAATAGAGGGAGGAGGGGATGGAGAAGGTGGTAGTGTTTCACGTTGGTACCAAAAACGTAAGGCAAGGTGATATAAGTACCAACATAGTTGGAGATGTGTGGGATCTGGTAAATGCAGCACGGGTGAAGTTTAAGAATGCGGAGATTGTTATTAGTGGAATACTGTCTAGGAGGGATACTGACTGGAGGGTGATTGGGGATTTAAATGAGACTATGGAGTGGGTATGTGGGAAACTGGGAGTGAAATTTCTAGATCCTAATGGGTGGGTAGGAGATAGGGATCTGCGCTGAGATGGCCTTCATTTAAACCGCAGTGGTACGTATAAGTTAGGAAATTTGTTTGGAAGGGTAATAGGGAGGTACATTCAGGGAAACGGGATGGCCTAGGGAGCGGTGATAAGGGAACACGGAACTGGATATCAAGTAGGGATGACATAAAATTGTTAGTGTTGAACTGTAGAAGTATTGTAAAGAAAGGAATAGAATTAAGTAATTTAATAGATATATATATATATATTTACCAGATATTGTAATAGGAGTTGAATCATGGCTGAGAAATGATATAATGGATGCAGAAATTTTCTTACGGCACAGGAGTGTGTATCGTAGAGATAGGATAGGAAAGGTGGGAGGGGGAGTTTTCATTCTGGTGAAAGAAGAATTTGTAAGCTACGGAAAAAGTTAAAGATGAGACACATGAAATTCTGGGTGTAAGGCTCATTTCTAAAGATAATAGAGGCAACTTGATATATTTGGAGTGTACAGATCGGGGAAGGGTAGCACTGATGCGGATTCGGAATTATTTGATAGGATAGTCAGCTATGTGGGAAACGACATGGAAAGAAATGTGATTGTAGCGGGAGATCTGAATTTGCCAGATGTAAATTGGGAAGGAAATGCGAACGACAGGAAGCATGACCAACAAATGGCAAATAAGTTAATATGGGAAGGACAGCTGATTCAGAAAGTGATGGAACCAACCAGAGGGAAAAATATCCTGGATGTGGTGCTGATAAAACCAGATGAGCTCTATAGGGAAACTGAAGTAATAAATGGTATTAGTGATCATGAAGCTGTTTTTGTGGTAGTTAAAATAAATGCGATAGAAAGGAAGGTCTTAAAAATAGGACTGTTAGGAAGTACCATATGGCTGATAAAGCAGGCATGAAGCAGTTTCTAAAAAGGAACTATGATCGGTGGAAAACGGTAAATAAAAATGTAAACAGACTCTGGGATGGGTTTAAAGAAATTGTTGAGGAATGCGAGAACAGGTTTGTACCTTTAAGGGTGGTAAGGAATGGTAAAGACCCACCTTATTATAATAGAGAAATAAAGAGACTAAGAAGGAGGTGCAGACTGGAAAGAAATAGAGTTAGAAATGGCTGTGGAAGTAAGGAGAAATTGAAGGAACTTACTAGAAAATTGAATCTAGCAAAGAAGGCAGCTAAGGATAACATGATGGCAAGCATAATTGGCAGTCATAAATATTTTAGTGAAAAATGGAAGGGTATATATAGGTATTTTAAGGCAGAAACAGGTTCCAAGAAGGACATTCCAGGAATAATTAATGAAGAAGTGGAGTGTGTATGTGAGGATCTTCAAAAGGCAGAAGTATTCAGTCAGCAGTATGTCAAGATTGTTGGTTACAAGGATAATGTCGAGATAGAGGAAGAGACTAAGGCCAAAGAAGTAATAAAATTTACATATAATAACAATGACATTTTCAATAAGATACAAAAGTTGAAAACTAGAAAAGCGGCTGGAATTGAACAGATTTCTGGGGATATACTAAAGACAATGGGTTGGAATATAGTACCATATCTGAAGTACTTATCTGATTATTGGTTGGTCGAAGGAGCTATACCAGATGAATGGAGAGTTGCTATAGTAGCCCCTGTGTATAAAGGAAAGGGTGATAGACATAAGGCTGAAAATTACAGGCCAGTAAGTTTGACATGCATTGTATGTAAGCTTTGGGAAGGCATTCTTTCTTATTATATTAGACATGTTTGTGAAATTAATAACTGGTTCGATAGAAGGCAATTCGGTTTTAGGAAAGGTTATTCCACTGAAGCTCAACTTGTAGGATTCCAGCAAGATATAGCAGATATCTTGGATTCTGGAGGTCAAATGGACTGTATCGCGATTGACATGTCTAAAGCATTTGATAGGGTGGATCATGGGAGACTACTGGCAAAAATGAGTGCAATTGGACTAGACAAAAGAGTGAGTGAATGGGTTGCTATATTTCTAGAAAATAGATCTCAGAGAATTAGAGTAGGTGAAGCTTTGTCTGACCCTGTAATAGTTGAGAGGGGAGTTCCTCAGGGCAGTGTTATCGGACCTTTATGTTTTCTTATACATATAAATGATATGAGTAAAGGAGTGGAATCGGAGGTAGGGCTTTTTGCGGATGATGTTATTCTCTATAGAGTGATAAATAAGTTACAAGATTGTGAGCAACTGCAACGTGACGTCGAAAATGTTGTGAGATGGACAGCAGGCAATGGTATGTTGATAAACGGGGCTAAAAGTCAGGTTGTGAGTTGTGAGTCCTCTCAGTTTTAATTACAGCGTTGATGGGGTGAAAGTTCCTTTTGGGGATCATTGTAAGTACCCAGGTGTTAATATAAGGAAAGATCTTCACTGGGGTAATCACATAAATGAGTTTTTAAATAAAGGGTACCGATCTCTGCACATGGTTATGAGGGTGTTTAGGGGTTGTAGTAAGGATGTAAAGGAGAGTGCATATAAGTCTCTGGTAAGACCCCAACTAGAGTATGGTTCCAGTGTATGGGACCCTCACCAGGATTACCTGATTCAAGAACTGGACTAAATCCAAAGAAAAGAAGCTCGATTTGTTCTGGGTGATTTCCGACAAAGGAGTAGCGTTACAAAAATGTTGCAATGTTTGGGTTGGGAAGAATTGAGAGAAAGAAGAAGAGCTGCTCGACTAAGTGGTATGTTCCGAGCTGTCAGCGGAGAGATGGCGTGGAATGACATTAGTAGACGAATAGGTTTGAATGGCGTTTATAAAAGTAGGAAAGATCACAATATGAAGATAAAGTTGGAATTCAAGAGGACAAACTGGCGCAAATATTCATTTATAGGAGGGGGAGTTAGTGATTGGAATAACTTACCAAGGGAGATGTTCAATAAATTTCCAATTTCTTTGAAATCATTTCGGAAAAGGCTAGGAAAGCAACAGAATGGGAATCTGCCACCTGGGCGACTGCCCTAAATGCAGATGAGTATTGAATGATTGATTGATTGATTGATTGATTGATTGATTGATTGATTGATTGATTGATTGATTGGTTGATTGATTGATTGATTGATTGAGACCAAGTAATGATCAAGAACTTCGTTGCCGCGGGCAAGCTTGCCCCCAGATTTCATGGATCGTGCATCATTTTAGATTTCCTTACTCCGGTTACATTATTAGTGAGCAATCCAGCCACCGAGAGGATCTTTAGGGTACACCTATCTCATGTGAAACCTGTGTAATGTCATTGTCAATTTGCTATCTACGTTTTGCAATAGTTTGTAGGTTATATTTTGTTTTAGATGCCTTCTGCCCCTATTTATTTTAATTGTTATAGAAATAGTCTTTGTTGTACGATCCTTCCCTCTGGTTATTCTGCTGTCCTTTTCCTGGCGGCCATTACCAAGCTCCCGTCTCCTGCTAAGCCATATCAGTGGCAAATAAAATTTTCCACGCCGCTTGCCTCTCTACCTCTCCAACAAATATCGTACCCTTAAATCATATGTCAACAACAATTTTGCCGCCGAGATCTTACTGTTTCAGTGCCCCTCAGCCGTTCGTCGCCTTACCGCCACCGTTGTGGGATAAGGGCTCACTCCACTCCCGTGATGTCCTTCTGTGTACGGCGCGCCGGAGGTTATCTCCCAGCACTGGCTGAAGTGCGGCGCACCAACCGCAAGCTTATCTGGGGCTTGTAAACAAACTTCGCTTCTGCGGCGTCCATCACCACGACTACCCCTCTCATAGTGCGGGAGAGAGGTATCTCAGGGTACTTGAGCGGTCCGGAGGACCTCGACTGGAAATTGGCAGCGGCGGCTGGTCTTGCCGTCAAAATTTTCATCGTGCCGTTGGCATTCTACGGCAACAAAGACACTCTCAAGCCGGAGTTCAACTAACTCCTAACTATCTTCTTCAAAACAAAGGAGATAAAAAATGTTGATGCCTTAACTTCTTTTCAAATTTCTTCTACATTATTTGGAAATTCTTAATGTCTCCTCCATATTCTCCCACAATCTATTTGCAAAGAAGCAGAAATTTTCTTCTATTGATGACTAAATTTTGTTTAATAACTTCTTCTGTGTCGCCCTGTGGAAGGACATTTGGGGAGAGGTCTGTACCGGTTGGTGCACCTCAACGCCGCACATTTGAATTTCTCGCCTTAAAGTACATAAGGTTTCTCAGAAGATGTCACTACCGTAAATTCTGTGATTACGAAGTTGTCAGTACTGTGTGGAGTTAAACTTGTTTTGTTTTCTATTGATCAAGAAGTGTGGACATTCTCTGATAGATGTCTCTACTAAAAACTATGATCATGCACCCTGGACCGAAGTTAAGGAAATTTCTGAAGAAATTGTGTATTCATAGGTTTTTTCATTTATGGGTTGGCAATATTAATCTTTCCTTTCCCCCAGTTTTGAATTGAGCCAATCCAGAATTTCTGTAATTAAGTTTTGACCAATCGTGTCCTTCTTCGATTTTGATGTGTAACTCTAAGCTACCAAATAAACGACTGTGGGTGTGTCTTAATTATTCTTGAAGGGTCTCGAATCTTCCGCGACAGTATAAAAGCTGCTGATTTTCCTGTCTTTCGGCCACTCGAACAACTTCTAGCCTAGTGTATGGAAGTGTAGCAGGAGGCGGGAAGCGCCTCTTTCATACGGCAGCAGCTCTTCAACAAGGTAATGGCCACTTAACCATCTTTATTTCTTGCTAGCTCAGCAGTTTAACCCGCGGGGAACGTCCGAAACCTTTATTATGTAACCTATCTTCAAACATGTAAATTGCCGTCACTTTTGTAAAACTTCATGTATCTTTAACTGTAAATCGGGGATAGAGAGTGCTTTACCCTCTCGAGCTCCCCTTCATTTTTGCCTTGAGATGACTACGTTTTGGTAACGTTTTCTTCCTTAATGCATTAAATTTTCTTATACGAGTCACCTCCATAGTTTGGGAATAGCCCCTGGTTCATCGGCCTAGTGCCTCTTAGGTTTTAAAAGATTTCATGTAGGAGTGCAAGTACACGCCTCCATTCTACTTGGTGTTGCGGGCCATTAACTTAACCTATTATTTTGCTACTAAGGCCCATTGGGTTGGGTACAAGAAACCCATGTTTCTTTGTAAGTGTGCCTTGAGGGCAGTTGATAGTAAAGTCCGTTGCGGCCTTTGATAGGCTTGAAAAATTGAGAGTGGGTCAGCTCTTTCTTGTATTTGGATATGCGCCTCTAGGAGGCCTGACAGTGCTAGGTGGGAGAAAGTACTCCAGGTTATTAGGGGTTTTCTGCCCCTTGATAAATATGTGGTTGTGAGCTGAGAGCTCACAAATTGTAAAACGTGGGGCTTGAAGTCCAGATCGTTAACGTGTCTCTAAATCTTGGCTTTCCAGGTCTTGTAAATGATTTGTTAACTTGTTATTTGTTGAATGTTCAAATTCTATGTCAAAATTGTTAAGTTTTGCTATTTTTGAAAATATAACCTTTAATTCAATTTTAATCAATATCACAGCTTTGTAGTCAGACCCATTCCAGCCCGCACCTTCTTTCACCTGTGCTGTTCCACGGGTATCCCGTTAACTATAATAATAATAATAATAATAATAATAATAATAATAATAATAATAATAATAATAATAATAATAATAATAATAGTAATAATAATAATAATAATAATAATAATAATAATAATAATAATAATAATAATAATAATTCGAGTCCGATACTTGCATTATTTGCTTGCGTCATCATCCCCCCCTATAACTTGAAACAATTTCCACAGTCTGTCGCACTGGTCGACTTTGTCTTGGTCGTAGCTTGTATCTTCTTTCTTCCTCGATGTCGCTGGATGTGCTCTCCTCCTCTTGACCAGCTTTTGTCGTGTCGGAGCTCAGGGTTGCCTCGCTGCCAGCCTCCTCCTCGATGATAGTCGATGCATTCTCCTCATGACCAGGTTGTGCTGTGTCTTCAGTAGCCTCTCCTCCAGGTGGACCCGTGGTAGTACCAGGATTACTCTGTATGCGCAGCGGTTGGGTGACTCGCTGCAACTCCGATGCATAGACCTTGACAGGAGGGTTGTCTTTAGTCAGTAGACCTCATGGCCCAGCTGCTTATCCACATCGATGGGACCAACCCACTTAGGTGCGAGACCTGTGTGAAACCCTCCGATCTTTTTACTGACTGGGTGGTTACGTCGCAGTACTTGTTAGCCTGGTAGAAAAATCTGGGTCTCTTCGACATCTTGAGTCTTGGTCTGGGTAAGGGATCCCTTCTCGGCCAACGCTTGCTTCTGCTACCGGCACTGCTGCCACTCTGCCAGGGAAACAGCTGCATCATCTTGACCAGAAGTGGGTGGTGGAGGAATCTCCCAATCTCCGGTGCCGTAGTTGTCGACCAAGGGCCAGTTCCACTGGGGAATAGCCGGTAACACGATTGATGCTTCGTCGCATGGCAAAGTGTGACTGTGGTATCTGAGGGTCTCACAGTCGATGTTCTTTGTCTATTACGTGGACCCGTAACATCCTTTCCAGCTCCTGGTTCCGTCGTTCCATTGGATTGTCCCTTGGATTGTAGATAGGGGTGGTCTAGTGCTCTACACCCCATTCTGTCACCATTTGCTATAACTTCCTCGACGTGAACTGACTCCCGTTATCTGACTGGAATGCACCGTGGACAACCGCAGCGGCTGAATACCTCATCTTGTAGGAGGCTGGTGATGCTTTCCGTCATGGCTTCTGGTATGGGGAAGGCCTAAATCCATCTTGAGAATAGGTCGGTGATTACTTGAAGTCCTGTTTTACCCCGTGGTGTTCTAGGGTAAGGACCGATCAAGTCCAGGGCTATGACCTCCCAAGGGCGTTGCGGCCGTCTTCCTCGCTGACTGGAATCAGCCTTCCTGTTGCTCATCTTGGTACAGGCACAGATGTAGCACCCCTTCACATACTCCAGGATGTCTTTCCGCATGCTGACCCAGAAGAATCTTCGTCGTATAGACTGATACGTCTCTTTGCCTCCTGGATGTCCAGCTTCAGCGCTGTCGTAGAACTTCTCTAGGATGTTGGTTGTGTGCTGTCTGGGAATCACCACTACTGGAGGCGTGTCGAAGAGGTAAGATCTGTACATAAAGTGTCCTCCATCAACCCGGAAGTTCTTGTAACACATCTTGAATTCTCCCGGGACGAGTCGACTATCAGTGTTCTGTTTCCTAATCCACTGCGTCATGGTCCTAAAGGGCTTGTCTTGTTCTTGCCATTGTTTGATTACTCCCAGATCAAGTTCCTTCTAGATTGTCATAAGGACAGGTTCATTAGGCTCACTATGGTTTTTTTCTGAGAACTCCCTCTCGACAATGGTGCTCCTAGCTTCGGGTTCCATGGCCGGGTGCCCAGATAATCTGTCGGCTCCTATGTTCGTCGGTCCTGGGACGTGACACACATCGAAATCAAATTCTGTGACTAACAGAGCCCATCACATCAATTTAGATTTTGAGCCAGAGACCGAATTCAACCATTTGAGAGCAGCATTATCGGTGTAGAGCTGGAACTTCCTTCCCTCCCAGTAGCCTCTGAATTTTCCCATGTCCCACACCACGGCTAAGGCTTCCTCCTCGGCAGTGCAGTAGCGTTGTTTGGTGGGAGATAACTTTCTGCTGGCATACTCGATCATGGCCCTTCCACCGTCACTCCTCTCCTGAAATAACACTGCTCCTAAGCCGGAGTCGCTGCCGTCCGTCTGCAGGTACATCTTGCGTTGAGGGTCGTGATAGGCTAAACCCGGAGCGTCGTATATCGCTACCTAATGCCTTGGAATGCTGCCTCTTCCTTGCTGGTCCATCGGAACGGGCGGTTGTTATGGAGTAGATCGGTGAGTGGTATTGCCTTCTCTTCAAAGTGTGGCACGAAGGTGCTATACCATCCACACAAGCCAAGGAACTGACGTACTTGTCGCTTGGTCCGCGGGCGTTCAGCTTCTTCGATAGCTCGATTTTTCTGTCGTTGCCTTTCTGGGCCTTCAGATGTCTGGACATGGCCAAGAAATTCTACGCGCGACTGGGCGAAGTGGCACTTCTGCAGATGGCAAGTCAGTCCATGAGTCTTCAGTAGTTCCAGTACTTTCCTCAGATGTACAAGGTTGAAAATTCTTGGTGTAAATTAAAATGTCGTCGGGACACACTTGGCAAAAATCTCCATCAAATCCTCTTAATACCTTATCCGTCAGTCACATGAAGGTGGCAGGAGAATTCTTCAATCCAAAAGGCATTACTGCAAACTTGTACAATCCTCTAGGTGTCATGAAAGCAGTCAGTGGTCTACAACTTTCCTCAACCTCCGCTTGCCAGTATCTGGAGTTGAGATCCAGCGTGCTCAAAACCTTACACCCACTTACTTGTTTCTGCGAGTCCTTCAAGTCCGGCATGGGGTAGGCATCACTAACGGTCTTATCGTTCAACCTGTTTTATTCCACACAGAATCGATACTCCCCATTCTTCTTCTCCTTCTTCTTCGGTAGGTCGATAGGTGAAGCCCAACAGGATGTAGAGGGTTCGATGAGACTTTGCCCTTCCATCTCTGGAATCTTCTGGATGACGAAGTTGCGCTTATCCGGGTTGACTGGATATGGACGTTGCTTGATGGGTAAGGAAATGGTGTGCGTTACCATGGTAGTCCGTCCTATTTCATTGGTGATGACTTTCGGAAAGTTCTTTAAGATGTGTTTCAGCTCCTCTTCTTCTCTCGGTCGAAGATGTGTTAACTGGATATCTGCCAAGGTCTACGTCAACTTCCGTATCCTTGCGAGTCCAGATATTTCAATCGTGCCATCGTGAATCACTGCAAGAGAAATTACAATAGGTCTGTTCATGCATTTAGTGGTTAGGTTAGTCTGTCCTTGAATGGAATAGGTTACCCCGTCCGCTGCTCCCACTACCCTTTCCAGGCGGTCAGAATCATAGGCGGTAGTAATCTGGGAGAGTCCCGTTGACAAGTCAATGGCTTGCTTGGCTGAAAAATTATCGTTGCCAGTCCTTAAGATGATAGCTGGGCCAATCCCTCTCCTACTTGACCAGGGTTCCTCGTCTGTCAGCCCTTGAGGCTCCTTCTTGTTCCCGGTCCCATCCCCCCTTAATCCAGAATTGGCCGGACCTAGTTTTTCCGACGTCAAGACTGGGCACTTGCTCCTCCACACTGGTAGCACTTCCTAACTGCGCTGGTCTCTTCCGTAGCTTTGCTCCAGTGTTCTTCCTTCAGTTGGGCGATGATTCTGCGTTAATCATCAACGATCTCGGTTGTGATACTTTCACGAGAGGTCGAATCTTATCGTGGAGTAGCTGTGTGATGTCGGGTAAGATCCCGTTTCCGCTTCCATCCTGGTGCAGACGCTTGAAGAGTTGGTACTCCCGTAGGACGAAGGCGCTAGGTGTCATGCCAGTAGGTTGTGCCTCAGTCAGTAGCTTCCTTTTCACGAAGCTCTTCACCACTTCGGAATTAAATCTAGCGAGGAATTCCCTCTTGAAGGCCGTCCAGTTTAAATTTACACCCTTCAAGTTATTCCACCAAGTAGCGGTTTGCCCCTTTCATCGCTGTGTGCTGAGTTGCACGAAGATGTCCTCTGGGAGATTAGTTCTTCCTAACAGACTGCCCGATCCCTCGATGAAGCTTGTCGGGTTCTCTTCCAGTCGCCCGTAGAATTCCGGAAGGCTCTCTATCACTTTCGGGTCTAGGTGTGCTGTATTGCCGGTTAGGTTTGAGGGGGTTAGAGGTGTGGTGATATGTACTTTTTGAGTTAATTTATCTTCTATTGCCTGAAGGATGTTTTCCCTTAGGGCTCTCGTCCACTGGAAGCGGAAACATGCGAAAACCTGCGATGACGAAATCGTGCGAACACGGACGTAAACGGCCGAACGATCCAAACCTCTGATGTCAAGCATGAGCGCGTCCATTGGCACCGGCGTTGTTCGTCAGTGAACGTCCGAATACCAACGAACTGCGAACTATCCAGATTGGTTAGGATTTTTCGGCCGAAGAGTTGCGTTGTGCCATGAACGTTGAAAAGCTGATACTGCTGGTGCAATATAGGAGGTATATGTGGAACCAACGAGAGTCCAATTACCATATGCGGGATGTACAAAAGAAATTATGGAGTGAGGTGGCGAAAGAAATGGATGAGCCAGGTAAATTTATTATATATATTTGATTTATTTTATACCGCTTCACTTGATTCTTATATTTTAGATTATTTACAATACAATACAAGTTCGAAGTGTAATTTTCATCAAAAACTCTATCAGTATTTGTTTTTCCATCTCGTTATTTTGTGTTTAGGCCTACATTTAAAGGTTATGTACAAATTAAGCTTCAAAATTGTCTCTTATATAACTGACTATGACAGCATCATGAGTTAGGCTACTTTTAATTTCCTGTCCGATCACTTCATGCCTACATCTCACTATTATTTACAAAATAGGTTTTAAAAGTGTTTCTTATATCATAGGCTCTAGCAGTACTTCTGTTTTCACCTCTGGTAGCAAATCTATTTAAGTGAGGGTTTCTTGGTTCAGCTGTTGTGATTCCTAGTTCTCCCATGCCTTCTCTGTCTATAATTATGTTGTGTAATAAGCATGTACATTTTACAATCTGTTCCGCTCGCTGGGGGGTTACTTCCAACGCCTTCTGAAGAATTCGCCATTTGTTACACAGTATGCCGAAAGCACACTCTACCACTTGTCTGGCATGTGACAAACGCTTGTTAAAAATTTCTTCTTCAGGTCCTAGGTTTCTTTGAGGGTAAGGACGCATCAAATACGTCCTCAGTGGATAACCTTCATCCCCAACTAAAACATGCGATGCACGTAATTCAGAGCCAGGTAATTCTTTCTCACAATTCACTTTAAGTGCATCACGTTCCAGCTGTTTGGCTAAGTTGGAGTAGCCAAAGATGCCACTGTCACTCTGCTTTCCGTAGGCTCCAACTCGATGCAAATGAATCTATAGTCTGCTCCTACCACTCCTTGCAATACGATAGAGAAGTACTTCCTATAATTGAAGTACATACTACCAGACTGTTTTGGGCATTTGATTCGAATATGTTTTCCGTCTATGCTGCCGATGCAATTTGGAAATCTCCATTTCCTCCAAAATTCGGCAGCTATGTTATCGACTTGTTCTTCAGAAGGGAATGGCATATGGTCATTGTGTAATGCTTCCCATATCGCACTGAACGTTTCGTGAATAATTCTTCCAACGGTTACATCTGACAATCGAAAAGAATAACCCAAAGTCTTGAAAGACAAACCAGTTGCTAGGAACCTGAAAAGAAAGTTCTTATTGTAATTTTAATAACTTCTTATACAGTACTATGCATTTAGTGGGATTTTCGAATATATATGAATTTAAACATTTTTTTCTGTTTCAGTTGAGGACATTAGAAAGAGGTGGAGGGGACTCAGGGACACGTTCAGAAAGGAGCTAAAGAAATATAATGACAAGAGATCTGGAGGTGGAGGAGACACTATAAATGAACCGAAGTGGCCTTTCTTCAACCAACTATATTTTTTGTCAGACACTATTAGACCCCGAAATATGTCCAGTAGTGTACCTGATGTTTCTGAAGATACGGGTAGTAATGAGGTGGACGCTGAAGGTACCGAGTTTGAGACTGATTCTACTGCGGCATTATTCACTCCACACTCCGTGGAAAATATTGCAGGTCCTTCTCTAGAAAATAATGATGATGATGATGATGTTCAGCAGGTACATAAACAACGGAATAAACCCTTCAAAAGCCCTCTAAAAAGGGGAAAGAAAAGAATAAATTATTACGACAAGCTTCTGGAAATAGAAACAAAGAAGTTAAGTTACTTTGAACAGAGCTCAAAACTGAAACAAGACAGCGACTATCAGTTTCTAGTGAGTCTATTACCATCTTTACAGGATGTACCTCCAGAAAGAAAGTTGCATGTTTGCATGAAACTCATGAATGTGCTAGTTGAAGAATAGGAAGAGCGAAACCGTAGTGTGATGGCTACGCGTAATATTTCACCTGTATCATCTGAATCATCTGTTGGTTCTAACAATGCTGCTTTGTATTTCAGTCATTATTGTCCTTAATGATTGTAAAGTAAACTCGATGTATGTCAATATTTAATACCTCATAAATCATTGCCTCCAATCTTCAAATTAACCCTGGAACCGGCAATCGTCGCGATCGCGACTCATTTCCCTGTTACTCAACCGGCAGAGTCGCTATCGAGATGCATTACGCCAGCACTAACTAATTTTGAGATAGCGCCTTGAAACTCAACATCTTTATGACATATCTTGCATCATATTGAAGAGGAAACTCTACTCTATAAATACACCACAATTCTAAAGTAATTTATCGTGACAGAGTGTGCGGTATACACGTGAAAAAACGGGAACGCCTTGCAGACGGTCATTCTGTTGTGCTTGCTGTGATTGTCCGATGTGCATTAGCTTTCGAGGCATAAAATGAATGAATTGTCAGGGAAGTAGTGAAATTCGTAATTGTTTGTTTGATCTGGACGGCGAAGGTGATAGTGACGTACTTTTAGAAGGAATTGACAATGATGTTGACAATAATTCGTCAGGTAGTGGCAAGTGATTTCGACACTGTTATTGACGATGATGTGGAACATAATGAACCAGTCACTGATGATAATATTGATAATGACGGTAATGCAGTTGACAAAACAGAACCGAAGTGGACAAAAGTTTATCCTCCAGAGCCAGAAATAAAAGTGGAAGAGAAGTTCAAGGTTTGAAACGCAGGTATATGAAATTGCCCTCCCAGGAGCAGTCTTCCTCTAACATATTTCTATTTGTTTTTCTCTAATGCTATCCGGAATCTTTTAGTGACAAACTAATAAATACATACGCACAGGAAATTATACGGAATAAAACGAATTCCGGAAATATGGGTCGGTATTCACGTCTGTAAAGATGGGTTGACGTTACAGTATAAGAAATGAAAAAAATTCTCTAGTTATAAATATGGGTCTGAACCCTAATAACAACATTGAAAAATAGTGGTACACTTCAAAATCGCAAATAACTTATTTCTATTTTTTTCTAAAGTCATGACACTCAAACGTTTCGACTGGAAAGAAATATTCTAACCTGTTGGTAATGGTAATTTTTGATGCCTATATACTCTATAGTTTGAACACCGACAAACCCCTTGAACAGGAGGAATTTATGGTTATTATTGCCGAAGGTCTTGTAGATGAAGAAACTCTTCAAAACATTCCACCTGGACCTTCAGGAGAAAAGGGACATCAGCTGGTACGCCTCCCAGGAAAGAAACTGCGGTTGTGCGCTGTCTGTTCGACTGCAGTAAAACAGTCACGCACCCACTTCTTGTGCCCAGGATGTAATTGTAATGTCCATCAACAGTACTATCATAAATTAGAACATTTTTGGAGGCCTGTGAAAGCAGGAAGAAAGATGAGCCACTTCGAAGGTAGCGAGGATGAATCTGACTAAGTAGACTCACGTCTTGGTGCGATGTGCCTGTATTAGTTCAGTTCTATTTTACTTTACAATACTTCAACGTAGTGAAACCTTTTGCACATATTTTTAATCAGCATAAAATTGTGCAAATTTTGTATATAGCAAAGTTGTCATATAATATTACTTTTTACGTACACGTTTCCCATAACTTTCGGATTATTTCGGAATATTTAGTGTGTGCTGGATACTTCGTCCATACTACTTCAGGATACAAAATTGGTAAGTTTAATTTCATACTATAGTATTCTTTGTCCTTTTCTGAATAAAATGACATGTTGTACGTAAAAATAAATTGAAAAACAACATTTTTATGAATTTTTCAAAAGTTGCTTGCAAAACTCGCCTAAAAGCTTGCCGCTTGAAGGTGAACTGCTTGCCGGTTCCAGGGTTAAATTAAATCTAGATGAAGTTTCTCATTTCAGATAAATGCTATCATTCTGTTACTTGACAACAAAACTTCACACATACTCCGATTGCCCTGGCCACTCGAGTCAAGCTTTATCGCACTGATAACAGAGTGTCATTTCCGCTATTTATTTTACGTCTCGCTGTTGCAAAAACATACTCGATCCCTTAACTTGGTTGCGAATTATGAAAGGAATGTTAAAATGGGAAAAAATAGAAGTGGAGAAAATCCCCGAATCTCCCCTTTAATTTGCTTACCTCAAAGTTACAGCTAGACGTTGTTCAGGTGAAATGGTTTCTCGAAAGTTACTGTACTTCTTCAACTGATCTTGTACTTTGTTTAATATATATCGAAATGTATCACATGTCATTCGAACATAACCAAAGTACTGTCTTTCGTCCTTTTCAAGATCAGCCCAAATATGTGAAAATTCACCAAACATTTGCCTTTTCGATAACATATCATTTACCCACTCCCGTTTCCTTTTCTGAGCTCTTCTTCTCGCTAGCAGAGGCGTATCTAATGCATAGAGATCACACAAATCTTCAGTAGTCGCCATCTTCTCATACATACACCTACTAAGTAACTCTCCCGTATACGCAGCCAAAGGACGATCGCGTACGCACGATTTCGGACGAACAGACTTCGCAAAGATTCGTCCGAACTCGCAGTTCGCAAGTTTCCGCTTCCAGTGGACGAGAAGCCTTACATCTCCCTTGATGGTCGAAAACCGGTTTTTGAACCTTCGTTCAACAGCAGAAATACGGCTGCAGAAATTTCCCTGGACGGCAGAGATACGGCTTTCCACCCGTTGCATTATGCCGGGAACCTAGATTTCCTCCTCCTCCTTGAGGTTCAAGATATCGCCATCCAGCCGGCTGATCCTACTATCGATCTGTTCAACCTGTCCCCGTCTGATACCTGCTGCGTTAATCGATTGGTGACGTCGCTGATTTGCGATTAAATTTTGTCATCTACGGTTTATATTTTCGATTCTAGGCCCTGTTGAACTTTGTAAACCTGCGTGTACACTTGTGATATTTGTACGGTTAAAATGAGTTATCTTGAGAAATTTTGTCATTTACTTTCGAAATTTAACCTGCAATCTCTCCTGTTAGGCCGGAATTGACGTCATTTAGTACCTGCATCATGGTCATTAGGTTAGAACACAATTCGGTTATATTTACCTCTTCTTCTGTCTCCGAATCTTCGTCCATTTCCCTTGGTGAGTTCGTCCTTGACATTTCGCACTAGACTCGTATTCACTCGTAGATTCCTACGTCCTGCAGTGCTGTCAGTTGGTACACATATTATTTCACCTTAACTTCACACATAACCTAATCATCTGTTGCCATACATCAACAAACCGCCATCTTTAACAAATGCCTATCACTGAGCACATATCATAACACGTGGTCTAACATGTACTCCTCTTCATATATAGTATATTCCTGGTCAGGCTTCTAGAGAGATACATTTTCTCGTAAATTCTAAAGTGCTTCAGATCCACCTACAACATACAGAATATTTTACAGAGTTCTCGCCTACCCAGTACCATTCTGGATGTTACAGTGTGTTTCACCATTCTGTACTGGATTACAAATCATATATACGGGTAATAATAAATTATATATTATTAGTTACAGGTTCTTACATTAACTAAACTCATACAAATTTCTATGTACAGCAAATGGTTCATGACATAACCTCACAAATAATGCGATCGTAATCTAATAATGCTACTAATAAGTGGATGTACATTACAAGTCATAATGATAATTATTATTATAATCGTAAAATAACAATGATACCTATTAATAATAATAATAATTCGAGCTCGATACTTGCATTCTGTACCCGTGGCTGAGAGACGATTGTTTTAAAGTTATATGCGTCTTTATAAGGATAAACGGAATTACACATGTTTGTGAGGGTATTTAGGAGTTGCAGTATGGATGTAAACGGGAGGGCGTATAAGTCTCTGGTAAGACCCCAACTAGACTAAGGTTCCAGTGTATGGGACCCTTGTCATGATTACTGTTTCGAGAACAGGGAAAATCCAGAGGAGTGCAGCTCGATTTGTTCTGGGCGCTTTCCGACAAAAGAGTAGCGTTATGAAAATGTTGCAAACATTCGGCATGCATGATGTATGTTCCGAGCTATCAGTGGAGAGTAATAAATCTCAGTGGTGCTTTAAAAAGTAGGACACATGACAATATGAAGACAAAGTTTAAATTCAAGGTGACAAATTGGGCACACATTCGTTTATAAGAAGAGGAGTTAGGAACTGGAATAACTTAGCAAAAGAAATGTTCGATAGTTTTCCTAATTCGTTCAAATGATTTGGGGAAAGATGAGGTAAACAACACACAGGGAATTTGCAGATGTGTGGTGATTGATTGGTTGATTGATTCTTTCATATGTGTACATTCCTACAGCAGATAAATATTAGGCGCGATATTTGCTTACAATTTCATAGTTTATGTGTTAAACTGTAGTGCATACTACGGTTGTTGTTTTTCCAACTGAGTTACGATCAAAATAAATAGCTAAAACCCAGTTTTTTCAATTTGCTTTACATTGCACCGTCACAGATAGGAAATAATAAGACTGGAAGGGAAGTGACCGTGACAGCTTCGGCATTTGCCTGATGTGAAAATTGGAAACCAGGGAAAACCATCTTAAGGGTTCGAACCCACTACCTGCCTATTGAAAGCCACTTGCCCGGAACTCAAACTGCTCGCTAACAAACGATGTGTCGTGTGATCCCAGCACGTGATCTACAAATACGCAATAATTAATGATTTTACAGTGCTCTAAGTAGCCTACGGTGTGCACTAGCCGTACATGCTAATTGCCAACTGATGAGCACAAATTGGCACACTGTGGCGAAACGCTGGCAACAGGAATGAGTTAGTTGGAAAATGTATAATGTCCATTAACGGATTAATTATTTTGGTCACTGTCGCCAGCCCTGAAGATTGTTTCTCGTGGTTTCCCATTTTCACATAAGGCAATTTCTGGGGCTGCACCTTAATTAAGGCCACGGCCGCTTCCTTCCACCTCCTAGGCCTTTCCTATCCCACCGTCGCCATAAGACCTATCTGTGTCGGTGCGACTTAAAGCAACTAGAAAAAAATGGTACTACTAGTAGAGTTGACTTAATCAAAAGTAAACGGACTGAAACATGGAGATTGCTCATAGATGCATAGAACTTACATCATTCAGTGATTTAGCTTCGAAATGTTAGAAGTGTGTTTACGTCCTATGGCACATGTCATACCTCAAGCCATTTAACACGATCAGAACAGTCGAAGTTGACAAAGTGGTGCTCAAACTGGTAAAGACGACATGAAAGAGATATCTTGCATAATTTCTGGTGGGGACCGCGTGAAATAACTTCATGATTTTTCTCACACTCCTTGCCTTCCCGTCTTTTAAACCTATTTACATTCTTTCACTACGCTCCATTCTCCTTTCGTCCTTCCAGATAGGTTTCCTTTGCTTCCTGTCCTATTCCTGGACCCCCAACCCCCTTAAACAGTTTTCCTGAAAATGTAATGTGGAATATCTCGATATAACACCTCTTTTCTTGTGATATCCATCGGATTTGTGTTTCAAGATCATCCTGGGGACCAAATGGCAGTAAAGGAAAATGCTGTTATTTTCCTCTTTGGACCAAGAGTTACATTACAATTTGAGATAAAAACAACAACAACGAACAATTTCATCACAAGAAATTACCTTTAAACGCGAAAGTTCACGATAACAAGGGAAGAACAAAAGGGAAGTGTAATAAAACTGGAAGCAAGAAATACCTGACAACTGAAAACGAGGAGCGTAACGGAAACATTGAACGTAATCACGAAATTTGCGAAAAATGACTTAAAACGTTTCATTACAAGTAGCACAATATTCCATTACGAGTAGTGTACCACAATAATAGTTACAAGACAATCATATTCTACACAACTTAAATACTACTACTTACTTACTACACCACCAGAAGACTTGGTAAGGTCAATCAATCACCACTGATCTGTCACCCACGTGGCAGTTTCAATATTAATTGTTTTTCTTACATAACTTCAAAGAATTTGGAAGTTTTTCGAACACTTCCCTTGATAAATTGTTCGAAATACGAATTCCTCTTTCTGTGAAAATATTACAGGTTTATCTTCATACCATGATCATTCCTGCCTATGAAAGCTCTAATCAAATTTATTCGTGTACTAATGTCATCTCCACTGACAGGATCGAACATGCCGCTTAGTCAGGCAGCTCGCCCCTTTCTACTAAGTCCTCCAAGCACAAACTTAGTAACATTTTTTATAACGCTACTCTTTTGTCGCAAATCACCCACAACAAATCGATCTGCCTTTCTTTGGATTTTTCCAGTTCTTGAATCAAGTAATCCCGGCAGGGGTCCCACACACCGGAACCATACTCTAGTTGGGGTCTTACCAGAAACTTATATGCCCCCTCCTTTACATCCTTACTACAACCGCTGAGCACACTCATAACCATATGCAGAGATCTGTACCCTTTATTTACAATCCCACTTATGTGATTAGAGCAATGAAGTTCTTTCCTTACATTACACATAGGTTCTTACATAATGAAATTTAACCCCATCGACCCAGTAATTGAAACTGAAAGGACTTTTCCTATTCGAGAAACTCGCAGCCACACTTTTAACCCACGTTTTCATAATACGATTGCCTACTGTCCATTTCACAACATTATCGAGGTCATTTTGCAGTTGCTCAGAATCTTGTAACTTATTTCTTACTCTATACAGTTCAACATCATCCACAAACAGCCTTATATCTGATTCCACTTCTTTACTCATATCACTTATGTATATATGAAAACAGAAAGGTCCAATTTTATTGCCGTGTGGAATACCCTCTTAATTATTACAGGGTCAGATAAAGCTTCGCCTACTCTAATTCTTTAAGTTTATGTTTCTAGAAATATAGCTACCCATTCAGCCACTCTTCTGTCTAGTCCAATTGCACTCATTTCTGCCAGTAGTCTCCCATGATCAACCCTATCAAATGCCTTCGATAGGTCTACGATAACACAGTCCATTTGAACTCCCGAATCTAAGATATCCGCTATATCTTGCTGGAATCCTACAAGTTGAGTTTCAGTGGAATAACCTTTCCTAACTCGAACTGCCTTCTATCGAATAAGTTATTAATTTAGCAAACTTGTCTAATATAATCAGGAAGAATGCTTTCCCAAAGTTTACATGCAATGTATGTCAAACTTACTGGCCTGTAAATTTCAGCTTTATGTTTATCACCCTTTCCTATATATACAGGGGCTACTATAGCAACTCTCCATTCGTTTGGTATAGCTCTTTCATGCAAACACATAAGATGTTCCTCCCAAAGTTGACTTGCAACTTATATTATGTTACTTTTATATCCTATTACTCCAACCTGGTACAGAGTGTAACAGACACACAGGAACATGATAATGGAAAGTAACCATGTGTCCCATCCCTACTTTTCACGATCCGGATGACAACTGTGCCTGTATTTTATGTGAAAATATCTACGATTGATACCATATCTTAACTTGTACAAATCGGAAGTGACAAACAATATTATGTACAAATTATGTGCATTATGGTCACTTTGGCTGCTATAAATGGTATGTCCAAACAAATGGAGACTTTCTCATCTAAACTACAAGCAACATTACTATAGCGGAGTTAATGGTTAGGACAATTAGATGTAATGTTCACAATTTTGGAGTTCCTCCGGACGTGTGAAGAAATTTCTAAGGGATGCCATTATTAAGAGTTCTATTAATATACAGTAGTACGAAACCATTTGCTCATCAGTAGTTCATACTTGCTTCCAAATCGGAACGAAGATCAATAATGAACGTCAGGTACAATAGTACTGTATAATAGTTATTTTTGTTGTGACAAATCACATTTTCCTTGCAGTAGGACTGAAGTGAGGGAAATATTGACACTTACTGGCTTAGGTCCATCCATAATTAATGATTTCTGTGAGGAAATTCTTACTTCCTCTTGAAGGTCTGTGTAACGCGAGTGAATTACGAACGTGCGAAGCTGAGCGAGTAATCTAACGAAACATGAAATAGAGACATCAACATTTCTATGGCATCAACGACTCAATACGTAGTTTGTGGAACAAAGCGAAGGAGGCTGCCAACTGAGATCCACGTTGTCCACGTCAGGAAATGCAGACCCGGACGTCCTTACTATCGAACAGTGACGTTGATGAAGTGTTTGACAATCCTGCAAAATCGTAGTCATCCACAAAAAAAGGAGTGCTCGATCAGACTCTTGAGCCATACATTCAATCTTTTACTACAATAATCAACATGACCAAATACCTAGATTTCTTAAATGTAATATTGCCTTACAGCGGATGCTGCAAAACTCCTAATTGAGAAACACCACTCCACCTAGGGAAGGTCTTGGATTGCGTATTACACTCATTAGAGAACTTATTTCTAAACGGCCAGTTTTACCTTGGCAAAATATTATTAATTATTAGTCGTTTTTGTTGAGTGGGAAGTGTTCAATTATTATGACCTTTTTGTTTGATTGAATAACACTTTTATTTATGGGGTTTGTATTATTTATTTCAGCTTTAGTAATTTTTATAGTGATGAATGTATACATGCTGATTTGACTATTAATCGGTTTATTATTTTGGTATTAATATTTGTTTTATCAGTAATGTTTTTAATTATTAGACCAAAATTTATTTAGAATTTTACTAGGATGGAATGGATTAGGTCTTGTTTCTTATTGTTTAGTAATTTATTATCGAAATGTTAAATCATATAATGCGGGTTTATTCACAGCTCTATCAAATCGAATTGGGGATGTAGCGTTGCGTGAATAATAACACATTATAACGTAATATAACATATTACGTGTATTATTTAGATTTTGGTAAGGATTAGTACTATGGTGGTAATAATTCTTTTTACTTCGTGATTACCAGCAGCTATGGCTGCTCCAAAATCCGTATCAGCTTTGTTCATTCATCAGCATTTCTTGATACTTGACTATCTACATTTTTACTACTTATGGCTGGCCTTACTATATTTGTAGCCGGGTTGGGGGCCAATTTTGAATTTGATTTAAAAAAGATTATTGCCCTATCAACTTTAAGTCGATTACGTTTAATAATGAGAATTTTAGCTATAAGGATCCCTAAATGGGCTTTTTTTCATCTTTTAACGCATGCATTATTTAGAGCTATTTTGTTTATATGTGCTGGTTCATAAATTCATAATATGAAGGATTCTCAAGACATTCGGTTTATGGGGAATATTTGTAATCAAATACCATTGACGGATGTGTGATTTAACATTTCTAATATTGCACTCTGTGTTATACATTTTTTGGCTGGGTTTTATTCTAAGGACTTGATTTTAGAAATTGTTGGTTTACCTTACATTAATATATTTAGTTCTTATATTTTTTTTCTACAGGTTTAACTCTATGGTATTTGTAACGATGAGTGTATTATTCAATGACAGGTGAATATAACTCTACATCCATGGTGTGGGTTACTGTAGTCACGTTCTAGTTCGTGAACCATGGGCAACGGCTGAGTGGCCTAGTAAGTGGTCCTGAGAGTCGGGATACCAGTTGCTATGGAATGGGAGTGGGCATCTCGGACATATTCTGAGTCATGGACTTCCTTGTGCTCAGGCGGCTAGGACTATACAAACCGGTGGTCCATAACCCGTTAGAGGAGAGATCCTCACTTGGACTATGTGCAAGTAGGGCAGCATCCTGCTTTATGAATTTACCGATCTCAGAACATTTTAAGCAAGCCTCGGACCTATGGGAGTAACGGAGTCCCACTCCCATTTGACAGGCGAGGGACTCGTTGGAAACAACTTGGCGAACGAAATGGAATTCGATGGGGAGCTATCAATATTAATGGGGCTTATTGGAGAAAGAAAGTAGAACTGGCTGAGTCAGCAAAGAGGATGCATCTGGATGTGCTAGGAGTAAGTGATATTCGGGTAAGGGGGAGATAACGAGGAAGAGATAGGAGATTATAAAGTGTACTTGACGGGTGTTAGAAAGGGAAGGGCAGAGTCTGGGGTAGGGCTGTTTATCGGGAACACCATTGCACGCAACATAGTTTCTGTTAGGCACGTAAATGAGCGAATGATGTGGGTAGATTTGTCAGTGGGAGGAATTAAGACAAGAATTGTGTCCGTGTATTCACCATGTGAGGGTGCAGATGAGGATGAAGTTGACAAGTTTTATGAAGCATTGAGTGACATCGTGGTCAGGGTCAACAGCAAGGATAGAATAGTGCTAATGGGCCATTTCAATGCGAGAGTTGGGAATAGAACTGAAAGATACGAAAGGGTGATTGGTAAATGTGGGGAAGATATGGAAGCTAATGGGAATGGGAAACGTTTGCTGGACTTCTGTGCTAGTATGGGTTTAGCTGTTACGAATACATTCATCAAGCATAAGGCTATTCACCGCTACACATTGGAGGCTAGAGTTACCAGATCCATAATAGACTCTATATTAACCGACTTCGAATTCAGGAAATCTGTTAGGAATGTACGAGTTTTCCGGGGATTTTTTGATGATACAGACCACTATCTGATCTGTAGTGAACTGAGTGTCTCTAGGCCTAGGGTAGAGAAAGTGAAATCTGTCTGCAAACGAATAAGGGTAGAAAATCTCCAGGACGAGGAAATTAGACAGAAGTACATGGATATGATTAGCGAGAAGTTTCGAATAGTGGACAGTAAGCAGGTTCAGGATATAGAAAGTGAATGGGTGGCATACAGGGATGCTGTTGTAGAAACAGCAAGGGAATGCCTAGCAACAACTGTGTGTAAGGATGATAAAAGGCGAACATCTTGGTGGAATGATGAAGTGAGAGCAGACTGTAAACGTAAAAAGGAGGCTTATCAGAAATTGCTCCAAGCAAGGGCCGAGGAAGACAGGAATTTGTACGTAGATGAAAGAAATAGAGCGAAACAAATAGTTGTTGAATCCAAAAAGAAGTCATGGGAAGTATTTTGGTAATAACCTGGAAAGGCTAGGTCAAGCAGCAGGAAAACCTTTTTGGACAGTAATAAAGAATCTTAGGACGGGAGGGAAAAAGGAAATGAACAGTGTTTTGAGTAATTCAGGTGAACTCATAATAGATCCCAGGGAATCACTGGAGAGGTGGGGGGAATATTTTGGAAATCTTCTCAATGTAAAAGGAAATCTTCCTGGCGGTGTTGCAAACAGCCAAACTCATGGGGAGGAGGAAAATGATGTTGGTGAAATTACACTTGAGGAAGTGGAAATGATGGTAAATAAACTCCATTGTCATAAGGCAGCAGGAATAGATGAAATTAGACCTGAGATGGTGAAGTGTAGTGTGGAAGGCAGGGTTGAAATGGGTTTATAGAGTAGTAAAATTAGCATGGAGTGTTGGTAAGGTACCTTCAGATTGGACAAAACAGTAATTGCACCTATCTATAAGCAAGGGAACAGGAATGATTGCAACAACTATCGAGGTATCACATTGATTAGTATACCAGGCAAAGTATTCACTGGCATCTTGGAAGGGAGGGTGCGATCAGTAGTTGAGAGGAAGTTGGATGAAAACCAGTGTGGTTTCAGACCACAGAGAGGCTGCCAGGATCAGATTTTTAGTATGCGCCAGGTAACTGAAAAATGCTACGAGAGGAATAGGCAGTTGTATTTATGTTTTGTAGATCTTGGGAAAGCATATGACAGGGTACCGAGGAAAAAGGTGCTCGCTATACTGGGGGACTATGGAATTAAAGGTAGATTATTAAAATCAATCAAGGGCATTTATGTTGACAATGGGGCTTCAGTGAGAATTGATGGTAGAATGAGTTCTTGGTTCAGGATAGTTACAGGTGTTAGACAAGGCTGCACCTTTGCTGTTCGTAGTTTACATGGATCATCTGCTGAAAGATATAAAATGGCAAGGAGGGATTCAGTTAGGTGGAAATGTAGTAAGCAGTCTGGCCTATGCTGACGACTTGGTCTTAATGGCAGATTGTGCCGAAAGCCTGCAGTCTAATATCTTGGAACTTGAAAAAAGGCGCAATGAGTATGGTATGAAAATTAGCCTCTCGAATACTAAATTGATGTCAGTAGGTAAGAAATTCAACAAATTGAATGTCAGATTGGTGATACAAAGCTAGAACTGGTCGATAATTTCAAGTATTTAGGTTGTGTGTTCTCCCAGGATGGTAAGATAGTAAGTGAGATTGAATCAAGGTGTCGTAAGGCTAATGCAGTAAACTCGCAATTGCGATGAACAGCATTCTGTAAGAAGGAAGTCAGCTCCCAGACGAAAGTATCTTTACATCGGTCTGTTTTCAGACCAACTATGCTTTATGGGAGCGAAAGCTGGGTGGACTCAGAATATCTTATCCATAAGTTAGAAGTAACAGACATGAAAGTAACAAGAGTGATTGCTGGTAAAAACAGGTGGGCAAAATGGCAGGAGGGTACTCGGAATGAGGAGATAAAGGCTAATTTAGGAATGAACTCGATGGATGTACGAATAAACCGGCTTCGGTGGTGGGGTCATGTGAGGTGAATGAAGGTGGATAGGTTACCTAGGAGAATAATTTACTCTGTTATGGAGGGTAAGAGAAGTAGAGGTAGACCAAGACGACGATGGTTAGACTCAGTTTCTAACGATTTAAAGATAAGAGTATAGAACTAAATGAGGCCACATCACTAGTTGCTAATCGAGGATTGTGGCGACATATAGTAAATTCACAAAGGCTTGCAGACTGAACGCTGAGTGCATAACAGTCTATAATGACAATGTGTGTATGTATGTATGTATGTATGTATGTATGTATGTATGTATGTATGTATGTATGTATGTATGTATGTATGTATGTATGTATGTATGTATGTATGTATGTATCATTTCACCCCCATTAAATGATGAGGGATGTATTATGTTAAAGAGAATATTAGTGTTGGTTATATTGGCAATTTCGATGGGGTGTATACTAAGTTGAATTATGTTTCCATCACCTTTTATCATTTGTTTACCGACTACCTTAAAACTATTAGCTTTAATTGTAAGAGTGTTAGGAGGTTGATTAGTATATGAGGTTTCTAAATTTTCTTGATCTTACAAACTATTATCACTAAGGATATTCGTGTTATCAAATTTTTTAGGTTCATTATGATTTATGTCTTTTATTAGAACTTATGGGGTATGTTATTTACCTTTATTTTTGGGGAAACAAATTTTTTTAAACTATGGACCAAGGTTGAAGTGAGGATTGAGGAGGTCAAATGATTTATAACCAGTCTGTTCAATACTCGCGAGTGGTCCAGAACTGACAGAATAACATTTATTTAATTAGTTTTGTTTTATGAATGATTATGTTGATCGTATTGATTTTATACTTAGATAGCTTATATAGAGCACAAGGGGAAGTTGAATGACTTTTAAGTATTTATAAATATAATACTATATAATTTATACAATGAATATGTATTGTTTTATTTAAACTACATACATTGAAAAATGTTAATGTGATTAAACCATTAAAATAAAAAGTTAGCTCCTTTAATTTGATCAACACATTTCTTTAATTGGAAATAAATTTCAATAATACTATTAACAGTAATATACCTCTACTTTCGTTTCAATTAAAGGTAAATAAGGATGTAATCATCTAAGATCAGGTCGAAAATGATTGCGATGTATCGCTTCTTCTTTAAGGTAGATTGAATGATCAATACTTTGTGAGTGCAAATCAAATATTATAATTAACTACAACCCTAATATGCTCAATCTATAGCACCTTGGTTTCACTCATGATATAATCCTAAATTCCTAATAGTAAAATAAATAAAAAGAATGTACTAATAATTGACCATGATATGATATTTGATCAACCTATAATAATAATAATAATAATAATAATAATAATAATAATAATAATAATAATAATAATAATAATAATAATAATAATAAACCGGGAGGAGTAGGGCAATCTCTACATCAAAGATGAGAAAGATTACAGAGATTTTAAAAAAACGTAAAGAGAAGGGGAGACGTGCTGAACTTTTAGGATCAAACCCACACTAAAAAAGGGGAGCATTTGTCTCGGTCGTTAATGATTTTTAGATAGGATTGAAACTAATATCATTACGATTGATGTTAAAAATAATTGTGAATAGTGAGACAATAAATATAATTCAGATTATTTATTTTGAATTAATCATTCTTTTTGATGGAAGTCAAATATACTTATATACTAAATAAATGGATTATCTTCCCCATCAGTGGATGGATATATATAAGAATAATCATACTAATTCGACAAAATGTCAATATGCCGGGCTGAGTGGCTCAGACGGTTAAGGCGCTGGCCTTCTAACCCCAACTTGCCAGGTTCGATCCTGGCTCAGTCCGGTGGTATTTCAAGGTGCTCAAATACGACAGCCCCGTGTCGGTAGATTTACTGGCACGTTAAAGAACTCCTGCGGGACTCAATTCCGGCACCTCGGCGTTTCCGAAGACCTTAAAAAGTAGTTAGTGGGACGTAAAGCAAATAACATTAATTATTAAATGTCAATATCAAGCGGCAGCTTTGAACCCAAAATGATGATTAATTGAAAAATGGCATATTAAACGTCGTAATGAACAAGTTAGAAGGAATGTAGTACCCATAATTACTTGTAAACCATGAAATCCCATTGATATCAAGAAAGTTGATACATATACAGCATCACTGATGGTAAAAGGGCCTTCAATATATTCATAGGTTTTCAGAATAGTGAAGTAAATATCCAATAAGATTGTCAAGAATAATCTTTGAGTAGTTGGACTATAATTTCCTTCTATTAGACTGTGGTATGACAAGTGACGGTCACCCCTGAGGCAAGAAGAATGGGGAATTTGGAGAGGATTAAAGTGTTGGATACCTAAAGGAGGTCAAAGTCTTCATAATTCAATACTGGGTGAAAGACTTCTGTGTAAAAACAAAGCTCAGAGGAAGGAGATGAAAAAATATACTTCAGAAATAATAAATAAAATTATACCCCATCGTAGCCCCTTTCTTACTGGCAAGGTATGAAGACCTTGGTAAGTCCCCTTTCGTGTGAATTATAGTTAAAGTATTTAGAGCTAATCCTAAAAAAGGAAATTATCGTATTGGTGAAATCATTTAATTATTCCTATGGTAGTTGCTATAACTCCAAAGGCGCCGGTTAAAGGTCAAGGGCTTGGATTAACTAGATGATACGGGTGATTTGAATGTGTTACCATACTTTACATCTCTGCGTGGCTAAACTAGCCAAGAAGAATGTTTGCCACAACTGATTCCAAAGTTATTAAAAGTATTTGGGCAATCAGTAGGATAGAGAGTGTTGAGAGCACCAAAGAAGGTCCAGTATTTCCTAGTAAAGTTAAGAGGAGGTGACCTGCAGTTATAATAGCGCCTAAACGACCAGCAAATGTTCCTAGACGAATAATATTTCTAATTGTCTAAATACAAACTATAAAGGGTATGAGGACTGGAGGTGTTCCCTGCGGAACTATATGAGCAAACATATGAGTTGTATGGTTGATACACCCGTAGAGTATGAAAGTTAATAACAAAGGTAGTGCTAATGCGAGTGTTAATGCTAAAAGTCTATAGCTTGTAAAAATATCAAGGAATAAAGGATTAAAAGTCATACTAATCAAATTATTTTAACATCAATCGTAGTGATTTTAGATTCAATCCTCTCTTAAAAACTATTAATGAACGCGGAAAAAGTTCCCCTTTTGAGTGTGGGTTTTATCCTAAAAGTTCAGCACGTTTCCTCTTCTCTTTACGATGAAACCATGAAATATTGCTACTATAAAGAAGGTTGATCCATATACAGCATCACTGACAGTGATCCATCCATCCATCCATCCATCCATCCATCCATCCATCCATCCATCCATCCATCCATCCATCCATCCATCCATCCATCCATCCATCCATCCATCCATCCATCCATCCATCCATCCATCCATCCAGATACAGATACAGTGGCTTACATGGCATGGAAGTTCAGTGAACCGCGATAACTCCATACTGGAGATTATTCTCATTTTATCACGATAAACCCATAGTGGAGATTACTCTCATTATATCACGATAAATCCATAGTGATAACTACTCTCAATATATCACGATAACCCCATAGTGATAACTACTCTGAATATATCACGATAACCCCATAATGGTAACTACTCTCATTAGATCACGATAACCCCATAGTGGAGATTACTCTCATTACATCATGATAACCCCATAGTGGAGATTACTCTGATTATATCACGATAAACCCATAGTGGAGATTACTCTCATTATATCACGATAACGCCCTAGTGGTAACTACTCTCATTACATCACGATAACCCCATACTGGAAATTACTGTCATTATATCACGGTAACCCCATAGTGGAGATTACTCTCATTACATCATGATAACCCCATAGTGGAGATTACTCTGATTATATCACGGTAACCCCATACTGGAAATTACTGTCATTATATCACGGTAACCCCATAGTGGAGATTACTCTCATTACATCATGATAACCCCATAGTGGAGATTACTCTGATTATATCACGGTAACCCCATAGTGGAGATTAATCTCATTATATCACGATAACCCCATAGTGGAGATTACATCTCATTACATCACGATAACGCCCTAGTGGTAACTACTCTCATTATATCACGATAACCCCGTAGTGGAGATTACTCTCGTTATATCACGATAACCCCATAGTGGAGATTACTCTCATTATATCACGATAACCCCATAGTGGAGATTACTCTCATTATATCACGATAAGCCCATAGTGGAGATTACTCTCGTTATATCACGATAACCCCATAGTGGAGATTACTCTCATTATATCACGATAACCCCATAGTGTAAATTACACTCATTACATCACGATAACCCCATAGTGAAGATTACTCACATTATATCACGATAACCCCATAGTGGAGATTACTCTCGTTATATCACGATAACCCCATAGTGGAGATTACTCTCATTATATCACGATAACCCCATAGTGGAGATTACTCTCATTATATCACGATAACCCCATAGTGGAGATTACTCTCATTATATCACGATAACCCCATAGTGGAGATTACTCTCGTTATATCACGATAACCCCATAGTGGAGATTACTCTCGTTATATCACGATAACCCCATAGTGGAGATTACTCTCATTATATCACGATAACCTCATAGTGGAGATTACTCTCGTTATATCACGATAACCCCATAGTGGAGATTACTCTCGTTATATCACGATAACCCCATAGTGGAGATTACTCTCATTATATCACGATAACCCCATAGTGGAGATTACTCTCGTTATATCACGATAACCCCATAGTGGAGATTACTCTCGTTATATCACGATAACCCCATAGTGGAGATAACTCTCATTATATCACGATAACCCCATAGTGGAGATTACTCTCATTATATCACGGTAACTCCATAGTGGAGATTACTCTCGTTATATCACGGTAACTCCATAGTGGAGTTTACTCTCGTTATATCGCGGTAACCCCATAGTGGAGATTACTCTGATTATATCACGATAACGCCCTAGTGGTAACTACTCTCATTACATCACGATAACCCCATACTGGAAATTACTGTCATTATATCACGATAACCCCATAGTGGAGATTACTCACATTATATCACGATAACCCGATAGTGGAGATTACTCTCGTTATATCACGATAACCCCATAGTGGAGATTACTCTCATTATATCACGATAACCCCATAGTGGAGATTACTCTCGTTATATCACGATAACCCCATAGTGGAGATTACTCTCATTATATCACGGTAACCCAATAGTGGAGATTAATCTCATTATATCACGATAACCCCATAGTGGAGATTACTCTCGTTATATCACGATAACCCCATAGTGGAGATTACTCTCATTATATCACGATAACCCCATAGTGGAGATTACTCTCATTATATCACGATAACCCCATAGTGGAGATTACTCTCATTATATCACGATAACCCCATAGTGGAGATTACTCTCGTTATATCACGATAACCCCATAGTGGAGATTACTCTCGTTATATCACGATAACCCCATAGTGGAGATTACTCTCATTATATCACGATAACCTCATAGTGGAGATATATCCATCCATCCATCCATCCATCCATCCATCCATCCATCCATCCATCCATCCATCCATCCATCCATCCATCCATCCATCCATCCATCCATCCATCCATCCATCCATCCATCCATTCATCCATCCAGATACAGATACAGTGGCTTACATGGCATGGAAGTTCAGTGAACCGCGATAACTCCATACTGGAGATTACTCTCATTATATCACGATCACCCCATAGTGGAGATTACTCTCGTTATATCACGATAACCCCATAGTGGTGATTACTCTCGTTATATCACAATAACCCCATAGTGGAGATTACTCTCATTATATCACGGTAACCCCATAGTGGAGATTAATCTCATTATATCACGATAACCCCATAGTGGAGATTACTCTCGTTATATCACGATAACCCCATAGTGGAGATTAATCTCATTATATCACGGTAACCCCATAGTGGTAACTACTCTCATTACATCACGATAACCCCATACTGGAAATTACTGTCATTATATCACGGTAACCCCATAGTGGAGATTACTCTCATTACATCATGATAACCCCATAGTGGAGATTACTCTGATTATATCAGATAACCCCATAGTGGAGATTAATCTCATTATATCACGATAACCCCATAGTGGATATTACTCTCGTTATATCACGATAACCCCATAGTGGAGATTACATCTCATTACATCACGATAACGCCCTAGTGGTAACTACTCTCATTATATCACGATAACCCCATACTGGAAATTACTGTCATTATATCACGATAACCCCATAGTGGAGATTACTCACATTATTTCACGATAACCCCATAGTGGAGATTACTCTCATTATATCACGATAACCCCATACTGGAAATTACTGTCATTATATCACGATAACCCCATAGTGGAGATTACTCACATTATATCACGATAACCCCATAGTGGAGATTACTCTCATTATATCATGATAACCCCATAGTGGAGATTACTCTCGTTATATCACGATAACCCCATAGTGGAGATTACTCTCATTATATCATGATAACCCCATAGTGGAGATTACTCTCATTATATCACGATAACCCCATAGTGGAGATTACTCTCATTATATCACGATAACCCCATAGTGGAGATTACTCTCGTTATATCACGATAACCCCATAGTGGAGATTACTCTCATTATATCACGATAACCCCATAGTGTAAATTACACTCATTACATCACGATAACCCCATAGTGAAGATTACTCACATTATATCACGATAACCCCATAGTGGAGATTACTCTCGTTATATCACGATAACCCCATAGTGGAGATTACTCTCGTTATATCACGATAACCCCATAGTGGAGATTACTCTCATTATATCACGATAACCCCATAGTGGAGATTACTCTCATTATATCACGATAACCCCATAGTGGAGATTACTCTCATTATATCACGATAACCCCATAGTGGAGATTACTCTCGTTATATCACGATAACCCCATAGTGGAGATTACTCTCGTTATATCACGATAACCCCATAGTGGAGATTACTCTCATTATATCACGATAACCCCATAGTGGAGATTACTCTCGTTATATCACGATAACCCCATAGTGGAGATTACTCTCGTTATATCACGATAACCCCATAGTGGAGATCACTCTCATTATATCACGATAACCCCATAGTGGAGATTACTCTCATTATATCACGATAACCCCATAGTGGAGATTACTCTCATTATATCACGATAACCCCATAGTGGAGATTACTCTCGTTATATCACGATAACCCCATAGTGGAGATTACTCTCGTTATATCACGATAACCCCATAGTGGAGATAACTCTCATTATATCACGATAACCCCATAGTGGAGATTACTCTCATTATATCACGGTAACTCCATAGTGGAGATTACTCTCGTTATATCACGGTAACTCCATAGTGGAGTTTACTCTCGTTATATCACGGTAACCCCATAGTGGAGATTAGTCTCATTATATCACGATAACCCCATAGTGGAGATTACTCATATTGTATCACGATAACCCCATAGTGTAAATTACACTCATTTCATCACGATAACCCCATAGTGGAGATTACACATATTATATCACGATAACCCCATAGTGGAGATTACTCATATTATATCACGATAACGCCATAGTGGCGTTTACTCTCATTATATCACGATAAACCCATAGTGGAAATTACACTCATTATATCACGATTACCCCATAGTGGAGATTGCTCATATCATATCACGATAACCCAAAAGTCGTGATTACTCTCATTATATCACGATAACCCCATGGTGGAGATTACTCACATTAATCACGATAACCCAATCGTGGAAATTACTCTCATTATATGATGATGACTCCATAGTGGACGTTAATTTCGCCATATCTTCCCTACACTTCGGGAGTCCGAATCCATTAATAATATCTTTTGTTTGTTTGGACTGAGTCTGGCAATTAATTTTTCAGCCGTCCTTCATACATGATTTGAGTACTTGACCTAGTCGTAGATCATTTCAAGGTAGGGACGTCAGATTCCCGGGTTCTGCTATCAGAATGTGCATCTTCATGGGTGCTTATCCTTGAAGGAAGAAAGTACAACAATAATTTCGTCCATTAATTCCTCTGAACTGCAAAGTCCATTAACATTTCATTTCATATCGAACTGTGATGAACTTTTGATTAATTTTAATGGCTTAGTCAAAATGGTTATCTGAATACGTTATTCGCAGTAAAAGCAGGTCTAATCCACGTGAGGCATATTTGGACATCTTCATCATGCCTTACCTTAGAATATAACCAAAACTTTACATCTTAGCGAGGTATCTGCACATAGCACAAGGTCCAATTCTTTAGTCTGATTTTACATTATTCAACACCCCAAGGGCAGTAAGAACCTGAGAGTAAGGATTTCAAAGTTTGAACGTGAACACGTTCACCAAGTGACTCGTGGGGTCGGGGACAGCTTTCAATGTCACCGAAATAATTCCCTCATTATGATTGACTAACATGTGAGATGGTTGCAATCTGTTTCCTAACAGGATTTCTTTGAATGTCTTTCAGTTGCAGGCCAAGCTGGAAAAGAAATTTCCCGACAATTTAAGACAGAGCTGTGTATCATTATATTGAGAAACAGAAATAAAATATAATATATTTGGGTAATATGTTGTGTACCTCCTTCACGGGTACACCTACTCCTTCAGAAGCATATTAAAGGGAAAAATAAATCAATTAGTTGATTTATTAAAGGCATTCTTACCTAGAATTTCACGCAGCTTAAAATATTGCAACGTACTTTTAAATAAATGCAAGATACTATACCGAATATAAGTGAGAGACGGAGAGATCCATGAGCATTTGAAGAAGAAGTCATGAAATGAAGTATTTCAGTCTTCTGTATACTGGATAACCCAAACCTCTCAGGAGGTTCACAAGACTTCATATAATACAAATTTGTAAGGGAGTTGTATATATTGAAATTTACTTGAAATCTTGACGGAAAATTAGATCTTTTCAGCCGTTCTTAGGTAACTCTCTTCAACCAAATATTAATTCGACTTCTTCCATTTCTGTTGATGCTATGGTGGTTTACATTTATTAGCTCAGGTTTCACTTTTTTAAATAAATGGGCACAGAATTGGTAAGTGGCAAAGGGCATGGTGGTATAAAAAACAAACCTCCCGTATGACGCAGCTCACCTTGTCCCAGACGTCCATCTGCTTCAAGCTGCGGCCACATTGGGTGAACCTTCGTTCATGCTGTACATTTACTTGCGTATTAGTGTATTTTTACTGTAAATTCTAGGAGAAAATGCTGTTTTAGGAACATTTTAAGAGACACTGCAGTAGCATATTTGACTGACACTTAGGATTACTCTTTAATTTCTAAAACTCATTGTTACAAGATCAGATTGCCGTGCATCATAAAGGATACGGGTACCCTGCCAGTAAGCAACACGATTTTCCTTCAATTACTTGCGTTTGTCTGTCCTCCATTCGAGAAAGTAGAAGCCAATTGAATGTTCTAACGTAACATGAAATTCATTCGTTTCAACGTTCGTTCTCTATTCAATATACAAATATTGCCTGGTTTAACAAGTACAAGCGACTCCAGTCTTGATTAGATATTTCACTACACTTCACAGTTTTCTGCGTCTGGTTATATATCATAACCTGAAGTTTTAAAGGACCCCATCATCTAGTTGGTCGGTTTACGAGATTTAAGGCAAACTGCACTTCTACTGAGACTGAGAAAGCATCTTGTGACGAACATCCTCATTGGATGACAAGTGCTTCTTTGACTATTATGTTCGTCTTCAGACATCCTCAATACATTTATCATATGGATGGTAAAGAAGCACAGACCTGCAGTGTGCTGAACTACTTAACGTTGCGTGACATCCATGCACTATTCATGGGCCAATGGGAAAGCAATTTTATTTATTTCGTAAGTACTAGGAAGTAAGCCACTCCTGAGAAACTAGCGTAACAAGGTAAAAGATTGATTTATTACACTGCCCCAAATTGAATGTGTTGATAGAAAGATGGATCAAGTGAAAGACGTCTTTGAGATGAAATGTTCTAAGCTCTTCTCCACATCATCAAGACCGTGGTGACGTTGCCCTCTAAAACTGCACAATTCACTGTCGCGGCTGTCAGCTGGCGTTACGGACAGAAATGTCCGAATGTGTTTCTGGCTGAATCATAAACGTGATTGTTAATTCAGAAAACAAGTAAAAGGAAGCTGAATGACCTTTTTTCTTTTTGTCGTCGTTCGCATTACGGTGTTTAGAATGTTGTGAGCACGTGCGCGCTCAAACAGTCCTTATGTGTCACAACTAATTCCAATTCCGTTGAGCAAATTAAGAAATCACATAGAGAATTTTACTGTGGTGCACACACTTTTTCACAGAGTTGGAACTATGTTCAGATCTCGTCAGGAGTAACGGGAGCATTAGTTAGCACTGAGTTTGCTGCCTCTTTCTGTTTTTGAACAAAGTAGATATGTTCCTTTTCGCATTGATTGATTGATTGATTGATTGATTGATTGATTGATTGATTGATTGATTGATTGATTGATTGATTGATTGATTGATTGATTGATTGATTGATTGATTGATTGATTGATTGATTGATTGATTGATAAGTCCCAATAATGAGAAGCAGACAGTGTGACTGAAATTGCAGTTACGTCTTGCTCCATTTTGATGTATTAGATCGGTGATGAGTGATTAAAAATTTACGTTTAACTTTTGAACATGTTCAGGTTAAATCATAATGAAAAATTCCAATTTTAAGGACGTTCAAGGGGCCCCTCACCTTGAATTTTCCCTTTGCACAATTGTAGAAGCTTTTGGGATCAAATGTCGTACTTCACGTTCCAGCTATGCTTATTCTACAACGAAATGATGCCTCTAAATTCGATAGCAATTTAATTTAGAATTTCGAGCAATAATCCACATGGCCATCGTATTCATCAGCTCCATCTACTTGTTTGGTATACGTAACATACTTAGTAGTCTATCACGAACATCAAGGGTGCCGACTACTGCTTTGGCTGTTGTATATTCCCCAGCTGAATATTTTCAGGCCAACTAGTGGATAATCACCTTCGCCAGACAATCCCTGGTACTTTGCGTTGTATTCCCTCCCAGTGATTTGTAACATCGCTCCAGACAACAGGATCACGGAAAATGATGCTCTTCCAATTCATCCTGATGCGGACCGTCTTTGTAAACCGAGAAATCCAGCCAGGTTCAACCTCCTGGAGAACTCGACACCTCATGGCCTACTGGTGCATCCCTATATCACTGGGGCTTCATAAATTCTCCCCAATGTGAATGCGGTTCTGGATTCAAACCATCAAGCATATTGTGCAGGAGTGCCCTCTACGTGCATATCCAGGCTCCTTGGATGAACTGAACTCAGCATCTCCAGAAGGAATTAGATGGATCGCAGACCTTTCTACCCATATTTGAAAAGTGGTCCTAATGCTGTAAATTGTATATATGTAACAATATAATTTATTATAATTTCTATTGTCCTGTAAGCATCATACGCTAAATAAATAAATAAATAAATAAATAAATAAATAAATAAATAAATAAATAAATAAATAAATAAATAAATAATATACGTAAATGGCCCAATGACATTTGATAGAGGTTGGCAGGTATTTCTTTAGAAGTGGATTTGCTTCATAATAAAGTGAACGTCGGATTTGAGGAACGTTTCCAGCTAAGTGGATCTGTGAGCTCGTAGATCTCCTTTAACTTTTACTCAACCGAATCTCTACTTTTACTAATTTTAATTGTAGATTAAAGATTACAAGATGCAGGTACAGTTCTAGATTTTAATAATTTCTTACCATAGTGATGAAACTAGGGCGCGGAGACCTCTCAGAGTTTGAAGATGAACGCTGATTGGCTCTCTCAACTCATACTGAACGTCTGTTTTCAGGTCTGGTCTGGTAGAACACTTTGGTACGATGTTCAGTCGTTATTTTGGTGATACATCCTACACTGTGGAACCTGTCACATGGCATATTTCTAGCTTCTGAGACACTATTCAAGATCTCCATTTAATCTTCTGAGTAATCTCCCATCCGGTAGTTGATGAACTAAGCAAGTAGCGTAGATCTTGCAGGAGAAGAAATAACTAGCAGCTTTCACAGTGGTGTTTAGAGGATTAGCATAATTGCTTTGATTCGAGCCCGAAGCGATATTACTCGACGACTACATATTCCATACACACCGAGCATTCCTTCCCCTTTATGAGCTCTAGAAATTATTCACCACTGGAACGATTTTCTTGAACATATCACTTACCTATAGCAACTTGAGCAATGTTTCATAGATCAGGAGTTGTTAATTAGTGAGTAATATTTATCTGGTGTTGTTAAGGAACTCTTCACCTATACGTATGAGGCCTAGCCACTGTCTGAGTGTGCTTACTTGGTGACGTAACTCGCAAGAAGTTCCCATTATGTTTCTTCGTGCCCAACTACAAGGTGAATAAGTCCCCTCCAATAAATTATTTCGGGCTCCAGTTGCTCTGCCAGCAATTCGTCCCCCTTCTTTTAGAATGTTTATATAATTCTGGTGATTTGTAGAATGTTGATGTTCTTTTACTTTCGTGAAAGCATTTTCTCAATTGTTATAGTCGCGGAAGTCGTTTCATTTAGAACGAGAAGACACACTCTACATACGCGTATTAGGCAGTCTCCGTTTGAACATTTACGGTTGTACAGTCTTTCTATATTGCCCCTGATTTAGTTCTATCCATATTTTTATTCTTTTGGAAACGTGCATAGCCATAGTGACCTCTGAACTTGGCGTTGACACATCTTCACTAAGTACCGTATTAAAAAGTAATTTACCTCCGAGCAGCCTCCCCACTGCCAGTTGCCTTTAGGCTTACGGGAATGCACGCGACCGTCACAGCTGCACTCGTTGAGATCGCCGCGGGAGCAGGCTCTGCTGACACTGTACGTGACTCCAGCTGCCGACACGGCGTACACGTAAGCTTTCTCTCGGCTTTCTAAAATCACACAACATAACCACAAAGTTATATGAATGTGTTGTACTTGCAATGCTAAGATAATAGTTATTCGACTGCTCAGTCTAGAATAGAAATACATTTATTTCAAGTTAATTAGAAGTAGGACCAGCTGTAACTAACTGCCACTGCAACTTATATATATCAAATAATATACAAAATCTAACATAAACGAGCGTAAAATACTGACAGCCTCAATATTACTTTTAGGTTACCATTTCAGACATATAGACCATACTAACAAGAGTAAGAGTTATCAGACACATTCTAATGCCGAGGATGAATTAAGAATAGAGCTAAACATCTAAAATGTATCTAGGGGGTTATGATATTTCGTAATATTTAATTAATTTGGTGAAAATTCATAATAAAGGGCTTAAAAAGTGGTAAGACAGCGGTATTTACGATAGTACTTTGCTGTATAGTTTAGGGCGATTGTGTAATTGAGAGGCAGTGACTCGTCTGTCTGTCTTGATGCACTCAGGCATTCTGAACTCGCTCGAGTATGGTATTATGTTTCTCTGAAATATCGCTGTAAATTACTGCGCCGTAATATCCAGGTAGACAGGGTCGAGAATTTTAATCATCGATGGTTAATTTAGCTGACACGGAGGCTGGGTGTAGGCTACGTGTCGCCTTCATAATCATTTCATCCTCATCACGACGCACAGATCGCCTACGGGCGTCAAATTAAAGAACCTCCACCTTGCGAACCAAAGTCCTCGGACATCGCCCGTTACCAGACACTCACTACTGATCTGCATTTAGGGCAGTCGCCCAGGTGGCAAATTCCCTATCTGTTGTTATCGTAGCATTTCTTAAATTATCGCAAAGAAATTATAAATTTATTGCACATCCCCCTTGCCAAGTTATTCCAATGCCTAACTCCCCTTCCTATAAATGAATATTTGCCCCAATTTGTCCTCTTAAATTCCAACTTTAAATTCATATTGTGATCTTTCCTAATTTTGAAGACACCACTCAAACATATTCGTCTACTGATGCCATTCCACGCCATCTCTCCACTGACAGCTCGGAACATACCAGTTAGTCGAGCAGCTCGTCTCCTTTCTCCCAGTTCTTCCCAACCCAAACATTGCAACATGTTTGTAACGCTACTCTTTCGTCGGAAATCACACACAAGAAATCGAGCGTTTTTTGGTTTTGTTTTTCAGTTCTTGAATCAAGTAATCCTGGTGAGGGTCCCATACACTGGAACCATACTCTAGTTGGGGTCTTACTAGTGTGACCGTATCGGCACAATTAATATTTATTTCAAATGATATGCTTGGTAAGGAAGCAGGCAGCAAGCTTTCTTTGTATGGATGTTGGGAGAAGCATTAGATTGTGCAATAGGACGCCCGCCAGAGCGGCGCCTTACACACCCACTGGGTGGCTTGAAGAACCCCCGGACTAGGCACACGTCATAGAAGAAGCAGCAGAAGAACACTATTTTAGCGACTCCATATTGAAAACAAATGCTAGCGTTCAGCGATGCCAAAGCGATCGGGCCAATTTTAATGTATTTTCGGCTTAAATAAGGCTTGGTTAACAAATATGCATCCGTCAGAGCAGTAGAAAGAATATTGACAAAAATTTAAAATCAGGAGTTATAGTAGAAGAGATTCTCCAAGGTAAAGGCGCTTAAAAACAGCTTACGTAACCAACTTGGCGTACTGACGCGGCGGGTGAAGCCAGGTGCTTTTGGGGATTCACCATTTCCCCTCCGATCTTATTAATTAATTACTGCAGATCCGCCGAACATAATCATCTCCGCATGGCATAGCGCACTTGTGCATAACCTAGTCACACAATCTAGCGTATTGCTGATTTCAACAGGCTGGTTTATCCAGGAGAGGTCAAAATAAGGGTGGGGGTAAGGCCCGATAGCCACCCCTATCCCCGTCTTTGCTATAAGTTGTTGCACTTCCTTGGGGGAGTCAGTAGTCGAGGACGAGCTTCAGAGGTGGAACCACCGTCGGATCACGAGCGGTAACTACCTCTTCCTCGTCTGAATAACTGACACAAAAAGCGGGAGTGAAGTTCTAAAGATGTTTTCTAGTGTGCAGTGGTGGTAGGAAATGTAACTGTATGACAAAGATATTTGTGCGACATCCGATCGCGAAGTAAACTCTAAATACTTGTAATTAGGTCGTAGGTTGTGACTGTGTAAAGCTGAGTACGCCGTGGGGATCAAACTCCGGACGGAAAACGCTCATCGCGAGGTTGATGTCTGTAGCAGTGAGGGAGCTCATTTTTCGAGGAGTATAATTCGGGGATTTGGGAAACTCTGTTTCAAAAGAAAAGCAGGAGTCGTGTGAAGAAATACTATAAAAATAAATCCATGTAAAACTGAGAACAGGATTTCAGGATCAAATTATCACACGAAGTAGCGGGGAGTGATAAGTGCAGGATCTGAATGATCTAGACAGAAAATTAGGAGAAGGACGGTTGATTTATATCACGGAAGTAGGAGGCGATAGACTTGGGAATGAGGAGATCGTGAATGTTCAACTCGCCTAATTTAAATGAAATAGACTAGCTGAGGTATTCATAATAATTAGCATCTCGTAACTTGCATCGGTCATAGAACGATAGAGAGGAAGTTTGATGGTGTCAAGTGATCAACAAGTGTGCAAGATTGTGAAAATATAATTTCAGTGATCTGTTCACCAGGAAGATGGATTACTCCAGAAATGTCATCGAACTCCTAGAACTCAGGACTGTACGAGCCAGCGACATGGAGTGAGCACCGATGGCAGGCCCCCGGAGCTCCGGACGGGCCAAGATGCACCAAAACTGTTGAGTACCGAGCTATTTTTCTTCCAATGTTAGTATTTCCCCTTGTAAATAGAGTTAATGTAAAGATAGGGTTAATGATGATGTAATTGATAGGTTAATTATCTCGGAGTGGTTGGATGACCCATTGTTTAGTTTGATTTATTTGAGTAGATATGGGAGGGGAATGAACCAGAAAGGATGTATAGAGTTTGGGACCCCTTTTAGAGCTTGCATGTGCATGCCATACTATTTTTTATGAGTGCTGAGAAGGAGTTGAGGGGGGAAAATGAGTAGAAAATTGTGCAGGTTAATGTCGTAGATCTCATCTGCGTGACTGCATAAGACGAGCAGGGATTAGCAGGTGACAGGATCGTTAACATGTGCCTATACAGAAATTAATGTGGAATAGTGACAGCACTAAATTCATAAAGGTAGAAACAGTAGTTTGTTTTGCATGCTAGTGTATAAGTTTGGTAGTAACTGAAGATGTTCGAGAAGATATGTGCGGAGGTTCGAACCTGGTCCCCCTACACATTAGTTAGGCTAATAAAGTAGATATTTATTAGTTGAGTTTGATCATGTCTGATTATTATTATTATTATTATTATTATTATTATTATTATTATTATTATTATAATCATTACTTTCTTAATGTAATTTTATCGGTTATTTTATACCGATATATATTTCGAGCAACAGGTTAAAGTATTATTATTATTATTATTATTATTATTATTATTATTATTATTATTATTATTATTATTATTATTATCTTAATGTGATTTGATCGGTGATTTTATACCGCTATATTTCGAGCAACAGGCTAGAGTATGACAGGTACACAATCTCGCCTCAGTAGGCAGAGAACATGGAACATTGCCGTAGTCGGTGGTTGGCGGTATTGTGGTAAATGCACGACGAAGAGAATGTGCGATTGAACCTCAGACCTCCGGAGATATGAGAGAATTTGATGTGAGTTAACGGTTGAATTTGAGAAATAATTCTCGGGTATTGAAAGTGTATGGGCTGGCTTGAGCAATGAATAGTTTGCGCCAGTTTCAAATGAATTAAATTTTATAGACACAATGTCCTAGCGTAAGCAGGTTGGTTGGTGTCTTTAGCTTCCAGACGGTGGAAAGAATGACCGCTGTGAAATACGAGCGAGGAGGGGAGAGACTTGTGGGGGTAGGTCCCTGCACAAGCGAAGAAGTTGGTCGTGCTAACACTCTGCCTTTCCTTTGAGAAATAATGACAGTAGAGTTCTGTAATTACCACATATGCCGTAAGCCATGAACCAGAAAGCAATGTAGATGTTTCCGTTGTATGGCAGTGTTCACATGATTAGGGTAAATTAGGGTTTGATTGCAGGATCTTTGATGGAGACGAACATAGTCTCCAGTTCGAACCTCGATTGCACATAGACAGGACGGCTGCTCGTACAAGTAGCGGGTTCTACGAGATGAAATACAGCCATTTATATTTTGTGTTGGTGTATAATATATGTTTCTTTTCAGGGTGTAATCTTGTTTTGTGTTAAGTACTGTTCTGCGCGAATTTGGACTTCGTGAAATTTCACTGATAGTTGTTGTAAGTGACAAGTTCGTTGTCAAGCCTGTGTTCGTTTAATTTTTATTTCAATTTTTTTCTAATTCGTGGAGACGCGTAACCTTATTTTTCTTTCCATGGTTTAAGTAAAGCATATGATTATTTCTCCAGGATACTTTTATTCATGTATAGATATTTGGTGGCGGTAGATGTAAGAAAGGCGACCACTCTGAGGTGTAACTGGGTTAGTGTAAGTAAAATTTAACTTAGTGACGTGGGATTCGGTCCCAGGGGATACTGGCATTTGGAGGAAAATGGTTCGTAATTGTAACTGTAAATAGGTAATATTTGTTATTCTTGTTTTTGTGTAACACTCAACAGTTTTAATGTTCAACGGGTGATAGACAACAAAAACCAGAGGTAGAAATGTAGTATGTCTACGAGTATGGTCATCCCTCGGGGATGTGTATTTTTTGTATTATGTCAAATTAGGTATCCATCAGAGTGTTGGTTCGGATGGAAGTTTTTCTTTCATCTGAAATATCATTAGGAACTGTGGTCATCCACATAGATATTCAAATGGAATGTGGATGAAGTTAGCTGATGGATAGTAGCACGGATTTTTCCGTTGCTAAGTAATTGTATTCAATTTGTCAATTTATATTAGTTTACCAAGGATGTCATACGGTTTGTATAGATTTCAACGAGCGCCTTAGTAAAATGGGAAAAACTTATTTGTGAATATCTCTACCGAAAAACAAGCATCCAAAACCCTCTTCCGTTCATTGTAGGTCTTTAAGATAGTTTAAGTTTGATAGCCTCTACATGCCGCGAACGGTCTTCGACCCTGAGGAGTCCGTGTTCAGACCTCAGGAACGGGAGAGTAGCAGTGACCTTGCTGGGCTGTATGGCCGATAACTTCTCATGTGAGCGGATTAATGATACAATCCCAATGAGGGGAAATCGGCACAGGCCGAAAAGGTCCCTTGACTATCGACTTCCGTGGAGCATGGTCCCATGTGTTCGTGACCCGAAAGGGTTGGTTTGTTGTCACATGGTCCCATGAGTCATGGGGGACGGTGGGAAAGGTCCCACTAGAGACTTATATGTCCTCTCCTTTACATCCTCACTAACAAAAGCAAAACACATGGCACTATAGCCGTTGAAGGGCCTTGGCCTACCAAGCGACCTCTGCTCAGCCCGAAGGCCTGCAGATTATGAGGTATCGTGTGGTCAGCACGACGAATCCTCTGGGCCGTTATTCTTCGCTTTCCAGATCGGGGCCGCTATCTCACCGTCAGATAGCTCCTCAATTCTAATCACGTAGGCTGAGTGGACCTCGAACCAGTCCTCAGGTCCAGGTAAAAATCCCTGACCTGGCCGGGACTCGAACCCGGGACCTCCGGGTAAGATGCAGGCACGCTACGCCTACACCACGGGGCCAGCTTACATTCTTACTACAACCCCTAAATACCCTCATAATCACGTGCAAAGATCTGTGCCTTTTATTTACAATCCCATTTATGTGAACACCCCAAAGATCTTTCCTTATATTTACACCCAGCTCAGAAAATATAGTATCTAGGTGTGCAAAATTAAAAAATGCACCTACAATTGAAACATATTTCAACTACTTAACAATACAATATTTTGATAAAGATAAAAAATAAAAACAAGAAAAAAAAGGAGAATGATGATGATGATTATTATTTACACAATTACGACATGATTAGCTAATTTCTATTAAACTTGGTTATAACAGTGAGATTATATAAAGTCTATAGTTTGAGGAAGGCTAAATCTACAATATTTCCATAACATGCGAGTAACAATTTAGGACTTCACCTACGTACAGTATCGGTGACAACAGGTGAGGCTCGTCTGACAGAGACGGGTAGTGTATTCCCTGTCGTGGTGCGGTGAGGTGGAATAGATAAGAGTGTATCAAATTTTGAACGTGTTCGGAAACTGTGATCGGATCAGAGGTGGTGAAATTGACTGTACAAGTAGGGAGGTGAGCATGAGGAGAGTATGTGACGAAGAAGGCATAAAGCATTAAGATTACGGCGCTGTTTGAGTTTTAGCCAACCGAGTTCATCGTAGACAGGTGTAACATGGTCAAAGTAACGTAGATCACATATACAGCGAACACAGGTCGTTGTACACGGCGTCACAGTAGTCGAAATGAGGTAATACCGTAGTGCATATGAGGCGTTTTTAATACTCGAACTCGGGTTTTGTTTTCATTTAATAGTGAATTATGACTTAGTGTGTATTCATGTAGTATTTCCATAATATATCGAACCCTTTGGTCCATACTGAAGGATACCTACATTCCTTACCTATCAGCAAAAGTTCATAAGATCTGTCTCTTGGGTCGTCACTTGCTGAGGTAAAGGTAGGGTTCAGTAATTCTAATCTATCTACTCAAATGAAAGGTTTGTTTAAAAATGTTCCTATTTATTCAAGTGATTCCTGAAGCATTTATGGTTTATCAGTAGTATAATACAGGGATTCTGCGGCCTCCTCCCTCGGGAAATTTGAATTCTGGCGGGAAATTTGAATTTTGGCTGGAAATTTGAATTTTGGCGGGAGATTTGAATTTTGGTGCGAGATTTGAATTTGTAAACAAAGCCACGTGCTTTTTGACAGCTGTCATCGACAACATCGCATCGCTAACGTCACTGCTGCCATCTTGACGGGCCTAAACCTCAGTAGTGCCAACTTAACCTAACTAGCGTGAGGTAAACAAAGCCACGTGTTTTTTGACAGCCACGTGCTTTTTGACAGACAACAACGCATCGCTAACCTCAGTACTGCCATCTTGACGGGCCTAAACCTCAGTAGTGCCAACTTAACCTAACTAGCGTGTGGTAAACAAAGCCACGTGTTTTTTGACAGCCACGTGCTTTTTTGACAGTTGTCATCCGCCATCTTTAAACTACAGAGCACTGTGCTGCCCTATTTATCGTAGTAGATGTAAAATTCGTCACCTGTCATCGGCAGTGCTGCCATCTTGGCGGGCCTAAACCTTAGTGCTACCAACTTAACCTCACTAGCGTGAGATAAACAAATCCACGTGCAGCTGTCATCCGCCATCTTTAATCCATAGAGCACCGTGCTGCCCTCTTTAGCTACTTACCTTTGAAATGTGGTACGTCACAGCTGTCATCCGCCATATTGCATCGCAAACCTCAGTGCTGCACTCTTTAGTTTGAAATGTGGTGGCGGCAAATTCCACGTGCTCTTGTTTGGAAACAAAGAAACGTGCAGCTGTCATCCGCCATCTTTAATCCATAGAGAACCGTGCTGCCCTCTTTAGCTACCTACCTTTGAAATGTGGTACGTCACAGCTGTCATCCGCAATCTTGCATCGCAAACCTCAGTGCTGCACACTATAGCTAGATACCTTTGAAATGTAGTGGCGGCAAATTCCACGTGCTCTTGTTTGGAAACAAAGCCACGTGCAGCTGTCAACCACCATCTTTAATCCAGAGAGCACCGTGCTGCCCTCTTTAGCTACTTACCTTTGAAATGTGGTACGTCACAGCTGTCATCCGCCATCTTGCATCGCAATCCTCAGTGCTGCACTCTTTATCTAGATACATTTGAAATGTAGTGGCGGCAATTTGAAAAATACTTTATGCTCCTGTTTGGAAACAAAGCCACGTGCAGCTATCATCCGCCATCTTTAATCCAGAGAGCGCCGTGCTGCCCTCTATGTGGTGGTGGTAAATTCTACACGCTTTACAAATCCATGTGCTTTTCTGACAGCTGTCAACCGCCAGAGAGCACCGTGCTGCTCTCCTTGTGCCGGTGACAAATTCCACGTGCTTTTTGACAGCTGTCATCCGCCATCTTGCATCACAAACCTCAGTGCTACACTCTTTACTTGAATAATGGTGGCGGATAATTTAAAAAGAAAAATTCTACAGCAGCCATCTCCCGACGCTAATTACACAAGATGGTGGTTATACATGACTCCTTAAAGGTGCTTATGCGAGATGATCGCTATACATAGTTTCTTATGAGACTCCCTTGGGATGCTTGCGCAAGATGGCGGTTATACAAGGCTCCTTATGAGACACCCTAGGGATGCTTGCGCAACATGGTGGTTGCTCTTATGAGGCGGCTTAAGGATCCTTGCACAAGATGGCTAGAGACGCCCCCCACCCCTAAGGATGCTTGCGCAAGATGGCGGACGCAAGATGGCGGTTATACATAGCTCCTTATGAGACAGCGAGTACTCGATACAACATGTGATCAGAACATTGATTGATGTGTTCAGAACACAAAATAAGTGATCAAGACTAGAATCGAACACTGTACTCGATGTCGTTAACTTCAACATGTGATTAAAACATTGTTTGGTGTGTTCAGAACACTACATAAGTAGAATCGAACGCTGTACAACATGTTAGGGGATACCTTTGTTCTAAGAAGATCAGATTGAAACATAACAAGACTAGAATTGAACACTGCACTCGATGTCGTTAACCTTAACATGTGAACAGAACATTGATTGATGTGTTCAGATCACTAAACAAGTAGAACCGAACACTGTACAACATGTTAGGGGATACCTTTGTTCTAAGAAGGTCAGACTGAAACATAACAAGACTAGAATCGAACACTGCACTCGATGTCGTTAACCTTAACATGTGATCAGAACATTGATTGATGTGTTCAGATCACTAAACAAGTAGAACCGAACACTGTACAACATGTTAGGGGATACCTTTGTACTAAGAAGATCAGATTGAAACATAACAAGACTAGAATTGAACACTGCACTCGATACAACATGTGATCAGAACATTGATTGATGTGTTCAGATCACTAAACAAGTAGAACCGAACACTGTACAACATGTTAGGTGATAATTTTGTTCTAAGAAAATTAGATTGAAACATAACAAGACTAGAATCGGACACTACACTCGATGTCGTTAACCTTAACATGTGATTCGATACAACATGTTAGGGGATACCTTTGTTCTAAGAAAATTAGATTGAAGCATAGCAAGACTAGAATCGAACACTGTAAGAACATTGTTTGATGTGTTCAGAGCAAAAGTACAACTTCAATGATTTACCTAGTGTAAAACACACACTGTGCACATATCGCATAGCTAACTCGGCAACACTTCAAGTGATTTGCTTAGTACGAAAATAAAAAATCTATACCGCGTAGCTAACTCGTTCATCGCACTGCTAAGACGCTTAGTAATTGCAAATACACTAGTATATGTCATACGAAAGTCAAGAAAGCACACTGCGTAGCCAACTCGCTCGGGTCACTCGCTTAGTAATTGCAACACGACTAGAACACTGATACACACACGGATAAGAATGTTGCGAGCTACTACATTCTTACATGTTAAAAAATATTGGGGGTGAAAGATCATAAATTATATGTACACATGTTGTCTCCTCCAAGTTGTAAGACGAAATAGACGCAGTACTGCGAGTTTCCGCTCTAGCTAGCGAACGGAAGTAGCATGATATCTCAGCAAAAAAAAAAAAAAAAAAAAAAAAAAAAAAAATACGCGTGAGCTTGCATACATGCAAGTCAGACACAATGATGGATACCGCGATTCAAATCCTGGTAACTTGCGCCGTCAGGAAGGGCATCCGGCGAGCATCTAGCTGTAAATCCCCGATTCTCATGTTAGAAAGAACAACTTGTTGTAAAACATTCTTAATCCCAGTTCTTTGACGTCAGGAAGGGCAACCGGTCGAAAACAATAGTGTATGATGTAAGAGGCTAGATTCTGCTAGCTTTGCGTCAGGAAGGGCAACCAGTCTTAAAACAAATTCTTGCGATTTAAAATCTTAGTTCTGCGTCAGGAAGGGCATCCGGCAGTAAAACAATAGTTCACGATACAGCGATTTAAAATCTAAGAAGAGCATCTGGCTGTAAAACCCCGGTTCTCGTGTTAGAAGTTGTAAAACAGATTCTTAATCCGAGTTCTTTGACGTCAGGAAGGGCAACCGGTCGAAAACAATAGTGTATGATGTAAGAGGCTAGATACTGCCAATTTTGCGTCAGTAAGGGCAACTAGTCTTAAAACAAATTCTTGCGATTTAAAATATCTTAGTTTTGCGTCAGGAAGGGCATCCGGCTGTAAAACAATAGTTCACGATACGGCGATTTAAAATCTAAGAAGTGCATCTAGCTGTAAAACGCCGATTCTCGTGTTAGAAGTTGTAAAACAGATTCTTAATCCGAGTTCTTTGACGTCAGGAAGGGCAACCGGTCGAAAACAATAGTGTATGATGTAAGAGGTTAGATACTGCTAGTTTTGCGTCAGTAAGGGCAACTAGTCTTAAAACAAATTCTTGCGATTTAAAATCTTAGTTTTGCGTCAGGAAGGGCATCCGGCTGTAAAACAATAGTTCACGATACAGCGATTTAAAATCTAAGAAGAGCATCTAGCTGTAAAACACCGATTCTCGTGTTAGAAGTTGTAAATCAGATTCTTAATCCGAGTTCTTTGACGTCAGGAAGGGCAACCGGTCGAAAACAATAGTGTATGATGTAAGAGGCTAGATACTGCCAGTTTTGCGTCAGGAAGGGCAACTAGTGTTAAAACAAATTCTTGCGATTTAAAATCTTAGTTTTGCGTCAGGAAGGGCATCCGGCTGTAAAACAATAGTTCACGATACAGCGATTTAAAATCTAAGAAGAGCATCTAGCTGTAAAACTCCGATTCTCTTGTTAGAAGTTGTAAAACAGATTCTTAATCCGAGTTCTTTGACGTCAGGAAGGGCAACCGGTCGAAAACAATAGTGTATGATGTAAGAGGCTAGATACTGCCACTTTTGCGTCAGGAAGGGCAACTAGTCTTAAAACAAATTCTTGCGATTTCAAACCTTAATTTTGCGTCAGGAAGGGCATCCGGCTGTAAAACAATAGTTCACGATACAGCGATTTAAAATCTAAGAAGTGCATCTAGCTGTAAAACCTCGATTCTCGTGTTAGAAGTTGTAAAACAGATTCTTAATCCGAGTTCTTTGACGTCAGGAACGGTAACCGGTCGAAAACAATAGTGTATGATGTAAGAGGTTAGATACTGCTAGTTTTGCGTCAGGAAGGGCAACTAGTCTTAAAACAAATTCTTGCGATTTAAAATCTTAGTTTTACGTCAGGAAGGGCATCCGGCTGTAAAACAATAGTTCACGATACAGCGATTTAAAATCTAAGAAGAGCATCTAGCTGTAAAACACCGATTCTCGTGTTAGAAGTTGTAAATCAGATTCTTAATCCGAGTTCTTTGACGTCAGGAAGGGCAACCGGTCGAAAACAATACTGTATGATGTAAGAGGCTAGATACTGCCAGTTTTGCGTCAGGAAGGGCAACTAGTGTTAAAACAAATTCTTGCGATTTAAAATCTTAGTTTTGCGTCAGGAAGGGCATCCGGCTGTAAAACAAGAGTTCACGATACAGCGATTTAAAATCTAAGAAGAGCATCTAGCTGTAAATCTCCAATTCTCTTGTTAGAAGTTGTAAAACAGATTCTTAATCCGAGTTCTTTGACGTCAGGAAGGGCAACCGGTCGAAAACAATAGTGTATGATGTAAGAGGTTAGATACTGCTAGTTTTGCGTCAGGAAGGGCAACTAGTCTTAAAACAAATTCTTTCGATTTAAAATCTTAGTTTTGCGTCAGGAAGGGCATCCGGCTGTAAAACAATAGTTCACGATACAGCGATTTAAAATCTAAGAAGAGCATCTAGCTGTAAAACCCCGGTTCTCATGTTAGAAGTTGTAAAACAGATTCTTAATCCGAGTTCTTTGACGTCAGGAAGGGCAACCGGTCGAAAACAATAGTGTATGATGTAAGAGGCTAGATACTGCCAGTTTTGCGTCAGGAAGGGCAACTAGTCTTAAAACAAATTCTTTCGATTTAAAATCTTACTTTTGCGTCAGGAAGGGCATCCGGCTGTAAAACAATAGTTCGTGATACAGCGATTTAAAATCTAAGAAGTGCATCTAGCTGTAAAACCCCGATTCTCGTGTGAGAAGTTGTAAAAGAGATTCTTAGTCCAAGTTCTTTGACGTCAGGAAGGGCAACCGGTCGAAAACAATAGCGTATGATGTAAGAGGCTAGATACTGCTTTTTAAAATCCTAGAAGGGCATCCAGTTGTAAAACGGATTCTTGTGATTTAAAATCTCGCGTCAGGAAGGGCAACCGGTCGTAAAACAAATTCTCGCGATTTTAACTCCTGCGTCAGGAGGAGGCACTCGGCTTTAAAACATAGTTTTAATCCCGGCCCTGCTACGTTAGGAACCACATCTAGCTGTAAAAAGAGGAGCTTCAAACATTTACACTTTTAAGCTTTATTAACGGGTTATGGGTTACATTTTTTGTTCTACTACATAGAACACTATCTTTGAAGTTGTATCGGCGCAGTCATTCAGAGCGAAGTATGGAATGCACGTGTTTGCTGAAATTGTACACTCGCCTTCCGGCTGTACTAACCTTGAACGAGGACACTGCGTGCTGATAAGCGACTTGTAACTCACCGTGTAAGCTCCAAACATAAATTATCATGATTTTACGGAGAGGTTAAAACATACACAGTGCTAGCATATACCCCCCCCTCCTATCGAAAGAGCCTGCACGGCGCCGGCATGTAGGCTACTCCTGTTGAAGGAGCCTGTACAAGGTTTAACACCCCTCTATCAACAGCCCTTACTTCATACTAGCTTTTTTTGCACACCCTCGAAACGGCCTAAGAATGTAATATACTACCGTAGGGAGAGGGTAAAACTCGGTGCCAGCACATAGCCTACTCCTACCGAAGAAGCCTGCACACAGCTTAACGCCTCCATCCGACAAATGAATCACCCTCAACACCCTTGTACTCACAATCAGTTTCGGGGAAGACTGCACAAGGTTTAACACACCCATCAATAGCCCTTACTTAATGCTGGCTTTTTGCACGCCCTCAGCCTGCACACAGCTTATCACCTCCATCCGACAGATGAATCACCATCACCATCTTGGTCTCACAATCATTTTCGAAGGAGTCTGCACAAGGTTTAACGTCCCCATCAACAGCCCTTACTTAATGCTGGCCCTTTGCACGCCCTCGAAACCACCTGATAATGTAATATGCAACAGTAGGAACACCCCCATCCGACAAATGAATCACCCTCAACACGGGTTTTACAGCTAGATGCACTTCTTAGATCTTAAATCGCTGTATCACGAACTATTGTTTTACAGCCGGATGACCTTCCTGACGCAAAATTAAGATTTTAAATCGCAAGAATTTGTTTTAAGACTAGTTGCCCTTCCTGACGCAAAACTGGCAGTATCTAGCCTCTTACATCATACACTATAGTTTTCGACCGGTTGCCCTTCCTGACGTCAAAGAACTCGGATTAAGAATCTGTTTTACAACTTCTAACACGAGAATCGGGGATTTACAGCTAGATGCACTTCTTAGATTTTAAATCGCTGTATCGTGAACTATTGTTTTACAGCCGGATGCCCTTCCTGACGCAAAACTAAGATTTTAAATCGCAAGAATTTTTTTAAGACTAGTTGCCCTTCCTGACGCAAAACTAGCAGTATCTAACCTCTTACAACATACACTATTGTTTTCGACCGGTTGCCCTTCCTGACGTCAAAGAACTCGGATGAAGAATCTGTTTTACAACTTCTCACACGAGAATCGGGGATTTACAGCTAGATGCTCTTCTTAGATTTTAAATCGCTGTATTGTGAACTATTGTTTTACAGCCGGATGCCCTTCCTGACGCAAAACTAAGATTTTAAATCGCAAGAATTTGTTTGAAGACTAGTTGCCCTTCCTGACGCAAAACTGGCAGTATCTAGCCTCTTACATCATACACTATTGTTTTCGACCGGTTGCCCTTCCTGACGTCAAAGAACTCGGATTAAGAATCTGTTTTACAACTTCTAACATGAGAACCGGGGTTTTACAGCTAGATGCTCTTCTTAGATTTTAAATCGCTGTATCGTGAACTATTGTTTTACAGCCGGATGCCCTTCCTGACGCAAAACTAAGGTTTGAAATCGCAAGAATTTGTTTTAAGACTAGTTGCCCTTCCTGACGCAAAACTAGCAGTATCTAGCCTCTTACATCGTACAGTATTGTTTTCGACCGGTTGCCCTTCCTGACGTCAAAGAACTCGGATTAAGAATCTGTTTTACAACTTCTAACACGAGAATCGGGGTTTTACAGCTAGATGCACTTCTTAGATTTGAAATCGCTGTATCGTGAACTATTGTTTTACAGCCGGATGCCCTTCCTGATGCAAAACTAAGATTTTAAATCGCAAGAATTTGTTTTAAGACTAGTTGCCCTTACTGACGCAAAACTGGCAGTATCTAACCTCTTACATCATACACTATTGTTTTCGACCGGTTGCCCTTCCTGACGTCAAAGAACTCGGATTAGGAATCTGATTTACAACTTCTAACACGAGAATCGGGGTTTTACAGCTAGATGCTCTTCTTAGATTTTAAATCACTGTATCGTGAACTATTGTTTTACAGCCGAATGCCCTTCCTGACGCAAAACTAAGATTTTAAATCGCAAGAATTTGTTTTAAGACTAGTTGCCCTTCCTGACGCAAAACTGGCAGTATCTAGCCTCTTACACCATACAGTATTGTTTTCGACCGGTTGCCCTTCCTGACGTCAAAGAACTCGGATTAAGAATCAGTTTTACAACTTCTAACACGAGAATCGGGGATTTACAGCCAGATGCTCTTCTTAGATTTTAAATCGCTGTATCATGAACTATTGTTTTACAGCCGGATGCCCTTCCTGACGCAAAACTAAGATTTTAAATCGCAAGAATTTGTTTTAAGACTAGTTGCCCTTCCTGACGCAAAGCTAGCAGTATCTAGCCTCTTACATCATACACTATTGTTTTCGACCGGTTGCCCTTCCTGACGTCAAAGAACTGGGATTAAGAATGTTTTACAACAAGTTGTTCTTTCTAACATGAGAATCGGGGATTTACAGCTAGATGCTCGCCGGATGCCCTTCCTGACGGCGCAAGTTACCAGGATTTGAATCGCGGTATCCATCATTGTGTCTGACTTGCATGTATGCAAGCTCACGCGTATTTTTTTTTGCTGAGATATCAAGCTACTTCCGTTCGCCAGCTAGAGCGGAAACTCGCAGTACTGCATCTATTTCGTCTTACAACTTGGAGGAGACAACATGTGTACATATAATTTATGATCTTTCACCCCCAATATTTTTTTAACATGTAAGTATGTAGTATCTCGCAACATTCTTATCCGTGTGTGTATCAGTGTTCTAGTGGTGTTGCAATTACTAAGCGAGTGACCCGAGCGAGTTGGCTACGCAGTGTGCTTTCTTGATTTTCGTATGACATATATTAGTGTATTTGCAATTACTAAGCGTCTTAGCAGTGCGATGAACGAGTTAGCTACGCGGTATAGATTTTTTATTTTCGTACTAAGCAAATCACTTGAAGTGTTGCCGAGTTAGCTATGCGATATGTGCACAGTGTGTGTTTTACACTTGGTAAATCATTGAAATTGTACTTTTGCTCTGAACACATCAAACAATGTTCTTACAGTGTTCGATTCTAGTCTTGCTATGCTTCAATCTAATTTTCTTAGAACAAAGGTATCCCCTAACATGTTGTATCGGATCACATGTTAAGGTTAACGACATCGAGTGCAGTGTCCGATTCTAGTCTTATGTTTCAATCTAATTTTCTTAGAACAAAGGTATCCCCTAACATGTTGTACAGTGTTCGGTTCTACTTGTTTAGTGATCTGAACACATCAATCAATGTTCTGATCACATGTTGTATCGAGTGCAGTGTTCAATTCTAGTCTTGTTATGTTTCAATCTGATCTTCTTAGAACAAAGGTATCACCTAACATGTTGTACAGTGTTCGGTTCTACTTGTTTAGTGATCTGAACACATCAATCAATGTTCTGATCACATGTTGTATCGAGTGCAGTGTTCAATTCTAGTCTTGTTATGTTTCAATCTGATCTTCTTAGTACAAAGGTATCCCCAAACATGTTGTACAGTGTTCGGTTCTACTTGTTTAGTGATCTGAACACATCAATCAATGTTCTGATCACATGTTAAGGTTAACGACATCGAGTGCAGTGTTCGATTCTAGTCTTGTTATGTTTCAATCTGATCTTCTTAGAACAAAGGTATCCCCTAACATGTTGTACAGTGTTCGGTTCTACTTGTTTAGTGATCTGAACACATCAATCAATGTTCTGTTCACATGTTAAGGTTAACGACATCGAGTGCAGTGTTCAATTCTAGTCTTGTTATGTTTCAATCTGATCTTCTTAGAACAAAGGTATCCCCTAACATGTTGTACAGCGTTCGATTCTACTTATGTAGTGTTCTGAACACACCAAACAATGTTTTAATCACATGTTGAAATTAACGACATCGAGTACAGTGTTCGATTCTAGTCTTGATCACTTATTTTGTGTTCTGAACACATCAATCAATGTTCTGATTACATGTTGTATCGAGTACTGGCTGTCTCATAAGGAGCTATGTATAACCGCCATCTTGCGTCCGCCATCTTGCACAAGCATCCTTAGGGGTGGGGGGCGTCTCTAGCCATCTTGTGCAAGGATCCTTAAGCCGCCTCATAAGAGCAACCACCATGTTGCGCAAGCATCCCTAGGGTGTCTCATAAGGAGCCTTGTATAACCGCCATCTTGCGCAAGCATCCCAAGGGAGTCTCATAAGAAACTATGTATAGCGATCATCTCGCATAAGCACCTTTAAGGAGTCATGCATAGCCACCATCTTGTGCAATTAGCGTCGAGAGATGGCTGCTGTAGAATTTTTCTTTTTAAATTATCCGCCACCATTTTTCAACTAAAGAGTGTAGCACTGAGGTTTTCGATGTTGGATGGCAGATGGCAGCTGACAAAAAGCGCGTGAGTTTGTTTACTAAACAAGAGCACGTGGAATTTGCCGCCACCACAGTTCAACTAAAGATGGCAACACGGTACTCTCTTGATTAAAGATGGCGGATGACAGCTAACAGAACTTTTCAAATTACCCGCTTCTACAGAGAGCAGCACGGTGCCCTGTGGATTAAAGATGGCGGATGACAGCTGACGAAATTACCCGCAGCACAGTGCTCTATTGATTAAAGATGGCGGACGACAGCTGTCAAAAAAAGCACGTGGCTTTGTTTACTAAACAAGAGCACGTGGAATTTGCCGCCACCACATTTCAAAGGTATCTAGCTAAAGTGTACAGCACTGAGGTTTGTGATGCAAGATGGCGGATGACAGCTGTCAAAAAGCACGTGGAATTTGTCACCGGCACAAAGAGGGCAGCACGGTGCTCTCTGGCGGTTGACAGCTGTCAGAAACGCACATGGGTGTGTAAAGCGTGTAGAATTTACCACCACCACATAGAGGGCAGCACGGCGCTCTCTGGATTAAAGATGGCGGATGATAGCTGCACGTGGCTTTGTTTCCAAACAGGAGCATAAAGAATTTTTCAAATTTCCGCCACTACATTTCAAAGGTATCTAGCTAAAGAGTGCAGCACTGAGGTTTGCGATGCAAGTTGGCGGATGACAGCTGTGACGTACCACATTTCAAAGGTAAGTAGTTAAAGAGGGCAGCACGGTGCTCTCTGGATTAAAGATGGCGGATGACAGCTGCACGTGGCTTTGTTTCCAATCAAGAGCACGTGGAATTTGCCGCCACCACATTTCAAACTAAAGAGTGCAGCACTGAGGTTTGCGATGCAAGATGGCGGATGACAGCTGTGACGTACCACATTTCAAAGGTAAGTAGCTAAAGAGGGCAGCACGGTGCTCTATGGATTAAAGATGGCGGATGACAGCTGCACGTAGATTTGTTTATCTCACGCTAGTGATGTTAAGTTGGTAGCACTAAGGTTTAGGCCCGCCAAGATGGCAGCACTGCCGGTGACAGGTGACGAATTTTACATCTACTACGATAAAGAGGGCAGCACAGTGCTCTGTAGTTTAAAGATGGCGGATGACAGCTGTCAAAAAAGCACGTGGCTGTCAAAAAGCACGTGGCTTTGTTTACCACACGCTAGTTAGGTTAAGTTGGTACCAATAAGGTTTAGGCCCGTCAAGATGGCAGTACTGAGGTTAGCGATGCGTTGTTGTCTGTTAAAAAGCACGTGGCTGTCAAAAACACGTGGCTTTGTTTACCTCGCGCTAGTTAGGTTAAGTTGGCACTACTGAGGTTTAGGCCCGTCAAGATGGCAGTACTGAGGTTAGCGATGCGTTGTTGTCTGTCAAAAAGCACGTGGCTGTCAAAAAACACGTGGCTTTGTTTACCTCACGCTAGTTAGGTTAAATTGGCACTACTGAGGTTTAGGCCCGTCAAGATGGCAGCAGTGACGTTAGCGATGCGTTGTTGTCGATGACAGCTGTCAAAAAGCACGTGGCTTTGTTTACAAATTCAAATCTCGCGCCAAAATTCAAATTTTCCGCCAAAATTCATATTTGCCGCCGGAATTCAAATTTCCCGCGGGAGGAGGCCGCAGAATCCCTGTATTATTCTACTTTTATCAACGGTATCATTGTACTCAATGCGAGCCTTTGACGTAACTGCCTGATGGGCATCATTACTAGACACCATTGTCTCAATTATTAATTAAAGAAAGGAAGGTCTGGAAATCCTTAAATTCGGCTTCCATGTGAGACTACATGTAGTAGTGGTTCTGTATTGTCCAGCCCTCGTAACACGAACTCTGGATTCTGGGTATAATTAAGGCAGTCCAATCGATGTGTGCCACACAGTGGTTATACGGCATGGACCCTTTTGAATCGATGTGGCCTGCGACTATGTCATGGACCGACATCTAAACTTCTAAGTTACTTTAAAGTTATTGTGGACGATGACCGCAAGGAAAATGATACTACAGTGGCATATGGTCCTTAATCTAAGTCACTGAGGTTGATGACCCCCTGACCATCCAAGTTTCTAAGCTGAAGGCTAAACACAATTACATCGGTTGATGACCAAAGTTTCCACTTTACTATCCCCAGCACATTTACTGCTCCATCAATCAAAGTCAAATAATGCAACAACAACAATGCTCACAATACTTTGTGGCAGTAAAATCCATTACATTCGGATATGTCCCCTTAATCGTTACGTTAACGTTTACATATACCCCAGAAAATAAACTACGATTTCCAGAATGCATTTTCAAGTTATTCGCTTGATTGAAAGTTATTTCAAAATACGGTTTTCACTGAATTTAATAATTAAATAAATTTAAATGATTTAATGAAACCTCAAAGGGCAACAAATTATATTTCCACGGACGAATGGTTTCTTCACAAGTTCCTACACAACTTTTGACGTACTGTAATTCGTTTTTATCATGTTTGATGTTTATCTGTTGATTCCGGTAGCTGGAAAAGAACTATTCCTTCATTCATGTTCAGTCTATATCTTGTTTCATGACCTCACACTTTAAATCTAATCTAACCTTAGCCATTATTAACACTTGGATAACCCTAATAATTACGTACAAACCAAAAGCAACTCGCCGTATAATTACGATGTCATATCTCGTCATAACATTTTATAAAGTTTGCGCACCCCTCACAAACAAAACAAACATCACTACCACCGCTCTATATTTTGGACAACCCTGAAATTGGCTAACCTTACTCATTATACTCTAAGTTCGTGGTCTCAAATGTACATTATAATCTCAATTAAACAAATTTACAGTATCCAACTACTTGCACGTTATTCCCGGATGGAAATTTCAATTAGATTCCGTAATTATTTATCTCCGTTGCCACGAATGCAATCTCAATCCTACACGTAAACCACTACACGTTCCGTTATACAAACTGCTCCCCCCCCCGTCGATCAGCTGGCGGTCTTGACGCAAACGACCCTTCTCTGTCTGTCAGTCTCGATATGAAACATCTGTTCATCATGCCTGACTGACCTCAAAGAATGAAACATTTAACTTCGCAAAAGAATAATTACAAAATACGATATATTCTGAGCAACTAAATGTGCACATAGATTTACTTTTAAAAGTCCCACAATAATTGTACACATCGCAAATTAATACCGGCGCGGATTCTCGTATTCTGCTTTGCATTCCCAACATTATAAAATCTTCCTCGGGCTCCCACAAGTCCCGGCTTCATTGACAGGTTTTCCAAACACCTGATTCACAAAACTAACCTCTGTTTCCCAAACTCAACGACTATCACTGACAAAACAACTGGAATAAAAATCCTTACTAGAATCCACGACGTCTAGCAACGCACAATGCTTTAATAATGAATAACTTCGCCTAAAATGATATCGTATTTTTATAACTGGGTGTTCACGAAAATGACTTACAAATTTCCTGATATTATTGTCACTCAGACATGGTTGAAACGGAGATAGAATACATTACACCCATGACAAATTCAGCGACATGCGTTACTCAACACTACGTACAGCGCCTTCATCCGATCGAAAATGGGTAACCATGGATCCCTCCTGAACCAACTCCATCAAAATTCCAATTGAAAATTTTACATCGAACGAACATCCTAATTTGACATCACAAAATATAGGCAATAAACACACGGAAATGACGATCTACATTGGACGTGATATCACTTCGAAACAGTATTTAATAACTTTTTACAACATCATACGGCACTCGCAAGACTTCAAAAATTTATCCAAGTGAAAAATAAAAACAAATGACCCTTTTTCGTCGTATTCTGACACTTACAAAAAACACATAGGGGCGACCAACTGCGTCGTATATACCCCTACAAATACATATAAGTTAGACATCATGAAACAAGATATAGTAGGTGGTAAGATGGTAAGTCACCTACCTTAAGTCACGCCAGCATTCATCTTAGGGCTCACCTGTGACCCTGGCATTTTTATTTAGCCATTTTTACTTTTCTGGCTGTACAGATCATATTGTCTTCCGGTTTCCTGGAAATAAAGCATATATAAAAAAAGAAAATTCCCTTCACTTGTCGTTCTTGTTGATCGCACACAACGGATTGTAATTATTTCCCGCACACGAATTACTTTCTTTATCACACACAATTAAGACAAACTTCTTCGGTACCTTGACCGTCCTTTTTGGTACAATTACTTCCACTCAAGAAAAACTATCTCCACATGGAGTCAAGACCGCAGCCACATCGGCTAAAATCTGTTGGTTGCCTTAGTCTACCTTTGTCGTTCGATTTTACTGAGCAGTTCAACCCTCGGTCTTCAGCCTCGTAATACAAAATGCAGGGGCTTCATCATGGCGTCTCTTCTTATTTATAGAAACCACCCCCTCTCTCAGGGGCAGTTTTATTTGCCGCCAAGAAAATTTCCGTAACTTTTCTGACTTAACTGAACTGTAATTACAAGAGTTTTGAAAGTAACCACATACTTGCTACATTGCCGGCGGTAGTGTTCATCGACATTTAAAATTTATACATATTCAATTAGCTGGATAAATGACCTCATTTGATAGGCACTATATTTTTGTCGACTTGGCGTGGGTAAGCGAGACCCGCGCGTCCTTCTGAAATCATCCACCGAAATGACTTAGATACTTCCGCTGTCGGCTCGTGCGAATGGCGTCACGTATCCCAGAGCGTGGGACGGAAAGTAGCTATCCCCTCGCCACGTGTCACTCCCGTGATATCGAGAAATCGAACTTCTTATTCCAATTGACAATTTAATACATACTATTCTTAGGGCACAAAGGTCATGGGTTCAATATAGATTTATCTTATTAATACATTCCTTAACATAATTCACAGGAAAATGGCAGTAGACCTGTAAATATGATTGTTTATATACAGTGAAAACCAAAGGGGATCTAAAACACCAGAAATTCTGTTTGTCAAATAGTACACGCTGAGACTTCCATTTCAGCGATGGGCCCTGTCGAGATTTTGCGCTCAAAATGTCAGGAAATAATTTGCAATTTAGTTGGGCTACAGTCGAACAACACAATTATTTGTACAGATATTATCACGACAAAATGTTATACTCTTAACTGGGTTACGGATTTTGGTAGGTATTTAAACCCAGGAAGAGACGAGCTGTTGCTGTCAGCAGGAGCCACTCGTGGGCCTGCGCTATGAAGAGCGGGCACTCAGATCCTGCAGCGCATGCGCATACAGGAAATTACAGATGACATACGCTTTACAAACATCAGTGTAGCCAGTTCACCAATTATGTAACTAAGGTAGGCCTATATCTAATAATTTTCGTCTTGTTTATTAAGAAATGCGTTCATATCGCTCCTGCCGGGATTTAGCTGCTTTCAGATGTGTGAATTATTAAAATAAGTCATCTTAAATGAAGTTAGCGGCTGCCTGGTCGAGGCTCCAAAAGCGTGCTCCGTACTGGGTTCGATTCCCCGTCAAGAAGTCGTAAAATTTAAGAAACGAGATTTCCACATCCGGAGGTGCATATGGCCCTGAGGTTCAAACAGCCTACACCAAAATGAATACCATGTTAATTCCTGGGGGCAAAGGCGACCGGGCGCAGAGCTAACCACTCTACCCCATCAAGTGCCGAGGTTACCGGTAGTGGAAGCCTTTACCTTACATCCCCCCACTCCAAGGACCTTCATGGCTTGTACGGAGATGGCTTTTCACCGTCTTTCTATAGCATTCTCTTCCGGCGCTCATTTGTTCGAAGCGCCACGAGACGTGTGCTTGTTTATTTCTTAATGAATCAAATTGGTGAGTTAACTTAATTGGAAAGCAATTAAATTTTAGACCAGTGTTCTTGCCAAGAGTTCAGGGCCACCGCGACTTGATATGACTAATGTGGCATGTGTGCTAATGCCAAATAGTTATGTCGATGCGAAGCGAGAAATCCATTTTTTTGTTTTCCTTGCATTCTATTTGGTGGTGACGACGCGTGGAGCACAACAGGTGTGAAAAGCATTTGAATGATGAATTGGAGAAACCTAGTGCATCGAAGAAACATTTAAACAATGAAATGGATCGCGCACTTCTAGTGAGCTGGACATAAGGATGCAACTTTATAGTGGTTACAGACTTTCTCTTCGTAAACAGCATGAACAGATCGAGGCCAAGATTCAAACAATCCTGTAGCTAGCTTGGATATCGCAATGACAGAACATTTAGAACGTGCAACTCTTCTTAAGGGTACGTCCAGGACGATACCTGATGCAATGCTCGAAGTGCGTCATACTTTTGTAATGTAATAAATGAGTGGTGCTAATTACTTAGCCATCCGAGCAGATGAAACAAACGACAATGCAGGTGGCGCCCAGTCATGCAGCCCTGTCATTTTGTGTGAAGAACTAGTTTGTCAAACATTTGATGGGGCTAGTGTAATGAGCGGTGCGCAGACTGGTGTAGGCGTAAAGGAAGTGTATAACGAAGCTAATTGTGTTCATTGTTATGCTCAGGTGGGAAATTTGATTATGCATAAAGCCACGTCCCATATAACAGAAGTGGAGATATTTTTCAGTGATATTCAGGGAATTTCTTACTTTTCAGTCGGTCAACTAATCGCACCGAGCTAGTAGATACACCTGAAATGCGCCGTTTGCAGCGAGCAACTCCAAGGCGTTGGAACCTTTGGGCCGAGCGCGTTCGAAAACAGAGACGCCCTGCTTGAATGCTTCCAAACAACATGTGAAACAGAGAAAGATCGAAACACTGTAGGACAGGTATCTGGATTTATCAGATTACTGAACGATGCTCACTTCATATATTAGCCGAATTTCTTCCATAGATTGATGTCTCATGTGGATATACTGTTCTCCCAAATTCAGATGCGTAATATTGACCCTGTCTGGAATCTGAATTCCTAGCCAACTTTGTTCGCAACATCAGAAGAGCATTCTCTCCAATTTAGAAGAAACTCATGACTAAGCGGCAGCGAACTGTCCAGCAACGAAAAGGAATCACTATTTTACTACATGCAGAAGAATTAATTCTTTTCACAGGCCATTTAGCAGCTGCCACTCATTTACGGTTATTAAATTTTGGAGAATTTTGTAGATGTCATGTCAACTGGAACAGTGTTAGTATCATTGAGGAATTAAATGATCTGACTCTAACCATGGTACGTTCGGTTCCCGACTTCAACGAGCGAGTATTTGCTCAAGCAAACGATCGAAGAATGAACTGCATCTATGAAGTGGAAGGTTAGAGCATTCATTATTATTTGATTTGTAGGGGAACAGGTTATACTTGAAATTAATGTGTATCAGCTTTTCCCTGGCCATTTAGCTCAGTGAAATAACACTCGACCGGAAAAGAAGAGTTCGCTGCTTCGTGTCCCGATGGCACTGACCCACTTTTCCCACGTTTTAATATCTAACTGGCACCAAATGATCCACAAGTCACATGTCCACTAATATTAAATTTAGCAACCTATACCTTAAGTTTCTACTTGACTGTCCATATTTATAATATGTGCCCTGCCTGATAATTTGGCCACGGGACGCCACTGCTTTCAAGAACGCTTCAAACCAAGAAAGATCTGATAGAGAGATGCCTGCTGTATGTAATTTTGTCTGAAGGAGGTCTTCATGAACTCTATCAAATGCCTTCCTTAAATCGAATAGTACCAGGAGTGTTAGTTCCTTTCTGTCCATTGCAAAGTTGATATCGTCGGTGACTTTGAGAAGTGCTATGGCCTGTACGAAAACCAGGCTGAAGCGTTTCCCATATAGCAGACGGAGCAAACTTTGGCAAGTATCCCGAGTTTGGTTTTATTACGCAAGACGCGATTGGTTTGAAAGTCTTTGGTTTTGATATGCTTTCTCTTTGCCTTGTCCTGTACAGAGATGAATTTCTTAATTGCAGATGTTATCCACGGGTTAGGTGGTTGTTTGGCTCGAGACATGCTTATGGTTCAAGGCAAAAAACAGTTTATTAAATTTGTTGACTTTAACATCGAGAGAGTACGGAACTGAAATTACGTGTTTTCCAAACGCTTCAGAATCGTTTAAGAAAATGCTAAAACAACAACGGATAGGGAATCTGCCACCTGGGCGACTGCCCTAAATGCAGACCAGTAGTGACTGATTGATAACTGAGGAAATCTCCTTTCATATGTGGGTGTTGATATCGAGAAGACGGCATATGTCCAGAAAACCCACTCGCTGGGTTCTGCCCATATTTCATTACTATTTGAAGCTATGGTATTAAGATTAGAATGACAATATGCAGTGTGGCATGTGTCACCAAATGGTATTCTTGTCAGATTGCATGAGTCAAGTGCATCTTGAATTACTACCGTTTCCGAGGATCCTGATCCAAATTGCCCATTCACATCACCTGCAAGTATAACATATTTATAGTGAAAAACGTTATTACAGTATATCATCGCCTCTACAAACGATTCCATGAAACCAATTTGGGAAGAACGGTAGATGCCTGAAAATAATACTTAACCCACAGCTAATTCAAGTTCGAGGAAAATATTCTCTGGCTTTCAACGGTATGGGAGGTGGGAACTATTTAACATTTAATGTTACTTTTCACATACACATCGACTCCGCTAAATACACTCTTAACCATGTGCAGAGATCTGTACCATTTATTCATAAACATTTTTGTGAGATTACCCCAATGGAGAGCTTTCCTTACATTAAGACCTAGGTATTTACAATGATCCCCAAAGGGAAGTTTCACCCCATCAACGCAGTAATTAAAACTGAGAAGAATTTCCCTATTTGTGAAACTCACAACCTGACTTTTAACCCTGTTTATCATCAAACCATTGCCTACTGTCCATCTCACAACATTATCATAGTCATTTTGCAGTTGCTCACAATCTTGTAACTTATTTATTACTCTGTACAGAATAACATCATCTGCAAACAGCCTTATCTCTGATTCCACTTCTTTATACATATCATTGATATATATAAGAAAACATAAATGTCCAAAAATTCTGCCTTGAGGAACTCCCCTCTTAAATATTACAGGGTCAGATAAAGCTTCGCCTACTCTAATTTTCTGAGTTATATTTTCTAGAAATATAGCAACCCATTCAGTTACTCTTTTTCTAGTCCAATTGCACTCATTTTTGCCAGTAGTCTCCCATGATCTACCGTAACAAATGCATTAGATAGGTCAATCGTTTTACAGTCCATCCAGGCTATCTGCTCGATCTCGCTGGAATCCTACAAGTTGACCTTCAGTGGAATAACCTTTCCTAAACACAAACTGCCTTCTATCAAACCAGTTATTAATTTCGCAAGCATGTCGTATATAATCAGAAAGAATGCTGTAACGAAGCTTACATGCAATGAATGTCAAACTGGCTGGCCCGTCATTTTCAGCTTTATGTCTGTTTGATCGAGATGAAACTGTTGTTTTGTTCACGATCTAACCTTACCTCTGGTGGTCGCATAAAAAACCACATAATAAAGTACACTTTCGGAGGACCACTTAAATGTTATTAAGAAATTATATTTGTAAAAACATAAAAAGCACACAAGTCACTGATTTATCCAGTATACGTGAACTAAAAACACACCAGTACTATAAGTACTGCTTGTACATATACAATTATACATTCACACATGAAGTACGCTCTGACACTAAAAACCACTAGAATTTCTTTACACTTGAAAGGACGAAATTGTTATTGTGCCAATGGTTTGGCTGCACTTAAAATGTCAGCACTGTTGTGCAATTACATGATTTCATGAAACTGTTGTCTCCACATGTTACTCGTGTCATGTCTGACGCGCTTCTCCCCGCGTCCCTAGCCAGTCACTCGCGCCAAAACAAAGTCCCGGACGCGAAGTGCTGCCCTCTATACGCAACTTCTTCAATAAATACACTATAAAAATTAAATTTTTCAGTTAAAACACAAATAAATTATATAATCACCCAAATATAACTGTTAATGCGATATGCGCAGTAACATACCGGCCCACTTAAAATGTGCTCACATTTTATATTTACAAATAAAATGCAATAACAATGAAATTAAATACCCTGAAAATAAAACAAGTGATGCATTGTGTTCTGTCTCAAGAAAACCTGTCAAGGCAAAGATAAATACATATGCACAAATACACAAGAAAATATTGACGACGCACTACACTGAGGTCACTAGTCAATTTGGAGTGGGCATAATTTGCACACAGGTCTCCTATAAACTCCTGAGGGTGTACGGACATCAACGACTCTCACCAACCCGTCCTTGCCTGGGAATGTTTGCTCAACAATGCCTAATATCCAGTCCAATGGTGGAATGTTGTCCTCCTTAATTAGGACAACAGTTCCTGTAGATACACTGGGCTGTGCTGACCTCCATCTCATGCGCTGCTGCAAGCTGCCCAGATAGTCGGATGACCACCTGTTCCAAAATGTCCCTTCATTTTTTGAAGATGATTCCACCTGGAAAGCCTTGAAGTATTTGATAAGGTTAGGTCTGGTTCAGGTTTGGTCATCATGGGTTCTACTATCAGGAAATGTCCTGGTGAAAGATAGGAGGTGTCATTTGGGTCATTGTTCAGGAGAGAGATTGGTCGTGAATTTAAAATGGATTCAATCTGACAGAGAAGAGTAGTCATTTCTTCGAATGTCAAGTGAGCGTGCTTGGTAATTCTAGTAAGATGAAATTTCATAGATTTCACCCCAGCCTCCCAAAGATCTCCGAAATTTGGTGCTCGTGGACTAATGAATTTCCAGGTAAATCCTTCTTGGATTCCAACATTATCAATCTCACGTTGGTGTTGCTCTGATTTGAATAATTCGTGAAGTTCTCGAAGTTGATTTCTGGCTCCGATGAATGATGAACCATTGTCACTGTGATGTTGAAGTACCCTTCCTCTCCGGACTATCATTCTCCTTAAGGCAGCAAAGAAGGCTTCGGTGGTTAAATTGCTTAAAGTTCCAAGTGAATGGCCTTGGTGGCTAAGCAGACAAAATGTGCAACGTGACATTTTACTCTCGTGTTACTACGTGGAGAACCTTCTTTAATGAAGAAGGGTCCTGCAAAATCTACACCGCTGTATAGGAAAGGACGAGTGGGCTTAACTCTTTCAGCAGGCAGCTGGCCCATCAATTGCGATGAGCTCTCGGCCTTGAACCTGTAACATGTCACACATTTGCGAATGACACCTTTGACAGTTGTCCTGGTGTGAGGAATCCAATACTTCATTGTAAGTGATGCAACTCGTAGCTGTGTGCTAGCATGTAGTAATCTTAAGTGTTCGTCACGAATAATTACATTCGTGACATGGTGATGCGCTGGTTTTATAATCTGATATTTCTGGTCATATGCTGCGTCTGCATTACGTAATCGCCCGCCCACTCTGAGACACTCGTCTTTATCAAGAATTGGAGCGAGTGATTTTAACTGACTTCTCTTGTCAAATTCTTTCTTCAGTTGAAGATATTGAATTTCCTTCTAAAATTCCTGGTATTGAACATATCGTACACAGCAAAGTAGTGCATTGTTACATTCTTCCGTGTTTAGATTTCCTGTAATCTTCGCATGAGAGTGCTGTAGATTGTAGATGAATCTTTTACAGTACGCAAAGACACGTTTCATTCTTGATAACGAGGAAAACCTTGTAGTGATGTCTTCATTATCGGAGCTGTTGATTGTACATGTAGTGGGTTTGGCTTCAAGTGCTTCTGAGGTACATTCTGCAGTACTGATTGGCCATAATTCTTCAGACTGGCACAACCAGGACGGTCCATGCCACCAGAGGTCATGTGATTTTAATGCTTGAGGCTCTCTTCCTCGTGACAATATGTCAGCTGGATTCTGTTGTGTAGATACATGATGCCATGTGCAGTTTTCTGCCGTGTCCTGGATTTCAGAGACCCGGTTGGCAACGAATGTTTTCCACCTCGTCGACGGTGACGAAATCCATTGTAAGACAATTGTTGAGTCTGTCCACGCATGAATTGAACTAATATCCAGGTTGAGACTCGTGAACGTTCGCTTAAGTAATCTTGCCAACAGGCGAGCGCCGTACAATTCTAAGCGTGGAACTGACAATTGTTTAAGTGGGGCGACTCTTGATTTAGAACACATCAAATTGCATGAAATAAGCCCTTGTTCATCTGTGGTACGAATGTATGCTTACGCCCTGTAAGCACGTTCAGAGGCATCACAGAAACCATGTAATTCACAATTTACAACTTTAATCTTACTTAAAATGTACCTGTCAATTTGTATATCGTTACGTTCTGGTAACTGCGAGTAAACTGCATTCCAAGTGTTAAGAAGCTGACTCGGCAGGTCTTGGTCCCAATTGAATTGAAAAGTCCAGAGCTGTTGCATAAAGACCTTGCATGAGAGAATAGCTGGACCCAATAAGCCAAGAGGGTCAAACATTGCAGCAATAGTTGAGAGTACACTTCTCTTGGTTGCATGGGAAACCCTTTTAACAGTTTTGTCGAATTGAAACTGGTCCGTAGAAGGGTGCCAGAGAATTCCCAATGTTCTTACTGTGTCTGCATTGTCGAGTTGAAGTGGTGATTTGGTTTCTCTATTTTCTTCTGGTATTTTTGACATGACCTTACTGCTGTTAGAACATTTCTTAAGTTCAAATCCTCCTCTTAACAGTAATGTCTCTAATTCTTGCTGTAAGCGAATGGCTTCTGATTCAGTATAGGTTCCGGTTAGGAGGTCATCAACATAAAAATCCTTTCTAAGGACAGCTGCTGCTTGTGGATATTCCTTTGACTCGTCATCGGCTAACTCACAGCGAGAAAGGGAGCACTTGCCGTTCCGTAAGTAACTGTCGTGAGTTCATAACACTGGAGCGGTTCGGTGCTAGTGTTTCTCCATAGTATTCGTTGTAGTTTCATGTCCTCGTTGTCAACTTTGTAATATCTGCGTCAAGAGCAATCTTGTGTGATCTGAAACGTAGTACAATAGAATGCAGGTCGTCTTGTATGGTAGGACCTACGAGTAACTTGTCATTCAAAGATACGCCACTGTCAGTCTTAACAGACGCATCAAAGACGACGCGAGTTTTAGTGCTGGTACTTGTTGGTTTGAATACGGCATGATGTGGCATCTTCAGTGCACGTGGGTACCGGTTTCATGTGGCCAAGTTTCAGATACTCATTCATGAATGCTGAATATTCTTCTCTTAATTTGGGATCACGGTTAAGTTTCTTCTCAATACTGTAGAATCTCACTACTGCCTGTGGGTATGAATTCCCTAACTGCGATGAAGTCTGTTCAAGTGGCAGTCGAACTCGCAACCTTCCCGTAGCATCTCGCGTTGTGTTCTTAGTGAAGTGTTCTTCGCAATCTCTTCCTTCTTTGGTGATTGGTGGCATATTCAGTTCTATTTCCCAGAATCTTTTAAGTTGTGTGTCTAATTGGTCTACCTGGATGAATAGTGATGTTGCATGTTCCCCTTGGTGGTGTTGTATGGGTGCCTGGCCAGCTACTACCCAACCCAGTTTCGTATTCTGCAATGTTGGACACCCATCACGAGTTTTCTTGGCCTCCAATATAACCTTAAAGAATATGTCTGCACAGAGTAGCAAATCGATGGAATGTGGAAATTTCTGTCGGCATATTTTATATTGGTGGGTAGATTCCATCTTGAAATGTTGATTTTTCTACTTGGGAAATTGTTTGTAATCTTTGGTAGCACTAAGCATATGGCATCTATATTGAAAGGGCTGACCGCAGATTGCAAATGAACTGTGATGCAGTGTGAGGTTTGAACTCCTGCACCGTTAATTCCAGTCACTGGTGTAACATGTTTTTGTTTCCTGAGGCGTAATACTTGAGCTAGTTCTTCGCTCACGAAATTCGTTTGAGAACCTGAATCCAAAAGACATCTAGCCTTATGCATATTACCGTGAATGTCCTTAACCTTGACTATCGCTGTTGATATCAAGACTGTAGACAGATTGGATTCCTTGACAGCGCAGTGAGTAACGTGTTGTGTGATTAGCTACTGCCTGGCGCGAGCTGTGTTCTCTCTCTGCTTCCCGTGAGTTAGGCATTGGCCTGCTGCGGTCACGTCTGGTGTCATCATACAATAGTGAATTATGATATTTTCCGCACATCTTGCACGGCCTGATTGGCACTGATTGACATTATGATTATTGCCCAAGCAGTTAAAGAATAATTTATTATCTCTCACAACATTATGTCTCTCATGGACATTAAGCCTTTTGAAGGACTGACACTTATATAGGAAATGTGAGCCCTTGCAGAGTACACATTAGTAATTAACACTAGCATGCACATTGCTTACTTGATGTTTGGGTGTAGTTCTAATCTACTGTTTAATCTGCTGAACTTGAGTACCTGGCTTGATTGGCTCAATTGCTAAACATCTCTTTTCTAAAAAAGTCCACAACGCCTCCAGAGATTCTAACTCAGAACCTGACGTGTGTATTTCCCATGCTTTCCTAGTCGCTGGGTCTAGTTTGTTGATTAACAATTGTTACAATGATAAATCTTCAACTGAAACATCTAAGTCAAGGGCCTGTAATGCCTTTACATTGGCCTGACTTGTGTTTATAGCCTCTCTGAGGGAATTGGCATTCTCTTTCTGGATTGAGTCTTGCTCTAATATCCGTTTAATGTGAATTGACGAAATTAATTTGTTGTTTTGAAACCTGTCTATTAACCTTTGCCAAACTATGCTGTACTTTTCAGCGGATAGGGGAGACTTTGTGCAATTGAAAGATGTTAGTTTCTTAAACTGCTAATTAAGTAATGAAATTTCTGAATAACGTGCAAATCTTGATTGTTATGGATCATAGATACAAAAGAATCTTGGAAACCTCTCCAGTCTTCGTACTCGCCTCCAAATTGTTTCAGTGTAATAGTAGGTAATTTGATGTGCGCCCCATTGTAATTGTTGCTTACTGAGATATTCTCTTGACTGGAGTGTCTGGAAAGATCTGTTATTTCATGCTGGGTGATTATTCTGTCTATGTCGACCTTTATCTGATGATATATGTCTTCAAATATTTCTCTATCTGCTTCCTATGTTTCTCCCTCCTCACTGATTTCTGGCTGGGATTGAATGTCCTCATACTTTTGTTTCAATTCCTCTAAACTTTCTCTACGAGAGATAATAGCCATAATTCCCTGCTCACTGTTAAACCCATCTACGAAGTTTTTAATTTGTGTTACGCTGCCCTTTATTACACCTCGTTTGCATATTAGAATTTTATTTCTCTCTTCTGCCATAATGAAAGGATAGGAATAAAGATATGAATTGGATCTGAACTTGTAAGGTGTGGGAAGTAGTAGTTGTCATCAAGGAGCCATCTTGACATGGCTCAGGGTTGCTACTGCCAACAGTTCACAGGTTGTACGTTCCACAGTGCGGAAGATTTGACCGGCGCAGTTGGTAGCTCTGATATAGCGGCGTGAGTTCGCGCGTGAATCAGCCATGTGGCGAATTGCGTCATAAATTGCACCACGATACATCACACAATATTATCGGCACAATCCAGTCACTGTAAACACCATGTATGCTGTCAAATAAAGGGAAAGCTCGAAGGATCCGGCCCGGAGGACCAAAATGTTTGACCGAGATGAAACTGTTGTTTTGTTCACGATCTAACCTTACCTCTAGTGGTCGCATATAATAACCACATAACAAAGCACACTTTCGGAGGACCACTTACATGTTATTAAGAAAATACATTTGTAAAAATATAAAGAGCACACAAGTCACTGATTTATCCAGTATACGTGAACTAAAAACACACCAGTACTATAAGTACTGCTTGTACATATACATTGTGCCAATGGTTTGGCAGCACTTAAAATGTTAGCACTGTTGTGCAATTACATGATTTCATGAGACTGTTGTCTCCGCATGTTACTCATGTCATGTCTGACGAGATTCTCTTGTCCCTAGCCAGTCACTCGCGCCAGAACAAAGTCCCGGAAGCGATGTGCTGCCCTCTATACGCAACTTCTTCAATAAATACACTATAAAAATGCAGTGCTACAATATTATTCAGTTAAAACACAAATAAATTATATAAACACCCGAATATAATTGATAATGCGACATGTGCAGTAACAATGTCTATCACCTCCATTCATTTGGTACAGCTCCTTCATAATCAATAATCAAATAAGTACTCCAGATATGGTAGTATATCCCAACCCATTGTCTTTAGTATACCCGCCGGAACCTTATCAATTCCAGCTGCTTTTCTAGTTTTCAACTTTTCTACCTTACTGTAAATGCCTTTGTTGTCATAGGTAATTTTTATACTTCTTTAGTATTAGTCACTTCCTTTATCTGGACATTATTGCTGTAACCAACAATCTTTACATACCACTGACTGAATACTTCTGCCTTTCGAAGATCCTCGCATACACACTCCCCTTGTTCATTAATGATTCCTGGAATGTCCTTCTTTGAACCACTTTTTGCCTTAAATTACCTATACATTTTCTTCGATTTTTCACTAAAATTTGTATGGCCGCCGATTATGCTTGCGATGATGTTATCCTTAGCCGACTTCTTTGCTAGATTCAATTCCCTAGTGAGTTCCTTCAATTTCTCCTTACTTCCACAGCCATTTCTAACTCTATTTCTTTCCAGTCTGCACCTCCTTCTTAGTCTCTTTACTTCTATGTTATAATATACTGGATCTTACCACCTACAAAACTGTTGTCACATTCCTCAACAGTTGCTATAAACGCATCTCAGAGTCTGTTTACATTTTTATTTACCGTTTTCCACCGATCGTATTTTCATTTCTAAAACTCCTTCATGCCTCTTTTATCAAATATATGGTACTGCCTATTAGTCCTAAATTTAACATCTTCCTTTCACATTTATTTTTAACTACCACAAAAACAGCTTCGTAATCACAAATACCATCTATTACTCTATAGATATATCAGCTAATGACTGTGCTTTTAAGTGAATTATTTTGAAATTACGTTTCTGATATATCTTCAAAGATTTTGTGAAATTCAGAAGACTTAAATCATGAAGACATGCTTGAATTAGGACGGTTTAAAAATTCCAGGAAATGAATATTCAGTTACAGGTCCTCATGAAATTATAGAGACATTTATGTTACGTCAAGCGAAAGCAGAGAAGGGAATAGTGAATAGAAGACACAAATTTAATTTTGACAGGGAGAGGTCTTTTTAAGTTCAGTAGAATTTTCACTCGGTGTTTAACACCCCCATATAGTACGATGACTGTGCCTCCAGAAGTCCACACCTGCTTTTCGTCGAAGATAGTAATTTCTTCTTTCAGGACGTGATGTCTGATGAAGGTATGATCTTCACGAATCTTCACTTAGATCAACGTAACAGCCTCTTCGCACGGAAAACTGCTATGTAGGAGACAAATTTACATGTAATAGCTCTTCACTGCCCAGACCCAGGTGCTATAATCGTATACGAGCGCTTAAGGGGACCATCAATTTTAGGGCCACGTTTTATCCTGAACAAATTCTTAAGGTAACCCAAAGAATTCGAATACTATTCAGCCTTTGGTATTGCTCGATTTCGTCAATTTTATGTTTTAATAAAACCTTCAGTTCCAGAATTTCATTTTTGCGAGCTTTTAACTCATATCATAAATCATTGATAACTTTAGAGTTGAAATATTTTGTTTCTTTTAGTTCTTCGCAAACGTATTCTGCAAGAATTATTAGAAAGGGTTGTAGGACGTTCCCACTATACCTTGCATCAAAGTCACAATCTTGTCTTGTGGTGGTGTTTGTGAACGTTGCCCAGAAACAGTTGACAAGCGTGATGTGATATGATACTACAGGGGGATCTTCATGTTGTGATACTACCGTGGGATCTTAATGTTATGACACTAACGGTGGATCTTCATGTTGTGATACTACCGGGGGATTTTCATGTTGTGATACAACGTGGGATCTTAATGTTATGACACTAACGGTGGATCTTAATGTTGTGATACTACCGTGGGATCTTAATGTTATGACACTAACGGTGGATCTTAATGTTGTGATACTACCGTGGGATCTTAATGTTGTGATACTAACGGGGGATCTTCATGTTGTGATACTACCGGGGGATCTTAATGTTGTGATACTACCGGGGGATCTTCATGTTGTGATACTACCGGGGGATCTTAATGGTGTGATACTAACGGTGGATCTTAATGTTGTGATACTAACGGTGGATCTTAATGTTGTGATACTACCGTGGGATCTTAATGTTATGACACTAACGGGGGATCTTCATGTTGTGATACTACCGTGGGATCTTAATGTTATGACACTAACGGGGGATCTTAATATTGTGATACTACCGGGGGATCTTCATGTTGTGATACTACCGTGGGATTTTCATGTTGTGATACTACCGGGGGATTTTCATGTTGTGATACTACCGGGGGATTTTCATGTTGTGATACTAACGGGGGATCTTCATGTTGTGATACTACCGGGGGATCTTCATGTTGTGATACTACCGGGGGATCTTAATGTTGTGATACTAACGGTGGATCTTAATGTTGTGATACTACCGGGGGATTTTCATGTTGTGATACAACGTGGGATCTGAATGGTGTGATACTAACGGTGGATCTTAATGTTGTGATACTACCGGGGGATCTTAATGTTGTGATACTACCGGGGGATCTTAATGTTGTGATACTAACGGTGGATCTTAATGTTGTGATACTACCGTGGGATCTTAATGTTGTGATACTAACGGGGGATCTTCATGTTGTGATACTACCGGGGGATCTTAATGTTGTGATACTAACGGGGGATCTTAATGTTGTGATACAACGGTGGATCTTAATGGTGTGATACTAACGGTGGATCTTAATGTTGTGATACTAACGGTGGATCTTAATGTTGTGATACTACCGTGGGATCTTAATATTATGACACTAACGGGGGATCTTCATGTTGTGATACTACCGTGGGATCTTAATGTTATGACACTAACGGGGGATCTTAATATTGTGATACTACCGGGGGATCTTCATGTTGTGATACTACCGTGGGATTTTCATGTTTTGATACTACCGGGGGATTTTCATGTTGTGATACTACCGGGGGATTTTCATGTTGTGATACTAACGGGGGATCTTCATGTTGTGATACTACCGGGGATCTTCATGTTGTGATACTACCGGGGGATCTTAATGTTGTGATACTAACGGTGGATCTTAATGTTGTGATACTACCGGGGGATTTTCATGTTGTGATACAACGTGGGATCTGAATGTTGTGATACTACCGGGGGATCTTCATGTTGTGATACTACCGGGGGATCTTAATGTTGTGATACTAACGGGGGATCTTCATGTTGTGATACTACCGGGGGATCTTAATATTGTGATACTACCGGGGGATTTTAATGTTATGATACTAACGGTGGATCTTAATGTTGTGATACTACCGTGGGATCTTAATGTTATGACACTAACGGTGGATCTTAATGTTGTGATACTACCGTGGGATCTTAATGTTATGACACTAACGGTGGATCTTAATGTTGTGATACTACCGTGGGATCTTAATGTTGTGATACTAACGGGGGATCTTCATGTTGTGATAATACCGGGGGATCTTAATGTTGTGATACTACCGGGGGATCTTCATGTTGTGATACTACCGGGGGATCTTAATGGTGTGATACTAACGGTGGATTTAATGTTGTGATACTAACGGTGGATCTTAATGTTGTGATACTACCGTGGGATCTTAATGTTATGACACTAACGGGGGATCTTCATGTTGTGATACTACCGTGGGATCTTAATGTTATGACACTAACGGGGGATCTTAATATTGTGATACTACCGGGGGATCTTCATGTTGTGATACTACCGTGGGATTTTCATGTTGTGATACTACCGGGGGATTTTCATGTTGTGATACTAACGGGGGATCTTCATGTTGTGATACTACCGGGGGATCTTCATGTTGTGATACTACCGGGGGATCTTAATGTTGTGATACTAACGGTGGATCTTAATGTTGTGATACTACCGGGGGATTTTCATGTTGTCATACAACGTGGGATCTGAATGGTGTGATACTAACGGTGGATCTTAATGTTGTGATACTACCGGGGGATCTTAATGTTGTGATACTACCGGGGGATCTTAATGTTGAGATACTAACGGTGGATCTTAATGTTGTGATACTACCGGGGGATTTTCATGTTGTGATACAACGTGGGATCTGAATGGTGTGATACTAACGGTGGATCTTAATGTTGTGATACTACCGGGGGATCTTAATGTTGTGATACTACCGGTGGATCTTAATGTTGTGATACTAACGGTGGATCTTAATGTTGTGATACTACCGTGGGATCTTAATGTTGTGATACTAACGGGGGATCTTCATGTTGTGATACTACCGGGGGATCTTAATGTTGTGATACTAACGGGGGATCTTAATGTTGTGATACAACGGTGGATCTTAATGGTGTGATACTAACGGTGGATCTTAATGTTGTGATACTAACGGTGGATCTTAATGTTGTGATACTACCGTGGGATCTTAATGTTATGACACTAACGGGGGATCTTCATGTTGTGATACTACCGTGGGATATTAATGTTATGACACTAACGGGGGATCTTAATATTGTGATACTACCGGGGGATCTTCATGTTGTGATACTACCGTGGGATTTTCATGTTTTGATACTACCGGGGGATTTTCATGTTGTGATACTACCGGGGGATTTTCATGTTGTGATACTAACGGGGGATCTTCATGTTGTGATACTACCGGGGATCTTCATGTTGTGATACTACCGGGGGATCTTAATGTTGTGATACTAACGGTGGATCTTAATGTTGTGATACTACCGGGGGATTTTCATGTTGTGATACAACGTGGGATCTGAATGTTGTGATACTACCGGGGGATCTTCATGTTGTGATACTACCGGGGGATCTTAATGTTGTGATACTAACGGGGGATCTTCATGTTGTGATACTACCGGGGGATCTTAATATTGTGATACTACCGGGGGATTTTAATGTTATGATACTAACGGTGGATCTTAATGTTGTGATACTACCGTGGGATCTTAATGTTATGACACTAACGGTGGATCTTAATGTTGTGATACTACCGTGGGATCTTAATTTTATGACACTAACGGTGGATCTTAATGTTGTGATACTACCGTGGGATCTTAATGTTGTGATACTAACGGGGGATCTTCATGTTGTGATACTACCGGGGGATCTTAATGTTGTGATACTACCGGGGGATCTTCATGTTGTGATACTACCGGGGGATCTTAATGGTGTGATACTAACGGTGGATCTTAATGTTGTGATACTAACGGTGGATCTTAATGTTGTGATACTACCGTGGGATCTTAATGTTATGACACTAACGGGGGATCTTCATGTTGTGATACTACCGTGGGATCTTAATGTTATGACACTAACGGGGGATCTTAATATTGTGATACTACCGGGGGATCTTCATGTTGTGATACTACCGTGGGATTTTCATGTTGTGATACTACCGGGGGATTTTCATGTTGTGATACTACCGGGGGATTTTCATGTTGTGATACTAACGGGGGATCTTCATGTTGTGATACTACCGGGGGATCTTCATGTTGTGATACTACCGGGGGATCTTAATGTTGTGATACTAACGGTGGATCTTAATGTTGTGATACTACCGGGGGATTTTCATGTTGTGATACAACGTGGGATCTGAATGGTGTGATACTAACGGTGGATCTTAATGTTGTGATACTACCGGGGGATCTTAGTGTTGTGATACTACCGGGGGATCTTAATGTTGTGATACTAACGGTGGATCTTAATGTTGTGATACTACCGTGGGATCTTAATGTTGTGATACTAACGGGGGATCTTCATGTTGTGATACTACCGGGGGATCTTAATGTTGTGATACTAACGGGGGATCTTAATGTTGTGATACAACGGTGGATCTTAATGGTGTGATACTAACGGTGGATCTTAATGTTGTGATACTAACGGTGGATCTTAATGTTGTGATACTAACGTGGGATCTTAATGTTATGACACTAACGGGGGATCTTCATGTTGTGATACTACCGTGGGATCTTAATGTTATGACACTAACGGGGGATCTTAATATTGTGATACTACCGGGGGATCTTCATGTTGTGATACTACCGTGGGATTTTCATGTTTTGATACTACCGGGGGATTTTCATTTTGTGATACTACTGGGGGATTTTCATGTTGTGATACTAACGGGGGATCTTCATGTTGTGATACTACCGGGGGATCTTCATGTTGTGATACTACCGGGGGATCTTAATGTTGTGATACTAACGGTGGATCTTAATGTTGTGATACTACCGGGGGATTTTCATGTTGTGATACAACGTGGGATCTGAATGGTGTGATACTAACGGTGGATCTTAATGTTGTGATACTACCGGGGGATCTTAATGTTGTGATACTACCGGGGGATCTTAATGTTGTGATACTAACGGTGGATCTTAATGTTGTGATACTACCGGGGATCTTAATGTTGTGATACTACCGGGGGATTTTCATGTTGTGATACTACCGGGGGATCTTCATGTTGTGATACTAACGGTGGATCTTAATGTTGTGATACTACCGGGGGATTTTCATGTTGTGATACTACCGGGGGATCTGAATGGTGTGATACTAACGGTGGATCTTAATGTTGTGATACTACCGGGGGATTTTCATGTTGTGATACAACGTGGGATCTGAATGGTGTGATACTAACGGTGGATCTTAATGTTGTGATACTACCGGGGGATCTTAATGTTGTGATACTACCGGGGAATTTTCATGTTGTGATACTAACGGGGGATCTTTATGTTGTGATACTACCGGGGGATCTTAATGTTGTGATACTACCGGGGGATTTTCATGTTGTGATACTAACGGGGATCTTTATGTTGTGATACTACCGGGGGATCTTAATGTTGTGATACTACCGGGGGATTTTCATGTTGTGATACTAACGGGGGATCTTTATGTTGTGATACTACCGGGGGATCTTAATGTTGTGATACTACCGGGGGATCTTCATGTTGTGATACAACGTGGGATCTTAATGTTGTGATACTACCGGGGGATCTTAATGTTGTGATACTACCGGGGGATCTTCATGTTGTGATACTACCGGGGGATTTTCATGTTGTGATACTACCGGGGGATCTTCATGTTGTGATACAACGTGGGATCTGAATGGTGTGATACTACCGGGGGATCTTCATGTTGTGATACTACCGGGGGATCTTCATGTTGTGATACTACCGGGGGATTTTCATGTTGTGATACTACCGGGGGATCTTCATGTTGTGATACAACGTGGGATCTGAATGGTGTGACACTAACGGTGGATCTTCATGTTGTGATACTACCGGGGGATTTTCATGTTGTGATACTACCGGGGGATCAGAATGGTGTGATACTACCGTGGGATCTTCATGTTGTGATACTACCGGGGGATCTTAATGTTATGATACTAACGGTGGATCTCAATGTTGTGATACTACCGTGGGATCTTCATGTTGTGATACTACCGGGGGATCTTCATGTTGTGATACAACGTGGGATCTTAATGTTGTGATACTACCGGGGGATCTGAATGGTGTGATACTAACGGTGGATCTTAATGTTGTGATACTACCGGGGGATCTTCATGTTGTGATACTACCGGGGGATCTTAATGTTGTGATACTACCGGGGGATCAGAATGGTGTGATACTAACGGTGGATCTTAATGTTGTGATACTACCGGGGGATCTTCATGTTGTGATACTACCGGGGGACCTTCATGTTGTGATACAACGTGGGATCTTAGTGTTGTGATACTACCGGGGGATCTTAATGTTGTGATACTACCGGGGGATCCTAATGTTGTGATACTACCGGGGGATCTTAATGTTGTGATACTACCGGGGGATCTTCATGTTGTGATACAACGTGGGATCTTAATGTTGTGATACTACCGGGGGATCTTAATGTTGTGATACTACCGGGGGATTTTCATGTTGAGATACAACGTGGGATCTGAATGGTGTGATACTAACGGTGGATCTTAATGTTGCGATACTACCGGGGGATCTTCATGTTGTGATACTACCGGGGGATCTTAATGTTGTGATACTACCGGGGGATCTTCATGTTGTGATACTACCGGGGGATTTTCATGTTGTGATACAACGTGGGATCTGAATGGTGTGATATTAACGGTGGATCTTAATGTTGTGATACTACCGGTGGATCTTCATGTTGTGATACTACCGGGGGATCTTCATGTTGTGATACAACGTGGGATCTGAATGGTGTGATACTAACGGTGGATCTTAATGTTGTGATACTACCGGGGGATCTTCATGTTGTGATACTACCGGGGGATTTTCATGTTGTGATACTACCGGGGGATCTGAATGGTGTGATACTACCGGGGGATTTTCATGTTGTGATACTACCGGGGGATCTTCATGTTGTGATACTACCGGGGGATTTTCATGTTGTGATACTAACGGTGGATCTTCATGTTGTGATACTACCGGGGGATCTTCATGTTGTGATACTACCGGGGGATTTTCATGTTGTGATACAACGTGGGATCTGAATGTTGTGATACTACCGGGGGATCTTAATGTTGTGATACTACCGGGGGATCTTCATGTTGTGATACTACCGGGGGATTTTCATGTTGTGATACAACGTGGGATCTGAATGGTGTGATACTAACGGTGGATCTTAATGTTGTGATACTACCGGGGGATCTTCATGTTGTGATACTACCGGGGGATCTTCATGTTGTGATACTACTGGTGGATCTTAATGTTGTGATACTACCGGGGGATCTTCATGTTGTGATACTACTGGGGGATTTGAATGGTGTGATACTACCGGGGGATCTTAATGTTGTGATACTACCGGGGGATTTTCAGGTTGTGATACAACGTGGGATCTGAATGGTGTGATACTAACGGCGGATCTTAATGTTGTGATACTACCGGGGGATCTTCATGTTGTGATACTACCGGGGGATCTTAATGTTGTGATACTACCGGGGGATCTTCATGTTGTGATACTACCGGGGATTTTCATGTTGTGATACAACGTGGGATCTGAATGGTGTGATACTAACGGTGGATCTTAATGTTGTGATACTACCGGGGGATCTTAATGTTGTGATACTACCGGTGGATCTTAATGTTATGATACTAACGGTGGATCTTAATGTTGTGATACTACCGGGGGATCTTCATGTTGTGATACTACCGGGGGATCTTAATGTTGTGATACTACCGGGGGATCTTCATGTTGTGATACTTCCGGGGGATTTTCATGTTGTGATACAACGTGGGATCTGAACGGTGTGATACTAACGGTGGATCTTAATGTTGTGATACTACCGGGGGATCTTCATGATGTGATACTACCGGGGGATCTTCATGTTGTGATACTACCGGTGGATCTTAATGTTATGATACTAACGGTGGATCTTAATGTTGTGATACTACCGGGGGATCTTCATGTTGTGATACTACCGGGGGATCTTAATGTTGTGATACTACCGGGGGATCTTCATGTTGTGATACTACCGGGGGATTTTCATGTTGTGATACAACGTGGGATCTGAATGGTGTGATACTAACGGTGGATCTTAATGTTGTGATACTACCGGGGGATCTTCATGTCGTGATACTACCGGGGGATTTTCATGTTGTGATACAACGTGGGATCTGAATGGTGTGATACTAACGGTGGATCTTAATGTTGTGATACTACCGGTGGCTTTTCATGTTGTGATACAACGTGGGATCTGAATGGTGTGATACTAACGGTGGATCTTAATGTTGTGATACTACCGGGGGATCTTAATGTTGTGATACTACCGGGGAATTTTCATGTTGTGATACTAACGGGGGATCTTTATGTTGTGATACTACCGGGGGATCTTAATGTTGTGATACTACCGGGGGATTTTCATGTTGTGATACTAACGGGGGATCTTTATGTTGTGATACTACCGGGGGATCTTAATGTTGTGATACTACCGGGGGATTTTCATGTTGTGATACTAACGGGGGATCTTTATGTTGTGATACTACCGGGGGATCTTAATGTTGTGATACTACCGGTGGATCTTCATGTTGTGATACTACCGTGGTATCTTCATGTTGTGATACTACCGGGGGATCTTCATGTTGTGATACAACGTGGGATCTTAATGTTGTGTTACTACCGGGGGATCTGAATGGTGTGATACTAACGGTGGACCTTAATGTTGTGATACTACCGGTGGATCTTCATGTTGTGATACTAACGGTGGATCTTAATGTTGTGATACTACCGGGGGATCTTCATGTTGTGATACTACCGGGGGATCTTCATGTTGTGATACAACGTGGGATCTTAATGTTGTGATACTACCGGGGGATCTTAATGTTGTGATACTACCGGGGGATCTTAATGTTGTGATACTACCGGGGGATCTTCATGTTGTGATACTACCGGGGGATCTTCATGTTGTGATACAACGTGGGATCTTAATGTTGTGATACTACCGGGGGATCTTAATGTTGTGATACTACCGGGGGATTTTCATGTTGTGATACAACGTGGGATCTGAATGGTGTGATACTAACGGTGGATCTTAATGTTGTGATACTACCGGGGGATCTTCATGTTGTGATACTACCGGGGATCTTAATGTTGTGATACTACCGGGGGATCTTCATGTTGTGATACTACCGGGGGATTTTCATGTTGTGATACAACGTGGGATCTGAATGGTGTGATATTAACGGTGGATCTTCATGTTGTGATACTACCGGGGGATCTTCATGTTGTGATACAACGTGGGATCTGAATGGTGTGATACTAACGGTGGATCTTAATGTTGTGATACTACCGGGGGATCTTCATGTTGTGATACTACCGGGGGATTTGAATGGTGTGATACTAACGGTGGATCTTAATGTTGTGATACTACCGGGGGATTTTCATGTTGTGATACAACGTGGGATCTGAATGGTGTGATACTAACGGCGGATCTTAATGTTGTGATACTACCGGGGGATCTTCATGTTGTGATACTACCGGGGGAACTTAATGTTGTGATACTACCGGGGGATCTTCATGTTGTGATACTACCGGGGGATTTTCATGTTGTGATACTACGTGGGATCTGAATGGTGTGATACTAACGGTGGATCTTAATGTTGTGATACTACCGGGGGATCTTAATGTTGTGATACTACCGGTGGATCTTAATGTTATGATACTAACGGTGGATCTTAATGTTGTGATACTACCGGGGGATCTTCATGTTGTGATACTACCGGGGGATCTTAATGTTGTGATACTACCGGGGGATCTTCATGTTGTGATACTACCGGGGGATTTTCATGTTGTGATACAACGTGGGATCTGAACGGTGTGATACTAACGGTGGATCTTAATGTTGTGATACAACCGGGGGATCTTCATGATGTGATACTACCGGGGGATCTTCATGTTGTGATACTACCGGTGGATCTTAATGTTATGATACTAACGGTGGATCTTAATGTTGTGATACTACCGGGGGATCTTCATGTTGTGATACTACCGGGGGATCTTAATGTTGTGATACTACCGGGGGATCTTCATGTTGTGATACTACCGGGGGATTTTCATGTTGTGATACAACGTGGGATCTGAATGGTGTGATACTAACGGTGGATCTTAATGTTGTGATACTACCGGCGGATCTTCATGTTGTGATACTACCGGGGGATCTTAATGTTGTGATACTACCGGGGGATCTTCATGTTGTGATACTACCGGGGGATTTTCATGTTGTGATACAACGTGGGATCTGAATGGTGTGATACTAACGGTGGATCTTAATGTTGTGATACTAACGGTGGATCTTAATGTTGTGATACTACCGGGGGATCTTAATGTTCTGATACTACCGGGGGATCTGAATGGTGTGATACTAACGGTGGATCTTAATGTTGTGATACTACGGGGGATTTTCATGTTGTGATACAACGTGGGATCTGAATGGTGTGATACTAATTGTGGATCTTAATGTTGTGATACTACCGGGGGATCTTAATGTTGTGATACTACCGGGGGATCTTAATGTTGTGATACTACCGGGGGATCTTCATGTAGTGATACCACCGGGGGATTTTCATGTTGTGATACAACGTGGGATCTGAATGGTGTGATACTAACGGTGGATCTTAATGTTGTGATACTACCGGTGGATCTTCATGTTGTGATACTACCGGGGGATCTTCATGTTGTGATACAACGTGGGATCTGAATGGTGTGATACTAACGGTGGATCTTAATGTTGTGATACTACCGGGGGATCTTAATGTTGTGGTACTACCGGGGATCTTCATGTTGTGATACTACCGGGGGATTTTCATGTTGTGATACAACGTGGGATCTGAATGGTGTGATACTAACGGTGGATCTTAATGTTGTGATACTGCCGGGGGATCTTCATGTTGTGATACTACCGGGGGATCTTCATGTTGTGATACTACCGGTGGATCTTAATGTTATGACACTAACGGTGGATCTTAATGTTGTGATACTAACGGTGGATCTTAATGTTGTGATACTACCGGGGGATTTTCAAGTTGTGATACAACGTGGGATCTGAATGGTGTGATACTACCGGGGGATCTTCATGTTGTGATACTACCGGCGGATTTTCATGTTGTGATACAACGTGGGATCTGAATGGTGTGATACTAACGGTGGATCTTAATGTTGTGATACTACCGGGGGATCTTCATGTTGTGATACTACCGGGGGATCTTCATGTTGTGATACTACCGGTTGATCTTTATGTTGTGATACTACCGGGGGATTTTCATGTTGTGATACAACGTGGGATCTGAATGGTGTGATACTAACGGTGGATTTAATGTCGTGATACTACCGGTGGATCTTCACGTTGTGATACTACCGGGGTATCTTCATGTTGTGATACTACCGGGGGATCTTAATGTTGTGATACTACCGGGGGATCTTCATGTTGTGATACTACCGGGGGATCTTAATGTTGTGATACTACCGGGGGATCTTCATGTTGTGATACAACGTGGGATCTGAATTGTGTGATACTACCGGTGGATCTTAATGTTGTGATACTAACGGTGGATCTTAAAGTTGTGGTACTACCGGGGGATCTTCATGTTGTGATACTACCGGTGGATCTTAATGTTGTGATACTACCGGGGGATCTTCATGTTGTGATACTACCGGGGGATCTTTATATTATGATACTAACGGTGGATCTTAATGTTGTGATACTACCGGGGGATCTTCATGTTGTGATACTACCGGGGGATCTTCATGTTGTGATACTACCGGGGGATCTTCATGTTGTGATACTACCGGTGGATCTTAATGTTGTGATACTACCGGGGGATCTTCATGTTGTGATACTACCGGGGGATCTTCATGTTGTGATACTACCGGTGGATCTTAATGTTATGACACTAACGGTGGATCTTAATGTTGTGATACTAACGGTGGATCTTAATGTTGTGATACTACCGGGGGATTTTCATGTTGTGATACAACGTGGGATCTGAATGGTGTGATACTACCGGGGGATCTTCATGTTGTGATACTACCGGGGGATTTTCATGTTGTGATACAACGTGGGATCTGAATGGTGTGATACTAACGGTGGATCTTAATGTTGTGATACTACCGGGGGATCTTCATGTTGTGATACTACCGGGGGATCTTCATGTTGTGATACTACCGGCGGATCTTTATGTTGTGATACTACCGGGGGATTTTCATGTTGTGATACAACGTGGGATCTGAATGGTGTGATACTAACGGTGGATCTTAATGTCGTGATACTACCGGTGGATCTTCATGTTGTGATACTACCGGGGTATCTTCATGTTGTGATACTACCGGGGGATCTTAATGTTGTGATACTACCGGGGGATCTTCATGTTGTGATACTACCGGGGGATCTTAATGTTGTGATACTACCGGGGGATCTTCATGTTGTGATACAACGTGGGATCTGAATTGTGTGATACTACCGGTGGATCTTAATGTTGTGATACTAACGGTGGATCTTAAAGTTGTGGTACTACCGGGGGATCTTCATGTTGTGATACTACCGGTGGATCTTAATGTTGTGATACTACCGGGGGATCTTCATGTTGTGATACTAACGGGGGATCTTAAAGTTGTGATACTACCGGGGGATCTTCATGTTGTGATACTACCGGGGGATCTTAATGTTGTGATACTACCGGGGGATCTTCATGTTGTGAAACTACCGGGGGATCTTCATGTTGTGATACTACCGGGGGATCTTAATGTCGTGATACTACCGGGGGATCTTCATGTTGTGATACAACGTGGGATCTGAATGGTGTGATACTAACGGTGGATCTTAATGTTGTGATACTACCGGGGGATCTTCATGTTGTGATACTACCGGGGGATCTTAATGTTGTGATACTACCGGGGGATCTTCATGTTGTGATACTACCGGGGGATCTTAATGTTGTGATACTACCGGGGGATCTTCATGTTGTGATACAACGTGGGATCTGAATGGTGTGATACTAACGGTGGATCTTAATGTTGTGATACTACCGGGGGATCTTAATGTTGTGATACTACCGGGAGATCTTAATGTTGTGATACTACCGGTGGATCTTAATGGTGTGATACTACCGGTGGATCTTAATGGTGTGATACTAACTGTGGATCTTCATGTTGTGATACTACCGGGGGATTTTCATGTTGTGATACAACGTGGGATCTGAATGGTGTGATACTAACGGTGGATCTTAATGTTGTGATACTACCGGTGGATCTTAATGTTGTGATACTAACGGTGGATCTTAATGTTGTGATACTACCGGGGGATCTTCATGTTGTGATACTACCTGGGGATCTTAATGTTGTGATACTACCGGGGGATCTTCATGTTGTGATACAACGTGGGATCTGAATGGTGTGATACTAACGGTGGATCTTAATGTTGTGATACTACCGGGGGATCTTCATGTTGTGATACTACCGGTGGATCCTAATGTTGTGATACTACCGGTGGATCTTAATGTGATACTAACGGTGGATCTTAATGTTGTGATACTACCGGGGGATCTTAATGTTATGATACTAACGGTGGATCTTAATGTTGTGATACTACCGGGGGATCTTCATGTTGTGATACTACCGGGGGATCTTCATGTTGTGATACTACCGGGGGATCTGAATGGTGTGAGACTAACGGTGGATCTTGATGTTGTGATACTGCCGGGGATCTTAATGTTCTGATACTACCGGGGATCTTAATGTTGTGATACTACCGGGGGATTTTCATGTTGTGATACTAACGGTGGATCTTAATGTTGTGATAGTAACGGTGGATCTTAATGTTGTGATACTAACGGTGGATCTTAATGTTGTGATACTACCGTGGGACCTTAATGTTATGACACTAACGGTACATCTTAATGTTGTGATACTAACGGTGGATCTTAATGTTGTGATACTAACGGTGGATCTTAATGTTGTGATACTACCGCGGGATCTTAATGTTATGATACTAACGGTGGATCTTAATGTTGTGATACTACCGGGGGATTTTAATGTTATGATACTAACGGTGGATCTTAATGTTTTGATGCTACCGGGGGATCTTCATGTTGTGATACTACTGGGGGATCTTAATGTTGTGATACTACCGGGGGATCTTAATGTTATGATACTACCGGGGGATCTTAATGTTATGATACTAACGGTGGATCTCAATGTTGTGATACTACCGTGGGATCTTAATGTTATGATACTACCGGGGAATCTTCATGTTGTGATACTACCGGGGGATCTTAATGTTGTGATACAACGTGGGATCTGAATGTTGTGATACTACCGTGGGATTTAATGTTATGACACTAACGGGGGATCTTAATGTTGTGATACTACCGGGGGATCTTCATGTTGTGATACTAACGGTGGATCTTAATGTTGTGATACTACCGGGGGATCTTAATGTTATGATACTACCGGGGGATCTTCATGTTGTGATACTACCGTGGGATCTTAATGTTATGACACTAACGGGGGATCTTAATATTGTGATACTACCGGGGGATCTTAATGTTGTGATACTACCGTGGGATCTTAATGTTATGACACTAACGGGGGATCTTAATGTTGTGATACTACCGGGGGATCTTCATGTTGTGATACTACCGGGGGATTTTCATGTTGTGATACAACGTGGGATCTGAATGGTGTGATACTAACGGTGGATCTTAATGTTGTGATACTACCGGGGGATCTTCATGTTGTGATACTAACGGTGGATCTGAATGGTGTGATACTACCGGGGGATCTTCATGTTGTGATACAACGTGGGATCTGAATGGTGTGATACTAACGGTGGATATTAATGTTGTGATACTACCGGGGGATCTTAATGTTGTGATACTACCGGGAGATCTTAATGTTGTGATACTACCGGTGGATCTTAATGGTGTGATACTAACGGTGGATCTTAATGTTGTGATACTACCGGGGGATCTTCATGTTGTGATACTACCTGGGGATCTTAATGTTGTGATACTACCGGGGGATCTTCATGTTGTGATACAACGTGGGATCTGAATGGTGTGATACTAAAGGTGGATCTTAATGTTGTGATACTACCGGGGGATCTTCATGTTGTGATACTACCGGTGGATCCTAATGTTGTGATACTACCGGGGGATCTTCATGTTGTGATACTACCGTGGGATCTTAATGTTGTGATACTACCGGGGGATCTTCATGTTGTGATACAACGTGGGATCTGAATTGTGTGATACTACCGGTGGATCTTAATGTTGTGATACTAACGGTGGATCTTAAAGTTGTGGTACTACCGGGGGATCTTCATGTTGTGATACTACCGGTGGATCTTAATGTTGTGATACTACCGGGGGATCTTCATGTTGTGATACTAACGGGGGATCTTAAAGTTGTGATACTACCGGGGGATCTTCATGTTGTGATACTACCGGGGGATCTTAATGTTGTGATACTACCGGGGGATCTTCATGTTGTGATACTACCGGGGGATCTTCATGTTGTGATACTACCGGGGGATCTTAATGTCGTGATACTACCGGGGGATCTTCATGTTGTGATACAACGTGGGATCTGAATGGTGTGATACTAACGGTGGATCTTAATGTTGTGATACTACCGGGGGATCTTCATGTTGTGATACTACCGGGGGATCTTAATGTTGTGATACTACCGGGGGATCTTCATGTTGTGATACTACCGGGGGATCTTAATGTTGTGATACTACCGGGGGATCTTCATGTAGTGATACAACGTGGGATCTGAATGGTGTGATACTAACGGTGGATCTTAATGTTGTGATACTACCGGGGGATCTTAATGTTGTGATACTACCGGGAGATCTTAATGTTGTGATACTACCGGTGGATCTTAATGGTGTGATACTACCGGTGGATCTTAATGGTGTGATACTAACTGTGGATCTTCATGTTGTGATACTACCGGGGGATTTTCATGTTGTGATACAACGTGGGATCTGAATGGTGTGATACTAACGGTGGATCTTAATGTTGTGATACTACCGGTGGATCTTAATGTTGTGATACTAACGGTGGATCTTAATGTTGTGATACTACCGGGGGATCTTCATGTTGTGATACTACCTGGGGATCTTAATGTTGTGATACTATCGGGGTATCTTCATGTTGTGATACAACGTGGGATCTGAATGGTGTGATACTAACGGTGGATCTTAATGTTGTGATACTACCGGGGGATCTTCATGTTGTGATACTACCGGTGGATCCTAATGTTGTGATACTACCGGGGGATCTTAATGTTATGATACTACCGGGGGATCTTCATGTTGTGATACTACCGGTGGATCTTAATGTTGTGATACTACCGGGGGATCTTAATGTTATGATACTACCGGGGGATCTTAATGTTGCGATACTACCGGGGGATCTTAATGTTGTGATACAACGTGGGATCTGAATGGTGTGATACTAACGGTGGATCTTAATGTTGTGATACTACCGGGGGATCTTCATGTTGTGATACTACCGGTGGATCCTAATGTTGTGATACTACCGGTGGATCTTAATGTGATACTAACGGTGGATCTTAATGTTGTGATACTACCGGGGGATCTTAATGTTATGATACTAACGGTGGATCTTAATGTTGTGATACTACCGGGGGATCTTCATGTTGTGATACTACCGGGGGATCTTCATGTTGTGATACTACCGGGAGATCTGAATGGTGTGAGACTAACGGTGGATCTTGATGTTGTGATACTGCCGGGGATCTTAATGTTGTGATACTACCGGGGATCTTAATGTTGTGATACTACCGGGGGATTTTCATGTTGTGATACTAACGGTGGATCTTAATGTTGTGATAGTAACGGTGGATCTTAATGTTGTGATACTAACGGTGGATCTTAATGTTGTGATACTACCGTGGGATCTTAATGTTATGACACTAACGGTACATCTTAATGTTGTGATACTAACGGTGGATCTTAATGTTGTGATACTAACGGTGGATCTTAATGTTGTGATACTACCGTGGGATCTTAATGTTATGATACTAACGGTGGATCTTAATGTTGTGATACTACCGGGGGATTTTAATGTTATGATACTAACGGTGGATCTTAATGTTTTGATACTACCGGGGGATCTTCATGTTGTGATACTACTGGGGGATCTTAATGTTGTGATACTACCGGGGGATCTTAATGTTATGATACTACCGGGGGATCTTAATATTATGATACTAACGGTGGATCTCAATGTTGTGATACTACCGTGGGATCTTAATGTTATGATACTACCGGGGGATCTTCATGTTGTGATACTACCGGGGGATCTTAATGTTGTGATACAACGTGGGATCTGAATGTTGTGATACTTCCGTGGGATTTAATGTTATGACACTAACGGGGGATCTTAATGTTGTGATACTACCGGGGGATCTTCATGTTGTGATACTAACGGTGGATCTTAATGTTGTGATACTACCGGGGGATCTTAATGTTATGATACTACCGGGGGATCTTCATGTTGTGATACTACCGTGGGATCTTAATGTTATGACACTAACGGGGGATCTTAATATTGTGATACTACCGGGGGATCTTAATGTTGTGATACTACCGTGGGATCTTAATGTTATGACACTAACGGGGGATCTTAATGTTGTGATACTACCGGGGGATCTTCATGTTGTGATACTACCGGGGGATTTTCATGTTGTGATACAACGTGGGATCTGAATGGTGTGATACTAACGGTGGATCTTAATGTTGTGATACTACCGGGGGATCTTCATGTTGTGATACTAACGGTGGATCTGAATGGTGTGATACTACCGGGGGATCTTAATGTTATGACACTAACGGGGGATCTTAATATTGTGATACTACCGGGGGATCTTAATGTTGTGATACTACCGTGGGATCTTAATGTTATGACACTAACGGGGGATCTTAATGTTGTGATACTACCGGGGGATCTTCATGTTGTGATACTACCGGGGGATCTTAATGTTGTGATACAACGTGGGATCTGAATGGTGTGATACTAACGGTGGATCTTAATATTGTGATACTAACGGTGGATCTTAATGTTATGACACTAACGGTGGATCTTCATGTTGTGATACTACCGGGGGATTTTCATGTTGTGATACTACCGGGGGATCTTAATGTTGTGATACAACGTGGGATCTGAATGGTGTGATACTACCGGGGGATCTTAATGTCGTGATACAACGTGGGATCTGAATGGTGTGATACTACCGGGGGATCTTCATGTTGTGATACTACAGGGGGAATTTCATGTTGTAATACTACCGGGGGATCTTAATGTTGTGATACTAACGGTGGATCTTAATGTTATGACACTAACGGTGGATCTTAATCTTGTGATACTACCGGGGGATTTTCATGTTGTGATACTAACGGTGGATCTTAATTTTGTGATACTACCGGGGGATCTTCATGTTGTGATACTACCGGGGGATCTTAATGTTGTGATACAACGTGGGATCTGAATGGTGTGATACTACCGGGGGATCTTCATGTTGTGATACTACCGGGGGATCTTCATGTTGTGATACTACCGGGGGATTTTCATGTTGTGATACAACGTGGGATCTGAATGGTGTGATACTAACGGTGGATCTTAATGTTGTGATACTACCGGTGGATCTTAATGTTGTGATACTAACGGTGGATCTTAATGTTGTGATACTACCGGGGGATCTTAATGTTATGATACTAACGGTGGATCTTAATGTTGTGATACTACCGGTGGATCTTAATGTGATACTAACGGTGGATCTTAATGTTGTGATACTACCGGGGGATCTTAATGTTATGATACTAACGGTGGATCTTAGTGTTGTGATACTACCGGGGGATCTTCATGTTGTGATACTACCGGGGGATCTTCATGTTGTGATACTACCGGTGGATCTTAATGTTGTGATACTAACGGTGGATCTTCATGTTGTGATACTACCGGTGGATCTTAATGTTGTGATACTACCGGGGGATTTTCATGTTGTGATACTGACGGTGGATCTTAATGTTGTGATACTACCGGGGGATCTTCATGTTGTGATACTACCGGGGGATTTTCATGTTGTGATACAACGTGGGATCTGAATGGTGTGATACTAACGGTGGATCTTAATGTTGTGATACTACCGGGGGATCTTCATGTTGTGATACTACCGGTGGATCTTAATGTTGTGATACTACCGGTGGATCTTAATGTTGTGATACTAACGGTGGATCTTAATGTTGTGATACTACCGGGGGATCTTAATGTTATGATATTAACGGTGGATCTTAATGGTGTGATACTACCGGGGGATCTTCATGTTGTGATACTACCTGTGGATCTTAACGTTGTGATACTACCGGGGGATTTTCATGTTGTGATACTAACGGTGGATCTTAATGTTGTGATACTACCGGGGGATCGTCATGTTGTGATACTACCGGGGGATTTTCATGTTGTGATACAACGTGGAATCTGAATGGTGTGATACTAACGGTGGATCTTAATGTTGTGATACTACTGGGGGATGTTCATGTTGTGATACTACCGGGGGATCTTCATGTTGTGATACTAACGGTGGATCTTAATGTTGTGATACTAACGGTGGATTTTAATGTTGTGATACTACCGTGGGATCTTAATGATATGACACTGACGGTGGATCTTAATGTTGTGATACTACCGGGGGATCTTCATGTTGTGATACTACCGGGGGATCTTCATGTTGTGATACTACCGGGGGATCTTCATGTTGTTATACTACCGGGGGATCTTAATGGTGTGATACTACCGGGGGATTTTCATGTTCTGATACAACGTGGGATCTTCATGTTGTGATACTACCGGTGGATCTTAATGTTGTGATACTACCGGGGGATATTCATGTTGTGATACTACCGGGGGATCTTAATGTTGTGATACTACCGGGGGATCTTCATGTTGTGATACTACCGGGGGATTTTCATGTTGTGATACTAACGGTGGATCTTCATGTTGTGATACTACCGGGGGATCTGAATGGTGTGATACTACCGGTGGATCTTAATGTTGTGATACTACCGGGGGATCTTCATGTTGTGATACTACCGGGGGATTTTTATGTTGTGATACAACGTGGGATCTGAATGGTGTGATACTAACGGTGGATCTTAATGTTGTGATACTACCGGGGGATCTTCATGTTGTGATACTACCGGGGGATTTTCATGTTGTGATACAACGTGGGATCTGAATGGTGTGATACTAACGGTGGATCTTAATGTTGTGATACTACCGGGGGATCTTCATGTTGTGATACTACCGGGGGATCTTAATGTTGTGATACTACCGGGGGAACTTAATGTTGTGATACTACCGGGCGATTTTCATGTTGTGATACAACGTGGGATCTGAATGGTGTGATACTACCGGGGGATCTTAATGTTGTGATACTACCGGGGGATCTTAATGTTGTGATACTACCGGGGGATCTTAATGTTGTGATACTACCGGGGGATCTTCATGTTGTGATACTACCGGGGGATTTTCATGTTGTGATACAACGTGGGATCTGAATGGTGTGATACTAACGGTGGATCTTAATGTTGTGATACTACCGGGGGATCTTCATGTTGTGATACTACCGGGGGATTTTCATGTTGTGATACAACGTGGGATCTGAATGGTGTGATACTAACGGTGGATCTTAATGTTGTGATACTACCGGGGGATCTTCATGTTGTGATACTACCGGTGGATCTTAATGTTGTGGTACTACCGGTGGATCTTAATGTTGTGATACTAACGGTGGATCTTAATGTTGTGATACTACCGGGGGATCTTAATGTTATGATACTAACGGTGGATCTTAATGGTGTGATACTACCGGGGGATTTTCATGTTGTGATACAACGTGGGATCTTCATGTTGTGATACTACCGGGGGATCTGAATGGTGTGATACTAACGGTGGATCTTAATGTTGTGATACTACCGGGGGATCTTCATGTTGTGATACTAACGGTGGATCTTAATGTTGTGATACTACCGGGGCATCTAAATGTTATGATACTAACGGTGGATCTTAATGTTGTGATACTACCTGGGGATTCTCATGTTGTGATACTACCGGGGGATCTTCATGTTGTGATACTACCGGGGGATCTTAATGTTGTGATACAACGTGGGATCTGAATGGTGTGATACTACCGGGGGATCTTAATGTTGTGATACTACCGGGGGATCTTCATGTTGTGATACTACCGGGGGATCTTCATGTTGTGATACTAACGGTGGATCTTAATGTTGTGATACTACCGGGGGATCTTAATGTTATGATACTACCGGTGGATCTTAATGTTGTGATACTACCGGGGGATCTTAATGTTATGATACTAACGGTGGATCTTCATGTTGTGATACTACCGGGGGATCTTAATGTTATGATACTAACGGTGGATCTTAATGTTGTGATACTACCGGGGGATCTGAATGGTGTGATACTAACGGTTGATCTTAATGTTGTGATACTACCGGGGGATCTTCATGTTGTGATACTACCGGGGGATCTTAATGTTGTGATACTACCGGGGATCTTCATGTTGTGATACTACCGGGGGATCTGAATGGTGTGATACTAGCGGTGGATCTTAATGTTGTGATACTACCGGGGGATCTTCATGTTGTGATACTACCGGGGGATCTTCATGTTGTGATACTACGGGGGATCTTCATGTTGTGATACAACGTGGGATCTGAATGGTGTGATACTAACGGTGGATCTTAATGTTGTGATACTACCGGGGATCTTAATGTTATGATACTAACGGTGGATCTAATGTTGTTATACTACCGGGGGATCTTAATGTTATGATACTAACGGTGGATCTTAATGTTGTGATACTACCGGGTGATCTTAATGTTGTGATACTACCGGGGGATCTTCATGTTGTGATAGTACCGGGGGATCTTCATGTTGTGATACTACCGGGGGATTTTCATGTTGTGATACAACGTGGGATCTGAATGGTGTGATACTACCGGGGGATTTTCATGTTGTGATACAACGTGGGATCTGAATGGTGTGATACTAACGGTGGATCTTAATGTTGTGATACTAACGGTGGATCTTAATGTTGTGATACTAACGGTGGATCTTAATGTTGTGATACTACCGGGGGATCTTCATGTTGTGATACTACCGGTGGATCTTAATGTTGTGATACTACCGGTGGATCTTAATGTTGTGATACAACGTGGGATCTTCATGTTGTGATACTACCGGGGGATCTTCATGTTGTGATACTACCGGGGGATTTTCATGTTGTGATACAACGTGGGATCTGAATGGTGTGATACTACCGGGGGATTTTCATGTTGTGATACAACGTGGGATCTGAATGTTGTGATACTAACGGTGGACCTTAATGTTGTGATACTAACGGTGGATCTTAATTTTGTGATACTACCGGGGGATCTTAATGTTGTGATACTACCGGGGGATCTTAATGTTGTGATACTACCGGGGGATCTTTATATTATGATACTAACGGTGGATCTTAATGTTGTGATACTACCGGGGGATCTTCATGTTGTGATAATACCGGGGGATCTTCATGTTGTGATACTACCGGTGGATCTTAATGTTGTGATACTACCGGGGGATCTTCATGTTGTGATACTACCGGGGGATCTCAATGTTGTGATACAACGTGGGATCTGAATGGTGTGATACTACCGGGGGATCTTAATGTTGTGATACTACCGGGGATCTTAATGTTATGACACTAACGGTGGATCTTAATGTTGTGATACTACCGGGGGATCTTCATGTTGTGATACTACCGGTGGATCTTAATGTTGTTATGCTACCGGGGGAGCTTAATGTTGTGATGCTACCGGGGGATCTTAATATTGTGATACTACCGGGGGATCTTAATGTTGTGATACTACCGGGGGATCTTTATATTATGATACTAACGGTGGAACTTAATGTTGTGATACTACCGGGGGATCTTCATGTTGTGATACTACCGGGGGATCTTCATGTTGTGATACTACCGGTGGATCTTAATGTTGTGATACTACCGGGGGATCTTCATGTTGTGATACTACCGGGGGATCTTAATGTTGCGATACAACGTGGGATCTAAATGGTGTGATACTACCGGGGGATCTTAATGTTGTGATACTACCGGGGATCTTAATGTTATGACACTAACGGTGGATCTTAATGTTGTGATACTACCGGGGGATCTTAATGTTGTGATACTACCGGGGGATCTTAATATTGTGCTATTACCGGGGGATCAATCAATCAATACTGATCTGCATTTAGGGCAGTCGCCCAGGTGGCAGATTCCCTATCTGTTGCTTTCCTAGCCTTTTCCGAAATGATTTCAAAGAAATTGGAAATTTATTGAACATCTCCCTTGGTAAGTTATTCCAATCCCTAACTCCCCTTCCTATAAATGAATATTTAACCCAGTTTGTCCTCTTGAATTCCAACTTTATATTCATATCGTGATCTTTCCTACTTTTATAAACGCCATTCAAACCTATTCGTCTACTAATGTCATTCCACGCCATCTTTCCGCTGACAGCTCGGAATATACCACTTAGTCGAGCAGCTCTTCTCCTTTCTCTCAATTCTTCCCAACCCAAACATTGCAACATTTTTGTAACGCTATTATTTTGTCGGAAATCACCCAGAACAAATCGAGCTGCTTTTCTTTGGATTTTTTCCAGTTCTTGAATCAGGTAATCCTGGTGAGGGTCCCATACACTGGAACCATACTCTAGTTGGGGTCTTACCAGAGACTTATATGCACTCTCCTTTACATCCTTACTACAATCCCTAAACACCCTCATAACCATGTGTAGAGATCGGTACCCTTTATTTACAATCCAAGTTATGTGATTACCCCAGTGAAGATCTTTCCTTATATTAACACCTAGATACTTACAATGATCCCCAAAAGGAACTTTCACCCCATCAACGCAGTAATTAAAACCGAGAGGACTTTTCCTATTTGTGAAACTCACAACCTGACTTTTAGCCCCGTCTATCAACATACCATTGCCTGCTGTCCATCTCACAACATTTTCGAGGTCACGTTGCAGTTGCTCACAATCTTGTAACTTATTTATCACTCTATAGAGAATAACATCATCCGCCAAAAGCCTTACCTCCGATTCCACTCCTTTACTCATATCATTTATATATATAAGAAAACATAAAGATCCGATAACACTGCCCTGAGGAACTCCCCTCTCAACCATTACAGGGCGGACAAAGCTTCACCTACTCTAACTCTCTGAGATCTATTTTCTAGAAATATAGCAACCCATTCACTCACTCTTTTGTCTAGTCCAATTGCACTCATTTTTTCCAGTAGTGCCCATGATCCACCCTATCAAATGCTTTAGACATGTCAATCGCGATACAGTCCATTTGACCTCCGGAATCCAAGATATCTGCTATATCTTGCTGGAATCCTACAAGTTGAGCTTCAGTGGAATAACCTTTCCTAAAATCGAATTGCCTTCCATCGAACCAGTTATTAATTTCACAAACATGTCTAATATAATCAGAAAGAATGCCTTCCCAAAGCTTACATACAATGCATGTCAAACTTACTGGCCTGTAATTTTCAGCTTTATGTCTATCACCCTTTCCTTTATACACAGGGGCTACTATAGCAACTCTCCATTCATCTGGTATAGCTCCTTCGACCAAACAATAATCAAATAAGTACCTCAGATATGGTACTACATTCCAACCCATTGTCTTTAGTATATCCCCAGAAATCTGATCAATTCCAGCCGCTTTTCTAGTTTTCAACTTTTGTATCTTATTGTAAATATCATTGTTATAATATGTAAATTTTATTACTTCTTTGGCCTTAGTCTCTTCCTCTATCTCGACATTATCCTTGTAACCAACAATCTTTACATACTGCTGACTGAATACTTCTGCCTTTTGAAGATCCTCACATACACACTCCCCTTGTTCATTAATTATTCCTGGAATGTCCTTCTTAGAACCTGTTTCTGCCTTAAAATACCTATACATACCCTTCCATTTTTCACTAAAATTTGTATGACTGTCAATTATGCTTGCCATCGTGTTATCCTTAGCTGCCTTCTTTGCTAGATTCAATTTTCTAGTAAGTTCCTTCAATTTCTCCTTACTTCCACAGCCATTTCTAACTCTATTTCTTTCCAGTCTGCACCTCCTTCTTAGTCTCTTTATTTCTCTATTATAATAAGGTGGGTCTTTACCATTCCTTACCACCCTTAAAGGTACAGACCTGTTTTCGCATTCCTCAACAATTTCTTTAAACCCATCCCAGAGTCTGTTTATATTTTTATTTACCGTTTTCCACCGATCATAGTTACTTTTTAGAAACTGCCCCATACCTGCTTTATCAGCCATATGGTACTGCCTAACTGTCCTACTTTTAAGACCTTCCTTTCTATCGCATTTATTTTTAACTACCACAAAAACAGCTTCATGATCACTAATACCATCTATTACTTCAGTTTCCCTATAGAGCTCATCTGGTTTTATCAGCACCACATCCAGGATATTTTTCCCTCTGGTTGGTTCCATCACTTTCTGAATCACCTGTCCTTCCCATATTAACTTATTTGCCATTTGTTGGTCATGCTTCCTGTCGTTCGCATTTCCTTCCCAATTGACATCTGGCAAATTCAGATCTCCCGCTACAATCACATTTCTATCCATGTCGTTTCCCACATAGCTGACTATCCTATCAATTAATTCCGAATCCGCATCAGTGCTACCCTTTCCCGATCTGTACACTCCAAATATATCAAGTTGCCTATTATCTTTAGAAATGAGCCTTACACATAGAATTTCATGTGTCTCATCTTTAACTTTTTCGTAGCTTACAAATTCTTCTTTCACCAGAATGAAAACTCCCCCTCCCACCTTTCCTATCCTATCTCTACGATACACCCTCCTGTGCCGTGAGAAAATTTCTGCATCCATTATATCATTTCTCAGCCATGATTCAACTCCTATTACAATATCTGGTAAATATATATCTATTAAATTACTTAATTCTATTCCTTTCTTTACAATACTTCTACAGTTCAGCACTAACAATTTTATGTCATCCCTACTTGATTTCCAGTTCCCTGTTCTTATTGTTCTATTGTTCTATTGTTCTATTGTTATTATTGTTATGATACTACCGGGGATCATAATGTTGTGATACTACCGGGGGTTCTTAATGTTGTGATTCGACCGGGAGATCTTAATGTTGTGATACTACTGCGGGATGCTATCACATGGAAATCTTAATGTTGTGATACTACCGGGAGATCTTAATGTAGTGCCATTACAGGGAGATCTTAATGTTGTGATACTACCGGGGGATCTTAACATTGTGATACTACGGGGGATATTAATTTTGTGATACTATCGGGGGATCCCAATGTTGTGATACTGCCGTCGTTCTAAATGTTGTGATACTACCGGGGGTTCTAAATGTTGTGCTATCACCGGGAGATTTTTATATTGTGCTATCACCGGTGGATATTAATGCTGTGATACTACCGTGGGATCTTAATGTTATGATACTAACGGTGGATGTACTATCGGGGGATCTTAATGTTGTGATACAACGTGGGATCTGAATGGTGTGATACTACCGGGGATTTTAATATTGTGATACTTCCCGAGGATCTTAATCTTTTGAAACTACCGGTGGAACTTAATGTTGTGATACTACCGGGGGATCTTCATGTTGTGATACTACCGGGGATCTTAATGTTGTGATACTTCCAGGGGATCTTAATCTTGTGAAACTACCGGTGATCTTAATGTTGTTACACTACGGGGCATCTTAATCTTGTGATACTACCGGTGGATCTTAATTTTGATATACTATGGGGGATCATAATGTTGTGATACTAAGGGGGGACCGTAATGTTGTGATACTAAGGGGGACATCAATATTGTGATACTACGGGGATCTTAATGTTGTCATACTACGGGGGATCATAATGTTGTGATACTACCGTTTTTTCTTAATGTTGTGATACTTGCGGGAGATATTAATGTTGTGATACTACCGGGGGATCTTAATGTTGTGATACAAAGGGGGTATCTTTTTGTTGTGATACTGAGGGAAATCTTAATTTTGTGACACTATTGGGGATCTTAATGTTGTGATACTGCGGGGGATCTTAATGTTGTGATACTACGGGAGTTCTTAATGTTGTGATACTACAGGGGATCTTAATGTTGTGATACTACTGGGGATCGTAATGCTGTGATACTACTGGGGATCTTAATGTTGTGATACTACCGGGAGATCTTAATGTAGTGATACTACGGCGGATCTTAATGTCGTGATACTACCGGGAGATCTTAATGTTGTGATACTACGGGGATCTTAATGTTGTGATACTACGGGGAATCTTAATGTTGTGATACTACGGGGAATCTTAATGTTGTAATACTACGGGGAATCTTAATGCTGTGATACTACGGGGGTTCTTAATGTTGTGATACTACGGGGATTTTAAAGTTGTGCATTCACCGGGAGATCTCAATGTTGTGATATTACCGGGGGATCTGAATGTTGTGATACTACGGGGGTTATTAATTTTGTTATACTACCGGGAGATCTTAATGTTGTGATACTACGGCGGATCTTAATGTTGTGCTATCACCGGGATATATAATGTTGCGATACTACCGGGGGATCTTAAAGTTGTGATTCGACCGGGAGATCTTAATGTTGTGATAATACTGCGGGATCTTAATATTATGCTATCACGTGGAAATGTTAATGTGTTGATACTACCGGGAGATCTTAATGTAGTGCCGTTACAGGGTGATCTTCATGTTGTGATACTACCGGGGGATCTTAACGTTGTGATACTACGGGGGATATTAATTTTGTGATACTATCGGGGGATCTCAATGTTGTGATACTGCCGGTGGATCTAAATGTTGTGATAGTACCGGGGGTTCTAAATGTTGTGCTATCACCGGGAGATTTTTATATTGTGCTATTACCGGTGGATATTACTTGTTGGCTGAATGGTCAGCGTACTGGCCTTCGGTTCAGAGGGTCCCGGGTTCGATTCCCGGCCGGGTCGGGGATTTTAACTTTAATTGGTTAATTCCAATGGCCCGGGGTCTGGGCGTTTGTGCTGTCTCCAACATCCCTGCAACTCACACACCACACATAACACTATCCTCCACCACAATAACACGCAGTTACCTACATATGGCAGATGCCGCCCACCCTCATCGGAGGGTCTGCCTTACAAGGGCTGCACTCGGCTAGAAATAGCCAAACGAAATTAGTACACCGGTGGATATTAATGCTGTGATACTACCGTGGGATCTTAATGTTATGACACTAACGGTGGATCTACTATCGGGGGATCTTAATGATGTAATACAACGTGGGATCTGAATGGTGTGATACTACCGGGGATCTTAATATTGTGATACCTCCTGGGGATCTTAATCTTTTGATACTACCGGTGGAACTTAATGTTGTGTTACTACTGGGGGATCTTCATGTTGTGATGCTATCGGGGGATCTTAATGATGTGATACAACGTGGGATCTGAATGGTGTGTTACTACCGGGGATCTTAAGGTTGTGATACTACTCGGGGATTTAAACGTTGTGATACAACCGGGAGATATTAATGTTGTGATATTACCGGGGGATTTTAATGTTGTGATATTACCGCGGGATCTAAATGTTGTGCTATCCCCGGGGGATCTTAATGTAATGCTATCAACGGGGGATCCTAATTTTGTGATACTGCCGGGGGATCTTAGTGTTGTGATACTACGAGGGGATCTTAATATTGTGATACTAGCGGGGATCTTAATATTGTGATACTTCCTGGGGATCTTAATTTTTTTATACTACGGGTGGAAATTAATGTTGTGATACTACCGGGGGATCTTCATGTTGTGATGCTATCGGGGGATCTTAAGGTTGTAATACAACGTGGGATCTGAATGGTGTGATACTACCGGGGATCTTAATATTGTGATACTTCCTGGGGACCTTAAATTTTTGATACTACGGGTGGAAATTAATGTTGTGATACTACCGGGGATCTTAATGTTGTGACACTACCAGGGGATCTAAATATTGTGATACTACCGGGAGATCTTAATGTTGTGCTATCCACGGGGGATTATAATTTTGTGATATTACAGGGGATCATAATGTTGTGATACTACCGGTGGATCTTAGTGTTGTGATACTACGGGGGGATCTTAGTAGTATAATGGGAGAGTTCGGCGGCCACCGCCACCTCCGGCTCCCAGTGGCCACCTCCACCTCCACCTCAGCCAGAGGCCTCCCAGTGGCCACCTCCACCTCAGCCAGAGGCCTCTTCCAGTGCTGCCAACTTAACCTAACTAGCGCGAAATTTGAATTTGTAAACAAAGCCACGTGCTTTTTGACAGCTGACATCGACAACAACGCATCGCTAACCTCAGTACTGCCATCTTGACGGGCCTAAACCTCAGTAGTGCCAACTTAACCTAACTAGCTCGAGATAAACAAAGCCACGTGTTTTTTGACAACCACGTGCTTTTTGACAGATTTGTAAACAAAGCCACGTGCTTTTTGACAGACAACAACGCATCGCTAACCTCAGTACTGCCATCTTGACGGGCCTAAACCTCAGTAGTGCCAACTTAACCTAACTAGCATGACGTAAACAAAGCCACGTGTTTTTTGACAACCACGTGCTTTTTGACAGATTTGTAAACAAAGCCACGTGCTTTTTTGACAGACAACAACGCATCGCTAACCTCAGTACTGCCATCTTGACGGACCTAAACCTTAGTGGTACCAACTTAACCTCACTAGCGAGAGGTAAACAAAGCCACGTGCTTTTTGACAACCACGTGCTTTTTGACAGCTGCCATCCGCCATCTTTGAGCACCGTGCTGCCCTCTTTCGTCACCTGTCATCGGCAGTGCTGCCATCTTGACGGGTCTAAGCCTTAGTGCTACCAACTTAACCTAACTAGCGCGAGGTAAACAAAGCCACGTGCAGCTGTCATCCGCCATCTTTGAGCACAGTGCTGCCCTCTTTAGCTACTTACCTTTGAAATGTGGTGGCGGATAATTTGAAAAATGCTTTTTTTTGACAGCAGCCATCTTGCATCGCAAACCTCAGTGCTGCCCTCTTTAGCTAGATACCTGTGGTGGCAGGCAATTCCACGTGACAGCAGCCATCTTTAATCAAGAGAGCACCGTGCTGCCCTCTATGTGGTGGCGGCAAATTCCACGTGCTCTTGTTTGAAAACAAACTCACGTGCTTTTTTGACAGCTGTCATCCGCTATCTTTAATCCAGAGAGAACAGTGCTGCCCTCTATGTGGTGGCGGCAAATTGAAAAATTCCACGTGCTCTTGTTTGAAAACATACTCACGTGCTTTTTTTGACAGCTGTCATCCGCCATCTTTAATCCAGAGAGAACAGTGCTGCACTCTATGTGGTGGCGGCAAATTCCACGTGCTCTTGTTTGAAAACATACTCACGTGCTTTTTTGACAGCTGTCATCCGCCATCTTTGAGAACAGTGCTGCCCTCTATGTGGTGGCGGCAAATTGAAAAATTCCACGTGCTCTTGTTTGAAAACATACTCACGTGCTTTTTTTGACAGCTGTCATCCGCCATCTTTGAGAACAGTGCTGCACTCTATGTGGTGGCGGCAAATTCCACGTGCTCTTGTTTGAAAACATACTCACGTGCTTTTTTGACAGCTGTCATCCGCCATCTTTGAGAACAGTGCTGCCCTCTATGTGGTGGCGGCAAATTGAAAAATTCCACGTGCTCTTGTTTGAAAACATACTCACGTGCTTTTTTGACAGCTGTCATCCGCCATCTTTGAGAACAGTGCTGCCCTCGGCGGCAAATTCCACGTGCTCTTGTTTGGAAACAAAGCTTTTAATCCAGAGAGAACAGTGCTGCCCCGGTGGTGGCAAATTCTACGTGCTTTACAAAGCTATGTGCTTTTTTGACAAAAAAAAAATTCTGCTCTCGAGATACTTACCGAACTATACTTACGAAACTGCTCATCACCTTCTTTCTTCTTCTATGAGTAATAAACAAAAACTCTATCCTGCAAATAAGGAGCGGGAGGAAGGTGATACCTAACCTAAAATAAAAGAATATGCCAATTCTACATTATTTATTTACATCTTGTATGTACAAGTTTTATCTCGAATCATTTTACCCTAGCGTACTTCTCGATGCAATTCTTGAATGTACAAGTTTAGACTTGCCGTACCAGCGTTCCTCTCCCGAATTGTGATGTAAGACAGCGTAACGTAAGTACACACACCTCTAGCATAATGTTTATGTAAAGTAGTACTTATCAATACTACTATGCCCCCAGGCTAGCGTGTTGGTAGAATTTGGAATGACAAACCGTTTACAATCATCGCTATTAAGGGCTACCTTACTAATTATATGAGTGTACAACTGATGCTTCTTGCTTCTAATGACAGACATTTGCTTATGCAAAACAGGTGGATTACTTTTAATGCAATTGTTATAGTTTTCAAAACTTAGCTGATTCTGAACGACATTCTTTTTAACCCCCTTCAATCTCTTTATTTGTAGTTCATTTAAGAGTTTTATGCAATATGACTTGGATTTAGTACCTACAAATGAATCGATAATATTCCCAGCACATTCATCTTTCATTTTACCTAGAACCTTTTTGTTCACTAGCGGTAGATGATATTGATTATCTGCAGGATAGTTACTCGTATCAAACCTACCCAAGTCAGGCTTTATATTATTGTAATAGTCATCAGTTTTGATTTGATAAATAAACGAATCGGTATCTGTGTAGAGCAATTGCGCATTATGCGCGTACTTCTTCATCATATAATCGTAATGGAATTCATACATGAGTGTTTTAGCCAATTCAAGTACTGTGAAGCCGACGTAGGTAGGTTTGTCATACTTAACCTTGACACGATTCATCTGTATAATAACTAAATTCTCATGTATGATGGTGCAGCTGTGGAAATTTGGTTTACTTATTAAATAGTTAGCACCATACCTTTTCTTAATATTATCCCAGTTTGTAATCAATTTTACATCAACGCGTTTGTCAACATTCTCCATAGTCTTACCAAACACACTATTATTCATGAGCTTGTAGAAATCTTTTTCAAACTCGTTAACCGCATTCGTTCTTAAATTATTGTTCAGATCGATATATGGCTTTAGCCACGGTGACTGATTAAATTCTAGTACGCGATGAATTTTGGATAACTTCAAACCATGCTGCAAACACTGTTTTAAATTTCGGTAATGAATGATATACTTAGATTCATCGCATAAATTAGCAATGAGCATTTTCGTCGTTGATGCAATGTACGGGGACTTCATATTTTCAGGGCAGAACGGTAGGTCATTATGAGAAGTGTGTAACTCTTTAGGATACTGTAAGTCAACTTCGAGGAAATAACCTTTATGAGCTTCATCACCTAGGGCGTGTAGCTGTAAAGCATCAATTTCGCACTGCGTCAGCCAGCGGAAACCACTCACCGGTAGATGCTGACTCATCGCCCACCCATACTGATTATTAGCATCGAGGTAAACGATATACCGAGATTCCTGACTGGAATCGAAACTCGGCATGTACTTATTATTAGCACTCGAATACCGGCCGCTGCACTGACTCAGACCGCCTCGAATGGATGCTTTTATAAAGTGCACCATATCGATATCGGACAGCAGTTCCAAATTCACACGCGTGTGTTTCAACATCGCGTCCCAACTTAACCCAGGTGCAGTAAAATACTGACATGGGTCAAGGCTGTAGGTGTTCATGCAAACACAGCGAAAATTTTCAAAAACATCAGCTAACAAAAGTACATCTGTCTTTAAATATAAATCGGAGTATTCACCCAGCGTTTGAATGTGGAACTGCTCCCAGATATGTTGTGCATGTAAATAGTCATCATCACTAATATCTGCTGAATTCAGCGAGCTGTAAAAGGATTGTTTCGATGGTAAGGCACGTTCTTCGAGGCGGTCTAAGCAGTCGAGATATTCGTAACAAAAAACACCCTTACGCCGAAGTAAATTAAACTGCGCTTCTTCAGGGAAAACGCGTCGAATTTCCGTAAATTGTTCAGGCTGTAAATGACTAGAAAGTTTATCGAGGCTACTCGCCATAAAGCGAAACGAGTCAAGGAATCTCAGTTTTATAGAATGCTCAGCATCTACTTTTACAGACTTTGCAAACGCAATGTACCGCTCTTTATTCTGAGGGATTATATCTACTTTTTCATCCGAAGCTCCAAATTGTGAAATGATGAAATGAGAGTCGTAACCAGATAAGTTATGAAAAATTACAGGGATAAATTTAGGAACTCTATACTTAAGATTACAGCTATAATGAGCGGCACATCTGTAGAAACCAGTTAAATGATCATGATCAAAAACTTTAGGGTCATTTTCGGAAAATTCCCCATCACAAATGCTACACTTTGTAGCACGTTCATGATCATTTAACTGAATGTCGGTGAGTGGCTTCATAGGAATATTACTATTCAGAATACGACCGAGACGAACTGCATCACTTTCAAGTCTTTCTAAAAATACTTTAGCAGCATCATGTCCTCGATACAGCTCTAACTTGTTAAGCGTACTATCGTAACTACACTTGATGTAATACGCGAAGCTATACGGGACATGCATGTGCGTAGTATTAGTGAAAGAGTTGTCAGGATTAGGTGAGCATGTGTTGCATGGCGTGAGGATGGCTTCAAAGTCTGCATAAATCGCGAACGGTACCCACATCTGCTTATGAAAATTTGTAAATTTTAAAACATTATTGCCTGTAGTAGGTATCTCCGTACGTACATGATTGCAGTCATTCTTGGAATGCTTCGTTAACTGATCTTCATTTCTGAAATACTGCAAGCATCCATCACATAGCCACTTTTTACCATTACGTTTTGACAACTGACTGCCAACAAGTCTACTCAGATTTTTAATCCAGCAAAAGTGGCTATTCTCACTGTTCTCAATATAGAGTAAATTAACGTGAGTACTCTTCTTATGACATGTATAATACAGAGGACCTACTACAGACTTTTTCTCTACACCATACACATTGATACTAATGTTATTTAGTTCCTCAAAGCGCTTAATATCCTTTATCTGCACAGGAAATTCTATACTATCGAAATTTAGCCGCGTTGAATAGTGTGGATAGGATGATGTTCTCTTAGCTACGTCTGATTTCGCAGGATTTAAAGCCGACATCACCGCCCATGCGAAACATGCTTCGTCATTGTTTTGGATGTTTACAACAGCTTCTTTTCGCTGAATCCATGCCGGCAGCTCGATGTACGATGAACCTCGCATGGGATTGTACTTATTGATGTTAACTTCTAGATACATTATCTCAACTAAAGCCCACCCTGATTCCTTTTCCTGAAATTCCTCGCTCTTAGTTGAAATAATGTTAGAGACATCCCTAAGTACATCACCAAAATTAGTCGACTCACTTATGACAAAATTCTTCGTATTAAATGATTTAATGTCCGTTATTTCGGATTCATCCGTGCTTTTAATGTACAAGGCGAAAAGTTCAAAATTAACTTTAAATAAACTATGATTGGACAAAGATTTAGCAAGAAGCTGTTGTACATCCGGTTGAACGCAATTTAAAAAGTTTGAAGTGCTCTGAAACTTTTGACTGGTGCGAATTCGGTAACTAGCAATCCTACTTTTAAATGCTGTATTAATTTCCTCGATGTTTGCATTACTACCACTTCTACACGCATTATTTTTATGCGCATTACTCCGTAAGTGTCCCTGAAAATGCGAAGATGGTACATCAGTGTTACAGTGCTCGCAGTGAATAGTTTGAAGTTCATTTTTCCTAGGTTTTTTACTACTAGTACTTTCTACAGCTACATCAGTAGCTGCACGCTTTTTCCCTACTACTACCTGAGGGCGAGTAGATATTTGATGTACCTCTGCTAAGTGAGCCTGGTATTGCTCTACATTAGCGAAGTACAGCCCGCAAACATCACATAAAGCAGATGTTATGCTAGGGTGTTTTGCTTTTATATGACGTGCGAGGTTATCCCGTCTTGCGAACGTTGTCTTACACTGTTCGCAGGGGAACATAGTAGGGTTATAGTCGCAAGCAGATAGCTGATGATGTTTTGTTTTTACATGGCGTGTAAGGCTGTCACGTCTTGTGAACATTGCTTTACACAGCTCGCATGGGAACATAGTGTCTTCTCTTTCTTCGAATAAAGTGCTTAGGTGAACAGCGTATGCAACAAGTTCTGAAAAGAGAACAACCAATAGAGATTAGCCTAAAGTTGCGATGTTCAACCTATAGAGGTTGGACATGGCTGTGAGTTAGGCCTATAGCATGAGGATTGAAGAGAACGACTAAAGTTACGATGTTCGGAAGAAACCAAGTTTCAACCTGTTGAGGACAGACATAGCTACGTGTGCGTGTTTGAAATTATACTACGTCTATAGTATGTAGATTAAAGAGAACTATTTATCAATAGACTAAAGTTACGGAAGAAACCAAGTTTAAGCCTGTTGAGGACGGACATAGCTATGTACGCACCTCGTCTATAGTATGTAGATTAAAGAGAACAACTATTTATGATTAGCTTAAAGTTACGGAAGAAACCAAGTTTCAGCCTGTTGAGGGCAGACATAGCTATGTACGCACCTCGTCTATAGTATGTAGATTAAAGAGAACAACTATTTATCAATAGACTAAAGTTACGGAAGAAACCAAGTTTCAGCCCGTTGAAGGCAGACATAGCTATGTACGCACCACGTCTATAGTATGTTGATTAAAGAGAACAACTATTTATGATTAGCTTAAAGTTACGATGTTCGGAAGAAACCAAGTTTCAGCCCGTTGAGGGCAGACATAGCTATGTGTACGTGTTTGAAATTATACCACGTCTATAGTATGTTGATTAAAGAGAACAACTATTTATCAATAGACTAAAGTTACGATGTTCGGAAGAAACCAAGTTTCAGCCCGTTGAGGGCAGACATAGCTATGTGTACGTGTTTGAAATTATACCACGTCTATAGTATGTTGATTAAAGAGAACAACTATTTATGATTAGCTTAAAGTTACGATGTTCGGAAGAAACCAACTTTCAACCTGTTGAGGGCAGACATAGCTATGTGTGCGTGTTTGAAATTATACTACGTCTATAGTATGTAGATTAAAGAGAACAACTATTTATCAATAGACTAAAGTTACGATGTTCGGAAGAAACCAAGTTTAAGCCTGTTGAGGACGGACATAGTTATGTACACACCTCGTCTATAGTATGTAGGTTGAAGAGAACAATTATTTATGAATAGCTTAAAGTTACGGAAGAAACCAAGTTTAAGCCTGTTGAGGACGGACATAGCTATGTGTGCGTGTTTGAAATTATACCACGTCTATAGTATGTAGATTAAAGAGAACAACTATTTATCAATAGACTAAAGTTACGATGTTCGGAAGAAACCAAGTTTAAGCCTGTTGAGGACGGATATAGCTATGTGTACGTGTTTGAAATTATACCACGTCTATAGTATGTGGATTAAAGAGAACAACTATTTATGAATAGCTTAAAGTTGCAGAAGAAACCAAGTTTCAGCCCGTTGAGGGCAGACATAGCTATGTGTACGTGTTTGAAATCATACCACGTCTATAGTATGTTGATTAAAGAGAACAACTATTTATGATTAGCTTAAAGTTACGATGTTCGGAAGAAACCAACTTTCAACCTGTTGAGGGTAGACATAGCTATGTGTGCGTGTTTGAAATTATACTACGTCTATAGTATGTAGATTAAAGAGAACAACTATTTACCAATAGACTAAAGTTACGGAAGAAACCAAGTTTAAGCCTGTTGAGGATGGACATAGCTATGTGTGCGTGTTTGAAATTATACCACGTCTATAGTATGTAGATTAAAGAGAACAACTATTTATGATTAGCTTAAAGTTACAGAAGAAACCAAGTTTCAGCCTGTTGAGGGCAGACATAGCTATGTACGTACCCCGCGTGAGGATTAAAGAGAACAACTATTTATCAATAGACTAAAGTTACGATGTTTTAGAAGAAACCAAGTTTCAACGAATAGAGGTCAGACATACCTTAAAATCTTCGCGCTGCAAACTGTTACTCGGATGTATAAAATGCGTGCGTTCAAGCCTGAAACTCGAATGATAATATTCTGGTCGTACCTAAAAAAAAAAAGAAACATATATGAATGTAGTGTAGGGTGCATCATCTAACCTAATTATCTTTACAACTCAAAGTTCGAAAACATACCTTAAAAATGCACGTGCTGCAGACTGTTACTCGGATGAATAAAATTGCGTACTTTCGAACGGTACCTAAAAAAGAACAAACATATATGAATGTAGATGTCTAGCGTAGAAGTTGCTTTGCAAATAAAAAAAGTAACTAACAGTTCTAGCTTACCTTAAGATAAAGGCTGAAGAATAATATTCACAGCAGACGGGAGATGTGTGTGTACGTAATAAACGCATACAGAGAACTGTGAGCACTTCGCGCAGACTGCAGCGGCTAAATATTCTGCTTGTTACCAACCGGATGTGAAAAAATCGCTGACAAACTGCGGGTACAGTCGGGACAAATGCAAACAAGAGCTCCTACCTGCAGGCTGACGTATTCGAACCTCCTGTTGATGCCGAGGTGTCAGAATTTAAGAGTTCGAGCCTTGGAAAGTTAGCGTGTGATCCTCGACTTCTCGAGGGTACATACGCGGTATTCCTTACCTGTAGGTATTGAGCTAAAGTTAGATCATGTAATGACGATCGCGCAGACCCCTCGCCTAGCATTTACGGCTTCTAGTTCGAACCCGCTATCTTCTGAAGTAGCGAGAATGATTGGAGAGTGTTGAGGGTGATTCATTCGTCGGATGGAGGCGTTAAGCTATGCGCAGGCTTCTTCTAGTCGGGGTACGCGATTCAAATCCTAGTAACTTATGCCGTCGGGAAGGGCATCTAGCTAGATCATGTTATGACGATCGCGCAGGTCCCTCACCTAGCATTTACGGCTTCCAGTTCGAACCCGCTATCTTCCGAAGTAGCGAGAATGATTGAAGAGTGTTTGAGTGTGATTCATTTGTTGGATGGAGGCGTTAAGCTGCCTTCTTCGGTAGGAGTAGGCTATGTCGGGATATCGATTTAAAATCCTAGTCAGGAAGGGCAGCCGGTCGTATAAAACTATGGTGTGAGGCGGGGCGTGCAAAAAAAAGCTAGCAATAAGTAAGGGCTGTTGATGGGGACGTTAAACCTTGTGCAGACTCCTTCGAAAATGATTTTTTGAGTACAAGAGTGTTGATGCTGATTCATTTGTCGGATGGAGGCAATAAGCCTTGTGCAGGCTTCTTCAGTGGAGTAGGCTATGTATCGGTACCGGGATATCTAGTTATAAAACCCGCTACAACAAATTTATCACGTATACTGCGATTTAAAATCCTAGTCAGGAAGGGCAGCCGGTCGTAAAACTATGGTGTAGGGCGGGGTGTGCAAAAAAGCCAGCATTAAGTAAGGGCTGTTGATAGGAGGCGTTAAACCATGTGCAAGCTCCTTCACCAGGAGAAGCCTACATGCCGGTACCGTGCAGGTTCTTTCGATAGGAGTAGGCACTGTGTGTGTTTTAACCTCTCCGTACAATCATGATATTTTACGTTAGGAACTTACATAGGCTAAATGCTACACATTCCGTAGCAGAGCCAGGAATCGAACTCGGACCTCCGAGGGTAGCAGCTAACTACTGCACTACAGAGGAGGACTATTTCAGAATATTTTACAACCTTAATTAGTACTGTGTTTTAAGAGCTTGAATGGTACTCAGCTAAGAAGACGTTCGCGAGTTACAAGCCGCTTGTCAGCATGTAGTGTCCTCGCTCAAGGTCGAGCCGGAAGATACGTGTACAATTTCAGCTAACACGCGCATTCCACACAACTCGCTCAGAATGACTGTGCCGATACTTCGAGGACTGTAGAACAAATCTATAGCCTACAGTATGCATGCCTCTCACCCGGTAGTCTCGGGTTCGATTCTCTTGGGAATAAAAATGTGTTTAAATCACATGAATGTGTTGAGTTGTCCTTCCTGATGCAAAACCAGCAGTATCTAACCTCATACACTATAGTTTTACGACCGGTTGCCCTTCCTGACAACTCGGATTAAGAATCTGTTTTACAACGTCTAACACGGGAATCGGGGATTTACAGCTAGATCCACTTCTTAGATTTTAAATCACGAACTATTGTTTTACGGCCGGATGCCCTTCCTGACGCAAGTTCCCAACAAGAGCACGTGGAATTTGCCGTCACCCGGCAGCACGGTGATTAAAGATGGCGGATGACAGCTGTCAGAAAAGCGCATAGGTTTGTAAAGCACGTGGAATTTACCACCACCACATAGAGGGCAGCACTGTTCTCAAAGATGGCGGATGACGGCTGTCAAAAAAGCACGTGAGTATGTTTTCAAACAAGAGCACGTGGAATTTTTCAATTTGCCGCCACCACATAGAGGGCAGCACTGTTCTCAAAGATGGCGGATGACAGCTGTCAAAAAAGCACGTGAGTATGTTTTCAAACAAGAGCACGTGGAATTTGCCGCCACCACATAGAGTGCAGCACTGTTCTCTCTGGATTAAAGATGGCGGATGACAGCTGTCAAAAAAAGCACGTGAGTATGTTTTCAAACAAGAGCACGTGGAATTTTTCAATTTGCCGCCACCACATAGAGGGCAGCACTGTTCTCTCTGGATTAAAGATAGCGGATGACAGCTGTCAAAAAAGCACGTGAGTTTGTTTTCAAACAAGAGCACGTGGAATTTGCCGCCACCACATAGAGGGCAGCACGGTGCTCTCTTGATTAAAGATGGCTGCTGTCACGTGGAATTGCCTGCCACCACAGGTATCTAGCTAAAGAGGGCAGCACTGAGGTTTGCGATGCAAGATGGCTGCTGTCAAAAAAAAGCATTTTTCAAATTATCCGCCACCACATTTCAAAGGTAAGTAGCTAAAGAGGGCAGCACTGTGCTCAAAGATGGCGGATGACAGCTGCACGTGGCTTTGTTTACCTCGCGCTAGTTAGGTTAAGTTGGTAGCACTAAGGCTTAGACCCGTCAAGATGGCAGCACTGCCGATGACAGGTGACGAAAGAGGGCAGCACGGTGCTCAAAGATGGCGGATGGCAGCTGTCAAAAAGCACGTGGTTGTCAAAAAGCACGTGGCTTTGTTTACCTCTCGCTAGTGAGGTTAAGTTGGTACCACTAAGGTTTAGGTCCGTCAAGATGGCAGTACTGAGGTTAGCGATGCGTCGTTGTCTGTCAAAAAAGCACGTGGCTTTTTTTACAAATCTGTCAGAAAGCACGTGGTTGTCAAAAAACACGTGGCTTTGTTTACGTCATGCTAGTTAGGTTAAGTTGGCACTACTGAGGTTTAGGCCCGTCAAGATGGCAGTACTGAGGTTAGCGATGCGTTGTTGTCTGTCAAAAAGCACGTGGCTTTGTTTACAAATCTGTCAAAAAGCACGTGGTTGTCAAAAAACACGTGGCTTTGTTTATCTCGAGCTAGTTAGGTTAAGTTGGCACTACTGAGGTTTAGGCCCGTCAAGATGGCAGTACTGAGGTTAGCGATGCGTTGTTGTCGATGTCAGCTGTCAAAAAGCACGTGGCTTTGTTTACAAATTCAAATTTCGCGCTAGTTAGGTTAAGTTGGCAGCACTGGAAGAGGCCTCTGGCTGAGGTGGAGGTGGCCACTGGGAGGCCTCTGGCTGAGGTGGAGGTGGAGGTGGCCACTGGGAGCCGGAGGTGGCGGTGGCCGCCGAACTCTCCCATTATACTACTGATCTTGATATTGTGTTACTACCGGGGGATCTTAATGTTGTGATACCACCGGGGTCTCTTAATGTTGTGTTTATACGGGGGGATCTTAATGTTGTGATACTACCGGGGGATCTTAATATTGTGATACCACCAGGGGATATTAATGTTGTGTTACTACGGGGGTATATTACTGTTGTGATACTACCGTGGGGTCTAAATATTGTGCTATCACCGGGAGATCTTAATCTTTTGATACCACCGGGGATCTTAATGTTGTGATAATTCCTGGGGAATTTAATCTTCTTATACTACCGGTGGATCTTAATGTTGTGATACTACGGGGGGACCTTAATGTTGTGATACTAAGGGTGACCTTAATGTTGTGATATTAAGTGGGATATTGTGGTACTACGGGGATCTTAATGTTGTGATACTACCGGGAGATCTTAATGTTGAGCTATCCCCTGGAGATCTTAATGTTGTTATACTAAGGGAAATATTAATTTTGTGACACTACCGGGGACTTTAATGTTGTGATACTGCTGGGATCTTAATGTTATGATACTACAGGGTATCTTAATGTTGTGATACTACAGGGGATCTTAATGTTGTGATACTACAGGGGATCTTAATGTTGTGATACTACTGGGGATCTTAATGTTGTGATACTACTGGGGATCGTAATGCTGTGATACTACTGGGGATCTTAATGTTGTGATACTAAGGGGGTATCTTAATGTTGTGATACTAAGGGAAATATTAATTTTGTGACACTACCGGGGACTTTAATGTTGTGATACTGCGGGGATCTTAATGTTATGATACTACAGGGGATCTTAATGTTGTGATACTACAGGGGATCTTAATTTTGTGATACTACAGGGGATCTTAATGTTGTGATACTACTGGGGATCTTAATGTTGTGATACTACAGGGGATCTTAATGTTGTGATACTACAGGGGATCTTAATGTTGTGATACTACAGGGGATCTTAATGTTGTGATACTACTGGGGATCTTAATGTTGTGATACTACAGGGGATCTTAATGTTGTGATACTACAGGGGATCATAATGTTGTGATACTAAGGGGGTATCTTTTTGTTGTGATACTAAGGGAAATATTAATTTTGTGACACTACCGGGTACTTTAATGTTGTGATACTGCGGGGGATCTTAATGTTGTGATACTACGGGGGTTCTTAATGTTGTGATACTACAGGGGATCTTAATCTTGTGATACTACCGGTTTATCTTTATTTTGTTACACTACGGGGGATCTTAATCTTGTGATACTACCGGGGACTTTAATGTTGTGATACTGCGGGGATCTTAATGTTATGATACTAACGGTGGATCTTAATGTTGTGCTATCACCGGGATATATAATGTTGTGATACTACGGCGGATCTTACTGTTGTGATACTAGCTGGGGTTCTAAATGTTGTGCTATCACGGGAAGATTTTTATATTGTGCTATTACCGGTGGAAATTAATGCTGTGATACTACAGTGGGATCTTAATGTTATGATACTAACGGTGGATCTGCTATCGGGTGATCTTAATGATGTGATACAACGTGGGATCTGAATGGTGTGATACTACCGGGGATCTTCATATTGTGATACCTCCTGGGGATCTTAATATTTTTTATACTACCGGTGGAACTTAATGTTGTGTTACTACTGGGTGATCTTCATGTTGTGATGCTATCGGGCGATCTTAATGTTGTGATTCAACGTGGGATCTGAATGGTGTGATACTACCGGAGATCTTAAGGTTGTGATACTACTCGGGGATTTAAACGTTGTGATACTACCGGGAGATATTAATGATGTGATATCCCCGGGGATCTTAATGTTATGCTATCAACGGGGGATCCTAATTTTGTGATACTACCGGGGGATCTTAGTGTTGTGATACTACGAGGGGATCTTAATGCTGTGATACTACCGGGTATCTTAATGATGTGATACTATCGGGGGATCTTAATGTTGTGATACAACGTGGAATCTGAATGATGTGATACTACCGGGGATTTTAATATTGTGATACTTCCAGGGGATCTTAATATTGTGATACTACCGGTGGATCTTAATGTTGTTATACTACGGGGGATCTTAATCTTGTGATAATACCTGTGGATCTTAATTTTGTTATACTACGGGGGATCTTAATGTTGTGATACTAAGGAGGGGACCTTAATGTTGAGATACTAAGGGGGACATAAATATTGTGATACTACGGGGATCTTAATGTTGTGATGCTACGGGGGATCATAATGTTGTGATACTACCGGGGGTTCTTAATGTTGTGATACTTGCGAGATATCTTAATGTTGTGATATTTCCGGGTGATATTAATGTTGTGATACTGCGGGGGATCTTAATGTTGTGATACTGCGGGGGTTCGTAATGTTGTGATACTACGGGGGATCTTATTGTTGTGATACTACCGGGGGATGTTAATGTTGTGATACTACGGGGGTTATTAATGTTGTTCTATCACCGGGAGATATAATGTGATGCTACCGGGGAATCTAAATGTTAAGCAATCACCGGAAGATCTTAATGTTGTGATATTACCGGGGGATCTTCATGTTGTGCTATTACAGGAAGATATTAATGTTGTGATACTACGTGGGAGATTTTAATGTTGTTATATTACCGGATGGTTTAAATGTTGTGCTATCCCCGGGGGATCTTAATGTTATGCTATCAACGGGGGATCCTAATTTTGTGATATTACCGGGGGATCTTAGTGTTGTGATACTACGAGGGGATCATAATGTTGTGATACTACAGGGGACCTTAATGTTGTGATACTATCTGGGGATCTTAATCTTGTGATACTACCGGTGGATCTTAATTTTGTTTGACTACGGGGGATCTTAATATTGTGATACTAAGGGGGGGACGTTAATGTTGTGATAATAAGGGGGACATAAATATTGTGATACTACGGGGATCTTAATGTTGTGATACTACGGGGGATCATAATGTTGTGATACTACCGGTGGTTCTTAATATTGTGATACTTGCGGGAGATCTTAATGTTGTGATATTACCGGGTGATATTTATGTTGTGATACTACCGGGGGATCGTAATGTTGTGATATTACCGGGGGATCGTAATGTTGTGATATTACCGGGGGATCTTAATTTTGTGACACTACTGGGGATCGTAATGCTGTGATACTACTGGGGACCTTAATGTTGTGATACTACAGGGGATCTTAATGTTGTGATACTAAGAGGGTATCTTATTTATGTGATACTACACGGGATCTTAATGTTGTGAAATTGCGGGGGATTATAATGTTGTGATACTACGCGGGTTCTTAATGTTGTGATACTACCGAGGGATCTTAATGTTGTGATTCTACGGAGGATCATATTGTTGTGATACTACCGGGGGTTCTTAATGTTGAGATACTACCGGGGGGACCTTAATGTTGTGATACTACGGGGGATATTAATTTTGTGATACTATCGGGGGATCCCAATGTTGTGATACTGCCGGTGGATCTAAATATTGTGATACTACCGGGGGTTCTAAAAGTTGTGCTATCACGGGGAGATTTTTATATTGTGCTATTACCGGTGGATATTAATGCTGTGTTACTACCGTGGGATCTTAATGTTATGATACTAACGGTGGATCTACTATCGGGAGATCTTAATGTTGTGATACAACGTGGGATCTGAATGGTGTGATACTACCGGGGATCTTAATATTGTGATACTTCCTGGGGATCTTAATCTTTTGATACTACCGGTGGATCTTAATGTTGTTATACTACGGGGGATCTTAATCTTGTGGTAATACCGGTGGATCTTAATTTTGTTATACTACGGGGGATCTTAATGTTGTGATGCTATCGGGCGATCTTAATGTTGTGATACAACGTGGGATCTGAATGGTGTGATACTACCGGGGATCTTAAGGTTGTGATACTTCCAGGGGATCTTTATGTTGTGATACAACGTGGGATCTGAATGGTGTGACACTACCGGGGATTTTAATATTGTGATACTTCCAGGGGATCTTAATCTTGTGATACTACCGGTGGATCTTAATGTTGTTATACTACGGGGGATCTTAATGTTGTGATACTAAGGAGGGGACCTTAATGTTGAGATACTAAGGGGGACATAAATATTGTGATACTACGGGTATCTTAATGTTGTGATGCTACGGGGGATCATAATGTTGTGATACTACCGGGGGTTCTTAATGTTGTGATACTTGCGGGAGATTTTAATGTTGTGATATTACCGGGTTATATTAATGTTGTGATCCTACCGAGGGATCGTAATGTTGTGATATTACGGGGTATCTTAATGTTGTGCTATCAACGGGGATCTTAATTTTGTGATACTACTGGGGATCTTAATGTTGTGATACTACTGGGGATCGTAATGCTGTGATACTCCAGGGGATCTTAATGTTGTGATACTAAGGGGGTATCTTAATGTTGTGATATTAAGGGAAATCTTTATTTTGTGACACTACCGGGGATCTTAATGTTGTGATACTACCGGGGCAGCTTAATGTTGTGATACTACGGGGGATCTTAATGTTGTGATACTACCGGGGGATCTAGATGTTGTGCTAACACTGTTGGAGCTTAATGTTGTGATTTTACCGGGGGATCTTAATGTTGTGGTACTGCCGGAAGATTATAATGTTGTGATACTACCAGGAGATCTTAATTTTGTGCTATCACCGGGGGATCTAAATATTGTGATACTACCGGGATCTTAAGGTTTTGATACTACCGGGGCATCTTAATGTTGTGATACTAAGGAGGGGACGTTAATGTTGTGATACTAAGGGGGACATAAATATTGTGATACTACGGGGATCTTAATGTTGTGAAAGTACGGGGGATCGTAATGTTGTGATTCTACCGGTGGTTCTTAATATTGTGATACTTGCGGGAGATCTTAATGTTGTGATATTACCGGGTGATATTTATGTTGTGATGCTACCGGGGGATCGTAATGTTGTGATATTACCGGGAGATCTTAATGTTGTGATATTACCGGGAGATCTTAATATTGTGATATTACCGGGTGATATTTATGTTGTGATACTACCGGGGGATCGTAATGTTGTGATATTACCGGGGGATAGTAATGTTGTGATATTACCGGGGGATCTTAATGTTGTGATATCAACGGGGATCTTAATTTTGTGACACTACTGGGGATCGTAATGTTGTGATACTACCGGGGATCGTAATGTTGCGATACTAAGGGGGTATCTTATTTATGTGATACTGAGGGAAATCTTAATTTTGTGACACTACCGGCGATCTTAATGTTGTGATACTAAGGGAGATCTTAATGGTGTGATACTACCGGGGATCTTAATATTGTGATACTTCCAGGGGATCTTAATCTTGTGATACTACCGGTGGATCTTAATTTTGTTGTACTACGGGGGATCTTAATGTTGTGATACTAAGGGGGGGACCTTAATGTTTTGATACTAAGGGGGGACCTTAATGTTGTGATACTTCGTGGGGAACTTAATCTTGTGATACTACCGGAGGATCTTAATGTTGTGATACTACGGGGGGACCTTAATGTTGTGATACTAAGGGGGGACCTTAATGTTGTGATATTAAGTGGGATATTAGTATTGTGGTACTACGGGGATCTTAATGTTGTGATACTACGGAGGATCATATTGTTGTGATACTACCGGGGATCTTAATGTTGTGATACTACGGAGGATCATATTGTTGTGATACTACCGGGGGTTCTTAATGTTGAGATACTACCGGGGGGACCTTAATGTTGTGATACTAAGGGGGGACCTTAATGTTGTGATATTAAGTGGGATATTAGTATTGTGGTACTACGGGGATCTTAATGTTGTGATACTACGGAGGATCATATTGTTGTGATACTACCGGGGATCTTAATGTTGTGATACTACGGAGGATCATATTGTTGTGATACTACCGGGGATCTTAATGTTGTGATACTACGGAGGATCATATTGTTGTGATACTACCGGGGGATCTTAATTTTGTGCTATCACCGGGGATCTTATTTTTGTGCTATCAACGGGCATCTTAATGTTGTGATACTACCGGGGGATCTTAATGTTGTGGTACTACCGGTGATTTTAATTCAAAAATAGGCAGTGTAAGAGTTTTGTTCTGGAATCAGTATGATAAATGCAGACCGTTAAAAGAACGAACTAAAATGGAATGAGAGTAATTAATCCCTGCGAAACCCTTCAGTTGAAATTAATGTCGACTTTCTTCAGGAAACTACAAGGAAGAAATAAAACAGGAATATCTCCGAATCCAATCTTGGGAGAACTCCATTTTTATTTCGTGACTATTTCTCAAGGGAATATTAAAGAAATTAGGAATGTGAAAGTCGTAAGAAGTAGGGAATTTGACTCTGATCACACCTCTCTGAAGTTAAACTCAAACTTCTCCTTCGTAAAAAATAAAAGAAAACAAAATGTATTAATAAGATATGACATACACAGAATGATCGTCACCTAAAACAATTTCGAAAAGAAATTCACGAAACTCAACGTGGTAAGTGGCAAGAGTTGTCCAAATAAATCAATAGTGCAGCGAAGAACGTATTCGGGTCAGCAGATTCTAGAAAGAAAGTTTGGTGGAATGAAAGTTATGAAGAAGCACTAACAAAAAGAACAAAACTGTGGAAAAAATCAAAATGCTCCGGAAAGAAAGAACACTTAAGCATCAAGGAAGAGAAACACAAAGTATAACAAGGATTACTAAATTACAACTTGGTGACGTACGTGATAACTTTGCAGAAAAACTCGCAAAATTTCTATAAAATATTTAAACACATCCTGGCAGGAAATCAAGATCCAGAGATGAAAATATGAATATGATTGTTGGATGCGCTTGTGAACGGTTGGCTGTTGAGAGAGCTCTTGCATTATTGTAGTGAAAAAGTAGTAAAAACCTATTGGAATTATTTAAATTTTGTGTGTGTGCGTTCCATTTAGTGCTATTTGTATATTGGTGTTTAGTGCTTGTTGGTAGAAATTGGGAGTAGTGTTATTTATTTGAATTTTTGTTACAAGTAATTAATTCGGTGTTCAGTAGATTACGTTCCTAGGTTAAGCAGGCTAGCTATTTGTACTTTTTTTCGAATTTAGCTTTAGGAAATACTTTAGGTAATAATATTAACTTTTAAAACAATATTTTTAAATATCTGTAGGTTCGTTGGTATAACACTTACAAAGGCAGAGTATCATAAGGAGTGGTAACTCATTGTAATTTCAGCCGCTACTTTTCCGATATTTCCTGCAGATATCCGTTCAAAGTATCACATTAAATAACCCGATTAGCCTGTAAACTTTGATTTAAAGAGAAGTTAAAGAGAATTCACGATAATTTCACTGGATAATTACGGTACTTAACAGTTTCTTGGATTGTTGACGATTGTTGCTACAAGCACATGATAGTAGTGTAAATAAATACAAAGTCAGCTGATTCATTATTCTGATAATTTGTAGTCTTAGTTCCCTGTTTACTTTGTACTTTCACCTTCGTTTATTCATCGAGTAAAAGTTAATAATCGAAATCCTATATTCCAATAATATTGCACTTCAAGCCCCCGGCGTGGTTTTGACAGAGATTATAGTAGGCAACCTCTTATCCTCAGCATGTAAGGACACTTTTATTCTCCGCCCCGCGTAGTACTGAAAATAATACTAATCCACCAGCGGCAAATGTTCATATAACCACACTTCAGCTGAAAATTGTAGTGTAGATACACTGTAGTATAGATACAGTAGCCTACATTTAGATAGTGCCGTATCTTGCCTGCTAATATTCGTGTGTTATCTTTCGTGTGTATCTATTAGAGCGTAGTACTAATATAATTTGTCTAAGCATTTAGCTTTGTTGGTAATCTTTGTTGGCAGTCTTTGAGTACAGTAGTTCTTGCAAATTTCATTTCTGTTTGTGCTTAGTAGTGCCATACGGTACCGGTATCGTAATTAGGATACGTCTGAAAGTAGTTTAAAATTACTGTAGTGTACTGTACAGTAGTATACGAGTAATTTGGAATTTAATGAGTTATTTTATTATAATAAAAATCTTCCGGGCTATTATGCCGTGGTCCACTCCTCTCGTTTCTACCAAACGTTTCGACTACTGCTGCGGTAGTCATCTTCTGTGGCGTCGTGTAGATACGCTCTCCTGTATCCCGCTGGCGACTGCGAAAGTTGTTTGGGAAGCAGCTGTATTTATATGTAAGTGTGCGGCCTCCAATTGGCTCGCGCCGTGCAATTCATCTGATTGGACGACGTCACAGAAGATGACTACCGCAGCAGTAGTCGAAACGTTTGGTAGAAACGAGAGGAGTGGACCACGGCATAATAGTCCGGAAGATTTTTATTATATTGACACCGGCCGTGAAAGCCTTCATACTTTAATGAGTTATTTTATTATTGTAAAATATTTGTGTAGTACTGGTGTAGTAGAGGTATACGTAGAAACTCTTATTAAAATTCTGTTGTTGTAATTAGGGTAGGCTTAATTGCAGTTTAGAATTGTGTAGTTTTTGTGTATTACTTTCGATATTCAGTAATTAACATCAGTTTTTATCCTGTTAGGGGTTGTAGAATAAAAAATAGAGTACGACAACGTAGTATTGTAGTGTAGTCGTATATTAATTACCTTATTGTTGTGTACTATCCCAGACAATATATCCCTCCGTTCTTTTATTTTTTGCAAATAAGTTACATTTTTATTTCCATCTTTCCGTAAGAATGGCTAAAGAGCGCGAGTGTACGAACTGTGGGTGTGGCGAGGCATTGAAGGGTATGAGGGAGGAGTTGGAGAGTTTGAGGGAGATAATTAGGATTCTCACAGAAGACAGGAAGGAAGATAGGACTCCCTCAAAAAATGTACAGGTTAGAGTAGGAGTACAAGAGGGAGGGGAAGGAAAGAGAGGAGTTGTAGAAGACAGGTGGTCTAATGTTCTAAGGGGAAGGAGATTGCAGGCCAAGGGCTCTATTCAGGATCAGAATTCAGGACAGATGTCTGTGCGTAATCGGTACGAGTCACTCCAGTTAGAACAACAGAGGGAAGATGAGGTACAGGAAACAGTTTCTGAGATGTGTGGAAGTAGGAGGAAGGGAAAAGGTAGGAAAAGGAAATGTAGAGTAGAGGATAGGAAAAGACAGGTGGAACAGGGTCATGGGAGGGAGAAAAGGGAGAAGAAGTAGCTTCTGCAGCTATCAGGAAAGATAGGGCTGACCAGGAGGGGAGGGGATCAAATGAGGTGGGTAGGGTTGAGGCTCTGGTCATGGAGGATTCCATCGTTAGACACGTGGGGAAAGTGTGTGGAGGAAAGGGAACCAGGGTAGAATGTTATCCAGGAATTAGGTTGAGGCAGATGTTGAGGAAAGTAGAAGAGAGGGAGGAGGCGAAGGAGAAGTTGGTAGTGTTTCACGTTGGTACCAACAACATAAGGCAAGCTGATATAAGTACAAACATAGTTGGAGATGTGTGGGATCTGGTAAATGCAGCACGGGTGAAGTTTAAGAAAGCGGAGATTGTTATTAGTGGAATAATTTGTAGGAGGGATACTGACTGGAGGGTGATTGGGGATTTAAATGAGACTATGGAGTGGGTATGTGGGAAATTATGAGTGAAATTTCTAGACCTTAATGGGTGGGTACGAGATAGGGATCTGCGCTCAGATGGCCTTCACTTAAACCGCAGTGGTACGTATAAGTTAGGAAATTTCTTTGGAAGGGTAATAGGGAGGTACATTCAGGGAAACAGGGTGACTTAGGGAGCGGTGATAAGGGAACAGGGAACTGGAAATCGAGTAGGGACGACATAAAATTGTTAGTGTTGAACTGTAGAAGTATTGTAAAGAAAGGAATAGAATTAAGTAATTTAACAGATATATATATTTACCAGATATTGTAATAGGAGTTGAATCATGGCTGAGAAATGATATAATGGATGCAGAAATTTTCTCACGGCACTGGAGTGTGTATCGTAGAGATAGGATAGGAATGGTGGGAGGGGGAGTATTCATTCTGGTAAAAGAAGAATTTGTAAGCTACGAAAAAGTTAAAGATGGGACACATGAAATTCTAGGTGTAAGGCTCATTTCTAAAGATAATAGGCAACTTAGTATATTTGAAGTGTACAGACCGGGAAAAGGTAGCACTGACGCGGATACGGAATTATTTGATAGGATAGTCAGCTATGTGGGGAACGACATGGAAAGAAATGTGATTGTAGCGGGAGACCTAAATTTAACAGATGTCAATTGGGAAGGAAATGCGAACGACAGGAATCATGACCAACAAACGGCGAATAAGTTAATATGGGAACGACAGGTGATTCAGAAAGTGATAGAACCAACCAGAGGGAAAAATATCCTGGATGTGCTGCTGATAAAACCAGATGAGCTCTATAGGGAAACTGAAGTAATAGATGGTATTAGTGATCATGAAGCTGTTTTTGTCGTAGTCAAAAATAAATGTGATAGAAAGGAAGGTCTTAAAAGTAGGACTATTAGGCAGTACCATATGGCTGATAAAGCAGGCATGAGGCAGTTTCTAAAAAGTAACTTTGATCGGTGGAAAACGGTAAATAAATATGTAAACAGACTCTGGGATGGGTTTAAAGAAATTGTTGAAGAATGCAAAAACAGGTTTGTACCTTTAAGGGAGGTAAGGAATGGTAAAGACCCACCTTATTATAATAGAGAAATAAAGAGACTAAGAAGGAGGTGCAGACTGGAAAGAAATAGAGTTAGACATGGCTGTGGATGTAAGGAGAAATTGAAGGAACTTACTAGAAAATTGAATCTAGCAAAGAAGGCAGCTAAGGATAACATGATGGCAAGCATTATTGGCAGTCATACAAATTTTAGTGAAAAATGGAAGGGTATGTATAGGTATTTTAAGGCAGAAACAGGTTCCAAGAAGGACATTCCAGGAATAATTAATGAAAAAGGGGAGTGTGTGTGTGAGGATCTTCAAAAGGCAGAAGTATTCAGTCAGCAGTATGTAAAGATTGTTAGTTACAAGAAAAATGTCGAGATAGAGGAGGAGACTAAGGCCAATGAAGTATTGAAACTTACATATGACAAAAATGACATTTACAATAAGATACAAAAGTTGAAAACTAGAAACGCGGCTGGAATTGATCAGATTTCTGGGGATATACTAAAGACAATGGGTTGGGATATATTACCATATCTGAGGTACTTATTTGATTATTGTTTGGTCGGAGGAGCTATACCAGATAAATGGAGAGTTGCTATTGTAGCCCCTGTGTATAAATGAAAGGGTGATAGACATAAAGCTGAAAATTGCAAGCCAGTAAGTTTGACATGCATTGCATGTAAGCTTTGGGAAGGCATTCTTTCTGATTATATTAGACATGTTTGTGAAATTAATACCTGGTTCGATAGAAGACAGTTCAGTTTTAGGAAAGGTTATTCCACTGAAGCTCAACTTGTAGGATTCCAGCAAGATATAACAGATAGCTTGGATTCTGGAGGTCAAATGGACTGTATCGCGATTGGCCTGTCTAAAGCATTTGGTAGGGTGGATCATGGGAGACTACTGGCAAAAATGAGTGCAATTGGACTAGACAAAAGAGTGAGTGAATGGGTTGCTATATTTCTAGAAAATAGATCTCAGAGAATTAGAGTAGGTGAAGCTTTATCTGACCCTGTAATAATTAAGAGGGGAATTCCTCAAGGCAGTATTATCGGACCTTTATGTTTTCTTATATATATATATATATAAATGATATGAGTAAAGGAGTGGAATCAGAGGTAAGACTTTTTGCGGATGATGTTATTCTGTATAGTGTAATAAATAATTTACAAGATTGTGAGCAACTGCAACGTGACCTCGATAATGTTGTGAGATGGACGTCAGGCAATGGTATGTTGATAAACGGGGTTAAATGTCAGGTTGTGAGTTTTACAAATAGGAAAAGTCCTCTCAGTTTTGATTACTGCGTTGATGGGGTGAAAGTTCCTTTTGGGGATCATTGTAAGTGTCTAGGTGTTAATATAAGGAAAGACCTTCATTGTGGTAATGACATAAATGGGATTGTAAATAAAGGGTACAGATCTCTGCACATGGTTATGAGGGTGTTTAGGGGTTGTAGTAAGGATTTACAGGAGAGGGCATATAAGTCTCTGGCAAGACCCCAGCTAGAGTATGGTTCCAGTGTATGGGACCCTCACCAGGATTACCTGAATCAAGAAGTGGAAAAAATCCAAAGAAAAGCTCGATTTGTTCTGGGTGATTCCCGACAAAAGAGTAGCATGACAAAAATGTTGCAAAGTTTGGGTTGGGAAGAATTGAGAGAAAGAAGAAGAGCTGCTCGACTAAGTGGTATGTTCGGAGCTGTCAGCGGAGAGGTGGCGTGGAATGACATTAGTAGACGAATAAGTTTGAGTGGCGTTTATAAAAGTAGGAAAGATCACAATATGAAGATAAGGTTGGAATTCAAGAGGACAAACTGGGGCTAATATTCGTTTATAGGAAGGGGAGTTAAGGATTGGAATAACTTACCGAAGAAGACGTTCAATTAATTTCCAATTTCTTTGAAATAATTTAGGAATTTGCGACTGCCCTAAATGCAGATCAGTATTGACTGATGAAAAAAAATGGAAGAATGTGTCTAACCAACACCGAGAACTGTGAAATACTAGGAAAACACTTCGATCAACTTTTGAACTGTGAAGAACCGAACCACAAGTTACAATTTCCTGACCAGCTACCGTTGAAAAAATTTAGAAAGCAATTAAAACCATAAAATACAACAAATGCTAGTGGAGAAGACTCCATTAAAGCTGATCTTATAAAATGGTCTCATCCAAAAATCATAGATGATATTCAAGTAATATTTGAAGAAATCTGGAAAATGGAGAAGATCGTGGAAAAATGAAAAGTGCTCTTATACATCCTTTGCATAAGAAAGGTGACAAGCAAGATGTAAACAACTATAGAGGTTTATCCATTTTGCCAGTGGCTTATTAGATATTTTTAACTATATTACTGAACAGGGTAGAAGCAACTCTTGACTGTAATCTGAGTGAATATCAGAGTCGATTTAGAAAGGGCAGATATAGCTAAGAACTGACATTCATCATTAAGTCAACAGTCCGTCACAGGCTAATGAAGTCTAAAGACATAGTAGTAACATTTATAGATTTTAAAAAGATTTTTGACTCTGTTGATGGGGAAACTCGAGATAAAATAATCGGAGAGTTCGGAGTTAAAACCAAATTGGCAAACCTAATCCGTAAAACCCTCACAGAAACCATATCAAAAGTAAAATTTTATGGGTAAAATATCTAAACCATTCAGAATAAATACAGGTGGAAGGCAAGGTGATGGTTTACATCCACTCCTATTCAGTTGCGTCCTGGAGAAAATACAAAGAATTTCGAATGGAAAAATGGAAGAACACAAGCTATCACAAATAACACTGGGAAGAAGGAACGCTGGTGTCTAGCATTTGCCATACTTTCAGATAACCTGAAAAAATGCAGCAATACAAGTCAGGGTCTTGGAAGAAGTAGCCAATTGAGCAGATTTAAGAATTTTTGTAGAAAAAACAAATTTATGACAAATATAAAAAATGCTCCAGAATTTCCAATAACAGAAATTGGTCGAATAAGGAAGGTAAAGAAATTCAAATATTTGGAGGTACAATTCAAGATTTTTTTTGGAAAATCCGCTGCAGAAGAAAGGACACACAAGACGGAAAAGCCTACGGTATAACTAGCAATATCTATAACAAAAAGTGTTCATCTAAAATCATCAAAATACAACACTACAACACAGTAGTGAAACCGGAATGCCTATACGCGAGTGAATGACCAGCACTGAATTACAAGCTGAATAAGTGAGAAGTACTGGAAAGAAACATTATGCGGAAAATACTCCGTCCGCCAAGAACTAGAGAACTCTGGAAATCATGAACTGATGATGAAATATACGGGAACAGATACAATGTGGATGAGGCTGACAACAGGTTAACCAAGCAAATCTTCAAATATCTTTGGAACAAGAAGTCAACAACAACAACCTAGATTCATGAGGACAAGAAAGATTTGGAAAGGAGCAACAGAAGGGAAGAAGAAGAAGTAACAGAGAAAGGGGAATTTTTAGAAATAAAGTGTGAAAAAAGGAGGGATTTCAAGGTCGGGAGGGAAAGAAAATAGGCTCAAAATGGTCCGACGAAAGGAAAAGGAGGCATAGTGGTCCTTAGAAGAAGCTAACATTAGTACTGCCTCTCCATTATGGTAGGCAACACCTTAAACACCTGAATGTGTGGAAGACTTGGGCTTGGTATGAAGATTGTTTATTGTGCCTCAATTGCTTATCTCATCTGTTCTTAAGTTGTCAGTAACGTGATTTAAAATTATATCAACGAATCACCACCCAACTCGCCCCTATGAATAGAAGCAATCTTGGACGTCATCAGAAAGGAGTGAGGCAAGGCTGCGGTTTGTCCCCACTTCTTTTCAATGTTTACATAGAACAGGCAGTAAAGGTAATCAAAGAGAAATTTGGATAGGGAATCACAGTCCAAGGAGAGGAAATCAAAACCTTGAGATTTGCCGATGATATTGTTATTTTATCTGAGACTGCAGAAGATCTCGAGAAGTTGCTGAATGGTATGGATGAAGTCTTGGGTAAGGAGTACAAGATGAAAATAAATAAGTCCAAAACAAAAGTAATGGTGTGCAGTCGAACGAAAGCAGGTGATGTAGGAAAAATTAGATTAGGAAACGAAGTCTTAAAAGAAGTAGATGAATATTGTTACTTCGGTAGTAAAACAACTAACGATGGCAGAAGTAAGGAGGACATAAAATGCAGACTAGCACAAGCAAGGAAGAGCTTTCTTAAGAAAAGAAATTTGCTCACTTCAAACATTGATATAGGAATTAGAAAGATGTTTTTGAAGACATTCGTGTGGAGCGTGGCATTGTATTGAAGTGAAATATGGACAATAACTAGCTCAGAAAGAAAGAGAATTGAAGCTTTTGGAATGTGGTGTTACGGAAGAATGCTGAAGGTGAGATGGATAGATCGAATCACGAATGAAGAGATACTGAATCGAATTGGTGAGAGGAGATCGATTTGGGTAAATTTGACGAGAAGAAAAGATAGAACGATAGGACACATCTTAAGACAGCCAGGACTTGTTCAGTTGGTTTTTGAAGGAAGTGTAGGTGGTAAGAACGGTAGGGGTAGACCAAGGTATGAATATGACAAGCAGATTAGAGCAGATGTAGGATGCAGTAGTTACGTAGAAATGAAAAGGTTAGCACAGGATAGGGTGGCATGGAGAGCTGCATCAAACCAGTCTATGGACCGATGACTCAAACGCACTGTGAAAATAGAGTAGTTAAGAAATAAATGAAGAGCCACATGAGCGCTACGGAATTGCTGTGAAACTTATACACCTTGCACAAGTCCTCATCACTGTGTGTGCTCATGCCCATCTTGCCAAGATTGCGAAGGTATACAAATCACGAAACGTAAAAATTAAATAACAAGGAACTACGTGAAACTAGTGACACAGCATTTCTGGAGGAAATTAAAACACTTTCTCAACCCATTAAGTGCTCCTGTGTTGTCGTCTGTATTATATCAATCCATCGACCCGCAGCAAGGAACTATACACTTTTTCTACATCACACTTCTTACCGTTCATTATTACGTTCTCCTGTTTAAGCCCTCGTGCTAAAAGAAGTATCTATGTGCGTTACCTTTCCATGGATCGAACTCGAGATCCTACAAACTACGCTGAATATAAGGTACAGTATAAGTTTCAGAGCTCCCTAGGTTCGGATACCGAGGGAATTAAGGTCCCATCTTGCTTGACTTCAAGTTTGCAGCTACAAATATAATACGCTCTATCGTTCAGTAGATTGTCATTCTACTTAACCTAGAAAGGTTGTTGAGGCAGCACCTAATACAAGCAGTGAACAGAAAAATGAATATCTATGTCCATGGATGTCTTTGCTAAGAAGGATATACTTACTAATGTTAAGCACTCCTCCAAACACCGAAGTATTGTTGGCGAATGTGGAACAGTTCCATCGACTCATGCGGAACTGATGTTGACACTCGTCTATCCCCATTTTGGCACCGTTACTCACGGCCTGAAACAACATATTATGAATTACAATCTTGTGGTTCCAAAAGAAGGAAAAAGCAGGATCAGAGGAGCTACTAAAGGTAGTTGCATCTCTAGAAAACTACTCGGCACGTGGGAGTAATCGTAAAACTTGTTGCAATGTGCCCTTTGGTTGTTCATGGAACTGGTTGTGTTTGTGTTGAACCTTCTCTTCTCTGCAACAAACAGAAGAGAGATCATATTTCGTACACCGGCGGAAAGGGATCAACTAGCAGCATAAAGCCGCAGCTACCGTAGATGGGATGAGGTGGCACACTTGGGTAATGTCTGGTGATCCTGCTGGCCACCTTATACTGCACTATTGAGACCGAACTGACCACCTTGTGTATAGCTGTTGTGAATTCTATTTCACGTTTGAATCTCCTAAGTTAATCGTGTCTTGGCCTACAGAAGCGTTGAATATTGGGGTAATAATGTTTCTACTACTGTATGGTTTCATCTGGGGCCATATCACTTCAACGTTCGTCTGAGGCTACCAGCTTCTCTGCTGTACTGATATTGGCATATTGTTTTGCTTATAAGATAACTGCCTTAATGGGTATGGGGATAGGAACGGCAGTGATTCAAGAGTTTCTCGAGAAATCTCTGAAATATGACTCCTTACTGAATAATTACTGTCAAAATATTCTTATGTATTAACATACTGGTTTATGTCAATGTTTTAGTTTAGGCTTTGAATCACTGCTGTTTGCTTCCACGTGATCAAGCTCTTGTGGGAGGACGACTGGTGTGTTGGATGCATACAGATATCTCACCGATAGAGTGTTGTGACTCAGGCTGCAGATGGTCCTCTGTTCGGGTGCCAAGTACTGCAGTCGGCTGCAGCTCTCTCGGTAGCTGGCAGGAGTCAGCTCAAGGGTACTCTGGTACGTGTTAGGAATGCCCAGGAACCTGTGAACAAATTAAATGTTCATGTTTACATACTTTTTCTGTCACAATTGGACATGGTAGCAGCTAACACTAACCACTTACAAGACTGAATTCATCACGTTCAATTAAAACTGTGAATGACAGAAACGTTTTGCAACTGAACTAGTTAATTCGGAGCCAGGAGCTTGGAGTGCAATAATAATACGTGTAAAATTACACACAAATTATATAGAGTTAGACCAATCATATGAGCAAAGGTGACTTGTGTCCACACACAGGGTTGCCATATTGAACGGTTGTGTTCATCACCATCACGGGAAAACGGAGCAACATAAATTTGTGAAATTCAGTACTTAATTTCAAGACAAAAAGCGGAAGACACTAAAGGGGACATTTTTGGTTGGTACAGAATCAGAGGTAAACTATGGCACAGCATTAAAGTGTAAAGCAAGATGGGGTAGAAAGTAGACTAATATTTTTTATCGACTCGAGGGGTGAGGGATGGATTTAATTGCATTTAATACATTTCTCCAGGCAATGAAGGCTAGAAAACCGATGCCAACAAATAAATACTGTAGATGACTCTACAAAAGATCACAGCATTAATGTTAAATAAGGAAATGACACACGTAAGCTTATCGACACAAGACACACGCTGTCATTGTGCTTCTTCCCTACGAATAAATTCATCAAAAAGTTATTTTAATAACTCAGGGCAAAAATGCCTCATCTATTTTGCCTGTCTGTCATAATACATTACGCAGTTCAGCATAATATCCCTTAATGACGAGGAGTTATGGATGTCTCAGCGATCACACATCTACGCTCACAAAACACCGCATTCTTATGGAATGTTCTAGTTCGCAGGGGATATAGGTGTGAGAACCTGCTTTATGGTCATAATGCACTCATGAAGTAAATCTCGCATCACCTCAGACGAGAGCCGCTCACCGGTAACACATTCTCTTGCGCATTATCGTCCATTAAGGCACATTTTCCTCCAAAGTAATGTCGTCCCTGCATGCTGAGAGGTGAAGCCTATTTGTACACGTTTATGCTCTGTTCTGGGACACACATTTACTTGCCGTCTTTGTGAATGTGCATGACTCAGGATCGTGACAACACCTTTCTTATGGGTTACAATTTATAATAAGTAGTTAGAACAATTTTCACGTAATGGTAACTTGTCCTACTCGCTGGCTGAGGGCTCTGGGTTCGATTGTGGTTGTGTTTGTTCCTTTTCATATTCCAACATTTTTTCTTTTCTTACAATTTACTTTACACAGACAGGTCTTTTGGCGACGATGGGATAGGAAAGGCCTAGCAGTGGGAATGAAGCTACTTTGGCTTTAAGGTGCAGCGCCAGCATTTCTCTGGTGTGAAAATCGGAAACCACGGAAAACTATCTTCAGGGCTGCCGACAGTGGGGTTCGAACCCACCATCTCCCAGATGCAAGCTCACAATCCAAAGAATTAAAGCACAGTGACATGCGATACTGATTAAAACACTCGACATAGGATTGGCGTCAGGAAGGGCATCCGATGGTGAAAAAGGCCATGTGCCACTTAGTTCTCACCCGCTGGAAAAGCGGTGGTAGTAGTCGTAGAATAAGGTAGAAGAGGGGGTTCTCTCCTTCACTGAGCAAATTGTTTGACAATCGCCTGATACGACATTAAATATATAGCGTGTATTGTTTCCAGATGAAGGAGACCATAGTCATGTAGGGGACGTGCCACGTGCTACTGGTAAGGGGCCCTCTCAATTCTTTTTCGTAGATGATCATTTACAAAGTAGACTAAAACAGTTTCATTGATTTTAGCAGCTCCTTAAAAAGAACTCACGTTAGTGCTGGACTGAGAGTTTGAGAATATTAGGTTAAATTTATAGAGTGTTACGACCATTTGTATAGAGACATGGCTTCTTACAAACAGCTTAGCTTCGACAATGTACTGGTTTCAACATCGCATCAATCATACAGGACATTTTATCGAAGGATAGGGAAGTAAGTACCCATGGTCTTATTTATGGTACAGACCTAGCATTTGTCTCGTCCGAAAACTAGGAATCTCGAATATACGTGTTGAGGGCTGCCCTAAAAGAACCCATTATCCAAAATGGACATGTCTCTACACTAGAGATATCTAGCACGTTAAAAAAAACGCCCTTTGAAGGTAAAATTTTGACTTGTCTCTTGTACACGATAATTCTCTTTATTTTGTTCTCCGATAGCCACTAGTTGGAGTCAACAGTCAATAGACTCGTTTGATGCAGCCGCTCATGCCACCCGTAACTACTACATCCAACATCTGCAATTCTTAGCAATATCTTGCTTCCATTCCATTTACATCTCAGTGTGTTCTACTTATGTTTAATCCTTTTCAATTTGATGAATATTACTCCAAATTTTACGTCACGTATTTACAACAAAAACGTTTGGTGCTTTTAATGCGTTTAAGACAGGGATCCTTCCATATTGAAGTCTCCGGTTTCACTACACATGTTGTATCTCTTATGTTTCGTAGGACTAAGTTTTCATCACCTTTTTGGATACTTGCGACTTTTAACGGTTTTTGGTGTTTGCAGGTTATTTTAAGGTTTTATCTTTTGGCGCTAATTTATTGTTTTAAAATTTCTCTTACTGAAGATTTCTACTTGTATATAGGAGTGTTGAACAGCGTGTTCCTTTTTTGTGTACCTTCCGAAGAAAAATGGAAGAAATTAATGTCATTAGAATAAAACCTGTTGTTACCTTTAAAGACGTACATATGTCCACGTAAAACAACTCCGGCTCTGGACGGTGTTAGTGGGATGTGAAAAACGATCAGGTTATTTACCACACTCATAAATCACTGGGAAGGTTGCAGCAAAGAACAAAAACTCCACGACAAGAAAAGGAGGCGTGAAATTCGTCGTACTGCGTGCTTGGGTTCCACTTTGAGCAGCCACGTGTAACCCTCATATGTAGAACCGTAACCTTTTATTAACTGGATCTACCGGGCGAGTAGGCCGTGCATCCGGGAGATAGTACGTTCGAATCCCACTATCGGCAGCCCTGAAAATGGTTTTCCGTGGTTTCCCATTTTCACACCAGGCAAATGCTGGGGCTGTACCTTAATTAAGGCCACGGCCGCTTCCTTCCAACTCCTAGGCCTTTCCTATCCCATCGTCGCCATAAGACCTATCTGTGTCGGTGCGACGTAAAGCCCCTAGCAAAAAGAAGTTAACTGGATCTCACATTCTACTACCAGAAATATTAATAATATATTCTTCTTCTTTTCTTCTTCTTATTATTATACGGTGCACAAAGAAATTCAATCAAATAGTCTGTGTAAAGCTCCCCAGAAAGCATAGAGATTACATAATCCCAATTTGACCACATTGGGATTTCAAGCAGAAACATTAAATAAATAATGCACTTCTAGATGAAGAGACGGATCATTATTTGGCAACAATTAAGGTGAAGTGAATGCAAAAAATAGGAAACATAGCAATAAAATAACTAACGCAATTAGAAAGAAGAAAGACATCTTTCAGAATAAATTACTCAACTTGAAAATTAGTGATTGAGAAATCATCAGTGACAAAAGAAGCTACCAAAGAAACGACACCATTGATAAAACCATGGATGGTGGAATAATGATTGTGAAGATGCATTGGAGGAGACCAGACAATAGGGCAGACTTCTAACAAGCTCACGACTCCGTGAACTGAGAAGCACTTTTCAATTCTCTGCTTTACATCAATGCTTTACATTCAATGCTTTACATTACACCAACACAGACAGGTCTTACGGCGACGACGGGATAGGAATGGTCTAGGAGTGGGAAGAAAGTGGCCGTGGCCTTAATAATTAACGTAGACCCCTGCGTTTGCCTCGTGTGAAGATAGGAAACCACGGAAAACCGATTTCAGGGCTATTATTATAGATATGTTAACAAAAAATGTGAGAAGCTTTTAAAATGAAAACTGGAGTTAGACCTCACACTTCGAGCTCAATTGTTAAGTTTTGGCACACTACTTAGCAATATTCAAGAGACAGCGGAAAAGGCAGGGTGCAAATTTTATTTTGAGAAGATAGAATTCGTAGCGAACATTAACAATGCTCCAAAGTATCGCTCCTGAGGCGCTCGGTGACAAGCATATCACATACCCACGCCTTGGCCTGCCCAGCGACCGCTGCTTAGCACATTACGAGGGGTCGTGTGGTCAGCATGACGCATCCTCTCGGCCGTTATTCTGGGCTTTCGAGACCGGTCCCATTTTAAACAGGACACCAGGCCTCAGGAGGGTAAGGCAATCAGTAGGAAATAATACAGGCTTATCAATTTACTCGTACAATAAAAATATAATACTAAAACGAGAACGCCTTCTTGGAGCACAATTTTCAATCTTAAACAAGTGAAGAAATAGAAAAAGAGGAAAGGGAAATACTAAGGATAAGCTGGGAAGGATTAATGATGAAATACATAGTCAAACTAAAAAAATATCAAATGCCTTCGGGAAAGGAAAGAAATCGTTTTCAAATTACATTGCCTTAAAATATTTGCCCATTTTGACAAAAATCCCAAAATATAAATAAGTTCGTTGATCGAAATTAAAATTACGAGGGTAGAATTTCTAGACAGGCGCAGTTCAGGGCTATTTAGGAAAAATACAGAAAGAGTGCAACTGCCTAAGCCCAGAGAAGGACCAAAATATTTCACGTCGTCGGTAGATGACCAAAATCGAAGAAGTAATAAAAATAAATGTTACGATTTCCGTGGCTCACAGAGGGATAGGAATAACTAAACAGGGGATTACTTGGAGTAGCATTTAACGTAACAAATTTGGAAATATTATTTCTTTCCTTTTTTAAAACTGAGAGATAGAAAACATGAATAAATGAATGAGCTCGTCAGCAACATTGCTCCATCTAGCCTCGCAGGCGCAATCGGTTTCCTTTGACCCCACTCCAGAACAACAATAACATTAAGCACTGTTCCTAAAGGAAGCAGAAACGCAAACACAATTACAGGATAAACAGGGTCATAATACATGGCCTTATTAGTAAAAAGAAAAGTGTTGCACATAGACAAAAGGCAACGAGGCGAAACGCCTGCACTCCTTACGGAAATTGCTGAAAACCTAAGAGGGCTTATGACCCACCATCAAAGTCGCCCGCCCTCTACCATCTACAAAATAAATCTAGTACTCTCAAGCTCCATCAAACAATCTCTGTCGCCGATATAATTATTGTTTCAGTGCCCTCTCAGCCGTCGGCAGCCGTATCACGACATCTGGCGAGCGATACCGAAGTGGGGAATGGGCCCAACCCATTCTAGAAATGTCTCCTTCTGAGCGGCGCGCTGGAGCTCCATCTTTCCGGCAAGGGCTGAGGTGCGGTAACTCTACCGCCAAGCCATATGGGGACTGTATTTCTACATGTGATCTGCAGAGACCATCACCACGACTACTCCTGTCATAGTAGCGGGAGAGGTGTATCTGACGGTACTTGAGGGGTCCGGGGGACCTCACCTGGGTATCGGCAGCGGCGGCCGCTCTTGCGGTCAAACTTGAACTGTGTATCTCAAAATCCTACGACGGTAATAGGACTTCAAAACTAGTTTCTCAAATAATTCTCCAAAAATGACTTTTAGCAAGAAATTTCTGATCCGTGAAATTCCAACGTTTCTTCTTTTCAAAATTCTACTCTATCACCGCAGAGAAGGACCTTTGGGTGGGGATATCTGAACCTGGAGGTACACCTCAACCCCGCACATTTAAAAGAAGCGCCTTAAGGAACACTATCTATCGAACAAATTTTGAAACAACTAATGCACAAAGTTGGGATATTGACTAGAATATGACACTACTGAATAACCGAGTAATATGTTATTTTATATTTCCTAAACTGATTGGATTTATTAATTTTGTTTTGTTGTAGATCAATAAGTTTGAACTTTTCTCCATAGATGTCTCTACAAGAAACTGAGGCCATGCACTCTGGTGCATGGTGGAAGAATGAGTGATTTAAGAAGTTTTGTGTTTATAGGTTTTCACAACTAAATTAATCATTTATTTTGGTACTTCAAGGTTTGCAACACTTGCTTCTCATCCCGCCAGCTTTTTAGTCTGGCCAATAACAAATGTTATGTATTTATTTTTCAGCCAATCATAGGCTTCTTGTAGGTTTTTGGTTTAACCAAAAGAAATGAGAGGGTATGTCCGGATTTAGTCCAGAGCCTTCTCGAACCCTCCTCTCGGGTATATAAGCTGCAGCTTTTTCAAGTTACCTTGTCTTAATGATCGGCGAATCTCTGAGTGTGTGTGTTAAGACAAGAGGCGAGTTGCCTCATTCTTCGGCAGGCAGAACATCAGCCCAGGTAATGGCCACCTGTTTTACAACTCGGCAGCTATCTCTGGAAACTTACCCGAGGGGAAGGTTCTAATTTCTAACTATGCCACCATCCGTGTCCTAAAATTGTAAACTACTTCTTGCTATTGTAAAATTTCATAAAGAGTTAAACTGTAAATCGGGGATAGAGAGTGCGTTACCCTCTCGAGTTCTCCTTCAATTTATCCTGAGCTGATTACGGTTTTGTAACTGTTTCTCTTCCTGTAAAGCATTAATTAACCTTTCTTTCTAGTTGCCTCAGTAGTGTGGGATTAGCCTCTGCATCATCGGGCCACAAGCCCAAGTAGGGTTTGAAAACTTGGTTTTCAAGGAGGGCAAGTGTACACCTCCATACATTTGTGAGTTTAGGCCAGTAATTTAACCTGTTCTTCTTTTCACGAAGGCCCAGTAGAATGGGTACTAAATGCCCCTGTGTAAAGGTATTATAAATTGTAGGTTGTGCCTAGAGAGGCCATAAATTGTAAGGTTTTGTGTAAAGTTCTCTTCAGTAGGCTGTAAGAAATTTAGGAGCCAGCCTCCTTGGCAAAATTTCGAGAGCATGTAAGCGATTTGTGTAATAATGAGTGGTGCCTTTGGAAGGCCGTAAATTGTAACGGTTGGAGCAAAGTGCTCTGGAAAATTATTTATAACTAAACGCTACATTAGCGACGTTGAAAAATTGTAAATTTGGAGTTTGAAGCTCAAGGAACTTGAAAATTTTGTATTCTCAGGTTATCTATTCTGGTGTCAAAATTGTCATTGTACCGGATTCCGTGTTCGTTCACAAAGTGAAGAATTTTGTTAACAATTCGATTTTCTGAAAAGAAATATAACCTTTATTTCAAAGTTTTGAAAGAATCTTGGACTTTCGTAGCTGGGCGTACCATAGATAACCCCGGTCATCGCAATATGGGAGACCGAGAACATCGTAGCTTCTCCCAAAATGCAAATATTTTATTGACACTTTAAACATCAAGATTGAGAGGCTGAGGCACGTAAGCAGCATATGTTATATTATTCGTGTGAAATATTTCAGTAGGTGTAATTTTATTACTACCAGTATTACCTATTATTATTATTATTATTATACCATAATTTATTTCTAGTACCATGATGTAAATTCAGTGCCTGAGTAAGAGAAGGGCCTAAGCCTGCATAGTGGTGCTATCTCTTAACTGTCGTTGTGGGATATTTTCTTGTCTGTCCATATTCAGACAGAAATCTGAGGACCTTGGGAATCAGCTGTACAGATAACCCACATATCTGAGACAACTGGAGTGACATGTAGTTACTTCTCTAACCTAAAAATGTCTTGTGATTGTGCAAACAGTGGTTTAAGTGTGAGTAAAATATAATAAACCATGAAGGAAACGAAGAACGCTGCCAGAGATTGAGAATTAGTGCTGTGAGTATTACAAACTATCTGATACCGAAAAAGGAAACTTCGTAGGATTTTAAAACTTGCTAATTAAAACTTACAAAATGCCTTTCCTGTTCAATCTGATTAACCAGAACGAGGGCCTATGCAAAAAGGTAAAGTGAGCATAAGGGAAATGTGACGTACCACCAGCAAACGCTCAAGATGTCAGAGTTTGTTTAAAAGCTTGTCACACTTGTGTGTTTCAGTTACTAGACGTGAGAAGAAGGAAGAACAATCATATGCAGGGAGTAAGGATGACTTTAGTGATAGTGATGGAAGTCCGAATAGACGTATTTCTTTTCCTGGGTCACCTTCCCTCCCACTAATACCATGCCAGGACAAGAGAGGAAGACATCGGAAGTGCTGAAAAAAATAACTTACTGTGATTTAATTTTGCGTATAAACATATTAACAAGTTTCCTGGGTAGTAAGCCACTAAACCCCACACAGCAACTACATCAGTTTCTGAAATGCACAGACTCTGTCTCAAAGAACACGAAAAACAAATCTAGTTCCCGTGGCAATAAGTGGAGAATATTGAATGAGAAATACTGACATATTTTTAATGACAACTTTAACATTGGATTTAAGGCAACTATATATAACACTTGCGCAGTATGGAGGGCTACGGATTAGGATGTTCTTTGGCTTCATCAAAGGGATACAAAACTCTAAGTGATGCTAGTGAAGATCTTACTTATGAGCATTACCTCTACAGTATGTCAGGGAACTGTGCAATGATGTATCTGATATCATGTGTATATGGACAGAAAACACTAATTCTCAGGGATCCTGTGAAATAGGGTCATGCCTACTAAAATTTTCGCTGACAACCAGTTAACACAAAACAAATAAAACACTGGTTCTTCTCAGATTCTGGAAGTAACCAAAATAAGAATATGTTTATGTTTATTCTGTATTACATTTCGGTACATACGGGGAAGTTTGATGAAATAAAACATTCGTTGCTGAGTGATAGTGATTTTGGAATGACAGAGAAAAAGTCTCAGCAAGTTGATTATATTTAAAATCTCGAACAATAGAGAAACATTGTTAAAAGTGCCCGGGTAAAAAAAAAAACATTTAGAGTAATGGACATGGTAGATGCAGACGCCAAGGATTTAGAAACAGAACATCCTTAAACATTATAGTGAAAGGGAAACTAAGTTTTAAGGTAGAGAAATAACAGTAAAAATTACAAAAACTAGCCAGTCGCATTCAGAGTCATGGAGAAAACAACCTGCGAGGACAAAATAATGAACCAAAATGTCGCTTACAAGAGAAGCACTGGAAAAGCTGACCGTGAGGAACTACGGACTGTACTCAGAAAGGAATGAAGATCTTGACTAATATTGCTTTTAAACTATTATATAATTGTGTACTACTTGTAATTTTCTGAGTTACCGGTACAGTGATATATAATTAATTTAAAGACAATAAATTAATGTTCAACTTTTCTTTTTTGTTGTCTGTTTTGTATAAAATCTTATTCACTTTTCGTGCTAGGCCCTTCAGGCACTCTGTGGTAATTAAGTGAGATATTTCTTGTATTAACATTTTGCACATACGCGGTGACACTTATGAGGTGATCTTGAAGTTAAGTTGAAAACGTTGTACACGGGATATGTGATGAAGTGTTGTAGCGAGGTTGGACGGCACTCCACTTCAGCAGGCGCCGGAAAATGTCACATGAGACGGAACCAGCTCCGGACTTTCCGGACGCGAGGCTCAAAACCAGCGAAGGAAGCAACGATCTGCCTCTTAAAAAGGGGGAGGGGGGGGAAGTAAATGGAGAATTCTAAGAGGAAAAACAGTATTAGGGCCGATCTGACTCACGCCAGAAACATTTGTAAACATTTTTGTATTCCATTTTTCTGGTAATATAGAGATTAAACAGTTTGTTAAAGCCTTAATTACGTGCTCCTCCTGCATTTGGAAGGGTCAGGGGGCAATTAGGTAATGCCCAATCACCAGAATACCAGTTTTCCAGTCATTTCTTGTCTTCTACCTTAAATTATAAATTACTGTTATTAAATTCTAATAATAATAATGTTATTTGTTTTACGTCCCACTAACTACTCTTTTACGGTTTTCGGAGACGTCGAGGTGCCGGAATTTAGTCCCGCAGGAGTTCTTTTACGTGCCAGTAAATCTACCGACACGAGGCTGACGTATTTGAGCACCTTGAAATACCACCGGACTGAGCCAGGATCGAACCTGCCAAGTTGGGATCAGAAGGCCAGCGCCTTAACCGTCTGAGCCACTCAGCCCGGCTTATTAAATTCTAAAGTCAGGGAACCGATTATTATTATTATTATTATTATTATTATTATTATTATTATTATTATTATTATTATTATCATTTATTTTTTAAATATTATTATTGATGATGATGATGATGCTTGTTGTTTTAAGGGGCCTAACATCGAAGGTCATCGGCCCTATTATTATTATTATTATTATTATTATTATTATTATTATTATTATTATTATTATTATTATTATTATTATTTTTCCCTAATGTTACAAATGGCTTTCAAACGTGGTGCTAATAAATTTAATTGTATGATAGAGATCTTACATCTGTCACTCGAAAGTGGGAAAAGTATTTTTGCAAAGTTATACACGGATGAAAATCACTTTGCATCACGAACTTAGAGAAGCTGCAATCCTCTATCCTAAGAACCGGCACTGGATTTGCAGTTACAGGACATATCACCAACTTCTGAAAGAATATCGAAGCTTATGCGCCTACAAAGAACTTCAACCAAAGGGATGTACAAAATGAAGATAACTTCCAAAATACCCTGTTGGAGGACTTCAAGCCCTAATTCAATGTCAACTAATTTCTTGGCGATTCCACACAAAGGAAACATGCCGATCATGTGGCCTTTCCAAAAAAAAAAAAAAAAAAGAGAAGGAAATATATTTATTTATTTATTTATTTATTTATTTATTTATTTATTTATTTATTTATTTATTTATTTATTTATTTATTTATTTATTTGTCTTTAGGACTCGTGGTCCTCCCACATCATTGTACAGAAATGTTATGGAGAATATTAAATATTTTAAAATAAGTAATTTGTACACAAACTCAAAATAGAAGCAACATATATTATTTGTCAAGCTACTACAGTAAATTTAATTTAAAATTAAGTTTAAATTAATTGAATGAAAATTAACTAAATGACATACACACACAGTTGGTTTATACTTTCTGTAGAAAGACTTGAGTTGCTGCTGCGGATGTTCGAGCGATTATAAGCAGCGGAATGGCAAGTGTAGTAACAGAGCTTGTAGTATGCTGGTGAATACGAACGAAAGTATGTCTCAGTTTTTAAGAAATTGCAGGTCGATTCGTGGGTTTGTGCGTTGCGTTGGTGGCTGTGGTCGGAATCTATAATTCCACTTTTTTGACCTTAACTTCAAGTACTCTCAGTTAGTGATCTGAACACCAACATGGCTACATGAAGATTTCTGAGTTCTTCAAGTTTTAGGAGGGAAGTTGCTTGTAATAAGGTGTGACGTGTGCGTCACAGCGAAACGAAAATATAAATGTGATGAAGGAATTCATGGTCTTTTGTAACTTTCTATTTCTTTCTTCCGTTGCATCTATGAAAACAGCAGCACAGTAATAGAATACAGGGACAACTAATGTTTTTGTAAGTCCGACTTTAATACTTAAAGGTAAAGTTTTTGATGATATTCCTGAGGGCGGAATGAAGCATATACTCTGTTACAGATGCGTGTGACGTGTTCATTAAAATTTAGATTTTCATTTATAACAACACCCAGATTATTTACCGAACTTTCATACAGATAGAATGAGTGAAGGATTGCAATGGCTTGTGTCTTCGGGGGATTTATTAATCACAAGCATATGAAGATGAATGTTAAGGTTAGAAAGTGGCGACCAACACCTAGAGTACCCGACAAGCAGAAACTCAAAGCAATCAGAACCCACGAATTAACCTGCAATTTCTTAAACAAAACTAAGACACACACTTTCCTTGCGAATTCTCCTTCCACCAGACTAGAACTCAGGGCGTAGACTTGAAAACTTCGCAAACATCAGCACACCACCAGAAAACGCAAATACAGACACCAGCGACAAGAATTAGAGCCTGCAAAAACTGGAATTTCCATAAAACTGATCAAACTTCGCATGAATTACTCAAAATCCACAAATAAAACTAAAGAATCATAAAACAACATCGAGAGAAGAACTTTCGAAACAAGTAATAAGGAACATTGTTAAGGACCTTTTAAACTGTGGATCCCTGAAAAAATAACTCACCTTTTAGAAACCCGTAACAAATCAAGACTCAGACATTAGAAGGAGTAAAGGCAATCTGCTTGTCAGACCAGGCCCGAAGAGGCGGGAAGATCAAAAGGAAAGCACAGGAAATTCATCGAATCACAGAAACTTCACAGATGCCGTTAGAGAATAGCAATACAGGCTGATCTACACAAGACAGAATAAAGTTTACTAAGCAGGAAACCTAAACGAAAAATACACACGATGCACAGAAATTCAGTCAGTGAATGAATATATCCAAGCATTTCAAAGTGCACGTGTCATCGGCTGTTGAAAATATATACACGATATTCACTCCTCATTTATCAGGTTTACCGACATTTAAATATATACACGAATTCCTTCCATGTGAACCACGTGACCTGGCAGTGAGTCAGGTGCAACCATATCGGATGGTGGAGAGGAAGTGGAGAAGTTGCAAGGGCGGCAGTTTGACTGACATGGCCTTGCAATAATATTTAACATGTTTTACCCTACACGGCTTTATGTCGCACCGACACAGATAGCTCTTATGGCGACGATGGGATAGGAAAGGCCTAGGAGTTGGAAGGAAGCTGCCGTGGCCTTAACCATCTTCAGGGCTGCCGTCAGTGGGATTCGAATCCACTATCTCTCGGATGCAAGCTCCCGAGGACACGCATCTCTCTCTCTACCCTACTGACATTCGGAGGGTATCGTTGTGGTATGTTAAGGGGGATGGATAGAATAAAGTTAAACGCAGTTGCCATTAGTGAAGTTCGTTAGCAGGAAGAACAGGATTTTTGGTCAGGCGAGTACAGAATTATCAACACAAAATCAAACAATGGAAATGCAGGAGTTGGTTTAATAATGGATAAGAAAATAGGGCAGCGGGTAAGCTACTGCGACCTGCATAGTGAAAGAATTATCGTAGTCAAGAAACCAATGCTCGCCACAACAGTGCAGGTTATATGCCTAATAATTGATGAAGAGAGAGAAGATTTAAATACGTTATGTAATAGGAGATGATGGGTGACAAGAGTACGACAAGGAGGAGAAGTTAATGCAGCAGGAAAATTGTAACAGGGTCAAAGAGATGGAAGGGAAAGACGGCTGATGGAATTCTGCATCATCATCATCATCATCATCATCTGTTTACCCTCCAGGTTCGGCTGTTCCCCCGGACTCAGCGAGGGATCCCACCTCTACCGCCTCAAGGGCAGTGTCCTGGAGCTTCAGACTTTTGGTCGGGGATACAACTGGGGAGAATGACCAGTACCTCGCCCAGGCGGCCTCACCTGTTCTGCTGAACAGGGGCCTTGTGGAGGGATGGGAAGATTGGAAGGGATAGGCAAGGAAGAGGGAAGGAAGCGGCCGTGGCCTTAAGTTAGGTACCATACCGGCATTCGCCTAGAGGAGAAGTGGGAAACCACGGAAAACCAATTCCAGGATGGCTGAGGTGGGAATCGAACCCACCTCTACTCAGTTGACCTCCCGAGGCTGAGTGGACCCCGTTCCAGCCCTCGTACCACTTTTCAAATTTCCGTGGCAGAGCCGGGAATCGAACCCGGGCCTCTGGGAGTGGCAGCTAATCACGCTAACCACTACACCACAGAGGCGGCATGGAATTCTGCGAAGATCATAATTTAGTCCTTGCTAATACTTGTTTCAAACACCACGAACGGTGACTGTATACGTGGACACTGGAAGGTATCAAATAGACTTCATTACGATTAGGCAGATATTCTGAAACCAGGTGTTGGATTGCAGGAGCAGACGTGGACTCTGACCACAACTTGTTGTACATGAAATGCCATCTGAAGTTGAAGAAATTGAAAATGAAATGTCGTATGGCTTTTAGTGCCGGGATATCCCAGGACGGGTTCGGCTCGCCAGGTGCAGGTCTTTATATTTGAAGCCCGTAGACGACCTGCGCATCGTGATGAGGATGAAATGATGATGAAGACAACACATACACCCAGCCCCCGTACCACTGGAATTAACCAATTAAGGTTAAAATCCCCGACCCGGCCGGGACTCGAACCCGGGACCCTCTGAACCCGAAGGCCAGTACGCTGACCGTTCAGCCAACGAGTCGGACAAGAAATTGAAGAAAGGGTGGAATGCAACGCGATGAGGTGTAGATAAGTTGAAGGAATGGAGAGTGATGGGTTCAAGGAACATGCTGCATAAGTACTAGATGAAATGGCAGAATGAAACACAAAAGAAGTGCAGTGTGTATCCAAAAGGCGCTATTTCCACCTTCAGAAAGTTGTGGTAAAAGTGCAATAACAGGCACCTGTAACGTACCCATGATAAGGTTATTGCTAGTCAAGGCAACATTCAACTACTTTAATGTATGTGGATGGAATACAGACACTCCTCACTTGTTACAAAAATGTTGCAAAGTTTGGGCTGGGAAGATTTGGGAGAAAGGAGACGAGCTGCTCGATTAAATGGTATGTTCCGAGCTGTCAGCGGAGAGTTGTTGAGGGAGGACATCAGTAGACGAATAAGTTTGAGTGGTGTCTTTAAAAGTAGAAAAGATCACAATTTGAAGATAAAGTTGGAATTCAAGAGGACAAACTGGGGCAAATCTTCATTTATAGTAAGGGGAGTTAGGGATTGGAATAACTTACCAAGGGAGATGTTCAATAATTTTCCAATTTCCTTCCGATCATTTAAGAAGAGGCTACGATAACAACAGATAGGGAATCTGACACCTGGGCGACTGCCCTAAATGCAGATCAGTATTGATTGATTGTGGCTGACTTCACATCGGGGTCGCCAATTGTCGATAATTATATAATCATTGGAAGTGCATTACTATCAAGGCTATGTACAACAAATTCGGTGTACAGATGCCTTAAGGAAGTGAAGTGATAAAAGCTATACATTATTTAAATAGGTACCCCAACAGAATTGCAGGTAGCAGATACAACATTAAAACTCTTGTAAATATTCCATAAACATCTATATATTTGACAGATATCCTTCTTGATTGTACTAGCTGTAAAGTCATCGCAAGTGACCGTCATAAAAAGTTCATTCCACGTTGACGAAATTTCACGAAGGCACGCCACAGAGGTAAGAGCAGCGCACTCTCAGCAAGCCACCTTCCTTGATCTAACGAGCCGCTCATGATACAGCCAAACGATTATTATTATTATCATTATTATTATTATTATTATTATTATCATTATTATTATTATTATTATTATTATTATTAAAGATATTCGCTCACGGTATGTTGGTACTGACGAATGCAGTCTCTCTCCAGTATTACGTAGCACTGTTCTATTACCATTTTTAAAAACATTTCTTGTCTTGAAAGTTGAAAATAGCCGATGGGAGATGTCTGTCAGGAGATAGTGTGCCTGTGCCTTATCCGTGAGCTGTCTGACGGTGACACCTCGTAGTCAAATACGTCAGCGTCGTGTCCGTACATCGGGACTAAATTCCAAGAAGCAGTAAAACTAGTAACATTGTTTGGTATCGTACACAGGCTCGTCACTCCCGCTTAAACAGGTCACAGTATGTCTAATGCTTTATGACTATGGACTTCCTCAAATGTAATTTTGTCCTCCTCACCATGAGCTCGGCCACCCCGCGAAGATTTCCTTTAAAATTATAAAGATGTTCAAAATATTCCCTCCACCTCTCCAGTGATTCCATGGGATCTACTATGTGTTCATCTGATTTGCACAAAACACTTCTCACTTCCTCTTTACTGTTGCTTGACCTAGCCTTTCCAGGTTATTGCCAAAACTTCCCCACGACTTCTTTTTGGATTCAACAACTATTTGTTTCGCTCTGTTTTGTCATCTAATTCAAAAACACCGTCTCCCTTCTTTGGAGCCATTTCTGATAAGCCTTCTTTTTACGTATACAAACTGCTCTCACTTCGTCATTCCACCAAGACGTTCGCGTTCTATCATCTTCACACCCAGTTATTCCCTTGCTGTTTCTACTACAGCATCCCTGTATGCCACCCATTCTCTTTCTATATCATGAACCTGCTTAATGTCCATTGTTTGAAAATTTTCACTAATTATATCCATGTAGTTATGTCCAATTCCCTCGTCCTGGAGATTTTGTAACCTTATTCGTTTGCAGATGGATTTTACTTTCATCATCCTAGGCCTAGAGGTACTTAGTTGACTACAGGTCAGATAGTGCTCCGTACCATCGAAAAATCCCCGGAAGAGACCACACATACCTAACAGATATCCTGAATTCTAAGTCGGTTATGATATAACCTATGATGGATGGTACCCCTATCTTCCCATGTGTAGCGGTGAATAACCTTGTGGTTGAGGAATGTATTCGTAACTGCTAAACCCATACTAATACAGAAGTCCAGCAAATGATTCCCATTCCTATTAGCTTGCATGTCGCTCAACATTTAGCAATCACCTCTTCGTATCCTTCAGTTCTATTCCCAACTCTCGCATTGAAATCGCCCGTTAGCACTTTTCTATCCTTGCTGTTGACCCTTGCCACGATGTCACTCAATGCTTCATAAAACTGAATAACTTCATCGTCATCAGCACCATCACATATTGAATAAAATAAATCACCAATCAATCAATAATGATCTGCATTTAGGACAGTCGCCCAAGTGGCAGATTTCCCATTTGTTGTTTTCCTAGCCTTTTCTTAAATGATTGCAAAGAAATTGGAAATTTATTGAACATCTCCCTTGATAAGTTATTCCAATCCCTAACTCCCCTTCCTGTAAACGAATATTTGCCCCAATTAGTCCTCTTGAATTCCAAATTGATCTTCATATTGTGATCATTCCTACTTTTAAAGACACCACTCAAACTTATTCATCTACTGATGCATTCCACGCCATCTCTTCACTTACAGCTCGGAACATACCACTTAGTCGAGCTGCTCGTCTCCTTTCTCCCAAGTCTTCCTAGTCCAAACTTTGCAACATTTTTGTAACGCTACTCTTTTGTCGGAAATAACCCAGAACCAATCGAGCTGCTTTTCTTTGGATTTTTTCCAGTTCTTGAATCAAGTATCCTGGTGAGGTTCCTCTTCCACCGGAACCATACCCTAGTTAGGGTCTTACCAGAGACTTATATGCCCTCTCCTTTACATCCTTACTACAACCATTAAATTCCCTCGTAACTATGTGCAGAGATCTGTACCCTTTATTAACAATCATATTTATGTGATTATTCCAATGAAGATCTATCCTGATATTGCGACCTTGGTACTTACAATGACCCCAAAAGGAACTTTCACCCCATCAACGCAGTAATTAAAACTGAGAGGACTTTTCTTATTTGTGAAACTCACAACCTGACTTTTAACCCCGTTTATCTACTGTCCATCTCACAACATTATCGAGGTCATTTTGCAGTTGCTCACAATCTTGTAACTTATTTATTACTCTGTACAGAATAACATCATCTGCAAAAAGCCTTATCTCTGATTCCACTTCCTTACTCATATGATTGATATATATAAGAAAACAGAAAGGTCCAATAGTACTGCCTTGAGCAATTCCCCTCTTAATTATTACAGGATCAGATAAAGCTTCACCTACTCTAATTTTCTGAGTTATATTTTCTAGAAATATAGCAGCCCATTCAGTCACTCTTTTTTCTAGTCCAATTGCACTCATTTTTGCCAGTAGTCTCCCATGATCCACCTTATCAAATGCTTTAGACAGGTCAATCGCGATACAGTCCAATTGACCTCCTGAATCCAAGATATCAGCTATATCTTGCTGGAATCGTACAAGTTGAGCTTCAGTGGAATAACCTTTCCGAAATCCAAACTGAACATAAATAAATAAATAAATAAATAAATAAATAAATAAATAAATAAATAAATAAATAAATAAATAAATAAATAAATAAATAAATAAATAAATAAATAAATAAATAAATAGACTTGTGAATCCCCTAAAGCAGAGTTTGTTTCGTGTGATCGTATTACTCAATGTTTATCTCCGAGTGCGTCTTTCGAGATCAGCAATATGCTGAATACACTGAGACAATTCTTGTCCTAATTCCTTCAACTGCCAAATCTACCCACATCATTCGCTCATTCACGTGCCTAACAGGAACTATGTTGCTACGGCCTTCCTTTTGAACACTCGTCAAGTACACTTTATAATCTATCTCTTCCTTACCCGAATTACATTAACTCCACTTTGCTAACTCAGCTAGTTCTACTTTCTTTCTTTCTTTCTTTCTTTCTTTCTTTCTTTCTTTCGTTCTTCAACTAGTTCACCTAGAGCCACCGGCGAGTGCAGACGTACGGAGTGGAGTGGGAGAAGGTAGTGTAAGTGCGGAGTGTTGGAAGTCAGCGAGGTGCTTACAGGCAATGATTGGTGTAGAGCAGTACAGGGCGAGCATAGGTGGTTGGGAGGGAAGAAAGAAGAAAGAAGAAGTGAAGACAAGAGGATGTAAAATAGAACTGGATAAAATAGGAGAATTTATGCTTTCTGCAGCGGTGATTTTGATATTGCTTTGGATCGGGGGAGTAGAACTCAACCCAGGTCCGACTTCCAGGGGAAATATGAGCTGGGAGGACATGGAAACAATCAGAAAAATCGTAAAAGAGGTGGTCGCGGAGACATGTCCCTTCGAACAAATCAAAAACATGATCAAGGAACAAACGAGGAAGTTTGAAAAAATGAAGGGGTGGTTTCAAGAAAAGGTAGAAGACACAGCTTCACAGGTGAGAAGAAATGGTGCAGAAGTTTCAGCATTAAGAGAGGAGATAGGGAGATTGGAAGAGGAGATGTCGAAAGTGAAAGCCGACGTAGTTGCTAACACCCGAAGTCATAGAAATAAATGCTTATTTATATATGAAGTGCAAGAGGGGAAGAAGGAAGATAAGACGAGTATAATTTATAAAGTAGTGGACATAATTCAGGGTAAAATGAAAATAAATTTCAGTGAAGTGGACACTGATGATGTGACAAGAGTGGGAAGATTTAGAGGTAATAGGCCTATCAAAGTGCAATTATTTTCTACATTGATGGCTGATAAAGTGGTGCGTAATGCAGGTAACGTACAAAGGGAAAAAATATGGATAAGGAGGGACATGGGTACTGAAGCGTGGAGGAATGAAAGAATCCTTAAAAAACACATGATACGAGCCAGGCAGCAGGGGTTGAATATAGTCATCAGAGGACAGGAATTAGTGGTGACAGGCAACAACTGGAGGAGAATATGGTCGGTGAATAGACTGATGGATCTAGAACGGAGGATGAAACAAGATGAGGAGGCTAAGAGAAGTGTAGTGAATAATGGGGAAGACAAACGAGTGGAAGATAATAGGCAAGTGAAAGATAACGAGGGTAGAAGTGTAATTATCGGAAGTATTACTGAAAAGTGTCAAGAGAGACGGAGAGAGGTGCTAAGTGGAAGTATGAACAACGGCAAGGAAAGAGCAGTGGACCGACAGTGCAGTGGAGAGGCTGAAGAACAAATGGGTGATGGGTGCAAAGAGAGTGAGCAACAAGAAGCTGAGAGAGCTGAGTGTAGTGGTGTAGTAAGGCAAGATCAGGGTAAAAAAGTAAGGTCAGAGTTAACCCGTGAGAGTTTCGAGCGGAATCAGAGTTTGAGCGGTGGGAGAAATAGAAACTTTACGGACATGTGGAGAGTTACGAAAAGTAATGAGGGTATTGTAACAAGAAGCAAAAAACAATAATATAGCTAGTAAGTAAGTAATTAAGGGCATGATTGTAGAAGAGGTAAGAGATGGAGGTGGTGTTAGTGGAGTTGAAAGTTATGATGGTATTTATTTGTGGAGGCTGAAATGTTGTGATGGAGAAGTGGTATATAAGTTATGATATGTTATAGGGTTGAAATGTGGTGTTGGAGAAGTGGTGGTATAAGATGGTGGATGGCAGAAGGTGAGTGTAATGGTAGAAGAAGTAGAGGTGGTATATGAGGTGGAGTTGGTGTAGTATTGCTGAAATGTGGTGTTGGAAAATATTGAGGGGTTGGTATTTATGATTATGTGTTATGATTAATTTAGGAGGTGTTATATCGTTGGAATGTGGTGTGGGAGAAGTGGTGATATAAGTAGAGGTGGTATATGATGTGGAGTTGGTGTTGTATTGCTGAAATGTGGTGTTGGAAGTATTGAAGGCTTAGTATTTATGATTATGTGTTATGATTAATTTACGAGGTGTTATATCGTTGGAATGTGGTGTGGGAGAAGTGGTGATATAAGATAGTGGAAGGCAGAAGGTGAGTGCAATTGTCGGAGAAGTAGAAGTGGTATATATAGAAATGAGGTGTCGGAAATGTGGATATGAGGTGATGTATGGTTTGGTATTGAGATGGTTTATTTACGGCTGAATTCGTGGGAGTTGGGAGGTGGTATTATTGTATTGGTGTCTGGTATGAGTATTGCATTTTTGGAGTTGGAGAGAGGTGATTTTATTATCATTTTGTACATTTTGGTTTGTTTGTATGGAGAGGACGAAGAAATGTGATGTTGGAGAGGTGTTGGTATATGCGTGATTGGTATTTGTTATTCATTGCCGAAATTTTTGGAGATGGAGAGGTAATTTTATTATGGAATGTTATGGCGGAATGAAATGAAATGAAGCAATGTTAACGCGGATTGGTAAAAGTTGTGGTATGGTGGATTGGAATGCAATGACGGAATATTGTTGTTATTATTTAGCCTTCTACTATAGGAGGTGGAATCTGACAGATTGAATGCAATGTTAGTGTTATGGCTGGTTTGGTATGCAATCGTGTAATGTTGCTGTTGTAGCTTATTTTGGAGTAGGTCAGGGAACAATAAAGGTGATGAAAATGCTGAAGCAAGAAGGTTGCGTGATGAGTGGGTACGTGTGAGTGATAACAAGCACAAAGTTGCAACACCAGCAGTAGAATGTAAACATAGACCCGGCTGAGGAAGTAAGATAGTTTGGGACCAGCAATAAGAAATGGGATAGTTGTTATTCTTAGTCTTATTTTTACTTTTATTTTTATTCGTGAGTTGTTGTAAACTGTTGTTGATGGAGTTGGTTCTGGTCTATAACTGTGGCGTTAGGTCTTTTTGTTTTATTGTTCATTTTATTTTGTATATGGTGCAGAGTGGTAGCTTAGGTTGGACTACGTTTATTAATTTTATTAGTTATTGATGTTTTAATATTTTTGTTTGTTTGTAAATTTCTGTTGGAGGAGTAGGGTGGCTTAAGTGTGAATTTAGAATTAGACAGGGGAGTAGCTGGACGTGGCATGAAGAGACGGAGGATGACTACCGTGGTGACCTAACTTTTGAGGTCACGTTTCCGGAGTATCTGACGGGCTTCATGGCACGGCCAAGGTGTAGAGTAGCAGTAGTTAGTATTTATTTATTTATTTATTATTATTGTAAACATGTATTCGGGGCTGAACGCCTGTTATGTTCATTAATAAATAGATACTTTCTTTCTTTCTTCCACAAGCCCCATTAATATTGATTGCTCCCTTAATAAATTCCATTGCGTTCGCCAAGTTGTTTCCAAAGAGTCCCTCGACTGTCAAATGGGAGTGGTACTCTGTTATTCCTATAGGTCCGAGGCTTGCTGAGCGTGCTCGGTGAAAATTCCGCGAAGCACTATGCTACCCTCATCACTTACACATAGTCCAAGTGAGGATCTCTCCTCTAACGGGTTAGGGACCACCGGTGGAATGTGTAGTCCTAGCTGCCTGAGCACAAGGACGACCATGACTCAGAATATGTCCGAGATGGCCACTCCCATTCCATAGCCACAGGTACCACGACTCTCAGGACCACTTACTAGGCCCCTCAGTCGTTGCCCTTGGTTCTCGAACTAGGACGTGACAACAGTAAGCAGGGCGAAACATGAATAATAATAATAATAATAATAATAATAATAATAATAATAATAATAATAATAATAATAATAATAATAATAATAATAATAATAATAATAATAATAATATAAGGGATCTGGATGAGCAGTATTTGTTTGACGTCTGAGCGAGTTGAGAAGGCTACAAGGAGCGGGCACAGTGTACTGAATATCCTAGGATTCAAACCCGAGCTAATTATTTTGTTCGAGTCTCACGTTTCAAACTTCGCATGCTAATGGATCTATTAGCCTTCGCTAATTCGCCAACTTGGTCGGTGGGTGGGGCATATTGCCGGTGTCGGGTTTCTGGAATAGAAGGGTAATTATTCGCCACAACAATGGTGAAGGGGGTGATCTTGTTACGGGGTAATCCAATAGCAAGAGAGCTGTCATGAGCGCTCTGCCCCCCACCCCAGGACGTCAAGAGCTCAGGGGAGATGAGTACAAAGAGCGACACAACCAATGGGCTATCGCCTCATCCGCCGAGTGCGCGCTCACTCAGCGTCCTGCTCCGATAATAATCAACATGCTGGTCACCACCAACAAGATACTAACAAACCGTTCTGCTGTACCTGGTCACTGGAACGTGACCGAGTGTCTTTGGAAAATCCATATCATAGATTCTTTTACTTGTCAGCAACAAAAACTTCGAACCACAACCACCAAGAATATCAACTTTGCTACAAAACGCGCCGCACATATTTTTGAAGAATACACGGCAATCTTATATTACCTCGAGCCTAGGACCTCTTCATCATCTCTCCTCAAATATGAATTTGTTGCCTTTATTTAGATTGTGTAAGAATGAAACCATTCTATACAGAAAATTCCAATTACTAATATTTTCACGACTTAGAACATGTCTCCGGTCCGGTCTACACCTAATAATAATAATAATAATAATAATAATAATAATAATAATAATAATAATAATAATAATAATAATAATATGTACATTACCATTATAGACCGTTATGCTTTCAGTCTGCAAATCTCTGTGGATTCAAAATCCTCTTTGCAACTAGTGTTGTGGCCTCATTTACTTCTATACCTCCTATCTTTAAATCGTTAGAAACTGACTCTAACCATCGTCGTCTTCGTCTCCGTCTACTTCTCTTATCCTCCATAACAGGTTACTTTTCCTCCTCAATTCGCCTCACATGACCCCACCACAGAAGACGGTTAATGCGTACAGCTTCATCCATCGAGTCATTCCTAACTTAGGCTTCATCTCCTCATTCCGCGCACCCTCCTGCCATTCTTCCCATCTACTTGTACCAGCAATCATTCTCACTACTTTCATGTCTGTTACTTCTAACTTATGAATATGATATCCTGAATCCAACCAGCTTTCGCTCCCGTAAAGCAAAATTGGTCTAAAAATAGACCGATGTAAAGATAATTCCGTCCGGGAGCTCACTTCATTAGCTTTACGACACCTTGATTCAATCTCTCTTACTATATTACCATCCTGGGAGAACACACAACCTAAATACTTGAAATCATTGACCTGTTCTATCTTTGTATCACCAATCTGACATTCAATTCTGTTGAATTCCTTACCTACTGACATCAATTTAGTCTTCGAGAGGCTAATTTTCATACCATACTCATTGCATCTATAATCAAGTTCCAAGATATTAGACTGCAGGCTTTCGGCACAATCTGCCATTAAGACCAAGTCGTCAGCATAGACCAGACTGCTTACTTCATTTCCACCTAACTGAATCCCTCCCTGCCATTTCATACCTTTCAGCAGATGATCCATGTAAACTACGAACAGCAAAGGTGAAAGATTACAGCCTTGTCTAACCCCTGTAAGTACCCTGAACCTAGAACTCATTGTACCATCAATTCTCACTGCAGCCACATTTTCAACATAAATGAGTTTGATTGATTTTAATTATCCACCTTTAATCGATAGTCCTTCAGGATTGCTAAGACCTTTTCCATCGGTACCCTGTCATATGCTTTCTCTAGATCTACGAAACACAAACTCAACTGTCTACTCCTCTCGTAACATATTTCAATTACCTGGCGCATACTGAAAATCTGGTCCTGACAGCCTCTCTGTGGTCTGAAACCACACTGGTTTTCATCCAACTTGCTCTCAACCACTGATCGCACCCTCCCTTCCAAGATGTCAGTGAATACTTTGCCTGTTATACTAATCAATGAGATACCTCGATAGTTGTTGCAACCCTTCCTGTTTTCTTGCATACAGATAGGTGCAATTACCGCTCTTGTCCAATCTGAAGGTACCTTACCAACACTCCATGCTAATTTTACTCCTCTGTGAAGCCATTTCATCCCTGCCTTCCCACTATACTTCACCATTTCAGGTCTAATTTCATCTACTCCTGCTGCTTTATGACAATGGAGTTTATTTACCATCCTTTCCACTTCCTCAAGCGTAATTTCACCACCATTTTCCTCCTTCCCATGAGCTGGATTGTTGGCGACACCACCGGGAAGGTTTACTTTTACGTTGAAAAGATTTACGAAATATTAAATCCACCTCTCCAGTGACCCCCTTTGATAAAAAATGAGTTCACGTGAACTAAAAAAAACTGTACGCTTTATTTTGCCCCCCCCCCCCCTCCCTCCCGAACATTATTCATTACTGTCCAAAAAGGTTTCCCGCTGCTTGACCTAGCCTTTCTAGGTTATTTCCAAAATTTTCAAACGACTTATTTTTTGATTCCACAACAATTTGTTCCGCTCTGCTTCTTTCATCTACGAACAACTGCATCATTGCTTGGAGCCTTTTGTGATAAGAATTCCTTTTGACGTTTACAAGCTGCTCTCACTAAATCATTCGACAAATATGTTCGCTTTATCCCACCTGTACACGCAGTTGTTCCTGGACAAACCCTTGCAATTTCTAATAGAGCATCCCTGTATGCCACCAATTCTCTTGTTCAGTTAACAAGAGGGTGTACAGTATTCACCGAGAGCAGAGTGTACTAGTACTGAGTTAACAACAAGAGAGTGTACAATGTTCACCGAGAGCAGAGTGTACTAGTACTGAGTTAACAACAAGAGAGTGTACAATGTTCAGCGAGAGCAGAGTGTACTAGTACTAACTGAACAACAAGAGAGTGTACAATGTTCACCGAGAGCAGAGTGTACTAGTACTGACTGAACAACAAGAGAGTGTACAATGTTCACCGAGAGCAGACTGTACTAGTACTGACTGAACAACAAGAGAGTGTACAATGTTCACCGAGAGCAGAGTGTACTAGTACTGACTGAACAACAAGAGAGTGTACAATGTTCACCGAGAGCAGAGTGTACTAGTACTGACTGAACAACAAGAGAGTGTACAATGTTCACCGAGAGCAGAGTGTACTAGTACTGACTGAACAACAAGAGAGTGTACAATGTTCACCGAGAGCAGAGTGTACTAGTACTGACTGAACAACAAGAGAGTGTACAATGTTCACCGAGAGCAGAGTGTACTAGTACTGAGTTAATAACAAGAGAGTGTACAATGTTCACCGAGAGCAGAGTGTACTAGTACTGAGTTAACAACAAGAGAGTGTACAATGTTCACCGAGAGCAGAGTGTACTAGTACTGACTGAACAATAAGAGAGTGTACAATGTTCACCGAGAGCAGAGTGTACTAGTACTGACTGAACAACAAGAGAGTGTACAATGTTCACCGAGAGCAGAGTGTACTAGTACTGACTGAACAACAAGAGAGTGTACAATGTTCACCGAGAGCAGAGTGTACTAGTACTGAGTTAACAACAAGAGAGTGAACAATGTTCACCGAGAGCAGAGTGTACTAGTACTAACTGGACAACAAGAGAGTGTACAATGTTCACCGAGAGCAGAGTGTACTAGTACTGAGTTAACAACATGAGAGTGTACAATGTTCACCGAGAGCAGAGTGTACTAGTACTGAGTTAATAACAAGAGAGTGTACAATGTTCACCGAGAGCAGAGTGTACTAGTACTGAGTTAATAACAAGAGAGTGTACAATGTTCACCGAGAGCAGAGTGTACTAGTACTGACTGAACAACAAGAGAGTGTACAATGTTCACCGAGAGCAGAGTGTACTAGTACTAACTGAACAACAAGAGAGTGTACAATGTTCACCGAGAGCAGAGTGTACTAGTACTAACTAAACAACAAGAGAGTGTACAATGTTCACCGAGAGCAGAGTGTACTAGTACTGAGTTAACAACAAGAGAGTGTACAATGTTCACCGAGAGCAGAGTGTACTAGTACTGACTGAACAACAAGAGAGTGTACAATGTTCACCGAGAGCAGAGTGTACTAGTACTAACTGAACAACAAGAGAGTGTACAGTGTTCACCGAGAGCAGAGTGTACTAGTACTGAGTTAACAACAAGAGAGTGTACAATGTTCACCGAGAGCAGAGTGTACTAGTACTGAGTTAACAACAAGAGAGTGTACAATGTTCACCGAGAGCAGAGTGTACTAGTACTAACTGAACAACAAGAGAGTGTACAATGTTCACCGAGAGCAGAGTGTACTAGTACTAACTGAACAACAAGAGAGTGTACAATGTTCACCGAGAGCAGAGTGTACTAGTACTGACTGAACAACATGAGAGTGTACAATGTTCACCGAGAGCAGAGTGTACTAGTACTGAGTTAACAACAAGAGAGTGTACAATGTTCACCGAGAGCAGAGTGTACTAGTACTGACTGAACAACAAGAGAGTGTACAATGTTCACCGAGAGCAGAGTGTACTAGTACTAACTGAACAACAAGAGAGTGTACAATGTTCACCGAGAGCAGAGTGTACTAGTACTGAGTTAACAACAAGAGAGTGTACAATGTTCACCGAGAGCAGAGTGTACTAGTACTGAGTTAACAACAAGAGAGTGTACAATGTTCACCGAGAGCAGAGTGTACTAGTACTAACTGAACAACATGAGAGTGTACAGTGTTCACCGAGAGCAGAGTGTACTAGTACTGAGTTAACAACAAGAGAGTGTACAATGTTCACCGAGAGCAGAGTGTACTAGTACTAACTGAACAACAAGAGAGTGTACAATGTTCACCGAGAGCAGAGTGTACTAGTACTAACTGAACAACAAGAGAGTGTACAATGTTCACCGAGAGCAGAGTGTACTAGTACTGAGTTAACAACAAGAGAGTGTACAATGTTCACCGAGAGCAGAGTGTACTAGTACTGACTGAACAACAAGAGAGTGTACAATGTTCACCGAGAGCAGAGTGTACTAGTACTAACTGAACAACAAGAGAGTGTACAATGTTCACCGAGAGCAGAGTGTACTAGTACTAACTGAACAACAAGAGAGTGTACAATGTTCACCGAGAGCAGAGTGTACTAGTACTAACTGAACAACAAGAGAGTGTACAATGTTCACCGAGAGCAGAGTGTACTAGTACTGAGTTAACAACAAGAGAGTGTACAATGTTCACCGAGAGCAGAGTGTACTAGTACTAACTGAACAACAAGAGAGTGTACAATGTTCACCGAGAGCAGAGTGTACTAGTACTGAGTTAACAACAAGAGAGTGTACAATGTTCACCGAGAGCAGAGTGTACTAGTACTGAGTTAACAACAAGAGAGTGTACAATGTTCACCGAGAGCAGAGTGTACTAGTACTGACTGAACAACAAGAGAGTGTACAATGTTCACCGAGAGCAGAGTGTACTAGTACTGAGTTAACAACAAGAGAGTGTACAATGTTCACCGAGAGCAGAGTGTACTAGTACTGAGTTAACAACAAGAGAGTGTACAATGTTCACCGAGAGCAGAGTGTACTAGTACTGACTGAACAACAAGAGAGTGTACAATGTTCACCGAGAGCAGAGTGTACTAGTACTGACTGAACAACAAGAGAGTGTACAATGTTCACCGAGAGCAGAGTGTACTAGTACTGACTGAACAACAAGAGAGTGTACAGTGTTCACCGAGAGCAGAGTGTACTAGTACTGACTGAACAACAAGAGAGTGTACAATGTTCACCGAGAGCAGAGTGTACTAGTACTGACTGAACAACAAGAGAGTGTACAGTGTTCACCGAGAGCAGAGTGTACTAGTACTGAGTTAACAACAAGAGAGTGTACAATGTTCACCGAGAGCAGAGTGTACTAGTACTGACTGAACAACAAGAGAGTGTACAATGTTCACCGAGAGCAGAGTGTACTAGTACTGAGTTAACAACAAGAGAGTGTACAATGTTCACCGAGAGCAGAGTGTACTAGTACTGAGTTAACAACAAGAGAGTGTACAATGTTCACCGAGAGCAGAGTGTACTAGTACTGACTGAACAACAAGAGAGTGTACAATGTTCACCGAGAGCAGAGTGTACTAGTACTAACTAAACAACAAGAGAGTGTACAATGTTCACCGAGAGCAGAGTGTACTAGTACTAACTGAACAACAAGAGAGTGTACAATGTTCACCGAGAGCAGAGTGTACTAGTACTAACTTAACAACAAGAGAGTGTACAATGTTCACCGAGAGCAGAGTGTACTAGTACTGACTGAACAACAAGAGAGTGTACAATGTTCACCGAGAGCAGAGTGTACTAGTACTAACTAAACAACAAGAGAGTGTACAATGTTCACCGAGAGCAGAGTGTACTAGTACTAACTGAACAACAAGAGAGTGTACAATGTTCACCGAGAGCAGAGTGTACTAGTACTAACTTAACAACAAGAGAGTGTACAATGTTCACCGAGAGCAGAGTGTACTAGTACTGACTGAACAACAAGAGAGTGTACAATGTTCACCGAGAGCAGAGTGTACTAGTACTGACTGAACAACAAGAGAGTGTACAATGTTCACCGAGAGCAGAGTGTACTAGTACTAACTGAACAAGAAGAGAGTGTACAATGTTCACCGAGAGCAGAGTGTACTAGTACTGACTGAACAACATGAGAGTGTACAATGTTCACCGAGAGCAGAGTGTACTAGTACTGACTGAACAAGAAGAGAGTGTACAATGTTCACCGAGAGCAGAGTGTACTAGTACTGACTAAACAACAAGAGAGTGTACAATATTCACCGAGAGCAGAGTGTACTAGTACTGAGTTAACAACAAGAGAGTGTACAATGTTCACCGAGAGCAGAGTGTACTAGTACTAACTGAACAACAAGAGAGTGTACAATGTTCACCGAGAGCAGAGTGTACTAGTACTGAGTTAACAACAAGAGAGTGTACAATGTTCACCGAGACAACAAGAGAGTGTACAATGTTCACCGAGAGCAGAGTGTACTAGTACTAACTGAACAACAAGAGAGTGTACAGTGTTCACCGAGAGCAGAGTGTACTAGTACTGACTGAACAACAAGAGAGTGTACAATGTTCACCGAGAGCAGAGTGTACTAGTACTGACTGAACAACAAGAGAGTGTACAGTGTTCACCGAGAGCAGAGTGTACTAGTACTAACTGAACAACAAGAGAGTGTACAATGTTCACCGAGAGCAGAGTGTACTAGTACTAACTGAACAACAAGAGAGTGTACAATGTTCACCGAGAGCAGAGTGTACTAGTACTGACTGAACAACAAGAGAGTGTACAATGTTCATCTAGAGCAGAGTGTACTAGTACTGACTGAACAACAAGAGAGTGTACAATGTTCACCGAGAGCAGAGTGTACTAGTACTGACTGAACAACAAGAGAGTGTACAATGTTCACCGAGAGCAGAGTGTACTAGTACTGACTGAACAACAAGAGAGTGTACAATGTTCACCGAGAGCAGAGTGTACTAGTACTAACTGAACAACAAGAGAGTGTACAATGTTCACCGAGAGCAGAGTGTACTAGTACTGAGTTAACAACAAGAGAGTGTACAATGTTCACCGAGAGCAGAGTGTACTAGTACTAACTGAACAACAAGAGAGCGTACAATGTTCACCGAGAGCAGAGTGTACTAGTACTAACTGAACAACAAGAGAGTGTACAATGTTCACCGAGAGCAGAGTGTACTAGTACTGAGTTAACAACAAGAGAGTGTACAATGTTCACCGAGAGCAGAGTGTACTAGTACTGAGTTAACAACAAGAGAGTGTACAATGTTCACCGAGAGCAGAGTGTACTAGTACTAACTGAACAACAAGAGAGTGTACAATGTTCACCGAGAGCAGAGTGTACTAGTACTAACTGAACAACAAGAGAGTGTACAATGTTCACCGAGAGCAGAGTGTACTAGTACTAACTGAACAACAAGAGAGTGTACAATGTTCACCGAGAGCAGAGTGTACTAGTACTGAGTTAACAACAAGAGAGTGTACAATGTTCACCGAGAGCAGAGTGTACTAGTACTGAGTTAACAACAAGAGAGTGTACAATGTTCACCGAGAGCAGAGTGTACTAGTACTGAGTTAACAACAAGAGAGTGTACAATGTTCACCGAGAGCAGAGTGTACTAGTACTGAGTTAACAACAAGAGAGTGTACAATGTTCACCGAGAGCAGAGTGTACTAGTACTGAGTTAACAACAAGAGAGTGTACAATGTTCACCGAGAGCAGAGTGTACTAGTACTGAGTTAACAACAAGAGAGTGTACAATGTTCACCGAGAGCAGAGTGTACTAGTACTAACTGAACAACAAGAGAGTGTACAATGTTCACCGAGAGCAGAGTGTACTAGTACTGAGTTAACGACAAGAGAGTGTACAATGTTCACCGAGAGCAGAGTGTACTAGTACTGAGTTAACAACAAGAGAGTGTACAATGTTCACCGAGAGCAGAGTGTACTAGTACTAACTGAACAACAAGAGAGTGTACAATGTTCACCGAGAGCAGAGTGTACTAGTACTGAGTTAACAACAAGAGAGTGTACAATGTTCACCGAGAGCAGAGTGTACTAGTACTGAGTTAACAACAAGAGAGTGTACAATGTTCACCGAGAGCAGAGTGTACTAGTACTGAGTTAACGACAAGAGAGTGTACAATGTTCACCGAGAGCAGAGTGTACTAGTACTGAGTGAACAACAAGAGAGTGTACAATGTTCACCGAGAGCAGAGTGTACTAGTACTGACTGAACAACAAGAGAGTGTACAATGTTCACCGAGAGCAGAGTGTACTAGTACTGACTGAACAACAAGAGAGTGTACAATGTTCACCGAGAGCAGAGTGTACTAGTACTGAGTGAACAACAAGAGAGTGTACAATGTTCACCGAGAGCAGAGTGTACTAGTACTGAGTTAACAACAAGAGAGTGTACAATGTTCACCGAGAGCAGAGTGTACTAGTACTAACTGAACAACAAGAGAGTGTACAATGTTCACCGAGAGCAGAGTGTACTAGTACTAACTGAACAACAAGAGAGTGTACAATGTTCACCGAGAGCAGAGTGTACTAGTACTGAGTTAACAACAAGAGAGTGTACAATGTTCACCGAGAGCAGAGTGTACTAGTACTGACTGAACAACAAGAGAGTGTACAATGTTCACCGAGAGCAGAGTGTACTAGTACTAACTGAACAACAAGAGAGTGTACAATGTTCACCGAGAGCAGAGTGTACTAGTACTAACTGAACAACAAGAGAGTGTACAATGTTCACCGAGAGCAGAGTGTACTAGTACTGAGTTAACAACAAGAGAGTGTACAATGTTCACCGAGAGCAGAGTGTACTAGTACTAACTGAACAACAAGAGAGTGTACAATGTTCACCGAGAGCAGAGTGTACTAGTACTGAGTTAACGACAAGAGAGTGTACAGTGTTCACCGAGAGCAGAGTGTACTAGTACTGACTGAACAACAAGAGAGTGTACATTGTTCACCGAGAGCAGAGTGTACTAGTACTAACTGAACAACAAGAGAGTGTACAATGTTCACCGAGAGCAGAGTGTACTAGTACTGACTGAACAACAAGAGAGTGTACAGTGTTCACCGAGAGCAGAGTGTACTAGTACTGACTGAACAACAAGAGAGTGTACAATGTTCACCGAGAGCAGAGTGTACTAGTACTGACTGAACAACAAGAGAGTGTACAATGTTCACCGAGAGCAGAGTGTACTAGTACTAACTGAACAACAAGAGAGTGTACAGTGTTCACCGAGAGCAGAGTGTACTAGTACTAACTGAACAACAAGAGAGTGTACAATGTTCACCGAGAGCAGAGTGTACTAGTACTGACTGAACAACAAGAGAGTGTACAATGTTCACCGAGAGCAGAGTGTACTAGTACTGAGTTAACAACAAGAGAGTGTACAATGTTCACCGAGAGCAGAGTGTACTAGTACTGAGTTAACAACAAGACAGTGTACAATGTTCACCAAAGCAGAGTGTACTAGTACTAACTGAACAACAAGAGAGTGTACAATGTTCACCGAGAGCAGAGTGTACTAGTACTAACTGAACAACAAGAGAGTGTACAATGTTCACCGAGAGCAGAGTGTACTAGTACTAACTGAACAACAAGAGAGTGTACAGTGTTCACCGAGAGCAGAGTGTACTAGTACTAACTGAACAACAAGAGAGTGTACAATGTTCACCGAGAGCAGAGTGTACTAGTACTAACTGAACAACAAGAGAGTGTACAATGTTCACCAAAGCAGAGTGTACTAGTACTAACTGAACAACAAGAGAGTGTACAATGTTCACCGAGAGCAGAGTGTACTAGTACTGAGTTAACAACAAGAGAGTGTACAATGTTCACCAAAGCAGAGTGTACTAGTACTAACTGAACAACAAGAGAGTGTACAATGTTCACCGAGAGCAGAGTGTACTAGTACTGAGTTAACAACAAGAGAGTGTACAATGTTCATCTAGAGCAGAGTGTACTAGTACTAACTGAACAACAAGAGAGTGTACAATGTTCACCGAGAGCAGAGTGTACTAGTACTGAGTTAACAACAAGACAGTGTACAATGTTCACCAAAGCAGAGTGTACTAGTACTAACTGAACAACAAGAGAGTGTACAATGTTCACCGAGAGCAGAGTGTACTAGTACTGAGTTAACAACAAGAGAGTGTACAGTGTTCACCGAGAGCAGAGTGTACTAGAACTGAGTTAACAACAAGAGAGTGTACAATGTTCACCGAGAGCAGAGTGTACTAGTACTAACTGAACAACAAGAGAGTGTACAATGTTCACCGAGAGCAGAGTGTACTAGTACTAACTGAACAACAAGAGAGTGTACAATGTTCACCGAGAGCAGAGTGTACTAGTACTAACTGAACAACAAGAGAGTGTACAATGTTCACCGAGAGCAGAGTGTACTAGTACTAACTGAACAACAAGAGAGTGTACAATGTTCACCGAGAGCAGAGTGTACTAGTACTGAGTTAACAACAAGAGAGTGTACAATGTTCACCGAGAGCAGAGTGTACTAGTACTGAGTTAACAACAAGAGAGTGTACAATGTTCACCGAGAGCAGAGTGTACTAGTACTGAGTTAACAACAAGAGAGTGTACAATGTTCACCGAGAGCAGAGTGTACTAGTACTGAGTTAACAACAAGAGAGTGTACAATGTTCACCGAGAGCAGAGTGTACTAGTACTAACTGAACAACAAGAGAGTGTACAATGTTCACCGAGAGCAGAGTGTACTAGTACTGAGTTAACAACAAGAGAGTGTACAATGTTCACCGAGAGCAGAGTGTACTAGTACTGAGTTAACAACAAGAGAGTGTACAATGTTCACCGAGAGCAGAGTGTACTAGTACTGAGTTAACAACAAGAGAGTGTACAATGTTCACCGAGAGCAGAGTGTACTAGTACTGAGTTAACAACAAGAGAGTGTACAATGTTCGCCGAGAGCAGAGTGTACTAGTACTGAGTTAACAACAAGAGAGTGTACAATGTTCACCGAGAGCAGAGTGTACTAGTACTAACTGAACAACAAGAGAGTGTACAATGTTCACCGAGAGCAGAGTGTACTAGTACTGACTGAACAACAAGAGAGTGTACAGTGTTCACCGAGAGCAGAGTGTACTAGTACTGACTTAACAACAAGAGAGTGTACAGTGTTCACCGAGAGCAGAGTGTACTAGTACTGACTGAACAACAAGAGAGTGTACAATGATCACCGAGAGCAGAGTGTACTAGTACTAACCGAACAACAAGAGAGTGTACAGTGTTCACCGAGAGCAGAGTGTACTAGTACTAACCGAACAACAAGAGAGTGTACAATGTTCACCGAGAGCAGAGTGTACTAGTACTAACCGAACAACAAGAGAGTGTACAATGTTCATCTAGAGCAGAGTGTACTAGTACTAACCGAACAACAAGAGAGTGTACAGTGTTCACCGAGAGCAGAGTGTACTAGTACTAACTGAACAACAAGAGAGTGTACAATGTTCACCGAGAGCAGAGTGTACTAGTACTGAGTTAACAACAAGAGAGTGTACAGTGTTCACCGAGAGCAGAGTGTACTAGTACTAACTGAACAACAAGAGAGTGTACAATGTTCACCGAGAGCAGAGTGTACTAGTACTGACTGAACAACAAGAGAGTGTACAGTGTTCACCGAGAGCAGAGTGTACTAGTACTAACTGAACAACAAGAGAGTGTACAATGTTCACCGAGAGCAGAGTGTACTAGTACTAACTGAACAACAAGAGAGTGTACAATGTTCACCGAGAGCAGAGTGTACTAGTACTGACTTAACAACAAGAGAGTGTACAATGTTCACCGAGAGCAGAGTGTACTAGTACTAACTGAACAACAAGAGAGTGTACAATGTTCACCGAGAGCAGAGTGTACTAGTACTGACTGAACAACAAGAGAGTGTACAATGTTCACCGAGAGCAGAGTGTACTAGTACTGAGTTAACAACAAGAGAGTGTACAATGTTCACCGAGAGCAGAGTGTACTAGTACTAACTGAACAACAAGAGAGTGTACAATGTTCACCGAGAGCAGAGTGTACTAGTACTGAGTTAACAACAAGAGAGTGTACAATGTTCACCGAGAGCAGAGTGTACTAGTACTGACTGAACAACAAGAGAGTGTACAGTGTTCACCGAGAGCAGAGTGTACTAGTACTGAGTTAACAACAAGAGAGTGTACAATGTTCACCGAGAGCAGAGTGTACTAGTACTGAGTTAACAACAAGAGAGTGTACAATGTTCACCGAGAGCAGAGTGTACTAGTACTGAGTTAACAACAAGAGAGTGTACAATGTTCACCGAGAGCAGAGTGTACTAGTACTAACTGAACAACAAGAGAGTGTACAATGTTCACCGAGAGCAGAGTGTACTAGTACTAACTGAACAACAAGAGAGTGTACAGTGTTCACCGAGAGCAGAGTGTACTAGTACTGAGTTAACAACAAGAGAGTGTACAATGTTCACCGAGAGCAGAGTGTACTAGTACTGACTGAACAACAAGAGAGTGTACAATGTTCACCGAGAGCAGAGTGTACTAGTACTGAGTTAACAACAAGAGAGTGTACAATGTTCACCGAGAGCAGAGTGTACTAGTACTGACTGAACAACAAGAGAGTGTACAGTGTTCACCGAGAGCAGAGTGTACTAGTACTGACTGAACAACAAGAGAGTGTACAATGTTCACCGAGAGCAGAGTGTACTAGTACTGAGTTAACAACAAGAGAGTGTACAATGTTCACCGAGAGCAGAGTGTACTAGTACTGAGTTAACAACAAGAGAGTGTACAATGTTCACCGAGAGCAGAGTGTACTAGTACTGAGTTAACAACAAGAGAGTGTACAGTGTTCACCGAGAGCAGAGTGTACTAGTACTGAGTTAACAACAAGAGAGTGTACAATGTTCACCGAGAGCAGAGTGTACTAGTACTGAGTTAACAACAAGAGAGTGTACAATGTTCACCGAGAGCAGAGTGTACTAGTACTGAGTTAACAACAAGAGAGTGTACAATGTTCACCGAGAGCAGAGTGTACTAGTACTGAGTTAACAACAAGAGAGTGTACAATGTTCACCGAGAGCAGAGTGTACTAGTACTGAGTTAACAACAAGAGAGTGTACAATGTTCACCGAGAGCAGAGTGTACTAGTACTGAGTTAACAACAAGAGAGTGTACAATGTTCACCGAGAGCAGAGTGTACTAGTACTGAGTTAACAACAAGAGAGTGTACAATGTTCACCGAGAGCAGAGTGTACTAGTACTGAGTTAACAACAAGAGAGTGTACAGTGTTCACCGAGAGCAGAGTGTACTAGTACTGACTGAACAACAAGAGAGTGTACAATGTTCACCGAGAGCAGAGTGTACTAGTACTGAGTTAACAACAAGAGAGTGTACAATGTTCACCGAGAGCAGAGTGTACTAGTACTAACTGAACAACAAGAGAGTGTACAATGTTCACCGAGAGCAGAGTGTACTAGTACTGAGTTAACAACAAGAGAGTGTACAATGTTCACCGAGAGCAGAGTGTACTAGTACTGAGTTAACAACAAGAGAGTGTACAATGTTCACCGAGAGCAGAGTGTACTAGTACTAACTGAACAACAAGAGAGTGTACAATGTTCACCGAGAGCAGAGTGTACTAGTACTGAGTTAACAACAAGAGAGTGTACAATGTTCACCGAGAGCAGAGTGTACTAGTACTGAGTTAACAACAAGAGAGTGTACAATGTTCACCGAGAGCAGAGTGTACTAGTACTAACTGAACAACAAGAGAGTGTACAATGTTCACCGAGAGCAGAGTGTACTAGTACTAACTGAACAACAAGAGAGTGTACAATGTTCACCGAGAGCAGAGTGTACTAGTACTGACTGAACAACAAGAGAGTGTACAGTGTTCACCGAGAGCAGAGTGTACTAGTACTAACTGAACAACAAGAGAGTGTACAATGTTCACCGAGAGCAGAGTGTACTAGTACTAACTGAACAACAAGAGAGTGTACAATGTTCACCGAGAGCAGAGTGTACTAGTACTAACTGAACAACAAGAGAGTGTACAATGTTCACCGAGAGCAGAGTGTACTAGTACTAACTGAACAACAAGAGAGTGTACAATGTTCACCGAGAGCAGAGTGTACTAGTACTAACTGAACAACAAGAGAGTGTACAATGTTCACCGAGAGCAGAGTGTACTAGTACTGAGTTAACAACAAGAGAGTGTACAATGTTCACCGAGAGCAGAGTGTACTAGTACTGAGTTAACAACAAGAGAGTGTACAATGTTCACCGAGAGCAGAGTGTACTAGTACTAACTGAACAACAAGAGAGTGTACAATGTTCACCGAGAGCAGAGTGTACTAGTACTAACTGAACAACAAGAGAGTGTACAATGTTCACCGAGAGCAGAGTGTACTAGTACTGACTGAACAACAAGAGAGTGTACAGTGTTCACCGAGAGCAGAGTGTACTAGTACTAACCGAACAACAAGAGAGTGTACAGTGTTCACCGAGAGCAGAGTGTACTAGTACTGAGTTAACAACAAGAGAGTGTACAATGTTCACCGAGAGCAGAGTGTACTAGTACTAACTGAACAACAAGAGAGTGTACAATGTTCACCGAGAGCAGAGTGTACTAGTACTAACTGAACAACAAGAGAGTGTACAATGTTCACCGAGAGCAGAGTGTACTAGTACTGACTTAACAACAAGAGAGTGTACAATGTTCACCGAGAGCAGAGTGTACTAGTACTAACTGAACAACAAGAGAGTGTACAATGTTCACCGAGAGCAGAGTGTACTAGTACTGACTGAACAACAAGAGAGTGTACAATGTTCACCGAGAGCAGAGTGTACTAGTACTGAGTTAACAACAAGAGAGTGTACAATGTTCACCGAGAGCAGAGTGTACTAGTACTAACTGAACAACAAGAGAGTGTACAATGTTCACCGAGAGCAGAGTGTACTAGTACTGAGTTAACAACAAGAGAGTGTACAATGTTCACCGAGAGCAGAGTGTACTAGTACTGACTGAACAACAAGAGAGTGTACAATGTTCACCGAGAGCAGAGTGTACTAGTACTGAGTTAACAACAAGAGAGTGTACAATGTTCACCGAGAGCAGAGTGTACTAGTACTGACTGAACAACAAGAGAGTGTACAATGTTCACCGAGAGCAGAGTGTACTAGTACTGAGTTAACAACAAGAGAGTGTACAATGTTCACCGAGAGCAGAGTGTACTAGTACTGACTGAACAACAAGAGAGTGTACAATGTTCACCGAGAGCAGAGTGTACTAGTACTAACTGAACAACAAGAGAGTGTACAATGTTCACCGAGAGCAGAGTGTACTAGTACTGAGTTAACAACAAGAGAGTGTACAATGTTCACCGAGAGCAGAGTGTACTAGTACTGAGTTAATAACAAGAGAGTGTACAATGTTCACCGAGAGCAGAGTGTACTAGTACTGAGTTAACAACAAGAGAGTGTACAGTGTTCACCGAGAGCAGAGTGTACTAGTACTGAGTTAACAACAAGAGAGTGTACAATGTTCACCGAGAGCAGAGTGTACTAGTACTAACTGAACAACAAGAGAGTGTACAGTGTTCACCGAGAGCAGAGTGTACTAGTACTGAGTTAACAACAAGAGAGTGTACAATGTTCACCGAGAGCAGAGTGTACTAGTACTGACTGAACAACAAGAGAGTGTACAATGTTCACCGAGAGCAGAGTGTACTAGTACTGAGTTAACAACAAGAGAGTGTACAATGTTCACCGAGAGCAGAGTGTACTAGTACTGAGTTAACAACAAGAGAGTGTACAGTGTTCACCGAGAGCAGAGTGTACTAGTACTGAGTTAACAACAAGAGAGTGTACAATGTTCACCGAGAGCAGAGTGTACTAGTACTGAGTTAACAACAAGAGAGTGTACAATGTTCACCGAGAGCAGAGTGTACTAGTACTGACTGAACAACAAGAGAGTGTACAATGTTCACCGAGAGCAGAGTGTACTAGTACTGAGTTAACAACAAGACAGTGTACAATGTTCACCAAAGCAGAGTGTACTAGTACTAACTGAACAACAAGAGAGTGTACAATGTTCACCGAGAGCAGAGTGTACTAGTACTGAGTTAACAACAAGAGAGTGTACAGTGTTCACCGAGAGCAGAGTGTACTAGTACTGACTGAACAACAAGAGAGTGTACAATGTTCACCGAGAGCAGAGTGTACTAGTACTGAGTTAACAACAAGAGAGTGTACAGTGTTCACCGAGAGCAGAGCGTACTAGTACTGACTGAACAACAAGAGAGTGTACAATGTTCACCGAGAGCAGAGTGTACTAGTACTGAGTTAACAACAAGAGAGTGTACAATGTTCACCGAGAGCAGAGTGTACTAGTACTAACTGAACAACAAGAGAGTGTACAATGTTCACCGAGAGCAGAGTGTACTAGTACTAACTGAACAACAAGAGAGTGTACAATGTTCACCGAGAGCAGAGTGTACTAGTACTGAGTTAACAACAAGAGAGTGTACAATGTTCACCGAGAGCAGAGTGTACTAGTACTGAGTTAACAACAAGAGAGTGTACAATGTTCACCGAGAGCAGAGTGTACTAGTACTGACTGAACAACAAGAGAGTGTACAATGTTCACCGAGAGCAGAGTGTACTAGAACTCAGTTAACAACAAGAGAGTGTACAATGTTCACCGAGAGCAGAGTGTACTAGTACTAACTGAACAACAAGAGAGTGTACAATGTTCACCGAGAGCAGAGTGTACTAGAACTCAGTTAACAACAAGAGAGTGTACAATGTTCACCGAGAGCAGAGTGTACTAGTACTAACTGAACAACAAGAGAGTGTACAATGTTCACCGAGAGCAGAGTGTACTAGTACTGAGTTAACAACAAGAGAGTGTACAATGTTCACCGAGAGCAGAGTGTACTAGTACTGAGTTAACAACAAGAGAGTGTACAATGTTCACCGAGAGCAGAGTGTACTAGTACTGAGTTAACAACAAGAGAGTGTACAATGTTCACCGAGAGCAGAGTGTACTAGTACTAACTGAACAACAAGAGAGTGTACAATGTTCACCGAGAGCAGAGTGTACTAGTACTAACTGAACAACAAGAGAGTGTACAATGTTCACCGAGAGCAGAGTGTACTAGTACTGAGTTAACAACAAGAGAGTGTACAATGTTCACCGAGAGCAGAGTGTACTAGTACTGAGTTAACAACAAGAGAGTGTACAATGTTCACCGAGAGCAGAGTGTACTAGTACTGAGTTAACAACAAGAGAGTGTACAATGTTCACCGAGAGCAGAGTGTACTAGTACTGAGTTAACAACAAGAGAGTGTACAATGTTCACCGAGAGCAGAGTGTACTAGTACTGAGTTAACAACAAGAGAGTGTACAATGTTCACCGAGAGCAGAGTGTACTAGTACTGAGTTAACAACAAGAGAGTGTACAATGTTCACCGAGAGCAGAGTGTACTAGTACTGACTGAACAACAAGAGAGTGTACAATGTTCACCGAGAGCAGAGTGTACTAGTACTAACTGAACAACAAGAGAGTGTACAATGTTCACCGAGAGCAGAGTGTACTAGTACTGAGTTAACAACAAGACAGTGTACAATGTTCACCAAAGCAGAGTGTACTAGTACTAACTGAACAACAAGAGAGTGTACAATGTTCACCGAGAGCAGAGTGTACTAGTACTGACTGAACAACAAGAGAGTGTACAATGTTCACCGAGAGCAGAGTGTACTAGTACTAACTGAACAACAAGAGAGTGTACAATGTTCACCGAGAGCAGAGTGTACTAGTACTGACTGAACAACAAGAGAGTGTACAATGTTCACCGAGAGCAGAGTGTACTAGTACTAACTGAACAACAAGAGAGTGTACAATGTTCACCGAGAGCAGAGTGTACTAGTACTGAGTTAACAACAAGAGAGTGTACAATGTTCACCGAGAGCAGAGTGTACTAGTACTGAGTTAACAACAAGAGAGTGTACAATGTTCACCGAGAGCAGAGTTTACTAGTACTGAGTTAACAACAAGACAGTGTACAATGTTCACCAAAGCAGAGTGTACTAGTACTAACTGAACAACAAGAGAGTGTACAATGTTCACCGAGAGCAGAGTGTACTAGTACTGACTGAACAACAAGAGAGTGTACAATGTTCACCGAGAGCAGAGTGTACTAGTACTAACTGAACAACAAGAGAGTGTACAATGTTCACCGAGAGCAGAGTGTACTAGTACTGAGTTAACAACAAGAGAGTGTACAATGTTCACCGAGAGCAGAGTGTACTAGTACTGAGTTAACAACAAGAGAGTGTACAATGTTCACCGAGAGCAGAGTGTACTAGTACTGAGTTAACAACAAGACAGTGTACAATGTTCACCAAAGCAGAGTGTACTAGTACTAACTGAACAACAAGAGAGTGTACAATGTTCACCGAGAGCAGAGTGTACTAGTACTAACTGAACAACAAGAGAGTGTACAATGTTCACCGAGAGCAGAGTGTACTAGTACTAACTGAACAACAAGAGAGTGTACAATGTTCACCGAGAGCAGAGTGTACTAGTACTAACTGAACAACAAGAGAGTGTACAATGTTCACCGAGAGCAGAGTGTACTAGTACTGACTGAACAACAAGAGAGTGTACAATGTTCACCGAGAGCAGAGTGTACTAGTACTAACTGAACAACAAAAGAGTGTACAATGTTCACCGAGAGCAGAGTGTACTAGTACTGAGTTAACAACAAGAGAGTGTACAATGTTCACCGAGAGCAGAGTGTACTAGTACTAACTGAACAACAAGAGAGTGTACAGTGTTCACCGAGAGCAGAGTGTACTAGTACTGACTGAACAACAAGAGAGTGTACAGTGTTCACCGAGAGCAGAGTGTACTAGTACTAACTGAACAACAAGAGAGTGTACAATGTTCACCGAGAGCAGAGTGTACTAGTACTAACTGAACAACAAGAGAGTGTACAATGTTCACCGAGAGCAGAGTGTACTAGTACTGAGTTAACAACAAGAGAGTGTACAATGTTCACCGAGAGCAGAGTGTACTAGTACTAACTGAACAACAAGAGAGTGTACAATGTTCACCGAGAGCAGAGTGTACTAGTACTGACTGAACAACAAGAGAGTGTACAATGTTCATCTAGAGCAGAGTGTACTAGTACTGACTGAACAACAAGAGAGTGTACAATGTTCACCGAGAGCAGAGTGTACTAGTACTGAGTTAACAACAAGAGAGTGTACAATGTTCACCGAGAGCAGAGTGTACTAGTACTGAGTTAACAACAAGAGAGTGTACAATGTTCACCGAGAGCAGAGTGTACTAGTACTAACTGAACAACAAGAGAGTGTACAATGTTCACCGAGAGCAGAGTGTACTAGTACTGACTGAACAACAAGAGAGTGTACAATGTTCACCGAGAGCAGAGTGTACTAGTACTGAGTTAACAACAAGAGAGTGTACAATGTTCACCGAGAGCAGAGTGTACTAGTACTAACTGAACAACAAGAGAGTGTACAATGTTCACCGAGAGCAGAGTGTACTAGTACTGACTGAACAACAAGAGAGTGTACAATGTTCACCGAGAGCAGAGTGTACTAGTACTGAGTTAACAACAAGAGAGTGTACAATGTTCACCGAGAGCAGAGTGTACTAGTACTAACTGAACAACAAGAGAGTGTACAATGTTCACCGAGAGCAGAGTGTACTAGTACTGAGTTAACAACAAGAGAGTGTACATTGTTCACCGAGAGCAGAGTGTACTAGTACTAACTGAACAACAAGAGAGTGTACAATGTTCACCGAGAGCAGAGTGTACTAGTACTAACTGAACAACAAGAGAGTGTACAATGTTCACCGAGAGCAGAGTGTACTAGTACTGAGTTAACAACAAGAGAGTGTACATTGTTCACCGAGAGCAGAGTGTACTAGTACTAACTGAACAACAAGAGAGTGTACAATGTTCACCGAGAGCAGAGTGTACTAGTACTAACTGAACAACAAGAGAGTGTACAATGTTCACCGAGAGCAGAGTGTACTAGTACTAACTGAACAACAAGAGAGTGTACAATGTTCACCGAGAGCAGAGTGTACTAGTACTGACTGAACAACAAGAGAGTGTACAATGTTCACCGAGAGCAGAGTGTACTAGTACTAACTGAACAACAAGAGAGTGTACAATGTTCACCGAGAGCAGAGTGTACTAGTACTGAGTTAACAACAAGAGAGTGTACAGTGTTCACCGAGAGCAGAGTGTACTAGTACTGAGTTAACGACAAGAGAGTGTACAGTGTTCACCGAGAGCAGAGTGTACTAGTACTGACTGAACAACAAGAGAGTGTACAATGTTCACCGAGAGCAGAGTGTACTAGTACTGAGTTAACAACAAGAGAGTGTACATTGTTCACCGAGAGCAGAGTGTACTAGTACTGAGTTAACAACAAGAGAGTGTACATTGTTCACCGAGAGCAGAGTGTACTAGTACTGAGTTAACAACAAGAGAGTGTACAATGTTCACCGAGAGCAGAGTGTACTAGTACTGAGTTAACAACAAGAGAGTGTACAATGTTCACCGAGAGCAGAGTGTACTAGTACTAACTGAACAACAAGAGAGTGTACAATGTTCACCGAGAGCAGAGTGTACTAGTACTGACTGAACAACAAGAGAGTGTACAATGTTCACCGAGAGCAGAGTGTACTAGTACTAACTGAACAACAAGAGAGTGTACAATGTTCACCGAGAGCAGAGTGTACTAGTACTGACTGAACAACAAGAGAGTGTACAATGTTCACCGAGAGCAGAGTGTACTAGTACTGAGTTAACAACAAGAGAGTGTACAATGTTCACCGAGAGCAGAGTGTACTAGTACTGACTGAACAACAAGAGAGTGTACAATGTTCACCGAGAGCAGAGTGTACTAGTACTAACTGAACAACAAGAGAGTGTACAATGTTCACCGAGAGCAGAGTGTACTAGTACTGACTGAACAACAAGAGAGTGTACAATGTTCACCGAGAGCAGAGTGTACTAGTACTAACTGAACAACAAGAGAGTGTACAATGTTCACCGAGAGCAGAGTGTACTAGTACTGAGTTAACGACAAGAGAGTGTACAATGTTCACCGAGAGCAGAGTGTACTAGTACTGAGTTAACAACAAGAGAGTGTACAATGTTCACCGAGAGCAGAGTGTACTAGTACTGAGTTAACAACAAGAGAGTGTACAATGTTCACCGAGAGCAGAGTGTACTAGTACTGAGTTAACAACAAGAGAGTGTACAATGTTCACCGAGAGCAGAGTGTACTAGTACTGAGTTAACGACAAGAGAGTGTACAATGTTCACCGAGAGCAGAGTGTACTAGTACTGAGTGAACAACAAGAGAGTGTACAATGTTCACCGAGAGCAGAGTGTACTAGTACTGACTGAACAACAAGAGAGTGTACAATGTTCACCGAGAGCAGAGTGTACTAGTACTGACTGAACAACAAGAGAGTGTACAATGTTCACCGAGAGCAGAGTGTACTAGTACTGAGTGAACAACAAGAGAGTGTACAATGTTCACCGAGAGCAGAGTGTACTAGTACTGAGTTAACAACAAGAGAGTGTACAATGTTCACCGAGAGCAGAGTGTACTAGTACTAACTGAACAACAAGAGAGTGTACAATGTTCACCGAGAGCAGAGTGTACTAGTACTGAGTTAACAACAAGAGAGTGTACAATGTTCACCGAGAGCAGAGTGTACTAGTACTGACTGAACAACAAGAGAGTGTACAATGTTCACCGAGAGCAGAGTGTACTAGTACTAACTGAACAACAAGAGAGTGTACAATGTTCACCGAGAGCAGAGTGTACTAGTACTAACTGAACAACAAGAGAGTGTACAATGTTCACCGAGAGCAGAGTGTACTAGTACTGAGTTAACAACAAGAGAGTGTACAATGTTCACCGAGAGCAGAGTGTACTAGTACTGACTGAACAACAAGAGAGTGTACAATGTTCACCGAGAGCAGAGTGTACTAGTACTGAGTTAACAACAAGACAGTGTACAATGTTCACCAAAGCAGAGTGTACTAGTACTAACTGAACAACAAGAGAGCGTACAATGTTCACCGAGAGCAGAGTGTACTAGTACTGAGTTAACAACAAGAGAGTGTACAGTGTTCACCGAGAGCAGAGTGTACTAGTACTGAGTTAACAACAAGAGAGTGTACAGTGTTCACCGAGAGCAGAGTGTACTAGTACTGACTGAACAACAAGAGAGTGTACAGTGTTCACCGAGAGCAGAGTGTACTAGTACTGACTGAACAACAAGAGAGTGTACAATGTTCACCGAGAGCAGAGTGTACTAGTACTGAGTTAACAACAAGAGAGTGTACAGTGTTCACCGAGAGCAGAGTGTACTAGTACTAACTGAACAACAAGAGAGTGTACAATGTTCACCGAGAGCAGAGTGTACTAGTACTAACTGAACAACAAGAGAGTGTACAATGTTCACCGAGAGCAGAGTGTACTAGTACTGAGTTAACAACAAGACAGTGTACAATGTTCACCAAAGCAGAGTGTACTAGTACTAACTGAACAACAAGAGAGTGTACAATGTTCACCGAGAGCAGAGTGTACTAGTACTGAGTTAACAACAAGAGAGTGTACAATGTTCACCGAGAGCAGAGTGTACTAGTACTAACTGAACAACAAGAGAGTGTACAATGTTCACCGAGAGCAGAGTGTACTAGTACTGAGTTAACAACAAGAGAGTGTACAATGTTCACCGAGAGCAGAGTGTACTAGTACTGACTGAACAACAAGAGAGTGTACAATGTTCACCGAGAGCAGAGTGTACTAGTACTGAGTTAACAACAAGAGAGTGTACAATGTTCACCGAGAGCAGACTGTACTAGTACTGAGTTAACGACAAGAGAGTGTACAATGTTCACTGAGAGCAGAGTGTACTAGTACTAACTGAACAACAAGAGAGTGTACAATGTTCACCGAGAGCAGAGTGTACTAGTACTAACTGAACAACAAGAGAGTGTACAATGTTCACCGAGAGCAGACTGTACTAGTACTGAGTTAACAACAAGAGAGTGTACAATGTTCACTGAGAGCAGAGTGTACTAGTACTAACTGAACAACAAGAGAGTGTACAATGTTCACCAAAGCAGAGTGTACTAGTACTAACTGAACAACAAGAGAGTGTACAATGTTCACCGAGAGCAGAGTGTACTAGTACTGAGTTAACAACAAGACAGTGTACAATGTTCACCAAAGCAGAGTGTACTAGTACTAACTGAACAACAAGAGAGTGTACAATGTTCACCGAGAGCAGAGTGTACTAGTACTAACTGAACAACAAGAGAGTGTACAATGTTCACCGAGAGCAGAGTGTACTAGTACTAACTGAACAACAAGAGAGTGTACAATGTTCACCGAGAGCAGAGTGTACTAGTACTAACTGAACAACAAGAGAGTGTACAATGTTCACCGAGAGCAGAGTGTACTAGTACTGAGTTAACAACAAGAGAGTGTACAATGTTCACCAAAGCAGAGTGTACTAGTACTAACTGAACAACAAGAGAGTGTACAATGTTCACCGAGAGCAGAGTGTACTAGTACTAACTGAACAACAAGAGAGTGTACAATGTTCACCGAGAGCAGAGTGTACTAGTACTGAGTTAACAACAAGACAGTGTACAATGTTCACCAAAGCAGAGTGTACTAGTACTAACTGAACAACAAGAGAGTGTACAATGTTCACCGAGAGCAGAGTGTACTAGTACTGAGTTAACAACAAGAGAGTGTACAGTGTTCACCGAGAGCAGAGTGTACTAGTACTAACTGAACAACAAGAGAGTGTACAATGTTCACCGAGAGCAGAGTGTACTAGTACTAACTGAACAACAAGAGAGTGTACAATGTTCACCGAGAGCAGAGTGTACTAGTACTAACTGAACAACAAGAGAGTGTACAATGTTCACCGAGAGCAGAGTGTACTAGTACTGACTGAACAACAAGAGAGTGTACAATGTTCACCGAGAGCAGAGTGTACTAGTACTGACTGAACAACAAGAGAGTGTACAATGTTCACCGAGAGCAGAGTGTACTAGTACTGAGTTAACAACAAGAGAGTGTACAATGTTCACCGAGAGCAGAGTGTACTAGTACTGACTGAACAACAAGAGAGTGTACAATGTTCACCGAGAGCAGAGTGTACTAGTACTGACTGAACAACAAGAGAGTGTACAATGTTCACCGAGAGCAGAGTGTACTAGTACTGAGTTAACAACAAGAGAGTGTACAGTGTTCACCGAGAGCAGAGTGTACTAGTACTGACTGAACAACAAGAGAGTGTACAGTGTTCACCGAGAGCAGAGTGTACTAGTACTAACTGAACAACAAGAGAGTGTACAATGTTCACCGAGAGCAGAGTGTACTAGTACTGAGTTAACAACAAGAGAGTGTACAATGTTCACCGAGAGCAGAGTGTACTAGTACTGACTGAACAACAAGAGAGTGTACAATGTTCACCGAGAGCAGACTGTACTAGTACTGAGTTAACAACAAGAGAGTGTACAATGTTCACCGAGAGCAGAGTGTACTAGTACTGACTGAACAACAAGAGAGTGTACAATGTTCACCGAGAGCAGAGTGTACTAGTACTGAGTTAACAACAAGAGAGTGTACAATGTTCACCGAGAGCAGACTGTACTAGTACTGAGTTAACAACAAGAGAGTGTACAATGTTCACCGAGAGCAGAGTGTACTAGTACTGACTGAACAACAAGAGAGTGTACAATGTTCACCGAGAGCAGAGTGTACTAGTACTGAGTTAACAACAAGAGAGTGTACAATGTTCGCCGAGAGCAGAGTGTACTAGTACTGAGTTAACAACAAGAGAGCGTACATTGTTCACCGAGAGCAGAGTGTACTAGTACTGAGTTAACAACAAGAGAGTGTACAATGTTCACCGAGAGCAGAGTGTACTAGTACTAACTGAACAACAAGAGAGTGTACAATGTTCACCGAGAGCAGAGTGTACTAGTACTGAGTTAACAACAAGAGAGTGTACAATGTTCACCGAGAGCAGAGTGTACTAGTACTAACTGAACAACAAGAGAGTGTACAATGTTCACCGAGAGCAGAGTGTACTAGTACTGAGTTAACAACAAGAGAGTGTACAATGTTCACCGAGAGCAGAGTGTACTAGTACTGACTGAACAACAAGAGAGTGTACAGTGTTCACCGAGAGCAGAGTGTACTAGTACTGACTGAACAACAAGAGAGTGTACAATGTTCACCGAGAGCAGAGTGTACTAGTACTGAGTTAACAACAAGAGAGTGTACAATGTTCACCGAGAGCAGAGTGTACTAGTACTGAGTTAACAACAAGAGAGTGTACAATGTTCACCGAGAGCAGAGTGTACTAGTACTGAGTTAACAACAAGAGAGTGTACAATGTTCACCGAGAGCAGAGTGTACTAGTACTAACTGAACAACAAGAGAGTGTACAATGTTCACCGAGAGCAGAGTGTACTAGTACTGAGTTAACAACAAGAGAGTGTACAATGTTCACCGAGAGCAGAGTGTACTAGTACTGACTGAACAACAAGAGAGTGTACAATGTTCACCGAGAGCAGAGTGTACTAGTACTAACCGAACAACAAGAGAGTGTACAATGTTCACCGAGAGCAGAGTGTACTACTACTGAGTTAACAACAAGAGAGTGTACAGTGTTCACCGAGAGCAGAGTGTACTAGCACTAACTGAACAACAAGAGAGTGTACAATGTTCACCGAGAGCAGAGTGTACTAGTACTGAGTTAACAACAAGAGAGTGTACAATGTTCACCGAGAGCAGAGTGTACTAGTACTGACTGAACAACAAGAGAGTGTACAATGTTCACCGAGAGCAGAGTGTACTAGTACTAACTGAACAACAAGAGAGTGTACAATGTTCACCGAGAGCAGAGCATACTAGTACTGACTGAACAACAAGAGAGTGTACAATGTTCACCGAGAGCAGAGTGTACTACTACTGAGTTAACAACAAGAGAGTGTACAGTGTTCACCGAGAGCAGAGTGTACTAGTACTAACTGAACAACAAGAGAGTGTACAATGTTCACCGAGAGCAGAGTGTACTAGTACTGAGTTAACAACAAGAGAGTGTACAATGTTCACCGAGAGCAGAGTGTACTAGTACTAACTGAACAACAAGAGAGTGTACAATGTTCACCGAGAGCAGAGTGTACTAGTACTGAGTTAACAACAAGAGAGTGTACAATGTTCACCGAGAGCAGAGTGTACTAGTACTGACTGAACAACAAGAGAGTGTACAATGTTCACCGAGAGCAGAGTGTACTAGTACTAACCGAACAACAAGAGAGTGTACAATGTTCACCGAGAGCAGAGTGTACTACTACTGAGTTAACAACAAGAGAGTGTACAGTGTTCACCGAGAGCAGAGTGTACTAGTACTAACTGAACAACAAGAGAGTGTACAATGTTCACCGAGAGCAGAGTGTACTAGTACTGAGTTAACAACAAGAGAGTGTACAATGTTCACCGAGAGCAGAGTGTACTAGTACTGACTGAACAACAAGAGAGTGTACAATGTTCACCGAGAGCAGAGTGTACTAGTACTAACTGAACAACAAGAGAGTGTACAATGTTCACCGAGAGCAGAGTGTACTAGTACTGAGTTAACAACAAGAGAGTGTACAGTGTTCACCGAGAGCAGAGTGTACTAGTACTGACTGAACAACAAGAGAGTGTACAGTGTTCACCGAGAGCAGAGTGTACTAGTACTAACTGAACAACAAGAGAGTGTACAGTGTTCACCGAGAGCAGAGTGTACTAGTACTAACTGAACAACAAGAGAGTGTACAGTGTTCACCGAGAGCAGAGTGTACTAGTACTAACTGAACAACAAGAGAGCGTACAATGTTCACCGAGAGCAGAGTGTACTAGTACTGAGTTAACAACAAGAGAGTGTACAATGTTCACCGAGAGCAGAGTGTACCAGTACTGACTGAACAACAAGAGAGTGTACAATGTTCACCGAGAGCAGAGTGTACTAGTACTAACTGAACAACAAGAGAGTGTACAATGTTCACCGAGAGCAGAGTGTACTAGTACTAACTGAACAACAAGAGAGTGTACAATGTTCACCGAGAGCAGAGCATACTAGTACTGACTGAACAACAAGAGAGTGTACAATGTTCACCGAGAGCAGAGTGTACTAGTACTGACTGAACAACAAGAGAGTGTACAATGTTCACCGAGAGCAGAGTGTACTAGTACTAACTGAACAACAAGAGAGTGTACAATGTTCACCGAGAGCAGAGTGTACTAGTACTGAGTTAACAACAAGAGAGTGTACAATGTTCACCGAGAGCAGAGTGTACTAGTACTAACTGAACAACAAGAGAGTGTACAATGTTCACCGAGAGCAGAGTGTACTAGTACTGAGTTAACAACAAGAGAGTGTACAATGTTCACCGAGAGCAGAGTGTACTAGTACTGACTGAACAACAAGAGAGTGTACAGTGTTCACCGAGAGCAGAGTGTACTAGTACTGAGTTAACAACAAGAGAGTGTACAGTGTTCACCGAGAGCAGAGTGTACTAGTACTAACTGAACAACAAGAGAGTGTACAATGTTCACCGAGAGCAGAGTGTACTAGTACTAACTGAACAACAAGAGAGTGTACAATGTTCACCGAGAGCAGAGTGTACTAGTACTGAGTTAACAACAAGAGAGTGTACAATGTTCACCGAGAGCAGAGTGTACTAGTACTGAGTTAACAACAAGAGAGTGTACAATGTTCACCGAGAGCAGAGTGTACTAGTACTGAGTTAACAACAAGAGAGTGTACAATGTTCACCGAGAGCAGAGTGTACTAGTACTAACTGAACAACAAGAGAGTGTACAATGTTCACCGAGAGCAGAGTGTACTAGTACTGACTGAACAACAAGAGAGTGTACAATGTTCACCGAGAGCAGAGTGTACTAGTACTGAGTTAACAACAAGAGAGTGTACAATGTTCACCGAGAGCAGAGTGTACTAGTACTAACTGAACAACAAGAGAGTGTACAATGTTCACCGAGAGCAGAGTGTACTAGTACTGACTGAACAACAAGAGAGTGTACAATGTTCACCGAGAGCAGAGCATACTAGTACTGACTGAACAACAAGAGAGTGTACAATGTTCACCGAGAGCAGAGTGTACTAGTACTGAGTTAACAACAAGAGAGTGTACAATGTTCACCGAGAGGAGAGTGTACTAGTACTGAGTTAACAACAAGAGAGTGTACAATGTTCACCGAGAGCAGAGTGTACTAGTACTAACTGAACAACAAGAGAGTGTACAATGTTCACCGAGAGCAGAGTGTACTAGTACTGAGTTAACAACAAGAGAGTGTACAATGTTCACCGAGAGCAGAGTGTACTAGTACTGACTGAACAACAAGAGAGTGTACAATGTTCACCGAGAGCAGAGTGTACTAGTACTGAGTTAACAACAAGAGAGTGTACAATGTTCACCGAGAGCAGAGTGTACTAGTACTAACTGAACAACAAGAGAGTGTACAATGTTCACCGAGAGCAGAGTGTACTAGTACTGAGTTAACAACAAGAGAGTGTACAGTGTTCACCGAGAGCAGAGTGTACTAGTACTAACTGAACAACAAGAGAGTGTACAATGTTCACCGAGAGCAGAGTGTACTAGTACTGAGTTAACAACAAGAGAGTGTACAATGTTCACCGAGAGCAGAGTGTACTAGTACTGACTGAACAACAAGAGAGTGTACAATGTTCACCGAGAGCAGAGTGTACTAGTACTGACTGAACAACAAGAGAGTGTACAATGTTCACCGAGAGCAGAGTGTACTAGTACTGAGTTAACAACAAGAGAGTGTACAATGTTCACCGAGAGCAGAGTGTACTAGTACTAACTGAACAACAAGAGAGTGTACAATGTTCACCGAGAGCAGAGTGTACTAGTACTAACTGAACAACAAGAGAGTGTACAATGTTCACCGAGAGCAGAGTGTACTAGTACTGAGTTAACAACAAGAGAGTGTACAATGTTCACCGAGAGCAGAGTGTACTAGTACTGAGTTAACAACAAGAGAGTGTACAATGTTCACCGAGAGCAGAGTGTACTAGTACTGACTGAACAACAAGAGAGTGTACAGTGTTCACCGAGAGCAGAGTGTACTAGTACTGAGTTAACAACAAGAGAGTGTACAATGTTCACCGAGAGCAGAGTGTACTAGTACTGAGTTAACAACAAGAGAGTGTACAGTGTTCACCGAGAGCAGAGTGTACTAGTACTGAGTTAACAACAAGAGAGTGTACAATGTTCACCGAGAGCAGAGTGTACTAGTACTGAGTTAACAACAAGAGAGTGTACAATGTTCACCGAGAGCAGAGTGTACTAGTACTGAGTTAACAACAAGAGAGTGTACAATGTTCACCGAGAGCAGAGTGTACTAGTACTGACTGAACAACAAGAGAGTGTACAATGTTCACCGAGAGCAGAGTGTACTAGTACTGAGTTAACAACAAGAGAGTGTACAATGTTCACCGAGAGCAGAGTGTACTAGTACTGACTGAACAACAAGAGAGTGTACAATGTTCACCGAGAGCAGAGTGTACTAGTACTGACTGAACAACAAGAGAGTGTACAATGTTCACCGAGAGCAGAGTGTACTAGTACTGAGTTAACAACAAGAGAGTGTACAATGTTCACCGAGAGCAGAGCATACTAGTACTGACTGAACAACAAGAGAGTGTACAATGTTCACCGAGAGCAGAGTGTACTAGTACTGAGTTAACAACAAGAGAGTGTACAGTGTTCACCGAGAGCAGAGTGTACTAGTACTGAGTTAACAACAAGAGAGTGTACAATGTTCACCGAGAGCAGAGTGTACTAGTACTGAGTTAACAACAAGACAGTGTACAATGTTCACCGAGAGCAGAGTGTACTAGTACTGACTGAACAACAAGAGAGTGTACAATGTTCACCGAGAGCAGAGTGTACTAGTACTGAGTTAACAACAAGAGAGTGTACAATGTTCACCGAGAGCAGAGCATACTAGTACTGACTGAACAACAAGAGAGTGTACAATGTTCACCGAGAGCAGAGTGTACTAGTACTAACTGAACAACAAGAGAGTGTACAATGTTCACCGAGAGCAGAGCATACTAGTACTGACTGAACAACAAGAGAGTGTACAATGTTCACCGAGAGCAGAGCATACTAGTACTGACTGAACAACAAGAGAGTGTACAATGTTCACTGAGAGCAGAGTGTACTAGTACTAACTGAACAACAAGAGAGTGTACAATGTTCACCGAGAGCAGAGTGTACTAGTACTGAGTTAACAACAAGAGAGTGTACAGTGTTCACCGAGAGCAGAGTGTACTAGTACTAACTGAACAACAAGAGAGCGTACAATGTTCACCGAGAGCAGAGTGTACTAGTACTGACTGAACAACAAGAGAGTGTACAGTGTTCACCGAGAGCAGAGTGTACTAGTACTGAGTTAACAACAAGAGAGTGTACAGTGTTCACCGAGAGCAGAGTGTACTAGTACTGACTGAACAACAAGAGAGTGTACAATGTTCACCGAGAGCAGAGTGTACTAGTACTGACTGAACAACAAGAGAGTGTACAGTGTTCACCGAGAGCAGAGTGTACTAGTACTGAGTTAACAACAAGAGAGTGTACAATGTTCACCGAGAGCAGAGTGTACTAGTACTGAGTTAACAACAAGAGAGTGTACAATGTTCACCGAGAGCAGAGTGTACTAGTACTGAGTTAACGACAAGAGAGTGTACAATGTTCACCGAGAGCAGAGTGTACTAGTACTGAGTTAACAACAAGAGAGTGTACAGTGTTCACCGAGAGCAGAGTGTACTAGTACTGACTGAACAACAAGAGAGTGTACAGTGTTCACCGAGAGCAGAGTGTACTAGTACTGAGTTAACAACAAGAGAGTGTACAGTGTTCACCGAGAGCAGAGTGTACTAGTACTGAGTTAACAACAAGAGAGTGTACAATGTTCACCGAGAGCAGAGTGTACTAGTACTGAGTTAACAACAAGAGAGTGTACAATGTTCACCGAGAGCAGAGTGTACTAGTACTGAGTTAACAACAAGAGAGTGTACAATGTTCACCGAGAGCAGAGTGTACTAGTACTGAGTTAACAACAAGAGAGTGTACAATGTTCACCGAGAGCAGAGTGTACTAGTACTGAGTTAACAACAAGAGAGTGTACAATGTTCACCGAGAGCAGAGTGTACTAGTACTGACTGAACAACAAGAGAGTGTACAATGTTCACCGAGAGCAGAGTGTACTAGTACTGAGTTAACAACAAGAGAGTGTACAGTGTTCACCGAGAGCAGAGTGTACTAGTACTGACTGAACAACAAGAGAGTGTACAATGTTCACCGAGAGCAGAGTGTACTAGTACTGAGTTAACAACAAGAGAGTGTACAGTGTTCACCGAGAGCAGAGTGTACTAGTACTGAGTTAACAACAAGAGAGTGTACAATGTTCACCGAGAGCAGAGTGTACTAGTACTGAGTTAACAACAAGACAGTGTACAATGTTCACCGAGAGCAGAGTGTACTAGTACTAACTGAACAACAAGAGAGCGTACAATGTTCACCGAGAGCAGAGTGTACTAGTACTAACTGAACAACAAGAGAGTGTACAATGTTCACCGAGAGCAGAGTGTACTAGTACTAACTGAACAACAAGAGAGCGTACAATGTTCACCGAGAGCAGAGTGTACTAGTACTGAGTTAACAACAAGAGAGTGTACAATGTTCACCGAGAGCAGAGTGTACTAGTACTGACTGAACAACAAGAGAGTGTACAATGTTCACCGAGAGCAGAGTGTACTAGTACTGAGTTAACAACAAGAGAGTGTACAATGTTCACCGAGAGCAGAGTGTACTAGTACTGACTGAACAACAAGAGAGTGTACAATGTTCACCGAGAGCAGAGTGTACTAGTACTGACTGAACAACAAGAGAGTGTACAATGTTCACCGAGAGCAGAGTGTACTAGTACTGAGTTAACAACAAGAGAGTGTACAATGTTCACCGAGAGCAGAGTGTACTAGTACTAACTGAACAACAAGAGAGTGTACAATGTTCACCGAGAGCAGAGTGTACTAGTACTGACTGAACAACAAGAGAGTGTACAATGTTCACCGAGAGCAGAGTGTACTAGTACTGACTGAACAACAAGAGAGTGTACAATGTTCACCGAGAGCAGAGTGTACTAGTACTGAGTTAACAACAAGAGAGCGTACAATGTTCACCGAGAGCAGAGTGTACTAGTACTAACTGAACAACAAGAGAGTGTACAATGTTCACCGAGAGCAGAGTGTACTAGTACTGACTGAACAACAAGAGAGTGTACAGTGTTCACCGAGAGCAGAGTGTACTAGTACTGAGTTAACAACAAGAGAGTGTACAATGTTCACCGAGAGCAGAGTGTACTAGTACTAACTGAACAACAAGAGAGTGTACAATGTTCACCGAGAGCAGAGTGTACTAGTACTGACTGAACAACAAGAGAGTGTACAATGTTCACCGAGAGCAGAGTGTACTAGTACTGAGTTAACAACAAGAGAGTGTACAATGTTCACCGAGAGCAGAGTGTACTAGTACTGAGTTAACAACAAGAGAGTGTACAATGTTCATCTAGAGCAGAGTGTACTAGTACTGAGTTAACAACAAGAGAGTGTACAATGTTCATCTAGAGCAGAGTGTACTAGTACTGAGTTAACAACAAGAGAGTGTACAATGTTCATCTAGAGCAGAGTGTACTAGTACTGAGTTAACAACAAGAGAGTGTACAATGTTCATCTAGAGCAGAGTGTACTAGTACTGAGTTAACAACAAGAGAGTGTACAATGTTCACCGAGAGCAGAGTGTACTAGTACTGAGTTAACAACAAGAGAGTGTACAATGTTCACCGAGAGCAGAGTGTACTAGTACTGAGTTAACAACAAGAGAGTGTACAATGTTCACCGAGAGCAGAGTGTACTAGTACTGACTGAACAACAAGAGAGTGTACAATGTTCACCGAGAGCAGAGTGTACTAGTACTGAGTTAACAACAAGAGAGTGTACAATGTTCACCGAGAGCAGAGTGTACTAGTACTAACTGAACAACAAGAGAGTGTACAATGTTCACCGAGAGCAGAGTGTACTAGTACTGACTGAACAACAAGAGAGCGTACAGTGTTCACCGAGAGCAGAGTGTACTAGTACTGAGTTAACAACAAGAGAGTGTACAATGTTCACCGAGAGCAGAGTGTACTAGTACTGACTGAACAACAAGAGAGTGTACAATGTTCACCGAGAGCAGAGTGTACTAGTACTAACTGAACAACAAGAGAGTGTACAATGTTCACCGAGAGCAGAGTGTACTAGTACTGAGTTAACAACAAGAGAGTGTACAGTGTTCACCGAGAGCAGAGTGTACTAGTACTAACTGAACAACAAGAGAGTGTACAATGTTCACCGAGAGCAGAGTGTACTAGTACTGACTGAACAACAAGAGAGTGTACAATGTTCACCGAGAGCAGAGTGTACTAGTACTAACTGAACAACAAGAGAGTGTACAATGTTCACCGAGAGCAGAGTGTACTAGTACTAACTGAACAACAAGAGAGTGTACAATATTCACCGAGAGCAGAGTGTACTAGTACTAACTGAACAACAAGAGAGTGTACAATGTTCACCGAGAGCAGAGTGTACTAGTACTGAGTTAACAACAAGAGAGTGTACAATGTTCACCGAGAGCAGAGTGTACTAGTACTGACTGAACAACAAGAGAGTGTACAATGTTCACCGAGAGCAGAGTGTACTAGTACTAACTGAACAACAAGAGAGTGTACAATGTTCACCGAGAGCAGAGTGTACTAGTACTAACTGAACAACAAGAGAGTGTACAATGTTCACCGAGAGCAGAGTGTACTAGTACTGACTGAACAACAAGAGAGTGTACAGTGTTCACCGAGAGCAGAGTGTACTAGTACTAACTGAACAACAAGAGAGCGTACAATGTTCACCGAGAGCAGAGTGTACTAGTACTGACTGAACAACAAGAGAGTGTACAGTGTTCACCGAGAGCAGAGTGTACTAGTACTGAGTTAACAACAAGAGAGTGTACAATGTTCACCGAGAGCAGAGTGTACTAGTACTAACTGAACAACAAGAGAGTGTACAGTGTTCACCGAGAGCAGAGTGTACTAGTACTAACTGAACAACAAGAGAGTGTACAATGTTCACCGAGAGCAGAGTGTACTAGTACTAACTGAACAACAAGAGAGTGTACAATGTTCACCGAGAGCAGAGTGTACTAGTACTGAGTTAACAACAAGAGAGTGTACAGTGTTCACCGAGAGCAGAGTGTACTAGTACTAACTGAACAACAAGAGAGTGTACAATGTTCACCGAGAGCAGAGTGTACTAGTACTGACTGAACAACAAGAGAGTGTACAATGTTCACCGAGAGCAGAGTGTACTAGTACTGACTGAACAACAAGAGAGTGTACAATGTTCACCGAGAGCAGAGTGTACTAGTACTAACTGAACAACAAGAGAGTGTACAATGTTCACCGAGAGCAGAGTGTACTAGTACTAACTGAACAACAAGAGAGTGTACAATATTCACCGAGAGCAGAGTGTACTAGTACTGACTGAACAACAAGAGAGTGTACAATGTTCACCGAGAGCAGAGTGTACTAGTACTGACTGAACAACAAGAGAGTGTACAATGTTCACCGAGAGCAGAGTGTACTAGTACTGACTGAACAACAAGAGAGTGTACAGTGTTCACCGAGAGCAGAGTGTACTAGTACTGAGTTAACAACAAGAGAGTGTACAATGTTCACCGAGAGCAGAGTGTACTAGTACTGAGTTAACAACAAGAGAGTGTACAATGTTCACCGAGAGCAGAGTGTACTAGTACTGAGTTAACAACAAGAGAGTGTACAATGTTCACCGAGAGCAGAGTGTACTAGTACTGAGTTAACAACAAGAGAGTGTACAATGTTCACCGAGAGCAGAGTGTACTAGTACTAACTGAACAACAAGAGAGTGTACAATGTTCACCGAGAGCAGAGTGTACTAGTACTGAGTTAACAACAAGAGAGTGTACAATGTTCACCGAGAGCAGAGTGTACTAGTACTGACTGAACAACAAGAGAGTGTACAGTGTTCACCGAGAGCAGAGTGTACTAGTACTGAGTTAACAACAAGAGAGTGTACAGTGTTCACCGAGAGCAGAGTGTACTAGTACTGACTGAACAACAAGAGAGTGTACAGTGTTCACCGAGAGCAGAGTGTACTAGTACTGAGTTAACAACAAGAGAGTGTACAATGTTCACCGAGAGCAGAGTGTACTAGTACTGACTGAACAACAAGAGAGTGTACAGTGTTCACCGAGAGCAGAGTGTACTAGTACTAACTGAACAACAAGAGAGTGTACAATGTTCACCGAGAGCAGAGTGTACTAGTACTGAGTTAACAACAAGAGAGTGTACAATGTTCACCGAGAGCAGAGTGTACTAGTACTGAGTTAACAACAAGAGAGTGTACAATGTTCACCGAGAGCAGAGTGTACTAGTACTGAGTTAACAACAAGAGAGTGTACAGTGTTCACCGAGAGCAGAGTGTACTAGTACTGAGTTAACAACAAGAGAGTGTACAATGTTCACCGAGAGCAGAGTGTACTAGTACTGAGTTAACAACAAGAGAGTGTACAATGTTCACCGAGAGCAGAGTGTACTAGTACTGACTGAACAACAAGAGAGTGTACAATGTTCACCGAGAGCAGAGTGTACTAGTACTGAGTTAACAACAAGAGAGTGTACAGTGTTCACCGAGAGCAGAGTGTACTAGTACTGAGTTAACAACAAGAGAGTGTACAATGTTCACCGAGAGCAGAGTGTACTAGTACTGAGTTAACAACAAGAGAGTGTACAGTGTTCACCGAGAGCAGAGTGTACTAGTACTGAGTTAACAACAAGAGAGTGTACAATGTTCACCGAGAGCAGAGTGTACTAGTACTAACTGAACAACAAGAGAGTGTACAGTGTTCACCGAGAGCAGAGTGTACTAGTACTGAGTTAACAACAAGAGAGTGTACAATGTTCACCGAGAGCAGAGTGTACTAGTACTGAGTTAACAACAAGAGAGTGTACAATGTTCACAGAGAGCAGAGTGTACTAGTACTGAGTTAACAACAAGAGAGTGTACAATGTTCACCGAGAGCAGAGTGTACTAGTACTAACTGAACAACAAGAGAGTGTACAATGTTCACCGAGAGCAGAGTGTACTAGTACTGACTGAACAACAAGAGAGTGTACATTGTTCACCGAGAGCAGAGTGTACTAGTACTGAGTTAACAACAAGAGAGTGTACAATGTTCACCGAGAGCAGAGTGTACTAGTACTGAGTTAACAACAAGAGAGTGTACAATGTTCACCGAGAGCAGAGTGTACTAGTACTAACTGAACAACAAGAGAGTGTACAATGTTCACCGAGAGCAGAGTGTACTAGTACTAACTGAACAACAAGAGAGTGTACAATGTTCACCGAGAGCAGAGTGTACTAGTACTGACTGAACAACAAGAGAGTGTACAGTGTTCACCGAGAGCAGAGTGTACTAGTACTGAGTTAACAACAAGAGAGTGTACAATGTTCACCGAGAGCAGAGTGTACTAGTACTAACTGAACAACAAGAGAGTGTACATTGTTCACCGAGAGCAGAGTGTACTAGTACTGACTGAACAACAAGAGAGTGTACATTGTTCACCGAGAGCAGAGTGTACTAGTACTGACTGAACAACAAGAGAGTGTACATTGTTCACCGAGAGCAGAGTGTACTAGTACTGACTGAACAACAAGAGAGTGTACATTGTTCACCGAGAGCAGAGTGTACTAGTACTCAGTTAACAACAAGAGAGTGTACAATGTTCACCGAGAGCAGAGTGTACTAGTACTGAGTTAACAACAAGAGAGTGTACAATGTTCACCGAGAGCAGAGTGTACTAGTACTAACTGAACAACAAGAGAGTGTACAATGTTCACCGAGAGCAGAGTGTACTAGTACTAACTGAACAACAAGAGAGTGTACAATGTTCACCGAGAGCAGAGTGTACTAGTACTGACTGAACAACAAGAGAGTGTACAATGTTCACCGAGAGCAGAGTGTACTAGTACTAACTGAACAACAAGAGAGTGTACAATGTTCACCGAGAGCAGAGTGTACTAGTACTGACTGAACAACAAGAGAGTGTACAATGTTCACCGAGAGCAGAGTGTACTAGTACTGAGTTAACAACAAGAGAGTGTACAATGTTCACCGAGAGCAGAGTGTACTAGTACTGAGTTAACAACAAGAGAGCGTACAATGTTCACCGAGAGCAGAGTGTACTAGTACTAACTGAACAACAAGAGAGTGTACAATGTTCACCGAGAGCAGAGTGTACTAGTACTGAGTTAACAACAAGAGAGTGTACAATGTTCACCGAGAGCAGAGTGTACTAGTACTAACTGAACAACAAGAGAGCGTACAATGTTCACCGAGAGCAGAGTGTACTAGTACTAACTGAACAACAAGAGAGTGTACAATGTTCACCGAGAGCAGAGTGTACTAGTACTGACTGAACAACAAGAGAGTGTACAATGTTCACCGAGAGCAGAGTGTACTAGTACTGAGTTAACAACAAGAGAGTGTACAATGTTCACCGAGAGCAGAGTGTACTAGTACTAACTGAACAACAAGAGAGCGTACAATGTTCACCGAGAGCAGAGTGTACTAGTACTGAGTTAACAACAAGAGAGTGTACAATGTTCACCGAGAGCAGAGTGTACTAGTACTAACTGAACAACAAGAGAGTGTACAATGTTCACCGAGAGCAGAGTGTACTAGTACTGACTGAACAACAAGAGAGTGTACAATGTTCACCGAGAGCAGAGTGTACTAGTACTGACTGAACAACAAGAGAGTGTACAATGTTCACCGAGAGCAGAGTGTACTAGTACTGAGTTAACAACAAGAGAGTGTACAATGTTCACCGAGAGCAGAGTGTACTAGTACTGAGTTAACAACAAGAGAGTGTACAATGTTCACCGAGAGCAGAGTGTACTAGTACTAACCGAACAACAAGAGAGTGTACAATGTTCACCGAGAGCAGAGTGTACTAGTACTGACTGAACAACAAGAGAGTGTACAATGTTCACCGAGAGCAGAGTGTACTAGTACTGACTGAACAACAAGAGAGTGTACAATGTTCACCGAGAGCAGAGTGTACTAGTACTGAGTTAACAACAAGAGAGTGTACAATGTTCACCGAGAGCAGAGTGTACTAGTACTGAGTTAACAACAAGAGAGTGTACAGTGTTCACCGAGAGCAGAGTGTACTAGTACTAACTGAACAACAAGAGAGTGTACAATGTTCACCGAGAGCAGAGTGTACTAGTACTGACTGAACAACAAGAGAGCGTACAGTGTTCACCGAGAGCAGAGTGTACTAGTACTGAGTTAACAACAAGAGAGTGTACAATGTTCACCGAGAGCAGAGTGTACCAGTACTGAGTTAACAACAAGAGAGTGTACAATGTTCACCGAGAGCAGAGTGTACTAGTACTAACTGAACAACAAGAGAGTGTACAGTGTTCACCGAGAGCAGAGTGTACTAGTACTGAGTTAACAACAAGAGAGTGTACAATGTTCACCGAGAGCAGAGTGTACTAGTACTGAGTTAACAACAAGAGAGTGTACAATGTTCACCGAGAGCAGAGTGTACTAGTACTGACTGAACAACAAGAGACTGTACAGTGTTCACCGAGAGCAGAGTGTACTAGTACTAACTGAACAACAAGAGAGTGTACAATGTTCACCGAGAGCAGAGTGTACTAGTACTGAGTTAACAACAAGAGAGTGTACAGTGTTCACCGAGAGCAGAGTGTACTAGTACTGAGTTAACAACAAGAGAGTGTACAATGTTCACCGAGAGCAGAGTGTACTAGTACTGAGTTAACAACAAGAGAGTGTACAGTGTTCACCGAGAGCAGAGTGTACTAGTACTGACTGAACAACAAGAGAGTGTACAATGTTTACCGAGAGCAGAGTGTACTAGTACTGAGTTAACAACAAGAGAGCGTACAATGTTCACCGAGAGCAGAGTGTACTAGTACTGACTGAACAACAAGAGAGTGTACAATGTTCACCGAGAGCAGAGTGTACTAGTACTAACTGAACAACAAGAGAGTGTACAGTGTTCACCGAGAGCAGAGTGTACTAGTACTAACTGAACAACAAGAGAGTGTACAATGTTCACCGAGAGCAGAGTGTACTAGTACTGAGTTAACAACAAGAGAGTGTACAATGTTCACCGAGAGCAGAGTGTACTAGTACTGAGTTAACAACAAGAGAGTGTACAATGTTCACCGAGAGCAGAGTGTACTAGTACTGAGTTAACAACAAGAGAGTGTACAATGTTCACCGAGAGCAGAGTGTACTAGTACTGAGTTAACAACAAGAGAGTGTACAATGTTCACCGAGAGCAGAGTGTACTAGTACTGAGTTAACAACAAGAGAGTGTACAATGTTCACCGAGAGCAGAGTGTACTAGTACTGACTGAACAACAAGAGAGTGTACAATGTTCACCGAGAGCAGAGTGTACTAGTACTGAGTTAACAACAAGAGAGTGTACAGTGTTCACCGAGAGCAGAGTGTACTAGTACTAACTGAACAACAAGAGAGTGTACAATGTTCACCGAGAGCAGAGTGTACTAGTACTAACTGAACAACAAGAGAGTGTACAATGTTCACCGAGAGCAGAGTGTACTAGTACTGACTGAACAACAAGAGAGTGTACAGTGTTCACCGAGAGCAGAGTGTACTAGTACTGACTGAACAACAAGAGAGTGTACAATGTTCACCGAGAGCAGAGTGTACTAGTACTGACTGAACAACAAGAGAGTGTACAATGTTCACCGAGAGCAGAGTGTACTAGTACTGAGTTAACAACAAGAGAGTGTACAATGTTCACCGAGAGCAGAGTGTACTAGTACTAACTGAACAACAAGAGAGTGTACAATGTTCACCGAGAGCAGAGTGTACTAGTACTGAGTTAACAACAAGAGAGTGTACAGTGTTCACCGAGAGCAGAGTGTACTAGTACTGACTGAACAACAAGAGAGTGTACAATGTTCACCGAGAGCAGAGTGTACTAGTACTGACTGAACAACAAGAGAGTGTACAATGTTCACCGAGAGCAGAGTGTACTAGTACTGACTGAACAACAAGAGAGTGTACAATGTTCACCGAGAGCAGAGTGTACTAGTACTAACTGAACAACAAGAGAGTGTACAGTGTTCACCGAGAGCAGAGTGTACTAGTACTGAGTTAACAACAAGAGAGTGTACAATGTTCACCGAGAGCAGAGTGTACTAGTACTGAGTTAACAACAAGAGAGTGTACAATGTTCACCGAGAGCAGAGTGTACTAGTACTGAGTTAACAACAAGAGAGTGTACAATGTTCACCGAGAGCAGAGTGTACTAGTACTAACTGAACAACAAGAGAGTGTACAATGTTCACCGAGAGCAGAGTGTACTAGTACTGAGTTAACAACAAGAGAGTGTACAGTGTTCACCGAGAGCAGAGTGTACTAGTACTGAGTTAACAACAAGAGAGTGTACAATGTTCACCGAGAGCAGAGTGTACTAGTACTAACTGAACAACAAGAGAGTGTACAGTGTTCACCGAGAGCAGAGTGTACTAGTACTAACTGAACAACAAGAGAGTGTACAATGTTCACCGAGAGCAGAGTGTAGTAGTACTGAGTTAACAACAAGAGAGTGTACAATGTTCACCGAGAGCAGAGTGTACTAGTACTGAGTTAACAACAAGAGAGTGTACAGTGTTCACCGAGAGCAGAGTGTACTAGTACTGAGTTAACAACAAGAGAGTGTACAATGTTCACCGAGAGCAGAGTGTACTAGTACTGAGTTAACAACAAGAGAGTGTACAATGTTCACCGAGAGCAGAGTGTACTAGTACTGACTGAACAACAAGAGAGTGTACAATGTTCACCGAGAGCAGAGTGTACTAGTACTGAGTTAACAACAAGAGAGTGTACAATGTTCACCGAGAGCAGAGTGTACTAGTACTGACTGAACAACAAGAGAGTGTACAATGTTCACCGAGAGCAGAGTGTACTAGTACTGAGTTAACAACAAGAGAGTGTACAGTGTTCACCGAGAGCAGAGTGTACTAGTACTGAGTTAACAACAAGAGAGTGTACAGTGTTCACCGAGAGCAGAGTGTACTAGTACTGAGTTAACAACAAGAGAGTGTACAATGTTCACCGAGAGCAGAGTGTACTAGTACTAACTGAACAACAAGAGAGTGTACAGTGTTCACCGAGAGCAGAGTGTACTAGTACTAACTGAACAACAAGAGAGTGTACAATGTTCACCGAGAGCAGAGTGTACTAGTACTGAGTTAACAACAAGAGAGTGTACAATGTTCACCGAGAGCAGAGTGTACTAGTACTGAGTTAACAACAAGAGAGTGTACAGTGTTCACCGAGAGCAGAGTGTACTAGTACTGAGTTAACAACAAGAGAGTGTACAATGTTCACCGAGAGCAGAGTGTACTAGTACTGAGTTAACAACAAGAGAGTGTACAATGTTCACCGAGAGCAGAGTGTACTAGTACTGACTGAACAACAAGAGAGTGTACAATGTTCACCGAGAGCAGAGTGTACTAGTACTGAGTTAACAACAAGAGAGTGTACAATGTTCACCGAGAGCAGAGTGTACTAGTACTGACTGAACAACAAGAGAGTGTACAATGTTCACCGAGAGCAGAGTATACTAGTACTGAGTTAACAACAAGAGAGTGTACAATGTTCACCGAGAGCAGAGTGTACTAGTACTGAGTTAACAACAAGAGAGTGTACAATGTTCACCGAGAGCAGAGTGTACTAGTACTGAGTTAACAACAAGAGAGTGTACAATGTTCACCGAGAGCAGAGTGTACTAGTACTGACTGAACAACAAGAGAGCGTACAATGTTCACCGAGAGCAGAGTGTACTAGTACTGAGTTAACAACAAGAGAGTGTACAATGTTCACCGAGAGCAGAGTGTACTAGTACTAACTGAACAACAAGAGAGTGTACAATGTTCACCGAGAGCAGAGTGTACTAGTACTAACTGAACAACAAGAGAGTGTACAATGTTCACCGAGAGCAGAGTGTACTAGTACTAACTGAACAACAAGAGAGTGTACAATGTTCACAGAGAGCAGAGTGTACTAGTACTAACTGAACAACAAGAGAGTGTACAATGTTCACCGAGAGCAGAGTGTACTAGTACTAACTGAACAACAAGAGAGTGTACAATGTTCACCGAGAGCAGAGTGTACTAGTACTGAGTTAACAACAAGAGAGTGTACAATGTTCACCGAGAGCAGAGTGTACTAGTACTAACTGAACAACAAGAGAGTGTACAATGTTCACCGAGAGCAGAGTGTACTAGTACTGAGTTAACAACAAGAGAGTGTACAGTGTTCACCGAGAGCAGAGTGTACTAGTACTGAGTTAACAACAAGAGAGTGTACAATGTTCACCGAGAGCAGAGTGTACTAGTACTAACTGAACAACAAGAGAGTGTACAATGTTCACCGAGAGCAGAGCATACTAGTACTGAGTTAACAACAAGAGAGTGTACAATGTTCACCGAGAGCAGAGTGTACTAGTACTGAGTTAACAACAAGAGAGTGTACAATGTTCACCGAGAGCAGAGTGTACTAGTACTGAGTTAACAACAAGAGAGTGTACAATGTTCACCGAGAGCAGAGTGTACTAGTACTAACCGAACAACAAGAGAGTGTACAATGTTCACCGAGAGCAGAGTGTACTAGTACTGAGTTAACAACAAGAGAGTGTACAATGTTCACCGAGAGCAGAGTGTACTAGTACTAACTGAACAACAAGAGAGCGTACAGTGTTCACCGAGAGCAGAGTGTACTAGTACTGAGTTAACAACAAGAGAGTGTACAATGTTCACCGAGAGCAGAGTGTACTAGTACTAACTGAACAACAAGAGAGTGTACAATGTTCACCGAGAGCAGAGTGTACTAGTACTAACTGAACAACAAGAGAGTGTACAATGTTCACCGAGAGCAGAGTGTACTAGTACTAACTGAACAACAAGAGAGTGTACAATGTTCACCGAGAGCAGAGTGTACTAGTACTGACTGAACAACAAGAGAGTGTACAAGGTTCACCGAGAGCAGAGTGTACTAGTACTGACTGAACAACAAGAGAGTGTACAATGTTCACCGAGAGCAGAGTGTACTAGTACTGACTGAACAACAAGAGAGTGTACAATGTTCACCGAGAGCAGAGTGTACTAGTACTGAGTTAACAACAAGAGAGTGTACAGTGTTCACCGAGAGCAGAGTGTACTAGTACTGACTGAACAACAAGAGAGTGTACAGTGTTCACCGAGAGCAGAGTGTACTAGTACTGACTGAACAACAAGAGAGTGTACAATGTTCACCGAGAGCAGAGTGTACTAGTACTGAGTTAACGACAAGAGAGTGTACAATGTTCACCGAGAGCAGAGTGTACTAGTACTGAGTTAACAACAAGAGAGTGTACAATGTTCACCGAGAGCAGAGTGTACTAGTACTGAGTTAACAACAAGAGAGTGTACAATGTTCACCGAGAGCAGAGTGTACTAGTACTGAGTTAACAACAAGAGAGTGTACAATGTTCACCGAGAGCAGAGTGTACTAGTACTGAGTTAACAACAAGAGAGTGTACAATGTTCACCGAGAGCAGAGTGTACTAGTACTGAGTTAACAACAAGAGAGTGTACAATGTTCACCGAGAGCAGAGTGTACTAGTACTAACTGAACAACAAGAGAGTGTACAATGTTCACCGAGAGCAGAGTGTACTAGTACTAACTGAACAACAAGAGAGTGTACAGTGTTCACCGAGAGCAGAGTGTACTAGTACTGAGTTAACAACAAGAGAGTGTACAATGTTCACCGAGAGCAGAGTGTACTAGTACTAACTGAACAACAAGAGAGTGTACAATGTTCACCGAGAGCAGAGTGTACTAGTACTGACTGAACAACAAGAGAGTGTACAATGTTCACCGAGAGCAGAGTGTACTAGTACTGAGTTAACGACAAGAGAGTGTACAATGTTCACCGAGAGCAGAGTGTACTAGTACTGAGTTAACAACAAGAGAGTGTACAATGTTCACCGAGAGCAGAGTGTACTAGTACTGAGTTAACAACAAGAGAGTGTACAATGTTCACCGAGAGCAGAGTGTACTAGTACTGAGTTAACAACAAGAGAGTGTACAATGTTCACCGAGAGCAGAGTGTACTAGTACTGAGTTAACAACAAGAGAGTGTACAATGTTCACCGAGAGCAGAGTGTACTAGTACTGAGTTAACAACAAGAGAGTGTACAATGTTCACCGAGAGCAGAGTGTACTAGTACTAACTGAACAACAAGAGAGTGTACAATGTTCACCGAGAGCAGAGTGTACTAGTACTAACTGAACAACAAGAGAGTGTACAGTGTTCACCGAGAGCAGAGTGTACTAGTACTGAGTTAACAACAAGAGAGTGTACAATGTTCACCGAGAGCAGAGTGTACTAGTACTGACTAAACAACAAGAGAGTGTACAATGTTCACCGAGAGCAGAGTGTACTAGTACTAACTGAACAACAAGAGAGTGTACAATGTTCACCGAGAGCAGAGTGTACTAGTACTGAGTTAACAACAAGAGAGTGTACAATGTTCACCGAGAGCAGAGTGTACTAGTACTGACTGAACAACAAGAGAGTGTACAATGTTCACCGAGAGCAGAGTGTACTAGTACTGAGTTAACAACAAGAGAGTGTACAATGTTCACCGAGAGCAGAGTGTACTAGTACTGAGTTAACAACAAGAGAGTGTACAGTGTTCACCGAGAGCAGAGTGTACTAGTACTGAGTTAACAACAAGAGAGTGTACAATGTTCACCGAGAGCAGAGTGTACTAGTACTGAGTTAACAACAAGAGAGTGTACAATGTTCACCGAGAGCAGAGTGTACTAGTACTGACTGAACAACAAGAGAGTGTACAATGTTCACCGAGAGCAGAGTGTACTAGTACTGAGTTAACAACAAGAGAGTGTACAATGTTCACCGAGAGCAGAGTGTACTAGTACTAACTGAGCAACAAGAGAGTGTACAATGTTCACCGAGAGCAGAGTGTACTAGTACTGAGTTAACAACAAGAGAGTGTACAATGTTCACCGAGAGCAGAGTGTACTAGTACTAACTGAACAACAAGAGAGTGTACAATGTTCACCGAGAGCAGAGTGTACTAGTACTGAGTTAACAACAAGAGAGTGTACAATGTTCACCGAGAGCAGAGTGTATTAGTACTAACTGAACAAGAGAGTGTACAATGTTCACCGAGAGCAGAGTGTACTAGTACTAACTGAACAACAAGAGAGTGTACAATGTTCACCGAGAGCAGAGTGTACTAGTACTGAGTTAACAACAAGAGAGTGTACAATGTTCACCGAGAGCAGAGTGTACTAGTACTAACTGAACAACAAGAGAGTGTACAATGTTCACCGAGAGCAGAGTGTACTAGTACTGAGTTAACAACAAGAGAGTGTACAATGTTCACCGAGAGCAGAGTGTACTAGTACTAACTGAACAACAAGAGAGTGTACAATGTTCACCGAGAGCAGAGTGTACTAGTACTGAGTTAACAACAAGAGAGTGTACAATGTTCACCGAGAGCAGAGTGTACTAGTACTGACTGAACAACAAGAGAGTGTACAATGTTCACCGAGAGCAGAGTGTACTAGTACTGAGTTAACAACAAGAGAGTGTACAATGTTCACCGAGAGCAGAGTGTACTAGTACTGAGTTAACAACAAGAGAGTGTACAATGTTCACCGAGAGCAGAGTGTACTAGTACTGAGTTAACAACAAGAGAGTGTACAATGTTCACCGAGAGCAGAGTGTACTAGTACTGAGTTAACAACAAGAGAGTGTACATTGTTCACCGAGAGCAGAGTGTACTAGTACTGACTGAACAACAAGAGAGTGTACAATGTTCACCGAGAGCAGAGTGTACTAGTACTAACTGAACAACAAGAGAGTGTACAATGTTCACCGAGAGCAGAGTGTACTAGTACTGACTGAACAACAAGAGAGTGTACATTGTTCACCGAGAGCAGAGTGTACTAGTACTGACTGAACAACAAGAGAGTGTACAATGTTCACCGAGAGCAGAGTGTACTAGTACTGACTGAACAACAAGAGAGTGTACAATGTTCACCGAGAGCAGAGTGTACTAGTACTGAGTTAACAACAAGAGAGTGTACAATGTTCACCGAGAGCAGAGTGTACTAGTACTGACTGAACAACAAGAGAGTGTACAATGTTCACCGAGAGCAGAGTGTACTAGTACTGAGTTAACAAGAAGAGAGTGTACAATGTTCACCGAGAGCAGAGTGTACTAGTACTGAGTTAACAACAAGAGAGTGTACATTGTTCACCGAGAGCAGAGTGTACTAGTACTGACTGAACAACAAGAGAGTGTACAATGTTCACCGAGAGCAGAGTGTACTAGTACTGACTGAACAACAAGAGAGTGTACAATGTTCACCGAGAGCAGAGTGTACTAGTACTGAGTTAACAACAAGAGAGTGTACAATGTTCACCGAGAGCAGAGTGTACTAGTACTGACTGAACAACAAGAGAGTGTACAATGTTCACCGAGAGCAGAGTGTACTAGTACTGAGTTAACAACAAGAGAGTGTACAATGTTCACCGAGAGCAGAGTGTACTAGTACTGACTGAACAACAAGAGAGTGTACAATGTTCACCGAGAGCAGAGTGTACTAGTACTGACTGAACAACAAGAGAGTGTACAATGTTCACCGAGAGCAGAGTGTACTAGTACTGAGTTAACAACAAGAGAGTGTACAATGTTCACCGAGAGCAGAGTGTACTAGTACTGAGTTAACAACAAGAGAGTGTACATTGTTCACCGAGAGCAGAGTGTACTAGTACTGACTGAACAACAAGAGAGTGTACAATGTTCACCGAGAGCAGAGTGTACTAGTACTGAGTTAACAACAAGAGAGTGTACAGTGTTCACCGAGAGCAGAGTGTACTAGTACTGAGTTAACAACAAGAGAGTGTACAATGTTCACCGAGAGCAGAGTGTACTAGTACTGACTGAACAACAAGAGAGTGTACAATGTTCACCGAGAGCAGAGTGTACTAGTACTGACTGAACAACAAGAGAGTGTACAATGTTCACCGAGAGCAGAGTGTACTAGTACTGAGTTAACAACAAGAGAGTGTACAATGTTCACCGAGAGCAGAGTGTACTAGTACTGAGTTAACAACAAGAGAGTGTACATTGTTCACCGAGAGCAGAGTGTACTAGTACTGAGTTAACAACAAGAGAGTGTACAGTGTTCACCGAGAGCAGAGTGTACTAGTACTGAGTTAACAACAAGAGAGTGTACATTGTTCACCGAGAGCAGAGTGTACTAGTACTGAGTTAACAACAAGAGAGTGTACAGTGTTCACCGAGAGCAGAGTGTACTAGTACTAACTGAACAACAAGAGAGCGTACAATGTTCACCGAGAGCAGAGTGTACTAGTACTGACTGAACAACAAGAGAGTGTACAGTGTTCACCGAGAGCAGAGTGTACTAGTACTGAGTTAACAACAAGAGAGTGTACATTGTTCACCGAGAGCAGAGTGTACTAGTACTGACTGAACAACAAGAGAGTGTACAATGTTCACCGAGAGCAGAGTGTACTAGTCCTGACTGAACAACAAGAGAGTGTACAGTGTTCACCGAGAGCAGAGTGTACTAGTACTGAGTTAACAACAAGAGAGTGTACAATGTTCACCGAGAGGAGAGTGTACTAGTACTGAGTTAACAACAAGAGAGTGTACAATGTTCACCGAGAGCAGAGTGTACTAGTACTAACTGAACAACAAGAGAGTGTACAATGTTCACCGAGAGCAGAGTGTACTAGTACTGAGTTAACAACAAGAGAGTGTACAATGTTCACCGAGAGCAGAGTGTACTAGTACTAACCGAACAACAAGAGAGTGTACAGTGTTCACCGAGAGCAGAGTGTACTAGTACTGACTGAACAACAAGAGAGTGTACATTGTTCACCGAGAGCAGAGTGTACTAGTACTAACTGAACAACAAGAGAGCGTACAATGTTCACCGAGAGCAGAGTGTACTAGTACTGAGTTAACAACAAGAGAGTGTACAATGTTCACCGAGAGCAGAGTGTACTAGTACTGAGTTAACAACAAGAGAGTGTACAATGTTCACCGAGAGCAGAGTGTACTAGTACTGAGTTAACAACAAGAGAGTGTACAATGTTCACCGAGAGCAGAGTGTACTAGTACTGAGTTAACAACAAGAGAGTGTACAATGTTCACCGAGAGCAGAGTGTACTAGTACTGACTGAACAACAAGAGAGTGTACAATGTTCACCGAGAGCAGAGTGTACTAGTACTGAGTTAACAACAAGAGAGTGTACATTGTTCACCGAGAGCAGAGTGTACTAGTACTGACTGAACAACAAGAGAGTGTACAATGTTCACCGAGAGCAGAGTGTACTAGTACTAACTGAACAACAAGAGAGTGTACATTGTTCACCGAGAGCAGAGTGTACTAGTACTGAGTTAACAACAAGAGAGTGTACAATGTTCACCGAGAGCAGAGTGTACTAGTACTAACTGAACAACAAGAGAGTGTACAATGTTCACCGAGAGCAGAGTGTACTAGTACTGACTGAACAACAAGAGAGTGTACAATGTTCACCGAGAGCAGAGTGTACTAGTACTGAGTTAACAACAAGAGAGTGTACAATGTTCACCGAGAGCAGAGTGTACTAGTACTGAGTTAACAACAAGAGAGTGTACAATGTTCACCGAGAGCAGAGTGTACTAGTACTGAGTTAACAACAAGAGAGTGTACAATGTTCACCGAGAGCAGAGTGTACTAGTACTGAGTTAACAACAAGAGAGTGTACATTGTTCACCGAGAGCAGAGTGTACTAGTACTGACTGAACAACAAGAGAGTGTACAATGTTCACCGAGAGCAGAGTGTACTAGTACTGAGTTAACAAGAAGAGAGTGTACAATGTTCACCGAGAGCAGAGTGTACTAGTACTGACTGAACAACAAGAGAGTGTACAATGTTCACCGAGAGCAGAGTGTACTAGTACTGAGTTAACAACAAGAGAGTGTACAATGTTCACCGAGAGCAGAGTGTACTAGTACTGAGTTAACAACAAGAGAGTGTACAATGTTCACCGAGAGCAGAGTGTACTAGTACTGAGTTAACAACAAGAGAGTGTACAATGTTCACCGAGAGCAGAGTGTACTAGTACTGAGTTAACAACAAGAGAGTGTACATTGTTCACCGAGAGCAGAGTGTACTAGTACTGACTGAACAACAAGAGAGTGTACAATGTTCACCGAGAGCAGAGTGTACTAGTACTAACTGAACAACAAGAGAGTGTACAATGTTCACCGAGAGCAGAGTGTACTAGTACTGACTGAACAACAAGAGAGTGTACATTGTTCACCGAGAGCAGAGTGTACTAGTACTGACTGAACAACAAGAGAGTGTACAATGTTCACCGAGAGCAGAGTGTACTAGTACTGACTGAACAACAAGAGAGTGTACAATGTTCACCGAGAGCAGAGTGTACTAGTACTGAGTTAACAACAAGAGAGTGTACAATGTTCACCGAGAGCAGAGTGTACTAGTACTGACTGAACAACAAGAGAGTGTACAATGTTCACCGAGAGCAGAGTGTACTAGTACTGAGTTAACAACAAGAGAGTGTACATTGTTCACCGAGAGCAGAGTGTACTAGTACTGACTGAACAACAAGAGAGTGTACAATGTTCACCGAGAGCAGAGTGTACTAGTACTGAGTTAACAAGAAGAGAGTGTACAATGTTCACCGAGAGCAGAGTGTACTAGTACTGAGTTAACAACAAGAGAGTGTACATTGTTCACCGAGAGCAGAGTGTACTAGTACTGACTGAACAACAAGAGAGTGTACAATGTTCACCGAGAGCAGAGTGTACTAGTACTGACTGAACAACAAGAGAGTGTACAATGTTCACCGAGAGCAGAGTGTACTAGTACTAACTGAACAACAAGAGAGTGTACAATGTTCACCGAGAGCAGAGTGTACTAGTACTGAGTGAACAACAAGAGAGTGTACAATGTTCACCGAGAGCAGAGTGTACTAGTACTGACTGAACAACAAGAGAGTGTACAATGTTCACCGAGAGCAGAGTGTACTAGTACTGAGTTAACAACAAGAGAGTGTACAATGTTCACCGAGAGCAGAGTGTACTAGTACTGAGTTAACAACAAGAGAGTGTACAATGTTCACCGAGAGCAGAGTGTACTAGTACTGACTGAACAACAAGAGAGTGTACAGTGTTCACCGAGAGCAGAGTGTACTAGTACTGAGTTAACAACAAGAGAGTGTACAGTGTTCACCGAGAGCAGAGTGTACTAGTACTAACTGAACAACAAGAGAGTGTACAATGTTCACCGAGAGCAGAGTGTACTAGTACTAACTGAACAACAAGAGAGTGTACAATGTTCATCTAGAGCAGAGTGTACTAGTACTAACCGAACAACAAGAGAGTGTACATTGTTCACCGAGAGCAGAGTGTACTAGTACTGAGTTAACAACAAGAGAGTGTACATTGTTCACCGAGAGCAGAGTGTACTAGTACTGAGTTAACAACAAGAGAGTGTACATTGTTCACCGAGAGCAGAGTGTACTAGTACTGAGTTAACAACAAGAGAGTGTACATTGTTCACCGAGAGCAGAGTGTACTAGTACTGACTGAACAACAAGAGAGTGTACAATGTTCACCGAGAGCAGAGTGTACTAGTACTAACTGAACAACAAGAGAGTGTACATTGTTCACCGAGAGCAGAGTGTACTAGTACTGAGTTAACAACAAGAGAGTGTACAATGTTCACCGAGAGCAGAGTGTACTAGTACTAACTGAACAACAAGAGAGTGTACAATGTTCACCGAGAGCAGAGTGTACTAGTACTGACTGAACAACAAGAGAGTGTACAATGTTCACCGAGAGCAGAGTGTACTAGTACTGACTGAACAACAAGAGAGTGTACAATGTTCACCGAGAGCAGAGTGTACTAGTACTGACTGAACAACAAGAGAGTGTACAATGTTCACCGAGAGCAGAGTGTACTAGTACTAACTGAACAACAAGAGAGTGTACAGTGTTCACCGAGAGCAGAGTGTACTAGTACTGACTGAACAACAAGAGAGTGTACAATGTTCACCGAGAGCAGAGTGTACTAGTACTGACTGAACAACAAGAGAGTGTACAATGTTCACCGAGAGCAGAGTGTACTAGTACTAACTGAACAACAAGAGAGTGTACAATGTTCACCGAGAGCAGAGTGTACTAGTACTAACTGAACAACAAGAGAGTGTACAATGTTCACCGAGAGCAGAGTGTACTAGTACTAACTGAACAACAAGAGAGTGTACAAGTTCACCGAGAGCAGAGTGTACTAGTACTAACTAAACAACAAGAGAGTGTACAGTGTTCACCGAGAGCAGAGTGTACTAGTACTAACTGAACAACAAGAGAGTGTACAATGTTCACCGAGAGCAGAGTGTACTAGTACTGAGTTAACAACAAGAGAGTGTACAGTGTTCACCGAGAGCAGAGTGTACTAGTACTGAGTTAACAACAAGAGAGTGTACAATGTTCACCGAGAGCAGAGTGTACTAGTACTAACTGAACAACAAGAGAGTGTACAATGTTCACCGAGAGCAGAGTGTACTAGTACTGACTGAACAACAAGAGAGTGTACAATGTTCACCGAGAGCAGAGTGTACTAGTACTAACTGAACAACAAGAGAGTGTACAGTGTTCACCGAGAGCAGAGTGTACTAGTACTGAGTTAACAACAAGAGAGTGTACAATGTTCACCGAGAGCAGAGTGTACTAGTACTGAGTTAACAACAAGAGAGTGTACAATGTTCACCGAGAGCAGAGTGTACTAGTACTGACTGAACAACAAGAGAGTGTACAATGTTCACCGAGAGCAGAGTGTACTAGTACTAACTGAACAACAAGAGAGTGTACAATGTTCACCGAGAGCAGAGTGTACTAGTACTGAGTTAACAACAAGAGAGTGTACAATGTTCACCGAGAGCAGAGTGTACTAGTACTAACTGAACAACAAGAGAGTGTACAATGTTCACCGAGAGCAGTGTGTACTAGTACTAACTGAACAACAAGAGAGTGTACAGTGTTCACCGAGAGCAGAGTGTACTAGTACTGAGTTAACAACAAGAGAGTGTACAATGTTCACCGAGAGCAGAGTGTACTAGTACTGACTGAACAACAAGAGAGTGTACAATGTTCACCGAGAGCAGAGTGTACTAGTACTGAGTTAACAACAAGAGAGTGTACAATGTTCACCGAGAGCAGAGTGTACTAGTACTAACTGAACAACAAGAGAGTGTACAGTGTTCACCGAGAGCAGAGTGTACTAGTACTGAGTTAACAACAAGAGAGTGTACAGTGTTCACCGAGAGCAGAGTGTACTAGTACTGAGTTAACAACAAGAGAGTGTACAGTGTTCACCGAGAGCAGAGTGTACTAGTACTGACTGAACAACAATAGAGCGTACAATGTTCACCGAGAGCAGAGTGTACTAGTACTGAGTTAACAACAAGAGAGTGTACAATGTTCACCGAGAGCAGAGTGTACTAGTACTGACTGAACAACAAGAGAGTGTACAATGTTCACCGAGAGCAGAGTGTACCAGTACTGAGTTAACAACAAGAGAGTGTACAATTTTCACCGAGAGCAGAGTGTACTAGTACTAACTGAACAACAAGGGAGTGTACAATGTTCACCGAGAGCAGAGTGTACTAGTACTGAGTTAACAACAAGAGAGTGTACAATGTTCACCGAGAGCAGAGTGTACTAGTACTAACTGAACAACAAGAGAGTGTACAATGTTCACCGAGAGCAGAGTGTACTAGTACTAACTGAACAACAAGAGAGCGTACAGTGTTCACCGAGAGCAGAGTGTACTAGTACTGACTGAACAACAAGAGAGTGTACAATGTTCACCAAAGCAGAGTGTACTAGTACTAACTGAACAACAATAGAGCGTACAATGTTCACCGAGAGCAGAGTGTACTAGTACTGAGTTAACAACAAGAGAGTGTACAATGTTCACCAAAGCAGAGTGTACTAGTACTAACTGAACAACAAGAGAGTGTACAATGTTCACCGAGAGCAGAGTGTACTAGTACTGACTGAACAACAAGAGAGCGTACAGTGTTCACCGAGAGCAGAGTGTACTAGTACTGACTGAACAACAAGAGAGTGTACAATGTTCACCGAGAGCAGAGTGTACTAGTACTGAGTTAACAACAAGAGAGTGTACAATGTTCACCGAGAGCAGAGTGTACTAGTACTAACTGAACAACAAGAGAGTGTACAATGTTCACCGAGAGCAGAGTGTACTAGTACTAACTGAACAACAAGGGAGTGTACAATGTTCACCGAGAGCAGAGTGTACTAGTACTGACTGAACAACAAGAGAGTGTACAATGTTCACCGAGAGCAGAGTGTACTAGTACTGAGTTAACAACAAGAGAGTGTACAATTTTCACCGAGAGCAGAGTGTACTAGTACTAACTGAACAACAAGGGAGTGTACAATGTTCACCGAGAGCAGAGTGTACTAGTACTGACTGAACAACAAGAGAGCGTACAGTGTTCACCGAGAGCAGAGTGTACTAGTACTGACTGAACAACAAGAGAGTGTACAATGTTCACCGAGAGCAGAGTGTACTAGTACTGACTGAACAACAAGAGAGTGTACAATGTTCACCGAGAGCAGAGTGTACTAGAACTCAGTTAACAACAAGAGAGTGTACAATGTTCACCGAGAGCAGAGTGTACTAGTACTGACTGAACAACAAGAGAGTGTACAATGTTCACCGAGAGCAGAGTGTACTAGTACTGACTGAACAACAAGAGAGTGTACAGTGTTCACCGAGAGCAGAGTGTACTAGTACTGACTGAACAACAAGAGAGTGTACAATGTTCACCGAGAGCAGAGTGTACTAGTACTGAGTTAACAACAAGAGAGTGTACAATGTTCACCGAGAGCAGAGTGTACTAGTACTGACTGAACAACAAGAGAGTGTACAATGTTCACCGAGAGCAGAGTGTACTAGTACTGAGTTAACAACAAGAGAGTGTACAATGTTCACCGAGAGCAGAGTGTACTAGTACTGACTGAACAACAAGAGAGTGTACAATGTTCACCGAGAGCAGAGTGTACTAGTACTGACTGAACAACAAGAGAGTGTACAATGTTCACCGAGAGCAGAGTGTACTAGTACTGAGTTAACAACAAGAGAGTGTACAATGTTCACCGAGAGCAGAGTGTACTAGTACTGACTGAACAACAAGAGAGTGTACAATGTTCACCGAGAGCAGAGTGTACTAGTACTGAGTTAACAACAAGAGAGTGTACAATGTTCACCGAGAGCAGAGTGTACTAGTACTGAGTTAACAACAAGAGAGTGTACAATGTTCACCGAGAGCAGAGTGTACTAGTACTGACTGAACAACAAGAGAGTGTACAATGTTCACCGAGAGCAGAGTGTACTAGTACTGAGTTAACAACAAGAGAGTGTACAATGTTCACCGAGAGCAGAGTGTACTAGTACTGAGTTAACAACAAGAGAGTGTACAATGTTCACCGAGAGCAGAGTGTACTAGTACTGAGTTAACAACAAGAGAGTGTACAATGTTCACCGAGAGCAGAGTGTACTAGTACTGAGTTAACAACAAGAGAGTGTACAATGTTCACCGAGAGCAGAGTGTACTAGTACTGAGTTAACAACAAGAGAGTGTACAGTGTTCACCGAGAGCAGAGTGTACTAGTACTAACTGAACAACAAGAGAGTGTACAATGTTCACCGAGAGCAGAGTGTACTAGTACTGAGTTAACAACAAGAGAGTGTACAATGTTCACCGAGAGCAGAGTGTACTAGCAATAACTGAACAACAAGAGAGTGTACAGTGTTCACCGAGAGCAGAGTGTACTACTACTAACTGAACAACAAGAGAGTGTACAATGTTCACCGAGAGCAGAGTGTACTAGTACTGAGTTAACAACAAGAGAGTGTACAGTGTTCACCGAGAGCAGAGTGTACTAGTACTGACTGAACAACAAGAGAGTGTACAATGTTCACCGAGAGCAGAGTGTACTAGTACTGAGTTAACAACAAGAGAGTGTACAATGTTCACCGAGAGCAGAGTGTACTAGTACTGAGTTAACAACAAGAGAGTGTACAATGTTCACCGAGAGCAGAGTGTACTAGTACTGACTGAACAACAAGAGAGTGTACAATGTTCACCGAGAGCAGAGTGTACTAGTACTGAGTTAACAACAAGAGAGTGTACAATGTTCACCGAGAGCAGAGTGTACTAGTACTGACTGAACAACAAGAGAGTGTACAATGTTCACCGAGAGCAGAGTGTACTAGTACTGAGTTAACAACAAGAGAGTGTACAATGTTCACCGAGAGCAGAGTGTACTAGTACTGAGTTAACAACAAGAGAGTGTACAATGTTCACCGAGAGCAGAGTGTACTAGTACTGACTGAACAACAAGAGAGTGTACAATGTTCACCGAGAGCAGAGTGTACTAGTACTGAGTTAACAACAAGAGAGTGTACAATGTTCACCGAGAGCAGAGTGTACTAGTACTGACTGAACAACAAGAGAGTGTACAATGTTCACCGAGAGCAGAGTGTACTAGTACTGAGTTAACAACAAGAGAGTGTACAGTGTTCACCGAGAGCAGAGTATACTAGTACTGAGTTAACAACAAGAGAGTGTACAGTGTTCACCGAGAGCAGAGAGTACTAGTACTGAGTTAACAACAAGAGAGTGTACAGTGTTCACCGAGAGCAGAGTGTACTAGTACTGACTGAACAACAAGAGAGTGTACAATGTTCACCGAGAGCAGAGTGTACTAGTACTGACTGAACAACAAGAGAGTGTACAATGTTCACCGAGAGCAGAGTGTACTAGTACTAACTGAACAACAAGAGAGTGTACAATGTTCACCGAGAGCAGAGTGTACTAGTACTGAGTTAACAACAAGAGAGTGTACAATGTTCACCGAGAGCAGAGTGTACTAGTACTGACTGAACAACAAGAGAGTGTACAATGTTCACCGAGAGCAGAGTGTACTAGTACTGAGTTAACAACAAGAGAGTGTACAATGTTCACCGAGAGCAGAGTGTACTAGTACTAACTGAACAACAAGAGAGTGTACAATGTTCACCGAGAGCAGAGTGTACTAGTACTAACTGAACAACAAGAGAGTGTACAATATTCACCGAGAGCAGAGTGTACTAGTACTGAGTTAACAACAAGAGAGTGTACAGTGTTCACCGAGAGCAGAGTGTACTAGTACTGAGTTAACAACAAGAGAGTGTACAATGTTCACCGAGAGCAGAGTGTACTAGCAATAACTGAACAACAAGAGAGTGTACAATGTTCACCGAGAGCAGAGTGTACTAGTACTGACTGAACAACAAGAGAGTGTACAGTGTTCACCGAGAGCAGAGTGTACTACTACTAACTGAACAACAAGAGAGTGTACAATGTTCACCGAGAGCAGAGTGTACTAGTACTGACTGAACAACAAGAGAGTGTACAATGTTCACCGAGAGCAGAGTGTACTAGTACTGACTGAACAACAAGAGAGTGTACAGTGTTCACCGAGAGCAGAGTGTACTAGTACTGACTGAACAACAAGAGAGTGTACAATGTTCACCGAGAGCAGAGTGTACTAGTACTGAGTTAACAACAAGAGAGTGTACAATGTTCACCGAGAGCAGAGTGTACTAGTACTGAGTTAACAACAAGAGAGTGTACAATGTTCACCGAGAGCAGAGTGTACTAGTACTGACTGAACAACAAGAGAGTGTACAGTGTTCACCGAGAGCAGAGTGTACTAGTACTGACTGAACAACAAGAGAGTGTACAATGTTCACCGAGAGCAGAGTGTACTAGTACTGACTGAACAACAAGAGAGTGTACAGTGTTCACCGAGAGCAGAGTGTACTAGTACTGAGTTAACAACAAGAGAGTGTACAATGTTCACCGAGAGCAGAGTGTACTAGTACTGACTGAACAACAAGAGAGTGTACAGTGTTCACCGAGAGCAGAGTGTACTAGTACTGACTGAACAACAAGAGAGTGTACAGTGTTCACCGAGAGCAGAGTGTACTAGTACTGAGTTAACAACAAGAGAGTGTACAATGTTCACCGAGAGCAGAGTGTACTAGCAATAACTGAACAACAAGAGAGTGTACAGTGTTCACCGAGAGCAGAGTGTACTACTACTAACTGAACAACAAGAGAGTGTACAATGTTCACCGAGAGCAGAGTGTACTAGTACTGACTGAACAACAAGAGAGTGTACAATGTTCACCGAGAGCAGAGTGCACTAGTACTGACTGAACAACAAGAGAGTGTACAGTGTTCACCGAGAGCAGAGTGTACTAGTACTGACTGAACAACAAGAGAGTGTACAATGTTCACCGAGAGCAGAGTGTACTAGTACTGACTGAACAACAAGAGAGTGTACAATGTTCACCGAGAGCAGAGTGTACTAGTACTCACTGAACAACAAGAGAGTGTACAGTGTTCACCGAGAGCAGACTGTACTAGTACTGAGTTAACAACAAGAGAGTGTACAGTGTTCACCGAGAGCAGAGTGTACTAGTACTGACTGAACAACAAGAGAGTGTACAGTGTTCACCGAGAGCAGAGTGTACTAGTACTGACTGAACAACAAGAGAGTGTACAATGTTCACCGAGAGCAGAGTGTACTAGTACTGAGTTAACAACAAGAGAGTGTACAATGTTCACCGAGAGCAGAGTGTACTAGTACTGAGTTAACAACAAGAGAGTGTACAATGTTCACCGAGAGCAGAGTGTACTAGTACTGACTGAACAACAAGAGAGTGTACAATGTTCACCGAGAGCAGAGTGTACTAGTACTGACTGAACAACAAGAGAGTGTACAGTGTTCACCGAGAGCAGAGTGTACTAGTACTCACTGAACAACAAGAGAGTGTACAATGTTCACCGAGAGCAGAGTGTACTAGTACTGACTGAACAACAAGAGAGTGTACAGTGTTCACCGAGAGCAGAGTGTACTAGTACTGACTGAACAACAAGAGAGTGTACAATGTTCACCGAGAGCAGAGTGTACTAGTACTGAGTTAACAACAAGAGAGTGTACAATGTTCATCTAGAGCAGAGTGTACTAGTACTGAGTTAACAACAAGAGAGCGTACAATGATCACCGAGAGCAGAGTGTACTAGTACTAACTGAACAACAAGAGAGTGTACAGTGTTCACCGAGAGCAGACTGTACTAGTACTGAGTTAACAACAAGAGAGTGTACAGTGTTCACCGAGAGCAGAGTGTACTAGTACTGACTGAACAACAAGAGAGTGTACAGTGTTCACCGAGAGCAGAGTGTACTAGTACTGACTGAACAACAAGAGAGTGTACAATGTTCACCGAGAGCAGAGTGTACTAGTACTAACTGAACAACAAGAGAGTGTACAATGTTCACCGAGAGCAGAGTGTACTAGTACTAACTGAACAACAAGAGAGTGTACAGTGTTCACCGAGAGCAGAGTGTACTAGTACTGAGTTAACAACAAGAGAGTGTACAATGTTCATCTAGAGCAGAGTGTACTAGTACTGAGTTAACAACAAGAGAGTGTACAATGATCACCGAGAGCAGAGTGTACTAGTACTGAGTTAACAACAAGAGAGTGTACAATGTTCATCTAGAGCAGAGTGTACTAGTACTGAGTTAACAACAAGAGAGCGTACAATGATCACCGAGAGCAGAGTGTACTAGTACTGAGTTAACAACAAGAGAGTGTACAATGTTCATCTAGAGCAGAGTGTACTAGTACTGAGTTAACAACAAGAGAGCGTACAATGATCACCGAGAGCAGAGTGTACTAGTACTGAGTTAACAACAAGAGAGTGTACAATGTTCACCGAGAGCAGAGTGTACTAGTACTGACTGAACAACAAGAGAGTGTACAGTGTTCACCGAGAGCAGAGTGTACTAGTACTGACTGAACAACAAGAGAGTGTACAATGTTCACCGAGAGCAGAGTGTACTAGTACTGAGTTAACAACAAGAGAGTGTACAATGTTCATCTAGAGCAGAGTGTACTAGTACTGAGTTAACAACAAGAGAGTGTACAATGATCACCGAGAGCAGAGTGTACTAGTACTGACTGAACAACAAGAGAGTGTACAATGTTCACCGAGAGCAGAGTGTACTAGTACTGAGTTAACAACAAGAGAGTGTACAATGTTCATCTAGAGCAGAGTGTACTAGTACTGAGTTAACAACAAGAGAGCGTACAATGATCACCGAGAGCAGAGTGTACTAGTACTGAGTTAACAACAAGAGAGTGTACAATGTTCACCGAGAGCAGAGTGTACTAGTACTAACTGAACAACAAGAGAGTGTACAGTGTTCACCGAGAGCAGAGTGTACTACTACTAACTGAACAACAAGAGAGTGTACAATGTTCACCGAGAGCAGAGTGTACTAGTACTGACTGAACAACAAGAGAGCGTACAATGATCACCGAGAGCAGAGTGTACTAGTACTGAGTTAACAACAAGAGAGTGTACAATGTTCACCGAGAGCAGAGTGTACTAGTACTGACTGAACAACAAGAGAGTGTACAGTGTTCACCGAGAGCAGAGTGTACTAGTACTGACTGAACAACAAGAGAGTGTACAATGTTCACCGAGAGCAGAGTGTACTAGTACTGAGTTAACAACAAGAGAGTGTACAATGTTCATCTAGAGCAGAGTGTACTAGTACTGAGTTAACAACAAGAGAGCGTACAATGATCACCGAGAGCAGAGTGTACTAGTACTAACTGAACAACAAGAGAGTGTACAGTGTTCACCGAGAGCAGACTGTACTAGTACTAACTGAACAACAAGAGAGTGTACAATGTTCACCGAGAGCAGAGTGTACTAGTACTAACTGAACAACAAGAGAGTGTACAATGTTCACCGAGAGCAGAGTGTACTAGTACTAACTGAACAACAAGAGAGTGTACAGTGTTCACCGAGAGCAGAGTGTACTAGTACTGAGTTAACAACAAGAGAGTGTACAATGTTCACCGAGAGCAGAGTGTACTAGTACTAACTGAACAACAAGAGAGTGTACAGTGTTCACCGAGAGCAGAGTGTACTAGTACTGAGTTAACAACAAGAGAGTGTACAATGTTCACCGAGAGCAGAGTGTACTAGTACTAACTGAACAACAAGAGAGTGTACAGTGTTCACCGAGAGCAGAGTGTACTAGTACTAACTGAACAACAAGAGAGTGTACAATGTTCACCGAGAGCAGAGTGTACTAGTACTAACTGAACAACAAGAGAGTGTACAGTGTTCACCGAGAGCAGAGTGTACTAGTACTGACTGAACAACAAGAGAGTGTACAATGTTCACCGAGAGCAGAGTGTACTAGTACTGACTGAACAACAAGAGAGTGTACAATGTTCACCGAGAGCAGAGTGTACTAGTACTGACTGAACAACAAGAGAGTGTACAATGTTCACCGAGAGCAGAGTGTACTAGTACTGACTGAACAACAAGAGAGTGTACAGTGTTCACCGAGAGCAGAGTGTACTAGTACTGAGTTAACAACAAGAGAGTGTACAATGTTCACCGAGAGCAGAGTGTACTAGTACTGACTGAACAACAAGAGAGTGTACAATGTTCACCGAGAGCAGAGTGTACTAGTACTGACTGAACAACAAGAGAGTGTACAATGTTCACCGAGAGCAGAGTGTACTAGTACTGACTGAACAACAAGAGAGTGTACAGTGTTCACCGAGAGCAGAGTGTACTAGTACTGAGTTAACAACAAGAGAGTGTACAATGTTCACCGAGAGCAGAGTGTACTAGTACTGACTGAACAACAAGAGAGTGTACAATGTTCACCGAGAGCAGAGTGTACTAGTACTGACTGAACAACAAGAGAGTGTACAGTGTTCACCGAGAGCAGAGTGTACTAGTACTGAGTTAACAACAAGAGAGTGTACAATGTTCACCGAGAGCAGAGTGTACTAGTACTAACTGAACAACAAGAGAGTGTACAATGTTCACCGAGAGCAGAGTGTACTAGTACTGAGTTAACAACAAGAGAGTGTACAGTGTTCACCGAGAGCAGAGTGTACTAGTACTGAGTTAACAACAAGAGAGTGTACAATGTTCACCGAGAGCAGAGTGTACTAGCAATAACTGAACAACAAGAGAGTGTACAGTGTTCACCGAGAGCAGAGTGTACTACTACTAACTGAACAACAAGAGAGTGTACAATGTTCACCGAGAGCAGAGTGTACTAGTACTGACTGAACAACAAGAGAGTGTACAATGTTCACCGAGAGCAGAGTGTACTAGTACTGACTGAACAACAAGAGAGTGTACAGTGTTCACCGAGAGCAGAGTGTACTAGTACTGACTGAACAACAAGAGAGTGTACAATGTTCACCGAGAGCAGAGTGCACTAGTACTGACTGAACAACAAGAGAGTGTACAATGTTCACCGAGAGCAGAGTGTACTAGTACTCACTGAACAACAAGAGAGTGTACAATGTTCACCGAGAGCAGAGTGTACTAGTACTGACTGAACAACAAGAGAGTGTACAATGTTCACCGAGAGCAGAGTGTACTAGTACTAACTGAACAACAAGAGAGTGTACAATGTTCACCGAGAGCAGAGTGTACTAGTACTAACCGAACAACAAGAGAGTGTACAGTGTTCACCGAGAGCAGAGTGTACTAGTACTGAGTTAACAACAAGAGAGTGTACAATGTTCACCGAGAGCAGAGTGTACTAGTACTAACCGAACAACAAGAGAGTGTACAATGTTCACCGAGAGCAGAGTGTACTACTACTGAGTTAACAACAAGAGAGTGTACAATGTTCACCGAGAGCAGAGTGTACTAGTACTGACTGAACAACAAGAGAGTGTACAATGTTCACCGAGAGCAGAGTGTACTAGTACTGAGTTAACAACAAGAGAGTGTACAATGTTCACCGAGAGCAGAGTGTACTAGTACTGAGTTAACAACAAGAGAGTGTACAATGTTCACCGAGAGCAGAGTGTACTAGTACTGAGTTAACAACAAGAGAGTGTACAATGTTCACCGAGAGCAGAGTGTACTAGTACTGACTGAACAACAAGAGAGTGTACAATGTTCACCGAGAGCAGAGTGTACTAGTACTGAGTTAACAACAAGAGAGTGTACAATGTTCACCGAGAGCAGAGTGTACTAGTACTGAGTTAACAACAAGAGAGTGTACAGTGTTCACCGAGAGCAGAGTGTACTAGTACTGAGTTAACAACAAGAGAGTGTACAATGTTCACCGAGAGCAGAGTGTACTAGTACTGAGTTAACAACAAGAGAGTGTACAATGTTCACTGAGAGCAGAGTGTACTAGTACTGACTGAACAACCAGAGAGTGTACAATGTTCACCGAGAGCAGAGTGTACTAGTACTGACTGAACAACAAGAGAGTGTACAGTGTTCACCGAGAGCAGAGTGTACTAGTACTGAGTTAACAACAAGAGAGTGTACAATGTTCACCGAGAGCAGAGTGTACTAGTACTGACTGAACAACAAGAGAGTGTACAGTGTTCACCGAGAGCAGAGTGTACTAGTACTGACTGAACAACAAGAGAGTGTACAATGTTCACCGAGAGCAGAGTGTACTAGTACTGAGTTAACAACAAGAGAGTGTACAATGTTCATCTAGAGCAGAGTGTACTAGTACTGACTGAACAACAAGAGAGTGTACAATGTTCACCGAGAGCAGAGTGTACTAGTACTGACTGAACAACAAGAGAGTGTACAATGTTCACCGAGAGCAGAGTGTACTAGTACTGACTGAACAACAAGAGAGTGTACAATGTTCACCGAGAGCAGAGTGTACTAGTACTGAGTTAACAACAAGAGAGTGTACAATGTTCACCGAGAGCAGAGTGTACTAGTACTGACTGAACAACAAGAGAGTGTACAATGTTCACCGAGAGCAGAGTGTACTAGTACTGAGTTAACAACAAGAGAGTGTACAATGTTCACCGAGAGCAGAGTGTACTAGTACTGAGTTAACAACAAGAGAGTGTACAATGTTCACCGAGAGCAGAGTGTACTAGTACTGACTGAACAACAAGAGAGTGTACAATGTTCACCGAGAGCAGAGTGTACTAGTACTGAGTTAACAACAAGAGAGTGTACAATGTTCACCGAGAGCAGAGTGTACTAGTACTGAGTTAACAACAAGAGAGTGTACAGTGTTCACCGAGAGCAGAGTGTACTAGTACTGAGTTAACAACAAGAGAGTGTACAATGTTCACCGAGAGCAGAGTGTACTAGTACTGAGTTAACAACAAGAGAGTGTACAATGTTCACTGAGAGCAGAGTGTACTAGTACTGACTGAACAACCAGAGAGTGTACAATGTTCACCGAGAGCAGAGTGTACTAGTACTGACTGAACAACAAGAGAGTGTACAGTGTTCACTGAGAGCAGAGTGTACTAGTACTGAGTTAACAACAAGAGAGTGTACAATGTTCACCGAGAGCAGAGTGTACTAGTACTGACTGAACAACAAGAGAGTGTACAGTGTTCACTGAGAGCAGAGTGTACTAGTACTGAGTTAACAACAAGAGAGTGTACAATGTTCACCGAGAGCAGAGTGTACTAGTACTGAGTTAACAACAAGAGAGTGTACAATGTTCACCGAGAGCAGAGTGTACTAGTACTGACTGAACAACAAGAGAGTGTACAATGTTCACCGAGAGCAGAGTGTACTAGTACTGAGTTAACAACAAGAGAGTGTACAATGTTCATCTAGAGCAGAGTGTACTAGTACTGACTGAACAACAAGAGAGTGTACAATGTTCACCGAGAGCAGAGTGTACTAGTACTGACTGAACAACAAGAGAGTGTACAATGTTCACCGAGAGCAGAGTGTACTAGTACTGACTGAACAACAAGAGAGTGTACAATGTTCACCGAGAGCAGAGTGTACTAGTACTGACTGAACAACAAGAGAGTGTACAATGTTCACCGAGAGCAGAGTGTACTAGTACTGACTGAACAACAAGAGAGTGTACAATGTTCACCGAGAGCAGAGTGTACTAGTACTGAGTTAACAACAAGAGAGTGTACAATGTTCACCGAGAGCAGAGTGTACTAGTACTGACTGAACAACAAGAGAGTGTACAATGTTCACCGAGAGCAGAGTGTACTAGTACTGAGTTAACAACAAGAGAGTGTACAATGTTCATCTAGAGCAGAGTGTACTAGTACTGACTGAACAACAAGAGAGTGTACAATGTTCACCGAGAGCAGAGTGTACTAGTACTGACTGAACAACAAGAGAGTGTACAATGTTCACCGAGAGCAGAGTGTACTAGTACTGAGTTAACAACAAGAGAGTGTACAATGTTCACCGAGAGCAGAGTGTACTAGTACTGACTGAACAACAAGAGAGTGTACAATGTTCACCGAGAGCAGAGTGTACTAGTACTGACTGAACAACAAGAGAGTGTACAATGTTCACCGAGAGCAGAGTGTACTAGTACTGAGTTAACAACAAGAGAGTGTACAATGTTCACCGAGAGCAGAGTGTACTAGTACTGACTGAACAACAAGAGAGTGTACAATGTTCACCGAGAGCAGAGTGTACTAGTACTGAGTTAACAACAAGAGAGTGTACAATGTTCACCGAGAGCAGAGTGTACTAGTACTGAGTGAACAACAAGAGAGTGTACAATGTTCACCGAGAGCAGAGTGTACTAGTACTGAGTGAACAACAAGAGAGTGTACAATGCTCACCGAGAGCAGAGTGTACTAGTACTGAGTTAACAACAAGAGAGTGTACAGTGTTCACCGAGAGCAGAGTGTACTAGTACTAACTGAACAACAAGAGAGTGTACAATGTTCACCGAGAGCAGAGTGTACTAGTACTGACTGAACAACAAGAGAGTGTACAGTGTTCACCGAGAGCAGAGTGTACTAGTACTGACTGAACGAGAAGAGAGTGTACAATGTTCACCGAGAGCAGAGTGTACTAGTACTGACTGAACAACAAGAGAGTGTACAGTGTTCACCGAGAGCAGAGTGTACTAGTACTGAGTTAACAACAAGAGAGTGTACAATGTTCACCGAGAGCAGAGTGTACTAGTACTGACTGAACAACAAGAGAGTGTACAATGTTCACCGAGAGCAGAGTGTACTAGTACTGAGTTAACAACAAGAGAGTGTACAATGTTCACTGAGAGCAGAGTGTACTAGTACTGACTGAACAACAAGAGAGTGTACAATGTTCACCGAGAGCAGAGTGTACTAGTACTGAGTTAACAACAAGAGAGTGTACAATGTTCACCGAGAGCAGAGTGTACCAGTACTAACTGAACAACAAGAGAGTGTACAATGTTCACAGAGAGCAGAGTGTACTAGTACTGACTGAACAACAAGAGAGTGTACAATGTTCACCGAGAGCAGAGTGTACTAGTACTGAGTTAACAACAAGAGAGTGTACAATGTTCACCGAGAGCAGAGTGTACTAGTACTGAGTTAACAACAAGAGAGTGTACAATGTTCACCGAGAGCAGAGTGTACTAGTACTGAGTTAACAACAAGAGAGTGTACAATGTTCACCGAGAGCAGAGTGTACTAGTACTAACTGAACAACAAGAGAGTGTACAATGTTCACCGAGAGCAGAGTGTACTAGTACTGAGTTAACAACAAGAGAGTGTACAATGTTCACCGAGAGCAGAGTGTACTAGTACTGACTGAACAACAAGAGAGTGTACAATGTTCACCGAGAGCAGAGTGTACTAGTACTGACTGAACAACAAGAGAGTGTACAATGTTCACCGAGAGCAGAGTGTACTAGTACTGAGTTAACAACAAGAGAGTGTACAGTGTTCACCGAGAGCAGAGTGTACTAGTACTGAGTTAACAACAAGAGAGTGTACAATGTTCACCGAGAGCAGAGTGTACTAGTACTGAGTTAACAACAAGAGAGTGTACAATGTTCACCGAGAGCAGAGTGTACTAGTACTGACTGAACAACAAGAGAGTGTACAATGTTCACCGAGAGCAGAGTGTACTAGTACTGAGTTAACAACAAGAGAGTGTACAATGTTCACCGAGAGCAGAGTGTACTAGTACTAACTGAACAACAAGAGAGTGTACAATGTTCACCGAGAGCAGAGTGTACTAGTACTAACTGAACAACAAGAGAGTGTACAATGTTCACCGAGAGCAGAGTGTACTAGTACTGAGTTAACAACAAGAGAGTGTACAATGTTCACCGAGAGCAGAGTGTACTAGTACTGACTGAACAACAAGAGAGTGTACAATGTTCACCGAGAGCAGAGTGTACTAGTACTGAGTTAACAACAAGAGAGTGTACAATGTTCACCGAGAGCAGAGTGTACTAGTACTGACTGAACAACAAGAGAGTGTACAATGTTCACCGAGAGCAGAGTGTACTAGTACTGACTGAACAACAAGAGAGTGTACAATGTTCACCGAGAGCAGAGTGTACTAGTACTGAGTTAACAACAAGAGAGTGTACAGTGTTCACCGAGAGCAGAGTGTACTAGTACTGACTGAACAACAAGAGAGTGTACAATGTTCACCAAAGCAGAGTGTACTAGTACTGAGTTAACAACAAGACAGTGTACAATGTTCACCAAAGCAGAGTGTACTAGTACTGACTGAACAACAAGAGAGTGTACAATGTTCACCGAGAGCAGAGTGTACTAGTACTGAGTTAACAACAAGAGAGTGTACAATGTTCACCGAGAGCAGAGTGTACTAGTACTGAGTTAACAACAAGAGAGTGTACAATGTTCACCGAGAGCAGAGTGTACTAGTACTTACTGAACAACAAGAGAGTGTACAATGTTCACCGAGAGCAGAGTGTACTAGTACTGAGTTAACAACAAGAGAGTGTACAATGTTCACCGAGAGCAGAGTGTACTAGTACTGACTGAACAACAAGAGAGTGTACAGTGTTCACCGAGAGCAGAGTGTACTAGTACTGACTGAACAACAAGAGAGTGTACAATCTTCACCGAGAGCAGAGTGTACTAGTACTGAGTTAACAACAAGAGAGTGTACAGTGTTCACCGAGAGCAGAGTGTACTAGTACTGAGTTAACAACAAGAGAGTGTACAATGTTCACCGAGAGCAGAGTGTACTAGTACTAACTGAACAACAAGAGAGTGTACAATGTTCACCGAGAGCAGAGTGTACTAGTACTGAGTTAACAACAAGAGAGTGTACAGTGTTCACCGAGAGCAGAGTGTACTAGTACTGAGTTAACAACAAGAGAGGGTACAATTTTCAATGAGAGCAGAGTGTACTAGCAATAACTGAACAACAAGAGAGTGTACAGTGTTCACCGAGAGCAGAGTGTACTAGTACTAACTGAACAACAAGAGAGTGTACAGTGTTCACCGAGAGCAGAGTGTACTAGTACTGACTGAACAACAAGAGAGTGTACAATGTTCACCGAGAGCAGAGTGTACTAGTACTGACTGAACAACAAGAGAGTGTACAATGTTCACCGAGAGCAGAGTGTACTAGTACTCACTGAACAACAAGAGAGTGTACAATGTTCACCGAGAGCAGAGTGTACTAGTACTGACTGAACAACAAGAGAGTGTACAATGTTCACCGAGAGCAGAGTGTACTAGTACTGACTGAACAACAAGAGAGTGTACAATGTTCACCGAGAGCAGAGTGTACTAGTACTGACTGAACAACAAGAGAGTGTACAATGTTCACCGAGAGCAGAGTGTACTAGTACTGACTGAACAACAAGAGAGTGTACAATGTTCACCGAGAGCAGAGTGTACTAGTACTGACTGAACAACAAGAGAGTGTACAATGTTCACCGAGAGCAGAGTGTACTAGTACTGACTGAACAACAAGAGAGTGTACAATGTTCACCGAGAGCAGAGTGTACTAGTACTGACTGAACAACAAGAGAGTGTACAATGTTCACCGAGAGCAGAGTGTACTAGTACCGACTGAACAACAAGAGAGTGTACAATGTTCACCGAGAGCAGAGTGTACTAGTACTAACTGAACAACAAGAGAGTGTACAATGTTCACCGAGAGCAGAGTGTACTAGTACTGACTGAACAACAAGAGAGTGTACAATGTTCACCGAGAGCAGAGTGTACTAGTACTGAGTTAACAACAAGAGAGTGTACAATGTTCACCGAGAACAGAGTGTACTAGTACTGAGTTAACAACAAGAGAGTGTACAATGTTCACCGAGAGCAGAGTGTACTAGTACTAACTGAACAACAAGAGAGTGTACAATTTTCACCGAGAGCAGAGTGTACTAGTACTGACTGAACAACAAGAGAGTGTACAATGTTCACCGAGAGCAGAGTGTACTAGTACTAACTGAACAACAAGAGAGTGTACAGTGTTCACCGAGAGCAGAGTGTACTAGTACTAACTGAACAACAAGAGAGTGTACAGTGTTCACCGAGAGCAGAGTGTACTAGTACTGAGTTAACAACAAGAGAGTGTACAATGTTCACCGAGAGCAGAGTGTACTAGTACTGAGTTAACAACAAGAGAGTGTACAGTGTTCACCGAGAGCAGAGTGTACTAGTACTGAGTTAACAACAAGAGAGTGTACAATGTTCACCGAGAGCAGAGTGTACTAGTACTAACTGAACAACAAGAGAGTGTACAATGTTCACCGAGAGCAGAGTGTACTAGTACTGACTGAACAACAAGAGAGTGTACAGTGTTCACCGAGAGCAGAGTGTACTAGTACTGACTGAACAACAAGAGAGTGTACAATGTTCACCGAGAGCAGAGTGTACTAGTACTGAGTTAACAACAAGAGAGTGTACAATGTTCACCGAGAGCAGAGTGTACTAGTACTGACTGAACAACAAGAGAGTGTACAGTGTTCACCGAGAGCAGAGTGTACTAGTACTGAGTTAACAACAAGAGAGTGTACAGTGTTCACCGAGAGCAGAGTGTACTAGTACTAACTGAACAACAAGAGAGTGTACATTGTTCACCGAGAGCAGAGTGTACTAGTACTGACTGAACAACAAGAGAGTGTACAGTGTTCACCGAGAGCAGAGTGTACTAGTACTAACTGAACAACAAGAGAGTGTACAATGTTCACCGAGAGCAGAGTGTACTAGTACTAACTGAACAACAAGAGAGTGTACAGTGTTCACCGAGAGCAGAGTGTACTAGTACTAACTGAACAACAAGAGAGTGTACAGTGTTCACCGAGAGCAGAGTGTACTAGTACTGACTGAACAACAAGAGAGTGTACAATGTTCACCGAGAGCAGAGTGTACTAGTACTGAGTTAACAACAAGAGAGTGTACAATGTTCATCTAGAGCAGAGTGTACTAGTACTGAGTTAACAACAAGAGAGCGTACAATGTTCACCGAGAGCAGAGTGTACTAGTACTGAGTTAACAACAAGAGAGTGTACAATGTTCACCGAGAGCAGAGTGTACTAGTACTGAGTTAACAACAAGAGAGTGTACATTGTTCACCGAGAGCAGAGTGTACTAGTACTGAGTTAACAACAAGAGAGTGTACAGTGTTCACCGAGAGCAGAGTGTACTAGTACTAACTGAACAACAAGAGAGTGTACAATGTTCACCGAGAGCAGAGTGTACTAGTACTGACTGAACAACAAGAGAGTGTACAGTGTTCACCGAGAGCAGAGTGTACTAGTACTGAGTTAACAACAAGAGAGTGTACAATGTTCACCGAGAGCAGAGTGTACTAGTACTGAGTTAACAACAAGAGAGTGTACAATGTTCACCGAGAGCAGAGTGTACTAGTACTGACTGAACAACAAGAGAGTGTACAATGTTCACCGAGAGCAGAGTGTACTAGTACTGAGTTAACAACAAGAGAGTGTACAGTGTTCACCGAGAGCAGAGTGTACTAGTACTGACTGAACAACAAGAGAGTGTACAGTGTTCACCGAGAGCAGAGTGTACTAGTACTGAGTTAACAACAAGAGAGTGTACAGTGTTCACCGAGAGCAGAGTGTACTAGTACTGAGTTAACAACAAGAGAGTGTACAGTGTTCACCGAGAGCAGAGTGTACTAGTACTAACTGAACAACAAGAGAGTGTACAATGTTCACCGAGAGCAGAGTGTACTAGTACTGACTGAACAACAAGAGAGTGTACAGTGTTCACCGAGAGCAGAGTGTACTAGTACTGAGTTAACAACAAGAGAGTGTACAATGTTCACCGAGAGCAGAGTGTACTAGTACTGAGTTAACAACAAGAGAGTGTACAGTGTTCACCGAGAGCAGAGTGTACTAGTACTGACTGAACAACAAGAGAGTGTACAATGTTCACCGAGAGCAGAGTGTACTAGTACTGACTGAACAACAAGAGAGTGTACAATGTTCACCGAGAGCAGAGTGTACTAGTACTGAGTTAACAACAAGAGAGCGTACAATGTTCACCGAGAGCAGAGTGTACTAGTACTGACTTAACAACAAGAGAGTGTACAATGTTCACCGAGAGCAGAGTGTACTAGTACTAACTGAACAACAAGAGAGTGTACAGTGTTCACCGAGAGCAGAGTGTACTAGTACTGACTGAACAACAAGAGAGCGTACAATGTTCACCGAGAGCAGAGTGTACTAGTACTGACTGAACAACAAGAGAGTGTACAATGTTCACCGAGAGCAGAGTGTACTAGTACTGAGTTAACAACAAGAGAGCGTACAATGTTCACCGAGAGCAGAGTGTACTAGTACTGAGTTAACAACAAGAGAGTGTACAGTGTTCACCGAGAGCAGAGTGTACTAGTACTGACTGAACAACAAGAGAGTGTACATTGTTCACGGAGAGCAGAGTGTACTAGTACTGAGTTAACAACAAGAGAGCGTACAATGTTCACCGAGAGCAGAGTGTACTAGTACTAACTGAACAACAAGAGAGTGTACAATGTTCACCGAGAGCAGAGTGTACTAGTACTGACTTAACAACAAGAGAGTGTACAATGTTCACCGAGAGCAGAGTGTACTAGTACTAACTGAACAACAAGAGAGTGTACAATGTTCACCGAGAGCAGAGTGTACTAGTACTGACTGAACAACAAGAGAGTGTACATTGTTCACGGAGAGCAGAGTGTACTAGTACTGAGTTAACAACAAGAGAGTGTACAATGTTCACGGAGAGCAGAGTGTACTAGTACTGAGTTAACAACAAGAGAGTGTACAATGTTCACCGAGAGCAGAGTGTACTAGTACTAACTGAACAACAAGAGAGTGTACAATGTTCACCGAGAGCAGAGTGTACTAGTACTGAGTTAACAACAAGAGAGTGTACAATGTTCACCGAGAGCAGAGTGTACTAGTACTGAGTTAACAACAAGAGAGCGTACAATGTTCACCGAGAGCAGAGTGTACTAGTACTGAGTTAACAACAAGAGAGTGTACAATGTTCACCGAGAGCAGAGTGTACTAGTACTGACTGAACAACAAGAGAGTGTACAATGTTCACCGAGAGCAGAGTGTACTAGTACTAACTGAACAACAAGAGAGTGTACAGTGTTCACCGAGAGCAGAGTGTACTAGTACTGAGTTAACAACAAGAGAGTGTACAATGTTCACCGAGAGCAGAGTGTACTAGTACTGAGTTAACAACAAGAGAGTGTACAATGTTCACCGAGAGCAGAGTGTACTAGTACTGACTGAACAACAAGAGAGTGTACAGTGTTCACCGAGAGCAGAGTGTACTAGTACTGAGTTAACAACAAGAGAGTGTACAATGTTCACCGAGAGCAGAGTGTACTAGTACTGAGTTAACAACAAGAGAGTGTACAATGTTCACCGAGAGCAGAGTGTACTAGTACTGAGTTAACAACAAGAGAGTGTACAATGTTCACCGAGAGCAGAGTGTACTAGTACTGAGTTAACAACAAGAGAGTGTACAATGTTCACCGAGAGCAGAGTGTACTAGTACTGAGTTAACAACAAGAGAGTGTACAATGTTCACCGAGAGCAGAGTGTACTAGTACTAACCGAACAACAAGAGAGTGTACAGTGTTCACCGAGAGCAGAGTGTACTAGTACTGACTGAACAACAAGAGAGTGTACAGTGTTCACCGAGAGCAGAGTGTACTAGTACTGACTGAACAACAAGAGAGTGTACAGTGTTCACCGAGAGCAGAGTGTACTAGTACTGAGTTAACAACAAGAGAGTGTACAATGTTCACCGAGAGCAGAGTGTACTAGTACTGAGTTAACAACAAGAGAGTGTACAGTGTTCACCGAGAGCAGAGTGTACTAGTACTGAGTTAACAACAAGAGAGTGTACAATGTTCACCGAGAGCAGAGTGTACTAGTACTGACTGAACAACAAGAGAGTGTACAATGTTCACCGAGAGCAGAGTGTACTAGTACTGAGTTAACAACAAGAGAGTGTACAGTGTTCACCGAGAGCAGAGTGTACTAGTACTGACTGAACAACAAGAGAGTGTACAATGTTCACCGAGAGCAGAGTGTACTAGTACTAACTGAACAACAAGAGAGTGTACAATGTTCACCGAGAGCAGAGTGTACTAGTACTGACTGAACAACAAGAGAGTGTACAATGTTCACCGAGAGCAGAGTGTACTAGTACTGACTGAACAACAAGAGAGTGTACAATGTTCACCGAGAGCAGAGTGTACTAGTACTGACTGAACAACAAGAGAGTGTACAATGTTCACCGAGAGCAGAGTGTACTAGTACTGAGTTAACAACAAGAGAGTGTACAGTGTTCACCGAGAGCAGAGTGTACTAGTACTGACTGAACAACAAGAGAGTGTACAATGTTCACCGAGAGCAGAGTGTACTAGTACTAACTGAACAACAAGAGAGTGTACAATGTTCACCGAGAGCAGAGTGTACTAGTACTGAGTTAACAACAAGAGAGTGTACAATGTTCACCGAGAGCAGAGTGTACTAGTACTGAGTTAACAACAAGAGAGTGTACAATGTTCACCGAGAGCAGAGTGTACTAGTACTGAGTTAACAACAAGAGAGTGTACAATGTTCACCGAGAGCAGAGTGTACTAGTACTGACTGAACAAGAAGGGAGTGTACACGGTTTACCTAGAGCAGGGTGTGCTAGTACTGCTGTGCTTCTTCAGGAAATTATCGGCTCAATAGGCCAAATATTCCATCTATGTAATTGAGCGTTTGGCAGTCTTATTTGCACTAGAGAAGTTCCGAGTCTCTCTCTGGAACATGTTAAGTTCGACCTGGAAACAGATAATCAAGCTTTAATTTGTGTCTTAGCTAGGCGCAGGGCGATCGGGATTTCTGCATTCGAGTTTGATGTAAGACATATCAGAGGATTTGAAAATGTTGTTGCGGATGGACTATGCCGCGTGTTTTCTCATTACGTGGAGACCACCGTACAGGAAGAGAGTTCTTCTCTTCCCAAGCCCATACCTTCGGGTATTAATGCCATTCTAACTGATACCCCCATGTTGTTTAGGGATAGTGAAAAATATCAAAGTGAAGATCCTGTGCTGGCCCCTATTATTGAAACCCTTTCTTCTGGGAACATGTCTTCCCTTATGTATTGAGAAACGGGGTATTGTGTTGCCCGTCGAGACATGATCGAAACATGAAAGTAGTGGTTCCAGCTGTTCTTGGGCCGATGATTTTCGAGTATTATCATGAGACCCCATTAGGGGGGCATTTATGGATCTTCAAAACTCGGGAAAAGATCTGAGAGATGTTCATTCGGAAAGGTATGGACGGCGGAATTCGTGAATTGGTAATTGCTTGTAAATCTTGTTTGCTAAGTAAACCCACCTTGTCCACTAAGCTAGGTCTATTATCATCTCACAAAGCGTTGCTCCTCATGGAACGCCTCTATATAGACTACGTCGGACCCTTCCCCCAATCAAAGGGGAACGCCAATAAATTCAGTCTAGTGTGTGTAGATGGTTTTACGAGATTTTCCTGATTATTTCCGACTAAGCTGGGAACCGCTCAGTCCACTATTTCTTGTTTTTATACCATATTCGCTTCTTTTGGTCCTTGTCAGTATATAGTTTCTGATAATGCTAAAGCCTTTACATCCAAACTCTTCCGTAAATTCTGTTTTGATCTATCTATATATTATTCTCAACCATCTCGGTCTGAGCGGGGCAGTCGTAATCATAGATCGGCTCTCATCGTATTTCATCATGAAGATCATTTCATTTCAGGTGGGATACTTCCCTGCATTGGCTGGTGTTCGCCCTAAATTCGGCACTTCATGAGTCTCACAAACTCACACCAGCTTCTCTTATGTTTAAATTGGTTCCTAACACGCCGCTCTCTAATCTTTGGTTACTTAACGATATTTTACCAGAGACAATATATCCCGATAATATTAGATATCTATGGAAGAAGGCTAAGCACAACCTGAAGGTTTCTCATGAAAAGATTAGGGAAAGATATGATCGTGGACAGAGGCCCACCAATTTAAAAGTCGGAGATCAGGTCATGGTTAGAAACTTTGTTCCCGCAGGCAAGCTTGCCCCCATATTTCATGGGCCGTGCATTATATTAGATTTTTGACGCCAGCTACATTATTGGTAAGCAATTCAAGCACAGAGAGGATCTTTAGAGTGCACCTTTCCCAGGTGAAACCTGTGTAATTTCATTGTTAACTTTAGCCTTGAACATTTAGCAGGAATTTGAAGGTCTTTTTTTTAAATTTGAGGCCTTCTGTCCTATGCTTTTATTTAACTATGTATATGACCTGTTATGTACGGTCTTCCCCTCTGGTTATCCTGCTCTCAATTCCTTAGTGGCCATTACCTAGCCCCGTCTCCTGCCTCCACGCTCTATTGGCACTCAAACACTTTCCACGTCGCCCGCCCCTCTGCATCACCTACAAAGATCGTACTCTCCTATCCCAAGCAACAACACTTCTCTGTCGCCTAGATCTTACTGTTTCAGTGCCCCCTCAGCTGTCTGCCGCCATACTGTAACATCTTGTGAGGAACACGGAAGAGGAGAAAGGGCCCATTTCGCTCTGGTAAGGCCTCCTTTTGAATGGCGCGCCAGAGTCCATCTTCCCGTTAAAGTCTGGAGTGCGGTGACCCTATCGCCAATTCATCGGGGGACTGCAAATAAACATATCATCTGCGGCGACCATCACCACGACTGCCCCTCTCATAATAGCGGGAGAGATGTATCTGAGGGTACTTAGTGGGTCCGGGCGACATCAGCTGGGTATCGGCCGCGGCGGCAAGTCTTGCCGTCTAATCTAATCAGCATGTAATGAACTTCTAATATCACAAGGACACTCTAAATTCGAATCTACAAATTTGTTTCTACTAATCAACTTCAAAAAACTTAGAAAATATTTTCCGAGTCAGTAGACTCCTCCCGAACAAGTATCAGCTTTTGTCAATGTAGTTTTCACTGACTCTCCCTTCCTTTTCAAGGATATTGCCAAACAGCAAGAGGATGATCCTGAGTTAAAGGCCATTGTCGACAAGATTAAATCCGGTGAGCATGTTAAGCCCTATATTCTGAAGAATGGTGTCGTGTGTTGTCCTGTTCGCGGTCGCAGAGACCCCAAAATTGTAATCCCAACTAACCTGGTCCCGGCTCTCTTCAAATACTTTCATGAATCCCCAGTGGGTGGTCATCTTGGCGTTTTCAAAACAAGAGAAAAAATCCCTAACCACTTCATTTGGAAATCCATGGATAGTGAGATCCGTACCCTTGTCAAGTCCTGTAAGATTTGCAACATCAGTAAACCTGCCCCGAATACTCGTCTAGGTCTCTTGTCTTCTGAGCAAGCTTCTCGCCCCATGGAAAGACTGTTCATAGACTACATTGGGCCCTTCCCGAGATATCGCAAAGGTCATCGTTTCATACTTGTGTGTGTGGATGCCTTTTCGCGTTTTACGTGGCTGTTCCCCACTCGGATGGCTAACGCCAGCACCACCATCTCGTGCTTGAAACAGATATTCGTCTCGTTTGGACCCTGTCAATTCTTGATAAGTGATAGCGCAGGAGCCTTTACTTCTGCCCAGTTCCGGAATTTCTGTTTTGATCTATCCATTGCTCATATAACCACTACCCCTTATTACCCGAAGTCAAATTATGCTGAGAGAGTGAATCGTAACCTGCGATCTGCCCTTATCGCTTATCACTCTTCAGACCACTCCAAGTGGGACTCCTCATTAAATTGGTTGTCATTTGCATTTAACACTGCTGTCCATGAAAGCCACAAGCAAACCCCTGCTTCGTTAATGTTGGCTTTTACCCCAAATTACCCTCTATCTAACGTATGGTCAATTAATGATCTTCTGCCCGACGATGCCAGCCCAGAAATGATCCGAGCTAATTGGCACCGTGCACGAAAGAACTTGAAGGTTTATTACACTAAGGTCCAGCGTAATTACAACCACGGGCGAAGGCCGCACGAGCTCTCTGTGGATGACCAGGTGTTTATTAAAACACATCCCGTCAGTAGTGCTGCGGACCATGTTGTCAGTACGTTGGCCCCCAGGTTTCGAGGTCCCTGCACCATCTTAAAGTTCCTTACCCCGGTGACATTATTGGTGAGCGATCCCGAAAGGAAAAGGATCAGCAGAGTCCATCTCTCCCAGGTCAAGGTACCTTAAGTCTGGTAGGGAAGGGTAAATACCATTCTTGGTGACCATGTAGATTTAGTTGTAAGTTATTTGTAAGAATTTAGTTATATAATAATTTTATGGTAAGGTTATTTATAAGGTTTTAGTTATAAGATAATAATAAGTTTGGTTGTAAGTTAGTTGTAATTTTGAGGGTGAATACTTTAGGTATCCTCTAGTGTAAAGGATTTAGTATTATAAATTAAGTAGGTTGTAGTTTAGGGTCACTCCTTGGAATTGTTCCCCTCACTTTCAGGTTTAGGGTAAACTCCTATAGTTTCCTTTCGCCCCCACCATAATCTTGTCAGATGTATTATAGATAGCAGTGCTTACCCCGGGGCTAGTGCCCTAATTTCCCTGGTGTGCGAGGGAGAGCCCCTTCTGCATACTCACTAAGCCACCCATTGGGTGACTCTACGCAAGATGTTTGAGCCCAGCAGCATACTTTCCTTAAGTATTCCGCTGTCTGCTGCGGTTTGTTTGTGTTACAGTGGCTGCCGTGACCAGCTTCTTCGGACAGCAACCTGAAGTGCCAAGTTGGGAGGCACACTCTGCGCCTTGGGCCCTACCATGCCGCACCACGATCCTGTGACGAACGTCCTAATGGAGGCAGTCTGCCTGGACGGTGTCTCACCCTGCTGCTTATCTGGTGCAAGATACCACTGGACTGCAATTACATGGTTTCCTCGATCGGACTGAAATTGAATGGAGGCCGGCGGCAAACGACCGTGAAGGCAACCGCATCATCAGCGAGAACCTGTGGCCCAGCTGTGCTGTGACTGGTGTGGAAAGGTGTGCAAAATACTTAGTCCATAACTCGCCTAATAGGAGGCTTTGAACGCTGTTTAGCAACAAAGTGAGACGTTTCTGTATTTCTAACATTAAGCAGAAAGAATGGTGTACATGATTTGGTGGACAGAGTAAAAATTGTCTAATCATCTGTGAAAGAAGGCATTTTGAAGTGTAATGTGACTATCCATGTAGATTTAGTGGTATTTATTGAATAGGTGGATCTATGAACACCTTTATAATTTTTGAAAATTATTAGTGAATCGTAAAATCTTGGCTACTAAAAGGACCTGTGGTGTGCTGACAGTTTGTTTTGTTTGTTATCAGAAGGTCTACTTCAAGAAATCGTGTGTGTTTAGAATAAAGTATCTTTACCATCTGTTCTGTGTGGGAATATTTTATCGCTTTTTCCCCAAGGAAACTATGTTAATAGTCGAGCGTGGCTCGACTTTCGGGGGGAGGAAGATGTCACAGGTGAGCGATGTAGTGGAAGTGGAAAATGTTTTTGAAGACTTTATTTGTAAAGTATAATATAACGTTTCATTTGTAATGACCTAACCTGTACTGTGTAATTGTAAATCGTAGATTTCTATTCTGTACTTACTGGAAGTATCTACAAAATTGTTGAACAGGGTGTGTGCCTTCTGTGGGTTATGATTTTTAGAAGGAATTTTCGAACTGTTCTGGAAATGGAAGATTCGCGAACGTGTGTCTTCGAGAATGTTAGTTGAAGTTCGCGACGGGAGTAGGAATTGTGATTGGTGAACCTAGGAGGGGATGGGCGGACTCATGCATTCTGATTGGCTACTCCAAGGCCAGGGTTTTCGATATATAGTGAGCGAGGCAGCGATCGTGATTGTCTTGGCCTGATCTGCCTTTAGTTCGTGTTGGTCTGCGGCATGTGCAACGCCTCGCTTCCGGGATGGCGCATCCTCGGGTAAGCACTCTTACCTTCCGTTCCGGTTAAAATTTCCGTAATGTTCAGTCGCTATTTCGTAGAGGAGTCCGCCCTAGCCTAACCTAGATTCGCCAAATTAATTATTTAGGAAGCCCTAGCTTTTCAGCTGGGCTTGCCTGTTTGTTTTCGAGGCATTCCCTTTTCTTATTTCACAAAATGTGTAGATTGTAAATTAATACATTTACCTTGGGGTTTGCCTCGGGTAGTTCAGTGTCACTTGATGTACGAGTTTAGGAGAAAACGTTCAATTCACCGTGAATTGTAATTGGGTTTAACCTACTAACTTGCATTGTGCTACTAACTAGTTGTATAGTTTGGTTTGAAGTATGAAACTCGTAGTGAAGCCCATTATCAAAGAACTGCTCAGATATGTGTATCGCGGAGGTTATAGTTTCGTAAGTTGTAATTTGGTGGATTTTGTTCGGAATGTATTTGTAAAATTTCACTTGTAAATATTTTTTTCAAATTTAAGGATCACGGCGATTCATTTCAGAATCAGCAATCCAAGCCATGTCCATGCCCTCGGTAGGTCCTGCCTGTTTCCACTTTCCTGGTTTATTATCCACTAGTTGGCCCTACTGATATTTCGTATTATGTTTTTGTTGGCTGAGATCCGCGTAGGCCAGCTGATGTTTCTCTGAGTGTATAATGTTTTCTGATAGTGTGTAATTGCTCTTACTTCCCTCCTTTATTGTGTTCATTACTTGTTTTGTGTAACCACTGTAGTAAAGGTTACAAATAATAATAATAATAATAATAATAATAATAATAATAATAATAATAATAATAATAATAATAATAATAATAATAATAATGTCCCTGAATGCAAAAATCAAACACTATTGCACTGTTATCCGGCCAGAGGCTCTATATGCTGCGGAATGTCTGGCCATGAACAAAAAAGGCATGATGGAGAAATTGGAGGCGAAGGAAAGAAAGATTTCGAGAAAAATCGTAGGTCCAGTCAAAGACAACGGCGAGTTTAGGAGACGGCACAACCAGGAGTTGTACTCGCATGTGGAGAAAATAACTGACGTGTTGCGACACATGGCCCGAATGAATTCAACACGGTTAACCAACCGCATTTTCACTTCCCTCCAAGAGAAAAAGGCAAAGGGGGCATGGTTCAGTGAGGTACAGAAAGATCTGCAGGAGATTGGGATCTCATTTGAAGATATCCACGAGCGTGTCCCACTTAAGAAAAAACTCCAAGAACATCAGAGTTTCCTACCAAAGCCGAAGATGAAAACTGGAAAGGCATGGACGGAAGAACGAAAGGAGCAACACCGTATACGAATGAAGGAGTAGCTCAAGGGAAACAGTTGAAATGACGTGGTCCTTAGTTGGCCGAAACGAAACAAGATAATAATAATAATAATAATAATAATAATATAATAATAATGTAATAATAAAAACTTTTCTCTACCGTATTCTGCTTGTAGGCCTCGATTTGTGACTCTGGAACGGGTTTCATGTAGCCTTGTACGACGAACCTGTCACGAAAGCAGGAGGAAGTGGCTGGACTCTAGTGTGGACAGCAGGGGGAATACCAGTACAGTATTTATTAGGCGGGCCTGAGCTTGAGTAACACTGCGGCTGTATCCGCCAAGGGGCTCACCACTGAACTGTGAGTATAACTCCTTACTGCAGTCACGCGTTTTACGCCTGGATGCCCTTCCTAACGCCATCAGGAGCTGATGAACATGAATGGTGAATGATGCAGGGTAAGGAACTCGAACTGTCCCGGCATTTCATTGAAGTGAACATGGGAAAGCACAGAAAATCATTCTCAAGACAGCCGATAGTGGAGTCGAACCCAGGCGTCTTGGCTCACTTCGCTCTGTAATAATAATAATCACGCACTCGTGATCGTCATTTAGGTGCCACATCAACAACGTGGTTGCCTCATATTTGAGGACACTTAATAACCCCAAACACTGTCATTAACACTTCTTGGTCTCTGGTGCAGAGTGAGAGCAGTGGCGACTCTTCCAACAAGAACGGCTTGTACTTTCTTGTTCACCACCAGAGCTCAAACAAAGTGCCTGATGATGTTCTCTCAACTCATTCTTTGTTATACAGGTGTTAATTGTAATGAAGAACTCTCACAAGAGTTTTATTCAAGTTTGTAAAATGAGCTTCACTTTTCCTTAAAGAAGCCCATGGACTGCGATCTGTCCCTAGAACGGCGCATAACACATTAGACTGTGATAGGCAAGTTATTTTGGTCATTACCTACATGCGCTTAATTAGACACTTAATTTTATGCTGCAATTCACAGAAAATTTTAGTTCCTTATTACATGAAGCCTTGTCTCGATAGCGCCTGTTTCGCCGCTCTTGGCACTAACATAACCCTTCAAAACGCAAGAGAAGTAGTTGTCAAAATAAATAGTTTGATTTAGTAAAAATATTTGAATGTTTTACGCAAAGTTGAAGCTTCTGCTGTCCTTGCTCAACTGTTTAAATCCAGCAAGAAAATATTGTTCACTCTTAATATTCTAGTGAGTAAAGCGGATACAACAATCACTCTGCAATTCTAAATGCTCCACATACTTTCTAGTTATTAAGAACAAAAAGAAGAAGTCAAAATTCATCTCTAATAATTCAAAAGTCATCGCAAGGTGATGATAAATATTATAAAACGTAGGAAAGAATGTTGTATATTAGACAGTTAGGCCTATATACTTGTCCATAATATACCGGCCAAATAGGTTCGCCAATGAAGGGAGCGCTGCTACAGGCGAGATGTATAAAGTGGGCCTTGGTGTTAATTGTGTATTACTTCAAAATAAACGTTATTTTAGTGCGTTATGAGAATAAAAAGGAATTATTACAACATTTCTGTGATCATATAGAACTGTTATGATACCCAAAAATATATGGAGTTCATGCACTCGAAACATGCGTTTGTGTGTGATCCGAAGTTCACGATGAAACCCCCTGCATCTTATTTGCCTCTAAATTAAGCATTTCATTACCATTACGTCACCATATCGTTATAAGGAGATCGTAAGGCAAGCTGATATAAGTACCAACATAGTTGGCGATGTGTGGGGTCTGGTAAATGCAGCACGGGTGCAGTTTAAGGAAACGGAGATTGTTATTAGTGGAATACTGTGTAGGAGGGATACTGACTGGAGGGTGATTGGGGATTTAAATGAGACTATGGAGTGGGTAAGTGGGAAACTGGGAGTGAAATTTCTAGATCCTAATGGGTGGGTAGAAGGTAGGGGTCTGCGCTCAGATGGCCTTCACTTAAACCGCAGTGGTACGTATAAGTTAGGAAATTTGTTTAGAATGGTAATAGGGAGGTACATTCAGGGAAACAGGGTGGCCTAGGAGCGGTGATAAGGGAACACGGAACTGGAAATCAAGCAGGGATGACATAAAATTGTTAGTGTTGAACTGTAGAAGTATTGTAAAGAAAGGAATAGAATTAAGTCATTCAATAGATATGTATTTACCAGATATTGTAATAGGAGTTGAATCATGGCAGAGAAATGATATAATGGATGCACTGGAGTGTGTATCGTAGAGATAGGATAGGAATGGTGGGAGGGAGAGTGTTCATTCTGGTGAAAAAAGAATTTGTAAGCTACGAGAAAGTTAAAGATGAGACACATGAAATACTAGGTGTACGGCTCATTTCTAAAGATAATAGGCAACTTGATATATTTAGAGTGTACAGACCGGGAAAGGGTAGCACAGACGCGGATTCGGAATTATTTGATAGGATAGTCAGCTATGTGGGAAACGACATGGAAAGAAATGTGATTGTAGCGGGAGATCTGAATTTGCCAGATGTCAATTGGGAAGGAAATGCGAACGACAGGAAGCATGACCAACAAATGGCAAATAAGTTAATATGGGAAGGACAGCTGATTCAGAAAGTGATGGAACCAACCAGAGGGAAAAATATTCTGGATGTCGTGCTGATAAAACCAGATGAGCTCTGTAGGGAAACTGAAGCAATAGATGGTATTAGTGATCACGAAGCTGTTTTTGTGGTAATTAAAAATAAATGCCATAGAAAGGAAGGTCTTAAAAGTAGGACTTCTAGGCAGTACCATATGGCTGATAAAGCAGGCATGAGGCAGTTTCTAAAAAGTAACTATGATCGGTGGAAAACGGTAAATAAATATGTAAACAGACTCTGGGATGGGTTTAAAGAAATTGTTGAGGAATGCAAAAACAGTTTTGTACCTTTAAGGGAGGTAAGGAATGGTAAAGACTCACCTTATTATAATAGAGAAATAAAGAGACTAAGAAGGAGGTGCAGACTGGAAAGAAATTGAGTTAGACATGGCTGTGGAAGTAAGGAGAAATTAAAGGAACTTACTAGAAAATTGAATCTAGCAAAGAAGGCAGCTAAGGATAACATGATGGCAAGCATAATTGGCAGTCATACAAATTTTAGTGGAAAATGGAAGGGTATGTGTAGGTATTTTAAAGCAGAAACAGGTTCCAAGAAGGACATTCCAGGAATAATTAATTAACAAGGGGAGTGTGTATGTGAGGATCTCAAATGGCAGAAGTATTCAGTCAGCAGTATGTAAAGATTGTTGGTTACAAGGATAATGTTGAGATAGAGGAGGTGACTAATACTAAAGAAGTATTAAAATTTACATATGATAACAATAACATTTACAATAAGATACAAAAGTTGAAAACTAGAAAAGCGGCTGGAATTGATCAGATTTCTGGTGATATACTAAAGACAACGGGTTGGGATATAGTACCATATCTGAAGTACTTATTTGATTATTGTTTGGTCGGAGGAGCTATACCAGATGAATGGAGAGTTGCTATAGTAGCCCCTGTGTATAAAGGAAAGGGTGATAGACATAAAGCTGAAAATTACAGGCCAGTAAATTTGACATGCATTGTATGTAAATTTTGGGAAGACATTCTTTCTGTTTATATTAGACATACTTGTGAAATTAATAACTGGTTCGATAGAAGGCAATTCGGTTTTAGGAAAGGTTATTCCACTGAAGCTCAACTTGTAGGATTCCAGCAAGGTAGAGCAGATATCTCGGATTCTAGTGGTCAAATGGACTGTATCGCGATTTACCTGTCCAAAGCATTTGATAGGGTGGATCATGGGAGACTACTGGCAAAAATGAGTGCAATTGGACCAAAAAAAAAGAGTGACTGAATGGGTTGCTATATTTCTAGAAAATAGATCTCAGAGAACTAGAGTAGGCGAAGCTTTATCTGACCCTGTAATTATTAAGAGGGGAATTTCTCAAGGCAGTATTATCGGACCTTTATGTTTTCTTATATATATACACTGACTGACAGAGCAAATGCAGCACCAAGAAGGAGTGGTCAGAACTTTATGCCAATTGCAAGGTAGACTGACGTCACTGAGGTATGCTCATGATGTGAAATGCGCCGCTGTGCTGCGCACGTAGCGAACGATAAATGGGACACGGCGTTGGCGAATGGCCCACTTCGTACCCTGATTTCTCAGCCGACAGTCATTGTAGAACGTGTTGTCGTGTGCCACAGGACACGTGTATAGCTATGAATGCCAGGCCGCCGTCAACGGAGGCATTTCCAGCAGACAGACGACTTTTCGAGGGGTATGGTGATCGGGCTGAGAAGGGCAGGTTGGTCGCTTCGTCAAATCGCAGCCAATACCCATAGGGATGTGTCCACGGTGCGGCGCCTGTGGCGAAGATGGTTGGCGCAGGGACATGTGGCACGTGCGAGGGGTCCAGGCGCAGCCCGAGTGACGTCAGCACGCGAGGATCGGCGCATCCGCCGCCAAGCGGTGGCAGCCCCACACGCCACGTCAACCGCCATTCTTCAGCATGTGCAAGACACCCTGGCTGTTCCAATATCGACCAGAACAATTTCCCGTCGATTGGTTGAAGGAGGCCTGCACTCCCGGCGTCCGCTCAGAAGACTACCATTGACTCCACAGCATAGACGTGCACGCCTGGCATGGTGCCGGACTAGAGCGACTTGGATGAGGGAATGGCGGAACGTCGTGTTCTCCGATGAGTCACGCTTCTGTTCTGCCAATGATAGTCACCGCAGACGAGTGTGGCGTCGGCGTGGAGAAAGGTCAAATCCGGCAGTAACTGTGGAGCGCCCTACCGCTAGACAACGCGGCATCATGGTTTGGGGCGCTATTGCGTATGATTCCACGTCACCTCTAGTGCGTATTCAAGGCACGTTAAATGCCCACCGCTACGTGCAGCATGTGCTGCGGCCGGTGGCACTTCCGTACCTTCAGGGGCTGCCCAATGCTCTGTTTCAGCAGGATAATGCCCGCCCACAAACTGCTCGCATCTCCCAACAGGCTCTACGAGGTGTACAGATGCTTCCGTGGCCAGCGTACTCTCCGGATCTCTCACCAATCGAACACGTGTGGGATCTCATTGGACGCCGTTTGCAAACTCTGCCCCAGCCTCGTACGGACGACCAACTGTGGCAAATGGTTGACAGAGAATGGAGAACCATCCCTCAGGACACCATCCGCACTCTTATTGACTCTGTACCTCGACGTGTTTCTGCGTGCATCGCCGCTCGCAGTGGTCCTACATCCTACTGAGTCGATGCCGTGCGCATTGTGTAAACTGCATATCGGTTTGAAATAAACATCAATTATTCGTCCGTGCCGTCTCTGTATTTTCCCCAACTTTCATCCCTTTCAAACCATTCCTTCTTGGTGTTGCATTTGCTCTGTCAGTCAGTGTATTATTATTATTATTATTATTATTATTATTATTATTATTATTATTATTATTAATTTGAATTTTTATATTTTAATTGCCAATCATCAAAATTTAGTCACATATGTTAAATCCCAATATGAACCATCAAGATCCGATTTCACATCGGTCGGGACACATTAACGTTATTCGAACCACGACCTCCTATTATTTCGTACTGTCGTTAATTTATGGGAACACCATGTCCTCGCAGGACAAATCTCAAATTACATGGCATCTCGAGGCTGGCAATCTCCATCCAGGCCCTGCGAGCGCTAAACCATTCCTCCCTTCTCATTTGAAGTCGATTTATTCCATTGGAACACTTCAAAACATTTATTTCATCGGTGCGTGGACTCTTCTGGCACTCCTAACACCGAAATCGGTTTATAGTATCAACGTAGGCCTCGGGAGTCATCTATTTCTTCATTAACATCAGTAAGAATCAATTTTACCTCATGCCGGATTTTTTCCCACACGTGTTCCGAAATAAAAATGGGCTTAAACCACTCTGGGCTTTCAACATAGCGTAACCATCATATCCTAGTGCCTCTATCGCTTCTAAACAAACTGTATCTGAGAGGAGAGGCAATAGACTCCCATTATACACTTAAGAAAATGGAAATTGCAACACCATGAAGGCATTGGTTGTTTGTGTTGATTTTCAAGATATGGAACGATGCCATGTAGGTACGTAAACGATCAAAGTTTCAGATCCATTAGATTGTTGCTACAGGTCTCCCCACGTGGTTGGTCGCGGTGGATCAACTCCAGTATACGGACTCTGGTGTAGCGTAGTTGACTTGCAGTCTTTGCAGTGAAGTGTTCCCCATCAAACATGCCTCGACGATAGAGAAGAGCACGCTGTCAACAACTGTCGCTGTTAGAGAGGGCTCGGATAATTGGGGGGTGTGAGGTTGGATTATTGCTAAGGACTGTCGCTGCACGTGTTGGCCGACAAGCATCTACGGTACAACGTGTATGGCAGCAGTGGTCAAATGAAGGTACCCACGCTCGTAGACCTGGCACAGGCCCAGCGCGACAGACAAATGTGAGAGAGGATCCCCGCAATATTCGGATGGCCGGGATGGAACCCCATGCTATATAGGCTCAAATTCGAGCAGCTGCGGCACCCCACGTTACACAACAAACATTTGGTAATCGCCTGTGTGCAGCTGGCTTACGAGCCCGTGTCCCTGCAGAAGGTGTTCCATTGACCCCACAACAGCGACGTGTAAGGCTGCCCTGGTGTCGAGAAAGATCGATGTGGGTCGACGAATGGCATAGGGTCGTCTTTAGTGATGAATCGCGCTTCTGTCTTGCCCGCAGTGATCGCCGGAATCGTTTGCGCCGATGTACCGGAGAGAGGGGCCGCCCAGATCTTACTGTCGAGAGGTACACAGGGCCAACACCAAGCATTATGATCTGGGGAGCTATTGGCTTTAATGTGAAATCACAATTAGTGCTTGTTGAGGGCAATATGACTGCTCGACAGTAGGTTGATAGGGTACTCAATCCAGTGGTTGTCCCTATGATGGCGAACATTGCTAATAGAATGTTTCAGCAGGACAATACCCGGGTTCACACTGCACGCATCTCCAGAGAATCTCTCCACGACATCACAACCTTAGAATGGGCCGCCAGATCCTCGGACCTCAGTCCTATTGAGCATGTATGGGACATGATGGATCGACAACTGGCCAACCGTCCTCAGCCACCCACAACTCTGGAACAACTGACCCGTACAGTGCAGCAAACATGGGCGACATTCTAATTGGGTATATTATCTGCAGTTTATGAAAGTAGAGTGCAATAGACTCACATTCTATGTGGGGATTTTATGTACTCCCCATGAGAAGAGAGAGCAGTAGACACTCACACTTTGTGGGTATATTACCTACTGTCCATTAGGAGAGAGGACAATAGACTCTCATTCTATGTGGGTATGTTGTCTACTGTCCATGAGAGGAGAGGGCTACATACTCACATTCTTTGTGGGGATGTTATGTATTCTACATTTGAGGAGAGGGCAATAGACTCACTTTTATGTGGGGATGTTATCTACTGTCCATGAGTGAGAGAGCGATTGGCTCACATTCTATTGAGGGATGTAATCTATGTTCATTAGAGGAGAGGGCTAAAGACTCTCATTCTATGTGACGATGGTATCTACAGTCTATGAGAAAGGACGGCAATAGACTCTCAAAATATGTGAGGATGTCATCATCTACTGTCCATGAGAAGAGATGGCAACAGACTCACATTCTATGTTGGGATGTTCAGGACTCTCGATGAGAGGAGTGGGAAATAAACCTACATCCTACGTGGGGTTGTTATGTACTGTCCACGTGAGGGATGGTCAATAGACTCTAATTGTATGCGGGGATGTTATCTACTGTCCATGAGAGGAGAGGGCGATGGACTCTCATTCTATGTGGGAATGTTATCTACTGTCCATGAGAGGAGAGGGCTATATGCCCTCATTCTATGTGGGAATGTTATCTACTGTCCGTGAGAGGAGAGGGCTATATGCTCTCATTCTATGTGGGAATGTTATCTACTGTCCGTGAGAGAAGAGGGCTATATGCTCTCATTCTATGTGGGAATGTTATCTACTGTCCGTGAGAGAAGAGGGCGATGGACTCTCATTCTATGTGGGAATGTTATCTACTGTCCGTGAGAGAAGAGGGCGATGGACTCTCATTCTATGTGGGAATGTTATCTACAGTCCGTGAGAGAAGAGGGCGATGGACTCTCATTCTATGTGGGAATGTTATCTACTGTCCGTGAGAGAAGAGGGCTATATGCTCTCATTCTATGTGGGAATGTTATCTACTGTCCATGAGAGGAGAGGGCGATGGACTCACATTCTATGTGGGAATGTTATCTACTGTCCGTGAGAGAAGAGGGCTATATGCTCTCATTCTATGTGGGAATGTTATCTACTGTCCGTGAGAGAAGAGGGCTATATGCTCTCATTCTATGTGGGAATGTTATCTACTGTCCATGAGAGGAGAGGGCAATAGTCTCACATTCTATATTCTGAGGTTTTCTAGTGTCCATGAGAGGAGAGAGCAATAGACTCAAATTCTTTGTGGGGTTGTCATCTACTGTCCATGAGAGGAGTGGGCAATAGACTCTCATTCTATGTGGGGTTGTCATCTACTGTCCATGAGAGGAGAGGGCAATAGACTCTCATTCTATGTGGGGTTGTCATCTACTGTCCATGAGAGGAGAGGGCAATAGTCTCACATTCTATATTCTGAGGTTTTCTAGTGTCCATGAGAGGAGAGAGCAATAGACTCAAATTCTTTGTGGGGTTGTCATCTACTGTCCATGAGAGGAGTGGGCAATAGACTCTCATTCTATGTGGGGTTGTCATCTACTGTCCATGAGAGGAGAGGGATATTGACTCTCATTCTATGTGGGAATGTTATCTACTGTCCATGAGAGGAGAGGGCAATAGTCTCACATTCTATATTCTGAGGTTTTCTAGTGTCCATGAGAGGAGAGAGCAATAGACTCTCATTCTATGTGGGAATGTTATCTACTGTCCATGAGAGGAGAGGGCAATAGACTCTCATTCTATGTGGGGTTGTCATCTACTGTCCATGAGAGGAGAGGGCAATAGACTCTCATTCTATGTGGGAATGTTATCTACTGTCCGTGAGAGAAGAGGGCTATATGCTCTCATTTTATGTGGGAATGTTATCTACTGTCCGTGAGAGAAGAGGGCTATATGCTCTCATTCTATGTGGGAATGTTATCTACTGTCCATGAGAGGAGAGGGCGATGGACTCACATTCTATGTGGGAATGTTATCTACTGTCCGTGAGAGGAGAGGGCGATGGACTCACATTCTATGTGGGAATGTTATCTACTGTCCGTGAGAGGAGAGGGCTATATGCTCTCATTCTATGTGGGAATGTTATCTACTGTCCGTGAGAGGAGAGGGCTATATGCTCTCATTCTATATGGGAATGTTATCTACTGTCCGTGAGAGGAGAGGGCGATGGACTCTCATTCTATGTGGGAATGTTATCTACTGTCCATGAGAGGAGAGGGCAATAGTCTCACATTCTATATTCTGAGGTTTTCTAGTGTCCATGAGAGGAGAGAGCAATAGACTCAAATTCTTTGTGGGGTTGTCATCTACTGTCCATGAGAGGAGTGGGCAATAGACTCTCATTCTATGTGGGGTTGTCATCTACTGTCCATGAGAGGAGAGGGCAATAGACTCTCATTCTATGTGGGGTTGTCATCTACTGTCCATGAGAGGAGAGGGCAATAGTCTCACATTCTATATTCTGAGGTTTTCTAGTGTCCATGAGAGGAGAGAGCAATAGACTCAAATTCTTTGTGGGGTTGTCATCTACTGTCCATGAGAGGAGTGGGCAATAGACTCTCATTCTATGTGGGGTTGTCATCTACTGTCCATGAGAGGAGAGGGCTATTGACTCTCATTCTATGTGGGAATGTTATCTACTGTCCATGAGAGGAGAGGGCAATAGACTCTCATTCTATGTGGGGTTGTCATCTACTGTCCATGAGAGGAGAGGGCAATAGACTCTCATTCTATGTGGGGTTGTCATCTACTGTCCATGAGAGGAGAGGGCAATAGACTCTCATTCTATGTGGGGTTGTCATCTACTGTCCATGAGAGGAGAGGGCTATTGACTCTCATTCCATGTGGGGATGGTATCTACTATCCATGAGAAGAGAGGGCAATAGACGCTCATTATATGCGGGGACGTCATGTACTGTCCATGAGAAGAGAGGCCTATTGACTCTCATTCTATGTGGGGATGGTATCTACTGTCCATGAGAAGAGAGGGCAATAGACGCTCATTATATGCGGGGACGTCATGTACTGTCCATGAGAAGAGAGGGCTATTGACTCTCATTCCATGTGGGGATGGTATCTACTATCCATGAGAGGAGTGGGCAATAGACTCTCATTCTTTGTGGGTATATTTCTACTGTCCCTTAGAGGTGAGTGCAACTGACTCTCATTATATGAGGAGATGTTATCTACTGTCCATGATAGGAGAGGGCAATAGACTCACATTATATGTGGGGATGTCATCTACTGTCCATGAGAGGAGAGGTCTATTGACTCTCATTCTATGTGGGGATGGTATCTACTATCCATGAGAGGAGTGGGCAATAGACTCTCATTCTTTGTGGGTATATTTCTACTGTCCCTTAGAGGTGAGTGCAACTGACTCTCATTATATGAGGAGATGTTATCTACTGTCCATGATAGGAGAGGGCAATAGTCTGTCACTTTTTCCGGGGATATTATCTGCTGTACATGAGTGGAGAGGGCAATTGACTGGCATTATTTTTGGGGATGTTATCTGCTGTCTATAAGAGGAGGAGGCAATAGACTCTCATTCTATTTGAGGATATTTTCTGGTGTCCATGAAAGGAGAGGTCAATAGACTCACATTCTCTGTGGGTTTGTTATATACTCTCTGTGAGAATTGAGTTCTACAGAATGATATCCTGTCTGGGTTTTTATGTACCGTCCATGAGATGAGAAAGCAATAGACTCTCATTCTATGTGGGGTTTTTATGTACTGTCTATGAGAGGAGAGCCCAAGAGAATCATATTATATGTGTTTATATAATTTACATTTACGCGAGGAGATGGCAATATGGTCACATTCTATGTGGGTATTATTTACTTTCTATGAGAAGAGAGAAACATAGATTCGCATTCCATGTGGGGATGTTATGTACTTTCAATGAGAGGAGAGGGCAAGATACTGACATGCTATGTGGGGATCTGTTCTACTGTACTTGAGAGGGCAGTAGTTTCACAATCTATGTGGGGATGTTATCTATTGCACATGAGAGGAGGGGGCAATAGACTCACATTCTGTGCGGGGATGTACCTACTGAACATGAGAGTAGAAGGCAGTAGACTCACATTCTGTGCGGTGATGTATCTACTGAACATGAGAGGAGAGGGCAATAGACTCTCGCATTTGTGGAGTGTTATCTACTGCCCATGAGAGGAGAGGTCAATAGACACACTATTTATGTGCGGATGTTATATACTCTGCATGCGAAGAGAGGGGCATAGACCCACTTTTTATGTGGGCATGTTATGTACTCCACATTAGAGGAGCGTTCGATAGGCTCACATTGTATGTTGGGATGATTAATACCCTCAATGAAAGGAGAGGCCAATAGTCTCTCATTCTATGTGGGGATGTTATATACTGTCCATGATATTATGTACTCCACATTAGAGGAGAGGGCGATAGACTCACCTTGTATGTTGGGATGTTAAATACCGTCGATGAAAGGAGAGGCCAATAGTCTCTCATTCTATGTGGGGATATTATCTACTGTCCATGAGAGGAAAGGGCAACAGACTCTCATTCTATGTGCCTAGTGGTCATGAGAGGAGAGGGCAATAGACTCTCATTCTATGTGGGGATGTTATCTACTCTTCATGAGAGGAGTGGGCTATAGACTCTCATTATATGTGGATATCTTATCTACTCTCCATGAGAGGAGTGGGCAATAGACTCACATTCTATGTGGTGATGTCATCTACTGTTCATGAGAGGAGTGGGCAATAGACTCTCATTCTATGTGGTGATGTTATCTACTGTCCATGAGAGGAGTAGGCAATAGACTCTCATTCTATGTGGGGATGTTATCTACTGTCTATGAGAGTAGAGAGCTATAGACTCTCATTCTATGTGGGGATGTTATCTACTGTCCATGGGAGGAGTGGGCAATAGACTCTCATTCTATGTGGTGATGTTATCTACTGTTCATGAGAGGAGTGGGCAGTAGACTCTCATTCTATGTGGTGATGTTATCTACTGTCCATGAGAGGAGTGGGCAATAGACTCTCATTCTATGTGGGGATGTTATCTACTGTTCATGAGAGGAGTGGGCAATAGACTCTCATTCTATGTGGTGATGTTATCTACTGTTCATGAGAGGAGTGGGCAGTAGACTCTCATTCTATGTGGTGATGTTATCTACTGTCCATGAGAGGAGTGGGCAATAGACTCTCATTCTATGTGGGGATGTTATCTACTGTTCATGAGAGGAGTGGGCAATAGACTCTCATTCTATGTGGGGATGTTATCTACTGTCCATGAGAGGAGTGGGCAATAGACTCTCATTCTATGTGGTGATGTTATCTACTGTTCATGAGAGGAGTGGGCAATAGACTCTCATTCTATGTGGTGATGTTATCTACTGTTCATGAGAGGAGTGGGCAATAGACTCTCATTCTATGTGGTGATGTTATCTACTGTCCATGAGAGGAGTGGGCAGTAGACTCTCATTCTATGTGGTGATGTTATCTACTGTCCATGAGAGGAGTGGGCAATAGACTCTCATTCTATGTGGTGATGTTATCTACTGTTCATGAGAGGAGTGGGCAATAGACTCTCATTCTATGTGGTGATGTTATCTACTGTCCATGAGAGGAGTGGGCAATAGACTCTCATTCTATGTGGGGATGTTATCTACTGTCTATGAGAGTAGAGAGCTATAGACTCTCATTCTATGTGGGGATGTTATCTACTGTTCATGAGAGGAGTGGGCAATAGACTCTCATTCTATGTGGGGATGTTATCTACTGTTCATGAGAGGAGTGGGCAATAGACTCTCATTCTATGTGGGGATGTTATCTACTGTTCATGAGAGGAGTGGGCAATAGACTCTCATTCTATGTGGGGATGTTATCTACTGTTCATGAGAGGAGTGGGCAATAGACTCTCATTCTATGTGGGGATGTTATCTACTGTTCATGAGAGGAGAGGGCAATAGACTCTCATTCTATGTGGGGATGTTATCTACTGTTCATGAGAGGAGTGGGCAATAGACTCTCATTCTATGTGGGGATGTTGTCTACTGTTCATGAGAGGAGAGGGCTATAGACTCTCATTCTATGTGGGGATGTTATCTACTGTTCATGAGAGGAGTGGGCAATAGACTCTCATTCTATGTGGGGATGTTATCTACTGTTCATGAGAGGAGTGGGCAATAGACTCTCATTCTATGTGGGGATGTTATCTACTGTTCATGAGAGGAGTGGGCAATAGACTCTCATTCTATGTGGGGATGTTATCTACTGTCCATGAGAGGAGTGGGCAGTAGACTCTCATTCTATGTGGTGATGTTATCTACTGTCCGTGAGAGGAGTGGGCAGTAGACTCTCATTCTATGTGGTGATGTTATCTACTGTTCATGAGAGGAGTGGGCAATAGACTCTCATTCTATGTGGGGATGTTATCTACTGTTCATGAGAGGAGTGGGCAATAGACTCTCATTCTATGTGGGGATGTTGTCTACTGTTCATGAGAGGAGTGGGCAATAGACTCTCATTCTATGTGGGGATGTTATCTACTGTTCATGAGAGGAGTGGGCAATAGACTCTCATTCTATGTGGGGATGTTATCTACTGTTCATGAGAGGAGTGGGCAATAGACTCTCATTCTATGTGGGGATGTTATCTACTGTTCATGAGAGGAGTGGGCAATAGACTCTCATTCTATGTGGGGATGTTATCTACTGTCCATGAGAGGAGTGGGCAGTAGACTCTCATTCTATGTGGTGATGTTATCTACTGTCCGTGAGAGGAGTGGGCAGTAGACTCTCATTCTATGTGGTGATGTTATCTACTGTCCGTGAGAGGAGTGGGCAATAGACTCTCATTCTATGTGGTGATGTTATCTACTGTCCATGAGAGGAGTGGGCAGTAGACTCTCATTCTATGTGGTGATGTTATCTACTGTTCATGAGCAGTGGCGAAGCGTGATCTAAGTAAGGGGGTAGACAGACATTTATTTTATTTAAACTGGTTCAATCATATTATTATTATTATGAGGAATTTTGTTTTCGACGCATACATCTGTATTCAGTAGTATATTAATGACTGAAAATAAGACAAACCCTATAACAACCTATAACCCTACGTGCACTTGATTTATTTTTAAATATAGACGAAGTATGCCGCGGGAGTTGTCAAATAATAACCTACTTTTAAAATAAAAAATAGCAATATATTTCATTGTTATGTAGATTTAATAAGAGAAATAAGAAATAAATAGTTGTTCGTACAAGTCACCTTACTCAATATTCTTGTAAATGAGTTTAATCCGCCTGTCCTTCATTTCGGCAAATATATCTATTACTCTCCTCTTGAAGTCGAGCATCGTGCTAAGATTCCACAGGAATTCCTTCTCTATAGCTAGAGTTCCCAAGTTAGACAGTCTCTGGTTGATCATCCAATTCCTTAAATACGTTTTAATTCTTTGGAAGGCACTCATAGCGCGTTCACTAGAAACTGACTTTAACGGAATATACAGCATCAAGTTAAGCAATTTTTTCCGTATGTGTACTCTGGAGTACCTTATTAAGACTGGAAGCCAATAGTTATTGGGGTTATAATACCGCAACTAACATTGGCGGGCAAGAAAATGCACGTACTTGAAGGGTTTTGATGCTGTCATTCATTTATTAGGTGTAAGTTTACTATACTTCGTATTTGAATATTATTAATTTATTTTTAAACGTGTCTTATAATAAAGTAAATTCAAATTAATTACATTAAAAGCATGTCTGAGATGGTAGCCAATAAGAGCACCTTTACAAGAGACATCCAAATACTAGCCAATGAGAGCAAGAAGAGACGCTGGTAAATCTGTCTACTGGGCGGAGACATCTCGCTATAGGAAAGTCATAGTTCCACAGTCAGTGCCAACAGATAGCGTTAGTGTTGCTCTATCTCAAAGCTTTGAAAATCAAAGGGAAAATACACAGAATGGACAGCGTCTACTTTCGCCTACGTGCTTCGTGTAACTGACGCGAGCCTTAACATTGCCGAAGTGAGAAGGAAATAAGTAAAGCGGGGAATACAATAACGTCACGAATGTGGAAATAATTAATGTTCTAAAACTAATTGCATTAACCAGACAATATTTCTTTCACAAAATGTTAAGGGTACACGCTGTCTACCCTGTCTCCCCTGACGCTTCGCCCCTGTTCATGAGAGGAGTGGTCAGTAGACTCTCATTGTACGTGGGGATTATATCTACTGTCCATGAGAGGAGATAGCTATAGACTCGCTTTCTTAGTGGGTTTGTTGTCTACCTTACATTAAAGGACTGATTTATTTATAAATATCTCAATTTCAAGTATTCATTTTCTGTGCCTCTGTAGTGTGGTGGTTGAGGTGATTTCCTGTCACACCTGGAGGCCCTGCCTCGATTGCCGGCTTTGCTGCGAAATTTGAAACTTGCTAGGGGGATTGGAATTTATGTCTACTCAACCTCGGGAAGTCAATTGAGTAGATTGGGGCTTCGATTCCCATCTCAGCATTTGTCTAAATGTTTTTCCACGGTTCTGCTCCAGGCTAATGCCACGGCTAGTTCCAGCGCTCTTCCTTTTTTCTTCCAATCTTCCCATCCCCTACAAGGACCCTGTTCAGCATAGCAGATGAGGCTGCCTGGGCGAATTACTGGTCCTCCTGCCCATTTTTCATTAGACCAAATGTCTCTAGTTCCACGCTAGTTCCCTTGAGATGGGTACTCATTTCGTAGATGGGCGTGAGTGACTCTAACGTACTGGCTCCTGTCCTAGGCGGGGAACTAACGGTGGCACTTACTAACTTAAACAGAGCAATGAATGTTGAAACAAAGGGAATGATCTCGACAAGTGTGAGAACAGACAGCGCTTGTCGGCAGCGGCAAGCCACGCTATATAAACACTCCTCCATCTTTCACCACCTGGCTCGCCACTGTTTACTGGTGAACCACGTGATATTCCCAAGCTCTAAGTCCCGCCAAAATGCGGACATGCCAACTGAAAGATTTTGTTTGCTATCATTATGAGCTGTGTTCCAGTGTACGGATACATTGGTTTGTTGGTCCGGTGTCAATGATGGGATTGCAGTGCTTCCGTATGACTGAGTGGTCCACCATCACCTGGTAAAGACATCACGATAATAAATTCTCGTGTTCCTGGGATACTCACTGTAGTTCTCTTGCCTTTTCTTCTTTAATAATGATGATTACCATATTGATGATAATGATGCTTAAAGGCGCCAGTGTTGTTGTAACACATGGAAGGTAATGACCGTTACCTTTTATAAGGTACAAGCCTAATGGGATAATACGGAAAGCCACCTTCATGGCTGCTAAGAATTCGATTCGAACCCACTATCTCCCGATTGCAAGCGACACGCGCCGGGCAGTGTTGCTGTTCTTCGAGTATTTGAGCAGTCGCGAGAAAGTTTCACAATGATGAAGATGTAGCGGGTGGTCTTTCTTAATCCTCCTCTACCTCGCCCAGGCAGCCTCACATGCTATGCTCAAGGTGGGGATAGGGAAGGAAGCGGCAGTAGCCATCCCGGCATTTGCCTGGAGAAGTGGGAAACCACGGAAAACCACTTCCAGGGTGGGAATGGAACCCACCTCTACTCAGTGGACCCCGTTCCAGCCCTCGTATCACTTTTTCTAATTTCGTGGTAGAGCCGGGAATCGAACCCGGGCCTCCGGGGATGGCTGCTATTCACACTAACCACTACACCACCTCTCCATAACTAGATGTGGGGTTACGGGCTAATGCCAGCAGCAATGGTGAGCGCCGAGATGTGGCAACGTTGTATACACTGATTTGTTTATTTGTCCCTGGTTGGAAGAGGCTAGGGTTTCAGTTACCTGCTCGAACTGACGACCTGCACCAGGTCCTCCAGATAGCGTTCTGAGGTGATCACGCACGATACCACCGTACAGCTCCCACAGTCTGTAAATAAGGTGGTCTCTACTGGTGGCACAGGTGAAAGCAATACGTGGCTCCTGTGCTAGTGGATAGCGTCTGTCGTTGTGAATAGGCCGTATCCTTCCCAGGGACGCACTAGCCCGCCTGTCTTGATGCAGATGTTGTGTCCTTACTATTCGTATGCAACCTTACCATATATGTGAAGTGCTCGAAGGTTCGAATCCTACGCAAGTATATTTTTTACCGCAATACCACATGACGTAGTGTAGATAGTAAGTTCTTACCCCAATGTCGGCAGCTTTGAACATAGTTTTATATGGTTTCTCATTTCCACACCAAGCTCGTAACCATACCTGTGCCACTATGTTGCTCTCACCAGGTGATCGTACTTTGGAACCCCGGTCAGGTTCGCGGTCCACTCAGCCTGCGTGGGCTATCAGTCCCTCAGGCTGAGTAGTGGTTGTATGCGCATTGCCAGGAAAAGTTAAAATACATAGGATAAAAGGTCTGTTTTATATTGACGATACGGGAAATAACCTTATTAGAGGAGTTCATCTTTTTCTTTACAATTTGCTTCACCGACACAGATAGGTATTACGGCGACGTTGGTTAGGAGAGCGAAGTAAGCGGCCGTGGTGTGAAAATGGGAAACCACGGAAATCCCTCTTCACAGCTGCCAACAGTTGGGTTCGAACCCACAGAGAACTCGCTCGGTGAGACATGATAGTAGGAAGGGGGAGGGTAATGCGGCTTAGCAACCCCATCATCTATATGAACAATGCAGACAGGTTTTAGTAATTATCATCACTTTTCCTACTCTGCAGGCCGGTAAAAGTTATTTCTACAAAATGCGAGCTCGAACCAAGTAGCCGCAGTGTTATACTGAATAAACTTGGTATGCTGCTAAGCTGCTGGGTTTCAACGACATCTCTGTCTTTCTTCTTTTCTTTCTTTCTCTCTTTCTTTCTTTCTTTCTTTCTTTCTTTCTTTCTTTCTTCGATCTGCATTTTACTCCGATAACCCTGCCGTTTCCAATGAGCAGGCAGATGACCTATAATAACTATGATAAAAGTTTCATCCTATAATTACTGGAGGATTTTCACATCCTCTTGGCCGTGCAAGGTTCAAACACGAGGACTGCTTAGCCAAGGAGCCTTAGTGTTCTGTAGCAGTACATCCGTTTGGACTAAGTCAAAGCTAAGGATTAGAAGGAAGCGATCGTAGCGTTGAGAAGAGAACCACCCCAATATTATCTTAGAGTTGAAGTAATAAATTAACTATACCACCAGTTTTGAAATAACTGACATGAGATTTGCACCCGCTGAGTTATACACTATAATCAACTGTATCGCACCCCTTAGAGAGGCTTCTTCCATAGATTTGTCTGAACAGTATTGCGTAAACACCGTGCGTGTTACCAAAAAACATACCTCTCCTTTACACGCTACAGCCTTTACACCTAAGCTATTCAGCCTAGCATTAGACGATCCGGAGTCCAGTTGTCGGGCATTTTAAACTCTGAATTCCTATAGCTGAAGATTTTTGGTAGTAAACAAATGGCCTAAGAGACGGGGACCCGGGTTCAATCCCCGGTCTAGCAAGGGATTTCAATTTTATTCCCATCAAACGCCGCATATTTACTTCCCCAAGATATCTAAAAGATCACACTAAATCGATTCTACAACCAATCCTCATACATTAAACTAGTACTCATTTCTGTTGAAGGTTCAGTAAACTTCAGTAAACCTCGCTAACATCATAACAGGCAATTGAACTCTCATTCTTTCAAGTAGATAGAACATAATGGCTGTTGTAGGGCTGGGCGGGTTCTAAAACACCTTGTCAGCATTTTTGTGCTGAGTAAGCACTCGAGGTCATTGACCCCCTGCCACGTGCTATTGTTTCCAAACAAGACCACGTGCTCGTGACACCTGCCATCTTGACAGACTCTAACCTCAGTTTTTTGAGCACGTGGGCGCGGCTAAGCACACAGCTGCCATCTTGACAGGTCCTAACAACGTGCAACTGTTTGGCGTGGATAATGAATAAGTGCACAGGGCTAACCTCACTGCTGTCATCTGGACAGTTCCTAACCACGTGCAATTGTTTGGCGTGGATATTGAATAAGTGCACAGGGCTAACCTCACTGCTGTCATCTGGACAGTTCCTAACCACGTGCAATTGTTTGGCGTGGATATTGAATAAGTGCACAGGGCTAACCTCACTGCTGTCATCTGGACAGTTCCTAACCACGTGCAATTGTTTGGCGTGGATATTGAATAACTGTGCGCGGCTAACCTCACTGCTGCCATCTTGAAAGGTCCTAACCACATGCAATTGTTTGGCGTGGATATTGAATAAGTGCACAGGGCTAACCTCACTGCTGTCATCTGGACAGTTCCTAACCACGTGCAATTGTTTGGCGTGGATATTGAATAAGTGCACAGGGCTAACCTCACTGCTGTCATCTGGACAGTTCCTAACCACGTGCAATTGTTTGGCGTGGATATTGAATAAGTGCACAGGGCTAACCTCACTGCTGTCATCTGGACAGTTCCTAACCACGTGCAATTGTTTGGCGTGGATATTGAATAACTGTGCGCGGCTAACCTCACTGCTGCCATCTTGAAAGGTCCTAACCACATGCAATTGTTTGGCGTGGATATTGAATAAGTGCACAGGGCTAACATCACTGCTGTCATCTGGACAGTTCCTAACCACGTGCAATTGTTTGGCGTGGATATTGAATAAGTGCACAGGGCTAACCTCACTGCTGTCATCTGGACAGTTCCTAACCACGTGCTCGTGACAGCTGCCATCTTGACAGACCCTAACCTCAGTTTTTTGAGCACGTGGGCGCGGCCAACCACACAGCTGCCATCTTGACAGTTCCTAACCACGTGCAATTGTTTGGCGTGGATATTGAATAAGTGCACAGGGCCAATCTCACTGCTGCCATCTAGACAGTTCCTAACCACGTGCAATTGTTTGGCGTGGATATTGAATAAGTGCACAGGGCTAACCTCACTGCTGTTATCTGGACAGTTCCTAACCACGTGCAAATGTTTGGCGTGGATATTGAATAAGTGCACAGGGCTAATCTCACTGCTGCCATATGGACAGTTCCTAACCACGTGCAATTGTTTGGCATGGATATTGAATAAGTGCACAGGGCTAACCTCACTGCTGTCATCTGGACAGTTCCTAACCACGTGCAAATGTTTGGCGTGGATATTGAATAAGTGCACAGGGCTAACCTCACTGCTGTCATCTGGACAGTTCCTAACCACGTGCAATTGTTTGGCGTGGATATTGAATAAGTGTACAGGGCTAACCTCACTGCTGTCATCTGGGCAGTTCCTAACCACGTGCTGGTGTTGGGCGCCAAATTTTGGAAAAGTTAACGACTCTAACGTCACAGCTGCTATCACGACGGGACTTAGCACGTGCAGGCGCAGAAATCTGAGAAAGATTACACAGAACTACACAGAACATAGTTTCGCGGCCAGATGCCCTTCCCCGCCACCATCTTAGAGGGGCCTAAAGATCCTAGTTTTACGGCTAGCTGTCCTTATCAACATCACCTTGCCGAATACCCATTCCCCGACACCATTTTGGAGGGGCCTAACCTCACAGGGTCCTATTTTTAAATTCTCAACGCAGTGAGTACTATAACAGAATATATAAAAGCAATAGAGGAAAAAGTGAAGCCAGGAAATAGCGTGGATATTTTCGAAGCAAATACAACAGTGAAGGTTAGAAAACATCACATTGACTTGGAAGAAGGGGACGAAAGCAGCAGCGCGAGACAGGTGGCACCATCTATAGACGCAACAACAGAAACACGAGAGGAAGACAACCAGGCAAAGGCGTCAACAACTGGAGAGAGCAACAATCCGCATGGTAAAGATATAGAGGGCATAGATCGTTCCCAGAAAACATTCGGGGAAACAAATAACATGAGGACATCTCTCGGCCGCATAGTGCAACTGAGAGTCAGAATAGCACACTATCTGCCGATGACGAGGAAAACCACCAAGGAAGAATTAAACACGCAGCAAATCCTACATTTCCAATAACACAAGGCAGGAAACGTTATAACGCTATAGTCAAGCAGACGACAATAAATGTCGAGACAGTAAATGAGAAATTAGAAAGCATAGTGGAATTCCTGGAAAACAAGCTAGATCAAATAAATGAGCAAAAAGAGTCTAAAAAGCAAAATTACAACAGAAATAAACCACACGGTCAGGACAGCACAAAATGCATTCGATGAAACAAGCACTAGTACACGCGAAGAGAAGAATCAAATTCGCCAGAGAGAGACAATAAGGGAAACGAGAAACAAATGGTATAACATATCGCCTTTAACCAATCAAAGAAAAAATGATGACGGTGAACTAGAAGCGGCAGAAAAAATGGCCTGGCTGCACGTAGGTCGGCTTAAACAGAGCACCACGGCAACAAATATAAGAAAATTCTTGGAAAGGAATGGCATCATAGGACACATAGAATGTGAAGAACTTCATACACTGGGAGACAGAAAAGATTTTAAGGTCGGTTTCCCATATATCTACCTGGAAGATGCACAGAGCGCGGATTTCTGGCCACAGGGAATACAAGTCAGAAGATTTCGCTTTCGGAGATATGATAGGAGACCAGAGGAAGAACGAGGGGTGGAACTTCAGTAAACATCTCACCCAATTGCCAAAGAAGAAGGGACCTTGGTCGAGCACGGAAATAAGTGTATTATTATGGAATATAGAGGGAATAAGAAACGCAATACCCCACATATCACAGAAGACAATAGATGACACAGATGTTATAATACTGACAGAGACATTCCTCACGGAACCAATGGACTTGCAAGGTTACTATGGTATACACACGCTAGCGACCCCGACAGAAGGAAGACCAGCAGGGGGAGTCACAATCTTCATAAAAGGGAAACTGGGAGATATCAAGCAAATCATCAAGGAGGAAAACATGGTCACAATAATCACATCAGAAATTACGATAATAGGAATTTATATTCAGCCAAATACACCTATAGAAAACATAATGGATAAAATATCTATAGCCATAGAACAAACGAAAGCAGAAAGGAACGTTATAATTGCCAGAGATTTTAACTGCAGGATAGACAAAGAAAATACCAAAACTCGCATCATTCTTGAGACACTGGAAGAAGAAGGCTTCAAAATAGCGAACAAAAAAGAAACACCAACCTACTTTGCACAGAACGGTCATAGCGCCATCGACCTACTATTTTTTAGAGGAGTACAACTACAATTGTGTAAACAAGAAGGCCTATGGAACTCATCGGCAGCACCAATAAGGAAACACATACCTATAATGACACGCCTACGCATGGAAATCCAACAAAAGAGGAAGGAAGCAAAAAGACCAAGTATATATACTAGAAAAATCCAGCGGGAAACAGTAGAAGAAAGCGAGGAAAACATCGGGAAAGCTAGAAACCTAATAGAAGAAGAAAGACTAGAAGAAGCCCTAGAAACAGCCACCAAAGTAATAACGAAAGCTATAATAGTAAAGGAAAGAAGACACGCACAAGCTTGGTTTGACCAAGAGTGTTACTAGGAAAGAAAAGCAACTCTAAAGGCCCTGAATGCAGCAAAATTATACAGATGCCCAGAAGACTTAACAGCATATGCAGAGAAAAGGAAAAAATATAAAGAACTAATAAAAAAGAAAGAATATACAGAGAAACAAGGAAGGAAACAAGCCGAGGAAGCAAAATTAGACCCATACATATCGCTGAAAAAGAAGACATCAATCGGAACAGGAGAAATTCATGTGGAGAACTGGGAACATCATTTCTCGAACATACTGAATAAGGAAGGGCTGAAGCAAGCATATGACATAGAAACAGCAGAACCCGCACATGCTGTGGAGCCAATAACAACGTATGAAATTAGGAAAGCAATACAAGGAGGGAGAAACAAGAAATCCGCAGGACCAGACAAAATTTACATGGAACACTTAAAAGATTCACTTGGCGAGATGGAAGAACTGTGGAAAGACCTAATGAACAAATGTATACAGACTGGGAAAATACCAGAGGGATGGAACACAGCGACTCTAAAGATATTGTTCAAAGGAAACGGGAGCAGAACATCACTAGACTCATTTAGAGGAGTAGCACTAGAAAATGCATCCTTTAAAGTTTTCACGAAGATACTAAATGAAAGATTACAGGAAGCCTTCAGTGGGTACATTCCAGAAAATCAATTCGGTTTTATGAAAGGCAGGAGCACGGTCCAGGCAGTGAAATACCTAATAAATCAGGTAGAAGAAGCCTTAAGACACAACACAAAGGAGGGAAATATCACTCAGTCTTTGTTGATTTCGAGAAGGCACTAGACTCAATCGACAGGCGAAAGCTAATGGAGAAAATGAAATTGACAATCGGCGAGAGAGACCCACTGGTGAGAATAGTTGAAGCATGTCTACAGAGGAACATAATCCGAATAAACAACAACGTAGAAATTTCTGAAGGCATAATACAGACGATCGGAGTTATGCAAGGGGATCCCATGAGTCCCACACTTTTCAACATTTATACAGCAGATGTGAACCGCATAGTAGAGGAAGGATCAAACGCAGAGCTGATCCTATACGCAGATGACATGCTGATCGGAGCGAAAGAAAAGGAGGATGTGCAGAGGGCAGTCCGCAGACTAGAGACCTGGGTGGAGGAAAACAGCCTACAGATAAATGAAGAAAAGACAGTACAAATGACCTTCAGAAAAGGTGGGAAATCAACGCCCAAAGACAACATGACATTACACCAAAAGCCATTACAAAAGGTACGAAATTACAAATATTTGGGAATAACACTACAGACAACGGCGGCGTCCTTTGGTACACATATTCAAGAAAGAACGGCAGCAGCAATCAGAGCCTCATACAGCATCCAAAACATTTCAAACCTTTCAATCAGCACGGCGATGAGACTTTTCAAGACGACAGTAGCGCCAGTGATAACATATGGAATTGAGATCGTGTGGGAAAAGCTGAAGGTCGGAGACCTGATGAGAATAGAAAGAATAAAAGCAATGTTCATGAAGAGGATTACCCGAGTCGGAAAGTCAGCGCCATCCCGGATGGTATACGAAATGATGCGGGAGACGTATTTCATAGAAGACATACGATCACAATTCTACCTACAATCAACGGAAGCAAGCAGGGCACTAGTAAACATCAGGGAAAGGAAGAAAAGTGAAATCGACCTCGACTTCTACGCCTCACCAGCGATGACGGACGATAGATGGACTAGAGAGTGCAGCACACAACGCCACGTGATAACACGACTCTCCATACATGGGTTTCACCACAAGATATGCGTAAACCAGAAGTTTCATGAACCAGACGAAGATTGTAAGTGCATTTTGTGTGGACAGAAGTGTAGTAGATATCACATCATAACATGCACGAAAAGAACCAGGACAATTATAGACTATAGCAAAGACTGAAATGTGAAATTTATTTAATGCTCAAACTTGAGTGTACATTTCTCTATTAATTAATTTTTAAGGCTAGATGCCCTTCCCGACGCCATTCTGCCAGATGCCCTTCTCGACACCATATTGGAGGGGCATAACCTCACAGGGTCCTAGTTTAAAGGCTAGATGCCCTTCCCGACGCCATTCTGACAGATGTCCTTCGCTTTTAAGGCTAGATGCCATTCCCAACGCCATCTGGCTAGACGCCCTTCTCGACACCATCTTGGAGTGGTCAAAACTCACAGGGTTTTAAGACTAGATGGCATTCTCAACATCATCTAGAAGGGCCCTAACCTCAGAAAACCCCAGTTTTAAAGTTTGTTGCCCTTCTGGACATACCCGTTCCCCGACACCATCTTGGAAGGGCCTATTCTTACAGGACCCTAGTTTTAAGGCTAGCTGCCTTTTTCGACTTGCCCCGAACGGTCGATATCCTCACTGCTGTTATCTTAACGGGACATAGCCACGTGCTTTTGTGAGGCGCCGAATTTTGAATAAGTTCCCGACGCCACCCTCACAGCGCATAGTTTTACAGCCAGATGCCCTTCCCGACAAACGAAATAATAATTTTGTTATTAATTCAAATGGATAGCTTTCTAAGGAACATCCCCGGGCTGGGTAGAGGTGTCTTACGCTTCTTGCGTTGGATAAAAGAGGAGGAGAATAACAGGTTTTACCATATAATGACAAAATCATAATTAGATGGAGAAAGGAAGACGAATAGCTGTGCGATGTTAATGTATTATGGTAAAAATAAAACAAGATAACATATTTCATTTCTTTGTTTCTGTATTATTCATCATCATCACCATTATTTGTGATTATTGAATATTGCAAACACATATTATTATTATTATTATTATTATTATTATTATTATTATTATTATTATTATTATTATTATTATTATTATTATTATTACTTGTAATTTTATACAAATACAGACATTTCATAATTTTCTGAAAATGTTTTTTTATATTTATTATTTTTGACAAAAACCATAATGTTACATATTGAGTATGTGAATTAAATTAGAAATTAGGAAAAATAATTAGAAAACACTATTAATGATTTTTGTATATTGCAATCATATGTAGAAATCATAACACTCGAAATTTCATTGTTTAAATAATGCACATAAATGTAAAAAATGTAGAGATTGTACTTTAAAAAAATCTTGAATATAGAAATCAAAAATAAAATTTTAAAATGAATGATAATGTAATAATATTCTTAGATAATCTTTTCCCCTTTTTATACTTAGTTATTATATTTACAATAATGACAGGATCATGAGTATTATTTACTTAAAATGTCATTGCACAACAAACAGCTATATGTTTTTGTACTCTCATGTTACACTCGGAAGAGAATCACTATTCCACTGTCGCATATTATAAAATGGAATTAATGAACATTTATTCTATTCAATAGTAAAAACATGATGTCTGTGTGATTGTATTCTCATCTATCTACAAAAAGCTGCTAGTACTTTACGATAATGTTGAACATGTAATGGCTAATTTTCTGTCTCATACGCATACATTTTTGGTGCTAAACCAATAAACTCAGTCATAATATTCATACCACATTCATCTTTCATAAGACTGATAACTTTCTAATTAAGTGGCTTAATGTCAAATTGATTACATGATGAAGGAGAAGTGTCGAAGTAATCATTACATTGCAGACTTTTGTATTCAGAGTATGGTAAATAATACTATCTGTATCCGTAAACAAATGTGAAAGATCTGAAAACTACTGCTTTGCAAATCCATAATGAAAGTCATACATTTTTTTAGTTTTGAGAAATCTAGCATGACAATTCCCAAATAAATTTGCTTTGCATAAACTATCTGAGTTTTTCATTTCAGCAATAACATGGCAGGATTTAAAATTCGGTTTCGAGATGTAGTTGCGTGTCCCATACCGTCCATCCCATTGATTAATTAAATGAATGTCGCGATGTTTGCGTACATTTTCCAAACTTTTTCCATAGATGGAGCTATTGATGAGTATGAAAAACGTTCCTTCAAATGATGAAGTAGCACGTTCACGATGCTCTGTACGGTTCAAGCCATGCTTCCTGCTTAAACGCGATATTACGGTTGATACACTCGAATTGTAAACCGACTTCCAGACATTGAAAAAGACATTGAATATAAATAACATACCGCTATTTTTGAAAAAAGGGTACCTAGCAGTTTAACATGCTTTGACGTATTATGAGTGGAAATCATTTTTCCAACACAAAAAGTGAAGCTCAGAATGTGAGATATGCATATTGGAAGGGTATGTATGTATGTTTAGTCCTCAGCCCGAAGACTGGTTGGATCCTCAACAGCTCTGCCATAAGCTGCCATACATGGCCTAGGCATCACTGAAGAGGCGTACTAGGGAAATGTGGAGTGAGGTAGTTTCCCGTTGCTTTCCTCACCGAGCCAGAAGTTGCTATTACATATCAGTCAGCCAAGCCCACTGAAATGCATGCACCAACCGACCCTATGAGCAATATTTTCACACCATTCATAGCAGGGACTGGCTCCAGAAGGAATGGCATTACTAGCATCACTCATACCTCAGTCACTTTCATTTTGTCAAAGCCAAGGATAAAGCTGAGACAGATCAATGAAAGTAACAAGATTGCTCTAGCCCATACCAGAGAAGACACAGTGCACTGTAAACACTAGGTCCCGCCAGCAAAGGCAGAGAATCAGCGATTAGGATCTTTAGTAGCCAGATAAACATCGAAATGTCCATGTTCTGAAAGCCATACAAAATCTTTATATGACAAAGCCTGTGACATTGCATACCATTATTAAAATGAAAATACTTCAGATAATAACCTTCAATCTCCGCATCATAATTGTTGAGGTATGGATATTTGCAATTGCATGTCTATTAACAAGCGAAACAAGAACGCCGCGAATTTCACGTTCAGAAAACAATAGCATGTCACCATCAGCGAGAAGATCAAGTTTAACACCTGTATACCTTAAAGATCGCGTGTCGTCTTGTCTAACACATTTTACGGAACTTTTCAAATACAAGTCAGCATGTTGACCACACATTACATGCATGCCTATCACATGACGATGAGCTTAGTGATGGTGCACTGCATTCATTTAAAACACTTACACCAAGCAAATGCTGGGGCTGTACCTTATTTAAGGACTGGCCGCTTCCTTCTAACACTATGAAAACTCAATGCCGCAACCGAAAATAGATAGCGTTACTTGCAATATAATAATAATAATAATAATAATAATAATAATAATAATAATAATAATAATAATAATAATAATAATAATAATAATAATAATAATAATAATAATAATAATAATTAAATTGCCCGTGCGGTTAGGGGGCGGGCGGTTGTAAGCTTGCATCGAGGAGAAAGTGGATTCGAATCCCACTGCCGCTAGTCCTGAACATAGTTTTCCGTGGTTTCGCAGTTTTACACCAGGGACTGTACCTTAATTAAGGACATGGCCACTTCTTTCTATCTCCTATCCCATCGTAGCTATAAGACCTATCTGTGTAGGTGTGTCATAAAGCCGCTAGCAAAAAAATTTAATATTATATGGATTATTCCTGTCGTAGCAAGCAAATTTCTCTCTTCTCTGGATAACCCTGCCTGTGACGTCTATGGCGTATCGTGTGAACAAAATACAGTAGAGCAGTACTTTTCCGCTGTGCAGTTACGCATGGACACTCGCTGTGTTTGGCTGCGAATATCAGTGATTTTTTTAATTTATTGAAAAATTCCATAAATATTATTTTCGCTAACCGCAGTGATCAAATATATTATCTGCGTGTGTAAACGTGAAGGCGAACGTGCTCATACTTTTATAAAAATGCAGACGGGTAATGAACTTTGATCGGTACATGCATATATAAACTGACGATCAATTCTCCAACAAAGGTAAGCGCGTGTGTACTGTTTGTAAAAAATAAATATACTGTATATTTATATTTTAAAAAGTAAAATGAATTGTATATATACGACTTTTTCTTTTTATAAAATCATCACCATTATTATCGCCATCATCATCGGTGATTGTTATCTGCTGTCTACTCTATCATCAATGGTGATTGTTAGCTGCTACCTACTATTATTAAAAATAATCTTGTGGCTTGATTTTCATCATTAATCAGAAAAAGCAATTTTAATTTTAAAATTTAAAAATTATTATTTTTATTGATATTTAGTAATTTTAATGATTTTTTAGACATTATCTTCATTTTTAAAAAAGAAGATGCATAATATTAGTTCGACCAACGTTTACTGATAAGAGTATTTTTGCTGTAACCACTTTGACCATATACATCAATTTTATCATTTGAAGGTATGTTTCTATCTTTTTGCTAAACAACTGTGCGTTTGTTAATTGACGAATATAAACGAATATTTGTATTTTAATTATAGTATGAAAGAATTAACGATCTCGGACCACTTTCAGGAACCCCTACAAGAAGGTTAACCGATCTTCCTGTTAATGAACAGTTTAGAGTTATTTCACTTCAAAGAACATCTACAAGATTTGGAAACAGAATATTATGCACTTGTGAAGAATTTAAGGCATTTCTACCTAATAGATTTAATATGCCAAACAATAACGAACATGAAAATATAAATCAACGAACAATTGCCTTATTATATCACGGATTAGAAAACAAAACATGAATTCTTAGTTTTAGTGATATTAAATTCAATATTATTATGTAAAACATTAACACATACATAGCATGCATTGAATATGAACTATTATTATTATTATTATTATTATTATTATTATTATTATTATTATTATTATTATTATTATTATTATTATTATTATTGCTGCCTCTTACCCGGAGACCCGGGTTAGTGCTGATTGTAAGATTCGAACCTACTATCTCCCGGATGCAAGCTCAGAACTACGTGCCGCTAACCGCACAGCAAACTCGCCTTTTTCCCTATTACGACACGCTAGACACCAACAGGACGTCAATTTAAAAGACCTAGGCCTAACTGCATGGGCAACACGCACCAGCCCTTCCTTATTACAACACCAACAGAAAACAAGGAATAGCAACATTTATTATTCCTAGCATTACAATCGCGAGTGCAGTTCAATGTAGTCTTGTACATCCCTAAGGGAGCCACATTCACGGTGTATGTGTGTTCTCTGCACGCTGTACAAATTGACCAAGTATATCTTTATTTTAAATTAATAATATTAAATACATATTTACTGTACAAAGTAAACGCTGCTCAGCAGATTATTAGGTGTCGTGTAGTTAGCACGACGAATCCTTGCCGTCGTTATTCTTGGTTCAGTAGCTCGAGGGGCTATCTTTTAGTCAGATAGTACATTAATTCTAATCGTATAAGCTGAGTAGACCTCGAACACGCCCTTAGGTTCAGGTAAAAACCCCTGACCTAGCCGGGATTCAAACCCTCGGCCTCTGAATAAGAGACAGACAATATTAATAATGATTATTATTATGAGTATTATATTTGTGTATTCTATAATGTCCTTTGTCGCTATTAGATCCACCTATAGTTGCAGGTAAAACTCCCTAACCTCGTTAGGAATCGAACTCAGGGATAATAGGGTGTATCTGTCCACGCCTCCGCACAAATCTTACGTACAGTAACTAGAGGGGAATTTGAACCAAGGAATCCAGCAGTGTGTTCTGTAGATAACAACCTGTGATCGCACATGACCTAGTCGGGGTAAGCTTGCGTCCTGGAGGTAGTGTGTTCGAGTCCTACTGTCAGCAGATCTGAAGATAGTTTTACCTCGTAAGATTGCAGGCCTTCGGGGGGCAGTGCAGCGGTCAAATGCTATAGGGCAAGAAGATTTGCCGCGCTGACCACACGCCACCTGGTAATCAGCAGGCCCTTCGGAGGCTGTGCACGAACCGCTTGGTAGGCCATGGCCATTTATGGGGTAAAGTTCTATGGAGTGTGGTAATGGATATTACAACGCGCAGGTCGCCTAAGGATCAACAACATGCCCAGTGATTTATGAAGTTTCCGTTGCATGTGAGTTTTGAAACGACTCGTAAGTGCCATCTAGCATCGAAATAGAGAGTTAACAATTATTTTTATAACGATGAGAGCAATTTCTAAATTAGCTGCGAATATGGTGTACGACGCGGCCTATAGACGCAGAGGTCCCGGGCCATAGTTAACACGATGCGCAGGTCGTCTAAGGCTGTCAAAACGAAAAGATATTCACTAGCCCTCTCCGGAGGCTACATGCTATTATTATTTAGAAAATTGCTTTACGCACACCAAGGAGTAAAATGATTCAATATTCTGGCACCGAACAGGTAGATCATGGTTCGAATCCATGATTTATTAATTCTGTTACGGTGACTAAATTGATTGCGTCATAAAGTTGCTAAATAAGGAGAGAGAGTAGTTTTACGTTGAGGTTTATTCTTTGCAATCATCGTCTACCTGCGTGTCAATTTATATTGTTTTTATCAGCAAGATACCGCGCCCTCATCCTATCATATATTTATAATCAAGGTAAGTTTTTCTGTTCAGAACACGTTGGGAATGTATACTGACTATTCAATTCTTTACTGTAAGATAACAACAGACTGTATATGTTCTAAACACACAAAAAACGTTGCTGTTGGTAGAGGGTACAGCACACTGCATTTTTCGGTCCTCCGAAACAGGATTGATTAACAACATGTTTTATCTTGTTCAGGACGGGGGGTCACGTGTCGGATGGAACCGTAAAGCCTTAGAGACGGTGTGGTTAGGCTTCCTCCAAAAAAAATATAGGGGAGGGCCATCTAGCGCAATAGAGAAAGGGGGCATCAGTCCGTAAAACTGTGTCAGATGAAGAGAAAGAGGGATAGCCATTTAACTGTAAAACTGTGAGGAGGAGGAGAGATTGAGCTGACCTCCGTGACGTCACGCTGTCGAATCCAGAGCGTTCCATGGTATTCCGTTTTCACATCAGAGAAATAATATAACTTTCGGAAGAGGCATATCGCAAATGGCGTCGGGAAGGGCATCTCGTTATAAAACTATGCGCTGTAAGGTTAGACCCCTTAAAGATGGCGTCGGGGGAGGGGACCTGGCAAGACAGTAATGGAAAAGGGGGCATCTAGCTACCCTGTGAGGTTAGGTCCCTCCTAGATGGTGTCGGGGAAGGGGTATCTGGCAAGATGGTGTCGAGAAGGGCAGATAGCCTTAAAACTATGGTCGATAGGCCCTTCCAAGATGGTGTCTGGGTAGGTGCATGTCGAGAACGGGAGCTAGTCTTAAAGATGGGTCCTTAGGACACATCTAAGGTGGTATCGGGAAGGGGCATGACGAGAAGGGCAGCTAGTCTTAAAACATGGGTCCTTAGGACCCCTCTAAAGCGGTGTCGGGATGGGGCACGTCGAGAAAGACAACTAGCTTTAAAACTAGGATCCTCTGAGGTTAGGCCCCTCTAAGATGGTGTCGCGAAACGGGGATGACGAGAAGGGCAGCTAGCCTTAAAACTAGAGTCCTCCGAGGTTAGGCGCCTTCAAGATAGTGTCTGGAAAGGGCATGACGAGAAGGCCAGCTAGTCTTAAAACTATAGTCCTCTGAGGTTAGGCCCCTTCAAGATAGTGTCGGGAAGGGCATCTAGCCTTAATATTAGGACCCTGTAAGGTTATGCCCATCCACGATAGTGTCTGGAAGGGCATCTAGCCTTAAACTAGGACCCTGTAAGGTAACCCCTCCAAGATGGTGTTGAGAAGGGGATCTGGCAAGATGGCGATGGTAAGGGCATCCAGCCGTAAAAATAGGTTAGAACCCAGTCGACGTGGCTAAGTCCCGTCAAGATGACAGTTGTGAAGTTAGGATCGTTCACTTTTTCAAAATACCACCTGTCAAAAAGCACGTGGCTAAGTCCCGTCAAGATAACAGCTGTACGGTTAGGCATACACGCTTATTCAAAAATCCTCGCCAAACAAGTCCACGTGTTTAGGACCTGTGAGGTTCGGGTCGTTCACAATTCCGAGCCAAAGAAGTGCACGATGTTAGGACCTGCTGTGAGGTTAGCCACGTTCACTTGCTCACAAAATGTAAGGTTAGGACCTGTCAAGATGGAAGCAGGGAAGTTAGAAACGCCGACGTGCTCAAAAAGTGAGGTTAGGGTCTGTCAAAGTGACAGCTGTCAAGAGCACGTAGCCGTGACGTCACAGTCACGTGGTCATGACGTCATGAGATCAATGACCTCGGGTACTGTCTCTGATAAGATGTTTTAGAACCCGCCCAGTAAATGCTTTGCTTCCTGAATCTCTGAGTTAAGAGATAGAGACTTGAATCCAAGCCGAAATAATCCTAGTTCTGAATGTTGTTACTTCTGTACTGTAGTCAGCAGAGCTCAAGCACGTGGTAATATAGCTCTCTTGCATATTAAACACCCTGTGGCGTGCACAGCGCTGATGGGGTGAAGAATTTTGTATTAACATTTTCTAATTATTCCTTAGAACCCTTTTTATAATGTTTAAAACATTGCGAACATCTAAGCCAAGCCAAGTACAGCTCGCACTACCTCAGTTCAGCTTCTTGCCGGCGTTATGGCGAGCTACCCCCGACAAATTTAAGGTCGCTTGGGTGACGCATGCACTTGAAGCTTCCTCGAGGCGGAGCTGTGGCCACTCCCCCGACAACAAGTTACCGCGACAGGCCAGATAACTTAGGTAAGGAGTGTTAGTTTTAATACTTGACACTCGAAGTCTTCAGCGCCACATTTAATTCTTGGGCTTAGGCACGTATACAGTTTCTTCGAGTAATTCATTGATGGCACCTGAATAGTATGCGTTCCGATAACCACAGAAAAATATTTAGGTTGCCCAGTATGAACAGAGAGTTAAGCGCGAATAGTTGTCTGTAATGTGAATGTTTGTAATGTTCCTCTTGGATTATAGGTGAAGATTTCGAGAGTTCTGTGGCATTCTTCATGAATATAACGTGTTATACGTCGCGACGAATATTTTCCCTCGTTTTTCGTTGATGCACGTACACTCATATGCGAGTGAAACTATGAAACTTCAACGACGGTAGAATACCAGTTAAATTTTGTTGATTAGTTTAGATTAGACTTTTTACGTAAAAAGGAATAGTTAGTCCCAGTGTATTTTTTGAAAACGATGACTGTACTATCAGGACGTGTATCCGGATGAAACTGTAAGTACATATAGATTAAGTTATGATGGTTTCCTCACTACAGTGAAAATCAATTTGGAAGTATGAGCGAGCGTGTGGTTGAAAATATTCTTCAGAAATCTTTCTCAGGCAGACCTTTGCACGAAAAATGCAGCCTTACGAAATCGTAATGTTGACTTTAGAAAGTGTAGTGGGGCTACGATTGTTTATCATTGAAACACTGTAAGCACCTCTTCTTATATTCTGATCTCCTGATACTAATGGGATTAGTAATCTACCTCTAAAAGTTCAAGCGGGCTATATCTCTTCTGATTAAAATTCCGCCGATGAGTCTGTGTATACGACAAGAGACCTGTAAGTTCGAACGCTGAAATACCACCAGACTAAGCTGACAGTGAGGCACGGATATAATCTATCACCAATGCTGTTTAACATTTATACTGAAGAAGTATTGAAATAATACTGGGTACCAAATGCATGCGGGAATGCTGTAAAGCACTGGTTACAGAAACCGAACGCAATATGGAGATCACTTTAGAACTACTGACAATTTGTTCAACGAAATATGTAAACTGAAAATAAATAAGAATAAAACAAAGGTAATGAAATGTACCACAAACAGAGAAGGAAATTTAGTAGTCAACTTGGGTGGAGAAAAGCTGCCAGAGGTGAAATATTTCCCTTACCTTGGCAGCTTGATTTCATCTCAGATGAGCAGAAGAACAGCACAAGTCAAGGAAGCCTTCTGTAAGAAAAGATCATTGCTGACATCCAAGACAACTAGCATAGATGTTCGCAAGAAATTCATAGTAGGGAGTGTTGGACTGTACGGGTCAGAAAGCTGGAATCTCATGGACAGGGATAAACATAAAATCCAGGACTTCGAAATGCGATGCTGGAGCCGCATGTTAAAAATACCCTTGCCAGTAAAATAAGCAATGAGGAAGTACTTAATAGTTTGAATTTAGAATTCCAGCTGGTAAAATGTTTAAAAAGTAGAAGGAATAGATTCGTAAGCCATCTGCTAAGACATTCAACCTGGTGCACCAGTCTGACGGAGAGAAGTATGTAGGCTAAAAGGAGAAGAGGAAGATAAGGAAAGAAAAGAACGATCGTACACAACAGTTAGCACAAGGTTGAGGAGATATTGAAGAAAGAAGCTGAGTTCACGATGACCGTGCTTCACGTCTGAGCTACTCAGCATAGCAGTAGAAGGTAGTAAGACCGAAGTCTCCTGGTCAGAAGATTTTTTTCTTTTGCGAACATTCCATTGCCCGTATGCTTTAAGCTTTAGCCGTTGACCCAATGAAATTATGGAGGTTGAGACTTCGAGGCCCGGGAAGTGATTTCCGAAGGTTCTCCTCCGGGAATTCCATTTATGTATTTGTTTGTGAAGCCGAATTATGTAATTGTTGTCCTGATATGCCCGAAATGGATACACTAGCATGGCGCCTAACGTAAAAGGGGCAGGTTCTAAATCTACGCCACGTTACTAATATGTTGCCGAACGAGGAAGGGACAGGTTTCATACCCGTGTTGCGGTAGATTTTAAATATCTTCGCAACACAAGGCCCCTACAATATTTGCACATTTGAACTGTTGATAGTGTTAATTTTGTTTCACAAATATATTGCACGATATTAAGGCATGCGTTTGAATACCGCTACTGTAAAAGGTAACAAACCTAGGCCTACAACGGTCAACGAATCGCTGGCGTCTCATTCCTTGGAGGATGGAGGTAATAATAATGAACTTGTAATTCTCGCTTTATTGCAACAGGATTTACAACCATTAAAAGCGGAGAATGAGGTTTTAAAGGAGAAGGTAAGTTTACTGGAACCGAAAGTATCGGTACCAGTAAACACTAAGAACACAGGTGGCTCCGTGAATTCTAGCGCGTGGTGTCAAGTTGCTTCACATTCTAGGAGGAAAAGTGTACAGTTAAATAAGGACAACTTTGTAATTGACACAAAAATAGATTTTCAGCCCTGAGGGAAGTGAGCGATACACAACGATTTATCCGCGTGGGAAGCAGTCAAACGTATAGCGCAAAATCCGATACGAGAAGCGGCAAATTTATTCCTAAAATCCCACACAGTGCACCGGCGAAAGTGTCGAACATTCTTATATTTGGTGATAGCCAGGCGAGGGGAATTGAGGAGAAAATGAACAATGAAGATATTGCAGCATCGGCCGCCATCTATCCTGGGGCCCCATTTAAGAAGGTATTGGAAAACACGGAACAGGCAGCAAGAAATCTCGGAAGTCGTGATGCAGTAGTGATAATCGGCGGGACGAATGACGTAGCTCAAAACGAATGTCATTTATCAGCTTGAATGTACACTAGAGCTGCTCGACTAAGTGGTACGTTCCGAGCTGTCAGCGGAGAGATGGCTTGGAATGACATTAGTAGACGAATAAGTTTGAATGGCGTTTATAAAAGTAGGAAAGATCGCAATATGAAGATAAAGTTGGAATTCAAGAGGACAAACTGGGGCAAATATTCGATTATAGGAAGGGGAGTTAGGGATTGGAATAACTTACCAAGGGAGACGTTCAATAAATTTCCAATTTCTTTGAAATCATTTAGAAAAAGACTAGGAAAGCAACAGATACGGAATCTGCCACCTGGGCGACTGCCCTAAATGCAGATCAGTATTGATTGATTGAAAAAATGCTGACCCACACTAACATCTTTGTAGTGAACGTGCCCCACAGGCATGATTTGATTAGAGACTCGTGTGTGAACATTGAAGTGGACAAAGTTAATACAGATATGGTTAAAATTTGTAAATATTTTAGTAATACACAGCTAAATGATAGCAGCAGTTTCGACAGACACTGTTACACAAAGCATGGCCTTCATCTACACAATTCAGGTAAATGAAAGATAGCAAATATTGTTCTAGATTTTATTAATCTTAAGATATGTACTGTAAAACAGGCAACTCCCTTGAGTTATAATACTGACCAGGAAAACTTATAGAAAGAGCCAGCTGTACTTCAAGCTGGCTAAGTCAACTAGAAAATGAAACTCATGAAAGTAAGGAATTTCAAGTTACCCAATTGCAACAGTTAAGTTTTAGGGAGGAAGGGGGCCTGAGTTTGCTCTTCGTAAACTGTCAGAGTGTAGTAAATAAACAATTAAAATTCGGTACATTGATGGAGTCTTATGAGACTGATGTTGTGATAGGAGTGAAATCATGGTTGAGAGAAGGGATGGGTAATAGAGAAGTATTTTCAGAAGGGTATACAGTCTATCGTAGAGACCGAGGAGATAAAAAGGGAGGGGATCTTTATTCTGGTGAAGGGAACTTCTTGTTCACATGACGGGTTTACTGATGAAAGGGATTAAATATTAGGTATAAAATTAGTTTGTGATAATATGAGGGAGGTGGGAATTATAGGAACATTCAGGCCTGGAAGTATTTCAGAAAATAATATATTATACTCATAAAAACAATAATAATGATATGGTAATAATTGGGGGAGATCTAAACTTGCCTTAAGTTGAATGGAATGGAGTTGCAAGTGAAGCCCATGAACATAAACTGGCAAATACGTTAATTTGGGATGGAGGATTTACACAAGTAGTACAAGAACCGATTCATCTCAATAACTTACTAGATGTATTCTTGGTTAAACCATGGGAAATTGTAGATAAAACTGAAGTAATTGAAGGAATAGGTGACCATAAGGATGTAGTAATGGATGTAGGACTGCTACCAAAAAGGCTTAATAAGAGGTTCACACAAGACAAGAAATTGTACAGACAAACTAAAGTTGATGAATTTGAGACTTACCTTAACTCACAATTCAGTGAAGGGATAAGTGAAGGGGGTAATGGGGATACACTTTGGGCTAAATTTAAAGGAATCATTTGGGAAGGAGAGAAGAGATTTGTACCTGTTAAGAAGGGTAAAATGACCTCAGACCCTGTTTATTATACATGGGAAATAAGAAAATTAAGAAGAAAATATAGAATAGTAAACAGGAAAATTAAAGAGAGTAGGGAGAGTAGATAAACTAGAAAACAGCTAATGTGGGAACTGAATAGAGTGAAAAAGGAAGCAAAAGAGAATTAAACGAATGGCATACTTCAAGAGGGCAATGGCCACAAAGGGAAATGTGAAAACGTGTATTCATATATCAGGAATCAAAAAGGAAAAGGAATCCAAATTCCTACAATGGTAGGAGAAGGGAGTGAATATTATTTAACAGATACTGAGAAAGCAAACCTATTTAGTAGGGAATTCAGAAATTCAGTAGAAGATTGTCAGGAGATGGAAACTGAAACAGAAGATAGAGAGGGAGAGACAGAGAGGGAAACAAAAAGCTTCTAATTCACAAATGAAGTTATTTTCAGAGAAATCCATCTGCTTCAGCATGGAAAAGCAGCAGGAAATGATCAAATTACTGGGGAGGTATTAAAGGCAGTGGGGTGGTACATAGTGCCTTATTTAAAATTTCTCTTTGACTATGTCATAAATAATAGTGTAATACCAAAGGAATGGAAGGAATCTATAATAATACCAATTTATAAAGGAAAGGGTGATAGAAGGAAACCAGAGAACTACAGACCAATCAGCCTGACCAGTACAGTTTGTAAAATACTGGAGAGTTTAATATCAAAGTACATCAGAGGGATATGTGATGATAAAAATTGGTTCATGAGGAGCCAGTATGCATTTAGAAAGAAATTTCCTTGTGAGGCACAACTGGTGGGATGTCAGCGGGACATATCAGATCCATTGGATTCAGGAGGCCAGTTAGATTGCATAGCCATAGATCTTTCCAAAGCCTTTGATAGAGTGGAACATGGAATATTATTAAAGAAATTGGAGGGAATAGGATTGGATGTAAGGGTTGCATGTTGTATAAAAACATTTCTAAATTCAAGGCTTCAGAAAGTTAAAATAGGAAATAATATATCACAGGAAGAGAAAGTTTGGAAGGGAATCACACAGGGTAGTATAATCGGTCCATTACTTTTCTTAATATACGTAAATGATTTAGGGAATAATATAACATCAAAAATAACATTGTATGCAAATTACATAACTGTTTATAGGGAAATAAATAACATTGAGGATTGTTCAGAATTACAAAGGGACCTTGAAAGTATCCAACAGTGGGTTGAAGAAAATAGTATGAAGATTAATGGAGGCAAATCAACTGTTACAACTTTTACAAACAGGAGCTTTAAAACTGAATTTGAATATACTTTTGATGAGGTAGTTATCCCAAAAGATGGCAAGTGCAAATATTTAGGTGTGAGATTTGAAAGTAATTTGCACTGGAAGGGTCATGTTGATGACATTGTTGGGAAAGCATACAGATTATTACAAGTCATATTGAGGCTACTTAAAGGATGCAACAAAGAGTTAAAAGAAAATGTTACTTGAGTATGGTTCGTCCATTATTGGAATATGCAAACAGTGTTTGGGATCCTCACCAAGAATACCTAATAAAAGAAATAGATAGTTTGCAGAGGAAAGCAGCGAGATTTTTAACAGGGGATTTCAGGAGAAAGAGTAGTGTATCAGAAATGTTAAAGGAACTTGGGTGGGAAACTTTAAGTAAGAGAAGGGAGAAAACTAGACTTATAGGATTATATAGAGCCTATACAAGAGAAGAAGCATGGGGAGATATCCGTGAGAGGCTTCAGTTGGAAAATAATTGTATCGGCAGGACTGGCCACAAATATAAAATTAGAAGAAATTTTAGCAGAAGCGATTGGGGTAAATTTTCATTCATTGGGAAGGGTGTGAAGGAGTGGAACAGTTTACCAGGGGTAGTGTTTGATCCTTTTCCAAAATCTGTACAGATATTCAAGAAGAGAATAATCAGCAACAGAGAAAATAAATGAAGTGTTAGAATGCATTCGACCAGTGCAGGTTAATGTAAATAAAAATATATGTGATTAAATTAATTCCATCCCCTGGTCTAAGGAGTATGGACAGCCCATGTAGGGGACTGCCTGTAGAGGTGAAGTACAGTAGGGACTTTGAGGGCCCTGGGACCGCTACGGTAGCTGTGAAGACCCTTCAGGAACTCTGAAAAGGGGTGGCAAAACGGGCTCTGGTTAAGACGCAGCAGGTTGTTATGCTACTTAGGTTCCAGAACGGGTAAAAGAATAAATAAATAAATAAATAAATAAATAAATTAATAAATAAATAAATAAATAAATAAATAAATAAATAAATAAATGCAATGTAAATATTAAGCTTATACCAGTTGTATAGTATCATTTGAAGTAATTCCACATACTGTATATCAGTTGACTATATTTGTAAGTAGTACAGGAGATATTATAAGTAGAATTTTGTAAATAATAACAATTTATTAAGGATGAGCTGTGTGTTTAATAGAAAAATTGTTAGCGTAAATTTTATTATAGGAAAACTTTCTTCTCTTGTTAATTTAATATTTAGTGCTTGACAATAATGTATTTTAGTGTACCATTTGCCACCGCGGTAGACACCTCATTTGAAAATAAAGGGATTTTGATTTGATTTAATACCCAAAATAAAGTAGTAATGCAGCTTCGGTATGGTTGAAACTAAATGGATGGAAATCTTGAATTTATTCCGAATAATATTTTTTATAGTAAAGAGGAATACGTAGTCTAGTGTGTGAATACAGTGTTCATAGCAAATAAGTATGTTGGATGGTGTGCTTAAGCCACAGCCTGAGACAATGATATCACACGTAATGAGTGACAGAAATATATTAAACTACAGTCATATGATAGGTAGAAGAATGGAAGAATCTTTTCTCCAGATTAAATGGAAAAGTACACGATAGTCACTCAAAATTACAATAGACCCAATAAAATTATGGAGTTTGAAATTCCAGGGAAACAATAAAATGATTCTCCCAAAATTGAGGATGAAGTAACTAAGAAGAATTCTTTAAATTCTGCTAGTTACGGCTCTAAGCCAAAGGTGATGCATTATAGCAAGTTTAGGGAACATATCCCATTGTAAGGATTTAGATGTCCTGATTAAGAGGGGATGCCTCATCCCGTTACTCTTAAACTTGTTATGATAAACAGTGTGATGTTGACATCTCGTAGACGGGTAATTATCTGCAGAAGCATTTTACCAATCTTGAACTGATGATATCCAATATTTATTAAATATACTATGTTTCGATATATGTGAATTATTGAGCCCAGTACAGGTCGCGAATTTCAGCAACTTTATTTTATAAAAGGCTAATTTAAAATCATTTAATGAATATATCGGGACATTATGATTGATAAGTTATACGCGTACTGAGATAATCACTAATAATTATTAGGAGGCGTGATACGGCTGTTTTGAAGCTTGTTTCGATGTCATTTGATTATATTTTTCAAAAACACGCCTAATCAAAATAGGAATATTTAAGTCATGGTTTGGAAATAGTGTGGTTTGCTCGATTTTGGGGGTACAGATTCTCAAAATAGTGTTGTAATGGATGCGCAAGCAGTGAAGGGTATGATGGACAAGTTAATGGCGGAACAGAGGGCCCATAGTAAAAGGCGGGAGGAACTTTTAATGGAACGTTTCCATGGGCAGGATCAGGCCAATACAGATATTACAGAACGTTTTAATCAAATGAAGGAACGTGTCAAACAGGCAAACGCAGAGATTAAAGAACGTTTTGACCAGGCCAATACAGACCTTAGAGAATATTTTGAGCAGGCCGACACAGACATTAAAGAATAGTTTGTTCAGGTAAAGGCAGATACTCAGGAACGGTTCAATAAAATAGGTGCGTGTCTTAATCACCAAACTGAACAGGTAAGATGTCTCACTAAACGTACAGACGATCAGGAAGCGTTTTATAAAGCACAGGCCGTAGAATATAACACTCGTATCCATACTGTAACGGAAAAACTAGAAGTACATGCCGTAATGAACAGATGGCGAGACCGCATAAAGGAAGATGTTAGAAAGCATGGTCAATTGCAGGAATTAGCTGAGAAGACTGATAAAGGGAGTCAGAAGGCCCATAAAGCATGTATAAAGATGGACATATATAATTAATGGATTAGGGAGCTCAAAATGAGGTGGAGAACCTCAAAGTACAGAACACCGCTATTATCGTTCCTATCATGTGTCCATTACCTGCTACATTCCTGGGAATTCTCCTTGTTACATCATTTCTTCATTATAACGACTCATGATTGGATAAGTTTCACCTTAAACAACCATATCAACGGCTCATAATACATAGTTCGCTTCTGTATAGCTTGCCACGGTATCTTTCTCTTCAACAGGTCCTACAATGTGGCAATAATTAAATAAATTAATCAATACATTGGTGACTCTTTTTCTTTGCTCGATACCTACATTTCGAGCTTCAACACTGGACTGCCAATTAAGTAGTGTGCGTTATCGGAAAATTTCTTACTCTCCCGCGGTGTCTTTCTCTTCGTCGAGCTTGACATTGTGGTGCTAAATAATATTGCCTTAGGCGGTCCTTTACTTGACGTTCCCGCGGTGTCTTTCTCTTTAATCGCCTCACGTTAGTGCGACATTTAACTTGCTATTGGCGACCATTTCTAGTACCTTTCTCATTAATTGCCCCACGATTGGGCAACCATTTTAACTTGCACCCGCCTATCGAGCGGTCAGTGACAAGTTCTCCCGGTAACTCAATTTCTTCTCAGGGTATTCTATCTATCGCTCATAAAATCTGTGATTTTATATGGGTTTGTTTTTACGTGGTTTCGCAAGTGACTCGGTCTGTTGAGATGCACATCATGGGAATACCTATACGCTCAAGTAAGGACCTGTGGCCGAAAACCTCAAAAAGAATCTCTTTCTTTTTGTCAAACTCATCAATTACTTATATCTACAAAACTTATTAGCTAACTCACAAACTAGCCGTTACCCAAAAGGAATTCAAAACACAGGCACTTTCTAAAAGAAAAATATAAGAAAATTTATTGAATAAATCATGTTCAATGTAAGTTAATGTGAATTCTGGGTAGTATTATCTTAATAATATTTCAGCATAAAGGATTAGAGTCAGCGCTGGCTCAAATAAAAGTAAAATAATTAAGCTTTAAATTATTTACATTCTTTCTCATTTAATGTTCAAGTTCATATTAGTTATTTACTTCTATATTCGTAGCCATGTTCCGAAGTGTATTTGATTTACTCAAATTATATTCAAGAGATCACTGAGAAATTACGGTCTCCATATAAATACTCGTTGTGAATACCGTCACGATAACTATATTAATTATTCTCACCACATTTAAGTCATGTCACTGTGACAAAAATGGATGGTTTGCTAAATTGAAACGTAATAAAAATTAAATGGGATAAAGTCAGATTGCGAATGTAAATCTGATCATATCTTTATGTATGTATCTCCCAAACAAACTCTTGCGTGAGTATGAAATCGTAAAACTGCTCTCAAAATTTCCCATTCATAAATCTGAACTCTGATTATTTGGTCACTCATCTTGAATACGCATAAATAACAACTTACGGGCTAAGACAATACTTACCTAGAGCCTACGACATATGGCTCCTAACTAATCATTATTATATTCTTTATATTTAAAACACTTCAATTGAAATCATATCTGCGTGAAAAGAAATGAACATCTATCTAACTGTTCAAATAGTTTCCGATCCACACACTCCTCCACCAACGGCTCAATGTGCTTTAGCTAACTGCTCTTACTCAATATCTCTCATGTGTACGAGCCACACAACTCGTATGGACAATACAGAATGAAATTAATACGTATTATATTGAAACGTCACCGCACCAAAGAATATCACATGTATACTTAGTCATGAGCCTAGTAAACTGTATGTTAAAGAACTCTCTTGTACTCGGTACATGCCATTTACTAATGTCAGATAAAAACTGTCACGATTCACAATTCTACCATAATACATGTCAATCTTACCTTAAAATGGTCATCTGCGCGATATTCACACTTTGACATATTCTTTCCATTTGACACAGAAACTCACCTCATGTAAATCTATCACAACGTTTCCTCGGCGAATAGCAACTCCTTCTCTTACCGCAGAATATAAACAAACATCTGTATTTCAAGTATTCCTTAATATGCTCCAAGAAATAACCACATTTCATCACCATTCCAATATACATTATCATACCACCGGCATACTTATTGCCGTATGCATATAGCCGATTACACCCAAAACTATATGCCAAACATTTCAGAATTGCCTTACAATAAACGCATTTTAATAACCTCTTATCTTAAAAATAGCAGTTTGAGTTCAATGCCCTCTTTCCATGAAGAAAGAAATACGTAACATAACTATATTCATCTGTGTCGCGCAGGTAAATTCGTGACGTAATCTTTGGACAAGAAAACGAGATTAATCGAAGTTTCACTAGTTATATAGACTCATAGCTATTAGGTCTTCATAAGAAACACTTCTGTCATTTACTCATGCTAGTGTCTACTGTATGTATGCAAGTGCGGTAGCCTGTATATGATATAACAGAATTCTAATTCTACACTGACATCTTATCTTATTGCCTTAAATATCTCACACTTCACTTTATGTTTCACACACGTTCTTAATTAATTCATAAATATCACCAATTATTCAGCACATGTCGAAGTTAGAGTGAGGGTGTAGATTACAAGAAACTACTCTACTAAAAAATGTATGGACTTAGCTCGTCAGATCCTACTTTTGGTCTGGTTGTCGCTCCATTCCTAGGTTGTGGTTAGACCCTCTGTTAGGATCTGGATCTCCGGTTGGATAACGTCTTCCCGGTCATCAGCTGGTCATATGGCTGGTCGGTCTAATTCTCATCATCCGGTCCTCTGGCTGGTCGGTCTAATCCTCATCATCCGATCCTCTGGCTGGCCGGTCCAATCATCATCAGCTGGTCCTCTGGCTCGCCGGTGCCTATCCCCAGTTCAGTCCATCATGTAGATTTAGCAAGCAGTCATCATTCCAAATCTGCAGTCAACGTAGAAAATTCCTTTTGCGGAGCAATCAGTCATGATATATTCCATAGTTCTACTGCTATTCTAAACGACGAAGTTTTCTTCGGTTGGCATAAGTTCTCCGTATATAGATATTAAGTTTATAACCACAGGGGTAACTTTCTTCTCATACGAAATTATCAGTTCTGCAATATGGTGTATCCTTTTTCTTCAATCGCAGAGTGGCTGCTCACCGGATCCACGTCAGACGTATCTCACCACGAATTGCTTATTTCTATAATATTTCGTCTCTTTTATAACATACGCCGGTGAATTATTTTATCAGATGTTATCGCCGATTGTAGAAAAGTCAATATCTTCCTCAGGAGTTTAGGATAATCTTCAAATGTAAAGCTTGGCTTGTATTTGCGTCTTACTTCTGCAGTTGAAATTTTTAGAGTATATCTTTAAACAATCATTCCGGTGCTATATTTTTTCAAAACAATTCAAAATGAGCCTCTACTGTCTTGCAGTGTCTTCCAAATCAGTCCGTTCCGTGACGTGCATGGTCTCCTATATGCCGTACTAATAAGAAGTTCATTGCCTTAATAGATCGCATTGGCCATACCTTCCTACGCCGCCATTTTGTAAATGGTCTACGAGATGCGAACGGGCACAATATTATTCAGTTCGTTGGAAACAAATTGGAGAAAGAAGACGTCAATAAAATGATACGTCAGAACGTAATCGGAAAACCGGTAAATAAAGGAAAGTCTCACCCCAGCTCAGCACTCCAAGCAAGTTACGCACTTGAGAAGACCATTGTCATGAAGGGGGCTGAAGAAAGAGAAAGTAGTTGTGCCGCATGCCCGGAATAAAAGACAAAGGATATTCAGCTTAAGACCTTATTCCTTAGAAGTAAGGTCTTGTGAACAAAAGGAAGGGTTTGTATGCTAATGACGAGTTACGACCCGAATGGAAATGTGTATTGTGTGCATACAGTATAATATTAAGGCAATCTATATGATAGGAATAAAATTAAGTATGAGTCACGGAGGTAGTTTAAATCCTGAAGCAACTGAATACTTCGCGGGAGGCGGACCTATAAGAAAAAAACGTAATGCGTTACTGATAGAGAACCGCGTGATGTCGTAGATGATATTGAAGATAATGAAGAATTTCCTAAGATTAACTTATTATGGAATGAAGAAGATATGTGCGACGTGAATGATGATGATGATGAATTTACAGACGAGGATGAGTGCAGGGAATGTGAAGGAAAAGGGAATCTCAAAATACAAGACGTAAGGTAATGCATGAAAACATCACGCTTCGAAAATATCAGGACTCTATGAGACTGAATAATTCGCAACGAAGTTGAAAAAGAAAAATTCCTAATTTCATGATTTTTCTTAGTCGGAGCGGAGAAAGGATGTAACCGTTCATCACTATGCCATAGGCATGTTATTAGGTTTATTCAATCACATATGCCGTTTTCCGCAACATTCTGCGACATATAATGTCGTAATTAGCAGTCTACGTGCCAAACCTGGATGTGAGTTGCGATACGCAGACCAGAAGGAAGCAGATTTCTAGGCTGTATTGAGAAAAGGATAGGGTATTGCTACGGAACCTTGATATCGTGCTCTCACTCTGTACGAGAGAGGAGGAGAGATGACGCGACGCATGGAAATGTATGTTGTCAGAGAGTGGGGTGAACTATGGTGTGTTAACCCCCAAGAAATAATAATCCTTACTTATTCAACACCGCATTCATTGGTGCCAATTCACCATATTTAGCTAAGAAGATTGAGAGAAGAACAACTTTGTCTGAGATAATCTATGGAAATTTATAAAACAGGTCTCATTCGAAACAACGTATTTGATGCATATAAATGCAATACTTTAAGAATTGATCGATAATGTGGTACGCAGACTAAAGATGACTGCCAAGATCTGGCAACGTGAGGAATAAAGTGGGATGTCTTGCGAGATGAACCAGACGCTTTCGAGATTGTGAACGACCCGCTGATCGTATTAATTCAAAATTAGATAAGTATAAAACAGGGGCCATGAGCTGTAATTCGATTGCTTTCACGTCGCTTAATGATTCCGTTTGCCGGAGCTCAATTTCGATTAGGGGCGTGGTCTATCTCCTCCCCAACCAATCAGCCCAGATACTATAAATAAGACTCGGACTTAGATGCAGTACTTACGTGTCAGTAATGAACAGTAGTGTAAATTGGACAGTTCGGGCGCCTCCTCCTCCTCCCGCGGCGCGGGAAATTTGAATTCCGGCGGGAAATTAGAATTTTGGCGGGAGATTTGAATTTTGGCGGGAGATTTGAATTTGTAAACAAAGCCACGTGCTTTTTGACAGCTGTCATCGACAACAACGCATCGCTAACCTCACTGCTGCCATCTTGACGGGCCTAAACCTCAGTAGTGCCAACTTAACCTAACTAGCGTGAGGTAAACTAAGCCACGTGTTTTTTGACAGCCACGTGCTTTTTGACAGACAACAGCGCATCGCTAACCTCAGTACTGCCATCTTGACGGGCCTAAACCTCAGTAGTGCCAACTTAACCTAACTAGCGCGAGGTAAACAAAGCCACGTGCTTTTTGACAGCCACGTGCTTTTTTGACAGCTGTCATCCGCCATCTTTAAACTACAGAGCACTGTGCTGCCCTCTTTATCGTAGTAGATGTAAAATTCGTCACCTGTCATCGGCAGTGCTGCCATCTTGGCGGGCCTAAACCTTAGTGCTACCAACTTAACCTCACTAGCGTGAGATAAACAAATCCACGTGCTTTTTGACAGCTGTCATCCGCCATCTTTAAACCACAGAGCACTGTGCTGCCCTCTTTATCGCAGTAGCTGCAAATTCGTCACCCGTCATCCGCAGTGCTACCATCTTAACGGGCCTAAACCTTAGTGCTACCAACTTAACCTCACTAGCGCGAGATTAGAATCGGTAAACAAATCCACGTGCTTTTTTGACAGCTGTCATCCGCCATCTTTAATCTATAGAACACAGTGGTGCTCTCTTTAGGTACTTACCTTTGAAATGTGGTGGCGGATAATTTGAAAAATGCTTTTTGACAGCAGACATCTTTGAGCACCGTGCTGCCCTCTTTAGCTAGATACCTTTGAAATGTGGTGGCAGGCAATTCCACATGACAGCAGCCATCTTTAATCAAAAGAGCACCGTGCTGCCCTCTATGTGGTGGCGGCAAATTCTACATGCTCTTGTTTGGAAACAAACTCACGCGCTTTTTTGACAGCCGTCATCCGCCATCTTTAATCAACAGAGCACAGTGCTGCCCTCTTTAGCTAGATACCTTTGAAATGTGGTGGCGGCGACTTCCACGTGCTCTTGTTTGGAAACAAAGCTATGTGCTTTTTTGACAGCTGACATCCACCATCTTTCATCTATAGAGCACAGTGCTGCCCTCTTTAGCTACTTACCTTTGAAATGTGGTACGTCACAGCTGTCATCCGCAGTGCTGCCATCTTAACGGGCCTAAACCTTAGTGCTACCAACTTAACCTTACTAGCGCCAGATTTGAATCGATAAACAAATCCACGTGCTTTTTTGACAGCTGTCATCCACCATCTTTAATCCATAGAGCACAGTGGTGCCCTCTTTAGCTACTTACCTTTGAAATGTGGTGGTGGATAATTTGAAAAATGCTTTTTGTTAGCAGCCATCTTTAATCCAGAGAGCACAGTGCTGCCCTCTTTAGCTAGATACCTGTGGTTGCAGGCAATTCCACGTGACAGCAGCCATCTTTAATCAAGAGGGCACCGTGCTGCCCTCTTTGTGGCGGTGGTAAATTCCACGTGCTTTACAAACTCACGTGCTTTTTTCTGACAGCTGTCATCCGCCATCTTGCATCACAAACCTCAGTGCTGCGCTCTTTAGCTAGTTACCTTCGAAATGTGGTGGCGGCAATTTGAAAAATTCTATGTGCTCTTGTTTAGTAAACAAAGCCACGTGCTTTTTTGACAGCTGTCATCCACCATCTTTAATCAATAGAGCACTGTAATGCTATCATGCGGGCAATTTCGTCAGCTGTCATCCGCCATCCTTAATCTACAGAGCACAGTGCTGCTCTCTGTAGTAGCGGGCAATTTGAAAAGTTCTGTTAGCTGTCATCCGCCATCTTTAATCAAGAGAGCACCGTGCTGCCATCTTTAGCTAGAAACCTTTGAAATGTGGTGGCGGCAAATTGAAAAATTCCACGTGCTCTTGTTTAGTAAACAAACTCACGCGCTTTTTGTCAGCTGTCATCCGCCATCTAACATCGCAAACCTCAGTGCTACACTCTTTAGTTGAAAAATGGTGGCGGATAATTTAAAAAGAAAAATTCTACATCAGCCATCTCTCGGCGCTAATTGCACAAGATGGTGGCTATACATGATTCCTTAAAGGTGCTTATGCAAGATGGCCGCTACACATAGGTTCTTATGAGATGCCCTTGGGATGCTTGCGCAAGATGGCGGTTATACAAGGCTCCTTATGAGTCGCCCTAGAGATGCTTGCGCAAGATGGCGGTTGCTCTTATGAGGCGGCTTAAGGGTCCTTGCACAAGATGGCTAGAGATGCCCTAAGGATGCTTGCGCAAGATGGCGGATGCAAGATGGCGGCTATACACGACTCCTTATGAGACGCCTTAAGGGTGCCTGCGCAAGATGGCTGCTGCTCTTATGAAGAAGGCTAGCTTAGAGGCTAACGTGTCCTGCTAGTTCGATTCATTAAATTTGGGGCTTAAATGCATAATGTTAAATATCTCGAAAACGGTGCATCGTAGAGCAAAACGGACAAAATTTTTCTACCCAATAACTCGGTTCGCAGTATGGGGAGCAAGAAAAACATAGTCTAATGATGAGATCAACGGTTCGGCTCTAACTTAGGTCCTTTGGCATTAGCTCTGTTTCAGCTTGTAATGAAGCAAGTCTTCGTAACATTATCAGGTCTAGCTATGGTAGAGAGTATAACGTACCGTGCAGGTTCGATTCATTACATTTGGGGCTTAAATGCAAAATGTTAAATATCTCGAAAACGGACAAAATTTTTCTACCTGATACCTAGGTTTGCAGTATCAGGAACATGATAGCATAAGAAAAACATAGTCTAATGATGAGATCGACGGTTCGATTCCTACTTAGGCCCTTTGGCATTGTCAGCTATCTATTTCTACAAGATGGCGGCTATACATGTCTTCTTATGAGACAGCTTAAGAGCGCTTGCACAAGATGGCTGCTGCTCTTATGAGACGCCCTAGGGGTGCTTGCGGGAGGTAGCAGAGACAAGACGATGACTATACACAGCTGCTTATGATACAGCCTAGAGGTGCTTACACAAGATGGTGGCTGCTCTGATGAAGAAAGCTAGCTTTGCATCGTGCAGGTATTTTTACAGCACTAAACCTCATACCTTTGGAATGTGGTGGCGGGTAATTTGAAAAATTCGACGTGCTTTTTCATAAGCTGTTAAGGCCTCCTCTTATGTCAAGGCATAGCTCTATCGAACAAGTTTAAACCTGCAACGGAATAGCTAGAGTAAGCACGTGCTGCAGTGATGACGTCATTAAGCATGTTTAGACTTGCAAATCACAGAAGAAACGTAACAAGGCTGGAATCGAAAACTGCACTCTATGCCGTTAACTTTATCATGTGATCGGAACATTGACTGAAGTGTTTAGAACACTAAATAAGTAGAACCGAACACTGTACTCGATACAACATGTGTTTAGAACATGTCAGGTGATACCTTTGTTCTAAGAAGATTAGTTTACCGCACATTCCTTGTAGGGCTAATAGGCTAAGGGGCTAATGGGCAAAAGGGCTAATGGGCTAAAGGGCTAATGGGCTAAAGGGCTAAAGGGCTAAAGGAGCAACAACCTCATCGATTGCTATCAGCAAGAACGCTTGTACTTTGTTAAGTGTAGAAAATTAATCTTTATTTGTAAATGGTTTCATGTTCAGAACAAGGAATGGAACCTAGGTGTTACGTCTTACCTAATAAAATCCCCGAGGTGCGATGAGTTACGTTTTTCGAACTAGTGTTTGGAACAATGAACGTTTCAAGATGATAGCAGAGAGTTTAGCAATGTTCTGTTGTTGGATTATAAATTCCGCGCTACAACATGCATAAGGTGGCAGCCTTGAGGTTTACTGCCGTAAAGATGACAAGAGTGAGGTTAACAATGTTCCGTTGTTGGATTTTAAATTCCGCGCTGTAACATGCATAAGGTGGCAGCCTTGAGGTTTACCGCCGTAAAGATGGCAGCAGTGAGGTTAGCGACCCTCTATTGTCCTTCAAAGTGAGGTTAGGGTTCGTCAAGAAGACAGCTGTCAAAAAAGCACGTGGCTATGTTTACCAAACAAGAGCACGTGGTCGTGACGTCAAGGTCACGTGGTATGCTGCCTCAGCATGCAAAGTTCAATGTCTACACCTATGTAGTAAACATTCTGCTATGTTCACAAGATTTTTTATACATAACTATTCTTTATGCTTTAAGTTCATGCACATAGTCTATGCTAAGATAGCAGCACAAACACATGCGAACTTTGTACATTCTAATGGAATAAGTTTAGTACTGCGTGCATCATGGATACATGATGTGTACACGCATTTAAACATGGCTATACTTAATGCTGCTGCTTTGTTTACAAGATTTTTGTACATTGCAATTCTTTATGTTTTAAGTTCGTGCACACACAAGGGATAGTCGTACGCTCTGGCAGGAGAAGTTTAGTACGATATTCGATACATACATTATCGATAGGTGATGTGTACACGGTTTAGAACATAGCTCTTCTTTGTGCTTTAAGTTCATGCACATGGGTTAGGGATACACAAAAGCGATTGCTACATGGTCTAGCGGAAGAAGTCTGGTACGATAGTCGATGCATGTAAAATCGATAGGTTATGCTAAGATAGCAGCACACTTACACGTTTTTAGCACAATCTAGTGGAAAAAGTTCAGTATGATAGTCGTTTCGTGCAAAATCATTAGGTAATGTGTACACGCTTTGAAACAAGGCTGTTCTTTGTACTTTAAGTTCATGCGTACAGGTTATGCTATGATAGCAGCACGATCTAGCGCAAGAAGTTTAGTACGATATTTGATGCATGCAAAATCGGTAGGTGACGTGTACACGCTTTTAAACATGGTTATTCTTCGTACTTTAATTTCATGCGTATAGGTTAGGCTAGGATAGCAGCACAGTCTAGCGTAAGAAGTTTAGTACGAGAGTCGATGAATGCAAAATCGATAGGTGATGTGTACACGTTTTGAAACATAGCTATTCTTTGTACTTTAAGTTCATGCGTCTTAGTTATGCTAAGATAGCAGCGCAATCTACCTGAAGAAGTTTTGTACGAGAGTCGATACATGCAAAATTGATAGTTGATGCGTACACGCTTTGAAACCTGACTATTCATTGTACTTTAAGTTCATGGGTATAGGTTATGCTAAGATAGCAGCACAATCTAGCGGAAGAAATTTAGTATGATATTTGATGCATGCAAAATCAATAAGTAATGTGTACACATTTTGAAACATGGCTATTCTTCGTACTTTAAGTTCACGTGTATGAGTTATGATAAGATAGCAGCACAATCTAGCGGAAAAAGTTTAGTACGATATTTGTTGCATGCAAAGTCGATAGGTGGCGTGTACACGCTTTAAAACATGGTTATTCTTCGTACTTTAAGTTCATGCGTATAGGTTAGGCTAAGATAGCAGCACAATCTAGCGGAAGAAGTTTAGTACGAGAGTCGATGCTTGCAAAATCGATAGGTAATGTGTACACGCTTTGAGACATAGCTATTCTTTGTACGTTAAGTTCATGCGTCTTAGTTATGCTAAGATGGCAGCACAATCTACCTGCAGAAGTTTTGTACGAGAGTCGATACATGCAAAATCGATAGTTGATGTGTACACGCTTTGAAACATGACTATTCATTGTACTTTAAGTTCATGGGTATAGGTTATGCTAAGATAGCGGCACAATCTAGCGGAAGAAGTTCAATACGAGATTCGATGAATGCAAAATCAATAAGTAATGTGTGCACGATTTGAAACATGGCTATTCTTTGTACTTTAAGTTCATGTGTATAAGTTATGCTAAGATAGCAGCACAACCTAGCGGAAAAAGTTTAGTACGATATTTGTTGCATGCAAAGTCGATAGGTAATGTGTTCACGCTTTGAAACATGGCTATGCATTGTACTTGAAGGTCACGCGTATAGGTTATGCTAAGATAGCAGCACAATCTAGCGGAAGAAGTTTAGTACGAGAGTCGATGCATGTAAAATCGATAGGTAATAAGTACACGCTTTGAAACATGGCTATGCATTGTACTTTAATTTTATGGGTATAGGTTATGCTAAGATAGCAGCACGATCTAGCGGATGAAGTTTAGTTCGATGGTCGATGTATGTAAAATCGATAGGTGATGTGTACACGCTTTGAAACATGGCAATTCATTCTGCTGCTCTGTTCCTAAGACTTTTAAGCATAGCTAATTCTAATGCTGCTCCTAGCGACGTCGAGCTAAGGATTGATTACGTGACCGTGACGTCACGACCACGTGCTCTTGTTTGGTAAACATAGCCACGTGCTTTTTTGACAGCTCTCTTCTTGACGAACCCTAACCTCACTTTGAAGGACAATAGAGCGTCGCTAACCTCACTGCTTCCATCTTTACGGCGGTAAACCTCAAGGCTGACACCTTATGCATGTTACAGCGCGGAATTTAAAATCCAACAACGGAACATTGTTAACCTCACTCTTGTCATCTTTACGGCAGTAAACCTCAAGGCTGCCACCTTATGCATGTTGTAGCGCGGAATTTATAATCCAACAACAGAACATTGCTAAACTCTCTGCTATCATCTTGAAAAGTTCATTGTTCCAAACACTAGTTCGAAAAACGTAACTCATCGCACCTCGGGGATTTTATTAATTAAGACGTAACACCTAGATTCCATTCCTTGTTCTGAACATGAAACCATTTACAAATAAAGATTAATTTTCTACACTTAACAAAGTACAAGCGTTCTTGCTGATAGCGATCGATGAGGTTGTTGCTCCTTTAGCCCTTTAGCCCTTTAGCCCATTAGCCCTTTAGCCCATTAGCCCTTTTGCCCATTAGCCCCTTAGCCTATTAGCCCTACAAGGAATGTGCGGTAAACTAATCTTCTTAGAACAAAGGTATCCCCTGACATGTTCTAAACACATGTTGTATCGAGTACAGTGTTCGGTTCTACTTATTTAGTGTTCTAAACACTTCAGTCAATGTTCCGATCACATGATAAAGTTAACAGCATAGAGTGCAGTTTTCGATTCCAGCCTTGTTACGTTTCTTCTGTGATTTGCAAGTCTAAACATGCTTAATGACGTCATCACTGCAGCACGTGCTTACTCTAGCTATTCCGTTGCAGGTTTAAACTTGTTCGATAGAGCTATGCCTTGACATAAGAGGAGGCCTTAACAGCTTATGAAAAAGCACGTCGAATTTTTCAAATTACCCGCCACCATATTTCAAAGGTATGAGGTTTAGTGCTGTAAAAATACCTGCACGATGCAAAGCTAGTTTCTTCATCAGAGCAGCCACCATCTTGTGTAAGCACCTCTAGGCCGTATCATAAGCAGCTGTGTATAGTCATCGTCTTGTCGCTGCTACCTCCCCCAAGCACCCCTAGGGCGTCTCATAAGAGCAGCAGCCATCTTGTGCAAGCGCTCTTAAGCTGTCTCATAAGAAGACATGTATAGCCGCCATCTTGTAGAAATAGATAGCTGACAATGCCAAAGGGCCTAAGTAGGAATCGAACCGTCGATCTCATCATTAGACTATGTTTTTCTTATGCTATCATGTTCCTGATACTGCAAACCTAGGTATCAGGTAGAAAAATTTTGTCCGTTTTCGAGATATTTAACATTTTGCATTTAAGCCCCAAATGTAATGAATCGAACCTGCACGGTACGTTATACTCTCTACCATAGCTAGACCTGATCATGTTACGAAGACTTGCTTCATTACAAGCTGAAACAGAGCTAATGCCAAAGGACCTAAGTTAGAACCGAACCGTTGATCTCATCATTAGAGTATGTTTTTCTTCCTCCCCATACTACGAACCGAGATACTGGGTAGAAAAATTTTGTCCGTTTTGCTCTACGATGCACCGTTTTCGAGATATTTAACATTATGCATTTAAGCCCCAAATTTAATGAATCGAACTAGCAGGACACGTTAGCCTCTAAGCTAGCTTTCTTCATAAGAGCTGCAGCCATCTTGCGCAAGCATCTCTAGGGCGTCTCATAAGGAGCCTTGTATAACCGCCATCTTGCGCAAGCATCCCAAGGGCATCTCATAAGAACCTATGTATAGCGGCCATCTTGCATAAGCACCTTTAAGGAATCATGTATAGCCACCATCTTGTGCAATTAGCGTCGAGAGATGGCTGATGTAGAATTTTTCTTTTTAAATTATCCGCCACCATTTTTCAACTAAAGAGTGTAGCACTGAGGTTTGCGATGTTAGATGGCGGATGACAGCTGACAAAAAGCGCGTGAGTTTGTTTACTAAACAAGAGCACGTGGAATTTTTCAATTTGCCGCCGCCACATTTCAAAGGTTTCTAGCTAAAGATGGCAGCACGGTGCTCTCTTGATTAAAGATGGCGGATGACAGCTAACAGAACTTTTCAGATTGCCCGCTACTACAGAGAGCAGCACTGAGCTCTGTAGATTAAAGATGGCGGATGACAGCTGACGAAATTGCCCGCATGATAGCATTACAGTGCTCTATTGATTAAAGATGGTGGATTACAGCTGCCAAAAAAGCACGTGGCTTTGTTTACTAAACAAGAGCCCATAGAATTTTTCAAATTGCCGCCACCACATTTCGAAGGTAACTAGCTAAAGAGCGCAGCACTGAGGTTTGTGATGCAAGATGGCGGATGACAGCTGTCAGAAAAAAGCACGTGAGTTTGTAAAGCACGTGGAATTTACCGCCGCCACAAAGAGGGCAGCACGGTGCCCTCTTGATTAAAGATGGCTGCTGTCACGTGGAATTGCCTGCCACCACAGGTATCTAGCTAAAGAGGGCAGCACTGTGCTCTCTGGATTAAAGATGGCTGCTAACAAAAAGCATTTTTAAAATTATCCACCACCACATTTCAAAGGTAAGTAGCTACAGAGGGCACCACTGTGCTCTATGGATTAAAGATGGTGGATGACAGCTGTCAAAAAAGCACGTGGATTTGTTTATCGATTCAATTCTCGCGCTAGTAAGGTTAAGTTGGTAGCACTAAGGTTTAGGCCCGTTAAGATGGCAGCACTGCGGATGACAGCTGCGACGTACCACATTTCAAAGGTAAGTAGCTAAAGAGGGCAGCACTGTGCTCTATAGATGAAAGATGGTGGATGTCAGCTGTCAAAAAAGCACATAGCTTTGTTTCCAAACAAGAGCACGTGGAAGTCGCCGCCACCACATTTCAAAGGTATCTAGCTAAAGAGGGCAGCACTGTGCTCTGTTGATTAAAGATGGCCGATGACGGCTGTCAAAAAAGCGCGTGAGTTTGTTTCCAAACAAGAGCATGTAGAATTTGCCGCCACCACATAGAGGGCAGCACGGTGCTCTCTTGATTAAAGATGGCTGCTGTCATGTGGAATTGCCTGCCACCACATTTCAAAGGTATCTAGCTAAAGAGGGCAGCACGGTGCTCAAAGATGGCTGCTGTCAAAAAGCATTTTTCAAATTATCCGCCACCACATTTCAAAGGTGAGTAGCTAAAGAGAGCACCACTGTGCTCTATAGATTAAAGATGGCGTATGACAGCTGTCAAAAAAGCACGTGGATTTGTTTACCGATTCTAATCTCGCGCTAGTGAGGTTAAGTTGGTAGCACTAAGGTTGAGGCCCGTTAAGATGGTAGCACTGCGGATGACGGGTGACGAATTTGCAGCTACTGCGATAAAGAGGGCAGCACAGTGCTCTGTGGTTTAAAGATGGCGGATGACAGCTGTCAAAAAGCACGTGGATTTGTTTATCTCACGCTAGTGAGGTTAAGTTGGTAGCACTAAGGTTTAGGCCCGCCAAGATGGCAACACTGCCGATGACAGGTGACGAATTTTACATCTACTACGATAAAGAGGGCAGCACAGTGCTCTGTAGTTTAAAGATGGCGGATGACAGCTGTCAAAAAAGCACGTGGCTGTCAAAAAGCACGTGGCTTTGTTTACCTCGCGCTAGTTAGGTTAAGTTGGCACTACTGAGGTTTAGGCCCGTCAAGATGGCAGTACTGAGGTTAGCGATGCGCTGTTGTCTGTCAAAAAGCACGTGGCTGTCAAAAACACGTGGTTTTGTTTACCTCACGCTAGTTAGGTTAAGTTGGCACTACTGAGGTTTAGGCCCGTCAAGATGGCAGCAGTGAGGTTAGCGATGCGTTGTTGTCGATGACAGCTGTCAAAAAGCACGTGGCTTTGTTTACAAATTCAAATCTCCCGCCAAAATTCAAATCTCCCGCCAAAATTCAAATTTCCCGCCGGAATTCAAATTTCCCGCGCCGCGGGAGGAGGAGAAGGCGCCCGAACTGTCCAATTTACACTACTATGAACTATGGATATCAGTGTAATAAGTGCTGTGTCAAGGAAAAACATATCAGTGCGGTGTAAATATCGCGAAATAAGCCGTGTGGTACGAGATAGAGTACAGTGGTGATCAATAGAAGTCTTATCTTAACATTTAATCCTTTAAATATAGACGTCAGTCAGTGACGGCTTATGATGCAATCAGAGAAAGGGAAAACGCATCAGGTTGTTTAGAAGTAGTGAGACAGCCGATTATATTCAGTAATTAATAGTGGCTGATATAAAAGTATTTTAAACAGTGAGTGACACTCGGTAAAAGTGAAAGAAAGGTATTCGTAACAGGGAGAACGTTTGCATACTCCATGGACACTCGCGGAAACAATTAGCCAGACTGGGTGATTAATGGGGAAACGAATAGTGATTTATACAAACTTACCACTATTTGGATTAGTCCATTTCTTGTTATAAGTGGATCTAGTAGTTTCTTTGAAAACACATAAACAGTGTTATTAACTAATTTTCCTATTTTTGCCTGTATGTTCGTGAGTGATCGTCGAACCCAAGAACTGGAATCAACGAGAATCGCGACTAAAGTGCCAGTATGCATCTCTTCAATCAATCAATCAATCAATCAATCAATCAATCAATCAATCAATCAATCAATCAATCAATCAATCAATCAATCAATCAATCAATCAATCAATCAATCAATCAATCAATCAATCAATCAATCAATCAATCAATCAATCAATCAATCAATCAATCAATCAATACTGATCTGCATTTAGGGCAGTCGCCCAGGTGGCAGATTCCGTATCTGTTGCTTTCCTAGCCTTTTCCTAAATGATTTCAAAGAAATTGGAAATTTATTGAACGTCGGGGAACGTCTAGAGATTCCAACAACGGAAGACCACAATTCGGGATATGGATGTTGTGAGGAGGAAGAAGAACCAAAGACTATTTATGAGTGGAGCTGTCATCATGAACGTCTTAAATTCCAGAAGTACCCTCGAGATGGCAGCGGACCACAGGCATTATCAGGTAAGTTCATTTTTTGAACATATTAAACCCCGAGATTTGCATGCTAATATCAATTTCTTTACTTGTAAATTAATAAATATAAAAAATGTGTTGTAATTAATAATATTAAATGTAGGGAACACTATACGCGTGTGACTGGGAAAGATTGTTTTATTAATTTAATTATGATTTCTTCTGTGATTTAAGGATAATCACTAATATTTCAGTGGGCTTATTTGCATGAATTAGTACATAGATCCCATAAATTCTTAGTGCGTATGAAGCACATATTTTGAGGAGAACGGCACTTCAGTTAAATTTATAATTCTTCCTAATGTTACTAACTGGTAAGGATCGTCATAGTAATTTGAATATAGACTATGTGTTCGCTTCACAGGGTGATTCAGGTATTTTAAAAATCCCACATAATAATAAATGATCATTGAAGATATTCAAATCGAGGTAGAATTTGACTGACTTATATAGATACGCGAGTGAAATTGAATCAGTTAAATAACCTGTGAGAAAAGAGTCTTCTCTATAAATGATTAAAATGTATTTGAGATGCAGTGGTGTGATGTTGGAAACATGAGGCTTGTGAAATGTTTGAGATGCTGTTATGACAAAGAATTATAATAATAACGGATATCGTGATGTATTGAATTAGGCCGTATATGTAGCCGGGATAATAAGTAATAAGAACTGGTGGCCTTTAAATAAACGTGTACTTGGGAACGAGCCAAGATGAAAGAAAGACAATAGGAATAGGAGATGTCTTTGCTGCCACGAGGCATCACAAAGGCCTATTACTCGAGGGAGACGGATTTACGATGTAAGGTTTCGCACGGTCCAAGAGGGACTGTGTTGTCTCCAGAGTCTTAACATTTACTTGTAAGCTTTCTTTCATTCGCCAATGCAAAATCAATTCCATTCTGATCATACATTATGAGTAGCGTTGATAATTTTATGATTCTGCGAAGGACGTATTCCTCCCCGTTTTATGTATCAAATTAGCTCGTGGTAGGAGTTTCAGATTTTTACCTCGGAAGCTGAAGAATGTGAGTTCGACCCTCGTTGGAACCATGGATTTAACCTGATACTTCATGGCTTGACTAGTCCATATCTTCAAGATGTATTGTTGCTATATGTTTGATATTTTCCTATGTAATGCATTTATGTATTTCATTATTCCCAAGTATTTAAGGTGATGGGTTAGATACCAGCGTTAGTTCATTTACTTTGTATATAGCAGGGTTATGTAAACCCAGGATACGCGTATGTGTTCAGTGTAATATATGATTGACGTGGACAAATAGACCATGTGTTTGATATGTGACGATGCGATCTCGTGCGTTAAAAAATGTACTAGTCAATACATATAAATTCCATAACCATGACAGATAACTGATAATATGATTCACTGAGAAAATGCCATCATGACTTCTGGTCAGTGCATTCAGATAACAGATACCATTGAGTGTCATTGTTTAAAAATAAATTAATTTGCATACTGTACATAGTATCAGTGCGCGTTAATAAAGTGATTTAAAGTATGCCAAGCGACAACCACAACTGTGAATAAACTGAAAGGACGTTAAGGCATACTGTGTACAAATGATTGCTTTTCAGATGATTATTTCTTTGTTTATATGTAATAATATGGCATTATCTCATATATTTATCGTGTGATTGTATCAGTTTAATAAAATGTTTAGTAAGTATTCTTAACAAAGATTCTTCTCATTTTATAATATTAATGTATTCCTCTCACATTATAGAGAACCCTACTTTCGTTATAATTTATGTAGTGACTATTTTTTCTTTTACGAACATTCCATTGCCCGTATGCTTTGAGCTTTAGCCGTTGACCCAATGAAAGTAGGGGGGGTGAGACTTCGGGCCCCGGGAAGTGATTTCCGAAGATTCTCATCCAGGAATTCCATTTTTGTATTTGTTTGTGAAGCCGAACTATGTAATTGTTGCCCTGATATGCCCTGGATGGGTACATTAACTGTTATCCTATATAGGCCCTTGATCCCTTCAACCTATAAGTGTCCTTTAGTTCTTAAGCTCTTATAAGTCCTTTAGACATTTAGCCTCTTAGAGCCTTTTAATGCCCTTCATCCCTTTAGTGTTAAGTACCCCTTTAGTGACCTTTAGCCCTTCAGCGCTCCTTAGCCCGTCAGTGTCCTTTAGCCCTCTACACGTTTTAGAGAACTGTATCCCTTCAGGGCCCCTTAGTGTCATTTTCCCTTAGCCCTTGTTCCCTCAGGTGGTCTTTTACCATTTTACCCCTTTATCCCTTTGGAGCTCTTTAGTGCCCCTATGAATGCCATTTAGCCCGTTCGTGTCAATCAGACCCGTATTGCCTTTTCCCTTTAGCCATCAAGTATCTTAGTGCCCCATAGCCATTTACTACCCTTTAGTCCTTTATGCATTAGCCTTTACGCAACGTACATAGTCCCATAAGAACAATGCATAGCCACCATATTGTTCAGAATAGCTCAGCTCCGAACCCCTGAGGCAACACTCAATATTTAGACCCATAAGGGCATTATATACGCGCTAGTCCTTACACCACTTCCCTAGTCCCATAAAGCAATGTATAGCTGCCATCTTTTTCAGAAGCTGAAGCTCAGCTCGGAGTACCTCAGGTAGCCCTGTACCATGTCCCATAAGAAGAAAATATTTGCCGTGCTCAGTGGCTCAGACGGTCGAGGCGCTGGTCTTCTGAACCCAAGTTCGCAGGTTGCGTACTGGCTCATTCTAGTGATATTTCGAGGTGCTCAAATGTGTCAGCCTAGTGTCGATAGATATACAGGCACGTACAAGAACTCCTGCGGCAGCTTGGCGTCTCCAAAAGTCGTAAAAGTAGTTAGTGTGACGTAAATTCAACAATATTGAAATGATAAAATATACAACCGCCATCTTGTCTAGAGTAGCAGCTTGGTTAAGCCTGGGAACGAATTCAAGCCTGTACGGCAAGGCTTGCACGGTTAGCCTCGGTATCAAACTCGAGACTTTGAGGTTAACGCCCCTGTCAGTTTGAATCTAAGGTCGAATCCGGACCTGTAAGGTTAAGCTTGCACTCTTATGTGGTTAGCCCGGGTCTCAAACTTTGGATTTGTAATGTTCCGGCTGTTAGGTTAAGCTTGCACTCTTCGGCATCGAAATTGGGTCTGTAAGGTTGGCGCACCTATGAGGTTAAACCTGGTGATCGAATCCAAGCATGTGAGTTCCTAGCTTGCACTCTTATGCGGTTAGCCCAGGCTTCGAACTTTGAGTGCGTAATGTCGTTGGTTGCTAGGTTGAGCTTGCACTCTTGGGCAACGAACTTTGATCCCTAAGGCTACAGACCCTGTGAGGTTAAGCCTGGAATCGAATACAAGCCTGTTTGGTTAAGCTAGCACACGTAGCGAGCCGCCAACATTTCAAATCGCCCGCTAAGTGACGTAACGTAATGTTGACATGCACTCTTAGCCAGCAGCACATTCCGTGTCGAGGCCTCCTCCTTAGGCGTGAGGAGTAAGGAGAATGAATAACGGTCCATCTTCTACTACTTGCTGAAAATGTTTAAGTTACAACACTACGCTGCAGCAAGTTTTAATATCTACCAGAAAATAATATCTTGATCATACAGTAGATATATTTATGTGAAAGGAATATTTGTCAGGAACACTCGGTCTACAATAACATCTCATATGGAACGACACGGACATGCATAGCGTTGTTTGACTTTACAACAATATACACACATCTTGAAAGACTAGAGTTAGGAAGTTCATTTTCACAGGACATGTCAATTAGTCTGTTCTACAGAAACGATTAGCATTTCAGTCACCAGCATGTGTCCTGTTGCCTAGTAGGCACTGGGTTCTCTGGGCACTGATAACTTGTTCCATGCGTGATGGCATCGACGCGTATAAAGCGCGAATGGCGTCCAGGGGTACACCTATCCATGCTGTATTCACCTTCGGTGGTTGGTATTGGGGCACAGAGCCGGACCATATCCCACACAAGTCTGTTGATCGGGCGGGCCAGGGCATAAGTCTGACAATCTGTGACAACAAGAAGGCACGTGGTCGAGCATTGTCCTGCTGAAATATGGCGTTTGGGGTGTTGTGCAGAAAGTGTATGGCTACCGGTAGCAGGATGTAATTCACGTAGGTCAAAATGGTCACAGTGCCCTGGACACGCACCAACTGTGATTTGTGGCTGTACCCAATAGCACGCCACACCATAAGGCCGTGAGGTGGCGCTGTATGCCTTGTGCAAATGCAGTCAATGTGATGCCTCTCACCCTGTCTGCGGCGAACCAAAATGGGGCCATCATTTTCAAACAAACAGAACCTGGATTCGTCCGGAAACACTGTCGGCTGCCTTTCCTGTCCCCAGTGACGTCGTTCCATTGCAGTTTATGAACATTATTGAATGTTAGGCGGAGAAGTGGACGACGCGTCGGTAACCCACACCGTAATAAATTGCGACAGATTGTCACTCCTGATAGTGTATGATGTGTTCTACTATTCCACTGTTGCGCCAGAGCCGAGGAGGACGCGGATCTCTCCTGCAATGCCAATCAGATGAGGTGTCGGGGTGGTCTGGGTGGTGCGACCAGACCCATCTCGTCGTGTTTTACTGCCTTCTGTGAACCATTCTGCACACACCTCTTGTACTGCCGACACAATTCGCCCCACACGAGCAGAAATGCATCATGCCAATAATGCGCCCTCTTTCGAAGTCAGTCATTTGACGGTACGGTTCTCGCATACACCTGAGAGGCAAACTGCACGTCTGCTCCAGTCACACTGATCCATTATAGCGGCAACGAGAGTCGGTGGTGGTGCGCCTGAGGGCCGACATGTTTCAAATGCTAATAATTTTGTTCAGAACATACTAATGAATATGTCATGTGAATATGAACTTCCTTAGTCTTTCAAGGTGTTCTGGTTTATATGAACTGGTGTGTAATATCGGACATACAGTGGTCAATTTTATAAAAATATTTCAATGTATAGAATAAGACGCCGGAGATGACGAGGGAATTCCTAACACAGTCCCAACTTTGTCGTCGTGGAAATGCTAGGTTGTCACTTGACCACTTTCTGGTTTCGAATGTTCTGGCGACAGCAATATCAGTGTGGTTCGTGGCGGCACTATGATGAGGAGCCACACTGGGAGGTCTCGCAGCCCCTTGGGGATTCATGTCCAAAAATAACTTTTCGCTCGCTCAATCTCGCCCAGTTCTGATTATGTTTTACTCCTATTGGTGGTCATCAACTCGTCATTAGATATGATTTCAGATAATTTTGCCTTCGAGATCTAGTATAAACAGCAGTTAACAAAGGATCTTGAGTTGATGGCTGATGAAGAAGGCGCCTTTCGACGTTTCACACGGGAAGTAACAAAACTGCCTTCACAGTAGTATTGAAATGGCAGATTATAGTCCTGCATGAAATACAGTGGTTTTTTCGAAACCAGACCTAGTTACAACAGAGCATGACGTCTACACACTCCTACCCCGAGTACGCAAGGAATCCACTTCCTCGAACTTATTTCCACCAAATGTAAGAACGGAGTTCACACTCACTTCCTTTTAAGGACTACTAAAGTGGTCAAGACCGGGCGTATTGTCCATGCGGTTAGGGGTGCGCAGCTGTGAGCTTGCATCCGACAGATAGTGGGTTCGAAGCCCACCCTCGGCAGCCCTGAAAAGGGTTTCCAGTGATTTCTCACTTCCCCGCCAGTCAAATGCTGGTCTGTACCTTAATTAAGGCCACGGCCGGTTCATACCCAGTACTAGGCATTTCCAATCTCATCGTCGCCAATAGACTTATCTGTGTCGAAGCGACGAAAACGAATGGAGTAGTCAGGTGTATAGTTCACAGGAAGGAATTGTCACTTAACAGTGACGCTAACAATCAACAGATCATCAGTCTTCTCAAACTAATTCATATTAGAAAACGTATGAAAGAACATTAGATTCTATCAAATCACAAATTAGAAATGTATAACAATTAAGTTTAAATTTTGTTTAATACTTGTATACTTGAAATATCGAACTTATCATTAGAGACGTTCCCACTCATATCTTCCACTATACTGTGGTTGGCTATATCGTCACATAAATCTGGTGTGAGACCAGCTCGCTTGTTAGTCACCTAACTGTGGTGTGTCGTCGCCGTAAGACATATCTGTGTCGGAGCGACGTAAAGCCAATAGCAAAAAAACCGTCCAGTGAAACCAGCTGGCTTTTTAATCACTTAACTGTGGTGTGCGACCAGCTGGCAAGTTAGTCAGTTAACTGTGGTGTGATACCACCTGGCTATGTACTCACATAATTGTGGTGTGAGACCAGCTAGCTACATAGTCACATAACTGTGGTGTGAGACCAGCTGGCTATATAGTCACATAACTGTGGTGTGAGACCAGCTGGCTATATAGTCACATAACTGTGGTGTGCGACCAGCTGGCTACATAGTCACATAACTGTGGTGTGAGACCAGCTGACTACATAGTCACATAACTGTGGTGTGAGACCAGCTGGCTATATAGTCACATAAATGTGGTGTGAGACCACCTGGCTATATAGTCACATAAATGTGGTGTGCGACCAGCTGGCTATATAGTCACATAACTGTGGTGTGAGACCGCCTGGCTCTATAGTCACATAAATGTGGTGTAAGACCACCTGGCTATATAGTCACATAAATGTAGTGTGAGACCACCTGGCTATATAGTCACATAAATGTGGTGTGAGACCAGCTGGCTTGTTAGTCACTTAACTGCGGTGTGAGACCAACTGGCTTGTTAATCAGTTAACAGTGGTGTGAGACCACATGGTTACATAGTCACATAACAATGGTGTGAGACCAGCTGGCTACATAGTCACATAACAATGGTGTGAGACCAGCTGGCTTCATAGTCACATAACTGTGGTGTGAGAACAGCTGTCTACATAGTCACATAACTATGGTGTGAGACCAGCTGGCTACATAGTCACATAACTATGGTGTGAGACCAGCTGGCTACATAGTCACATAACAATGGTGTGAGACCAGCTGGCTTCATAGTCACATAACTGTGGTGTGAGAACAGTTGTCCACATAGTCACATAACTATGGTGTGAGACCAGCTGGCTACATAGTCACATAACTATGGTGTGAGACCAGCTGGCTACATAGTCACATAACTATGGTGTGAGACCAGCTGGCTACATAGTCACATAACTATGGTGTGAGACCAGCTGGCTACATAGTCACATAACTGTGGTGTGATACCTGCTGTCTACATAGTCACATAACTATGGTGTGAGACCAGCTGGCTACGTAGTCACATAACTATGGTGTGAGACCAGTTGGCTACATAGTCACATAATTGTGGTGTGAGACCAACTGGCTACATAGTCACATAAATGTGGTGTGAGGCCAGCTGGCAACATAGTCATTTAACTGTGGTGTGCGACCAGCTGGCTAGTTATACAGTTAACTGTGGTGTGAGACCAACTGGCGACATAGTCACATAAATGTGGTGTGAGACCAGCTGGCTTATTAATCACTTAACTCTGGAGTGCGACCAGCTGGCAAGTTAGTCAGTTAACTATGGTGTGAGACCACCTGGCTATCTAGTCACATAAATGTGGTGTGAGACCAGCTGGCGATATAGTCACATAACTGTGGTGTGAGACCAGCTGGCTTATTAATCACTTAACTCTGGTGTGCGACCAGCTGTCAAGTTATACAATTAACTGTGGTGTGAGACCAGCTGGCTATATAGTCACATAACTGTGGTGTGAGACCAGCTGGCTACATAGTCACATAACTATGGTGTGCGACCAGCTGGCAAGTTAGTCAGTTAACTGTGGTGTGAGACCACCTGGCTATATAGTCACATAAATGTGGTGTGAGACCAGCTGGCTACATAGTCACATAACTATGGTGTGAGACCAGCTGGCTACATAGTCACATAATTGTGGTGTGAGACCAGCTGGCTACATAGTCACATAAATGTGGTGTGAGACCAGCTGGCTACATAGTCACAAAACTGTGGTGTGAGACCAGCCGGATAGTCAGTCAAGAGTGTTGTGTGATCAGCTGGCTAGTTAGTCAGTTAACAGTGGTGTGAGACAAGCTGGCTATTTCGTCACATAACTGTGGTGTGAGACCAGCTGGCTAGTTAGTCAGTCAACAGTTGTGTGAGACCAGCTGGCTAGTTAGTCAGTTAACAGTGGCGTGAGACCAGCTGGGTAGTTAGTCACATAACTGTGGTGTGAGACCAGCTGGTTAGTTAGTCACTTAACTGCCATGTGTAACCAGCTGGCTAGTTAGCCACGTAAGTGTGGTGTAAGACCAGCTGGCTACATAGTAACATAACTGTGGTGTGAGACTAGCTGGCTACATAGTCACATAATAGTTGTGTGAGATCAGCTGGCTACATTGTCACATAACTGTGGTGTGAGACCAGCTGGCTACATAGTCACATAACTGTGGTGTGAGACCAGCTGGCTACGTAGTCACATAATTGTGGTGTGAGACCAGCTGACTAGTTAGTTAGTTAACTGTGGTGTGAGTCCAGCTGGCTACATAGTCGCATAACTGTGGTGTGAGACCAGCTGGCTAGTTAGTCAGTTAATTGTGGTTTGAGACCAGCCGGCTACATAGTCACAAAACAGTGGTGTGAGACCAGCTGGCTAGTTAGTCAGTTAACTGTGGTGTGAGATCAGCTGGCTACATAGTCACATAACTGTGGTGTGAGGCCAGCTGGCTAGTTAGTCAGTTAACTGTGGTGTGAGACCATCTGGCTACATAGTCACATAACTGTGGTGTGAGACCAGCTGGCTAGTTAGTCAGTTAACTGTGGTGTGAGATCAGCTAGCTACATAGTCACATAACTGTGGTGTGAGACCAGCTGGCTAGTTAGTCACATCATAGTCCAAATTTATCACGACTATTAAATCAATCAATCAATCAATCAATCAATCAATCAATCAATCAATCAATCAATCAATCAATCAATCAATCAATCAATCAATCAATCAATCAATCAATCAATCAATCAATCAATCAATCAATCAATCAATCAATCAATCATTACTGATCTGTATTTTGGGCAGTCGCCCAGGTGGCATATTCCCTATCTGTTGTTTTCCTAGCCTTTTCTTAAATTATTACAGAAAAATTGGAATATTATCGAACATTTTCCTTGGTAATTTATTCCAATCCCTAACTCCCCTGCCTATGAACGAATATTTGCCCCAATTTGTCCTCTTGAATTCCAACTTTATCTTCACCACTTAATCGAGCAGCTCGTCTCCTTTCACGCAAGTCTTCCCAGCCCAAACTTTGAACATAATAGATGCAGAAATATTCTCACGGAAATGGAGTGTGTAAGGCTCTTCTCTAAAGATAATAGGCATTTCTTTGGAGTGTACAGACCGGGAAAGGGTAGCGCTGACTCTGATTCAGAATAATTTGATAAGACAATCAGCTATGTGGGAAACGATAAGTAAAGGAACGTGATTGTAGCGGATGATCTCAATTTACCAAATGTCAATTGGGAAGGTAATGCGAACGACAGGAAGCATGACCAACAAATGGCAAATAAGTTAATATGGGAAGGTTATCTGATTCAGAACCAAGTAGAGGGAAGACTATTCTGGATGTGGTGCTTGTAAAAACAGATGAGCTCTATAAAGGAATCGAAATAACAGATGGTATTTATGATCACGAAGCTGTTTCTTGTAGTTGTTAAAAATAAATGTGAAAGAAACGATGGTATTAAAATTAGGACTGTTGGGCAGTACCATAAGGCTGATAAAAAAAGGCATGAGGGAGTTTTTAAAGTGCAACTACGATGTAAACAGACTCTGGTATAGGTTAGAAGCAATCGTTAAGGAATGTGAAAATAGGTTTGTACCTTTAAAGGTGGTAAGGAATGGTAAAGATCCACTATATTATAACAGAAAAGTGAAGAGACTAAGAAGGAGGTGCAGGTTGGAAAGAAATAGATTTAGAAATGACTGTGGAAATAAGGAGAAATTGAAGGAACTTACTAGGAAATTGAATCTAGCAAAGAAGTAAGCTAAGGATAATATGACGACAAACATAATTTGCGGTCATACAAATTTTAGTGAAAAATGGACGAGCATGTATAGGTACTTTAAGGCAGAAACAGGTTCCGAGAAATATATTCCAGGAATTATTAATGGACAAGGGGAGTGTGTATGCAAGGATCATCAAAAGGCAGAAGTATTCAGTTAGCGGTATGTAAAGATTGTTGGTTACAAGGATAATATCCAGATAGAGGAAGTGCCTAATACTAAAGAGGTTTTAAAAGTTCCTTATGAAAACAATGACATTTACAGTAAGGTACGAAAGTTGAAAACTAGAAAAGCGGCTGGAATTGATAAGTTTTCGAAGGATATACTAGGGACAATAGGTTAGGATATTGTACCATTTCTGAAGTACTTATTTAATTGTTGTTTGCATGAAGGAGCCATACCAATGAATGGATAGTTCCTATAATAGCCCCCATGTGAAAAGGAAAGGGTGATAGACATAAAGCTGAACATTAAAGGCCAGTCAGTTTGATATGAATTGCATGTATGCAGTGGGAAGGCATTCTTTCTGATTATATTAGACTTGTTTGCTAAATTAATGACTGGTTTGATAGAAGGCAATTGGGGTTTAGGAAAGGTTATTCCACTGAATCACAACTTGTGGGATTCCAGCAAGATATAGCAGATATCCTGGATTCAGGAGGTCAATTGGATTTATCGCAATTGACCTATTTAAGGCATTTGATAGTGTCCTCGAAGTTGTAATTACTGCGTTGATGGGGTGGAAGTTCCTTTTGGAGATCATTGTAAGTACCTAGGTACAACAGATAGGGAATCTGCCACCTGGGCGACTGCCCTAAATGCAGATCAGTAGTAATTGATTGATTGGTTGAACTAGTAGGCATATATACATGCACTGTTTTGGTGGGATTAGTTTGGTGTGTTTGTTGACAGCAATGTTCATTTCACTATGCTGATCGTAGTGGCTTACCCGTTGCCCTCTTTTGTTATTCATTATTAAACCATCTCCTGCATTTTCCCTGTTTGATAATTCTGTCGTCTCTTCCTGCCAACGTACTTCACTTCAGTCTATCCATCTCCGTTTACAGATTCTCTAACCTGCCTCAATGATTCAAACTTGTAACATCGCACAATATCTGCATCCATCTTCCATCTTCTTGTGTAATCCCCACCCGAATATCCCAATTGGGGAATATTTTACCTCCAGAATAATTTCTCCTCGAGGAAGCCTTCATCAGTACAACACTCATACAGAGGGGGCTGCATGTTCTCGGGAGTTACTTACGAAAGTAAGTTCAGGCTATAACATTATCAACACATCTAAGCCCTTGGAACATTCGTAAAGCTGCTACCCCCTTTCGATGAACCATTCGTTAGTCTGGTCTCTCGACAGATACCCATCCGATATGGTTGTACCTGCGGCTCGGCTATCTCCTTAATTCGCATGTGCAAGCCTCTCCACCACGGGAAGAGTACATGGTTTGCAGGTTCTCTATGGAACACACAATTACAGTAGTTTGTGTTAAAACCTTCACCCTTTCAATGTTCAGTATACATGTAGCGAATGACTTTTGTAAAGTGAATGGTTCTATAGTGCTGCTGTTTCCCTGTGAAGTCATGATATTCGTCGCTGTACAATATCGGACGTTTCTTGACGCAATACAATTTTATTCTTTTTCTGCAAATACATTCGTGTGGATAGTTGATTATAAAAAAGAAACATTTTATTTCCCTTTAGGTTCAATACATTCATCAGTGGACAATAAATACAAGAGTTATTTTAGCCTGCCGGGGTATTCAGCTGCCAGATTTACGAAGGGTAATGTATGTGAGGTTCTACATTCGCAGGTGCAGTACTTAGAATGCATAATTAAGGAAACACAGAAAGGTGTGATCATTTCAAACGTGCGTATTTAGATAGTCATGTCCAGCATACTGTGCATCAGGGGGTAGAAAAAAGATGGAATAATAAGCTTATCATACTAAAATGTGTACATAACCCGTACGGTAAAATAAATCAAGTCCTATAGCATTTAACTGGAGGCCAAAGGGAGAAAGTAGAAAAACTGAGATAAAAACTGGAGCCAATCGATGAAGAACTCATGAGTGATTTGATATACTTCCTAGAACATTTCAAACAATCCATGAATTATTTAGAAGGAGACAGCGGTCGAAAATTCAAAGTATGGTCCTTTGGTTCGATCTTCTATTACCGGGAATAGCACCAGGACGCCAATGAGGACCTAGAACGCTATCCTGGTATTACGGCGGTGGTCAGTCTTGATTCTTTCAAGTGCATTACTTACAAAATAACAGCAAATATTTCTTTCGCTTAACTTAGAAATGAAAAGTGCAAGCTGTTAGCGAAAGCAGCTCGCCAGTAATTGCCGCTTACTCAGCCCTAGCTCTAAAGTGCCGTCGCACGATGCAAGCCCAACTTAGCTGGCAGACATACGTACAAGCCTAGCTCAGCTGGCATACACACGTACAAGCCTAGCTCAGCTGGCAGACACACGTACAAGCCTAGCTCAGCCGGCAGACACACGTACAAGCCTAGCTCAGGTGGCAGACACACGTACAAGCCTAGCTCAGCTGGCAGACACACGTACAAGCCTAGCTCAGGTGGCAGACACACGTACAAGCCTAGCTCAGATGGCAGACACACGTACAAGCCTAGCTCAGCTGGCAGACACACGTACAAGCACAGCTCAGCTGGCAGACACACGTACAAGCCTAGCTCAGTTGGCAGACACACGTACAAACACAGCTCAGCTGGCAGACACACGTACAAGCCTAGCTCAGCTGGCAGACACACGTACAAGCCTAGCTCAGGTGGCAGACACACGTACAAGCACAGCTCAGCTGGCAGACACACGTACAAGCCTAGCTCAGCTGGCAGACACACGTACAAGCCTAGCTCCGGTGGCAGACACACGTACAAGCTCAGCTCTGCTGGCAGACACACGTACAAGCACAGCTCAGGTGGCAGACACACGTACAAGCCTAGCTCAGGTTGCAGGCACACGTAGAGCCCAGCTCAGGTGGCAGACACGCGTACAAGCCTAGCTCAGCTGGCAGACACACGTACAAGCCTAGCTCAGGTGGCAGACACATGCACAAGCCTAGCTCAGATGGCAGACACACGTACAAGCCTAGCTGTGGTGGCAGACACACGTACAAGCCTAGCTCAGCTGGCAGACACACGTACAAGCCTAGCTCAGGTGGAAGACACACGTACAAGCCTAGCTTAGGTGGCAGACACACGTACAAGCCCAGGTCAGCTGCAGACACACGTACAAGCCTAGCTCAGGTGGCAGACACACGTACAAGCCCAGCTCAGCTGGCAGACACACGTACAAGCCTAGCTCAGGTGGCAGACACACGTAGAAGCCCAGCTCACCTCACATACACGCGTACAAGCACAGCTCAGGTGGCAGACACACGTACAAGCCTAGCTCAGCTGGCAGACACACGTACAAGACTAGCTCAGGTGGCAGACACACGTACAAGCCCAGCTAAGATGGCAGACACACGTACAAGCCTAGCTCAGCTGGCAGACACACGTACAAGCCTAGCTCAGCTGGCAGACGCACGTACAAGCCTAGCTCAGGTGGCAGACACACGTACAAGCGTAGCTCAGCTGGCAGACACACGTACAAGCCTAGCTCAGGTGGCAGACACACGTACAAGCTCAGCTCTGCTGGCAGACACACGTACAAGCCTTGCTCACCTCACATACACGCGTACAAGCACAGCTCAGGTGGCAGACACACGTACAAGCCTAGCTCAGGTGGCAGACACACGTACAAGCCTAGCTCAGCTGGCAGACACACGTACAAGCCTAGCTCAGCTGGCAGACACACGTACAAGCCTAGCTCAGGTGGCAGACACACGTACAAGCCCAGCTCAGCTGGCAGACACACGTACAAGCCTAGTTCAGGTGGCAGACACACGTACAAGCCTAGCTCAGCTGGCAGACACACGTACAAGCCTAGCTCAGGTGGCAGACACACGTACAAGCCTAGCTCAGCTGGCAGACACACGTACAAGCCTAGCTCAGGTTGCAGACACACGTACAAGCCCAGGTCAGCTGCAGACACACGTACAAGCCTTGCTCAGGTTGCAGACACACGTACAAGCCCAGCTCAGCTGGCAGACACACGTACAAGGCTAGCTCAGGTGGCAGACACACGTAGAAGCCCAGCTCACCTCACATACACGCGTACAAGCACAGCTCAGGTGGCAGACACACGTACAAGCCTATCTCACCTCACATACACGCGTACAAGCACAGCTCAGGTGGCAGACACACGTACAAGCCTAGCTCAGCTGGCAGACACACGTACAAGCCTAGCTCAGCTGGCAGACACACGTACAAGCCTAGCTCAGCCGGCAGACACACGTACAAGCCTAGCTCAGGTGGCAGACACACGTACAAGCCCAGCTCAGCTAGCAGACACACGTACAAGCCTAGCTCAGGTGGCAGACACACGTACAAGCCTAGCTCAGGTGGCAGACACACGTACAAGCCTAGCTCAGCTGGCAGACACACGTACAAGCCTAGCTCAGGTGGCAGACACACGTACAAGCCTAGCTCAGCTGGCAGACACACGTACAAGCCTAGCTCAGGTGGCAGACACACGTACAAGCCCAGCTCAGCTGGCAGACACACGTACAAGCCTAGTTCAGGTGGCAGACACACGTACAAGCCTAGCTCAGCTGGCAGACACACGTACAAGCCTAGCTCAGGTGGCAGACACACGTACAAGCCTAGCTCAGCTGGCAAACACACGTACAAGCCTAGCTCAGGTGGCAGACACACGTACAAGCTCAGCTCTGCTGGCAGACACACATACAAGCCTAGCTCACGTCACATACACGCGTACAAGCACAGCTCAGGTGGCAGACACACGTACAAGCCTAGCTCAGCTGGCAGACACACGTACAAGCCTAGCTCAGCTGGCAGACACACGTACAAGCCTAGCTCAGGTGGCAGACACACGTACAAGCCCAGGTCAACTGCAGACACACGTACAAGCCTAGCTCAGGTGGCAGACACACGTACAAGCCCAGCTCAGCTGGCAAACACACGTACAAGCCTAGCTCAGGTGGCAGACACACGTAGAAGCCCAGCTCACCTCACATACACGCGTACAAGCACAGCTCAGGTGGCAGACACACGTACAAGCCTAGCTCACCTCACATACACGCGTACAAGCACAGCTCAGGTGGCAGACACACGTACAAGCCTAGCTCAGCTGACAGACACACGTACAAGCCTAGCTCAGGTGGCAGACACACGTACAAGCCCAGCTCAGCTGGCAGACACACGTACAATCCTAGCTCATGTGGCAATCACACGTAGAAGCCCAGCTCAGCTGGCAGACACACGTATAAGCTCATCTCTAGGATGTCCGGCTTCCTTTCCTGTGCACCGAACATTCTTCTTTGGACAAGTAGAACTATCATGCCATGAGCGATAGTAGCCTATCTGGGTGACGATATCTCTATTTTTTGTTTTTTATCATATTTTAATTTTGATTACTTATTATGTATTGTACCGGTAACGGCGGTACAAAATAAGTCCCCGTCATAGAAATTTTAAAACTTACGTGTTATGCTCCGGACCGCTTACGAAGGACTGACTAGACAGCGAGCAACAGCTGTGCGCGTGTGACGTAGTGAGCGGGTGACGTCACAGCATGCCTCGCCGCACTACAGAGCCTAGACTGATGTGGAATGTTCTCCGCGTTTCGACGGGTAATAACTTTTCCCACGATAATAATTGAACAAATTGAACAACATCACCATATAACTTGATCCCTTAGCTATGTTCCTGCCGAATTTCACGTGAATCTGACTTGGGACGATAAAGTTATGGAACAAGGGGTGGAGGCCCGGATCAGATATAAATACGTACTGCTTCGCTCAGCAGACCAGTGTGTGTTCCAGCATGTTAGAGTGTGCTGCAGTGCGCTGCAGTGTGTTACAGCATGTTGCCAGAGTGTGATGCCGCTATTAAGTTTCAAGTTCGTGGACTTTAACCTAATCGTGTTGAATATGGACTTATGCAGATTTCTTTATATTGTGACAACTTTTTACTCCGATAGGACGTGAGATGAATTGTGTATCGTCTGGACATTATCTATTGACTGTTATACTCTATACGAGTGTCTAAGACTCGCAAACGTTTTCGAGTGCTCGAAATTGAATTTTGTGTCATGGACAGGACTTAGAATTGATTGCTCCTTGCCGAGTATTAAATACTTCGAGTTATAAGACTGTGTTTGAATCCAAATTTTAATTTACCATTCCATGAACTGTGCCGATATTTTGAGGTCATGAACTGTACATGTGTGAACAGTGCATTTCTATTCTAACAAACAGCAGATTTCAATTCTGCGAACATTTAGTTTACGAACAGTCGAACCAAGGACTGTCAGTACTCGACTAATTTCGTCTTTTGATTTCATGTTATTTTCAATACGTGAATGAGTTCTGATTCACGAGTGGAACATCTTTAGTTCAATGAATTATGTTGAACAGTGCTTCAATGAACTAAGTCATGTGGCATTGCCTCACGTTGTACTAAGTGCAACAAACTTTAAGTGACTCTGTTAAACTCGACGATAAGTTTCGAGTGGACTTTTATCTTATGAGTATTAACTTACATTCTTTCACTTAACAAGGGGCAAAATTAAGTGACATTTCACCGTGTGGTAAAGATAAATTTTGTGTTTGAACTTTGTTAACCATTTATAAACGCTCCTCTCATTTGTGCAGAAGCCGCCTTTACATTAACTCGCCCAGGGCTTAACGATGTTCATTCATGTTCACCATTCACAAGGACTACCTCAACGCCATTCATTAACGTCGCATGGATCTTCAAGACATCGAATGGATTTTCTAGAACTTCCATCGGGGGACGAATGGTGGTTCGCTGATATGGAAAATGGAGCTGCCGGAATCCAAGGACATCGCCAGCCATAGGACGAGGAACATTTTCTACTGTATCCGCTGTACAGAGGTGACATTACTTTCAAATTTTTAATAAACTCTGGAAAAAAAATTTAAGATTTATTTAAACAATCCCTCTCCCTCTGTATGCACTTCGACGAATGGTACACGCCCTGCGTCTCATCTCTACCAAAGTACCACATTTACTGTTACAGAGGAGAGGGGGAGATATTGGCGCCCCAGTCGTGTCGGGGCCGATTTGGAGTGCAGTAAAATTAGAAATTAGTGCTTCATCAATATCAGAACTTAATTATGAGTGCAGTAGACATTAAATTGACACTTAACCATTCTAGGCTCAATTTTGAAGTACTAGTAATAACTTAAGAAGTGCAGTGATAGACAAAATCGCACTAAAATCGTGTGACTTAGTAATTTAATTCAGATACATTTCCAGTGCTTTGTGTGGAATAGCTATTAACATTACAGTGAACTTTCTAACAAGATTTAACTTCTCACTAATAAGAAGTGTTATCAATGATATGGGATAATTTTTGTGTGTTAAATGTCTTGGAGATTTTTCCTTTTGAGAATGTTTGAATAACTTTGAACATGAACTTTTAACCATTGGACAATAATGGTGATATCTGAATTCTTTTCAAGTGATTTATGATTTTCTTGTTTCTTGGTTTAAATACATTACCATCAAAATGGAAAATATTTTAGCTGCTATTGAAGCTCTTAAGATTAGCTTAAATGAACGTATCGCCGAATCTCAGGCTCAATTAGGTACTACTTTAGAATCTCGTATTACTGAGATTAACACTCGTATTAATGAGATTAACACTCGTATCAATGAGACCAGGACCGCAAATACAGCCAACTTAGAAAGTCGTATCACACAAGTAACTAAAATAATTAATACCAAGTTTTCCGAAGTTAATGCTAATTTGGAAAATAGGCTTACTAAAGCTGGTTCTGAGATTGAAAAACGATTCCCAGAAACTAATGCGAAAATTAATTCCAAGTTTATGGAAATAAACGAACGCCTCACCCATGACTTAGAAACAGTAAAACAGGACCTTAAATTACAAATAGTTGAAGACTTAAAAGCTTCATTTCCCACCTCACATCAATTGATTAAGGAAGTTGAAAGCTTAAAGGCAGAATTTAAGGAATCTCATGGTCAGTTATCACAGGCACAAGCAAAAATAGCCTCTATTCAGGATAACATCCATGAATCTTTTAAGACTAACTTTCAGAAAATAAGTAATGAGGTTAATTTACTTAAAACAAAGCAGGAGGAAACAGATAAGCATGTAAAAACCAATTAGATAGCGCACATACTCAAATCATTCGCATAGGCCGCGACGTAAATGAAGTGAAGCAGGACCTCGAAAAGGAAGTCCAGAGCGTGGAAAACTCCATCCGTGGACAAGTTAAGACTATCAAGGTCGAATTGCAAGGAAAAATAGAGACGATTGATGATAGAATCTCTCAGGTGGAGAAGGAGGTGTCTGCACACCAGTATCAAGGGTCTAGTGGAGATACTTCTAGCATTTCCACAGTCTTAAAATTGTCAGACGATAAACCTGCAAAATTTTCCGGAAAGGAAGAGTACACCGCGAAAGAATTCCTTCTCAACATTGAAGAGTACTTTCAAGAGAATAAAGTACGATCCGATCATCAATTGAGGATAGCTTCTAGATTATTGGAAGGGAAAGCACTAAATTGGTACACAGCATTTAAATTTAACATTAAAACCTGTGATGAGTTCAAGGAAGCCTTGTTGAAGAGGTTTTGGAATTCGGAAATTCAACATTTGATTAAGCTACAGTTGTACTCCAGGAGATACAACACAGCTATTAATTCTTCACGATATTCTGATTTTCTCATTTCTCAATTAAAGAAGATGCAATTCTTTGATCCTCCTTTGCCAGAACAGGAGTTAATACAGGTAGTAACTTTACAATTTCCGGCGCATGTACAAGAAATTCTTGTGGCAGCCAATGTTCAAGACCTAGAACAACTTGATGATTTATTAAGGAAACTTGACACTGCCCATACACAAAATCCACCCAGGGTTACTAAGACGAAAGAGGTTGCAACCAACCATGTCGAAGTTAACAACCCGCCGAGATCAAACCCGAACCCCGTGAGGAAGTAGAACCACGGAGAGATTCATTATCTTATTTCCGGCGATTTAGGAGACGTCCATACGGGCAAAGTACGCCCTACAGACGTAATCAAACATGGAAGAAACCTATCGAGTCGCTTACTCGAGATGGAGATTCGCCGAGAGCCGAGATCGAAAGAAGATGGAGAGAAACTCGCGAATATATCCAGAATCGAAACCGGGATGAAGGATTACCTGGCGCTACCTCTTTAGAATATCAAGAGCATGCCAGAAGACAGAACACGACGCTTGCGACAAACCCCGAATCGACAGGCGCAATTAAAAAAAAATCGACAACACAACAATAAGATTGCCTGAAAACCGTAGTAGAAGGGAAATAATTTGTGTCACTAATATTAATTACTGGTACTTGGATGACTCAGATCTCTTGTATGAAGATCCCACTCCTACAACACCAAGGGTCCAACGAAGTCTTCCAGTTATTAATATTACTTTGGATACCCTTTACGTAACCGCCTTAATCGATTCTGGAGCTCAGGCTTAATTAATGTCTGAGAGGTTAATTGAAATGTTAAAGGGGGGAGGAGACATGTTATTGATACCAGTCGCACAGATCAAAATTAAAGGGATAGTACCGGACAGGCATATCAAATGTAAATTTCAAGCTTTTGTTACATTTGACATTGAAGGTGTCCAGTTCGAGCATATATTCCTAGTCATTTCGCCGATGAAATTCAACGTCATCCTAGGGTCAGATTTCCTAGCCAAGTATGGGGGAATCATTGATTATCCTGCCAACGTCATACGATTTTTAATATCGACTCTGTAGAGTTGCAGCTGGTAGACTGTAATAATTTGAAGTGCTAAGGTCTGGGTACCCCATTCATAGAAGCCGGAGGCAAGATGAGCGATGCTTTGCCTGCCGATGAAATAAATTGCGAAGAGGGTAGACCCGGTCAAGAGGGACCGGTCGAGGGCCAGGAAGTGCCCATTGTTGAGGATGTGTTCGACGAAGGTCGTGATCACTTCATATTTCTCACCAGTGCGGCTGAAAGCCCAGAGTTCGATTTCCGCGTGGCAGAAGCGACTCAACAAATATTTGAGAAATTCCCTGAGGTTTTTGATGACAAACCCGGCGTTATTAGAGATTTTGAATACCAATTGAATGTCAAGGACACCTCTCCTTATAAAAAACGGCCCTATCCAGTTCCTGTGAAGTACCGAGAGGAAGCCAGGACTGTGATAAAGGAGATGGAAAATAATGGTATCATTTCTAAATGTGTCACTCCGTATCTAAACCCCCTGGCCATTGTAAAAAAACCGAACGGCAGTCTTCGCTTGTGTTTAGACGCGCGCATGCTCAATGACAGACTTGTGTTTTTAACATGACCACCCACCTTCACTCAGGGATGTCATCCGGAAATTTAGAGGCATGAAACTCTTCTCTACTATGGACATGGCGTCATCTTACATTGACATCTTATTGGCAGAGGATAGCAGGAAATTTCCAGGCTTCATTTTCGAAAACATTACATATGCATTCAAACGTCTCCCTTTCGGGATCAAGAATTCAGGGGCAGTTCTCATCAGGGCTCTTGAGAATCAATTATCCGATGAGATTAAAAAAATCGCAACGATTTATGTTGATGATATCCTGATAGCTTCGGAGTCCTTAGAGCAACACGTTGAAGACGTCAATAAGGTACTCGACGAACTCAAAACCAAAACTTTTAAGATAAATGCCTGTAAAAGCCAGTTTTTTAAGACAGAGGTACTGTTTTTGGGTCACCTCATTAGTGGAGACGGCATCAGGCCCAATCCGGCCAAGATTCAGAGCATTTTGGATTTCCCGAAACCCACAAAAATTAAACATGTGAGACAATTCCTGGGACTGTGTCAGTTCTTTGCATAGCATTGCCCAGATTACACCAAGACAGTGGCACACTTGCAGCTGCTGCTCAAAAAAAATAATAGGTGGAAATGGTCAAAAGAATGCGAGGAGGCTTTTTCCGAAACAAAGAAGATGCTTCAGGGAAGCGTACAGTTAGCATATCCTAACTTTGAATGGCCCTTTTGCCTTGAGTGCGACGCCAGCTCTGTAGGCATCGGTGCAGCGCTGTACCAAATCGATCCTGAGAAGCCCGATGTCCGCATCTTCATTTCATTCATGAGCAGGAAGTTGAGACCACATGAGAGGTCCTATACTATCACGGAACTTGAGGCTCTTGCTATTGTGTATTCCTTGTTGTACTGGAGGAAGATTATATATGGGTATCCCGTGACCATCTACACGGATCACAAAGCCTTCACATTTATCATGTCTTCTGATCTAACTAGCGAAAGAGTAACCCGTTGGGCACTCTTTATTCAGCAGTTCAACATAACTGTCATCCATAGACCAGGAAGGAAGAACATCCTAGCTGACGCTTTGAGCCGCAATCCGGTCGATGTCGTCACTAGTCATCACATAGAAGTCATGAGCAACGAAGATGAGGAATTTCTTAGGAAATTACAGTACTTACCTCAAGCACAGGGGAGAGATAGGAAGTCCCGAGAATTGATTAGATTTTTTAAGGGTTTGATTCCTGCAAATGACGATGACTATTTTCGCATATCAAAGTTGGCTCAATCTTTTTGCTTTCATGATGGATTACTGTATAAGTATCTTGACCATGCCAAAACCAAACGCCGAATTTATGCTCCTCCGCGCTTAAGGTCCAACATTATCTGGCACTGTCATTCAATATCCGGACATGCCGGCACGGATAAAGTAATGATGATCATAAAGGAAAAGTTCACTTGGGAGTACATGAGACGTGATATTAGAAACATTCTCCGAACTTGTGATGTCTGCCAACGAACTAAGCCTAATAATAGATTATTGAGGGAGTTTCCAAAGCCACTTCATCACGAAAAACCTGGTGAAATATTGGCTTTAGACCTATATGGGCCACTCCCCAAGGCGAACCGCGGCAACAGGCACATTGTGGTGGCAGTAGATGTCTTCTCTAAGTATACGATGCTACTGCCCATACAGAAGGCTAATGCCGGAAACATCCTCCGAAGGATCAAGAAAAGCATTATTCCAGAAATGGGAAAACCGGAGTTCCTACTCACCGATCATGGACCCCAATTTACATCTATGGAGTTCCAAACAGTACTTGCAGAACTCGGTATAAGACACATTATGAATTCTATTCGACACCCAAAGGCTAATCCCGCTGAGAGAATCATGCGTGAGATTGCAAGGTTTTGCCGTTTGTATTGCAGAACTCAACACTGGAAATGGATCGAAGTCTTACCCGTGATGCAGCAATGTGTTAATTCAACCATCCATGAGTCTACGCAGGACGTCCCCATTACTGTACATAGAGATGTCATGCCTGACAGGCCATGGGACCAAATACTACCATCACCTCAAGATCCAGCAATTACTCATCAGACTCGCGTGGACGCAACAAGGGAGAAACTCAAACACGCTGCTAGAATTAGGGAGAACCGATACCAAAACCGCGCGTTTCGACAACCACTTAGGGTCAATGATTATGTTTTGATAAGAAAACCAGCTGTTTCGCACCCGGAACTTCGCATTTATGCAAAGTTTTGCCCACTTTATGTAGGACCATATAGAATTGCAGAGGTTCTCGAAAACGGGGCATACAAAATTAATAAGCTGGATGGAAGCATCGAGGGCATTTACAATGCAGCCAACCTAAAGAAATATTTCAGGAGAGAATATCATTAAAAGAAAATCCTATCGAATTTTCTTTTCCCCAGGAGGAGGGGGAGATGTACCGGTAACGGCGGTACAAAATAAGTCCCCGTCATAGAAATTTTAAAACTTACGTGTTATGCTCCGGACCGCTTACGAAGGACTGACTAGACAGCGAGCAACAGCTGTGCGCGTGTGACGTAGTGAGCGGGTGACGTCACAGCATGCCTCGCCGCACTACTGAGCCTAGACTGATGTAGAATGTTCTCCGCGTTTCGACGGGTAATAACTTTTCCCACGATAATAATTGAACAAATTGAACAACATCACCATATAACTTGATCCCTTAGCTATGTTCCTGCCGAATTTCACGTGAATCTGACTTGGGACGATAAAGTTATGGAACAAGGGGTGGAGGCCCGGATCAGATATAAATACGTACTGCTTCGCTCAGCAGACCAGTGTGTGTTCCAGCATGTTAGAGTGTGCTGCAGTGCGCTGCAGTGTGTTACAGCATGTTGCCAGAGTGTGATGCCGCTATTAAGTTTCAAGTTCGTGGACTTTAACCTAATCGTGTTGAATATGGACTTATGCAGATTTCTTTATATTGTGACAACTTTTTACTCCGATAGGACGTGAGATGAATTGTGTATCGTCTGGACATTATCTATTGACTGTTACTCTATACGAGTGTCTAAGACTCGCAAACGTTTTCGAGTGCTCGAAATTGAAATTTTGTGTCATGGACAGGACTTAGAATTGATTGCTCCTTGCCGAGTATTAAATACTTCGAGTTATAAGACTGTGTTTGAATCCAAATTTTAATTTACCATTCCATGAACTGTGCCGATATTTTGAGGTCATGAACTGTACATGTGTGAACAGTGCATTTCTATTCTAACAAACAGCAGATTTCAATTCTGCGAACATTTAGTTTACGAACAGTCGAACCAAGGACTGTCAGTACTCGACTAATTTCGTCTTTTGATTTCATGTTATTTTCAATACGTGAATGAGTTCTGATTCACGAGTGGAACATCTTTAGTTCAATGAATTATGTTGAACAGTGCTTCAATGAACTAAGTCATGTGGCATTGCCTCACGTTGTACTAAGTGCAACAAACTTTAAGTGACTCTGTTAAACTCGACGATAAGTTTCGAGTGGACTTTTATCTTATGAGTATTAACTTACATTCTTTCACTTAACAAGGGGCAAAATTAAGTGACATTTCACCGTGTGGTAAAGATAAATTTTGTGTTTGAACTTTGTTAACCATTTATAAACGCTCCTCTCATTTGTGCAGAAGCCGCCTTTACATTAACTCGCCCAGGGCTTAACGATGTTCATTCATGTTCACCATTCACAAGGACTACCTCAACGCCATTCATTAACGTCGCATGGATCTTCAAGACATCGAATGGATTTTCTAGAACTTCCATCGGGGGACGAATGGTGGTTCGCTGATATGGAAAATGGAGCTGCCGGAATCCAAGGACATCGCCAGCCATAGGACGAGGAACATTTTCTACTGTATCCGCTGTACAGAGGTGACATTACTTTCAATTTTTTAATAAACTCTGGAAAAAAAATTAAGATTTATTTAAACAAACCCTCTCCCTCTGTATGCACTTCGACGAATGGTACACGCCCTGCGTCTCATCTCTACCAAAGTACCACATTTACTGTTACAGTATAAAGTGATGAAACCTGTATATAGAGTTTTGTGGAAGCGAATTGCAAGTCTTGATGATATGCCAATTGCTTTTAGTGTATATTATTGAAGTTTCAGGTGTTGACCTCAGTAGAAGACATCACTGACTCAATATCCATAGTATACGGGTTTTATCCGTTTTTGAACAGTGTTTGAGGCAAGACCGGGCGACTGAATTGCAAGTAAGGGTTTGCTTTTGCACGAACAACACTTGCGCATTTAGTTTGGTGTATAAAATTCATTTAGGTCTATTATGAACCAAAGAATCGATGAGTGCGTAAGGGGTGATATGCAGCACTTCAGAGAGAGATGGCGCAATCAGGTAGAAATACGTACTTTTATAACATCTGGTGTGGAGGGTGTGACGAAATCTTTGCTGAATATGTTACATACTGTTAGGGAATGATTAAATATAAGTTCAATGAACAATTTAAATTGTAATTTAACTTAACGCAGGGATCACTGTTGCTATAGTTTAGCTCCGATTATTTTTAGACGTTTATGGTACGGATTCAGACCTTCCACATTTGATACGGATTGAATAATCGTTGAGCAGACGAACAGGGAAGAGTCATTCCGTATAGCGCCCAGGTTAATGGGACAATTAGATAATGAGAAAGAGGTGTGTTTAGTCTTCCGCGCAACATTCCTATGCGTCCACTGTAATGTCGCTCAGTTCAGTCTGGTTTTTCTCAGTGCTCACACCCGAATCGGCTCCGCCCCCTGCAGTTATTGAGTACACTCATTAAGCTTAATTATCCCGTGTATGGGATCCTCACCAGGATTACATCATTCAAGAACTGGGATAAAACCAAAGAAATCCAGTTCAATCTGTTCTGGGTGATTTCCGACAAAAGAGTAGCGTTACAAAACTGTTGCAAAGTTTGGGCTGGGAAGGCTTGCGGGAAAGGGGACGAGCTACTCGACTAAGTGGTATGCTCCGAGCTGTCAGTGCAGAGATGCCGTGGAATGACATCAGTAGACGAATAAGTTTGTGTTGTGTCTTTAAAAGTAGAAAATACCATAATATGAAGATAAAATTGAATTCAAGAATCAATCAATCAATCAATCAATCAATCAATCAATCAATCAATCAATCAATCAATCAATCAATCAATCAATCAATCAATCAATCAATCAATCAATCAATCAATCAATCAATCAATCAATCAATCACGACAAATTGGGGTAAATATTCATTTATAAAAAGGGGAGTTAGCGATTAGAATAACTTACCAAGGGAGATGTTCAATACATTTCCAATTGCTTTGAAATCATTTAAAAAAGAACAGATCACCTGGGCGACTGCAGATCAGTAGTGATTGTCTGATTTATTATAATTACTTCTCTTTCATTCAAACTGCTTCTACGCTACAAAGTGACAGCAAGTGAAGTAATTACGTGTTTCAAGGCTACCGGAAAAGATGGTGATTAATACTGTTACGGGAGAGAGGTGTGACATGAGAGCACAATTAAAAACACTGAATGTTTGAAATTTCATTTCTTTCTTTTCTTTTTCTTTGACAGATAATCTGAATGAACAACAACAATTAACAGTTAAATGGAATAACAATGAGCTCGTCTGCTCTGATCACAACAATGAATTAAAGTCAAAATTTAGTTACAATTGAGAAGGTTTCCGATACAACTGAATGAGCTCTACAATTTACTACAGTCAGGCCTCCCCTTGAAGACAGTGTCAACTGTCATTTCTGTTCCAAAATAATTACAAAATAAACAGGGGCAATAAGTGCACATCCACTGACTGAGCAAATGTCATGGGATAGCGCAGGTGTGTATGGTGGTCGGTGACCGACGGATGGGAAGTGCGATTTCGGAAGTGGTGACGGAATTCGGCTTCACACGATCAACCGTGTCCAGGGTGTATCGTGAATGGTTGAATGCGGGTGTCACCGTCCACAACAGACGAACGACCGGCCGTCCAGCCACCCTCGATGACAGTGACCGGCGACATCTGAGACGGATTATCACTAGTGACAGACGGGCAACCGTGCAATAAATCACGGCTCAATTCAACACAAGCCGTGCTAAACACGTCTCCCAGTGGACAATCTGTAGGAACATGGGTTCTATAGGGTATGGGAGGCGGCGCCGCACACGGGTGCCACTGTTAACCCAACGTCATCGGGCACAACGACGCGCATTTTTCGCCAGTCACCAGGGATGGACACTGGAAGAATGGCGTAACGTGATATGGTCGGACGAATCACGATTTCAACTGCACAATGTCGATGGGAGGCACCGTGCAAGGCGCAGACCACATGAAGCGATGGATCCCGCCTGCCTCGAAGGTGTGGTCCAGGGCGCTGGTGTCTGTTATGCTCTGGGGTGCATTCTCCTGGTACGGAATGGTCCCCCTAGTTGTTCTGGAAGAGACTTTGAATGGTACGCGGTATGTTGAGCTGCTCGGAGACCATCTCCACCCATTTTTGGCCTTCCAGCGCCCAGATGGTTCTGCGGTGTTTCAAGATGAAAACGCGCCGCCACATCGCTCCCACGTCGCCCGGAAATGGTTCCAGGAACATGTAGCGGAGGTCCAACAACTGCATGGCGACCCAGGAGCTCCGATATGAACCCTATCGAGCATATCTGGGATGTCCTGGAACGCAGGCTCCGTGCCGTGGATCCTGCACCCACGAACAGACCAGCATTGGCGGCCGCTCTGCAAACGATTTGGTGTCAGCTGCGTCCAGAGTACTACCAAGGACTTGTCGACTCACTTCCACGGCGTCTCACTGCAGTACGCAGGGCCAGAGGAGGCCCCACACGTTATTAGGGGACTATCCCATGACAGTGTACTAAACGGCCTACATGTACAGAAAGTAAAAGGTTTAAGAAAATCGGCCATGAACAAAATGGTGGTTTTCACATACACGTTGAAAAACTCCTAAAACCGAACATGGCCTTATGTCCCTGAGTTTGCAGAGTCTAAGCCTGCACTACAGCAGAAGAGCAGATGCCGATATGGTTTGAAGAATTGAAAGTCACCCGCACACCAAGTTTAACTCTCTTTACTCCCAGCAGGGATTTGAACAGACTTGCCGGAAAATTTACATTTAAAAGCTGATATTGAACTTGAATTTTGAAACCTTCCTCTCAAGTTCAGTTTCTGGAGCGATCACATATTTGAAAGATGTCTGCTGGTGGGGCTTTCGACGACCTTATACACTCTAGACTGGAGCGACAAGGCAGAGGGGAAAGATCCAGAATTCTCTAGGCCCAATGCCTCCACACAACCCTAATTTTAATTGGCTACAAAAATATTAACAAAAATTTCTGATTGGTTAATAATTACAGTAAGTAAGAATGAAGTGATATAGTGCTGACAACTTCAGCCCTTAAAAACAATTTACAAACACATCAGGTTGACCAAACATGCAAGGTGAACATTCCCTTCAAAATTAATTGTTCGTCCTCCCGCCAGAGGGGGCGCATAAGTCGACAGCAGAGACATCTGAAGATTAAAGGTCCAAACTTCTTCGAATACATAGTTTCAGATTGATAACACAGATGGCCTTCTAAAAGCCACTCGGTTCAAATGCACACCATAACGAAGCTCGGCTTCCCGAATAGAAATGTCCCTCTTCTTAATTTTGTTTACTGCCTCTAGCAGGTCAGTGGCCACGTTGATTTGATCATTTCCTTTTTAATATTCAGTTGGCATTTTTAATTTATAACTGAAAAGTTAAAAAAAACTATTTCGTACACTATAAAAGTCAATTCAAGTTGCGGTGTGAGCACTGCGTCACGTGGCACCCTGTACTGATTTAGTAATGGCGAACTCCTTTACAACATGCAGTACCTACTAAACACAAGCCAGCAACACAGCGCTACTGACCTAACTCAAGTAGAGCGGCGCCTGTTTTTGACACCGTTGCTTTGATGATACTTTATAGCTTATGTTTGATTTTCGAGTTGTATTTACCACTTTTTCTTCTTCTTCTTGTTTCGTTTCGGCCAACTAAGGACCACGTCATTTCAACTGTTTCCCTTGAGCTACTCCTTCATTCGTATACGGTGTTGCTCCTTTCGTTCTTCCGTCCATGCCTTTCCAGTTTTCATCTTCGGCTTTGGTAGGAAACTCTGATGTTCTTGGAGTTTTTTCTTAAGTGGGACACGCTCGTGGATATCTTCAAATGAGATCCCAATCTCCTGCAGATCTTTCTGTACCTCACTGAACCATGCCCCCTTTGCCTTTTTCTCTTGGAGGGAAGTGAAAATGCGGTTGGTTAACCGTGTTGAATTCATTCGGGCCATGTGTCGCATCACGTCAGTTATTTTCTCCACATGCGAGTACAACTCCTGGTTGTGCCGTCTCCTAAACTCGCCGTTGTCTTTGACTGGACCTATGATTTTTCTCAAAATCTTTCTTTCCTTCGCCTCCAATTTCTCCATCATGCCTTTTTTTGTTCATGGCGAGACATTCCGCAGCATAAAGTGCCTCTGGCCGGATAACAGTGCAATAGTGTTTGATTTTTGCATTCAGAGTCTTTTGTTATAGAAATTTTTAGTCAGATGGTAAGCCATTTCCATTTTATTCATGCGTGAAGAAAAGGCTTCTTTTTCGGACAAGTTAGGTTCTATCCATTCACCAAGATATTTAAATTTTTCAACTCGCTTGACTTTTCCGTGAGTCCCTTCTAGCTCACTTGGCGCCAGTTTGATGTTTGTAATGAATTTCGTTTTCTCAAAGGAGATTTGGAGGCCCGCCTTTGCAGCTTGTGTTTGAAGCTGGTTGATCTGATTCGTGGCCACATCCAAGGAATCAGCGAAAACCGCGAGATCATCTGCAAATGCTAGACAGTCAATTGAAAGGTTCTTGTTCTTGTGGCCTAGTTTGACTCCGCTTTCGACTCCTCCATAACTCATTTCTCTGCGCCATTCACGGATCACTTTCTCAAGAACGCAGTTGAACAACAAAGGCGAGAGACCATCTCCTTGCCTAACTCCTGTCCGTATTTCAAAGGCCTCTGAAATCTCTCCTCTAAACTTCACTTTTGAGATGGTGTTGGTGAGAGTCTGTTGGATGATCACTCATGTTTTACCGTCCAAGCCAAATTCCTTTAAGATCTGAAGTAGGGTATTTCTATCAATTGAATCATAGGCCTTCTTAAAGTCGATGAACGTTACTACAAAAGGCTTGCTCCTTAGTTTAAGATATGAAAGGACAGATTTCAGATTCATAATCTGCTCCACACATGACCGTCCTTTCCTGAAACCTCCTTGGTAATCACCCAGCTCTGGATCTAGCTGATCTTCTGCCCTGATTTGAAGAGCTTTCGAGAGAATTTTGTAGATTATAAGTAGGAGGGAGATGCCGCGATAGTTTTTAACATCCGACTTGTCGCGTTTCTTATGAAGTGGGTGGATTAGGGCAGATGTTCAGTCACTTGGAAGTCATTCAGTTTTCCAGATTTCACACCAATTAATATAAAACATGAAGAATTCGTGCTGGTACCAGAAAATTTGCATCATCCCGCACTCTCTTTATTATCGTTACCAACCAGGAAACTTCCCATTTTTAAGAACTTATTCCGTGAATATTATGACTTCAAAAATGCAGATATTATGAAACTTTACTGTGAAGTGCGTGACTTTGGCTGGAACCCGTTGTATTCCTTTGAGAACGTTGACCTTGCAGTGGATATTGTTTACACCTCACTCTACAAATGCTTTGATGTATGCATTCCCAAGAGGAATCTAATTAAAAAATCCAAATATCCCGTATGGTTTACACACGATATTATCGAAACTCTAAAGCGAAAAAAGAAATGTGCCAGGAAGAGAAAGTTTTCAAAATATTATGACGATCGCTTTAGGCAGCTTAGAAGTGAACTAAAATCTAAAATTAACATTGCATATAAAATATATATTCACAACTTAGAAAATGGAATAAAACACAATATTAATAATTTCTGGACGTTTAGCAGTAGTAAAAGAGTAACGCGAATAGGTGACAATTCCTATTTCTGTAACGACAACAGGTATGAAACTGGAAATATTGCGCAACTCCTTGCGCAATATTTCTCATCGGTGTATACCATCCTGGACTTTAATTATGATATCCATAACATGGACTTGGATGAGATTCCTGTATTACCAACTATGGATGTGCTCAATATTACTTCTGTATCAGAGGAGGAGGTAAAAAGAGTCATTAATGAAAAACTAAAACCCAAAAAGGCTAGCGGTCCAGATAACATCCCACCTTATATAATTAAAGGATGTGCAGAAATACTGGTTTCACAGCTAACCTTTATTTTCAACCTTTCATTAAAAAAGTCTTGCTTCCCTGAAAGGTGGAAAACATCAAAAATTACACCAGTTTCGAAGGCAGGCGTTCATGAAAATATATCTAACTAACGCCCTGTTTCCATTATTGACGCCTTTGCAAAAGTATACGTACATATTTTAACATCTATAATCACATTAAGGCAGGTATTTCAGAATTTCAGCATGGATTTTTACCTAATAGATCTGTTATTGCAAATCTTGTAGGATTTACTCAGACACTGTATGATGTATTGGATAACAACAGAAGAACGGATGTTGTCTATACAGACTTCGAAAAAGCATTCGACAAGGTAGATCATAAAATTCTTGTCCAAAAAATGCACCAGATTGGGTTCTCGAAACCACTACTTCGAATGTTATGTACTTACCTGAAATATCGACGTCAGTTTGTGTCGTTTAAAGGCGAAATCTCAGACAACTTCATTAGTTACTCCGGTGTTCCTCAAGGATCTAATTTGGGTCCCCTTCTATTTTTAATTTTGATTAACGAATTGCCGAATAATCTTCGTCATGCCAGTTGTTTGCTGTTTGCTGACGATGTAAAACTATTTAACGTTATCCATCACAAGAAGGATGAGGATGAGCTACAGCAGGACAATGGTGTGATATGAATCATATGTCACTTATTGTGAACAAATGTAAATCAGTAACTTTTACCAGAAAAAAAGAACGGTACGATTGCGGCGTACTATATAAAAATACCGAAGTAGAAACCGTTTCGGCAATAAGAGACTTATGAGTAATATTTGATGAAAAATTAACATTCAACGCCCATATTACAAAAATAACGAACAATGCCAACCGTATGCTCGGGTTTATAATGAGTTCTAAATTATTTACTCAATCGTCGATTGTTATTGAGTTATTTACTAGCCTTGTTAGGAGTAAATTAGAATATGCATCTGTAATTTGGGACTCGTGTTCTAAAGAACAAATACATACTATAGAAGTTGTTCAAAACAGGTTTTTGCGGTATCTGTATTATAAAACAAATAAGACATGTTGCCCTTTTGATACATCAACACGGTATTTTAGAAGGAACTTTAACCTCACGTCGTTGCGCAACAGACGAATCATTATTTCTCTCAAAACGTTAAATAAAATCGTACGAAATAAGTTTAATTCCATAGAACTGCTCAATTTTATCTCCTTTCATGTTCCACGAGCTGGAGCTCGCATGAGCACAGTATTTCAAGTTCCAAGATCTAGTATATCTCATCACTTGAACTCGCCATTTATGAAAATGCTACAATTTTACAACACATTTGTTGCAGGAATAGATTTATTTTCAGAATCACACACTGTCATTAATATACATTTAAAGGCCTGTGTTTCTAATTTCTAATTTATTAATTCAGACTCCTTTTTCTATATAATAGGTGCTCTTTAACGTACTACTCTAGCTATATCCTTGTCTCAATTCCAGTATGTTTCATAGTGTACACTGGGTTGTCATTTTCTCTGTATATGAGTTTTCCATTCATTCTTCTTCCTTATCTTTATTATCTTCAGCATTGTTATTATGTATTATATTTATTTACATGTATGCTTTATAAGTACTGTTGTGTTAAGAAGGTACTGTATTGGGCCTATTGCCTAGGTACTTTCAAAAAGACAAGTAAATAAATAAATCTTCCTGGATATTAGAAAAGCGTATGTCGTATGAAATGAACATTAATGGCACAACCAAGATCGTGCATCTAGTTATCAGTATTCACACCGTCAACATTGCGCAGGGACATAAAACGCTGGTTAGAGGAGTATGGTGGGGATCCCCTTATTAGCAACCATGTGACCTCCCCGCGGTGGGGAGGCTTGCGTGTCCCAGTGATGCAGATAGCCGAGCCGCAGGTGCAACCATATCGGGTGGGTATCTGTTGAGAGACCAGACTAAGGAATGGTTCATCGAAAGGGGGGTAGCAGCCTTTCGGTAGTTGCAAGGGTGCAAGTCTGGATGATTGACTGATATGGTCTTGTAATAATACTCAACATGGCTTAGCTGTGTCGATACTACTACACGGCTGAAACCAACGGGAAACTACAGCCGTTACTAACTCCCGAGGACATGCAGCTCTCTCTGCATGAATGATGTATTATTGATAGCTTCCTCCCGGGTAAAATATTCCGGAGGTAAACTAGTCCCCAATTCGGATCTCCGGGTGGGGACTACACGAGAGGGGGCGATCATCAGGAAGATGGATACTGACATTCTGCGAGTCGGAGCGTGGAATGTTAGAAGTTTGAATCGTTGTGGTAGGTTAGAGAATCTGAAAAGGCAGATGGATGGACTAAAGTTAGATGTAGTTGGTATAAGTGAAGTACGTTGGCAGGAAGAACAGGATTTCTGGTCAGGCGACTACCGAATTATCAACACAAAATCAAACAGAGGAAATGCAGGAGTTGGTTTCATAATGAATAAGAAAACAGGGCAGTGGGTAAGCTACTGTGAACAGCATGGTGAAAGAATTATTGTCGTCAAGATAGACACCAAACCAATGCCCACCACAATAGTGCAGGTCTATATGCCCACTGGCTCAGCGGATGATAAGGAAATCGAAAGAACATATGAAGAGATAGAAGATTTAATACAATATGTAAAAGGTGACGAGAATCTAATTTTGATGGGAGACTGGAATGCAGTGGTAGGCCAAGGAAGAGAAGGTAATACAGTAGGAGAATTCGGATTGGGACAAAGACAAGAAAGAGGACGTCGGCTGGTTGAATTCTGCACTGATCATAATTTAGTCCTTGCCAATACTTGGTTCAAACACCACAAACTACGGCTTTACACGTGGACGAGAGCTGGAGACACGGGAAGGTATCAAATAGACTTCATTATGATTAGGCAGAGATTCAGAAACCAGGTGTTGGATTGCAAAACTTTCCCAGGAGCAGACGTGGACTCTGACCACAACTTGTTGGTCATGAAATGCCATCAGAGGCTGAACAAATTGAAGAAATGAAAGAATGCAAAAAGATGGAATCTAGACAAGTTGAAAGAAAAGAGTGTGAGGGATTGTTTCAAGGAACATGTTGCACAAGGACTAAATGAAAAGGCTGAAGGAAACACTATAGAGGAAGAGTGGAGAGTCATGAAAAATAAAATCAGCATCGCTGCTGAAGAAATATTAGGAAGGAAGAAAAGGTCAACTAAGGATCAGTGGATGACTCAGGAGAAACTAGACCTGATTGATGAACGACGAAAATACCAGAATGCTAGAAATGAAGAGGGCAGAAAAGAATGCAGGCGATTAAAGAATGAAATGGATAGAAAGTGCAAGGTAGCTAAGGAAGAATGGCTGAAGAAGAGTGCAAGGATGTCGAAGGTTGTATGGTCCTCGGATAGGTAGATGCTGCATACAGGAAAATCAAGTAAACCTTTGGAGAAAGGAATCTAGGTGTATGAATATTAAGAGCTCGGATGGAAAGCCACTTCTAGGGAAGGAAGACAAAGCAGAAAGATGGCAGGAACATATTCAACAGTTGTATCAAGGTGAAGATATAGATAATTTGGTTCTGGGACAAGAAGGGGCTGTCGCTGCTGATTAAATAGGAGACCCAATTTTGAGGTCAGAGTTTGACAGAGCTGTGAGCGACCTAAATAGGAACAAGGCACCTTTAATTGATGATATTCCCTCTGAATTACTGACTGCCTTAGGAGAAACCAGCATGGCAAGGTTATTCCATTTAGTGTGTAAGATGTATGAGACAGGAAAAGTCCCAACCGATTTTCGGAAGAATGTTGTTATACCTATTCCCAAGAAAGCCGGCGCTGACAGGAGTGAAAACTATGGCACCATTAGTTTAGTATCTCATGCCTGAAAAATTTTAACACGTATTGTTTACAGAAGAACGAAAAAACAAGTTGAAGCTGAGTTGGGAGAAGATCAATTTGGATTCAGAAGAAATGTAGCAACACGTGAAGCAATCCTGACTTTACGTCTGATCTTAGAGGATCGAATCAAGAAGGACAAGCTCACGTATATGGCATTAGTAGATCTAGAAAAGGCATTCGATAATGTTGTTTGGACAAAGATATTTAAGATTCTGAAGGTGATTGGGATCAGATACCGAGAACGAAGAATTATCTACAATCTGCATAAAAATCAGTCTGCTGTGATAAGAATCGAGGGCTTTGAAAAAGAAGCAGCAATCCAGAAAGGAGTGAGGCAAGGCTGCAGTTTGTCCTACCCATCCTTTTCAATGTTTACATAGAACAGGCAGTAAAGGAATTCAAAGATGAATTTGGAAAGGGAATCACAATCCAAGGAGAGGAAATCAAAACCTTGAGATTTGCCGATGTTATTGTTATTTTATCTGAGACTGCAGAAGATCTCGAGAAGCTGCTGAATGGTATGGACAAAGTCTGGGGTAAGGAGTACAAGATGAAGATAAATAAGTTCAAAGTAAAAGTAATGGAGTGCAGTCGAACGAAGGCAGGTGGTGCAGGAAATATTAAATTAGGAAATGAAGTCTTAAAGGAAGTAAATGAATATTGTTACTTGGGTAGTAAAATAACTAACGATGGTAGAAGGAAGGGCATAAAATGCAGATTAGCACAACCATGGAAGAGCTTTCTTAAGAAAAGAAATTTGCTCACTTCAAACGTTGATATAGGAATTAGAAAGATGTTTTTGAAGACTTTCGTGTGGAGCGTGGCATTGTATGGAAGTGAAACATGGACGATAACTAGCTCAGAAAGAAAGAGAATAGAAGCTTTTGAAATGTGGTGTTACAGAAGAATGCTGAAGTTGAGTTGGATAGATCGAATCACGAATGAAGAGATACTGAATCGAATTGGTGAGAGGAGATCGATTTGGCTAATTTTGACGAGAAGAAGAGATAGAATGATAGGACACATCGTAGGACACCCAGGACTTGTTCAGTTGGTTTTTGAAGGAAGTGTAGGTGGTAGGAATGTTAGGGGTAGACCAAGGTATGAATATGACAAGCAGATTAGAGCATATGTAGGATGCAGTAGTTACGTAGAAATGACAAGGTTATCATAGGATAGGGTGGCATGGAGCGCTGCATCAAAACAGTCTATGGACTGATGACTCAAACACAACAACACAGACCATCATGAACGAACTTTCTGACCACAACTTAGCCTCCAACTATGGCTTGCAGTCCCCTCCTGAGTACGATCCGGTAACTGTAATGGGTTTCGCTGACGACATCTTCATTGTTAGAAAATATGAAAAATCGGTTGTATTACTCACCAGCAGAGCTTGAAGGAAATTAACACTTCGCAGTCTCCCATGATAATGTAACTGTATTTCATGACTCCCACTTCAAGCCGATCAGGAATTCGTCATCATGAACACCTCAATATGAACTGCTCTAATATACCCATTCTGGACAATAATACCAAATAAAATTCTAAGTAAGTTTATTAGTGGTGGTGATGCCATGGTCAGAGGTGCCCTTAAGGAATGTTTAGAGCCCCAAGTGACATGGTATACGCATATACTAATTTCACGGGCTTGATATAAATGGGAGGTGCAGTTACAACAATAATACCACTTGTAAGATTTTACTGTTATCAAATAACACTTTTCTAAATTCAGCAAGGCAGTTTCTGAAGAGATTTCGCCCAGTCTTACAGCATCAAATGTAAAATATAGTGAGGCAATTCGTGATAGGCTCTCGCAAGGTGAGACTTACAGTTTTCAAGAATTGGGCTACGAAAAGGCGCGCTCCTCAACGAGACACGAGGGCTGTAAATAAAGTAGCGGCAATACTGACAACTAGTCACCAGCAAAGCCTGTCGGAGAGCCGTTGAGGAACGTTGGCAAGGCGTTCTCTCTTGATGATAGCGAAGTTGCGGCCAGCTGCACAAAGTAAGGATGCCACGTCAGGAAATCGGTGGCCTTGGACGGGTTCCTTAAGCTTCGGAAAAAGGGCGAAGTCACAAGACTCATGTCTGTGGAGTACGGAGGTTGTTCCAAGGCCTCCCAATGCCTGAGTTGTAGTAAGCGCTTGGCATTGTCTGCAACATTTCAACGTGCGTTGTTATGCAACACGATAGGGCAATTGTGTCTCAATATACGTGGACGTTTGCGCCGCATAGCCGGATGCAGATGTCGCTCCAGCATGCGTGAAACACCCTCGTGGTTCCTCTGAACGTGGCGAACCTGGGTGACGCTCGTAGGCTCGTCTAATCAATGGCGATAATACGCTGCAGAAATACGCCTCCTTCTTTGCGGTATCTGTCCAGGTGGATGCCAGCCAGTGCAGTTCATGTTAACACAGAATGTGCCACACCATTTGATGACCTAGGCCAATTCACGGACAATCCTTCGATGGTTACGGAAACGAATCAATGAATCTGTGCAAATCCGTACTCACATTCCGACCCGCACGAAACGTCTCGACCTATCGTGTGCAATCTCACCACAGGATTAACGTAATTCACGAACTCTCATCACCGTTTGAAAACATGCTTTATAGCGGTGAAATCGAAACTCTTCACTTTAACTCGATGCCTATCAAATGCACACTGGACTACGTTGCCACTGCTTAATTTACAGCCCTCGCAAACATGTGGATCCGGGATCATAAAAGTCTATCGTGCAGCGAATGGAGGGTGGGTAAACCAAGCAGGTTTCAGGACAGCCTCTGTCCACAGAGACTTCGAAACACATCCTCATGTCCTCAAGGTGAGCTCCTATGTAAATCTCGTCGTAATGCTGCTGCATCAGCCATCGCTGATGCTCTGAGGAGTAGTAAACCGACAGTTTATGGTCTCTCCCATGATGGCACGAGGTTTAGGACACATTCCATTCAACCCGGAGTAGCCAGTCAGTGAAGAAGAACCTATGTCAACCTACTGTTGAAAATTTCGAATAAAAGTATCACATTGCTTCGATGATCAGAGCGAGAGGCACAGTCCAGACTTCGGCAAGCAGTTCGGATTTCATCACTACCATAGCAATTAGTGCATTGAAAGGTTCAATCTCTGTCGTTAGGAACCATGCATATGGGCGTTGAAAATCAACTGTGTGTTCCTTTCTTTGATTATTAAATGTTTATAAAGAATAGGTTCATGCAAAAGGTACTCTATGTCTCTGTAGCACCCTGCATATCCTAGAACGTAAAATAAACACATTGTAATATTCTCATAGTAATTGAAATAGAGATAAATTAAATTACTCTTTTTTTGCGTTGGGATTTATTAATTATCTTTCTTGGGCTTTAATGTTTCTTGGTTTGTTCCGTTACCTAGTCGTTCTTAAGGGATGAATTGTTTCGTCTTGTTTGAGGGCCATGAGGAGTCAATCCGTTTATGTTTGAAATATGCTTGTGAGCCAGATGCCGGGCAGTATGGAAGCGAGAATCGAATGTGCTCTAAGAAGTTTAGTGAACATCGTGGAAGCAGAAGACTACGTACGGAAAGACGTGAAGAAAACATACATCAAGCGGTGAGTGTCATCAGGGAATGTTTTATAGCAATGAAATGTGCCGTAGGCGATAAGAACGAGGTTAAGAAAAAACGAACCTATCAGATACAAGGGGGAACACACAGCCAGTCAGAGGGACAACTAGCGACATCTGTTGCCTCAACACATGAAACTACAAGGAATAGCAGCCTGAGCCTGACCATTAGCACCCAATCAGGACAACTAGCGACATCTGTTGCCTCAACACATGAAACTACAAGGAGTAGCATCCTGAGCCTGACACGTAGCAGGAAAGGCCAGTACGGAGCAGACAGTTGATCAGAGGAACAGTTAGAGATATCTACCGGCCCAAATCAATGCACTGCAACCGGCAGCAACCCCAGCCTGACACGACCGAGACAACTAACAACATCTGTTGCACCAATACGGGAAACTGCAAGTAGCAGCGACACCTAGCTGGGAGAGGACGGCAGGAAGGCAATCACTCGACAAGAAGGGCATATAGTGACATCTACAGACTCAGCGCACGAAACCACAAGCAACAATAATACGAACTAGACATCTAACGGGGAAATACAATACGGAGAAGATAGCAGGGAGAAATCAAGCGACAACCGATACACCAACAATGCGCTTGAAGCAGACCTCAATAGTTCCAACGCACCTGCTTCCACAGATACAGAACGGACAAAAGGGGGCAGTGGCAGCGTCAACAGCAGACATAGAGAAAATCAGAGACTACAATAGGGACAGGCTAGAGACTTAAGTGGGCCAAGTAAGCAAGGGCGACGAAGTACTTAAGGACGAGGAGTTGCAAGAAACATTATAGAAAAATCAACCGGCAACTACAAGTCATGATAGAGGATATCACAAACAGCATTAAAGCGTTAATAAAAGAGGAAATGAGGAATTACATCACAACAAAACACACCGGAAGCTATACACCCTATCACAGAGGAGGGGAGAGAATACGAAATAAGAGCAGGAGAAGAACGCAAGACAAGGCAAAAATACCCAAGAGGAATGGCGGAATCCCAGGAGGAAATAGGGATTGAGATGGTTACCGGAACCGAAAGAAATTCTAAACGCGGTACGAATGAAAATGTAAAGCTGAGGGAAGAAGAACAATATAGGGCAAAAGTGATGAGAGGAAGAAAGAGAGCCAGGACTGGACGAGTATCAGAGGGGGAAGGAGAAAAGGAAACAAGAGAAATAATAAAGGGCACAAGACAAGGGGGGAGCAAGTTGAAGGCAGTACAGGGAGACGCGTGGCTAATCTGGTCACGGAATCCACGGAAGAAGACATAGAAGAATACCTAAGGAAAAATGAAGTGTCTGGAACAATAAAATGTCGAATGGTTAGTGACACCAATACCAGGAGAGCGTTCTCAATAGGCATCCCAATGAAAGAATATGACAACGTATATGATGGGGCATTTTGGCCAGGCCATCCGAGATCCTTGTAGGTACAGGAAGACATCATAAGATGGAACCGGATCAAGTGAAAGTTCTCAACTGGAACGTAGAAGTACTAGAAGGCGTATTAAGACAGATGTCGAGAGACATTTTCAGTGAGTACGACATCTGTATACTGAGAGAGACATTTATTACCGCGGAATCAAAGTGTGAAGTGAAAGGATTTTATAACATACACGCATTTGCGAGGAAAGGCGATAGAGGAAGGCCGTCAGGTGGAATAACATGCCTAATCAACTGGAAATTTACCCCCTTTGAAACAATTCTCAAGGAGGAGAATCAATTGATTAAAATAAAAATAGGAACTTTAGTAGGCGTATACTATATACCAGAGTACAGCGCAGTAGACAGAGTAGACGGTCTACAGAGAGCATTAGACACTATACAGGCGAATTAAAGAGTGATCATTGCAGGCGACCTGAACTGCCCAATAAATAAAGCAAATAACAAAGCGGAAATAATACTGAACTATCTGCTAGGGGAAGGGCTCACATTAGTGAACGACAAAAAGGCACTCACATACATATGCCACAATGGAGGAAGCGCCACAGACCTCACACTCATTACAGGCTTCGATGCTTTGGAGCATAACGTCCTAATAAGAAATGAGGCAGCGTTAATCAGGAAACATATACCAGTAAGAACAACAAACACACACATGAATCTATATAAATAAAATTGTAGGGGGTCCGCTGTCTGTAATTTCTTTTGTTTTGCCAATTTTTCACATATTTATCCGTTTTAGGTCAACTCAAGACCGAATCGGTGGTTTTTACGTTTCGTGTCTGTTTGTTTGTCTGTTTGTTTGTCTGTTTGTCTGTTCCACCATCACGTCGAAACGGCTGGATAGATCTCAACCAAACTTCATATTTAGAGTATACTCATCCCGGGGAAGGTTTTGATATGCATGTCATTTTAAAATCTTTGAATAGACGGGGGGTTTATAGGAAAACATGAATGGTTATTCCACCATCACGTCGAAACAGCTGGATAGATCTCAACTAAACGTCATATTTAGAGTATACTCATCCCAGGAAAGGTTACGATATGCATATTATTTTAAAATCTTTGAATAGAGTGGGCGTTTATAGGAAAACTAGAATGTTTTTTCCACCATCACTTCGAAACGGCTGGATAGATCTCAACCAAACTTCATATTTAGAGTATACTCACCCAGGGGAAGGTTCCGATATGCATATCATTTTGAAATCTTTGAACAGACGGGGTTTATAGGAAAACCAGAATGGTTTTCCTCCATTTTCTCTTATACTATTGATTTTCTGTAAACTTCGTTTACCGTACGTGAAACGTCTCTTCATTATAAACAACTTTTGTTATGTTCATAATTTACCTTACTCTTCACATGACGGAGAAATTTACAATTTTCCGCTGGTATCATGCTCTGCATTGAGTGACCGATAGACCGACAACGAACCTACAGGTTACCATGGCAACGTCTCTGACTGCATGCCAGCAGGGAAGTAACGTATTGCCATTTTCCTCATCATGCTTTTAAATTCGTGGTTGTTCCTTGGGTAGAAGGCAAAAGAGGCGTCAATCGGCCTATCTGCGGGATATTGGCGGAATATCGTTGGATGTTATAACTGCCCTCGAATAGATTAAGTAATAACACCATTAGTCATCTTCTTATTATTTGTTTACCTAAGAATCACTGGACCTAAATTTCTCCTCTGTTACCGCTTTATTATATCCATAACTCACACTAGCATAATTTATTGAGGGGCATTTGATTTTCCAATACATTCACTTGGCATTTACATATTTGTCGTTATCCGGCTGTCCTCAGTTATAATCCATTTTCTATTACTTTCTACTTTCTTAACTGTATTATTTTCTTCCTTAATTACGCCGTATGTACGCGAGTGCTACAAACTACTGGATGTATTTCCACCAAGACTCATTTTTTTTTTTGCTATGGGCTTTACGTCGCACCGACACAGACAGGTTTTATGGCGACGATGGGATAGGGAAGGCCTAGGAGTTGGAAGGAAGCGGCCGTGGCCTTAATTAATGTACAGCCCCAGCATTTGCCTGGTGTGAAGATGGGAGACTCATATTTAGAATACACCTGTCCTTGATAGGTTTTAGGGCAAATATTGTTTCTAAATCCCTGAACTGAAACAGTGATTTTGCACTTCCACAAAATATACACAACCAAACCTGATGGAAATCTACCTACCTTGGTAGAAATTAATTTCTAAACCTTTTTTCTCATGTGCATCATTTCGATACGAGGATTAATAAGGGAGATATCATTAACGGACCGTTTTTCTGTACAAGTCCCATCGGACTTGACTCACGAGCGGGTGCGAGTAAAGCGTATTCCTTACAACTTGGAAACTACTGAAGACATTCGAACCAAAATTTATATTTAGCATCCACCTGTCAAAAGGTAGGTTTTAATGGTCAATAACATTTCATGTTCCGAAATGGACTGGCGGTTTATAGGGAACACAAATGGTGATTTTACTCTTCCACAATATATACAGAACAAGACCAACCTGACTGGAAATCGACCAAACGGGATGGAATTCCACCTCTAAACCTTTTCTTCAGGTGCATTTTTTCGTCAGGAGGATTAATAAGGGAGATATCATGAATGGTCACTTTTGCAGGTTAAGTCCAGCGGACATAGCCCAAAAGGTGTTTTACATGGAGCAGATTCCTTATCTATATAAATCAAATCGTAACGACTGTGTGCCTCTACACTGACTATTTTGGCGAAATTTTCGTACAGCTTTCCCTTTAAGGGGTAATAATGACCATCTCCATAATTTTGGGTTTAGTTTCCTGAATGTCCTAATTTTTACCCGCCTCACCCAAAATCCAGATTGCGGCATAATCTGCCAGAAGAAAAAGAAGATGATTGAAATTTGACAAAATTATACATTTTAGCCTGTAACGAACAGAAAACATCCTAGATCATTAAATTTTTCACTTTTTATCCCCGAAGAATATCGAAATATGCAGGCAATTTTAATGATGGTGCAGACCTTCGGAAATTACTATCACATAACGGATTGCACAATCTCCGTTCAATTTGGAATGATATACAACCTTGGTCTTATGACTTTTTGCCGTATTTGTATCCCTTTTACGTTTGATTTTTCTCTATTAATCGATGTTAAGTCAATTTAGAATTTTCACATGCATAATTCATACTTTCAATTACTTATATGAAATACGGAATCGTCATACTCTTCACCAGCCAAATTCTATGTATGTAGCTGTCACATAATTATCCGAAAAGTAATGTAATGTGAGATAATCTTACAAAACCTTTACCCTGTTCCACGTTTCTAACTCAATCTGACCCAAGAATAGATGACATATCATAGGACCAGCCATTTAGGCCACTAAATCCGGCGTGTCTTATGGTATAATCCTTTGTCGATGTAACGTACGTTTAGTAGCAGTTAATCTGTAAATGAAGGTCTTCAATATTGTAAACACGCATATACTTTCGTATGTCGATCTATATATATATTCACTGATGTCGATTTGTAGCGATCGAGAAAGGGTGTGTCTGCTATTGTAATCAGTACTCCCCACAACGACTTTGACTGGCAGTAGAAAAGAGTTCCTTCTCCAACTCCTGTGTAACTGTCATTAGTAAGGAAGGCCTAGAATTGTAATGAATAGTTCCCTTCTCGATTTGACTTGCAGAAGGCAAGTGAGCATGCTGTTTTGTTTAAAACTCCCCTACCCGATTGTGTTTGGCAGTAGGCATGGGTGCCCGCCATTATAAAGAAATGTCCTCATCTAAAATGTGACTGGCATTAGGCATAGTGGCCTGCTATTTTGATGGAAACTCACCAACTTGGTGTGACTGGCAGTAAGCTGGCTGGCAGTAGGAAAATGGGCATGGCATTGTAATGATAACTGCACAACTCAATTTCGAGTAATAGTAGGGTAATTACCTACCATTATAATAGAAACTCCTCAACTGTAATCTGTCTGGAAGTAGCAAAGGGGGGCTGCCATTTTAACGAAAACTCCCCAAATCGATTCTGTCCGCGTAGTAGGCAATGGGGCCTGCAATTATAATGTAAACTTCCCAACTCGATTGTGAATAGCAGTAGGCAAGTGAGTCTGCCGTTATATCACAAATCCGTAACAAACACTTTACATTGGAAACAACGTACGGGGACCTCCCCATGCTCTTTCTCGGATAACGCTAAGAGACATGCAATTTTAAAACAATCTTATTTACTGCATGTACACTATTTACTTCGATATTCGAATACAATGTAGAATACCGTAGCGAAGCACGGGTACAATCGCTAGTCATCTTATAAACAAAGTTGTTCGTGTCTGTTTGTCTGTTTGTCTGTTCCACCATCACGTCGAAACGGCTGGATAGATCTCAACCAAACTTCATATTTAGAGTATACTGACCCCGGGGAAGGTTTCGATATGGATATCATTTTAAAGTCTTTGAAAAGACGGGGGTTTTATAGGAAAAACGGTTTTCCTCCATTTTCTCTTAAACTTTTATAGGCAAAATATCAAATTTGTCGTATAAGGACGAGACAAAGCTCAATTTAATCCGCTTGACGCAAAGAACAAAACTCGGTAAGCCATACGGGCCCCCAAAACCATGTTTTAAGGCCCTAAAACCAACCGTTACGGATATATTTGCACCACACTACCCCTGCTCTAGAAATCGGATAAAGAAATGAACTGCCGTAACCATGGCAACGTCAGCTCCAGGATTCTAGAGCAGTGAGATTATGCAAGTACGTTTGGGCAAAGCTGCCAACCAAAATTGGTACAAATAAGACTTAATATCTGTAAAAAAATATACTGTTGTGTAAGGCACTCATAGGACTCCTTTGGACGGGAATGGAAAGGGGGTGAAGTACGAGTGTAAAAATCTTACTATATATAGAAATGGAAGTGTGTGTGTAAATGACACATCTCCTCCTAAACCACTGGAGCAATTTCAACCAAACTTGGTACATGTATCACTTACTATCGGGAGACGAGCACTGTGGGGGTTAAGCCATCCCTAGCGCCCTTAAGGGAGAGGGTTGGTGGGGGGGTGTAGTTACAATAATAATAATCGAGAATAGTGTCGAATTCATAGTTTTCGGGGTCGCTGAGTTGAAAAGTAATACTCTAGAATTTTTCAAAGTCCGGCCCCCTTTTAGGTGGGGAGCAAAGGGTTGGGGGGTGAGATATAGAAATAATTAAAAACAGTTTCGAATCCATAGATTTCAGGATCTCTGAGATGAATAGTATTACTCCGGATTTTTTTGCAAATCCAAGTGGGGAGCGAAGGGGGTGAGATATAAAATTAATCGAAAAACTACATATAAAACGTTATCTTCTTCTTCTTACTATATATAAAAATTGATGTATGTGTATGCGTGGGTGTGTGGGTGTGGGTGTGTATATGACACATCTCCTAAACCACTGGAGCAATTTCACCAAACGTGGTACACTTATCAATTAGTATCAGGAGACAAACCGCGTGAGGGTAAGACACCCCTAGCACCCTTATGGGCAGGGGGCGAGGGGGGTGGTATAAAAATAATCTTATAAATAAAGTTGTTCGTTTCTGTTTGTTTGTTTGTTTGTTTGGCTTAAGTGCGGCCAGTATCCAGTATTCGGGAGATAGTAGGTTCGAACCCCACTGTCGGCAGCCCTGAAAATGGTTTTCCGTGGTTTCCCATTTTCACACCAGGCAAATGCTGGGGCTGTACCTTAATTAAGACCACGGCCGACTCCTTCCAACTCCTATCCCTTCCCTGTCCCATCGTCGCCATAAGACCTATCTGTGTCGGTGCGACGTAAAGCAACTAGCAATATTAAAAAAAATAAAAATGTTTGTTTGTTCCACCATCACGTCGAAAGGGCTGGATAGATCTCAACCAAACTTCATATTTAGAGTATACTCACCCAGGGGAAGGTTTCGATATGCATATCATTTTAAAATCTTTGAAAAGACGGGGTTTTATAGGAAAACCACAACGGTTTTCCTCCATTTTCTCTTATACTATTGATTTTCTGCAAACTCTGTGGACCGTATGTGAAAGGTCTCTTCATCATAAACAACTTTTGTTATGTTCATAATTTACCTTACTCTTCAAATGACGGAGAAATTTACTATTTTCTGCCGATACCATGATCGGCATTGAGTGACCGACAGAGCGATAACGAATATATGGGTTACCATGGCAACGTCTCTGACTGCTTGCCAGCAGGGAAGTAACGTATTGCCATTTTCCTCATCATTCCTTTAAATTCGTGGTTGTTCCTTGGGTAGAAAGCAAGAGAGTCGTCAATCGGCCATTCTGCGGGATATTGGCGGAATATCATCTGGAGGTTATAACCGTCCTCGAATAGCTTAAGTAATAACACAAATATTCATCTTCTTATCTGATTACCTAAGAATCCCTGCGCCTAAATTTTTCTCCGATTACCGCTTTCTTATATCCATAACTCACACCGGCATAATTTATTGAGGAGCATTTGATTTTCCAATACATTCACTTGGTATTTATATATTTGTCGTCATCCGGATGTCCTCAGTTATAGTCCATTTTCTATTAATTTCAACTTTCTAAACTGTATTATTTTCTTCCTTAATTACCACGTATGTATGCGAGTGCTAATCCCGAATGCTGTACACTCTTTCCTTTGAGGAAATATTCTAAGCTATGCAAATGTATAACTTTTGGCCCAGGAAAATTCCGGAATATGGATGCAATTTTAACGGCGGTGCAGACCTTCGTTTCGGGGTAATTGGTGGCTAATCAGTAAGTCGTATCACAAGTCACAAAGCAAATGGCGTTTCATTTTGGAGAGATCTACAACTTTTGTCCTATAACTTTTCGTCGTATTTCTATCCCTAATACATTAAATACAAGTTGATTTTGTACTTTTACACGTATATGTTATCATTTGGCACACTTATAGGAAAGGTAGAATTATGACATTCGGCACGCACATTGACATGACCATTGGCAATGTTATAGCCTAATGTTATGATTCTAGCTGTCACATGAGAATCAAAAATATAAAGTAGCATCCAAAAACTGTACAAGATTTCACCCCATTCAATGACTCTAACTCAATCTAACCCATGAATATAGGAGATACGAGAAAATGTCATAGGACCAACCATGTTGAGCACTGAAAGGGGCGTCCGATGATGAAGTCCGTTTGTAGATACGTCGTACAGTTACAAAGCAGTAACTATCGAAATAAAGGTGTGCACTTCTAGAGTGTATCTGTACATTGACAATTTTGGCGAAATTTCCGTACAGTTATCCGTTTCAGGTGTAATAATGATCATATGCGTATTTTTTGGTTTAGTTTCTTGAAAGTACTACTTTTTACACTTCTCACCGAAAACCCAGATTGCGGCATAATCTGCCAGTCGAGAAAGAAAACTGAAATTTGGCAAAATTTTACGTTTTAGCCTTTAACGGGCGGAAAACTTCCAAGAGCTTTAAATTTTTCCTTTTCTATCCCGAAGAGTATCGAAATATGGAGGCAATTTTAATGATGGTGCAGACCTTCGGGAAGTATTATCACATAACGGATGGCACAATCCCCGTTCAATTTGGAGTGGTCTACAACCTTGGTCTTACGACTTTTTGTCGTATTTATATCAATATTACGTTTGATTTTTCTCTATTTCTCGAAGTTAAGTAAAGTTGTACTTTTCACATACATAATTCATACCTTCCATCACTTAGAGGAAAGATAGAATCATCATACTCTACACGAAAATTGGTCCACCCAGTAGCCATACGTGAGTCAAATGCTATGTATGTAGCTGTCACTTAATTATCCGAAAAGCAATGCAATGTGAGATAATCTTACACAAATTTTACCCTATTCCAAGTTTCTAACTCAATCTGACCCATGAATAGATGAGATATCATAAGACCAGCAATTTAGGCCGCTAAATCCGGCGTCTTATGGTACAATCCTTTCTCGATATGATGTACCGTTTAGAAGCAGTTAATCTGTAAATGAAGGTCTGCAATATTGTAAACAAGCACATACTTTCGAACTATATATATATTCACTGATGTCGATTTTGTAGCGATCGAGAAAGGGTGTGTCTGCTATTGTAATCAGTACTCCGCACACCGACTATGACTGGCAGTAGGAATGGAGTCCTTCTCCAATTCCTGTGTAACTGGCATTAATGAGGCAGGCCTACCATTGTAATGAATAATTCACTTCTCGATTTGACTTTCAGAAGGCAAGGGAGCATGCAGCAGACAGTCTTTGGCTGTAGGCAAGCGTTCCCGCAGTTATAAACAGATGTACCCATCTAAAATGTGACTGGCATTAGGCATACTGGCCTGCTATTTTGATGGAAACTCATCAACTTGGTGTGACTGGCAGGAAGCTGGCTGGCAGTTGGAAAAGGGTTCTATCATTATAATGATAACTGCACAACTCAATTTTGACTGGTTGTAGGGAAGTTTCCTGCCATTATAATAAAAACTCCTCAACTTGTAATATGTCTGGAAGTAGGAAAGGGGGGCTGCCATTGTAACGGAAACTCCCCAAATCGATTGTGACCACGCAGTAGGCAATGGGGCCTGCAATTATAATGTAAACTTCCCAACTCGATTGTGAATGGCAGTAGGCAAGTGAGCCTGTCGTTATCATCACAAATCCGTAACAAGCACTTTACACTGGAAACAACGTATGGGGACCTCTCCATATTGTTTCTCGGATAACGCTAAGATACATGCTATTTTAAAACAATCTTATTTACTGCATGTACAGTATTTACTTCAATATTCGTATACAATGCAGAATACCGCAGCGAAGCACGGGTACATTTGCTAGTAAACAAATAAAAACACAAAGGATACAGTGATGGTTGGACCCACATATGCTCCAGGAGAACACTGGTAAGATACCACGCATACTACAAGATATCAGCGAGGGAAATCTGGACGAGGCCATAGCAGGAATAACGAAATTCATCGAAGAAGAAAATGCAGCAAGGGAGGACACCAGGAGAGCGCACAAATGGTTCGACAAGGAGTCTTACATTGAAAGGCGAATTACACTAGAAAAATTGCACATAGGTAGGAGAACGAAAGACAAAAGAGAACTGGAATGCTACCAGACGGCGAGAAAGAAATTCAAGCAGGGATTTAGGGCAAAAGAATACGAAGAGCTTGTAAAAGATGCTGAGAAGAATCCTCAGACATTCCCATGGAGACCTGGGAGAATCATATGAGAGGTTTGTTAGCCCTTAAGGAAACCAGACCGAAGTTAGAGGAGAGGAAAGTGATAGAATGAACTACAATCTTCACAAGTGAGGGAGTGACAAAGGCCATCTCAACAGGCAAGGTACCTGAACAAGGCATTGGGAATAGAACATCTAAATGCTACACTACCCTACCTAGAACCAGTATAGACAATGCTAATGGACAAGTGCGTGGAATCCGGTAACATACCTAATGCATGGCGGAAGGGAGTCATAAGGACAAGAGGACGCGAGCAAACCAGAATCTTACAGAGGAATAGCCCTGGAGTCGGTGGCATTTAAACTATTAGCACAGAAAATAAGTAATCTGATGGAACCACTGTTACCTGATGAACAATTTGGATTCCGGAAATCGAGATCCACCCTGATAGCGGCGAGCTGTCTGCTAAAGGACATACAAGAAAGAACACAAGCCCACGGGAAGAAGTATGTAGCCTTCATTGATTACACCAGAGACTTTGACACTGTCAGTAGAAGGAAATTAATCGTGAAAACTGAAAAGCCTCGTCGGACGATCGGATATGACGAATTTAATAGCTAGCATACTAGCGGCAAACCAAGTGCAAGTCAGTGACGGGGTGTCCCAATCAGACTGGATAGATCAAACCATCGGAGTGCTACAAGGGAACCCCTTGAGCCCTCTATTGTTCAATGCGCTGACCCAGGATCTCGCTACAAAAGTTAAAGAGGGAGCACAAAATGTAAGCATATGCATATATGCGGATCATATGGCACTAGCCGCCGATAACATAAAATATTTGCAAAACGGAATTGAGCTTAACTCACATTGGGTGGATGACAATGAGCTAAGTATGAATCTGCAGAAGACAGAATTAATGGTATTCAGGAAAGGAGGGCGCTTACCGAAAGGGGACTACATTAACACCTATCTAGGGATCAGACTACGACCTTCTTAGTATACAGAGACTAGTTGCTGCACTTAGAAGCATAAGTGACATCAGACATCTGCAAAGAATGTCACTGGAGGCGGCCATGAAACTTTTCCAAGTCAAAGTGATACCAACGCTCACATACGGATTAGAAGTAACTTGGGAGTACCTATCACGAAAACAGTTACGAGAACTGGAAAGCATGAAACTGAGATATCTTAAGAGGGTCCTAGTGGTATCTTAATTCACCCGATCCCGGTACCTTAATGTTTTAGCCCGAGAAACCTCCTTGAGAGAGGATCTAAGACTACAAATACCTCTAAAGCAAACTCCGGCATACGAGGAGCTGTTACGAGAACTACAAGAGAAAAGGGACTCGATAGAGGAAAGCTTTTACAGTACAGACGCACTAATAAATAAGGATTGGATGAAAGAGGAATATGAGTTGAGACATTTGGTGACACGCTTAGCAATACACGGCTTTCATCACCGTATCTGTGCCAAGAAGTCCTACCACCGGGCCAGCCAGGAGTGTGTATGTGTACTGTGCAATGAACAGTGTGATACATATCACGTAATGAAGTGCAAGAAGAGAACAGTCTCTCTGAAGCAATTTTGTTCTGAACGAAGTTCTCCTTGAGTGAACTGTAATCTACTTGATGTAATATGCAAATTTGGCACATTGTGCGCAATTAAAGATTTATGAATTAATGAGTTTTCAAGCTATTAGGGCGCGTTCCGTTCATATAGTAGGTGTTGAAGAGCTGTTAAGTACAGAACCGGACACCAATGGGATCCGAACACACAACCTCTCGATTTCACAACGGTTGCTCTACAATTGAGTGACATATTTGTTCTGTTGGAAAGGACCGAAGCCACCCCACTGTAGAGTGCGTACAAGTCACCTGTTGAGGGCGAAGTCAATCTTATTTAGCTTAAGTTCGTTCGTTACGTTTTTCGTCTTGTTTTTAGTTTCGTGTGTTATTCATCTGTACAAGTATTAAATAATTTCGTTTCATCCTGATGGTTTGATATTTCAAACTACGTTTTGCAATACTGTATAATGTTAATAGAACGAATCAACGACATTCCGAAATTACGGACAAAGTAAAGCGTATCATGGCACAGAATGTTTGATCATATAGAAATATAGCAGTAATATGGATTTTTGATATTTCGACTTGCCTTTCCGATTTCCAGTAATAATTAACTTGGAAGACAGCATACAGAACAGACCACAGCATTTTCATGCATCCCACTGAGCTTTGAAGGTAAACTTACTTGTTGATTTAATTTTATGGGTTTCCACCATTTATTAAAAGGTAAGTAGTGAATCTTATTGGATTTCATTTTACATACTCGAAGTTGAATTATTATTATTATTATTATTATTATTATTATTATTATTATTATTATTATTATTATTATTATTATTATTATTCAACCAATCATCAGTCAATCACAACTGATCTGCACTTAGGGCTGTCAACCAGGCGGTGGATTCCCTATCTGTTGCTTAACTAGACTTCAGTCTTTTCTTAAGTAATTGCAAAGGGTTTGTAAATGTATTGAATATTTCCCTTGGTAAATTACTCCAATCCCTAACTCCCCATCCTATAAACGAATATTTTCTCCAATTTATCCTCTTGAATTCCAAATTTATCTTTATACTGTGATCTTTCCTCCACTCAAACATATTCGTCAACTTATGTCATTCCTCTCCAACTCTTCACTGACACCTCAGAATATACCACTTAGCTGAGAAGCTCGCCTCCTTTCTCCCAAGTCTTCCCAGCCCAAACTTTACAACAGTTTTTAACGCTACTATTTTGTCGGAAATCAACCAAAATAAATCGAGCTGTTTTTCTTCGGAATTTTCCCCTCCTCCAATGGCGAGGGTCCATACTCTAGTAGGGTTCTTACCACAGACGTATGTGGCCTCTCCTTTGAATCTGTACTACAGTTCCTAAATACCTTCGTAATCATGTGCAGACATATGTAGCCTTTAATTACAAGCCCGTTTATGTGATTACCCCAATCAAGGTCTTTCCTTATATTAAGACCTATGTACATACAGTGATTCCCATAACGAACTTTCACCCCATGAACGCAGTAATTACAACTGAGAGGATATTTTCTATTAGTAAAACTCACAACCTGACTTTTAACCCCGTTTATCATCATACCATTGCAAGTTGCCCATCTTATAATATTGTCGAGTTCTTTTTTACAGTTGCTTACAATCTTGTAACATGTGGATTACTCTATATAGTACAACATCATCCGAAAAAACCCTATCTCTGAATCCTCTTATTTACTCATATCGTTCATTAATCATTATATAAGAAAATATTAGGGTCCAATAATACTGCCTTGAGGAATTCCCCACTTAATGATTACAGGATCAGAAAATGCTGCACGTACTCTAACACTCTCGGATATATATAGCAACCCATTCAGCCACTCTTTTTTCTAGTCAAAATGTAATTATTTTTGCCTGTAGACTCCCATGATCTACCCTGTAGAATGACTTAGATACGCCAATCGCGGGACAGTCCCTTTGATTTCCTGAATCCCAGATATCTGCTACGATATATCTTGCTGGAATCCTACGAGTTGAGCTTCAGTTGAATAACCCTTCCTAAAACCGAACTGCCTTCTACCAAACACTCATTAATTTTGCAGACAGGCCTAATGTAATCAGAAAAAAAAATGCATTTCCAAAGCTTTCATGAAACACATTTCAAGCTGACTGGCTTGTAATTTTCAGCTGTATGTCTATAGCCCTTTCCTTTACACACAGGGGCTACTCTGGCAACTCCCAATTCATTTGGAATGGCTCCTTGACGTGAAGAGTACACAAGAAAGTACTTCAGGTATGGTACTATATCCTAAACCATTGTGTTTAGTATATTCCAAAAAATCTTTTCAAATCCACTCCTTTTCTATTTTTCAGCCTTTGTATCTTATTGTAAATGTCTTTATTATTGTAGGTATATTTCAATACTTCGTTAGTATTAGTCAGCACTTCTATCTGTATTTCTTTGGATTGCTCAGTTTGTCTGATCAATTATAAAAATCGTCCTCTGAAATAGAGAATGTCTTAAGTGTAATGTATTTTCATGTTTGATGGGAAAAAGTATTTAAGTGTGGTCAACACCTGGATGAATGATTAAACAATCTAAAATAAGACGCTACAGCATGGTTTCAGCAATAGCAACCCTGCAATACGTCAGTTACTAATAAAACTGTCAAATGGAACACGTTAAGTCCATAAAGCCCTCGCGAAACCTCCAGCTTGCCGGATGCTGAAGGAGCCAAAATTAATATTACACTATAAACATATGATTTTGCTTCTCTGGTGCATGTGTGCTGCGTCTGCACAAGAAGTGGTGTTCTGTACGATGAGCTGCACTTGGCTATCAGCAGCTGCGTCTACTCACAGAGAAAAAACTTAGCAATATGTTCGACTGATTTCAACCGTCAACAAGAGATGAACTGCACAGAGCACATTCAAACGGCCACGAATACGAATAATCAAGTGACGATCATAGAACAGTTTTTTGAGAGAAACATGCCAAGTTTGAATGTGACTCACTTGGAAGCATCATGCCGCAGTCCACTTTGTCGCCAGTGTTGTTTGCACTTCACTACTTCTAACAACGGCAGAGATTTACCGCGTCATATTTTACTATAGCGTTAATAATATCAGTACTAAATAAATATCCCATAATAATAATAATAATAATAATAATAATAATAATAATAATAATAATAATAATAATAATAATAATAATGAAAAATGAAAACCTACAACCTGTTTTCCAGTCATTGACCGGGTCAGGGATGGAATGAATGAAACATATATAGGCTGTTATTACAATGGGGTCGCCACTCCCAAGGTGATTTATTAATGAGTGATAAATGCTATGAAATGATAATGGAGAGTGTTGCTGGAATGAAAGATGACAGGGAAAACCAGAGTACCCGGAGAAAAACCTGTCCCGCCTCCGCTTTGTCCAGCACAAATCTCACATGGAGTCACCGGGATTTGAACCACGGTATCCAGCGGTGAGAGGCCGACGCGCTGCCGTCTGAGCCACGGAGGCTCTAATAATAACTAGATTGCGCTTCTTATGAAGTGACGCTGATGATGGTGAGAGCCCTTCATGATACTTGACAGCAGTAGGCTGTCTGCTGGAGCCTAGTTTCACATCCTACTATTATACTTCATGTTAAAAATTTCATCTCATTAAATGCTCTGACGCGTTTGACGTCATGAAGGGCATCCGGCTGTAAAAATGCGCTACGAAGATGAAACCCCCGCAACGTGCAACCAACCTTAGTGGCGTCCTATGCACAACTGCGAGATATAACTTCAAGAACTTCAAGGAATGGTCCACATTTACGATCTCTAGTACCATCATTGCGATCCCTGTAATAATTCAGAGGGGATTTCCTCAAGGCAGTATTATTGGACCTTTATGTTTTCTTATATATATATATATATATAAATAGTATGTGTAAAGAAATGGAATCAGAGATAAGGCTTTTTTCAGGTGATGTTATTCTGTACAGAGTAATAAATAATTTACAAGATTGTGAGTAACTGCAAAATGACCTCGACAATGTAGTGAGATGGACATCAGGCAATGGTATGTTGATAAACGGGGATAAATGTCAGGTTGTGAGTTTCACAAATAGGAAAAGTCCTCTCAGTTTTAATTACTGCGTTGATGGGGTGAAAGTTCCTTTTGGAGATCATTGTAAGTATCTAGGTATTAATATAAGGAAAGATCTTCATTGGGGTAATCACATAAATGGAATTGTAAATAAAGGGTACAGAACTCTGCACATGGGTATGAGGGTATTTAGGGGTTGTAGTAGGGATGTAAAGGAGAGAGCAGATTTGTCTCTGGTAAGACCCCAATTAGAGTATGGTTCCAGTGTATGGGACCCTCACCAGAATTACTTGATTCAGGAACTGGAAAAAATCCAAAGAAAAGCAGCTCAGTTTGTTCTGGGTGATTTCCGACAAAAGAGTAGCGTTATAAAAATTTTGCAAAGTATGCGCTGGGAAGACTTGGAGAAAGGAGACGAGCTCCTCGATTAGGTGGTATGTTCCGAGCTGTCAGTGGAGAGATGGCATGGGAGGACATCAGTAGACGAATAAGTTTGAGTGGTGTATTTAAAAGTTGGAAAGTTCACAATATGAAGATAAAGTTGGAATTCTAGAGGACAAATTGGATCAATTATTCGTTTAAGGAAGGGGAGTTAGGGATTGGAATAACTTACCAAGGGAGACGTTCAACAAATTTCCAATTTCTTTGCAATAATTTGAGAAAAGGCTAGAAAACAACAGTTAGGGAATCTGCCACCTGGGCGACTGCCCTAAATACAGATCAGTAGTGATTGATTGATTGATTGATTGATTGATTGATTGATTGATTGATTGATTGATTGATTGATTGATTGATTGATTGATTGATTGATTGATTGATTGATTGATTGATTGATTGATTGATTGATTGATTGATTGATTGATTGATTGATTGAGAAAATCGCAAGCTAGGTGATGGTGGCTGAGTATCCACTCCAGGTAAAAACGGAGATCATCAGGCACAACGTTCAGGAGTGTTATGAAGAAGGGAGTCGCGAACATCTGAGAAAAGTGTTCTTTTAAATGAAGTTTAAATTTAAGACACATCAAAATCTAAGGAAAATGCCAAGGAAGGAAACAATATTGGTGAGAATGACAGGAAGAGGCCATATGATGGACAGGTTAGAGAAGATTATCTCGATACAGGACCAACACCCGGGGAAGAAGGAACACAAATCCTGTGATATGATATGAGTCGTCCTCCCCGCGCATAAATCGCTCCCGCGGGCTGACAGTAAGCCTGGCTGACACGTAATTACAATGTCGCGTGTCGTTTCAGTATAGCGGCTTTCTCAAACAATTGTCAGTTCTCTAGCTTCTGGGTGCGAGAGTACAGAGAGACGATAAAAAACTTCTTTTCAGTTGATTCGTGCGACGATAGAAGAAAGGAAATATCGACGGTATATGTCCGCATTTTCACTTTATATTAGGAAGAATTGTCGAGGAGGTAATACGCACTGTATTCTAGGAGGGTCGTTCAGACCATGCTAAACAATTGCGTAGCCCCTGATCCTTGATGAAACGTTATTTGTTTTTATTTTTAAATGAGGCTCTACGAAGTGCAGTTAAGCTCACGTTCTGTGCAAAACTATTTTATATGTATGATTCAGGCAGCAAGGTTTGCTGTAGCGGGATCACCCGTATAGAGTGGCCCCGTTGTTTCCAGGACATGAATCTTTCTTCGGTATTGACAAAGCTACTTTTATCCTGCTCTCAATAAATATTCAGAAAATTGTAAAAATTATAAATGTGATATTAATTTTGAATAAAACTGCTGCGTGAAGTCGCTCAGATGGTCGAGCTCATGTTATCCGGTTCGATGCTGGCTCGGGCCAGTCGTCGCGTCGGTTGATGTACTTGCCTCTCCGAAAGCTATATGAGCAGTTAGTGACATGTAAGACAATTATTATTATTATTATTATTATTATTATTATTATTATTATTATTATTATTATTATTATTATTATGTGAATTAAACTTCATTTTATCAAAATCTGCAGAGATTGCGAAGAACATTCCGAACTGCACACACGTCTTGAAAATAAGGAAAAAAGAGCCCAGATAAAGACACAGACATACGAGAAATGGGATGCAGACAAATAAATGATGGTGAGTAGTCACAACAGTTACGGAGACGCGAGTTTGAGCACGTCGAAACGGGGAATGATGATTCGCGTCAGTACTGAGAACGTAACACCCCTTTCCGATGTTAAGTACAGCTATTCTGCAATCCGATGAATGTGCAAGAAGCGTGATTTCTTGATATCAAAGAGCAAGATCAGTGCCGTGTTGAATAAAAAAGACAAAGACCGACTGGGCTTAATTCAAGAGGGGATGAAACAGGTTTATCCAATGGAAGCCACCAGAAGTGGTGAGGAAAGTGAAGGCCCTTGTCTCGGTCGTAAACCTACCCTCAAAGGACTATTGAACGTTTCAACAGTCAACACCATAATCAACAAGGTGTTGCAATTAGAAGTGCCGAGTTCACAAGCTGTTACTCCGTCACATTTCGGAACGTCGCACTAACGCAGAGGACTGACGGAAAGCACTGGTGAATATGTGTACCTTACTGACTAACAAACAGCCCTAGAGACCAAACATTATATAAAGAATGCCAGGAGGTTTCATGGATACTGCTACAATGACAAGTTAACCATTCACCGTGTCGCTAATAATGTGAAGGTGAACTCAGCGAGAGTTTTTAACGACCATTTACAACAAAGATACCCTAGCACTGTATATGAGGGCAAAAAATCACGTATGGGTACATCCAGCCACGTCTGTCCTTAGAGAAAATGGAGATGGAATCAATCCATTTTGCTGACTTTCCGGTGAAGGCACCCGATGAGTCACCCATGGGCTTCACGATCTAGACGTCCATGCACTGCAGAGACTGTAAGGAGGAGACACGCTAGTGTCGTGCTATAGCAAGAAATGTCCGTCATCGTTGGTGGAGACATCGTCCCCAGAGGTCCCGCACGATGGTATTCAATCATATAAGGAACATATTCTCAGAATCTGTTCGCCGTATCTATTTGAAATATTCACTACTTGTACATGCACATCTAGACTTATTACATCTTTTCGAAAAAGTAATTCGTTATGAATTGATGGATTTTTTCAAAGGGCTGATATTATCAGTAATTTTCCCCCAGATATTTGCACTCGAAAATCACAAATATATATTCAATCACCAAAAGGTTTCAAGTGCCTACATTCAACACAAGCTGAGGAAATGTTCCTTTTGTATATCAAAAAATAAGCATACGGGAAATGACATTTAAAGTCAAAGCATCATCCTCTAGCCTGTGAACCAATCAGGTAGGAGATTCCCTCACTGTCGTTTTCCTAGCCTTTTCTTACATGATTGCTATGAAATTGCAAATGTATTGAACATCTTCCTTGGTAAGTTATTCCAATCCCCAACTACCCTTCCTATAAACGAATCGAGCGGATCCTTCAGACCCGATAGAAGTGGTTGGAAGGAAGCCGCAGAGTTTGTTACCCCAAGAAGGGTGAAGTGGGCATTAGAATCTTCTGCCCCTTATAAAAGCCCAGGAATGGATGGGATCTTCCCAGCACTTCTTCAGGAAGCGGGTGGGGGTCCTTATACCATACCTGGTCAGAATTTTTAGAGCCTGTCTCACTATGGGGTACGTGTACTCCTTGTGGTGTCAGGCGAAGGTAGTGTATATACCCAAACCCGGAAGGTCTTCATATACTAGACCTAAGGATTATAGACCCATCAGTCTAACGTTGTTTCTTCTTAAGACCTTGGAAAGACTAGTGGATAGACATATCAGGGAGAAAGTATTAAGAGGCTGTCCCCTGCATCCTCATCAACATGCATATCAACCAGGGAAGTCGGTTGAGACGGCACTACACCACCTAGTTTCTAGGCTGGAGAGTGCCTTGGATCAGCAACTACTTGCTATGGTGGTATTCCGGGATATAGAGGGGCCTTTAACTACACATCTTTGGGGTCCATAGAACTTAGTCTAGAGAGAAGAGGGATGAGTAGAATGCTCATGAGATGGATTATGGCCTCACTGCAGGGCCGTCAAGTTCTGTTTACCCTCAACGCAGTAATGTTGAGAGCTAATATAGTCAGGGGATGTCCACAGGGAGGAGTATTATCACCAACATTATGGTGTCTGGTAGTGGATGAACTACTTACCAGGTTAAATGTTGGAGGAATTTATGCCCAATGCTATGCAGATGACATTGGCCTGATGGCGGTGGGAAATTTCCCTAGTACGGTTTCAGAGCTCGTACAGAGCTCCCTACGTAGGGTGGAAAGATGGTGCCACGACACGGACTTGTCGGTTAATCCCGACAAGACGGAGCTCGTGGTATTTACCAGGAGGAGGAGGCTAGACGGACTGTCAGAGCCTTTCCTATTTGGGAAAAAGTTAGTTAAGACAACCTCAGTTAAGTACCTAGGGGTAATCCTTGAGGCAAGACTGAGTTGGAAGAAACATATAGACCATAAGGTGGATTATGTGGGTCTGTCGCAGGGCCGTCGAAGAGACTTGGGGCCTAGGACCTAAGCTGGTCCAGTGGCTCTATATTTCTAGTGTACGGCCCACGATCACCTATGCATCTTTAGTCTGGTGGCCAGGTTCTGAGAGTAAAACTGTGACCACCAAGTTAAACAGTGTCCAAAGTCTTGCGTGTCTAGGAATAACAGGGGCACTGGTTACTACACCATTATGTGCAATGGAGGCATCCTAGGTCTTCCTCCTTCACATTTATATGTTAAGGAAATAGCGGGAATGACTGCCTACCGCCTCTGGTCACTCGGAGGATGGTCCTTCAAGAATCCGAATAGAGGTCATGCCTCTATTCTTACAAGGCTTCACCAGACCTGCCCTACGACAACGATGATCGGGGACCTGATGAAGCCTAGTTTTAATTTGAATTATAAGTTCACAGTGGTGATACCCACAAGGGAGGAGTGGGCCGCGGATGCTGGGGCCCTTCTTAAGTCTGGGGGCTGTACATGGTACACAGATGGTTCGCGGACAGAGACGGGCACAGGCGCCGGGGTCTGGGGGCCTAAGACGAGGCTCTCCCTACCTATGGGTAAATACGCTACTGTTTTCCAGGCCAAAGTATACGCAATACTGGCCTGTGCTGTATATATATAGAACATACCTGGACATAGAAGATGCATCACCATTTGCAGCGATAGCCAGTCAGCGTTAAAAGCACTATGCGCAGTTAGAACAACATCAAAAATGGTATGAGAATGCCAAAAGATGTTAGATCAGCTGTGTGAACTTAGCTCAGTTACCCTATTATGGGTCCCTGGGCACACAGGTATCAGTGGAGATGAAGAAGCTGACAAACTAGCGAAACAAGGCTCAAAAGGTCCTTTCATAGGACCAGAACCCTTCCTGGGAGTGTCACTCCGAAGCGTGAAACTGGTAATATCCCAGTGGACAAACCAGTCTCGCTTAAACATTTGGAAGAGGTTAACTATAGCAAGGCAGGCACGTGAACTTATCACAGGGCCTAGCCAAAGTTATAAAAAGGTCCTGATAAATTTGAATAGGACCAGAATGCGAATGGTAGTTGGACTGTTGACAGGCCAAAATACCTTACAGAGACATCTACACATCATAAAAATCGGTCAGGATCCGATGTGTAGAAGATGCGGTAGGGGGAAGAGACCTCCGCGCATGTGTTGTGTCAGTGCGAGGCTCTTGCAAGCACTAGACATCGATATCGTGGCTCACATTTCGTGAGACTGGAAGACATCAGGAATGCCAACATCCGGACTCTGGTATCCTTTATAGGAGCACTAGGGCTGGACTAGGCAAACCCGTTTAAGGTACACAAAGGGTCTTCACAGACCTACGTGTGGAGCCCTGCGAAGGCAGGGTTCACCCATTCTTTATCTATCTATCTATCTACATCAGTACCACAACCCCTAAATACCGTCATAACCATGTGCAGAGATACGTACCCTTTATTTACAATCGTATTTATGTGATTGCCCCAATGAATATCTTTCCTTATATTAACACCTAGGTACTGACAATGATCCCCAAAGGTAACTTTCACCCTATCAACGCAGTAATTAAAACTGAGAGGACTTTTCCTATTTGTGAAACTCAGAATCTGACTTTAAACCCCGTTTATCATCATACCATTGCCTACTGCGCATATCACAACATTATCGAGGTCATTATTCAGTTGCTCACAATCTTGTAACTTATTTATTACTGTATGTACAGAATAATATCATCCGCAAAAAGGCTTACCTCTGATTCCACTTATTTACACATATCATTGATATATGTAAGGAAACATAAAGGTCCAATAATACTGCCTTGAAGAAACCCCCTCTTAAATATTACAGGGACAGATAAAGCTTCACCTACTCTAATTCTCTGAGTTCTATTTTATAGAAACATAGCCACCCATTCAGTCACACTTTTTCTTAGTCCAATTGCACTGATTTAAGCCGTAGTCTCCCATGACCTACCCTATCAAATGCCTTAGACAGGTCAATCGCGATACAGTCCAATTGACCTCCTGAATCCAGGATATCTGCTATATCTTGCTGGAATCCTACAAGTTGAGCTTCTGTGGAATAAGGTTTCCTAAACCCAAACTGCCTTCTATCAAACCAGTTATTAATTTCGCAAAGATGTTTAATATAATCAGAAAAAAAGTGCTTTCCCAAAGCTTACATGCAATGCATGTTAAACTTACTGGCCTGTAATTTTCAGCTTTATGTCTATCACCCTTTCCTTTATACACAGGGGCTACTATAGCAACTCTCCATTCATCTGGTATAGCTGCCTAGCCTTCTGCTGTAGTGAATGTTATAGCAGTATCAAACACATCAAAATTAAGGGTCTTGATTGTTACAAGCACAGTCAAGCGGTTTCATATTGCACTGTTGACAAATTTATTGTGATTCTGTGTTAGAACATGTAGATATTTCTCAGAAGATTAATGTGTGACAGATCGCGAAAAATAGTTCTAATCTCCTTATTGTATGCTACCAAGCAGGGACGGTGCGTCATTAAGATGTTTGAACATAAGAGTTTAGAAATGTTATACTTCAGATAATTATTTTAATGAGACCAGATTTATATCTGAGTACCTTTTTTTGCTATTTGCTTTACGTCGTCTAAATAAAGGTACAGCCCCATGATTTGCCTGGTGTGAAAATGGGAAACCACGGAAAACGATCTTCAGGATTGCCGACAGTGGGGTTCGAACTCACTATCTCCCGGATGCAAGTTCAGAGCTGCGCGCTCCTAACCGCACGGCCAACTCGCCCGGTTATCTGAGTACCACTGTCCTGAAGTAATTAATGATATGGAAAAATGAAAGTAAGATTGAATTACATGTATCGTACATTCACTCTCAGTCCTCATAGTGAGTAAGGTCAAGCTAGGGGCTAGCTTCGGCATGTCCGCAATTAAAGGAACAATGTAGCGTCGGGTGTAATGGCGATGTTATTGCAAAATCACTTACGTTCTTCTAACCTCACGTAACATGTTTTCGTGATCATTCACAGAGTGAAGCTTTGGACATGTTTCGAATGTTAGTTTGCAGTTCGCTACGGAGTGGGGAGCATAAGTTATTGTTTAAGTAAGTAGCGTTTAAAATAGTGAAATGATTAATAACTTGTATTTTATTATGAATAGGGTAGATATTCTTGTGAAATTTCCATTCTCATCATCAAATGTAGAAGATAAATTTTATGTGAAGGGACTTGGAGCTCACCAGTTTTCTGTTTCGTGTTTGGACTGTGACAGGCACAACTGATCTTAAGCATCTATCAGAAACACTTACGGAACACGACATTTCAGAAACACATATTGGAAACAACGTAAAATATAATCTTTTTGGTTCTGTAAACATTTAACTTAATTACATAAAGGCTACCGTGTTTCTAACAAGCGTCAAAACGAGCTTCTGGATCAGAACAGACACATTCTAAACAGGATAATTAACTGTATTACGTTTTGCGGAACACATGAACTACCTCTTCAAGGTCATAACGAAGGTGATAATTCACACTATCGCGGGGTATTCTTGGATCTGTTTTCCAAACTAGTGGCATTAGACAGTTTACTTTCTCAACTCTCGGTATCAAAAATACCTCGACAACAATTCAGAATTGGATTGTTCGTTTACGGTCTACAGATAGACGGTAGTAAAGGAAATACAAAGAGCTAAATATGTAGTCATTCGGGTAAATGAAACTTCAAATATTTCATGCATTTCACAATTAGTTCTATTGTTGCGATATGTTGTTCCTAGTGGCCCAGTTGAGAAATTCATTTCATTTTTCCGTACTGAAGATCGAACTGTAGACGGTTTAACGTCAGATCTGAAACAACAATTAGAACCGCATGAGCTAAGATGGTGCTGCCGTGTTTAGTGGAGGTGTAAAGATAAGAGGCACATTTATCCACTGTTACGCCCATCAGCTAAGCTTGATAATAAAGAAGGCATACTTGACTCTGCAATCAGTGAAGTTGTTTTTCATCAAAATATCGGGCTTTTCATTATTTTTCCTTTTTTCTCAAGCGCATTGATTAATTGGATGCCGTTATGCATCAGTAGACTAAGCGCCATTTCACGAAAATTGAGATTTTAGCGCCATCTTGTAGAGGAAGGCTTGAACAATTTATAAAAAATTCCCCACTGCATTACAAGAGGCCGTTAATTGTTAGTAAACAGAAAACCTAAGCGACAAAGCGGGAATCAGTAAAAATGTAAATTGCATCAATAGACCAAGCGCCACATTCCTCACATTGCGCGCGGATGACAGCGAGGGTGCCCGGGTTTTCGATAGTGCTGACATTTTTACGTGGTAATACATTGAGTGGTTTATCAAGTGACGAAGTTCAGCAATGTATCAAGTACTGATTTCGAGATTGAATGAACTGAGAGCAACAGTCTTATTACCTGTCCAGTGTGTATTTATGGGAGAAAATATCTTTAATCGCATTTTCTGTCTCAAGCAGAACAAAACTTCCCCATAGGCTTAAAAAAATCACGTCAATACTGTACTCTCAGAATATTATAGGCCTATCGCGAAAGAAAATCCATTCGAAAATTGTATAGACTACAATGGCTCATGCCTTACCATTTGTATTTGACTCAGGTAAGTTGAAATTCCTCAAATCAGTAAGTCATTATAGCAACGACTTTAGAGAATAGCTTCCCTTCTAGAATTTCTCCATCTAAAACTTAAATAATGTACCGGAGTTGTGGCGCGAGTCGTAGTGGATCAAGCAATTACCGGGCCTTTCCAGACAGTAGGAGATTCAGTTTTTAATCATGGCTGCCGCCACGTTATATTTTTTGATGATTTACTCAGTAGATACTCAACAATTAGGGGTTATTGGTGTAGCATCGTGATACATTATTCGCATTTGAGAAAAACCTTAAATTGCATCAGTAGACTAAGCGCCATTTCTTCAAGGAAATCTATATAGTGCGAGTACAAAAATGTTGAAATTTGGTGAGAAGGTACAATCTATTATCCTATAACACCAGTAATACCATATTTAGCAAAATTATGTTCGCTCGAATTTTCACATAGAACCAAATTTAAACGCGATTATCTCGCAACCAACTTTTGGCGCTTGGTCTAGTGATGCATAACGGCATCCAATTAAGATCTGTCTGTGGCAGTGCGGTTCCGAAAACTATAGAAACGCGCTGGAATTTTCATAGTAGAGTTGTTAAAACTGTCTCCGACAATAAGTATGCTCTTCTTCAGTATTTTGACACGATTTAAAATGACGATAGTTGAGATGATGTTACAATTAGAGAGGCAATAGGACTAGCTAATCCTCTGAATGATGAGGAATTACTATATTTTCTCTCATTTTTTAATTCTGTTCTGATACACGTTGACATTCTGTAAAACACAATACAGAAATCATCAACCAAGGACCTAATTTTCGAAACTGCATTAAATGACATCAGAAGGAATATACCTGCGTTGGAAAGAAATTCTGAACGCCCAACAAAACGTGCGCGGAAAGAAGTGAACATGAGTGCCCATACTAAAGAAGCGTGCGACATAATTGCGAATCAGAAAAAAAGCCGTTTCGAAGAAGCGCAATACACACAATACTTTTCTTTAACTGACCCACAACTTTTCGTACAACATTAAGTTGCTTTTCCTTCGGTACTTGTAACAGAGAAGTGAAATATTATCACATGCTTATGAAGGATACGTTAGAAAGTGAAGTAAATGTACTTTATAGGAGTATACTTTTCCTTGGGACCCTAATGAAGGGAAACAATCTGGCAACAGCTTCATCAGAAGTACACAAATTGGCAGAAATAGTACTTACAACCCCACTTTCAACTACGGAATGAGAAAGTTGTCCAAAAGGAGATACATTTATCTGAGAAACTCACTGGGATAAGAACATTTAAACGCAATAGCAGTACTTAGTATTCATAAGGACGTCATTGCAAAGTGAAGTTTAAGGAAGCGAAGACTTTTATCAGTGAAATACTGTGTAGGAGGGATATTGACTGGAAGGTAATTGGGGATTTAAATGAGACTATGGAGTGGGTATGTGGGAAACTGGGAGTGAAATTTCTAGATCCTAATGGGTGGGTAGGAGATAGGGATCTGCGCTCAGAAGGCCTTCATATAAACCGCAGTGGTACATATAAGTAAGGAAATGTGTTTAGGAGGGTCATAGACAGGTATATTCAGGAAGCGGTGATAAGGGAACAGGGAAATGGGACGAATATTCGGGATGTGGTGCTGATAAAACCAGATGAGCTCTATAGAGAAACCGAAGTACTAGATGGCATTAGTTATCACGAAGCTGCTTTTGTCGTAGTAAAAAATAAATATAAAAGAAAGGAAGATATTAAAATTAGGACTATTAGGCAGTACCATATGGCTGATAAAACAGGCATGACGGAGTTCTTAAAAAATAGCTATGATACGTGGAAAACGTAAAATTTAAATGTAAACAGACTCTGGGATGGGTTTAAAGCAATTATTGAGGAATGTAACAGTAGGTTTGTACTTTTAAAGGTGGTAAAGAATGGTAAAGATCCACTATATTATAACATACAAGCAAAGAGACTAAGAAGAAGGTGCAGGTTGGAAAGAAATAGAGTTAGAAATGGCTGTGGAAGTAAGGGGAAATTGAAGGATCTTACTAGGAAATTGAATCTAACTAATCTGGCAGACATAATTGGTGGTCATACAAATTTTAGTGAAAAATGGAAGGGTATGTATAGCTACTCGAGCTTTAAGGCAGAAACCGGTTCCAAGAAGGACATTTCAGGAAGGGGAATGTGTATGCGAGGATCTTCAAAAGGCAGACGTATTCTGTCAGCAGTATGTGAAGGTTGTTGGTTACAAGGATAATATCCATATAGAAGAGGTGACTAATACTAAAGAATTATTAAAATTTACCTATGATAATAATGATATTTACAGTTAGATACAAAAGTTGAAAACTAGAAAAGCGGCTGGAATTGATAAGATTTCTGGGGAAATACTAAAGGCTATGGGTTGGGATATGGTACCATATCTGAAGTACTTGTTTGATTATTGTTTGCATGAAGAAGCTATACCAAATGAGCGGAGAGTTGGTTGAGTTGCCCGTCAGTATAAAGGAAAGGGTGATAGACATAAAGCTGAAAATTACAGGCCAGTCAGTTTGACATGAATTGCATGTAAGCTTTGGAAGCACATTATTTCTGATTATATTATACATGTCTGCGAAATTAATAACTGGTTTGACAGTAGGCAGTTTGGGTTTAGGAAAGGTTATTCCACTGAAGCTCAACTGGTAGGATTCCTGCAAGATAAAACAGATATCGTGGATTCAAAAGGTCAAATGGACAATATTTGGATTGACCAATCTAAGGTGTTTGCTAGGGTAGATCATGGGAGACTACTGGCAAGAATGAGTGCAATTGGACTAGGAAAAGTGTGAATGAATGGGTGGCTATATTCTTAGAAAATAGAACTCAGTGAATTAGAGTAGGCGAAGCTTTATCTGACCCTGTAATAATTAAGAGGGGAATTCCTCAAGGCAGTATTATTGGGCCTTTTCTGTTTTCTTATATATGTCAATAATATGTGTAAAGATTTGGAATCAGAGATAAGGTTGTTTACAGATGATGTTATTCGGTAAGGAGTAATATATATGTTACAAGATTGTGAGCAACTGCAACGTGACCTCGATAATGTTGTGAGTGGACAGTAAGCAATGGTATGTTGATAAACGGGGTTAAATGCCAGGTTGTGAGTTTCACAAATAGGAAAAGTCCTCTCAGTTTTAATTACTGTGTTGATGGGGTGAAAGTTCCTTTTGGGGATCATTGTAAGTATCTAGGTATTAATATAAGGAAAGGTCTTCACTGGGGTAATCACATAAATGGGATTGTAAATAAAGGGTACCGATCTCTGCACATGGTTATGAGGGTGTTTAGGGGTTGTAGTAAGGATGTAAAGGAGAGGGCATATAAGTCTCTGGTAAGACCCCAACTAAAGTATGGTTCCAGTGTATGGGACCCTCACCAGGATTACCTGATTCAAGAACTGGAAAAAAATCCAAATAAATACAGCTCGATTTGTTCTGGGTGATTTCCGTTACAAAAATGTTGCAAGGTTTGGGCTGGGAAGACTTATTATTATTATTATTATTATTATTATTATTATTATTATTATTATTATTATTATTATTTCTTTATTTATTTATTTTCCACCAATTTTTGATACAATTTATGGATGGTGAATGGAGAAAGGGCATAGCCCCACATACACGAAAGTGCCCCCATCACCATTTAAAATTACAATATTCAGATATACAATTACCTTCTATACAGTGTGCTTATATACAGTTACCGTATTTACATACTACTCACAAGACATGGTCAACATTCAAGTAATTCGACACACACACACCGCACTCTCTCTCTCTCTCTCTCTCTCTCTCTCACTCTCTCTCTCGAATCCCCACCTGGAGAAAGGAAACGAGCTGCTCGACTAAGTGGTATGTTCCGAGCTCTCATTGGAGAGATGGCGTGGAATGACATCAGTAGACGAATATATTTGAGTGATGTCTTTAAAAGTCGGAAAGATCACAATATGAAGAGAAACCTGGAATGCAAGAGGACAAATGGGGGAAATTTTCCTTTCTAGGCTGGGAAGTTAGGGATTGGAGTAACTTACCAAGGGAGATGTTCAATAAATTTCCAATTTCTTTGCGATCATTTAAGAAAAGGCTAGGAAAACAACAGATAGGGATTCTGCCACCTGGGTGATTGCCCTAAATGCATATCAGTAGTAACTGATTGATTCCGGAATTCAACCAAAAAGTGATTGGTTTGTTTGCATCGCAGTGGAATCGACGTGCGCAATTCCTTTTAAAATGAGGACACTTCAAAAGTATTAAAAATTAGCATGAATTATAATCAAGCAAACCTAGCTGTACTGATACTGCCAATAAAAATGTAATGACAACGTTTAATATACGGGTCTATATCTCAGTAGTAGCAACAAAAACTACATAAATAATAATAATAATAACCTTCCGTTTGAGCCACGAGTCGCTACTGCTACCAACACAAGAAGGCCACAATAAATATCTACAGAAAATAATCACTGCTTCAGCAGATATGCAGAGCGCTCATCTACATCCAGGTTCGCAACCCAGTGAGCGCATGAAGGCATTGTAAGCCAGTGCAAAAATCATTAATAGTACTTCTGCTTGCAATATTGTAAAAATTTCATACACATTCAAAATTAAAAGAAATTAAAGTTCTCATCGGATTTTCGATTCTGGGACCCCTTAAACCACCTAAGAGGAATTAGTTTTCTTGGCAATTGAAACACGCTTGTCTTGTACCAGGTTCGGCCGCCAGCACTTACTTCATTAAATAGTGACTCATATCTATGTTAAACTGGCCGAAGCTCAGTAAATTGTGACACAATACTTTGTGTGAAAATAGCACGAAGTTCAGTAAATAGTGACACATTACTTTGTGTGAAAATAGCACGAAGTTCAGTAAATAGTGACACATTAATTTGTGTTAAACTAGCAAGAAGTTCAGTAAATAGTGACACATTACTTTGTGTTAAACTAGCACGAATTTCAGTAAATGGTGACTCATATCTTTATGCTAACCTAGTGTGAAGTTCAGGAAATAGTGGCTAATACATTTACGTTAAACAAGCACACAACTCCGTAAATTGTGACTTACATCTTTATGTTAAATTGGCAAGAAATTCAGTAAATAGTGTCTTATATCTGTAGCTTACATCCTTTGCAGAACAAAGATGGCCTAGGCCACCATAGATCAATTGGTAAAGCAACCGACGCGAAATCGGGAGGTTATGTGTTCGGATCCCACTGGTGCTCGGTTGGCCATGTTTGTTCTGTACCTAACATCTCTTCAACACTTACCAAATGTACGTAACGCGACCTAATAGGTTAAAAGGCGGTTTAGATTACAATGCGGTCGAGAAAATTCAATATTCATTAAATTAGCAAACCTAATACGGGAAACACTTACAGACCCACTTTCAAAAGTAAAATTGATGGGCGAAGTATGAACACAGATGTACCGCAAGGTGAATGCTGCTCAACTTACTGCATTGTAAGTGTTCTAGGTATAATAGAAAAAGATGGTACTGGGGAACCAATTTCTTTTGCAAGTCGAGTCTTAAAGTCAGCTGAAAAAAATACTCTCAAACTGATAAAGGAGCCCTGAGCATTGTGTAAGGTGTGAAGTATTTATGGGGAATATGGTATACTTTGTGTACCAAACTTTTTTGGTCCATTTTGCTTTTGCAGCAGGTAGACTTCAACGTTATGCGTTGATTCAGTCGGGTTATGATATTCAATATATTAAATCGTAATGTCAAATGGCTTATCAAGACTGCCATTATCAGCAGGTCATTTTGAGAACCTTGATGTCAATTCAGAGTACGCAGGTAGTTACTTACAATATATAGTGGAAACTGATGTTCCCATAAATGTTAATGATGTACGTATTGATACCCACAAAGATAAGGAGTTGCGTCCTACGCCAGATCATAGCTAAAGTAACATTGTTATAAACATAATCTGAGCTAACTATAGAGCAATGAGTTTCAATGTGGGGCTATAGAGTAGTAATTCCAAAGTCCTTGAGCAGGTCCTCGTTGAATGAATTATACAGCGGACATCTTGGGGTATTTAAAATGAAATCTTTAGCTAGATCGTATCTATTGTGGTCTTCTGTTGACAAGGACATTGGGGCAGTAAGCAGTAGTTGGTTAGCCTGTTCTGTTCATATACAAAATCCAGATAAACGTAAACTGCATGCATGGGAAATCCCTTTAAACGTAACATGCTTTAACAGCTTCATTTTAGATAAAACCCAGTATTGACTATAAAATCAAGTAGCGAATATTTAAGAATAACTTAAATACTACATTTAAGTGGTCCGCGTATTCAATACATATATAATTTGTTGAATCTAGTAGATATTTCTTCCCCTGAGGGACACCATCAGCTAGAATAAATTACAACAATTCTAAAAGTCTGGCTGATGATGTCCTTTAGGGGAAGAAACATGTACTAGATTCACTAAATGATATATGTACTGAATAGGCGTACCACTCAAATATAATATTTAAGTTATTCTTAAACATTCGCTACTTGGGAATTTCCACCCAATGTATGGCAAAGAATTCATGTAGATTTCTTAAGACCTTTCAATGGAATACTGTGAATTGATTCTCATAGCAAGTGGTCGAAAGACTAAAGGTTAAAGATTAAGGTTTGATTCCCAGTAGATCACAGTTTTGTGGACAAAATCACATTCTATGAAACTTAGTACCATATAAACGAAAGGTTACTGTCATTTTATGGCGATAAAATAATAATTAACCATTATATTAGTGAATGTCTACACAAAATATATCAAGAACAATGATGACGTGTCTCCTTTCACCAGCTGGTTTAGTTCTCCCTTCAAACTGAGTGCCTTTTGTCTTCATGAAGCAGTTCCAACACTTTATCTTCAGATGTCTCTACTGTCGACTTAAGTGTCCCTCTGCTGGGAACATAGACAATTAATCCTATGAGCTTACTGAACTGTAATATTTGTAGGTTCTTTACTAGCACTACTATCCCTTCCTCCTTCATTTAATTTTCCACCAATCACAAATTTTGGATATTTATTAAATTAGTCAGTAGAAAATGAGGGCCAGAGAGTTCTGGAACCTTCCTCTCCGTTACAAAATCTGGGACCTTCAGGCCCATGTTTTTTCCTTCGCTCCAGTCAAGCGGTTTACAGTGTGTTCGTCGCGAAGGCAGCGGTGCAAGCCTCACCCGTCATCAGAAGGCCCACTAGCTCAAGGTAATGGCAGACATCTTTTAATCATTTGATAGTCTCTGAAAGCTAACTTGAGGGGAAGGTTTCAAAATTATTTCCTAATGTAAATCTATCAACGTTTCAAACAAGCCAAGGGACTTCATTCCCATTCAACTTGGTATTGGGGTGGCTTAAACTTTATCTGTCCATCTAATCACCGCAGACTACTTCAAAGAGTGCAAGTGTTCGCCTTTTTTCACTTAAGTCATGTAGAATGGGCACTTGTTCAATCAATCAATCAATCAATCAATCAATCAATCAATCAATCAATCAATCAATCAATCAATCAATCAATCAATCAATACCGATCTGCATTTAGGGCAGTCGCCCAGGTGGCAGATTCCCTATCTGTTGCATTCCTAGCCTTTTCCTAAATGATTTAAAAGAAATTGGAAATTTATTGAAGGTCTACCTCGGTAAGTTATTCCAATCCCTAACTCCCCTTCCTATAAATGAATATTTGCCCCACTTTGTCCTCTTGAATTCCAACTTTATCTTCATATTGTGATCTTTCCTACTTTTATAATCGCCACACAAACTTATTCGTCTACTAACGTCATTCCACGCCATTTCTCCACTGACAGGTCGGAACATACCACTTAGTCGAGCAGCTCTCCTTCTTTCTCTCAGTTCTTCCCAGCCCAAACATTGCAACATTTTTGTAACGCTACTCTTTTGTCGGAAATCATCCAGAACAAATCGAGCTGCTTTTCTTTGGATTTTTTCCAGTTCTTGAATCAGGTAATCCTGGTGAGGGTCCTATACACTGAAACCATACTCTAGTTGGGGTCTTACCAGAGACTTATATGCCCTCTCCTTTCCATCCTTACTACAACCCCTAAACACCCTCATAACCATGTGCAGAGATCTGTACGCTTTATTTACAATCCCATTTATGTGATTACCCCAATGAAGATCTTTCCTTATATTAACACCTAGATACTTACAATGATCCCCAAAAGGAACTTTCACCCCATCAACGCAGTAATTAAAACTGAGAGGACTTTTCCTATTTGTGAAACTCACAACCTGACTTTTAACCCCGTTTATCATCATACCATTGCCTGCTGTCCATCTCACAACATTTTCGAGGTCACGCAGCAGTTGCTCACAATCTTGTAACTTATTTATCACTCTATAGAAAATAACATCATCCGAAAAAAGCCTTACCTCCGATTCCACTCCTTTACTCATATCATTTATATATATAAGAAAACATAAAGGTCCGATAATACTGCCTTGATGAATTCCCCTCTTAATTATTACAGGGTCAGATAAAGCTTCACCTACCCTAATTCTCAGAGATCTATTTTCTAGAAATATAGCAACCCATTCAGTCACTCTTTTGTCTAGTCCAATTGCACTCATTTTGGCCAGTAGTCTCCCATGATCCACCCTATCAAATGCTTTAGACAGGTCAATTGCGATACAGTCCATTTGACCTCCTGAATCCAAGATATCTGCTATATCTTGCTGGAATCCTACAAGTTGAGCTCAGTGGAATAACCTTTCCTAAAACCGAATTGCCTTCTATGAAACCAGTTATTAATTTCGCAAACATATCTAATATAATCAGAAAGAATGCCTTCCCAAAGCTTACATACAATGCATGTCAAACTTAATGGCCTGTAATTTTCAGCTTTATGTCTATCACCCTTTCCTTTATACACAGGGGCTACTATAGCAACTCTCCATTCATCTGGTATAGCTCCTCCGACCAAACAATAATCAAATAAGTACTTCAGATATGGTACTATATCCCAACCCGTTGTCTTTAGTATATCCCCAGAAATCTGATCAATTCCAGCCGCTTTTCTATTTTTCAACTTTTGTATCTTATTGTAAATGTCATTGTTATCATATGTAAATTTTATTACTTCTTTGGCCTTAGTCTCCTCCTCTATCTCGACATTATCCTTAAAACCAACAATCTTTACATACTGCTGACTGAATACTTCTGCCTTTTGAAGATCCTCACATACACACTCCCCTTGATCATTAATTATTCCTGGAATGTCCTTCTTAGAACCTGTTTCTGCCTTAAAATACCTATACATACCCTTCCATTTTTCACTAAAATTTGTATGACTGCCAATTATGCTTGCCATCGTGTTATCCTTAGCTGCCTTCTTTGCTAGATTCAATTTTCTAGTAAGTTCCTTCAATTTCTCCTTATTTCCACAGCCATTTCTAACTCTATTTCTTTCCAGTCTGCACCTCCTTCTTAGTCTCTTTATTTCTCTATTATAATAAGGTGGGTCTTTACCATTCTTTACCACCCTTAAGGGTACAAACCTGTTTTCGCATTCCTCAGCAATTTCTTTAAACCCATCCCAGAGTCCGTTTACATTTTTATTTACCGTTTTCCACCGATCATAATTACTTTTTAGAAACTGCCTCATGCCTGCTTTATCAGCCATATGGTACTGCCTAACAGTCCTACTTTTAAGACCTTCCTTTCTATCACATTTATCTTTAACTACCACAAAAACAGCTTCATGATCACTAATACCATCTATTACTTCAGTTTCCCTATAGAGCTCATCTGGTTTTATCAGCACCACATCCAGGATATTTTTCCCTCTGGTTGGTTCCATCACATTCTGAATCAGCTGTCCTTCCCATATTAACTTATTTGCCATTTGTTTGTCATGCTTCCTGTCGTTCGCATTTCCTTCCCAATTGACATCTGGCAAATTCGGTTCTCCCGCTACAATCACATTTCTTTCCATGTCGTTTCCCACATAGCTGACTATCCTATCAAATAATTCCGAATCCGCGTCAGTGCTACCCTTTCCCGATCTGTACACTCCAAATATATCAAGTTGCCTATTATCTTTAGAAATGAGCCTTACACCTAGAATTTCATATGTCTCATCTTTAACTTTTTCGTAGCTTACAAATTCTTCTTTCACCAGAATGAACACTCCCCCTCCCACCCTTCCTATCCTATCTCTACGATACACACTCCAGTGCCGTGAGAAAATTTCTGCATCCATTATATCATTTCTCAGCCATGATTCAACTCCTATTACAATATCTGGTAAATATATATCTATTAAATTACTTAATTCTATTCCTTTCCTTACAATACTTCTACAGTTCAACACTAACAATTATATGTCATCCCTACTTGATTTCCAGTTCCCTGTTCCCTTATCATCGCTCCCTAGGCCATCCCGTTTCCCTGAATGTACTTCCCTATTACCCTTCCAAACAAATTTCCTAACTTATACGTACCACTGCGGTTTAAATGAAGACCATCTGAGCGCAGATCCCTAGCTCCTACCCACCCATTAGGATCTAGAAATTTCACTCCCAGTTTCCCACATACTCACTCCATAGTCTCATTTAAATCCCCAATCACCCTCCAGTCAGTATCCCTTCTACACAGTATTCCACTAATAACAATCTACGCTTTCTTAAATTTCACCCGTGCTGCATTTACCGGATCCCACACATCTCCAACTATGTTGGTACTTATATCAGCTTGCTTTACGTTGTTGGTACCAACGTGAAACACTACCACCTTTTCCTTCCCCTCCTCCCTCTCTTCTACTTTCCTCAACATCTGCCTCAACCTAATTCCTGGATAACACTCTGTTGCCTCTGTTAAAGTTTAACTTTCCTATTTAAATGTAACTTAGGCTGTCGAGCGAGTTATACAGGGAAAACTGTTTGTTTTTGGTCCAATGTAAAATTTAGATTGTGTCTTGGAGAGGTTTGATTGTAATAAGTTTGGAGAGTTGTCTCCTAGAGGATCAATTGAATGGTGCTCTTTTGAGCATTTGCAAATTTGGAGCATGAAAATCACTCTGTAAATGGTTGTGTACCCGATTGTTTTAGGGTTTTCCAAATCATTGTGCTTGCTAGAGCTGACGAGCTCGCCTTTGTCTATCCAATTGTTGCTGATCTAAATTGGAATTGAGAAAAAAGGGTAACGAAATAAGATTTCACCCAATCATGCCCGCACATTCTTACACCTCTGAGCTCCACGGTATTTCCATAACAAGTGGTAGCAGAGCGTGGTTGCATGGGCCTGGATAATGCCCCTTTGACGGCTTTTCATAGTATTGGATATGGAGCTATAAACATTCTTTCTGTTTCCTGAATTTTGCACATTTTTTCCGATTCTCAATCATGTCAGGTTCTGGGGAAGTCCCTGCACCACGTTATCTGCGCAAGGAAGAACTTATTTACGAACTTTTGATTAGAAAGATCTAGTCTGGTGGCATGGTTGCAACAGACACAGCTAGACTTAAACAATCTTTAGATATTCCAATCTGTGTTCCGGTGATTGGGGAGAAGGAAATTGATGAGGCTTTATCCACCTTCACCTCTAATGTCACCGATTTTGCCTCTGTTCTAAACTTTCTTGAAGTATGTGAACCCTATGGAAATCAACTAAAGCGTGTTCAAGCAAGATTATTTCACTTCTAAAATAGGGCTAGGGACCTATTGCCTCTGAAACTAAAGGAAGATTAGGCTAGTATGGCTAACACTCTAGTGGAACACATTTCGGATTTGTCAAATAAGGTCAATCAAGTATTGTCTGGAGCCGCTAGTGCTAAGGGTGACTATCTTCCACCAGCAAATGTCCAAACTGAAGATAACTCTAAGAGTAGCTAATCTGCTTACCTACAACAAACTTCTGCCTCATCTAACGAAGTTAATCATCCTCCACAACTTCCACACTTCATCATCAGTAAAACAGCTTTCCAACCCCCTCAAGCTCCTGCGCAGTCTCCGATAACATCGCCAAGTTCGAGTAGCTTGCCTCACCCCTTAGCCATGTTGCTTAAGGGCATTTCCGAATTTTCAGTAAAGCATATTAATGATGCAATTACCATTCTAAGCTTTCTTGTGGAATTACAGGATCATGCTTTAGTGTTTTCTCTCTCACATTCTCAAATTCTACAACTCATTTACCCATACTCTGTTGGTATTCTCTCTGTCAGAATTGTAAAGGCAATGACAGATGGAAGCCCTATAGAATATTTCCATGCACATCTTTTAAATAATTTCATTCCTGCAAGAGCAATGTTGTCTCTAGTACAAAATTTCTAATTCCGAGTTCATAGGCTAGACTGGAACCCAGCAGATTTTATTAAATATATCGACATCTATAAAAAGGTGTTCACCCTTCATTACTCAGAAGGTCAGATTGTACAGACCATTGTCGAAGGAATTTCTCTATCCTACAGGTCGTATTTGTGTTTCGCTTCTCGACCTCAAACATTTTCTGAACTCGAGGCTGAGGCAGTGTCTGCAGATGGTGTTACACATTACGAGTCGCTAAGGAACGTCCACCTCGCCGAACTTTCTCTCCCCGCAAGTCGGCGGACCATCTTCGAAATGAGTGTCCCTTTATGAAATCAAGTGGAACTAGGAATGTAACAGGACCGTCCTCGGGATGATTCAAGTGTGGATCATTTTCACATCTTGCCAAAAACTGTACTTCACCTAACAGTATACTTTTCTGAGCTACTTCTTGTGCTGCGTCTTATAATATAGGCGATAGGAAGTGACTAGCGCGCCCGTCTGAGTCGCCAACTTCAGTTTCTCGAGGCTCAGCCCAGGTCAAGTCGGGCACCGAACTCTGTGAGGAGGAATGACCCTATAATATACCTTTCGAAGGTCCGAAGGAACTTCTCAAAATCGCCTCCCAGATCCCAGGATGTGTGCCCTCTCTCAAACCTGATCGTTCTAGGATTTTCCAAATCATTGTGGTTGCTAGAGATGACGAGCTCGCCTTCGTCTAGCCAATTGTTATTCGTCACTTGGTGTTGTTCATCTAAATATGAATTCAGAAAAACTGGGGAACGAAATAAAATTATACGTTTTTCTTTTCTCTGTCCACCCATTCACCTTCATACACCACTGTGCTAACGCCGGGAGGTACAACCCAACGCCACGCATTCAAATTCAGCGCCTAAATGAACTCCTCTATTGGTAAAACAGTGAACCTGGAACTACACCAACTTAGAAATTTACTCAGAAGTTGTCACCACAGAAATGGGATGTAATTTGGTTATTGTGCAGTTGCCTAAACTGACTGAATTTCTACTAGTTTTTTTGACATTCATCAAGAAGTTTCGACATTCTTCCACAGATGACACTACTGCACCCTGGTGCTTGGTGTAAGAAGTCATAATTTAAAGAAGTTTTGTATTTCTAGGTTTTTGTAACTAAATGATGTTCATTTATTTTTGGGTTGGCAATATTTCCTTTTTCTTTCCGCCAGTTTTGAATCTAGCCAATCCCTAATTTCTGGAATTAATTTTCTACCTATCACAGGCTTCTTGTTCGATCCTGAAGTGTAACTTTGAATTTCACCAATTACATTGAGAGGATGTGGCTGGTTTATTCCTGAATGATCTCGAACCTTCCCTGTGGGTTTATAAACTGCGGTTTTTCACGTTTCTTGGCCGATTGATCGTCATCTTACTGAGTGTGGGTGTCACGGCAGGAGGCGGGCGGCCTCTTTCATCGGTCAACAGAACATCTACTAGGTAATGGTCACATAACTTTATTCTTTCTTGCTACCTCCGCAGTTTAATCCTAGGGAAAGGTCCGAATCGTTAAATATGTAACCTTCTTTTCTAAAATGTAACTGCTTCCGGCTGATGTAAAAAATTCATAAATCTTTAACTGTAAATCGGGGATAAAGAGTGATGTACCCTCTCGAGCTCCCCTTCATCTTGGTTTGAGTTGACTACGTTTCATAACTGTTTTTCATTCTGAAATGTGGTAATTGTAGTTTCTATACGAGTCACCTCAGTAGTTTGGGAATAGCCCCTGTTTCATCGGCCTAGAGCCCTTTAGGCTTTTAGTGTTTATTATCTTGGAGTGCAGGGTACGCCTCCATTCATTTTGTGTTTGGGCCAGTTATTTAAACTGTTCCTTTTCTATGATGGCCCCGGTAGGTTGGGTATAAAATACCCCTGTTAAATTAGTTTTCATATCGCAAGTTGTGCCTTGAGAGGCCTGTGTTTGTAAGTTGAGGTTGCCTTGAGTAGGCAGTAAGAAACTGAGAGCCTGTTAGCTCTTTTCCAAGTTTTGTAACTGTAAAGTGTGCCTCTGGGAAGCTAGATATTGTGATTTAGGGGGCAAGTGCTCTTGAATTAGGGGATTTCTGCCCCTCACTAAATAATACCTCTTTCTTTCGTAAAATTGTAAAATTAGGGGCTTAAAGCCCAATCTTGCAACTTCTACCTGTATTATTGTCATAAAATATTGTTAAATTTGAAGTTCTGAAAATATAACTTTCAGTTTAAGTTTTAAATTTAATTCTTGACATTGTAGTTAGACCCATTCACCCCGGCACATTCTTTAACCTCTGCGTTCCACGGATACCCCGGAACAATAATAATAATAATAATAATAATAATAATAATAATAATAATAATAATAATAATAATAATAATAACGAAAACGTAAACCTACAACCTGTTTTTCCAGTCATTGACCGGGTCAGGGATGTGATGAATGAAACATATATATGCTGTTATTACAATGGGGTCGCCACTCCCAAGGTGATTTATGAATGAGTGATAAATGCTATGAAATGATAATGGAGAGTGTTGCTGGAATGAAAGATGACAAGGAAAACCGGAGTACCCGGAGAAAAACCTGTCCTGCCTCCACTTTTTCCAGCACAAAACTCACATGGAGTGACCGGGATTTGAACTACGGTATCCAGCTGCCCCGTCCTTTGATAAGGCCATCTATAAATTGGTCCTTTAACTGTCTGATACATTTTTTTGCTATTTGTTTTACGTCGCACCGACACAGACAGGTCTTATGTCAACTGAGGTATAGGAAAAGCCTAGGAGTGGGAAGGAAGCAGCCGTGGCCTTAATTACGGTACAGCCCCAGCATTTGCCCGGTGTGAAAATGGAAAACAACGGAACACCATTTTCAGGGCTGCTGACAGTGGGGTTCGAACACACTATCACCCGGATGCAGGCTCACAGCCCCTAACCGCACGGTCAACTCGCCCGGTAACTGTCTTATACAAGAAGTTTGGACGTTTCTCGAGAAATCATTGATATATATAACACAAAGGTCCAATAATACTACCTTGAAGAATTCCCCCATTAATTATTGCAGGGTCAGATACAGCTCCACCTACTCCAATTCTCTGAGTTCTATTTTCATGAAACATAGCCACCCATTTAGTCACTCTTTTTTTCTAGTCCAATAGCACTCATTTTTGGCAGTAGTCTCCCATGATCTATCCTATCACATGTCTTTGATAGATAATCGCTATATAGTCCATTTAACCTCCTGAATCCAAGATATCTGCTATATCTTGCTGGAATCCTACAAGTTGGGCTTCAGTGGAATAACCTTTCCTAAACCCAAACTGACTTCTATCAAACCAGTTACCGTATTAATTTCACATACATGTCTAATATAATCAGAAATAATGCTTTCCCAAAGTTTACATGCAATGAATGTCAAACTGTCTTGTAATTTTCAGCTTTATATCTATCACCCTTTCCTTTATACACAGGGGCTACTGTAGCAACTCTCCACTCATTTCGTATAGCTCTTCGTGCAAACAACAATGTAATAAGTACTTCAGATATGGTACTGTATCCCAACACATTGCCTTTATTATATACCCCGAACCTTATCAATTCCAGCTGCTTTTTTTAGTTTTCAAACTTTCGTATCTTACTGTAAATGTCATTGGTTTCATAGGTAAATTTTATATTCCTTTAGTATTAGTCACTTCCTCTATCTGGATATTATCCTTGTAACCGACAATCTATATATATAAAATAAGAATTTTGTCTGTACATTGCTCAGAATTTGAAAAGAATGGTATTTCTGTATCGGTCATGTCCATAGTAACAAGGAAATGCGCTTTTTACTTTTCCGTAATTTCTGTCTGTCTGTCTGTCCGTCTGTCTGTCTGCCTGTCTGTCTGTCTGTCTGCTGTCTGTCTGTCTGTCTGTTTGTCTGTCTGTACACGCATCATTAGAAAACGGCTAAAGAGAACTTAATGAAAATTGGTATGCAAAGTCGGGGAATAAGTCGCTAAATTCTAGGCTATAAATAATTTTATTGACGCTGAGTGAAATGGTAGTTTAGGGGAAGGCCTAAAACTTAATTCTTAAATATTTATATTATTAGTGGTCCTATCTCATTGGAAATTGGTATGCGAAGTCGGAGAATGAGCCACTACAATCTAGACTATAAATAATTTAATTTACCCTGAGTGAAATGGTAGTTTAGTGGAAGGCCTAAAATTTAATTCTCAAATATTTATATTATTAGTGGTCGTATCGATAAATACTACATAACCAAAGTTATATATAATTAAATTTCCGACCATTTATGTCTTGTACATTTTTACCGTACCGGCTGTGGTAATATAGATATTCATGAATTTGTATTTTTGTTACTAAGTGCATATCAACGCCGAGTCTCGAGAAAATGGGTTAAAAGAATTTAATGAAAATCGGTATATAGAGTCGGGGAATAAAAACTACAGTCTAAGCTATAAACAATTTTATTCATCCTGGATGAAACTGTAGTTTGTAAATACGGTACCTATGTTATTGGTACTATATAACAAAAGTTATAGAGAATACAATTTCCGATCAGTTTTAACGTTCCCACTATGATAAGAGTGGTATTTCAGAGTCGAAAGAAAACTAAATGTGAAGGCTTACAATATCGAAAGGGCATAACATTGATCAACAATAACATTACGTTGACCACTGCTTCTTTTTTTTTTTATTTGCTTTACGTCGCATGGACACGGATAGGTCTTATAGGTCTTAATTAAGCTACAGCCCAGCATTTGTCTGGTGTGAAAATGGGAAACCACGGAAAACCATCTTCAGGGCTGCCGACAGTGGGGTTCGAACCCACGATCTTCCGAATGCTGGATACTGGCCGCACTTAAGCGACTTCGGTACTATTGTTTGTTGTGATGTTCTTTGTCTCTTATGCTGCCTCTCAACTCCAATAGATGGGATTACTGCTGCGTACCGAGTATAACAGCCTGACCGAATATTGGCGGGAAATAGCCGGGGAGTTAAAAAACTTTCTTCTTTAGCATGCCATTCCTTTGGTTCATATATTTTCTGATACAGCTGGTACGTAACACACTGGTTCATCATAGTATTCCAGCTGTTCGATCCCTACTCTGATGCGCTGTTTTGAATGAGCAGTGGGCATACTTCAGGCAGAGGCTCACTTAGTAGTAGTAGTAGTAGTAGTAGTAGTAGTAGTAGTAGTAGTAGTAGTAGTAGTAGTATGCACTGGTCTTGAATAACAATTAGGGCTATTCCAAATTATAGCACTACAAATCACTAAATAACTCATAACTCAACCCTGAAAAGAGCCGCTCCTTCCTCTTCATTTTTATTAAATTCTACATTCCTTTTATTCCAAGGCACTCTTAGGAAACAGATTAGTAAAAGAGCATAGTTTTTGCCCTGGGAGTCGCCACTATTCGACCCTCTCCCCGCCGAAGAGGGACGAAGAATGTTCGCGGATCACGGTAGTCTGCGGCTTGGTCATTCCAGTTCTGGAACGTTGGACTGTTAGATCGGCAGCTTAGTCCTGTTCGTTAAAAGTGAGAAATTGTCTGGTTTTTCATTTGATCGAGTATTTAATATGAAAGCATTGCTTCCAATCACGCCATTCCTACTGAAGTTATTGTAATGTATGTTCATTTCAGTTGGGAAAACCACTAAGACAATCTTTCTGAGGATTTAAAAAGGCAGGTGGAGAGTGAGTTCCTACCATTATAATGAAAGCTCCCCAACCTTACTGTTACTGATGGTATGCAATTAGGTCTACCATTACAGTGAGAATCCCCTAACTCAGTCTTCATATGAGCAAACATGTTTGGTGACCTCCCGTCGCGTTTCTAGGGTAACGTTAAGAGCTATGCAATTTCAAACAATCTTGCTCACAACTTGCACACTACCTAACCTAGAATTCTGTATAAAATGCAGAATTCCGTAGCGAAGCACGGGTACATCAGTTAGTCTTTACATACAGCTGACTGAATACTTCGGCCTTTTGATGATCCTCACTTACACACTCCCCTTGTTCATTAATGATTCCTGGAATGTCCTTCTTGGAACCTGTTCCTTCCTTAAAGTACCTATATATACACTTCCATTTTCCATAAAATTTGTATGGACGCCAATTATGCTTGCCATCATGTTATCCTTAGCTGACTTCTTTGCTAGATTAAATTTCTTTCAATTTTCAAGTTACTTCAAAGTCTCCTTACTTCCACAGCCATTTCTAACTCTATATCCTTCCAACCTGCACGTTCTTCTTAGTCTCTTTACTTCCATGTTATAATTTAGTGGATCTTTACCATTCCTTACCACATTTACAGGTATAAACCTATTTTCACATTCTTGAACAATTGCTTCAAATATATCCCAGAGTCCGTTTACATTTTTATTTACCGTTTCCACCGATCATAGTTACATTCTTAAAACTCCCTCATGCCTGTTTTATCAGCTTTATGGTACTGCCTAATTGTCCTCATTTTAATACCTTCCCCTCTTTCGTGCCAACGGCCGTAGCCGTGTTGAAACACCGGATGCCGTGAGATCTCCGAAGTTAAGCAACATTGGGCGTGGTAAAGATTTGGATGCGTTGCCACGCGCTGTTGGTAGGGGGGGGGGGGTATGGGAATGGAGGAGCGGAAAGGAACTGGCCACCCTACCGCACGTAAATTCCGGCTCGGGCACACTTCTGCGGAGGTTCGGACTGCCTTCGGACAGAATACTACCACAAAACAGCTTCGTGATCACTAATACCATCTATTAGTTCGGTTTCTCTACAGAGCTCATCTGGTTTTACCAGCACCACATCCAGAATATTCTTCCCTCTAGTCTGTTCCATCACTTTCTGAATCGGATGCCCTTCCCATATTAACTTATTTGTCATTTGTTGGTCGTTACCTTCACTGGATAATTACGGTATTTAACAGTTGACGATTGTTGCTGCATACCGACGAGATCAAGGAGTTGGTTACATGCACATGGTAGTTGTGTAAGCAAATACAAAATCAGCTAATTACGTTATTCCGATAATTTGTAGTCTACGTTCCCGGCATAGTTTGTACTTGCACCTTCGTTTATTCTTCCAGGAAAAGTTAACAATCAAATTCCTATATCCCAATAATATTGAAGCTCAAGAAATTATTGTAGAAACCTCTTATTTTTCAGCATTTAAGGACACTTTTATTCTCCGTCTCGCGTAGTAGGGAAAGTAATAGTAATCCACCAGCGATAAAAATCATATAACCACATTCCAGTTGAAAATTTTATACTGTAGATACGCTTTGCTTAGATAGTACCGTACCATATCCTGGCTGCTATACTCATGTGTATCTTTGTGTGTGTATCTTTAGTGTGTATCTCTTAGAGCACAGTACTAATAGTAATCTCACTAAGCATTTAGCCTTGTCGTAATCACTGAGTAGAGTAGTTCTTGCAGATTTCAAATTTGCAATTTTCATTTCTGGTTGTGCTTTGCAGTGACATACGGTACCGGTATTGTAATTAGAAAACGTCTGAACGTAGTTTAAAATTATTGTAGTATACTGTAGAGTAGTATACTAGTAATATCTTATTAGAAATTAGCGTGCTCATTTTATTATTGTAAAAAATTAGAGTAGTGTAGTAGAGGTATCCGTAGAAACTTTCTTACTTGAATTCTGTTGTTGTAATTAGGATAGGCTCAACTGCAGTTTAGAATTGTGTAATTCTTGTGTATTCTTTTCGGTATTCAGTAATTAATAGTAGTTTTTATTCTGTTAGGGTGTTGTAGGATAAAACTAGAGTGCGACTAAGTAGTATTGTATTTTACTAGTATATTAATTGCCTTATTGTTGTGTGACCTTTGAGTACTATCCCACATAATATTTCTTTCCGTTAATTTTTTGCACATAACAAGTTATCTTATTATTTTTATTTTCAATTTTTCCGTGAAGAATGACTTAGGAGTGAAAGTGTAGGAACTGTGGGTGTGGCGAGGCATTGAGCGATATGAGGGAGGAGTTGGAGAGTTTGAGGGAGATAATTAGGATTCTCACAGAAGACAGGAAGGATGGTAGGCCTCCTCAAACAATGTACAGCTTACGGTAGGTGTAAAAGGGGGATGGGAAGGAAAGGGGGGAATTGTAGAAGACAGTTCTTCTAATGTTCTAAGTGGAAGGAGATTGCACGTTAAGGGCACTATTCAGGATCAGAAATCAGGACAGGTATCTGTGAGAAATAGTTACGAGCCACTCCAGGTAGAACAACAGAGGGAAGATGAGGAACAGGGAACTTTTGCTGTGACTTGTAGAAGTTGGAGGCAGGGAAATGGTAGGAAAGGCAGATGTAGAGTGGAGGATAGGAAAAGACAGGTGGAACAGGGTCTTGGGAGGGAGAAAAAGGAGGATCAAGTAGCTTCTGCGCTATCAGGAAAGATAGGGCAGACCAGGAGGGGAGAGGATCAAATGAGGTTGGTAGGATTAAGGCACTGGTCATGGGGAATTCCGTCGTTAGTCGTGTGGGGAAAGTGTGTGGAGGATAGGGAAATAGGATAGAGTGTTATCAAGGAATAAGGTTGAGGCAGATGTTGAGGAAAGTAGAAGAGAAGGTGGAGGGGAAGGAGAAGGTGGTGGTGTTTCACGTTGGTACTAACAACGTAAGGCAAGCTGATATAAGTACCAGCATAGTGGGGGATGTGTGGGATCTGCTAAATGCAGCACGGAAGAAGATTCAGGAAGCGGAGATTGTCATCAGTGGAATACTCTGTGGTAGGGATACAGACTGGAGCGTGATTGGGGATTTAAGTGAGACTTTGGAGTGGGTATGTGGGAAACTGGGAGTGAGATTTCTAGATCCTAATGGGTGGGTAGGAGATAGGGATCTGCGCTCAGATGGCCTTCACTTCAACCTCAGTGGTACATATAAGTTAGGAAAATGTTTGGAAGGTAACGGGGAGGTACATTCAGGGAAACGGGGTGGTTTAAAAAGCGGTGATAAGGGTACAGTGATCTGGAAGTCAAGTAGGGATGACATCAAAATGTTAGTGTTTAACTGTAGAAGTATTGTCGTTAAAGGAATAGATTTAAGTAATTTTATGCATATATATACTTACCAGACTTTGTAATAGGCGTTGAATCATGAATGAGAAATGATATAATTGACGCAGAAATTTTCTCACGGAACTGTTGTGTGTATCGTCGAGATAGGATAGGAATGGTGGGAGGGGGAGTATTCATTCTGGTGAAAGAAGAATTTGTAAGCTACGAAAAAGTTAAAGATAAAAAACATTAAATTCTATGTGTAAGGCTCATTTCTAATGATAATAGGCAACTTGATGTGTCTGGACTGTGCAATTCGCTGACATGGATTCAGAATTATTTGATAAGATAATCAGCTATGTTGGAGACGATACGGAAAGGAATGTGGTAGAGGCAGGTGATCTCAATTTTCCCTCGGTTGTTCTACCAGCAGTGACTCGTACCGATTTCTCACAGACACCTGTCCTGTATTCTGATCCTGAATGGATCCCTTAGCCTGCAATCTCCTACCCCTTAAAACATTAGACCGCCTGTGTTGTACAATTCCGCCTTTCCTATCCATCCCTTCTTTACACTTACTGTATCGTGTACATTGTTTGAGGTAGGCCTAGTTTCCTTCCTGTATTGAGAGAGACCTAATAATCTCCCTCAAACTCTCCAAGTCCTCCTTCATACTCCTTAATGCCTGGCCACACCACAGTTCCTGCACTTGTATTCCTTATCCATTCTTTACTGAATAATGAAGAGAAAAGGGAAAAAAAGATAAATGATTCTGTGCAAAATGAAAATGGAAGGAAGGAAATATGTCTAAGATAGTTCACAAAGATCACACGATAATATGGTAGCTACTACTACACTACAATACTACTTAGTTGTACGATTTGTTTCCGTACAACACCCTAACAGGACGAAAGTTACTGTTAACTGCTGAAAACAGAAAATAATACACAAAAATTACCCAGTTCTAAACTTCAGTTAAGTCTACCCTAATTATTACAACAGAATTCTACTAGAGAGTTACTACAGATACCACAGATAATACAGATACTATAGTACACACATATTACACCGTAATAGAATAAACACACTAATTTCTAATGAAAAAATGAAATGGCGTATGGCTTTTAGTCCCGGGAGTGTCCAAGGGCAAGTTCGGCTCGCCAGATGCAGGTCTTTTGATCTGACTCCCGTAGGCGACCTGCGCGTCGTGATGAGGATGAAATGATGATGAAGACGACGCATATACCCATCCCCCGTGCCAGCGAAATTAACCAATTATGGTTAAAATTCCCGACCCTGCCGGGAATCAAACCCCGGACCCCTGTGACCAAAGACTAGCACGCTAACAATTTAGCCATGAAGCCGGACAATTTCTAATAAGATACTATAATACACTACAATAATTTTAAACCACTTTTCAGACTACGTTCATATATTACAATACACTACAATAATTTTAAACTACGGTCAGACGTATCCTAATTAGAACGGGTTATTTCGTACTAAGCAAAAACAAGAATGGAAATTACAATTAAAGTTTGAAATTCGCAAGACTACTAAAATAGTAGAATAAGCACTCTAATTACCAATAAGTTACTACAGTACACTACAATAATTTTTAAACTACGTTCAGACGTATCCTAATTGCAATAGGTTAATACTAAGCACAAATAGAAGTGAAAATTCCAATTGGGACTAAGGTTAGAAATTCGCAAATACTACTCAAGGATTACCAACAAATTTAAACGTGTAGACAGATTAATGTTAGTACTACTCTATCCTACGATGCCGTTTGGTTAAATGCTAAAGTATCGAAAATGTAGATAAATTGTGGGTCAAGTTCTTAAGGAGGAAAGATGTAATATATTCAGCATTGGACGATGTGTACGCCGTCTCGCTATATCCACGATTCAACCTTTTCCACTGACCTCCAGTGAGTGGCCATTTGGCATTCAGACAGTGGCGTATCCTAGAATCTCCACTGAGGCATGTAACTAGTAACCATGCAGTTAACACAATGTATTAAGTAAATTTCAATTCTACTCACCCTAATAACATGTAAGTGAACTCCAGCCAAACAGTTTTACTGTAAGTTCCTGGACTGAACGTGCGTACACAATTCTTGTTTTCTATTTTTAAATTTATGAGAGTCCGCCTCTGTGGTGTAGTGGTTAGTGTGATTAGCTGCCACTCCCGGAGGTCCGGGTTCGATTCCCGGCTCTGCCACGAAATTTGAAAAGTGGTACGAGGGCTGGAACGGGGTTCACTCAGCCTCGGGAGGTCAACTGAGTAGAGGTGAGTTCGATTCCCACCTCAGCCATTCTGGAAGTGGTTTTCCGTGGTTTCCCACTTCTCCAGGCAAATGCCGGGATGGTACCTAACTTCAGGCCACGGCCGCTTCCTTCCCTCTTCCTTGTCTATCCCTTCCAATATTCCCATCCCCCGCAAGGCCCCTGTTCAGCATAGCAGGTGAGGCCGCCTGGGCGAGGTACTGGTCATCCTCCCCAGTTTTGTCCCCGACGCAGAGTCTGAAGCTCCAGGACACTGCCCTTGAGGCGGTACAGGTGGGATCCCTCGCTGAGTCCTGGAGGGTAAGCAGATTAAGAAGAAGGAGAGGAAGAAGAATTTTTTTGCTACGGGCTTTACGTCGCACCGACACAGATAGGTCTTTAGGCGACGATGGGATAGGAAAGGCCTAGGAGTTTGAAAGGAAGCGGCCGTGGCCTTAATTAAGGTACAGCCCCAGCATTTTCCTGGTGTGAAAATGGGAAACCACGGAAAACCATCTTCAGGGCTGCCGATAGTGGGATTCGAACCTACTATCTCCCGGATGAAAGCTCACAGCCGCGTGCCTCTACACGCACGGCCAACTCGCCCGGTAAAGAAGAAATATACCAGGGAAGGTAGAGGTCTCCCGGCTTGAACTATTTGAATCTTTTCATCAAACGAACGGCCAGTAAACTGATTTACAATTATATCCGTTTTAGACTCATCTATCGTTAATACCACAATAAGCGCAAAATATAATAAGAGACCGAAAACGACGAATAGCACAGGAACACCACACACAGAATGAACTCACTAATCAGCAAAACACACAATGAATTAACTCACTAGTTAGCCACAACTGAAGCACTGGAGGAAAGTCACCTCAATGGCATTGGTCAGTTTCGTCACGTTGGGTTCTCGCTGGGGGATAATCTGTGGGTCCCGTTCGCTGTAAACATGTCGACTTTCTCCAAGTTGCTAACAGATGGCAGAGGGTAGCACGGGTATGGGGTGACAAATTCTGACCAAGTTTCAATTGCAGCGACATCGTTCGGAGGGTTTCAGAACTACGTCTGCCACCGAATGCAATTTTAAGATTGAATGCCTTGCATCCTTAACTCCTCCATGCTATCTCTTTCTTCCTAGAGAGGAGTAGACGGCGAGACTACACCAGCACCACACGTAGTCAAGCAACGGAACTAGTACAGTTGCGCGGACCTTTTGAACTTCTGAGAGATGAAATCGTTAATATTTGACTTAAAACAACCTAAAATCGTACATCAGACAGTTCTTTGTGTTATCATAACGCATGCAGTGAATGCCTTGCATTCAAGGAGAATACACCCCTGCATTCAGAGTAGTCGTTCCAACTTCTGCAGAAAATGCAGTACTTCGGATGTAACCGTTCTTTAATCTATATCTACCCTATGGATGATCTATAAGTAAAATAAATCATATCTTACGGATTTATACTAGCAGGCCACATGAAGTCGAGCGTTTGCTAAGGCAGTCCCAAAAATTTGTGGAATGCTATGAGTGCATTATGGGTAGCCATACAAGTGCCGAGTGACCATAGAGGAATTAAACGCGAACGTCCGAGCGGTGCTATGCCTGATGGGGAAACTTGGTCACAGGCAATGGCAATGCAAGCCAAGATATGAAGGGGACCAGGTGGGAACCCACAGAGCATAAACCGGAAAGCAGTAAGAGAGGCTGTGGTACGGAAAATGTCTCTGGTTTAATTCGCCACGCACCACCAACATTTAACATATAAATGAATACAGTATTAGCAGGCCAAGAAGGAATTAATTGTCTATGCTACCTTGATGATATAATAGGATCACGTATTTCAATGGGCGATCATTACCAGAAGCTCCGGGATGTATTTAAAAAATTATTGAGATGGTAACCTTATATTAGGCCCAGAAGAATATGAAATTTGTGAATGAATTCAGCGTTCTTAGGGCACGTAATCGGACAAAATGACGTCCAGTCGGATGAAAGTAAGTCTCGTTAGTAAGGAACTCCCACACCCTACAACTACCAGTCAACTAAAAGGGAATACTCAGTGGGAATAATCAGGGGATAATCAGTGGAATACTGTGTAGGAGGGATACTGACTGGAAAGTGATTGGGGACTTAAATGATACTATGTAGTGGGTATGTGGGAAACTGGGAGTGAGATTTCTAGATCATAATGGGTGGGTAGGAGACAGGGATCTATGCTCAGGTGGCCTTCATTTAAACCGCAGTGGTACATATAAGTCAGGAAATATGTTTAGAAGGGTTATAGACAGGTACATTCAGGGAAACGGGGTGGCCTATGTAGCTTTGATAAGGGTACAGGGAAATGGAAGTCAAGTAGGGATGACATAAAAATGTTAGTGCTGAACTGTCGAAGTATTGTAAAAAAGGAATATAATTAATTTAATTAATAGATATATACTTACAAGATATTGTAGTAGGCGTTGAATCATGGCTGAGAGATGATATAATGGATGCAGAATTTGTAAGCCACGAAAAAGTTGAAGATGAAAAACATGAAAATCTAGGTGTAAGGCTCATCTCTAAAGATAATAGGCAACTTGACGTCTTTGGAGTGTACAGACAGGGAACGGGTAGCACTTACGCTGACGCTGGTTCAGAAGTATTTGATAAGATAATCAGCTGTGTTGGAAACGATATGGAAAGGAATGTGATACAGGCAGGTGATCTCAGTTTACCGAATGTCACTTGGGAAGGAAATGTGAACGACAGGAAGCATGAACCAAAAATGGCAAATATGTTAATATGGGAAGGGCAGCTGATTCAGAAAGTGATGGAACCAAATAGAGGGAAGAATATTTTGGTTGTGGTGCTGGTAAAACCAGATGTGCTCTATAGAGAAACCGAAGGAATAGATTGTATTAGTGATCACGAAGCTGTTTTTCTCGTCGTTGAAACTAAATGTGAATGAAAGGAAGGTATTAGAATTAGGACTATTAGGCAGTACCACTTGGCTGACAAGACGGGCATGAAGGAGTCTTTAAAAAGTAACTGTGATCGGTGGAAATCGGTAGAAAATTGTAAACATACTCTGGAATGAGTTTAAAACCATTGTTGAGAAATTAGAAAATAGGTTTGTTCCTTTATATGTGGTAAGGAATGGTAAAGTTCCACTGTATTATAACACAGAAGGAAAGAGACTAAGAATGAGGTGAAGGTTGGAAAGAACTAAAGTTAGAAATGGCTGTGGAAGTAAGGAGAAATTGAAGGAAATTACTAGGAAATTGAATCTAGCAACGAAATCAGCTAAGGATAACATGATGGCAAGCATAATTGGTGGTAATACAAATTTTGGTGAAAAATGGAAGGGTATGTATAGGTCTTAAGGCAGAAACATGTTCCAACCAGGACATTCCAGGAATCATTACTGAACAAGGGGAGTGTGTATTCGAGGATCTTCAAAAGGAAGAAGTATTCAGTCAGCAGTACGTAAAGATTTTTGGTTACAAGGATAATGTCCAGGTAGAGGAAGTGATTAATACTGTGACCGTATCGGCACTGCAGGGATTCTGGCGCCTCCGCCGCATCCTCCGCCTCCTCCTCCTCCGCCGCCGCCGCCCGCGGGAAATTTGAATTTTGGCGGGAAATTTGAATTTTGGCGGGAGATTTGAATTTGTAAACAAAGCCACGTGCTTTTTGACAGCTGTCATCGACAACAACGCATCGCTAACCTCAGTACTGCCATCTTGACGGGCCTAAACCTCACTAGTGCCAACTTAACCTAACTAGCATGAGGTAAACAAAGCCACGTGTTTTTTGACAGCCACGTGCTTTTTGACAGACAACAACGCATCGCTAACCTCAGTACTGCCATCTTGACGGGCCTAAACCTCAGTAGTGCCAACTTAACCTAACTAGCGCGAGGTAAACAAATCCACATGTTTTTTGACAGCTACGTGCTTTTTGACAGATTTGTAAACAAAGCCACGTGCTTTTTGACAGACAACAACGCATCGCTAACCTCAGTACTGCCATCTTGACGGGCCTAAACCTTAGTGGTACCAACTTAACCTCACTAGCATGAGGTAAACAAAGCCACGTGCTTTTTGACAGCCACGTGCTTTTCGACAGATTTGTAAACAAAGCCACGTGCATTTTGACAGACAACAACGCATCGCTAACCTCAGTACTGCCATCTTGACGGACCTAAACCTTAGTGGTACCAACTTAACCTAACTAGCGCGAGGTAAACAAAGCCACGTGCTTTTTGACAGCCACGTGCTTTTTGACAGCTGTCATCCGCCATCTTTAAACTACAGAGCACCGTGCTGCCCTCTTTCGTCACCTGTCATCGGCAGTGCTGCCATCTTGACGGTCCTAAACCTTAGTGCTACCAACTTAACCTCACTAGCTCGAGATAAACAAATCCACGTGCTTTTTGACAGCCACGTGCTTTTTTGATAGCTGTCATCCGCCATCCTTAATCTATAGAGCACAGTGCTGCCCTCTTTAGCTGAAATGTGGTGGCGGATAATTTGAAAAATGCTTTTCGACAAGCAGCCATCTTTAATCCAGAGAGAACAGTGCTGCCCTCTATGTGGTGGCGACAAATTGAAAAATTCCACGTGCTCTTGTTTGAAAACAAACTCACGTGCTTTTTTGACAGCCGTCATCCGCCATCTTTAACCAACAGAGCACCGTGCTGCTATCATGCGGACAATTTCATCACCTGTCATCCGCCATCTTTAATCCACAGAACACCATGCTGCCCTCTTTGTGGCTACTACCTTAAGCACGTAGTAGCGGGCAATTTGAAAAGTTCTGTTAGCTATCATCCGCCATCTTTAATCAAGAGAGCACCGTGCTGCCATCTTTAGCTAGATACCTTTGAAATGTGGTGGCGGCAAATTGAAAAATTCCACGTGCTCTTGTTTGGAAACAAACTCACGTGCTTTTTCGACAGCTACCATCCGCCGTCTTTAATCAACAGAGCATAGTGCTGCCCTCTTTAGTTTGAAATGTGATGGCGGCAAAGCTTTATATCGAACAAGTTTAAACCTGCATCGCGAAGGCAAGCGTGTGCAGCGATAACATTATTGTGCATGTTTAGACTTTCGAAACATAAGAAGAGTAGAATCAAACGCTGTACTCGATACGACATGTGATCAGAACATTGATTGATGCGTTCAGAAAACAAAATAAGTGATCAAGACTAGAATCGAACAATGTACTCAATACATCATGTGTTTAGAATATGTCAGGGGATACGCTTGTTCTAAGAAGATCAGATTGAAACATAACAAGACTAGAATAGAACACTGTAATCGATGTTGTTAACTTCAACATGTGATCAGAACATTGATTGATGTGTTCAGAACACAAAATAAGTGATCATGACTAGAATCGAACACTGTACTCGATACAACATGTGATCAGAACATTGATCGATGTGTTCAGAACACGAAATAAGTGATCAAGACTAGAATCGAACACTGTACTCAATACAACATGTGTTTAGAACATGTTAGGGGGTACCCTCGTTCTAAGAAGATCAGAATGAAACATAACAAGACTAGAATCGAACACTGTAATCGATGTTGTTAACCTCAACATATGATCAGAACATTGTTTGATGTGTTCAGAGCAAAAGTACAATTTTGATGATTTGCACAGCTAACTCGCTCGGTAAACGATATAGCTAAAGTATAACTTCAAATTATTTACCTTCCATCATTCGTCTTGTGTGAAAAAATCAGTCGAACAAGTTATCGCATAAACATGGCTGAAAAAAATCGTGATAGGGTATGGAACCCAGGGGTTACATCTTATCAGAAGGGCAAAAAGGATGAAAGGACTCTTCCTCCTCCTTACCGCACATTCCTTGGCTAAAGGGCTAATGGGCTAAAGGGCTAAAGGGCTAATGGGCTAAAGGGCTAAAGGGCTAAAGGTGTAACAACCTCATCGATCGCTATCAGCAAGAACGCTTGTACTTTGTTAAGTGTAGAAAATTAATCTTTATTGGTAAATGGTTTTATGTTCAGAACAAGGAATGGAACCTAGGGGTTACGTCTTACCTAATAAAATCCCCGAGGTGCGATGAGTTACGTTTTTCGAACTAGTGTTTGGAACACTGAACTTTTCAAGATGGCAAGAGTGAGGTTAGCAATGTTCTGTTGGATTTTAAATTCCGCGCTACAACATGCATAAGGTGGCAGCCCTTGAGGTTTACTCCCGTAAAGATGGCAAGAGTGAGGTTAGCAATGTTCCGTTGTTGGATTTTTAAAATTCCCCGCTATAACATGCAAAAGGTGGCAGCCTTGAGGTTTACCGCCGTAAAGATGGCAGCAGTGAGGTTAGCGACGCTCCATTGTCCTTCAAAGTGAGGTTAGGGTTCGTCAAGAAGACAGCTGTCAAAAAAGCACGTGGCTATGTTTACCAAACAAGAGCACGTGGTCGTGACGTCACGGTCACGTAATCAATCCTTAGCTCGACGTCGCTAAGAGCAGCATTAGGATTAGCTATTCTTAAAAGTCTTGGGAACAGAGCAGCAGTATGAATTGCTATGTTTCAAAGCGTGTGCACATCACCTATCGATTTTACATACATCGACCATCGAACTAAACTTCATCCGCTAGATCGTGCTGCTATCTTAGCATGACTTTAAAGTACAATGAATAGCCATGTTTCAAAGCGTGTACACATTACCTATCGATTTTGCATGCATCGACTCTCGTACTAAACTTCTCCCGCTAGATTGTGCTGCTATCTTAGCATGACTAAGATGCATGAACTGAAAGTACGAAGAATAACCATGTTTTAAAGCGTGTACACATTACCTATCGACTTTGCATGTATCGACTCTCGTACTAAACTTCTGCAGGTAGATTGTGCTGCTATCTTAGCATAACTTATACGCATGAACTTAAAGTACAGAGAATAGCTATGTCTCAAAGCGTGTACACATTACTTATTGATTTTGCATGCAACAAATATCGTACTAAACTTCTTCCTCTAGATTGTACTGCTATCTTAGCATAACTTATACACATGAACTTAAAAGTAGAAAGAATAGCCATGTTTCAAAGCGTGTACACATTACTTATTGATTTTGCATGCATCAAATATCGTACTAAACTCCTTCCGCTAGATTGTGCTGCTATCTTAACACAACCTATACGCATGACCTTAAAGTAAAAAGGTGTGTACACATCACCTATCGATTTTGCATGCATCGAATCTCGTACTGAACTTCGTCCGCTAGATTGTGCTGGTATCTTAGCATAACTTATACACATGAACTTAAAAGTACAAAGAATAGCCATGTTTCAAAGCGTGTACACATCAACTATCGAATTTGCATGTATTGACTCTCGTACAAAACTCCTTCCGCTAGATCGTGCTGCTATCTTAGCATAACCAATACGCATGACCTTAAAGTAAAAAAGAATAGCCATGTTTCAAAGTGTGTACACATTACCTATCGACTTTGCATGCAACAAATATTGTACTAAACTTCTTCCGCTAGGTTGTGCTGCTATCTTAGCATAACCTGTACGCATGAACTTAAAGTACAAAGAATAGCCATGTTTCAAAGCGTGTACACATTACTTATTGATTTTGCATGCATCAAATCTCGTACTAAATTTATTCCGCTAGATTGTGCTGCTATCTTAGCATAAGCTATACCAATGAACTTAAAGTACAATGATTAGTCATGTTTCAAAGCGTGTACACATCAACTATCGAATTTGCATGTATCGACTCTCGTACTAAACTTCTGCAGGTAGATTGTGCTGCTATCTTAGCATAACTAAGACGCATGAACTTAAAGTACAAAGAATAGCTATGTCTCAAAGCATGTACACATTACCTATCGATTTTACAAGCATCGACTCTCGTACTAAGCTTCTTCCGCTAGATTGTGCTGGTATCTTAGCATAACCTATACGCATGGCCTTAAGGTACAAAGAATAGCCATGTTTCAAAGCGTGTACACATTACCTATCGATTTTGCATGCATTGACTCTCGTACTAAACTTCTTCCGCTAGATTGTGCTGGCATCTTAGCATAACTTATACACATGAACTTAAAAGTACAAAGAATAGCCATGTTTCAAAGCATGTACACATTACCTATGGATTTTACATACATCGACCATCGAACTAAACTTCATCCGCTAGATTGTGCTGCTATCTTAGCATGACCTTAAAGTAAAAAGAATAGCCATGTTTCAAAGTGTGTACACATCACCTATCGATTTGCATGCAACAAATATCGTACTAAACTTCTTCCGCTAGATTGTGCTGCTATCTTAGCATAACTAAGATGCATGAACTGAAAGTACGAAGAATAACCATGTTTTAAAGCGTGTACTCATTACTTATCGATTTTACATACATCGACTCTCGTACTAAACTTCTTGCGCTAGATTGTGCCGCTATCTTAGCATAACCTGTACGCATGAACTTAAAGTACAAAGAATAGCCTTGTTTCGAAAGCGTTTACACATTACCTAATGATTTTGCACGAAACGACTATCATACTAAACTTTTCCCACTAGACTGTGCTAAAATCATGTAAGTGTGCTGCTATCTTAGCATAACCTATCGATTTTACATGCATCTACTATCGTACTAGACTTCTTCCGCTAGAGCATGTAGCAATCGCTTTTGTGTATCCCTAACCCATGTGCATGAACTTAAAGCATAAAGATGAGCTATGTTCTAAAGCGTGTACACATCACCTATCGATAATGTATGTATCGAATATCGTACTAAACTTCTCCTGCTAGAGCGTACGAGTATCGCTTGTGCGTGCACGAACTTAAAGCATAAAGAATAGCAATGTATAAAAATCTTGTAAACAAAGCAGCAGCATTACGTATAGTCAAGATTAAATGCGTGCACACATCATGTATCCATGATGCACACAGTACTAAACTTATTCCATTGGAGTGTACAAAGTTCGCATGTGTTTGTGCTGCTATCTTAGCATAGCCTATGTGAATGAACTTAAAGCATAAAGAATAGTTATGTGTAAAAAATCTTGTGAACATAGCAGAGTGTTAACTACGTAGGTGTAGACATTGAACTTTACATGCTGAGGCAGCATACTACGTGACCGTGACGTCACGACCACGTGCTCTTGTTTGGTAAACATAGCCACGTGCTTTTTTGACAGCTGTCTTCTTGACGAACCCTAACCTCACTTTGAAGGACAATGGAGCGTCGCTAACCTCACTGCTGCCATCTTTACGGCGGTAAACCTCAAGGCTGCCACCTTTTGCATGTTATAGCGGGGAATTTTAAAAATCCAACAACGGAACATTGCTAACCTCACTCTTGCCATCTTTACGGGAGTAAACCTCAAGGGCTGCCACCTTATGCATGTTGTAGCGCGGAATTTAAAATCCAACAGAACATTGCTAACCTCACTCTTGCCATCTTGAAAAGTTCAGTGTTCCAAACACTAGTTCGAAAAACGTAACTCATCGCACCTCGGGGATTTTATTAGGTAAGACGTAACCCCTAGGTTCCATTCCTTGTTCTGAACATAAAACCATTTACCAATAAAGATTAATTTTCTACACTTAACAAAGTACAAGCGTTCTTGCTGATAGCGATCGATGAGGTTGTTACACCTTTAGCCCTTTAGCCCTTTAGCCCATTAGCCCTTTAGCCCTTTAGCCCATTAGCCCTTTAGCCAAGGAATGTGCGGTAAGGAGGAGGAAGAGTCCTTTCATCCTTTTTGCCCTTCTGATAAGATGTAACCCCTGGGTTCCATACCCTATCACGATTTTTTTCAGCCATGTTTATGCGATAACTTGTTCGACTGATTTTTTCACACAAGACGAATGATGGAAGGTAAATAATTTGAAGTTATACTTTAGCTATATCGTTTACCGAGCGAGTTAGCTGTGCAAATCATCAAAATTGTACTTTTGCTCTGAACACATCAAACAATGTTCTGATCATATGTTGAGGTTAACAACATCGATTACAGTGTTCGATTCTAGTCTTGTTATGTTTCATTCTGATCTTCTTAGAACGAGGGTACCCCCTAACATGTTCTAAACACATGTTGTATTGAGTACAGTGTTCGATTCTAGTCTTGATCACTTATTTCGTGTTCTGAACACATCGATCAATGTTCTGATCACATGTTGTATCGAGTACAGTGTTCGATTCTAGTCATGATCACTTATTTTGTGTTCTGAACACATCAATCAATGTTCTGATCACATGTTGAAGTTAACAACATCGATTACAGTGTTCTATTCTAGTCTTGTTATGTTTCAATCTGATCTTCTTAGAACAAGCGTATCCCCTGACATATTCTAAACACATGATGTATTGAGTACATTGTTCGATTCTAGTCTTGATCACTTATTTTGTTTTCTGAACGCATCAATCAATGTTCTGATCACATGTCGTATCGAGTACAGCGTTTGATTCTACTCTTCTTATGTTTCGAAAGTCTAAACATGCACAATAATGTTATCGCTGCACACGCTTGCCTTCGCGATGCAGGTTTAAACTTGTTCGATATAAAGCTATGCCTTGACATAAGAGGCGGAGGAGGAGGTAGAGAAGGAGGAGGAGGAGGGGGAGGAGGAGGAGGAGGAGGAGGAGGAGGAGGAGGAGGAGAATGATAAGGCCTTAACAGCCTATGTATAGTCGCCTTTGTTTAAAGATGATAGCTGTCAAAAGAATTTTTCAAATCATCCACCACCACATTTCAGCTAAAGAGGGCAGCAGGGTGCTCTGTTGATTAAGCACATAGAATTTCAAATTGCCCTCCACCACATGCATAACAGCAGCTGTTATCTTGCGCAGTAGCCTCTAAGCTAGCTTTCTTCATAAGAGTAGCCGCCATCTTGTGCGAGCACCCCTAGGCCGTCTCATAAGGAGCTATGTATAGTCACCATTTTGTGTCTGCCATCTTGCGTAAGCATCCCTAGGACGTCTCAAGGCATCTTGTTTCTCATAAGAGCAGCCACCATCTTGTAGAAATAGATAGCTGCGAATGGCAAAGGGCTTAAGTAGGAATCGAACCGTTGATCTCATCATTAGACTATGTTTTTCTTGTTCCTGATACTACGAACCTACGTATTAGGCGGAAAAATTTTGTCCGTTTTGCTCTACGATGCATCGTTTTCGAGATATTTAACATTTTGCATTTAAGCCTCCAAATTTAATGAATCGAACCTGCACGGTACGTTATACTCTCTACCATAGCTAGACCTGATCATGTTACGAAGACTCGCTTCAATACAAGCTAAAACAGAGCAAATGCCAAAGGGCCTAAGTAGGAACCGAACCGTTGATCCCATCATTAGACTATGATTTTCTTGTTCCTTATACTGCGAACCTAGGTATTAGGCAGAAAAATTTTGTCCGTTTTGCTCTACGGTGCACCGTTTTCGATATATTTAACATTTTGCATTTAAGCCCTAAATTTAATGAATCGAACTATCACGACACGTTAGCCTCTAAGCTAAGAGTAGCAACCATCTTGCGCAAGCACCCTTAAAGCGTCTCATAAGGAGTTATGTATAGCCGCCATCTTGTGTCCGCCATCTTGCGCAAGCATCCTTAGGGCGTCTCAAGCCATCTTGTGCAAGGACCCTTAAGCCGTCCCATAAGAGCAGCCGCTATCTTGCGCAAGCATCCCTAGGGTATCTCATAAGGAGCCATGTATAACTGCCATCTTGCGCAAGCATCCCAAGGGAGTCTCATAAGAACCTGTGTATAGCAGCTATCTTGCGTAAGCACCCTTAAGGAGTCATGTATAGCCGCCATCTTATGCAATTAGCGTCGAGAGAGGGCTGCTGTAGAATTTTTCTTTTTAAATTATCCGCCACCACTTTTCAAAGGTATCTAGCTAAAGATGGCAGCACTGCGGATGACAGGTGACGAATTTACATCTACTACGATAAAGAGGGCAGCACGGTGCTCTCTGTATTAAAGATGGCGGATGACAGCTGTCAAAAAAGCACATGGCTATGTTTATCAAACAAGAGCACGTGGAATTTGCCGCCATCACATTTCAAACTAAAGAGGGCAGCACTATGCTCTGTTGATTAAAGACGGCGGATGGTAGCTGTCGAAAAAGCACGTGAGTTTGTTTCCAAACAAGAGCACGTGGAATTTTTCAATTTGCCGCCACCACATTTCAAAGGTATCTAGCTAAAGATGGCAGCACGGTGCTCTCTTGATTAAAGATGGCGGATGATAGCTAACAGAACTTTTCAAATTGCCCGCTACTACGTGCTTAAGGTAGTAGCCACAAAGAGGGCAGCATGGTGTTCTGTGGATTAAAGATGGCGGATGACAGGTGATGAAATTGTCCGCATGATAGCAGCACGGTGCTCTGTTGATTAAAGATGGCGGATGACAGCTGTCAAAAAAGCACATGGCTTTGTTTCCAAACAAGAGCACGTGGAATTTACCACCACCACATTTCAAACTAAAGAGGGCAGCACTGTGTTCTGTTGATTAAAGATGGCGGATGACGGCTGTCAAAAAAGCACGTGAGTTTGTTTTCAAACAAGAGCACGTGGAATTTTTCAATTTGTCGCCACCACATAGAGGGCAGCACTGTTCTCTCTGGATTAAAGATGGCTGCTTGTCGAAAAGCATTTTTCAAATTATCCGCCACCACATTTCAGCTAAAGAGGGCAGCACTGTGCTCTATAGATTAAGGATGGCGGATGACAGCTATCAAAAAAGCACGTGGCTGTCAAAAAGCACGTGGATTTGTTTATCTCGAGCTAGTGAGGTTAAGTTGGTAGCACTAAGGTTTAGGACCGTCAAGATGGCAGCACTGCCGATGACAGGTGACGAAAGAGGGCAGCACGGTGCTCTGTAGTTTAAAGATGGCGGATGACAGCTGTCAAAAAAGCACATGGCTATGTTTATCAAACAAGAGCACGTGGAATTTGCCGCCATCACATTTCAAACTAAAGAGGGCAGCACTATGCTCTGTTGATTAAAGATGGCGGATGGTAGCTGTCGAAAAAGCACGTGAGTTTGTTTCCAAACAAGAGCACGTGGAATTTTTCAATTTGCCGCCACCACATTTCAAAGGTATCTAGCTAAAGATGGCAGCACGGTGCTCTCTTGATTAAAGATGGCGGATGATAGCTAACAGAAATTTTCAAATTGCCAGCTACTACGTGCTTAAGGTAGTAGCCACAAAGAGGGCAGCATGGTGTTCTGTGGATTAAAGATGGCGGATGACAGGTGATGAAATTGTCCGCATGATAGCAGCACGGTGCTCTGTTGATTAAAGATGGTGGATGACAGCTGTCAAAAAAGCACATGGCTTTGTTTCCAAACAAGAGCACGTGGAATTTACCACCACCACATTTCAAACTAAAGAGGGCAGCACTGTGTTCTGTTGATTAAAGATGGCGGATGACGGCTGTCAAAAAAGCACGTGAGTTTGTTTTCAAACAAGAGCACGTGGAATTTTTCAATTTGTCGCCACCACATAGAGGGCAGCACTGTTCTCTCTGGATTAAAGATGGCTGCTTGTCGAAAAGCATTTTTCAAATTATCCGCCACCACATTTCAGCTAAAGAGGGCAGCACTGTGCTCTATAGATTAAAGATGGCGGATGACAGCTATCAAAAAAGCACGTGGCTGTCAAAAAGCACGTGGATTTGTTTATCTCGAGCTAGTGAGGTTAAGTTGGTAGCACTAAGGTTTAGGACCGTCAAGATGGCAGCACTGCCGATGACAGGTGACGAAAGAGGGCAGCACGGTGCTCTGTAGTTTAAAGATGGCGGATGACAGCTGTCAAAAAAGCACGTGGCTGTCAAAAAGCACGTGGCTTTGTTTACCTCGCGCTAGTTAGGTTAAGTTGGTACCACTAAGGTTTAGGTCCGTCAAGATGGCAGTACTGAGGTTAGCGATGCGTTGTTGTCTGTCAAAATGCACGTGGCTTTGTTTACAAATCTGTCGAAAAGCACGTGGCTGTCAAAAAGCACGTGGCTTTGTTTACCTCATGCTAGTGAGGTTAAGTTGGTACCACTAAGGTTTAGGCCCGTCAAGATGGCAGTACTGAGGTTAGCGATGCGTTGTTGTCTGTCAAAAAGCACGTGGCTTTGTTTACAAATCTGTCAAAAAGCACGTAGCTGTCAAAAAACACGTGGATTTGTTTACCTCGCGCTAGTTAAGTTAAGTTGGCACTACTGAGGTTTAGGCCCGTCAAGATGGCAGTACTGAGGTTAGCGATGCGTTGTTGTCTGTCAAAAAGCACGTGGCTGTCAAAAAACACGTGGCTTTGTTTACCTCATGCTAGTTAGGTTAAGTTGGCACTAGTGAGGTTTAGGCCCGTCAAGATGGCAGTACTGAGGTTAGCGATGCGTTGTTGTCGATGACAGCTGTCAAAAAGGACGTGGCTTTGTTTACAAATTCAAATCTCCCGCCAAAATTCAAATTTCCCGCCAAAATTCAAATTTCCCGCGGGCGGCGGCGGCGGAGGAGGAGGAGGAGGCGGAGGATGCGGCGGAGGCTCCAGAATCCCTGCATTATACTACTAATATTCATTTTGAAATTGATATGTGGGAAGTATACATGCTTCGAGCTCCTTGGTCCCTACGGGAGCTAAGTTGCACCATATTACGCAACATCCCCGACTGGCTGACGCCGAACTCACGCGTTTCTTAGCTGATAAAACTCCCAGAGCGAAAGCGCATGATGAGGGAAGACAAGGAAGGAAGTACATCTAGCTGACTCCGCCCCTAAAACAAATGACGACTCGCGGTAGAGCCAACGTGAGAAGGTGATTTTGGAAGCATACTTGGGAAAACGTCGCCTAAATTAGACTTTAAGTTCACTTCAAAGTAACATCGAGAATATTTGGTCAATGGCAAAATTATCAATCAGACTAATATAACATAATCTGTGAAATTACGCCTCCAAGAAGTTATGTAAACGGCTAGAGCGTACCCACGCTAGCTATGAACCGGACCGCCAATGGGGATTCCCAGTCGGAGGCCGGTTTTAGATGGCCAATTTTTAATTAGGCTACTGATCGTTTTGTGTTTCGCCCTACAGCAAGTAAAAGTGATTGGCAGGCCAGACAATCTGACGCATCGCTAATTACTGTAGACCTAATGGATCTTGAGATCTCTCGGTTTGCACCCCACCCTGAGTGAACCCATTTAAGCTTACACTTGTGAGGGTGGCGTGGTAGTCGACACTCAGTCTCTGAGGCAGCCACACGGCCAGTTTGTGGCCGCATTTTCCTTTGTCTTGTGGAAAAACCGTAAAAGTAAACGGGAGTGCGGAGAATGAATAAAATCCTAGTGGAAAACTGTGACTGAACGATAGTGCCGTATGAACTACGAGTCAGTAGCGACGCGCCGGACAATTAAATGAACTGTGTTGTACGTTCGCATCGCGTGACCCTGACGTTGTATCCCGCCGAATGTCGGACGAAGAAAACTATCCTCTAATCAATGTCATGTGGTAGAGAGGCAGACCGCGGCGTGCGCGTGAATAAACTGTGGATAGACATGCGGGTATCAAAGCAGGGGAGTCATGTAAAATAACATAAATATAACTCCAGGTTTAAATTATAGTGCAAAACTACGGAGTGATTGTCGTTAAGTGCAGAAAAACAGACATACGAGACAGGGTTTAGAACATAGGAATCCAATATCGTATTCTATTAAAGTTGCTTAATCTACTAGCAGTGTCGAAACAGTGGTTACTGTACTACCTTGTTCTGATTAAAGAAGCAATACGTTAGCCGGAGTCGGATTAACAAATATTTAACTTAAATACTGAGGGTAAATGCAATCATAAATTACAAGTGGAAAAATAGCTGTGACGTTTTTTTGGAGAAGGAGTGTTTCTGAACGCGGTCTGATTAGTATTGTACCACTGCTTGTAAACTCAAGACCTATGGATACCTCAAGAGTCAACGAGGGACATTTCGAACCCATGGCCGACCACTGAAGCGAAATGGAGTAGACTCACCCTGCGAGCCTCCCGAGGCTCGAACGATGAATGACCCGTCCCAGTGGCGAGTATGATTTTACGACTTTGTGAATGACAATATTTTCTCATTGCAAATCGTAGTAGAGAATGTAAGGAGAGGATTAGTATAATTTGATAAATATTGAATTGCCTGAGTAGATTTAGCTTAGAGTGGTCAAGAGGATTTCTGTTTTAATTATATGAGATTATCTGGGAAGGAAATAAGTGAAGCTAATTTCAAGCACTTTAGTCTGATTCATGTAATTGCATGATCATGTGTTGTTTTAACTTGAGGTCAAGAGTGCTATAGGAAAGGGGAAAATCTTTTAATATTGGTGTTAGTTTATTGTAGTAGCTTTCCTCTGTATTGATTATTCAATATGTGCCACGATAGCATGACTATATGATCTCCACCACTGCCTGAGTATTTTAAATGCGGGAATAGAAAAAGCACTCTATTCATAATGTAAATGTGTAGTGTAGATTGCGTGTTAGTTTCAGATATGGCTGTATAACCTGTGTGTGAAGAATATGTCGTGCCTGGATTCGAAAGCCCATCCTCCCAAAATATAGCAAGGCCCACGAATATGTTTTATTAGTTTATTTTGGAATTAGATGCTGTATTTCATTTGAAGTAAATACATTTTTATAGTCACATATCTTTGTTAGAGGTAATGAAAAATTTTTTGCTTGTGAGATAGGGGAAAAAGTGGTTAACACTACGATGGAAGGAACTGTGTTTGAACTCTGGCCTTCTGTGAATTTGAGATGAATTTAAATGATATAGCTGCATGAGACTGAGAGATATTTAAAGAGTGTAATGAACGCACATGCTGATTTGAGCATTATGAGTGATGGATCAGTGTTATTGAGCGGAAATAATTAGCCGCAGAAGGTGCTTTGAGAATGTATTTATTTGTAGAGAAGCTTTCTTTGAAGTAACGTAACTTCTTCGTGGTGTAGGCGCTGTCAAACGAGGATTTATGGCCAACCGCTGAACTTGATTTGAAGGGGAGATGTTGAAAGGAATTGTCAGGCGAAGAGAAATCTCAATGTTGTTTAAAATGCAGGGTTACTACACACAATTTCCAGGAGATCTATTTCGTTTCCGTTTAAATTAATGTCTGAATAACTAATTATTACCCCCTTGTTGAGGCGATTGCTAGAGATTTTTTCAGGATTCCCCACTGATGGTAAAATCGAGGCCACTAGTTCGAATCCCGGGCACATGAGTATCATCAGTCACACAACAACGTGTAAGTACAAGAAGACAGCAAATGTTTGGGTGATATGTTTTCTTTTCCAGGAGTTATAAGTGTTTGTCTATTATTTCTATGTAACTATTGATTTGTTGAAATTGGACTTCGTGAGATCCATTTATAGTGTCGTGGATATGAAGAGGTTTTGATCCTCTAGATTTTTACTGCTAGTCATCAAACGTGGTGATTTGTATTCGCCGTGATTCAGTTTATTTTTAATTATTCGTGGATTATGTATCATAATCATATGGGATGTGTTTTTAGCATTTTTATCTTACATTTTGTGCCACATTTTATTGCGCTATATCTAAATTAGACGGCCACTCTAAGTCTAATCCCAGGGTAAATAAGTGCGACATGAATGTGTAAATTGGGAGTCTTCAGGGGAATATTTCGCATTCGCAAAGTCGTAAGTCATGTGTATATATATTTTTTATGTTATTGTGAAAGGTGTTTATTAGTCATACTCAACAGCTGATGTTTGAAGAGGGGTTGGTCAACATAAAAACATATGAATTTTAAAAGCATTTCAACTTTTTAAGCTGTTTTAATGCAAAGAAGGAACACTCAACATATGAATGGATTATTCCACATTTAATTGAGCATTGAAACAATGAACTGAATAATAAAATTAAGGACAATCGTGATATTTATGTGGTTTCGATAGCACGGAGTAGACTCTCCGTTGCTCAATTGAGTGTTAAAAATATATTTTAAATTTAATGGACTTTAATTAACAGGGCTATAAAATTATGATTATATGTTTTAACGAGAGTTAATTAAGCCGTTTAAAACTTTATTTTTCTTACCTCTTGCCAAGAAAGCATCATTTATGCATATAAGCTAGATAAAAGTTAGCTGTATTTCGTAGCCGCGGACGAACCATGGCTTTGGGAGGCTTGTGCTCGTACCTCGGAACGGAAGAGGAGCGGTTGACCTCGCACTGTCGTAAGGACATTTGTTATCTCATGAGTTCAGATTACTTGAGACAATCAAATTGAGGTGGCATTTGTCACTAGACAGAAAATGTCCCTTGACTGTTGATCTCTGTGGCGCTTGGTCCCATGCCTTCATGACACAGTCGGGGAAGTTTTTCGTTGTCACATGCTCCCATGAGCTATGGAGGTTGATAGGAAAGGTCCCAATGTTAAACAAGTATTATAATTTATCTATGATAACAAATACATTTACAGTAAGATGCAACAGTTGAAAACTAGAAAAGCGGCCGGAATTGATAAGATTTCTGGGGATAAACTAATGGCAAAAGGTTGGGATATAGTACCATATGTGAAGTACTTATTTGATTACTGTTTGCATGAAGAAGCTATACCAAATGAGCGGAGAGTTGCTAGAGTTGCCTCTGTGTATAAAGGAAAGAGTGATAGTCATAAAGCTGAAAATTTCAGGCCACTCAGTTTGAAATGCATTGCATGTAAGCTATGGGAAAGCATTCTTTCTGATTATATTAGACATGCTTGCGAAATTAACGACTGGTTTGACAGAAGGCAGTTTGGGTTTGTAGGGTTCAAGCAAGTATAGCAGATATCCTGGATTTAGTAGGTCAAATGGGCTTTATTGCGATTGAACTATCTAAGGCATTTGATAGGGTGGATCATGGGAGACTACTAGCAAAAATGAGTGCTATTAGTCTTGACAAAAGAGTGACTGAATGGCTGGCTATGTTTCTAGAAAATAGAACTCAAAGGTCTTATGGCGACGATGGGATAGGAAAGGCCTAGGAGTTAGAAGGAATCGGCCGTGGCCTTAATTAAGGTACAGCCCCAGCATTTGCCTGGTGTGAAAATGGAAAACCACGGAAAACCATTTTCAGGGCTGCCGATAGTGGGATTCGAACCTACTATCTCCCGGATGCAACCTCACAGCCGCGCGCCTCTACACGCACGGCCAACTCGCCCGGTACTCAAAGAATTAGAGTAGGCGAAGCTTTATCTGACCCTGTATTAATTAAGTGGGGAATTCCTCAAGGCAGTATTATTGGACCTTTCTGTTTTCTTATATATATCGATTATATGTGTAAAGAGGTGGAATCAGAGATAAGGCTGTTTGCAGATGATGTTATTCTGTACAGAGTAATGAATAAGTTACAAGATTGTGAGCAGCTGCAGGGTGACCTCGATAATGTTGTGAGATGCACGGTGGACAATGGTATGATGATAAACGGTGTTAAAAGTCAGATTGTGAGTTTCACAAATAGGAAAAGTCCTCTCAGTTTTAATTACTGCGTTGATGGGGTGAAAGTTCCTTTTGGGGATCATTGTAAGTATCTAGGTGTCAATATTAGAAACGACCTTCAGTGGTCTGATCACATAAGTATGATTGTTAATAAAGGGTACAATTCATTGCACATGGTTATGAGGGTATTTAGGGGTTCTAGTAAGGATGTAAAGGAGAGGGCATACAAGTCTCTGGTAAGACCCCAACTAGAGTATGGTTCCAGTGTATGGGACCCTCACCAGGATTACCTGATTCAAGAACTGGAAAAAATCCAAAGAAAAGCAGCTCGATTTGTTCTGGGTGATTTCCGACAAAAGAGTAGCGTTACAAGAATGTTGCCAAGTTTTGCTGGGAAGAGTTGGGAGAAAGAAGGAGAGCTGCTCGACTAAGTGGTATGTTCCGAGCTGTCAGTGGAGAGATGGCGTGGAATGACATCAGTAGGCGAATAAGTTTGAGTGGTGTATTTAAAAGTAGGAAAGATCACAATATGAAGATAAAGCTGGAATTCAAGAGGACAAATTGGAGCGAATATTCGTTTATAGGTAGGGGAGTTTGGGATTGTAATAACTTACCAAGGGAGATGTTCTCTAAATTTGCAATTTCTTTGCGATCATTTAAGAAATGTCTAGTGAAACAGCAGATAGGAAATCTGTCACCTGGGCGACTGCCCTAAATGCAGATGAGTAGTGATTGATTGATTGATCGATTGATTGATTGATTGATTGATTGATTGATTGATTGATTGATTGATTGATTGATTGATTGATTGATTGATTGATTGATTGATTGATTGATTGATTGATTGATTGATTGATTGATTGATTGATTGATTGATTGATTGATTGATTGGGACTTTAGGGCCATCAGGTTTCTACTTTTCGTTCATTCCGAACTACAGTAAGATAGCAAAAACATTGTTTGAGCTTTTAAAGAAGGATGTACCACATGTGTGGACAGAATTCCAGGAACATTCTACAACAGAAAGTTGCACAGTAGCCAGTAGAACAGAACGCGGAGTTCGGAAAGAGAAGTTAGTGGAGAGGACAGGTGGAGAAAGATGCTCCAGTGACGTATGCGGACAAGGCGGAGAAGAGAGAGAGGGAGGCTCCAGATATATACTTCGCAGTGGTGACCGACCATAATCCGTTCGAATGTGTTTTCACCTGGCACATAAACACGGCAAGCGCAATATTAAAACGTATGCCCTAAGTCGGATTCCTGTTGTATACGATCAAGAGGCTAAATATCTCAGAGTGTAAACAACCCGATACTGCAGGTGACGGTGAGTGAGATAATAACAGGGCAAGCCATGGAGTACGTGCGAAACAAGGAATTAGCGGGCGCTTCAGCATAGGCAGAAGAAGAGTCACCTCAATACTGGGCAACTGAACATGTTGTACATTAGTTAATAAGGAATGTCACAACTCTCTAATTTGTAGTTACTAAGGCATTATAAGGGAGCTATACCATGATTGAAGATTACGTCCAATTGGATGGGATGCGAAAGGTTGTAGGACAACAACTTCATTCCTGTCAATCACGTCAGAAAAATAAAATTACCGTGACCAAAGGTCAAGGCTCCAATGGTAATTACTGTAATTGAAAAGTTGCCTTGGATTTACTAGGTCCATGAATGTAACCGAGGCAGGGTATTTAGTTTCAAATGCAATGCCAGATCACAGTGCAGACAGGATAGCGCGAAGATCAGGGTAGAAATGTCATGGCAGGTGTCTTTAGAACTTTAAGGATTCAGAAGTTTCACACTACAGCATTCAGACCACAATCAAGTGGTACTCTAAATAGGTTACAAGGGGTGCTCCCGGAATGTTTGCGACATTATGTTTGTAACTCACAAGATGGTAGGGATAAATTTCTCCCAACAGTTATATTTGTGTACAACATTCCCAAACCCAAAGTACAGGTCAATATTCCAGGTGTTCTTCAGAAGAAACCAAATCTGAGTTAAAATGAACAACAAATTGCAGATGAGGAATGAACTAAGTGATTACAGAAATGTCACTAGATAGCTAGAAAGACTCTAGCAAAAAGTAAGAAGAAAGGGATCAAGCGGTATGATACCACTAAGACTGATATGGTACTGTTTGGTAATGAAGCCCTAACACGGGAACAACGCTCACGGAGATTGTCACCTCCATAACAAGGACTTTAAATGGTCAATGCTCGAGAACATTTGGAAGCAGAAATGCCAAACAACCCTTGTATGGGGTCGGGGCTGAATGTAACCGGAATAACATCACGAGTAACCCTGTTTGTTGCAGGAGGTGGCAAAATTAGTATTTCCTATCTTTCTTTCCTTTCAAGCGACAGATTAGAATATCTTTCGAGCTTAACAGGGTGAATAGTGGTAACCAAGCAGACAGTTTTGCATACAGGAATTTCTCTTGCAAGCCAGTAAAACTTTCTCGCATTTAGTTATAGAGTGAGTAGCTCACTCTATGAGGACACTCCCCCTCCCACCTTTCCTATCCTATCTCTATGATAATCACTTCAGTTCCTTAAGAACATTTCTGCGTTCATTGTGTGATTTTTAGCCATGATTCAACTTCTATTAGAATATCTGGTAAGTGTAATTATATCTATTAAGTTACATAATTCTATTCATTTTTTTAAATTACTTGTATAGTAACACATGCTAATATTGTTATGTCATCCCTACTTTACTTTCAGATTCCTGTACCCTTATCAACGCTCCATAGTCGACCCCATTCTCTACAATCCTTCCAAACAAACTTCCTAGCTTATACGTACCACGTCGGTTTAAGTAAAGGCCATCTGAGCGTTGATTCATATCTCCTACCAAACCAGTAGGATCTACATTTCTCACTCCCCGTTTCCACATACCCATTCTTTAGTCTCATTTAAACTCCTAATTACTTTCCAGTCAGTATCCCTCTGAAACAATATCCCATTGATAACAATCTCCGCTTCCTTAAACTACACCCGTGCTGAATTTAACAGATCCGACATATCCCATAGTATGTTAATACTTATACTTGCTTGCCTCATGTATCCCTATACGGAGTAATGTTATAGTTCAGGTGCTCGCTCTGACTCATTGTTATCAGAACGAGTGTTCACAGCGCCTACCAGTCTGTCGTGCAGTTTCGCCTACAATGCAAAGAAATGAACTCTCACTACCTTAGCATTATATCTATTCAGTAAATAAACATGTTACTGCCATTATATTTCTATTGGACTACCGAATCAGAAGAGGGAAATTGTGGTTCTAACTGTTCTAGTGCCTATAATTTTCACGAATTACCACAAAACCCCATTAAGGGGACAACTGGGAATCTTCAAATCTAGAGGGAAAATAAGGAGACGTTTATCTGGAAGAGTATGGGCGGCGATATTAAGGAAGTGGTTAAAGCATGTAAGTCTTGTTTGATTAGCAAGCCCACGCTGTCTACTAAGGTAGGCCTAGGCCAATAGATTACGTCTAACCCTTCCTCAATCTGAAGGGAACTTGAATAAATTCGTTCTCGTGTGTGTGGATGGTTTCACACGGTTCTCATAGCTGTTTCCGACTAGGCTGAGCACTTCTCAGTCCACTATTTGTCTCAATACTATTTTTGCAACTTTTGGATCTTGTCAATATATTGTGTCTGATAACGCTAAGGCGTTCACCTCTAATTTATTTCGTAAGTTCTGTTTCGATCTCTATCTGAGATATCACGACGTCGGCGTACTACCCACAGCCATCTCTAGCTGAGCGGGTTAATCGTAGCGTTCGATATGCTCTGATTACTTTCCACCACGAAGATCATCCTCGTTGGGACACTTCCTTACACTGTTATAATTAGCCTTTAACTCGGCCGTTCAGGTGTCACACAAGTTTTCCCCCATCTCTCTTACATTTAAGTTCCTTCCCAACACTCCCTTGTCCAATTTGTGGTCAATCAATGACCTTTTACCAGAGGCAATAGACCAATATTCGGGATCTGTGGAGAAAGGCGAAAAAACCTTAAAGCCTCTCATCAGAGACTAAAAGTGAGGTATGACCGTGGACGAAGACCCACCAATTTAAAAGTTGGAGATCAGGTCATGGTTAAGAATTTTGTTCCAGCAGGCAAGCTTGTCCCCAGATTTCGTAGAACTTGCGTCATCTTATTTTTCTAACTCCTGTCACCTTTTTGGTGAGTAACCCTGAAACAGGACGGATTTTTCGTGTTCGCTTGTCTCAAGTAAAACCTGTGTGAAGACTCTTGCTTTTTCATTAAATGCCACCAAGTGATGATGTTGCTGAAGTAACTATATTTATTTCCATAGCATCTTATTAGTTTAAGTTTTATGTAAGAAAGTAAGAATAAGGAGGTATTCTGCCCCTGTTGGTTGTTAGAAGTTGTATTCATGTTGAAGTTATATGCTAGTTTATTTTTGCTACCTCAGACTACAGGGGTAACACAAAACAAGGCACAAACAGAGTTAAAAGGGGAACGTAAGAGCAAACTACACAATATAAGAAATCACTACACACTCGGAAAAACAGTAGCTAGCATTACGCGGATCTCCAACAAAACAAGTACGTAACTATCAGTAGGGCCAACTAGTGAACGACAAAAACGGGAAGATGGAAGGGCTGGGAACCTACCAAAGGCATGGACATGGCTTAGATAGCTGATTCTGAAATAAATCCCCGTGATCCTTAGATCTGAAAAATATTATTTACAAAATAATCTTACAAATACATTCCAAGTTACGAGCTATAAGTTCGGTGGTATCCATAGCTTATTTCGTAGCACGGTAAATTCAAATTTCAAAACAACTATACATCTCGTTACCAATGCAGTAGTACAATGCAATTTACAGGTTATCCAAAGTCTAGCGTACCTCAAGTGATACAGAACTACCAGAGGCAAACCCCAAGGGAAATACTATTAAACTACAATATACATATTTTAGTGTAACAAGAAATGGGAATGCCTCGGAAACGAACAGGTATGTCCAGCTGAAAAAACTAAGGCGTCATAAGTAACAAATTTGGTGAATCTAGGCGAGGTTAGGGCAGACTCCTGTATGAAAAGCAAATCGGAACATTACGGAAATTTTAGCAGGAACGGAAATCAAGAGTGCTTACCCGAGGAGAGTGCCATCCCGGAAACCGGGGGACGTCATCCAGATAGGCTGCTCACAGACAGATAGACCAAAACCGACAGATTTCAGGATACAGAATTAATTCGAACACTGCCTCGCTCACTATATATAGGAATTACTGGCCTTGGAGGCAGCCGATCAGCGTGCACGTGTTCCCTATCGCCACCTAGCCTCACCAGTCACAACCTTACTTTCGATCGCGAACTTTGACTAACATTCTAGAATACGCATGATCGCGAAAGTCGTATTTTTCCAGAATAGACAGAACACACTTTCTAGAACACATACCAACAAAGTAACACACCGTGTATAAAAGTTATGTAACTTTCTGGATCTTTCCAGGAACTATAGACAGAATTCTACTATTTACAAATGCCTATGTTACAACATTATACAGTACAGGTTAGGTCAATAAAAATAAAACATCATATCATATTTTACAAACAAAGTCTTAAAAAAAAATACATTCCACTCGCATTACATAGTTCACTTGTAACAATTTTCATTTTTTGTTTAAATCATTCTGTGAAAACATCCCCTTCGATAATTTCATTTCTGTTCTGCCTGCAAACCTGAGTCACAAACTCCGTGCACTTGCCCTCGAAAGCCGCCTACCTTACCTACACTACATGTAACACTGTAAATCAGTTACTGTTGCCCCAAATTCAATGTTACAGTATCCTTCTTTCACGTAAGGTCACGTCGTGTCTACTTGCGAGAGATGCCGGCGCGGGGTTTGGGGCCGCCTCGTTCCGACCAAGACTCCTTCTAAACTGCCTCCTTTGGGACTGTCATCAATGGCAGTAGCTTGGAAGCTGGACTCCAACCGCCTACTCTATCCTTGCACCGAACAATGCTACTTAGTCCTTGGCTGCTCCTCTCAATAGAGGGGAGGATGGTTTCTCAGGGTACCTTGGGGGTCCGGGCGACCACATGTTGACATCGGCAGTTGCGGCCGCTCTTGCCGTCAACTCGTAGCGCAACTTACCAGACTTCCACTACTTCGCCAACAGCACCAAGATTTCTTGACTTCTAAAAACAAATAACGGACTCCCTACCAAGATATACTCCAACTTTTCTCAAAAATAGTGTTCCAAGAACCAAGATTACAAAACTGTTATACCGTAGTAAAACCTTGGGAGGTGGAGGTCGGTACCTGGGGTACACTTTCTCCGCCCTGTTAAATTGCGCGCCTTCTATAAGGCCATCTATGTTATTGAACTTGAACTAATATAATTCAAGATACTTGGGTTTGTAACTGTTAAATGTCTCTACCATCGGCCTATGTGCCCCCTCTGGCAGGATTAAGGACAATTAATACTTAAGGTAAAGTCAATTTTCAAAGTTGGCTAACCTTAGTTTTTGAAGATTGTTTTGTTCATGTATCAAAGTTGTCAACATTCCTACTGCTTCCTTCTTCGTTACCTACCCACCAATAAAAAAATTGGGAATATTTCCTTTAGCCAATTAAATTTTGGTGTGTGTACAGGTATGCAGCCTATTTGTAAAGAGTTCTGGAAACTTCCCCTCGAAGTGCTAAAAAAGCTGGGTACATTTTGTCTGTGTCGTCATCTTCGTTGCTACAATTTAGTGAGTGCGGCGAGTTATTTCGGGACAAGGGCCGCAGGTCGGCGTTCATAAGGCCCAGAAAAACAAGGCAAGGGCAGAATTTTCTTAACATGTGATAGGTCCGACAGATAACTTGAGAGGAAGGTTTCAAACCTCTTTTATTTTAGGTATTTTTAATTTCATGGTTTAAATGTATATTTTCGGAAAGTGTGAGTGAACAGGCTTAGCCTCTGCAAGTGTTTCGCCTCCTAGCACTCATTGTTTTTAGAGCAAACTCTTGAACGGAAGTGACTGTAAATAGATTATATGAATTTTGTCGGGCATAACCTTAAAAGGAACATGTGCCTCCGAGAGGCTGGACTATATTAACTTCTGGAGCTCATATAAATAGTGTACCGGTTCGTTGGCAATTTAGTCCATTTTTGTACCTGACTTTGAACCTTTAAGTCATTGTTGCTTTGGGAGCTGACGAGCTCATTATTATATTGTACTCGTTTACTCAGACTTTCTATCTATCAAATTCTTAACTAAAAAAGAGGAAAGAAATAAAATTTCCAAAATTAGTACCTCAACTTATGGTCTGGTCCGCCCATTCACCCCGGCACCTTCTTACACCTCTGTGAGCCAATTACCGCGCGTTATCAGCATGAGATCCCGTAATACCAAACCTGTATCAAACAATCACTACTGATCTGTCTTTAGGGCAGTCGCCAACGTGGCAGATTCCCTGTCTGTTGTTTCCTTAGCCTTTTATTAAATGATTGCAAAGAAATTGGAAATGTTTTGAACATCTCCCTTGGTAAGTTATTCCAATTCCCAACTCCCCTTCCTGTAAACGAATATTTTCCCCAATTTGTCCACTTGAATTCCAACTGTATCTTCAATTTGTGATCTTTCCTACATTAAAAGACACCACTCAACCTTATTCATCTACTAATGTCATTCCACGCCTTTTCTCCAGTGACAGCTCGAAACATACCACTTAGCCGATCAGCTCGTCTTCTTTCTTCCAAGTCTTCCCAGCCCAAACTTTGTAACATATTTGTAAAGCTACTCTTTGGTCGGAAATCACCCAGACAAAATCGAGCTGCTTTCCTTTGGATTTTTCCAGTTCTAGAATCGGGTAATCCTGGTGAGGGTCCAATACACAGGAATCCTACCCTAGTTATTGACTTACCAGAGACATATACGCCCCCTCCTTTACATTACTACTACAACCCCTAAATGCCTTCATAAACATGTGCAGAGATTTGTACCCTTTATATGCAATCATATTTATGTGACAACCCCAATGAAGACCTTTCCTTATATTAACACCTAGGTACTTACAATGAACGCCACAAGGAACTTTCATGCCATCAACGCAGTAATTATAATTGAGAGGACATTTCCCATTTGTGATACTCACAACCCGACTTTTAACCCCGTTTATCGTCTTCTGCCCATCTCAACATTATAGATGTCATTATGTAGGTGCTCACAATTCAGTACCGGTAACTTATTACTACTCTGTATAGAATAACAGCCTTATCTCTCATTCCACTTTTTTACACAGATCATTGATATATAAAATAAAACATAAAGTCCAATAATACTGCCTTGAGGAATTCCCCTCTTAATTATTACAGGGTCAGATAATAAATAACCGTCTGCAGTAGATATATATTGCCGATACTGCCCCAAATTCCAAAACCCTATGTTTTTATATGGGAAAACGCCCTAGCCATAAATTATTGTATTTTATTCTTCTAAATTTTCCCCCCAGGGAGACGGAATTCGCACGGCTTATAATAATTTTCTCAGTGCGATCTCTTTTTATACGGGAAATCACTATAGTTACAGAATAATAGTAATAATAATAATAATAATAATAATAATAATAATAATAATAATAATAATAATAATAATAATAATAGTATTTTATTTGCTTCAATTTTTTACTCCTTGTGCCCCAGATCTTGGCGGGAACATTTTTTAAAGGGAAATGGAGAGCGCGATTTTCGGTGGTCCTTTTTTAAGAAAAACGGTATTTTTTACACCAATTATTTTTCAACCCTGGAAAAAACAGTGGTTATTACCTCAAATATTTTGCAAAACTGGGGCAAGTCCCCAAACTGTATCAATTATTTTCCTAGTAGAGGAAGCAAAAAGTATTTGAAAAATATATAGTTAATAACGGGCAAGTTTGCACACGTTGAAAACGAGTGGGCTGAGAGAAATAGCCAAAGAGCGGAAATTAAAAGGACGTAAAAAGTTGAGTCGGACTGAATTAATAAGTCTTATTTATTCTAGTTTCCCATTTCATTTCGCTAACGAAATATTTGTTGAACCGGAAAAATAAGCTGAGACATGAACGACTTGGAGTAAACTTGGCTACCGTTTTTATTTTTGTTCTCCAGATGTGAAAATCCACACAACCACTTTGCATACCGAAAGAAGAGAATGCACAATATTTTAGTTGACTTATTTCACGCAAAGAAACTTCCGAGGCTCGACAGTATAAAAAAATTGAAGAGGTGTTTGAGGTCTTTAACAGCAACTACAAAGACAAGGCTCTACCCTATAAATTATTGTAGCAAAAGTAGCCGAGCTCTTGAACGTTGAACACAATATAAAAATTAATGACAAATTGAATAGGAATGACAAACTGTAGGCAGAATTTTTAGCCATGAATCCATTTGAACAACTACAAAGGAAAAGGAACTTGAAGCGTACATGGAAAAGCAATTTAGGTATTATTGCAAATGCACCAACTGGTGGAACGAAGACATTAAATTGACGAATATTTGTTGAACATTAAATTTAAAAATTCTTACTTAGAATGATTTTCTTTCTTGCGTCTTCTAATGAACTCAACCAAAGAAGCAAAACATACAGTAATCAACTCAAGAATGCTTTGTAGTTTATTCATTTATGCTGCTTAAATATTCTCTGTAAGTAGTTTATGTTAAGCGTCAGAGATGAGATTTTTCTTTACGTACATAATGACATACATCCGTGTGTCGGCGGGTATAGCAGTATTAAATGTAGCGCACAACTTCATATCTGTTTTCGCAGCAGTTACAACATTTCTACGCTTACTCATGTTGATGATATAAATAGGATACGATTGAATATATTAACGAGGACTGATGTCTACGTCTGAGTTTAGTTGCGTAATTCTCTTGAAATCTGTAAACGGATCGTAAGCTTTTAGAATTGTTTTGGAGAGTCAAGATTCCAAGATTCCTCTGGAAATATTTCATCTCTACCGTTTTTCACACATATGTTTTGTAGCTGGACAAGGTCGAACCAAGATGATTCGAGCAGTTGATTTCCCTTTCTGTTGGTTTGAATCGCTACAAACACAAATAGAGGCTGATCAAACTCCATGAAGAAAATGTGACGTCATCTACATGACATCTTCGTCAGGATCTACAGTTTCAGATTTTAAAGGATGGCCAACGGTTAGTGCTCAACACACGATGATTTGCACATTGGTGGGCAAGGCTTTAATTCCTTCATTCACCTTGAAAAGTATTTCATCACCAGATTGAACTGAAAATGATTTACCAACATCGATTACATTTTCCGTTTCTCTACTATCTTTATGAGTAACGAAAGCACCAAAAACATTTTGATTTCTGCCTCTGTATACTTAGTAAAAATATTATCAGGGCCTACTACTCGAATAATTATTTTCCTTACATAGACATCATACTGAAAGTAATGTTTTATAATGTCAATTTTCTTTACGAGATCTTTTTCAAATAAAATTTTGTCAAACACTTTTTTATCGATATCTAATATTTTTCTAGTTAGATTATGAATTCCATTAGTTAAAGGAGCCATTTCTGCTTTTGTAGAGTAATCTCGAAACAGTATCCCTATTTCATCTTTAGTGAAATAATTTTTCAGATCACGAGCCCATATGCTTGCACTTGATGATGCCAACTGTTTTTCTTAATATTATTTGGTGGCTACATCGCGTTTAGCAAAGGGTTACGCTACATTAGCCAATCTCTTCTTGAGAAAATTAACAAAATTGTCGTGTGGCTTGAAAATTTTGGAGCGATTCTTATTTAGGTAATTTAGCAGACTCTTAATTTTCGCATCTACTTAATCTTTTTTTCACACCAAACTTAACTCCAAGTCGGTTTCAAAAAGGTCTAAGTCCATTTATTGTGTCTAAAATTTCACTTGGGTTATTGTAACCGGTGCTACAGCGGTTACACAAACACAGATAAAGGGAGGAAGGTAAACCAAATTACAAGGTACCTACACTATACACACCGTAATCACGTACTGAACTGTAGCGAAAAACGCAGTGAGGGCAACCTGACGATAAGAAACAAGGAATGTGGGACGTAACTGGGAACCTACCAGGGGCATGGAGATGTCTAGGTGCGGTTTGGAAAAATTAACAGTGATCTTTGATTTTCAAAATATTATTTACAAAATGGACTCTACGAAATAAATAAGTTGCGAACAGTTTCAGTCAATGCGGAAAACACCGATACACCTTTCGTAAGATACAGATATATGTTCTTAGAGACACATAAGTTATGTATTCTTTGACGAGAGCTTCCTACAAGTTCAAAGAGTTAAGCAAATACATCTCAGTACAAATAAAGTTCTACAAATACAATGTTGAAGGTAAGAGGAAGCACCAAATACAATTACGTTTTAGAGTGAAATCAAAAGTAGCTTTTCACATCTGATCAAAAGAGTGGCGATTAGGGCAAACTCCTGTGATACACTGTAACCGTCCAGGCTTCTCCAGCCCTACTAATTTAATATATCATTTTACGCGATATAATTTGATATCAAGTTTATCCGCCATCGGCAATTATTCGTAATAACAAATGTATTCTACGTCAAGCATTTGTAAATAAGGTTTTTGCAATCATATTGTATATATTATAACATCATTTATTATTTATTATTATATTATGAAAGATAGGAATTTATTATGTATTGGATTTGGTTAATATGTAGAAATATAGTTGTTGTCATTTCATCTCATATTTGTGTATACGGAAAAGGTTATTCTTGAGGGTGTAAATTTGCATGACTCACTGGGTTTTACTCGTGAGCCAAGGCTAGTAAACAGCGACCCGCGCGCGAGGCTTGTAAGCTGGTCAGCTGCATCAATCGCCAGGCCTACTGGACTTGTCAAGAAAGAAGAGAAGGGGAGTTGATAATTCGATCTTCGAATCAGATACTTCGTTGTATATGAGTTTTGAGTTTGAACTGTTACCAAGAGTGGGGGGTGAGCCCGGATATATAGAGATTCTCACTACGAGAACGAGAGACCTAACTACAACTTCTTCTGTGAACATATCTACTATTAGAACATCTACTGTGAACGACGTTATTGGTTTTTGAAACAGTGTGTGGTCGCTCCGCGACATAGTTATTTTTGTACAATGTGTTATCGCTTCGATACAGTACTGAGCTGCGGTTATGTTATCGGATCTGCGTGAGACGAAACAAGCTTACGGCTTGTGTTATATTCAGTAAATCTTCTGGACGAAGAACTATGTTTAGTTCAAGTCTACGGATTTTGGTACAAGTCTGTACCGTATAAATAGTATAGCTCAGTTGGATTGAGATTTCTACTAATATGGAAAAATTCATATCTCTGAATTTTCTCCTCATACGATCAACGCTGATCAGTTTTTACAAGTATAGGGCCAATGTCTAATTTAAAGACTAGGCAATTAGGGAGTGATAGTCCAGATAGCCCGTACCATATCAGAGAAGGAAGGAAGGATGTCCATGGAGCCAATTCTACATCGAGAAGAAGAGAACGAGTAACCACGGAAACCCGATGACTTCAACGAAAGCTGCAATTGGTGAGCTTCAATTAGATAAAGCAAGCAATTAGTAAATTCAGTAACGTAAATTCTAAATCCCTCCACGCTTTAACGAACTTTTCCGATCCATCACATTTTTTGTATAATAAATTCATTTGTATTTTATATTGCGTTAATTTTCTTTCTTAAGCGATACTTAATGGTTAATTATTGAAAATCCTACCCCTGTGATTTAAGTACAAGTCTCTATGCTAGTAAATATACATTTTGGTTTACAGTTTTGTTTAAAACTGTAACCCTGGCGCCCAAACATCACATAGAGAAATGGGAAACCATGGAATGTTAAGTGTTTCGATTTGCGTGGCAATTTGCGGGCAAGCCACAAATAGTTTATTTGATATTCATATGTCCCAAGGTAATAACTTTCATCTCCCCAAGTGTCTTGATGAGGAGAGAGAACAGTTACAACACCAACGAAAACTAAATGGGACTTAAAATCGGACAGAAAGCAACAGCGCTTACCCTTAGGCAACCCATGCTGGTACTGAGGAGACGTTCACGACGTCAAAAACTTCGGCAGGCTTGGCAGACCAAGACCAAGAAGGCTTAGAGACTTAAGACCTCAGACTTTTCACGAAATGCTTCCGAGCCCCTTTTAAAGGGAACCCTGGCCTTGGAGTACCCAGTCAGAACCCAGGAGTTTGCCCAGATTGACCAATCACAACATTTTCTTCGGTCGCAATGTTTAAATACTTTCTCGAACACATACGATCGCGAATCTTCCATTTCCAGAATAGTTAGAACATAGTTTCTAGAATACTTAACTAACAAAGGCCAATACATCCTGTTAAAAAATTCATGTCACAACTTTCTGGACAGTTCCAGTAAATATAGAAATGAAATCTACTGGTTACAAATACAATATGTTACAAAAATATATACACTGTACAGGTTAGGTACCAGAATGGAATGAAATATTGCAGCACAACACCCCAGATCATACAGAAAGTACTAATTAAAAGGTTTACAAATAAAATCCACTACAAACACTTTATACTTCCAATATATTCTACACCTGTGTCAGTTATCATGTCCTTCGGAAAACAGTTTCAAAACACACAGGCACAAGTGACCACAGATGTATTGATGGTAATTTTGCATTCTTTGCGCATTAAGGAATAATTTTTCGGGTTTGAGATAATCAACCAACTTTTTAGGTACATTGCCATCATCACCTTTCTTGAAGCAGCAAATCCAGTTTAGCTGGCAGCTCATAAATCGTAAACACACCTCTAAAATTTTAATCTTTAATTTTGAACCTAATATTTCAATGTCAAAATTACTTAGCGGACGTGGGTATTGTTTGGTCAATGAATTTAGGATATTCGTGTTTATTTCTCTAAAAAATCTCTTCACCAGTTTTCTTTCTTAGCGCTTCAATAATTTTTCTAAGCTGTACTTGACTAAAAGTTATGCAATAATTGCTGTCAAACCGGATCCTTTCATTTCCTTTTCCAAATTATATCTCTTTTGCTCTTGTAGGTCTGCGTCGTTCTTTTGTTTATTGTGGACAACGCTTCTTATTGCTACAGCTCCTCCAACTAGTGCACCAACAGCGCCTAATGCTGCAATTGAAATAGGTAGAAATCCTCCTTCATGTTCTGTTTCTTTTTCTCTAAATAATCGTGTAATTTTTTCGCTACAGGTATAGCAAAAGTCAGAAGTGAACTTTCACCTTTCCTTATCTGAGTTTTCTTCTTTTTCTTTTGTGCTTCAGTTAGGTAATCATCGAGAAAATCGTATTTCTTTATCTGATCGTTTGAAAATTTGAAAGAAATAGACTTAGGTGTAGGTTTGCCACTTGGACAACGCACAAACTTGATACTAACAGAACTCATTTATAGACAATAAAAATGCTTTACAGACCTAAAACATTTTGATCGACTTCAGTACGCATACCTAATTTTCCTTTTGATAACTTGGCTGCAGCAACATCATCACTCGCAAATAAAGTTTTCTCAAACGATGTTTCTTCAGGTGTGGAAGGTATCGGGAATAAATTATAAAAGTCGTGTTTGTAAGGTAATAATTTTTTGTCAACTTCTCTATTTTCTTTTATAGCTTTAACAACACTCTCTTCGATTCCTCTCAATTTATTTTGAAGTTTATCGATGGCATCTATGACGGGCTGGTCTTCCTTTTTGTATTTTTCGTATTCTGTTATCGGCTTTAAATTCCAGGCTCTGAAACCTTCTTTTAGTTCTTGAAGTTTTCTAAGATTCTTTTTGCTTGCTTAACTGCGGTTTCAGAATCTCATATTGCTTGTTTTATTCGATTCTTCTTCATTTTTTTGGCTGGTTATCCGCTACAGACACATAATGGGAAAACAGGCTGTTGTTTTATGCAGGTTTATGTCTGTATCAGTCATCGTGTGCTTTACGAGTCAGGTCTATAGTTACAAATCCAAAATCATCTTGATTCCAACAGTTACTGCACATTTCTTTAAATTTGTCGAGTTTCATGTCTCCACCAAATATTCATGGTAAACGTGATTTAAGTTAGTATCATCAAGTCGGAATATATTTAAATATTTCAAGTTATCTCTCACCAACTGTTTTGGAATTCCAGCTTAAGTTTGAGCTAAATAAAAGCAGTCAATGCCCTTGTGTCTTCCCCTTAGTAGAATATTCCCTAACGATATCTTGATTTTCTAGAATTAAATCGTCCAATAAAACTACAGAACAATCTTCGCGCTCATCTAAAGGTACAGCATCTTCATTATTGTCGAGAAACAGCCTCTTTTATCTTCAATTTTCTTACATTTGATGATGAGATCCTGATACTTTGGTTGGTCTAAGCTTTTAGAATAAACGTACAAGTGTTTAATTTTTTTACCAATTGAGCCACCCTGGAGCTAGGAGGTAGTTATCTATCATCAGCGTCGTTTTCCCACACCCACTTGGCCCAATGATGGCACAACGAATAGAATTCGGCAAAAGTTCTCCATGTCGATGTTTGACTTTCTTTTCAGGAAGTCTTATTTTCGGTTCCCAGTGCGTCTTCATTTATTTGTCTATAAATGAGTAGATTATTTAAGCTGAGTGGAGATACATCTATCCTAGAAAAAAGACTAACCGTGCCTATCAGCAACACATTTACTCAAGTTAGACTTGCGGAATTTTATTCTCGATTTTTAACGCCAAATGTTACTTCAAAGAACAATAAACTCCATAATGAAAAAGTTTTCCCTGCATTAACGGCCGATGGACCACATGATATCACTGAGATGTTTATTCCTCCTGGTCGATATACACTAGAAGATTTGGAAAAAGTAATTCAGACTCAAGACCCTTTCATCGCTACAAACATAAATACTGAAGGCAATAAACAAGTGAATGGAGTTGAAATTAAAAGCGACTTTAAATTATACTTTGACAAATAAGAGAGTATCGGGATTAATGTTGAGGTTTAATAATCAAATTGTAGAGCCAAAAACAAAAACTCTTGCTCGTGACATTACAAAAGTAATTCCCTTCGAGATGATCAAAGTTCACTTTAATTTAGCCGATGGCATGTTTGAAAAAGATGGGCTCCATTACCACCGGGAAACAAAAACGTGATTGCTTCTTTTATGCTAGATGCTTAATTCGGTGGTCCTATCATCTACGAACCACAATGCCCATTGTTTGTACCTCTACATGACAAAATTCAAAATATACGTCTCGAGATCACAGATGAGGAAAACAACTTGGTGCTATGACGAGTGTACTTTTGCAGATGCAATAGTTTCAAGATTTTGGGAGAGGGAGGGGGCAAATCGCCTCTCCCTTGATCGCAATAACCTCGTGGGGGATGGCCTTCGTCCACTGAATTCAATTTTCCTCACTATAAATGAATCATATCTAGTGCTTGAAGTGCAAAAGAGCATTGGACACAGCTGATGCTCACCGAGTGACAACAAACAATGGACAACAAAGAATTGCAGGGAAATGTACAGTTTGCAAAGCAAAGAAAAGTCAATTTGTAAAAAAAATTGATTGGTGAGGGTGTTCGAGAAGATATCATCGATGAAGAAAGTATCCTACTAGAAAAAGAATCGTGTACAGTATCTATGGCAAGCTGATCTTGTAGAAATGGACTCTGGTAACTTGAAAGGAATTTCAAAAATCAACAAAGGCTACAAATATTTATTGACGATCATCGATGTGTTTTCCAAGTTTGCATGGGCTATTCAACTTAAAGATAAGTCAGGTAAATGTGTTAGACACTCGCTAGAGCACATATTTAAAGCAGGGAATGGATCACCTTATAATATGCAGACGGACAAGGGTAAGGAATTTTACAACAAAGACGTACGAGATCTCATGAAAAAATTCAATACGTATACAACCATCAAACCGCCTGTTGTAGAGCGAATTAATAGAACACTGAAGCAAAAAATGTGGAAGCAGTTTTCTCTGCAAGGAAAACACAATAGATGCTTCCAAAATTAGTACCCGAGTACAATCACACAGTACATCGTACGATCAAAATGAAACCAGTCGATGTAAGTCTAAAGAACCAAGAATTTGTATTCTGACACTACTGTACACACAAAACCTAAATTTAAATAGGTGACTACGTACGGGTAAGCAAAGGACTCTTTGAAAATGGATATACAGGTAACTGGTCGACAGAAATATTTACTATTCATAAAGTTTTTGCAACAAACCCACCAAACTACTTTCTGAAAGACTACAGATATGAAGAAATTAAAGGTGCATTCTACGAACAAGAACTACAGAAAACAAAACATCCTAAAGACTCTTTGTTGAAAAAGTGCAACGAAAGAAAGGAGCTCAAATTTATGTTAAGTGGCTTGGGTTCGATAGTTCACACAATAGATGGGTACCGAAAGACAGTGTGGTATTGTGATTAGGTTTTATCAAGCGAGAGTTCAGAATATGAAGCACCGTAGACTATTTACATGAATTTGGATATTTTATAAATTATGACGCTGCTCGACATTCTTCCGTGTAATAAATAGAGTTAAAAATATATATACTCTAAATGACGCAGACTGAAGTAAGTCTTAATGCTGTATGCTACGAGCAAACCCAAGATAACTATTGGTATGGTCTTTTTGGAGATTTTAAGCTAGTGATTGATAAGTCCACTGGCTACTTCAACGCTACGAAGTTGTGTCAAATGTGGGGTTAGAATTTCTTTAACTGGAAACGTTTAGAGAGCGCAAAGCAAATTACTGACTACTACAAAAGCCGGTCTCCAGATGTAGAGGGCGGTTTTATGTATGAATTTAAAGGCGGTAAAAGAGATGAAAAAACAAAATTAATTACTGGTCAGTAAGTCAAGTCAGAACTTATACTTGCTGTAGCTTCTTGGTTATCTGTAGGCTTCTACGACAAAGCAAATATAATTGTCCTAGGTTTCTATATCAACGAGTTTGAAAGCAAATACCAGCACGACATATAAAACAAGGTTGCAGAGATTGAAAATTTAATCAGGATTTGCAGCAAAAGAATGGATTGTCGAACGCTGCTAAAGAAGATGGGACACCTAAACCCAGGAATAATGGAAAATAAAATATATACTTTATTGTTCAGAAAAACAAAGAAAATAATAATTATCCTTCTACTGTGCAAGAATTCAGAGATGTAATTTTAATAAAATGCTCCTAGAACTGCGTAAGGCATATCCCAATATGATAGTAGTCGACACACTTGAGTACAATCCAAATGTCATCAATCCTTATGTAAGTATGAAAGAAAATGTAAACCATGTAGAGACGAAGTACAATGGTTTAAGATTTAGAGACTCTGAACACGCGCTAAATAATCTCATCACAGATATTCACGAGTTGGCATAAAACCCATATGAGAACTACCAGTAGCGCTACAAAACATTTAGCCCACCACATCTGCAAGTCTAAAACATTGAATAATTTGAGAAATATTGTGTCTCAATTAGAAAATAGTGCCGCCTAATTGCTGTTGTATAAATGTTGCTGTACACTATCTTGAAATTTCAATATAAACTATCATTTGAGTGAACAATGGCAGCGTAGTTATGGTGTACACCTTTCAGATCGAAAACTTTGGCAGAATTCAATTTCGAAAAATAGAAGACACGGTAAGTAAAAGCGAGGATTATGATGGTTGGGAAACTACTGTCGGCAGGAGTGAGCACATTATTGATTTATCAATCAATCAATCAATCAATCAATCAATCAATCAATCAATCAATCAATCAATCAATCAATCAATCAATCAATCAATCAATCAATCAATCAATCAATCAATCAATCAATCAATCAATCAATCAATCAATCAATCAATCAATCAATCAATCAATCAATCAATCACGGATCTGAATTTGAGGCAGTCGCCCAGGTGGCAGATTCCCTAATTGTTGTTTTCCCAGCCTTTTCTTAAATGATTTCAAAGAAATTGAAAATTTTTTCTTAAGTTACTCCAATCCCTAACTCCCCTTCATATCAACGAATTTTTGCCCCAATTTGTCCTCTTGAATTCCAACTTTATCTTCATATTGTGATATTTCCTACTCTCAAAGACGCCACTAAAAACTTATTCGTCTACTGATGTCATTCCACGCCATCTCTCCGCTGACAGCTCGGAACATACCACTTAGTAGAGTAGCTCGTCTCCTTTCTCCCAAGTCGTCCCAACACAAACTTTGCAGCATTTTTGTAACGCTACTCTCTTGTCGGAAATCACGCAGAACAAATCGAGCTGCTTTTCTTTGGATTTTTTCCAGTTCTCGATACTGGTCACAATTATATTAAAATTGAATTTTTTGAAGCTTAGTTCATTCTTATCGATATACATGGCATTGTTTAACGTCTTGGATGAATTAAAAAATTTCAACATCGACTACGAATTGGATGGACTTCCAAAATTGTTCTATGCCGAAGAAAGTAAACTCGTACCTACCACATACACTATACGCATCAATAACTATACTGATGGTGATTTTTCCATGTTTAAAGAGGCTATTGCTGAATATAGAGGTTATAATGGGTGGGCAAGTGCCAGTAGAAAAGGCCAGCGCGTAGTCAAAATATATTTCACTAGTGAACATGAATACACATTCATTGAGTTGTTTTTGTGAAAATTAAAATAGATACTTTATTCTACTTCCTAGAGCTTGTTCTTTCACATCAAACGTTGCTCTTTTCTTACTTATCTTGTAACCGCAATTGAAAGGGTGTTGTTCAAGATCTTTTCTAATAATTTCTTGTTTATGTGGATAAGTTTCATAACACTCCCGAATGATGTCTGTACCGGGCGGTACACCTCTACGACGCAAGTTCAAATCTTGCGCCAATTGAAACTTCTCTACTGGAGAAACCCGGAACTTTAACAAGTGAACTAACTCGGCTATTTATCAAGAGATGTCACTGTGTGTTTTTTGTTTGCTTTTGTTTTTCAGTGATCAAGAAGTGTGGACATTCTCTAACAGATGTCTCTACCAAAAACTATAACGAACACTGGTGTAAAGGGATGAACCTTCTTGGAGAAATGTTGTATTCATAAGTTTTGTCGTTACTAAATTTTGTTCTGTGGTTTGTGGGTTGGCAATATTAATCCTTTCCTTCCGCCTGTTTTGAATTTAGCCAATCAGTAATTTCTGTAATTAATTTTCCTCCAATCATAGCTTTCTTCTTCGAATTTCCATGTGTAACTCTTAGTCACCCAATAAAAATTGAGTGGGTGTGTCTACTCATTTCTGAAAGGTCTCGAATTTCCACGAGGGTATAAAACTGCTGATTTTCTTGTCTCTGGGCCACTCGTATAACAGCTTTTTCAGTGTGTGAACATGTAGCAGGGGGCGGGAAGCGCCTCGTTCTTCAGGCAGCCGTTTTTCAACAAGGTAATGGCCTTTTAACATCTGTATTTCTTGCTAGCTCAGCAGTTTAAATCTCGCGGAAGGTTCGAAACTTTTAATATGTAAACTATTAAACATGTAAACCATTTTCCTGGTAAACTTAAGTTTTCTTGAACTTTAATTCGGGGATAGAGAGTGCTTTACCCTCTCTAGCTCCCCTTCATTTGAAATTGAGGTGACTACGTTTTCGTGTATGATTCTTCTCTTCCTTAATGTGTTAAAGTTTCTCATACGAGTCACCTCCCTAGCTTGGGATTAGCCCCTGTGTATCGGCTTAGCGCCACTTAGGTTTTAAAAATGTGTATTTAGGAGTGCAAGTTCACGCCTCCAGTCCTTTCGGTACTTTGGGCCAGTAACTTAACCTTTGTTTTTTTTCTTCATGCGAAGGCCCTGTAGGTTGGGTACAAATACCCCTGTTTCTTTGTAAGTGTGCCTTGAGGGCAGTTAGAAGTACAGTTTGTTGTGGCCTTTGATAGGCTGGTAAAATTGAGAGCAGGTCAGCTCTTTCTGGTGTTTTGGAAGGTGCCTCTAGGAGGCTTGACATTACGCGGTGGGAGCAAATGCTCCATGTAATTAGGGGTTTTCTGCCCTTTGGTAATTTGTGGTTGTGAGCTGAGAGCTCAGATTTTGGGGCTCGTAGCCAAGAATGTGTAAAATTACATTGTACCTGATATTTTTGTTATTTCACCTTGTGAAAATTGTTAAACTTTGTTGTCTGTTGAAAATATAACCTTTATTTACATTTTAAATTCATCTTTCGGACTTATACTTAGACCCATTCCAGCCCGCACCTTCTTTCACCTCTGCTGTTCCACAGATACCTCGGAACAAGTGGTAGCAGGCCGTGGTTGAATGGGTCTCAATTTAGCCCCTCTTGACGGCTAAACATTGCTTTTAATTCGAACTCTAACAATTTTCTCCGTCGCTGGAATTTTTCCATTTTTCTAAATTTGTAAAGTGTCTGTCATCATGCCCAGCCCTCGCGATGTCCTCCATCCCGGCTATTTGCGCAAGGAGGAATTAATCTATGAATTAACAATTAGAAATATGCAATCTGGAGGCACGGTTGCGGTAGATACCAACAAGCTTAAAGATTCCCTTGATTTGCCTATTTCCATCTCATTCAACCATACATGAACGTACCATTTGATGATAATTTTCGCTGTTTTCGGTACCTTTCATATTTCTCTAAATTTAAGTTACATGCTATTCTTACCTTAATTACTTTTTTCGATATGGCTACTTTTCGTTGATTGCTTACAAGTTTCCTTCGACGTGCACTCATGTTACAGGTTAAACGAACTCTGTGCACATATTTTCCTTCACTTTGCGCTGCCCTACGTCATTCCTTCTTGGTTTATGATTGGTTGCAGCACCTTAACATGACTGCTTACGTCACTGGCAACTTTTCTCTTGATTGGTACCGAAAGTGTATCCTTCCGCGCTTTCTTGTTCTTTTATTGGTTCTTTTCGTTATTTGCATTTAGTATTTATTATATTTATTAATTGTAAATTTTAAGGATATTCTTTCAGGGTTCCCCTTTTCTTATTGTTTGGTTATTTTTTGTTAAGATTTCCATGCGCAGTTTGTAAATTACTTTTGTTAGTTTTCCAGTACTATGTTGCGTCGCATCTGGAATCTTCCTTTGTGCTATTTAAGCGACATGCCTGCCTGTATGCTTCGCCTTATCATTCCGGATTTGGCCGGAATCGCCACCTGGTGTTCCGCAGCAGTTACTATGCTGTACCTTCTTGAGAAACATATTCGCTGCACGCATATGTAATAGATACTTCTCTTCAGCGTGAATCTTTGCTACAGTCAACTCGATGTTGTTTACCTCGCCTTCATCGCTCAGGTCTGGCATGCTCTAAGCATGTTAGCCAGCCAGCTGCACCGATGTGGCCTTGTCGGCCTCGTACTTTACATTTGAACATGATAACAACACCGGCTTAGGCTTGGTCTTTGCACCAGTATCTATTGAATTATTTTTTAATGACTTGGTTTACCTAATTTGTGTCTATGGACATGTTTTACCCAGATGTCGGCTGGTTCGTCTGCAAACTCATTTACTATAGTTCTTAAACGAATAACGAAGATACTGGACAAAAGGTCCCCTTTTTCTTGAACTTATTACTCCCCGGTGGATACTTGTGTGTTAAGACTCAATTTCAGTACTGTTGTGCTACACCGTAATTTTTTTCAAAATTCCTATCTTTAACCTTGTTGTTTTGATAGCTTTACTTTTCAAGTATTTATAATTATTCCACTTATTCGGTCTGGTTTTTTAACCAGCCTTCAACGTAAATTAATTATTTGGAGATTGTAATCTCATTTCACAGCTATCGCAAGACACAGTCTTACCTATTTGTTCTTGTTCGCACAGCCTGTGGCAACTTCTTAGCTCAAGGCCAAGTGCTGAAATATAATATATTAATCATTGTTAGAATTTTCCTAAATTTTCTTGTTATTTCTACATTATTTATTTAAAAAACATTGTAACTGCTTATTTCCTTTCTTATTTCCCGAGAAACCCTGGAAACAACCCTCCGGCTTTCCACTGTTTTCTCCAGGAGAGAAAGAGATTGACGACTCTCTCTCCACGATCACTGACAATACTACAGAACTAGCATCCGTAGTTAGTTTTTTTGAAGAAAATGATTCTTCTCCAAATCAACTTAAAACGTGTGCAAGCTAGATTGTTTCATTTTTCTAATAGAGTTAACGATCTGTTGTCTCTAAAGTTGAATGACATTCAGGGGAAGGAGGCTAGTGCTCTTCTCGAAAACCTGTCTAAACTGTCCAGTAAGGTTACCCTATTGATAATTGGAGCTGTACCCCCCAACACCGACCAACCCACTCTGGTAAACCTAGCTAGCGGAGGAAGACTCTTCTAAAGGAGAGGAAAATAGGAAATCTGTAGGAGCTCAACAAACCTCTGCCCCATTAGGCAATGAACCCGAACGTCGTACCTCGCTCAATAATGCATCTTCTGAAACAGCTTCTCCGCCACTTAGGCCTCTACCTACTATGTCACCTGGCTTCAGCAGTTTGCCCCACCCTTCAGCAATGTTGCTCAGAGTTATTTCGAAGTTCTGCGTCAATTCCACCAGTGATGTTATTGCCTTTCTAAGATTTTTTGTTGAGTTTCAGGATCATGCTCTTGTTTTTTTCTCTTTCTCTGTGTCAAATTTTGAAGATCATTTATCCCTATTTAATTGGTGTTCTATCTGACAAAATAGTAAGAGCCATTGCTGACCAATCACCTACAGAAGACTTCCACGCCCATTTATTATCAAACTTCATTCCGGCTAGGGCAAGGTCATCTCTAATACAGAAGTTCTAATAACGGGTACAGCGTCTGGATGAAAATCTTGCCGACTTCATCCAAGATATTAAATTCTATACCAGGGTGTTTGTTCTTCACTTCCCTAAAGATCAGATTGTACAGGCCATTGTGGAAGGCATTTCCCCATCGTACAGGTCATATTTGTGCTTTGCGTCGCGTCCTCAAACGTTTGCCGAATTAGAAGCTATGGCTGTCTCAGCGGAAGGAGTTAGATACGCCGACACCTTACGTGTCGCGAAAGAACCCTCTCCATCTTCTAGTAATTTTCGGCCTCCACCTCGCCGAACCGTAACACCCCGCAAATATTATGCTTGTGGGTCACCTGACCATCTTCGGAACAAGTGCCCCTTGATTAAACCCAATGGGACCAGGAATGGAGCAGGGTCACCCCAAGGCTGTTTTAAATGCGGCGCCTTTTCCCATATTGCCAAGAACTGCCCTAATGCTAACAGCACCCCCTCCTGCTCAACTTCTGGTGCAACTCCCACCAAGAATCAGAAGTGACTAGTGGCTTCGGCTGAGTCGGCAGATTCATCGTTTCAAGGCTCAGCCCCGGTTAAATCCGACGAAAATTCAGAGAAAAATCAGAACTGTTCTACATTCCCATTTGAATGTCCCAAAGAATGTCTTAGAAATGCGGCGGATTCCCCCGCACCTGTCCCATTTCTCAAAATTGAATTGAATAATGAACCTGTAACAGCTCTATTAGATTCCGGCAGTGTGTGTTCCATTATTTCGGCCGAGTGGTACTCCAAATTAAAATCTGTTCGTTAACTTCCTGATTATTGTTCGTCTTTGGTTCAATGCGTCTCGGCAAACTCCTCTCCATTAGAAATTGTAGGTTTTCTGTATGCCAAAATTAGAATTGCCAAATTTACTTGGAAATTTAAATTGTTGGTGGTAAAGCACTTGTCTTGCCCCATTATATTGGGAGCGGATATCATGTGCACACTGGTCTAGTGCTCGACCTTCAGAGAAAGTCGTGGACTTTCAAATTTGCTAGTGAGTTCAAAATCCCTTTATTAAAATGTAGTTCTGCATCATGTTCATCTGTTTCGCCTACCCAGGATGAGATGTTGTTAGACCTTAGACATCTACCTGAGGAGCAGGCAGAGAGTATTCGTAAGTTATGTCAGTCGTTTCCAGATGTTTTCTCTGATACTCTCGGTTTTACTGACCTTATAGAATACAAGATTGAGGTTACAGATTCGATCCCTGTTCGGTTTCCTCCTTATAGATTATCTCCACCTAAAATGAAGGCTGTGAAAGAGATTATAGATCAGATGTTGAAGGATGGTATAATTCGGCCCTCTAAGTCGGCGTATTCATCGCCTATTTTCCTTGTTCCGAAACCCCAAGGTGGCTTCAGGCCTGTGATTGATTATAGGGCTCTCAATCGGAAGGTGGTGTTAAAATCGGTGCCCCTTCCAGACCTTCACTGTTGTTTTTCATGGTTTCGTAATGCTAAGTTCTTCACCATCTTAGACCTCAATCAGGCTTATAACCAGATTCCTCTGGCTGAAGAATCTAAACATCTGACAGCGTTTGCAACGGATTGGAACCTGTAAGAATACAACCGCGTGCCTTTCGGGCTCCCCACGGGAGCAGCCGTACTTACGAGACTGCTAGACAGGGTCTTCTCCGACATCAAATTTGAGTATCTATACCATTATCTTGATGATGTTGTCGTATTTTCTGAGACCTTTGAAGAACATCTAGATCATCTGAAAGAGGTCCTGAGTCGCCTTCGTAAGGCAGGGTTAACGGTGAAGTTGTCCAAGGTTGCTTTCGCTAAGCCTTCCATGTCATTTCTAGGGCATATTGTGTCACCCGATGGTGTTGCTGTAGATCATTCTAGAACACAGGCCATCCGTGATTTCAAACCTCCCAAGGACATCAAAGGTATTACCAGGTTCATAGGCATGGTGAACTTCTTCAGGAAATTTATTCCTAACTTTGCTAATAGAGCGGCTCCCTTGAACTTACTTCGTAGGATAGGCGTCAAATTTGAGTGGGGGCCTTCTCTACAAGCTGCATTTGAAGACCTGAAATTAGCTCTTTGTAATCCCCCTGTTCTTGCTATGCCGGATTTCTCGAAGAAATTCATCGTCCTTACCGACGCGTCGTCGTCGGCAGTGGCTGCTGTCCTTCTTCAAGAGACCGAACTAGGGAGGCGACCCATCGCCTATGCATCTAGGACTCTTTCGGCTCAAGAAGCCAAGTATTCCATCTATGAACTTGAGGGTTTGGCTGTCTTATTTGCGTTAGAAAAGTTCCGCCTCTATCTGGAACACGTCAAGTTCGACTTGGAAACGGATAACCAAGCCTTAAGCTGGGCCTTAGCTAGGCCGCGTCGTACTGGTCGCATAGCCCGTTGGCATCAGAATTTCTACCTTCCAATTTGATGTCAGGCATATAAGAGGCACGGAAAATGTTGTGGCAGATGGACTAAGCCGTATGTTTGCCAATGATGTAGAGACCCCTGAACAGGTTGATAGTTCTTCACCTCCCGAGTCCATACTACCTGAGGTTAACGCCATACTAACGGATGCTCCCATGTTATTTAGGGATCTTGAAAAATATCAATTTGAAGATCCGACTCTGGCCCCTATCATGGAAACCCTTTCTTCTGGGGAACATGCCGTCCCTTATGTATTGAGGAATGGTGTTTTATGTTGCCCGTCGAGGCATAATCAAAAGATGAAAGTTGTGGTTCCAGCTGTTCTTGTACCTATGATCTTCAAGTACTACCATGAGACCCCATTAGGGGGGCATTTAGGTATCTTCAAAACTAGAGAAAAGATCAGAGAAATGTTCATTTGAAAAGGTATGGACGGTGAAATTCGTGAATTAGTAAAAGCTTGTAAATCTTGTTGGCTTAGTAAACCCACCATGTACACTAAGCTAGGCCTATTGTCTTCTCACCAAGCGTTGCGCCCCATGGAACGTCTTTACATCGACTACGTAGGACCCTTCCCCCAGTCAAAGGGGAATGCCAATAAGTTCATCCTTGTGTGTGTAGATGGCTTCACTAGATTCTCCTGGTTATTTCCGACTAAGCTGGCTACCGCTCAGTCCACCATTTCTTGTTTAAATTCCATCTTCGCTTCTTTTGGTCCGTGTCAATATATCGTTTCTGATAATGCTAAAGCCTTTACCTCCAATCTTTTCCGTAAATTTTGTTTTGATCTATCCATCTCACATGTAACAACTTCTGCATACTATCCTCAACCCTCTCTTGCTGAACGGGTCAATCGTAATCTGAGGTCGTCTTTTATTGCCTATCATCACGATGATCATTCTAGGTGGGACACGTCCTTGCATTGGTTAGCTTTCGCTTTAAATTCGGCGGTTCATGAATCTCATAAGTTTACTTCAGCTTCTTTGATGTTTAAGTTTGTTCCCAACACGCCGCTCTCTAACCTTTGGTCTTTTAGTGATATTCTACCTGAGACAATAGATCCAGATAATATTAGAGATCTTTGGAAGAAGGCTAAGGCCAATCTTAAAATTTCTCATGAAAAGGTTAGGGAAAGATATGATCGTGGACGGAGGCCCACCAATTTAAAAGTAGGAGACCAAGTTATGGTCAAGAATTTAGTTCCCGCGGGCAAGCTTGCCCCCAGATTTCATGGGCCGTGCATTATTTTAGATTTTCTTACGCCGGTCACATTGTTAGTGAGCAGTCCAGCCACCGAGAGGATCTTTAGGGTATATATATATATCTCAAATTAAACCCCTGTAGGGTCATTGTTAACTTAGCCATCTATGTGTTGCAGCGGCGTAAAGGTTATATTTTGTTTTCTTAGAGGCCTTCTGCCCCAATATAGTTTAATTGTTATTGCAATCAATATTTAATGTAAGACCTTACCCGCGGGTCATTCTGCTGTCTTTCCTGTACGGCCATTACCAAGCTCCCGTCTCCTGCTAAAACACACCAGTGGCAATAAAAAATAAAAGTTTCCACGCCGCTGGCCCCTCAGCCTCACCACCAAGACAGTACAATAAAGCATTTATTCCACAACAATTCTGCCGCCGAAATTTCAATGTTTCAGCGCCCGCAGCCGTTCGTCGCCCTACCCCCACTGTGGTGGGGTATGGGCCCACTCCACTCCCGTGATGTTCTTCTGGGTACGGCGCGCCGGAGGCTACCTCCCGGCACAAGCTGATGTGCGGCGCACCATCCGCCTGCTCATCTCTGGACTGTAAACAAACCTTGCATTTGCGGCGTGCTTCACGACTACTAACTACTACTACTACTACTACTACTACTACTACTACTACTACTACTACTACTACTACTACTACTACTACTACTCTCATAGTGCGGCAGAGAGGTATCTCAGGGTACTTGAGGGGTCCGAGTGGCCTCCACTGGGTACAGGCAGCGGCGGCAGGTCTTGCTGTAAAAACTAATCGGCAGCTAATGTACTTCAACAGTTACATGGACACTCTATATCTGCAATTAATACATTTTTGCTTCAAATCAACCTTCCGTGGACTTAGAAAAATATTCCTTCCATGTATTAATGTTTTTGTTTCACAATTCTACTACCACAAAGAAATTCAAAAACGGGACTTAAACTAGTCCCATCCATCTATATCAAACAACTTAAGTGACCTCTGACTACTGAAAAGTTGTATTTTCTCTTCTAAATTCAACCAATCAGCAACAAACTTGGACTTTGTTTTGGAAAAACCTTTTTTTTTCTGCATCACCCCTTGGAAGGACTTTTGGGAAGGGGTCTGTACCGGGCGGTACACCTCTACGACGCAAGTTCGAATCTTGCGCCAATTGAGACTTCTCTACTGGAGAAACCCGGAACTTTAACAACTGAACTAACTCGGCTGTTTATCAAAAGATGTCACTGTGTGTTTTTTATTTGCTTTTGTTTTTCAGTGATCAAGAAGTGTGGACATTCTCTAACAGATATCTCTACCAAGAACTATGATAACGAACTCTGGTGTAAAGGAATGAACCTTCTTGGAGATATGTTGTATTCATAAGTTTTGTCTTTACTAAATTTTGTTCTGTGGTTTTGGGTTGGCAGTATTAATCCTTTCCTTCCGCCTGTTTTGAATTTAGAAAATCAGTAATTTCTGTAATTAATTTTCCTCCAGTCATAGCTTTCTTCTTCGAATTTCCATGTGTAACTCTTAGTCACCCAATAAAAATTGAGTGGGTGTGTCTACTTATTCCTGAAAGGTCTCGACAGAGCTTTGAGAGATCTAAATAGGAGCAGTCGTTGAGCGGGGACAGGAGGCAGAACCAACTAACTCTCGCAAGAGCGGTGTAAACCTCGGGCTCACCCCTCACCGCACCCCGCCGGATCAGTCACGACAGCACCAGCAGCAGCGGCTCAACAGTAGTGATGACTACACACCCCACTCCCTCGGAGAGCACGGAGCCCCTTGCCACAACCGCCTCCACCCTGTGAGGAAGCTGCGACGAATGATTCGAGTCCCGGTCCGCCGCAGTCCGCGCCGCAAGAAACCACCGGACAAGTTTCAGTAGCTAGTACGTGTATATTTGTCTCTCTTCATATTGTGTTTCTAATTGCCTTTTCAGCTTCTGTAATCTTTGTATTTAAATCTTGTAGTCATTCTACTGTATGATATTATAGAAATAAAGCATGGGTGGGATCATCCCCTTCAGGGAGGTCTCACGGTTCATGCCTCTTGTCCTGGCTGCGCCAGTGCTGACTCCCCCTACACGCGCCAGGCCAAGCGGCTATATAAGCGCAGGGCTCAGCTGGCTCTGGAGCAGTCGTTGAGCGGGGACAGGAGGCATGTGCTGACAGCAATCTATTAACACAGCACGAGAGTCTATAGTAACACACCTGTTCGACTCTCGGTTGTAACATAAACCTCTGGTATTAGCCGTCAACACAGCAGGAGAGCCTGTACTAACACCCCTGCTAGACACTCGTCCGTAACATAACCGTGTGCTATTAGCAGCCAATTGACGCAGCACGAGAGCCTGGACTAACACCCCTGTTTGATATTCGGCTGTAACATAACCGTGTGCTATTAGCAGACTGTTAACACAGTACGAGAGCTTGTACTACCACCCTTGTACAACATTCGGATGTATGAAAACAATGTGCTACTAGCAGGTTATTATCAATGGCACGAGGGCTGTACTAACACCCCTGCTCGATACACGGCTGTAACATAACTGTGTGCTATTACCAGCCCACTAACACAGCACGAGAGCCTGTACTAACACAACTCCTCAACACTCGGCTGTAATATAACCGTGTGCTATTAGCAGTCTCATAACAAAGCACGGGAGCTTGTACTAACACCCCTGCTCGACACTCGGCCGTAACATAACCATGTGCTATTAGCAATATATTAACAAAACCCGAGAGCGTGTACTAACACCCATATCAATCAATCAATATCAATCAATACTTATCTGCATTTAGGGCAGTCGCCCGGGTGGCAGATTCGCTATCTGTTGCTTTCCTAGCCTTTTACTAAATGATTTAAAAGAAATTGGAAATTTATTGAACATCTCCCTTGGTAAGTTATTCCAATCCCTTACTCCCCTTCCTATAAATGAATATTTGCCCCAGTTTGTCCTCTTGAATTCCAACATTATCTTCATATTGTGATCTTTCCTACTTTTATAAACGCCACTCAAACTTATCCGTCTACTAATGTCATTCCACGCCATCTCTCCGCCGACAGCTCGGAACATACCACTTAGTCGAGCAGCTCTTCTTCTTTATCTCAATTCTTCCCAACCCAAACATTGCAACATTTTTGTAACGCTACTCTTTTGTCGGAAATTACCCAGAACAAATAGAGCTGCTTTTCTTTGGATTTTTTCCAGTTCTTGAATCAGGTAATCCTGGTGAGGGTCCCATACACTGAAACCATACTCTAGTTGGGGTCTTACCGGAGACTTACATGCACTCTCTTTTACATCCTTACTACAACCCCTAAACACCCGCATAACCATGTGCAGAGATCTGTACCCTTTATTTACAATCCCATTTATGTGATTACCCTAATGAAGATCTTTCCTTATATTAACACCTAGATACTTACAATGATCCCCGAAAGGAACTTTCACCCTATCAACGCAGTAATTAAAACTGAGAGGACTTTTCCTACTTGTGAAACTCACAACCTGACTTTTAACCCCGTTTATCAACATACCATTGCCTGCTGTCCATCTCACAACATTATCGAGGTCACGTTGCAGTTGCTCACAATCTTGTAACTTATTTATTACTCTATAGAGAATAACATCATCTGCAAACAGCCTTGCCTCCGATTCCACTCCTTTACTCAATATCATTTATACATATAAGAAATCATAAAGGTCCCATAATAGTGCCTTGAGGAATTCCCCTCTTAATTATTACAGGGTCAGATAAAGCTTCACCTACTCTAATTCTCTGAGATCTATTTTCTAGAAATATAGCAACCCATTCAGTCACTCTTTTGTCTAGTCCATTTGCACTCATTTTTGCCAGTAGTCTCCCATGATCCACCCTATTAAATGCTTTAGACAGGTCAATCGCGATACAGTCCATTTGACCTCCAGAATCCAAGATATCTGCTATATCTTGCTGGAATCCTACAAGTTGAGCTTCAGTGGAATAACCTTTCCAGAAACCGAATTGCCTTCTATAGAACCAGTTATTAATTTCACAAACATGGCTATTATAATCAGAAAGAATGCCTTCCCAAAGCTAACATACAATGCATGTCAAACTTACTGGCCTGTAATTTTCAGCTTTATGTCTATCACCCTTTCCTTTATACACAGGGGCTACTATAGCAACTCTCCATTCATGTGGTATAGCTCCTCCGACCAAACAATAATCAAATAAGTACTTCAGATATGGTACTATATCCCAACATATTGTCTTTAGTATATCCCCAGAAATCTGATCAATTCCAGCCGCTTTTCTATTTTTCAACTTTTGTATCTTATTGTAAATATCATTGTTATCATATGTAAATTTTATTACTTCTTTGGACATAGCCTCCTCCTCTATCTTGACATTATCCTTGTAACCAACAATCTTTACATACTGCTGACTGAATACTTCTGCCGTTTGAAGATCCTCACACACACACTCCCCTTGTTCATTAATTATTCCTGGAATGTCCTTCTTGGAACCTGTTTCTGCCTTAAAATACCTATACATACCCTTCCATTTTTCACTAAAATTCGTAGGACTGCAAATTATGCTTGCCATCATGTTATCCTTAGCTGCCTTCTTTGCTAGGTTCAATTTTCTAGTAAGTTCCTTCATGCTCGACACTCGGCTGAAACATAACCGAGTGCTATTATACGTCAACACAGCACGAGGGCCTGTACTAGAACCCCTGTGCGACACTCATCTGCAATATAACCGTATGCTATTAGCAGTCTATTAAAGCTTCACGAGGGTCTGTATTAACACCATTGCTCGACAGTCGGCTATAACGTAAACGTGTGCTATAAGCAGTCTATTAACACAGAACACAGCACGAGAGCTGGTACTAACACCACTGCTCGACAACCGGCTGTAACATAACCATGTGCTATTAGCAGTCAACACAGCACGAGAGCCAGCTCTAACACTCCTGCTCGACATTCGGCTGTAACATAACCATGTGCTATTAGCAGTCAATTAACACATCACGAGAGCCAGTACTAACACCCCTGTTCGATATACGGCTCTAACATTACTGTGTGTTATCAGCAGTAAACACAGCACGAGAGCCTGTATAAACACCCTTGCTCTACTTTCGAATGTATCATAACCGTGTGCTATTAACAGTCTATTAACTCAGCACGAGAGCCGGTACTAACACCCATGTTCGACACTCGGCTGTAACATAACCGTGTGCTATTAACAGTCTATTAACTCAGCACGAGAGCCGGTACTAACACCCATGTTCGACACTCGGCTGTAACATAACCGTGTGCTTTAAGCAGTCAACACAGCACGATATTCTGTACTAAAAACCATGCTCGACACTCGGCTGTAACATAACCGTGTGCTATTAGCAGACTATTAACACAGGACGAGAGCCAGTACTACCACCCTTGCACGACACTCGGCTGTATCAAAACCATGTGCTATTAGCAGATTATTATCAAAGGCACGAGAGCCTGTACAAAAACCCCTACTCGATACTCGGCTGTAACATAACCGTGTGCAGTTAGCAGTATATTAACACACCACGAGAGCCTGTAATAACACCCATATTCGACACTCGCCTGTAACATAACCGTGTGCTATTAGCTGTCAATACATCACGAGAGCCTGTACTAACAGCCCTGCTCGAAAACTCTGCTGTAACATAACCGTGTGCTATTAGCAGAAAACGCATTATGAGAGCCTGCACAATCACCCCTGCTCGACACTCGGCCGTAACATTACTATGTGCAATTAGCAGTCTATTTACACAATTTGAGGGTCTGTACTAACACCCCTGTTCGATACTCGGCTGTAACATAACCGTCTCCTATTAGCAGTCCGTTGACAGCGCAAGTGAGCCTGTATTAAAACACCCGGCTCTACACTCTTCTGCAACATAACCGTGTGCTATTAGCAGTCCATGAACACGGCACCAGGGCCTGTACTAACACCCCGGCTCGACACTCGGCTCTAACATAACCGTGTGCTATTGTATGTATGTTTAGTCCTCAGCCCGAAGGCTGGTTGGATCTTCAACAGCTCCGCCATCAGCTGTCATAGATGGCCTAGGCATCACTGAAGAGGCGTACTAGGGAAGTGAGGAGTGAGGTAGTTTCCCGTTGCTTTTCTCACCGAGCCAGAAGTTGCTGTTACCTATCAGTCTGCCAAGCCCTCTGAAATACATGCCCTCTACTACATCTTAAACCCTTTAATCTTTTATATTTGAGATAACCTAGTGAATTAGTTATTAAGCTTATGAAAGCATATGTTTTGAAAACATAAGACAGAAGTTCAATTCTTCTAATAACTTTACTAAATTAAATCCATTAAATAAGTACTAACTGACCCTATGAGCAACATTTTCACACCATTCATAGAAGGGACTGGCTGCATAAGGAATGGCATTTTTAGCATCGCTCATACCTCAGTCACTTTCATTTTGTCAAAGCCAAGGATAAGGCAGAGACAGTTCAATGAAAGTAACAGTATTGCTCTAGCCCATACCAGAAGACATAGTGCACTGTAAACACTACATCCTGCCAGCAAAGGCACCGTGTGCTATTAGCAGTCCATTAACCCGGCACGAGATCCTGTACTAACACCCCTGCTCGACACTCGGCTTTAACATAACCGCGTGCTATTAGCAGTCTACTAACACAGCACGAGATCCTGTACTAACACCCCTGCTCGACACTCGGATGTAACATAACCGTGTGCTATTAGCAGTCTACTAATACAGCACGAGATCCTGTACTAACACCCCTGCTCGACACTCGGCTTTAACATAACCGCGTGCTATTAGCAGTCTACTAACACAGCACGAGATCCTGTACTAACACCCCTGCTCGACACTCGGATGTAACATAACCGTGTGCTATTAGCAGTCTACTAACACAGTACGAGATCCTGTACTAACACCCCTGCTCGACACTCGGATGTAACATAACCGTGTGCTATTAGCAGTCTACTAACACAGCACGAGATCCTGTACTAACACCCCTGCTCGACACTCGGATGTAACATAACCGTGTGCTATTAGCAGTCTACTAACACAGCACGAGATCCTGTACTAACACCCCTGCTCGACACTCGGATGTAACATAACCGTGTGCTATTAGCAGTCTACTAACACAGCACGAGATCCTGTACTAACACCCCTGCTCGACACTCGGATGTAACATAACCGTGTGCTACAGTATTAGAAGTCTACTAACACAGCACGGGAGCCTGTACTAACATCCCTGCTCGACACTCGAATGTAACATAACCTTGTACTATCAGCAGTCAATACATCACGGGATCCTGTAATAACAAACCTGCTGGACACTAGGCCGTAACATAACCGTGTGTTATTAGCAGTCTATTAAAACAGCGGGAAAGTCTGTACTAACACACCTGCTCAACACTTGGCTGTAACATAACCGTGTGCTATCAGCAGAAAACACAGCATGACAGACTGTACTAACACCCCTGCTCGACACACGAATGCATCGTAACCGTGTGCTATTAGCAGTCAATTAACACACCACGAGAGCATGTACTAACACCCCTGCTCGATACTCGGCTGTAACATAACCGATTGCTATTAGCAGTCCGTTTGCAGCGCACGTGAGCCTGTACTAAACACCCATCCCGACAACCGGCTGTAACTTAACCGTGTGCTATTATCAGTCTATCAACACAGCACGATAGCATGCACTAACACCCCTGTTCGACACTCGGCTGTAACAAAACCGTGTGCAATTAGCAGTCTATTAACACGGGACGATGGCATGTACTACACCCCCGCTCGACACTCGGCTGTAATATAACCGTGTGCTACTAGCAGTCAGCACATCACCAGAGCCTGTAAAAACACCCCTGCTCGACACTCGGATATAACATAACCTTGTGCTGTCAGCTGTCAACACAGAACGAGTGCCTATACTAACGCACCTGGTAGATATTTCGGCTGTAACATAACCGTGTGCTATTAGCTGTCAACACAGCAGGAGAGCATGTACTACCACACATGCCAGACACCCGGATGTAACATTACCGTGTGCTATTAGCGATCTATCAACACAACACGAGATCCTGTTCTAACACCCCAGCTCGGCACTTGGCTGTAACATTACCGTGTGCTATTAGCGATCTATTAAAACAGCGCGAGAGTCTGTACTAACACACCTGCTCGACACTAGGCTGTAACATAACCGTGTGCTATTAGCGATCTATTAAAACAGCGCGAGAGTCTGTACTAACACCCCAGCTCGGCACTAGGCTGTAACATAACCGTGTGCTATTAGCGATCTATTAAAACAGCGCGAGAGTCTGTACTAACACACCTGCTCGACACTAGGCTGTAACATAACCGTGTGCTATTAGCGATCTATTCAAACAGCGCGAGAGTCTGTACTAACACCCCAGCTCGGCACTAGGCTGTAACATAATCGTGTACTATTAGCGATCTATCAACACAACACGAGATCCTTTTCTAACACCCCAGCTCGGCACTTGGCTGTAATATAACCGTGTGCTATTAGCGATCTATTAAAACAGCGCGAGAGTCTGTACTAACACCCCAGCTCGGCACTAGGCTGTAACATAACCGTGTGCTATTAGAGATCTTTCAGCACAACACTAGATCCTGTTCTAACACCCCAGGTCGGCACTTGGCTGTAACATAACCGTGTGCTATTAGCGATCTATTAAAACAATGCGAGAGTCTGTACTAACACCCCAGCTCTTCACTAGGCTGTAACATAACCGTGTGCTATTAGCGATCTATCAACACAACACGAGATCCTGTTCTAAAACCCCAGCTCGGCACTTGGCTGTAACATAACCGTGTGCTATTAGCGATCTATTGAAACAACGGAGACTCTGTAAAAACACCCCTGCTCGACACTCGGCTGTAACATTATTATGTGCAATTAGCAGTCCATTAACACAATTTGAGAGCCTGTACTAACACCCCTGCTCGATATTCGGCTTTAACAAAACCGTGTGCTATTATCAGTCTATTAACACAGCACGAGTGCCTGTACTAATACCCATGCTCAAAACTCATTTGTAATATAACCGTGTGCTATTTGCAGTCAACCCAGCACGAATGCCTGTACTAGACCTTGTCGAATTCTGACCTGAAAATTGGGTCACACATTTCATCCGCATCAACAGACTCTTCTTGTTCCAGAACACTATTATCTACGTCCTTACCTTTATAACACTGTTGGATATTTCCCTGTCATTTTTCAGCCTTGTTTTATTTCCCTAGAAGTGGTTTTCCCTCTCAGCTTTTAATACTCATACATCTAGTTTTCCTTTCTCCAATGGTTTGTTTGATTTCCTTGTATGCATCTTCTACCTTTCATAGGACCATACAACTTTCAACATCCTTGCACTTCTACTTCAGCCATTCTTTCTTAGCTGCCCTGCACTTCCTATCGACTTCATTCTTTAATCGCCTGTATTCTTTTCTGCCCACGTCATTTTTTGCATTCTTGTACTTTCGTCGTCCATCAATCAGGTCTAGTATCTCTTGACTTATCCGTTGATTCTTCGTTGACCTTTCCATTCTTCCTAACATCTCTACAGCAGCCCTGCTGACCTCATTCCTCGAGCCTGTACATTATTTTTCTACTGTCTTTCCTTCAGCCTTTCTATTTAGTCTTTCTGCAACATGTTCCTTGAACAATCCTTCACACTCCTTTCTTTCAACTTGTGTAGATTCCATCTTTTTGCATTCTTTCCTTTCTTCAACTTCTTCAACTTCAGAGGGCATTACATGACCAACAAGTTGTGATCAGAGTCTACGTCTTCTCTAAGTTTTGCAATCCAACATTTGGTTTCTGAATCTCTGCCTAATCATAATGTGGTCTATTTGATACCTTGCAGTGTCTTCAGATCTCGTCCACGTATAAAGCCGTCGTTTGTGGTGTTTGAACCAAGTATTGGCAAGGACTAAATTATGATCAGTGCAGAATTCAACCAGCCGGCTTCCTCGTCCATTCCTTTGTCCCAATCCGAATTCTCCTGCTGTACTACCTTCTCTTCCTTGGCCTCGGAATGCATTCCAGTCTACCATCACAATTAGATTCACGCCACCTTTTGTGTATTGTATTCAATCTTCTATCTCTTCATATATTCTTTCAAGTTCCTCATCATCCGCTGATCTAGGAGAAATATAGACCTGCACTATTCTAGTGGGCATTGGTTTTGTGTTTATCTTGACGACAATAATTCTTTCACTATGCTGGTCGTAGTAGCTTACCCGCTGCCCTATTTTGTTATTCATTATTAAACCAAATCCTGCATTTCCCCTGTTTCATTTTGTGTTGATAATTCTGTAGTCGCCTGACCAAGAATTCTGGTCTTCCTGCCAACGTAGTTCACTAATACCAACTTAATCGAACTTTAGTCTATCCATCTCCCTTTTCAGATTCTATAACCTACCACAACCATTCAAAAATCGCTCCGGCTCGCAAAATGTTTGTATCCATCTCTCCCTCCCGGAGATCCGAATGGGTGACAATTTTACCTCCGGAATATGTTACCCGGGAGGAAGCCATCACCAGTACATCATTCATACAGGGAGAGCTGCATGTCCTCGGGAGTTAGCTACGGCTGTATTTTTCCGTTGCTTTCAGCCATGCAGCAGTATCAACACAGCTCAGCCTGGTTTAGTATTACAAGGCCATATCAGTCAATCAGCCGCCCGTGCAACTTCCGAAAATCTGCTACCCCCTTTCGATGAACCGTTCGTTAGTTTGGTCTCTCGACAGATACCTATCCGGTATGGTTGCACCTGCAGCTCGGCTATCTGCAAGCCTCCCCACCGCGGAAAGGTCACATGGCTCGCAGGGGAGAAATGATAATAATAATAACCTAACATTAATTACGAGATACAGCAATGTTACTAGTCTACCTACCGCAATTCACACGAAACAATCAGCGGTATTCAACAAGTAATTTGACATTGAGTTAGAATTCCTGACAGCAGCTGGGAATGAGTTCCAAAGTCGTGACCCGACCACAACGAAAGATCTATTATTCACTGAAGAGTGATTGACGAGAATAGCGAGAAAAGTGCCAGATCTAATGTTACACTTACGGAATGAGGATAATGAATGGAATTTTGAAGAAATGTATTTTACCTCAGAGTTCGATATATCAACATGAGCATGTGCAATTTCCGTCGCCCATCGGGTTTCAGCTAGGTATGAGCTGTGTAACTAAGGGTTATGAGAGCGTCCTAACTCAGGTTGAAAGCAAATCGAAGACCAGAGTTCAATGCTCGTTGAAGTTTCATATTTTGTTAACGGTCCGCATCAACAAGCACAATGTTTCGGTAGTCAAGTGTAGGTAGTATCAAAGTTTGGAGAAGTTATGTATTTGTGGTTTAAGTCGTTTCAGAGGTGTAGGGTAGCGTATTTATTATGGGTCACGGTCATACCTAGGTTCTTCACTTCCTTACTTAACGGGATTACGGTAGCATTTCTTGTCACCGGAGAAAGAGCGTAACTGTCATACATGACATTTACTAATTTCTGACAACCGACTGGATTGAGTTTTTGGAGGGTGAGGAGGAGAGAGTTTTCACTAGCATACTGGAATGTCAGGTACTTGGTTCTTATCCCTCACTCTACCTATGCCCATAACCCGGAGATTCTTCGAGGGAGAAGCCGTATTTAAGTTACTTACTGATCCACGAATATATTTCAGTTGAATATTACGTATAATTTGTTTATTGCTTTTCCTAATTATTCTATCATTTTCAAAGTCAGAAGTACATCTGTAGCATCACGCGGAGACACCATTTTCTTTACTTCAGAGGTTAGCCATGGATTAGGTTTCCGGGACGCTCTTAAACGCCTCTTCGGTGAATATTTGCTGTAAATGTAGGCTATGCATTTATGAATTGAATTTGATTTGAATTTGAAATTTCACGCCACGAAAGGCTGTACTCATCATATCTTAACTGATTTATGTCGTAGTCTTTGCAAATTCCTGCATGTGTCATATCTAGGTTTATATTTTGGATTACGAAGCGGGTAAGCAAGGACATTGGTCATTTTCTAAGCATGCTTTGCCCATTTTGATAATATACTGATAAACATACATATATACATACATTATCATTAAAGACTGGTATGCCTTTCAGCGTTCAGTCTGCAAGCCTCTGTGAATTTACTAAACGTCGCCACAATCTTCTGTTTGCATTTAGTGCTGTGGCCTCATTTAGTTCTATAGCTCTTATCTTTAAATCGTTAGAAACTGAGTCTAACCATCGTCGTCTTGGCCTCCCTCTACTTCTCTTACCCTCCATAAAGAGTCCATTATTCTCCTAGGTAACCTATTCTCCTCCATTCGCCTAACATGACCCCACCACCGAAGTAGGTTTATGCGTACAGCTTCATCCAGCGAGTTCATTCCTAAATTAGCCCTTACCTCCTCATTCCGAGAACACTCCTGCCGTTGTTCCCACCTGCTTGTACCAGCAATCATTCTCGCTACTATCATGTCTATTACTTCTAAATTCCTCCCCTGCGAACCATGTGACCTCACCGCGGTGGGGAGGATCGCGTGTCCCAATGAAGCAGGTAGCCTAGCCGCAGGTGCAACCATATCGGATGAGTATCTGTTGAGAGACCATACAAAGGAATGGTTCATCGAAAGGGGGTAGCAGCCTTTCGGAAGATACAAAGGCGGCAGTCTAGATGATTGATTGCTATGGCCTTGTAATAACACTCAACTTGACTTAGCTGTGTCGATACTCTTACGCGGCTGAAAGCAACGGGAAACTACAGCCGTAACAAACTCCCGAGGACATGCAGCTCTCTCTGTATGAATGATGTACTGATGATGGCTTCCTGCCGGGTAAATTATTCCGGAGGTAAACTAGTCCCCCATTCGGATCTCCGGGTGGGGACTACACGAGAGGTGGCGATCATCAGGAAGATTGATACTGACATTATGCGAGTCGGAGCGTGGAATGTTAGAAGTTTGAATCGTTGTAGTAGATTAGAGAATCTGAAAAGGAAGATGGATAGACTAAAGTTTGATGTAGTTGGTATAACTGAAGTACGTTGGCAGGAAGAACATGATTTTTGTTCAGGCGACTACCGAATTTTCAACACAAATTGAAACAGGGGATATACAGGAGTTGGTTTAATAATGAATACGAAAATTGGGCAGCGGGTAAGCTACTACGACCAGCTTAGTGAAAGAATTGTTGTCGTCAAGATAGACACAAAACCAATGCCCAGCACATTATTGTAGGTCTCTGCCTACTAGCTCAGCGGATGATGAGGAAGTCGAAAGAATATATGAAGGGATAGAACGCAGGTTTTCAGGTCATTTCCATACTCAATGGACCATGGTGCTGATGACCACAAATACCCAATCCCCTAAAGGACATAACAGCAAAAGAACCAGTATTAACGATGACAATTCGATACATCTCCAGGCTCCGAAACCGATGAACAGGGTTTTCTGAAGCCCCTGAGACGGAAACAAAATACTAACAACCACAAAACTAGTCTGGCGAGAATTTCACGTAACATCGCATATCCTAGTAGCAGCCTACATCTTTTATCGTAGTTCAGTTGCTTTTAAATATAAGACCAGTTTGGCAAGTATGTTACGTAACATCTCGCGGCATTGCATCGGTAGCATTCAGCTGTTACGGTAGGTCATTTGCTCTTAAACAGAAACAGAAACCAATTTGGCATGGATGGAGCATAACTTGCCCGTTATCGAAGGAGAGCTATTCATTCACAAGAACAAGGCATATCATCTGCTCTAAAAACATAATATCCCTTTGCTCTCGAAAATAACTTCCGAGGGTTATCACATCGTTCTTTATTGGTACAAGAAATATCTGCAAGTATACCACTAACGCACTGTATATTAGCTTTTTTTAAATTTTGGGGAGAAAAGGTGACTTTCATTTTTGCTAATTGCTTTACGTCGCACCGACACGGATAGGTCTTATGGCAACTATGGGACACGAAAGGGCTAGGAGTGGGAAGGAAGCGGCCGTGGCCTTAATTAAGGTACAGCCCCAGCATTTGCCTGGTGTGAAAATGGGAAACCACGGAAAACCATTTTCAGGGCTGCCGACAGTGGGGTTTGAACCTACTATCTCCCGAATACTGGATACTGGCCGCAATTAAGCGACTGCAGCTATCGAGTGACTTTAAACGTTAAAAAGTCTCCGATGATACTTAAAATGACTCTTAGATTTAAAAATACGTTGAGATAGAAAACAACCCTTAAATGAAAAAAATCATTATCTGCTCAACCAACGGTTCTAGAAAACTAATTTTAGCATAACTTGTATAATTAAAATATTTTCTTCTAACAGGTGATATATAACAAATCACCACTAAGTATTTCTTTTCAAAATTTTGGTGTAAAAATTGGTTCTAACGTTTTGATTAATACTTCAAATGGCGTTTAGAGTAAAAATTAGATCACTGGTGAAAACAACCGTTAACTTAGAAATTCAGTATCTCCTCAATCGATAGTTGTAAAAACTGTTCTGGAGATGAAAATGTTTTGTTTTACCTTCACGTAATATTTCTGCTCTTCATGGTTCATGGTGTGAGTTACTGTAGTCACGTCCTAGTTCGTGAACCATGGGCAACGGCTGAGTGGTCTAGTAAGTGGTCCTGAGAGTCGGGATACCAGTTGCTATGGAATGGGATTAGGCATTTCGGACATATTCTGAGTCATGGCCCTCCTTGTGCTCAGGCGGCTAGGACTATACAATTCACCGGTGGTCCATAACCCTTTAGAGGAGAGATCCTCACTTGGACTATGTGCAAGTAGAGTAGCATCCTGCTTCATGAATCGACCGAGCTCAGAACATTTTAAGCAAGCGTCGGACCTATGGGAGTAACGGAGTCCCACTCCCATTTGACAGGCGAGGGACTCCTTGGAAACAACTTGGCGAACGAAATGGAATTCGATGGGGAGCTATCAATATTAACAGTGCTTATGGAAGAAAGTAGAACTGGCTGAGTCCGCGAAGAGGATGAATCTGGATCTACTAAGTGTAAGTGATATTCGGGTAAGGGGAGATAACGAGGAAGAGATAGGAGATTATAAATTGTACTTGACGGGTGTTAGAAAGGGAAGGACAGAGTCCTGGGTAGGGCTCTTTATCAGGAATACAATTGCACGCAAAGTAGTTTCTGTTGGGCACGTAAATGAGCGAATGATGTGGGTAGATTTGGCAGTTGGAGGAATTAGGACGAGAATTGTCTCAGTGTATTCACCATGTGGGAGTGCAGATGTGGACGAAGTTGACAAATTTTATGAAGCATTGAGTGACATCGTGGTCAGGGTCAACAGCAAGGAGAGAATAGTGGGCGATTTCAATGCAAGAATTGGAAATAGAACTAAAGGATACGAAAGGGTAATTGGTAAATGTGGGGAGATATGGAAGCTAATGTGAATGGGAAGCGTTTTCTGGACTTCTGTACTTATATGGGTTTAGCTGTTACGAATACATTCTTCAAGCATAAGGCTATTCACCACTACACATGGGAGGCTAGGGGTACCAGATCCATGCTAAACTATATTTTAACAGACTTCGAATTCAGGAAATCTGTTAGGAATGTACGAGTTTTCCGCGGATTTTTCGATGATACAGACCACTATCTGATCTGTAGTGAACTAAGTATCTCTAGGCCTAGGGTAGAGAAAGTGAAATCTGTCTGCAAACGAATAAGGGTAGAAAGTCTCCAGGACGAGAAAATTAGGCAGAAGTACATGGATATGATTAGTGAGAAGTTTCAAACAGTAGACAGTAAGCAGGTTCAGGATATAGAAAGTGAATGGGTGAATGCCTACGAACAAGTGTGTGTAAAGATGGTGAAAAGCGAACATCTTGGTGGAATGATGATGTGAGAGCAGCTTGTAGACGTAGAAAGAAAGCTTATCAGAAATGGCTTCAGACAGGGAATTGTACGTAGATGTAAGAAATATAGCGAAACAAAGAGTTGTTGAATCCAAAAAATAGTTTTAGGAAGATTTTGGTAATAACATGGAAAGACTAGGTGAAGCAGAAGGGAAACCTTTCTGGACAGTAATAAAGAATGCTAAGAAGGGAGGGAAAAAGGAAATGAACAGTGATTTGTGTAATTCAGGTGAACTCATAGTTGATCCTGGGGAATCACTGGAGAGGTGGAGGGAATATTTTGAACATCTTCTCAACGTAAAAGAAAATCTTCCAGGTGGTGTTGCGAACAGCCAAGCTCGTGGGGAGGAAGAAAATAATGTTGGTGAAATTACGCTTGAGGAAGTGTATAGCATATTAAGTAAAATTCCATTGTCATATAGCAGCAGGTATAGATGAAATTAGACCTGAAATTGTGAAGTATAGTGGGAAGGCAGGGATGAAATGGCTTCATAGAGCAGTAAGGTTAGCATTGAGTGTTGGTAAGAAACCTTCAGATTGGACAATACCAGCAATTGCACCTATCTATGAGCAAGGGAACGGGAAGGATTGCAACAACTATCGAGGTATCTCATTGATTTGTATACCAGGCGAAGTATTCACTAGCATCTTGAAAGTGAGGGTGCGATCAGTTGTTGAGAAAAATTTGGATGAAAATCAGTGTGGTTTCAGACCGCAGAGGGACTGTCATGATCATATTTTCAGTATGCGCCAGGTAATAGATAAATGCTACGAGAGGAATAGGCAGTTGTGTTTATGTTTCGTAGATCTAGAGAAAGCATATGACAGGGTACCGAGGGAAAAGATGTTCGCCACACTGGGGGACTCTGGAATTAATGGTATTTTATTAAAATAAATCAGGGACTATTATTTTGACAATTGGGCTTCAGTAAGAAAACATACCAAGGGAGTGGAAACAAAGCATCATCATACTTCTGCACAAAAAAGGAGCCAAAGGCGATATAAATAACTACAGACCTATCAACCTAATTGTAAATCTTTACAAACTCTTCATGAAAATCCTAACTAAGAGAATGGCAAATACACTAGATGAACAACAACTAGTGACACAAGCAGGATTTAGAACAAATTACAGTACATCGGACCACCTACAAGCAGTGAATCAACTGATCTAGAAAACACAAGAATTCAATCTGGATGTCTATATAGCATTTGTGGGCTACAGTAAAGCATTCGACTCCGTAGAACGGGAATACGTTTTAGAAGCTCTGAACTAACAAGGTATGCAGAACAAATACATCCGACTCCTGGATAAAATCTACGAAGGCAGCGAGGCCAGAATAAAAACACAAAGAGAAGGAAAGATAGAAAGAGGAGTTAAGCAGGAGGACCCTCCCTCACCAAAATTGTTCACGTGCTTACTGGAGAATCTTCTTCTTCTTCTTTTTCTTTTTAACCTGTTTATCCTCCAGGTTCGGTTTTCCCTCTGACGCAGCAAGCGATCCCACCTCTACCGCCTCAAGGGCAGTGTCCTGGAGCTTCAGACTTTGGGTCGGGAGATACAACTGGGGAGAATGACCAGTGCTCCTTACTGGAGGATCAGTTCAGAAAACTAGATTGGTAAAACAAATACGGCATCAAAATAGATGGAGCAAGACTAACGCACTTACGATTTGCAGACGACATCGTATTGGTGGCAGATTCGGCAACGGAGCTAGAACAAATGATAATAGAATTAGACAACATCAGCAAAGAAGCGGGCCTGACAATGAATCCAAGAAAAACAAAGTTGATGACTAATGCACTGGAAACACCAGTTAGCGTAAACGGAGAAGTACTGGAAAACGCAAAGGAATGTGTATACCTTGGCCAGAGCATATCATTCTCAAACTGTTCAGAAAAAGAGGTCAAACGGCGAATAGGACAAGAATGGACGAGGTTCTGGTCTCTAAAGTTCATACTGACAGACAAGACTCAGAAACTCACCCTTGAAGCTGGAGTCCTAGAAAAAGGTGTGGTACCAGTCCTACTATATGGATGCCAAACCTGGGCACTAACACTAAAACAAAGGAAAATGATCCAGATATGCCAGCGCAAAATGGAAAGAAAAATACTCCAGGTCTCATTGAGAGACAGAATACGGAACGAAGATATAGGAAGGAGAACCGGCATGAAAGATGCTCTGACGACAGTCGATCAGCTAAAGTGGAAATGGGGAGGACACGTAGCGAGACTGGAGCAAAATCGATGGACCTACAAAATGACAATGTGGGATCCCAGACAAGGAAGACGGAACGTGGGAAGGCAAAGAACTAGATTGGCAGAGAGGTTTGCGAGATGGGGAGGAAAGCAATGGACAAGAAGAGCAAAGATAAGGCAAGAGTGGAAAAAGCTGGGGGAAATTGTGTGCAGAGGTCACTAACCTTACGGGATACTCATTTGCTCAAGCTCTGTGATAACATAGGTCGATCAAGACACATATTATAGATATTGTGCAGCAGTGAAATATGCAACAGTGCGCTTCCACAAAGAGACCTGAAGGTCACCTCTCTGATCGCTACGGCATAATACAGTAAAATTGATAAAAAGAGTTTTTATGAAGTGGTCAACATAAAATTATCATCCTCGCGTACACTGCGGAAAGAAGCCGTGCAAGTGTAAAATATGTTGAAGTACGTTCTCAGGACAGGGGCGAAGAATACAACGTACAATTGTATGCTTCGACGAAGAGGATACCGTGATGGTCATCTTCTGAGCACTCGGGAGAATAGCAAGACGAATGTCAAACAGACAGTGATATGATACCTCATCACGGAACACATAGTGAAAGGAGGATATGCACCTGCAATGTATGTCAAGAGAATTTCAACGGAGGATAAGGTCAAGAAATTACAAGAAACGTCTACAACATTCGGAGAAGAAGCTATGCAAGAACGAAGAGTGCAAGTTTAGGCTTTCACCTAGAAGGAACCTGAACCCTCCCTGGGAAAACAGTGTACACGTGTCATTAATGCAACAGTGCGTTTTCGCGAATTGTTGATCCAGAAAAACACAATTGCATTCACTCCAGGGTGAGACTTCACAAGTGTACAATATGAGGTAATACGTTTTCATGGAACAAACTACGGATTAACCAATATAATAATGCTCTTCAGGACTTGCTCACCTGATGAGCTAAACTGAGCACTGTCTCTGCATTGCAGGGGGCCATAGCCCTTAGGGGATTCACACGGCTAATTTATTATTTTTTTTTTTTTTTTGATTCGTTGTGCCCAGCTGTGGAGCGCGTTTGAACTTATTTTGCACAATGTTTCTTCTTCTTTTCTTCCCAATATCTCTTCATTTTTTCACTGTGTTCCTTTCTGTGTGTTTCTGTCCAGCCTGTATTTTTTCTTGTTGGTTTCTCTGCAAATTTATGTTTGTTTACTAAGCTTCTAAATTTCATTCTATCTTGAATGGTTTCGTCCTCAATACCCATTTCTTGTAGATCTTCATGAATTTCTGCTAACCAATTGTTGCGGATTTTCAGGGTTAGAGCTAGATTTAGAATTTTCTTTGTCAGCCTGTTGTTATCCATTCTGTGTAGGTGTCCGTAGAATTTTAGTCGTCTCTTTCTGATGGTATCTGTGATTTTTTCTGTGAATTGAAAAATTTCGTGTGGTTTCTTTTTCATCCAAATTCCATTTTCGAACTTTGGTCCTAGGATTTTTCTGAGAATTTTCCTCTCTTGTTTCTCAATGCTTTTCATTTGTGACCTGCCGCCAATGATCAGTGTTTCAGATGCATAAAGTGCCTCTGGTTTGATGACTGTATTGTAGTGTCGTAATTTTGCATTTTTTGATATACATCTTTTGTTGTATCTGTTCCATGTGATTTTGTAAGCCCTTTGCAGTTTAGCAGTTCTTTCTTTGTTAGCTTCCTGATTTAACCCTGCTGGCTGAATAATTTCACCTAGATATTTGAATTTGTCTACTTGGGAAATTATTCCACAGTTGGTGATTAATGGTTGATTGTCGAATCTTGACTTAGTTCCTTCCATAAACTGCGTCTTTTCAAATGAAATTTGAAGTCCGGTTTTTGCGGCTATTTCATTCAATTTTTCTATGGATTGGATTGCTTCTTGTCTGTTGTTCGAAAGTATCGCAAGGTCATCTGCGAAAGCTAAGCAGTCAAGGTGAATTTTGTCTTTAAGAAGTCTGCCAATGTTTATACCTTTAGTTTCTTTTCTCCATTCACGAATCACTTTTTCCAAAACTAAATTGAATAGTAGTGGGGATAGTCCATCTCCCTGTCGGACGCCAGTTCTGATTTCGAACGGTTCAGAAATTTCTCCCAAGAACTTAACTTTTGATGTTGTGTTGGTCAGAGTTTGTTTAATCAATTCCCTCGTTTTCCTGTCGACTTGAAATTCCTCTAGTATGTTGAACAGGGTCTGCCGATCTATGGAATCATACGCTTTTTTGAAGTCAACAAAGGTGATTACTGTTTGTTTGGTTTTGCGAATCTGTAGTATGGTTTTTAGGTTTAAGATTTGTTCTGCGCAGGATCTCCCTTTTCGGAATCCAGCCTGATAATCTCCGATCAGGTGGTCTGTTTGTTTCTCTAATCTTTTATTATTATTATTATCTTTTATTATTATTATTATTATTATTATTATTATTATTAGTAGTAGTAGTATTATTATTATTATTATGATTATTATTATTATTATTATTATTGTTATAATAAGAATTGATGGTAGAATGAGTTCTTGGTTCAGGGTACTTACAGGGTTTAGGCAAGACTTCAATCATTCACCTTTGCTGTTTGTAGTTTACAAGGATCACCTGCTGAAAGGTATAAAGTGTCAGGGAGGGATTCAATTACGTGAAAATTGAGTAAGTAGTCTGGCCTATGCTGATGACTTGGAACATGAAAATTGGTGCAGTGAGTGTGGTATGAAAATTAGCCTTTCAAAGACACAATTTATGTCAGTAGGTAGGTTAGAAATTCAACAGAATTGAATGTCAGATCGGTGATGTAAAGAATGGAACAGGTAGATAATTTCCAGTATTTAGGATGTGTGTTCTCCTACGATGGTAAAATAGTAAGTGAGTGGTTGAAACAAGGTGTCGTAAAGCTAACGCAGTGAGCTCGCAGTTGCGATCAACAGTATTCTGTAAGAAGGAAGTCAGCTACCGGACGAAACTATCTTTACATCGGTCTGTTTTTAGACCAATTTTACTTTACGGGAGTGAAAGCTGGGTGGACAAAGGATATGTTATTCATAAGTTACAAGTAACAGACAATAACGTAGCGAGAATGATTGCTGTTACAACCAGGTGGGAACAATTGGAGGAGAGTACTCGGAATGAGGAGATAAAGGCTAACTTGGGAATGAACTCGATGGATGAAGCTGAACGCATCAACCGGCTTCGGTGGTGGGGTCATGTGAGGCGAATGGAGGAGGATAAGTTACCTAGGAGAATAGTGGACTTTGTCATGGAGTGTAAGAGAAGTAGAAGGAGGCCAAGACGACAATGGTTAGACTCAGTTTCTAACGATTTAAAGATAAGAGGTATAGAACTAAATGAGGCCACAGCACTAGTTGCAGATAGAGGATTTTGGCGACGTTAGTAAGTTCGCAGAGGCTTGCAGACTGAACGGTGAAGGCATAACAGTCTATAATGATAATTTATGTATGTTAAAATCATTTAAAATATCATCCGAAACTTTTAAATAATGTACTTTTTTAAGAATTTTCAACATAAAATCCGTTTTCTACGGCTATCTGTCGAGGAGATATTGATGTTTTCAGTTAAGGAGTGTTTTCACTCCCTCCCTGACACGAGTGGCCTATATTTTAACACAGTACTACAGTCCATATAGTAACACAGGTTACGCTAATGCTGCACTCTTAGCAGTGTGAGGTGAACAAGTGGTCAATGTTGTGTTTAGCCTGTAATCCTAACCACGTGAGGTTAGCCTCTGTGTGAGTTTTAGCCTGCATTCAACCCGCGTGTAGACGAGACTCTTAGAAGGGGCTGTGAAGAGCAGGTTCTCCTCATAGGGTGTAGTGGAACTAAACGGTTGCCTCACTGTATCGGATGAGTTCAATTTACGGCTACCAGAATCATAGCGAACAGTTCGTCGCCTGTTACAAGGATGAGGTCACCGAAGCACACATTAGGCTAATGCCAAGTCCCGTAATTTTAGCCTACTAAAACCGAAGTATAGCGGCTATCCTGCCTCGGAGCATTAGCGCAGCTAAACTGAGAATGTCCTATAGGAGCCCCTGCGCAAGGACATGCTTACGTCTCTTCTGAGGATCACCTGCTCCTCACTAGGATCATCTATTTCTTACTGTCTGAGGATCCTCTGCCCCTTACTAGGATCATCTGTTTCTTACCGTCCCTTCTGAGGATTACTTGTTTTTTACCGTCATTTCTGAGGATCACCTGCTTCTTACCGTCTTTCCTGAGGATCGCCTGCTTCACACTACGATCACCTGCTACACACTAGGATCACCTGCTTCTCATGAGGATCACCTGCTTCACACTAGAATCACTTGCTTCACACTAGGATCACCTGCTTTTCGCTATGATAACTTCCTCCTCACCAGGATCACCTGCTTCTCACTAGGATCACCTGCTTTATACTAGGATCTCATGCTTCAAACTAGGATCACCTGTTTCACACTAGGATCACCTGCTTCACACGAGGATAAACTGACCCGCACCTGGATAATCTGCTTCACATCAGGATCACCAGCTTCACACTAGGATCACCTGCTTCACATCGTCTCTTCTGAGGAACATCTGCCCTTCACTAGTATCACCTATTTCTTACCGTGTCTTCTGAGGATCACCTGCTACACACTTGGATCACCTGCTTCTCACGAGGATCACCTGCTTAACACCGTCTCTTCTGAGGATCATCTGGCTCCACACCAGGATCGCCTCCTTCACACCGTCTCTTCTGAGTATCACATGCTTCTCACCGTCTTTCTGAAGATCACCTGCCTCTCACTAGGATCACCTGCTTCACACCATCTACTCTGAGGATCACATGCTTCTCACCGTCTTTTCTGGGGATCACCTGCTTATCACCGTCTCTTCTGAGTATCACATGCTTCTCACTGTCTTTTGAAGATCACCTGCCTCTCACTAGGATCACCTGCTTCACACCGTCTACTCTGAGGATCACATGCTTCTCACCGTCTTTTCTGGGGATCACCTGCTTATCACCGTCTCTTCTGAGGATCACCTGCACCTCACCGTCTTTTCTGGGGAACACCTGCTTCACACCGTCTCTTCTGAGAATCACCTGCTTCTCACCGCCTTTTCTGCGGATCACCTGCTTAACACCGTCTCTTCTGAGGATCATTTGCTCCTCACCAGGATCACCTGCTTCACACTAGGGTAACTTGCTTCTTATTAGGATCATCTACTTGTCACCAGGATCACCTGCTTCACACCGTCTTTTCTGGGGATCACCTGCTTCTCACGTCTCTTCCGACGATCACCTGCTCCTCACCAGGATCACCTCTTTCTTACTGTCTGAGGATCCTCTGCCCCTCACTAGGATCGTCTGTTTCTTACCGTCTCTTCTGAGGATTACTTGTTTTTTACCGTCTCTTCTGAGGATCACCTACTTCTTACTGTCTTTCCCGAGGATCGCCTGCTTCACACTACGATCACCTGCTGCACACTAGGATCACCTGCTTCTCATGAGGATCATCTGCTTCACACTAGAATCACTTGCTTCACACTAGGATCACCTGCTATTCACTATGATAACTTGCTCCTCACCAGAATCACCTGCTTCACACTTGGATCATCTGCTTCACACTAGGATCACCTGCTTCACACCGTCTCTTCTGAGGAACATCAGCCCTTCACTAGTATCACCTATTTCTTACCGTGTCTTCTGAGGATCACCTGCTTCACACTAGGATCACCTGCTTCTCACGAGGATCACCTGCTTAACACCGTCTCTTCTGAGGATCATCTGCTCCTCACCAGGATCGCCTCCTTCACACCGTCTCTTCTGAGTATCACATGCTTCTCACCGTCTCTCTGAGGATCACGTGCCTCTCTCTAGGATCACCTGCTTCACACCGGCTCCTCTGAGGATCACCTGCTTATCACCGTCTCTTCTAAGGATCACCTGCTTATCACCGTCTCTTCTTCTGAGGACCACCTGCTTAACACCGTCTCTTCTGAGGATCATCTGCTCCTCACCAGGATCACCTGCTTCACACTAGGATCACCTGCTTCTCACTAGGATCTCCTACTTCTCACCAGGATCACCTGCTTCACACCCTCCCTTCTGAGGATCACCTGCTTCTCAACGTCTCTTCTGAGGATCACCTGCTTCTCAACGTCTCTTCTGAGGATCACCTGCTTCACGCCCTCTCTTTCGAGGATCACCTGCTTCTCACCGTCTCTTTTGGGGATCACCTGCTTTTCCAAGGATCACCCGCTTCTCACGAGTATAAACTGCTTCACACGAGAATCACCTGATCTCACCGTATCCTCTGATTAGAGCCTGCTCCTCATCACCTCGTCTGATGACCACAACTTCATGATCTCCTCAACGGAACGTTGCAGAAAGCTGTTTGGACATATCGGCTTCTGCCTTAGTACCTCAGAATTTGTGTCGCTTGTCCATAACCTCACCTGTTCAAAATAATTGACATGTTAATGCCATGTAAACGATATTTTACGTGTATCCTCATGATTTAAATTAATTTCATAGAATCTGGGGATATTCTTTTAAAGCGAAATATTTCATCTCCTTAATATCAGTGTGCGTTTTTTAATATGTACAATATGTAATGTGTATAATATGCATAATTTTATTATGAATAACTAGCTTTATCGATAGACCGAAATGGATCTCAGTATAGTAGATCACGTTAAGTATATTGGTGGTTTGGTTCACGTCAGGTGTGACACTATTCCAGAGTAAATGCGGCCTGCGTGAAGTGGCGGCAGACCACCGCTGTTCACGCCGTCGCTCTGTATGGCTCTGAGTGCTGGCAGCAACTGTCAAGTTTCGCTAGTCGATTGGCCTCACCCAGCTAGATCATCTCACCAACAGTGAAATCACGGAGCGCACACGTCATCATGCGCTATGTTTATCTTGCTCCAAGTGAACAGTGGACACTGCTCCAATTATGATGATGTACTTACGTGTCGATATTTCTTATTTCCATTTCACAGAGTTTAAGCATAGGGAAGGATGGATCCAATTTTCGCCGAAGTCTTAATTCTGAACATGAAGATTTTTCTCTTGCGACATCTTTCTGGAGAGAATGCCAGGATGTTATATGCGAGATAAAAGGGAGTTGTGATCGTAGCCGCGGGACCCCATTTATTGGCCTGGTTTCGAACTGTGACAAGGCCCAACATGTGTACACTTCTCACTGTCTACGACCACAGAATTGGACATGGTTTTATTTAAAAGAACAAACTTGGTTCTATATCAATATCGGACCACGCAGTAGAGGTCGCCTGCCACCATTGTTAATAATAATCAACTTACCTTGTATTTACATCTAGTTTTGATTACTTTCTGTATCTTGGTGGTATGTGTTGATTCGTTAGATGGAAATAGTTGTATTGACTAGGTATTTTCTAAATAATATCTCATTTCTGTGTCTAAAAATATTTGATTGGCGTTCGAAAAATGCATGACAGAGAGTACCGATGATGGTGTCGTTATTCACGCACATACGACAAACGTGGCAATTTACTTGAGTCGGCTCCTGCCACTCCAACACTTCTACAGGCGAGCACGAGCACCAAGTACCCGAGGCATAGGAGTTATTCAAACACGAACAAAATCCCCAGCCCACCCGGGAATCGAAGCCGAGGCCGTCTGAACCGAAGACCTGTTTAGAGTAGGAGTTGGACAGCATGTGAGTGGTTCAGATCGTTGAGGAGCTCAACTTGGCTCACTCCTGTGGTATTTGAGGGTGCTCAAATAGGTCAGCCCCGTGTCGGTAGATTTAGTGGCACATACAAGAACTCGTGTGAGACAATATTCCGGCACCCCGGCGTCAATCGGCCTATCTGCGGGATATTGGCGGAATATCGTTGGATGTTATAACCGCCCTCGAATAGATTAAGTAATAACACCATTAGTAATCTTCTTATTATTTGTTTACCTAAGAATCACTGGAACTAAATTTCTCCTCTGTTACCGCTTTATTATATCCATAACTCACTCTAGCATAATTTATTGAGGGGCATTTGATTTTCCAATACATTCACTTGGCATTTACATATTTGTCGTTATCCGGCTGTCCTCAGTTATAATCCATTTTTTATTACTTTCAACTTTCTTAACTGTATTATTTTCTTCCTTAATTACGCCGTATGTACGCGAGTGCTACAAACTACTGGATGTATTTCCACCAAGGCTCATATTTAGAATACACCTGTCCTTGATAGGTTTTAGGGCAAATATTGTTTCTAAATCCCTGAACTGAAACTGTGATTTTGCACTTCCACAAAATATACACAACCAAACCTGATGGAAATCTACCTGCCTTGGTAGAAATTAATTTCTAAACCTTTTGTCTCATGTGCATCATTTCGATACGAGGATTAATAAGGGAGATATCATTAACGGACCGTTTTTCTGTACAAGTCCCATCGGACTTGACTCACGAGCGGGTGCGTGTAAAGCGTATTCCTTACAACTTGAAAACTACTGAAGACATTCGAACCAAAATTGATATTTAGCATCCACCTGTCCAAAGGTAGGTTTTAATCATAAATAACATTTCATGTTCCGGAATGGACTGGCGGTTTTTTTTTTGCTAGGGGCTTTACGTCGCACCGACACAGATAGGTCTTATGGCGACGATGGGATAGGAAAGGCCTAGGAGTTGGAAGGAAGCGGCCGTGGCCTTAATTAAGGTACAGCCCCAGCATTTGCCTGGTGTGAAAATGGGAAACCACGGAAAACCATCTTCAGGGCTGCCGATAGCTGGATTCGAACCTACTATCTCCCGGATGCAAGCTCACAGCCGCGCGCCTCTACGCGCACGGCCAACTCGCCCGGTGACTGGCGGTTTATAGGGAACACAAATGGTGATTTTACTCTTCCACAATATATACAGAACAAGACCAACCTGACTGGAAATCGACCAAACGTGATGGGATTCCACCTATAAACATTTTTCATGTGCATTTTTTCGTCAGGAGGATTAATAAGGGAGATATCATGAATGGTCACTTTTGCAGGTTAAGTCCAGCGGTCATAGCCCAAAAGGTATTTTACATGGAGCAGATTCTTTATCTATATAAATCAAATCGTAACGACTGTGTGCTTCTACACTGACTATTTTGGCGAAATTTTCGTACAGCTTTCCGCTTAAGGGGTAATAATGACCATCTCCATAATTTTTGGTTTAGTTTCCTGAAAGTCCTAATTTTTACCCGCCTCGCCCAAAACCAAATTGCAGCATAATCTGCCAGAAGAAAAAGAAGATAATTGAAATTTGACAAAATTATACGTTTTATCCTGTAACGAACGGAAAACATCGTTGATCATTAAATTTTTCACTTTTTATCCCCGAAGAATATCGAAATATGCAGGCAATTTTAATGATGGTGCAGACCTTCGGAAATTACTATCACATAACGCATTGCACAATCTCCGTTCAATTTGGAATGATCTACAATCTTGGTCTTATGACTTTTTTCCGTATCTGTATCCCTTTTACGTTTGATTTTTCTCTATTAATCGATGTTAAGTCAATTTGGAATTTTCACATGCATAATTCATACTTTCAATTACTTATATGAAATACAGAATCATCAAACTCATCACGAAAATTGGCCCACCAAATGCTATGTATGTAGCTGTCACATAATTATCCGAAAAGTAATGTAATGTGAGATAATCTTACAAAACCTTTACCCTGTTCCACGTTTCTAACTCAATCAGACCCAAGAATAGATGTCGTGTCATAGGACCAGTCATTTAGGCCACTAAATCCGGCATGTCTTATGGTATAATCCTTTGTCGATATGACGTACGTTTAGTAGCAGTTAATCTGTAAATGAATGTCTTCAATATTGTAAACACGCATATACTTTCGTATGTCGATCTATATATATTCATGATGTCGATTTATAGCGATCGAGAAATGGTGGGTCTGATATTGTAATCAGTACTCCCCACACCGACTTTGACTGGCAGTAGGAAAGGGTTCCTTCTCCAACTCCTGTGTAACTGTCATTAGTAAGGAAGGCCTAGAATTGTAATGAATAGTTCCCTTCTCGATTTGACTTGCAGAAGGCAAGTGAGCATGCTGTTTTGTTTAAAACTCCCCTACCCGATTGTGTTTGGCAGTAGGCAAGGGTGCCCGCTATTATAAAGAAATGTCCTCATCTAAAATGTGACTGGCATTAGGCATAGTGGCCTGCTACTTTGATGGAAACTCACCAACTTGGTGTGACTGGCAGCAAGCTGGTTGGCAGTAGGAAAATGGGCCCGGCATTATAATGATAACTGCACAACTCAATTTCGAGTGATAGTAGGGTAATTACCTACCATTATAATAGAAACTCCGCAACTGTAATCTGTCTGGAAGTAGGAAAGGGGGGCTGCCATTTTAACGAAAACTCCCCAAATCGATTCTGTCCGCGTAGTAGGCAATGGGGCCTGCAATTATAATGTAAACTTCCCAACTCGATTGTGAATGGCAGTAGACAAGTGAGCCTGCCGTTATATCACAAATCCGTAACAAACACTTTACATTGCAAACAACGTACGGGGACCTCCCCATGCTCTTTCTCGGATAACGCTAAGAGACATGCAATTTTAAAACAATCTTATTTACTGCATGTACACTATTCACTTCGATATTCGAATACAATGTAGAATACCGTAGCGAAGCACGGGTACATTCGCTAGTATGTATATAAAACATTATACAGACATAAAAATTGGTATTTTAATACCCTTTAAAAATAAAAGTAACATGTATTTGTTTCTTTTCGGAAAAATAAGTCACTTGGGGGGGGGGGGCTGTAAAGAGGACTGAAAATAGGGTCGAATTATTTTTATGTGAATACGTACATCTCAAAAACTGAAGATGTTACAGACATGAAAATTTGCATTTAGAATCACCTTATAAATAATGAAAGACGCATTTTTTGGATAATCTACTTAAGGGGTAGTGAACAGGAGCGAAAAAGCGGGTGAATTCTTAAAATTAGTGTATCTTCAAAATTTAAGATATTACAGACGATACATTGGTATTTGGAATCTCCTGTAAAAGTACAGGAACACGCGTAATCACTTAAGGGGAAGTGTTATATAATAAGGTATAATTTCGTGTGGCTATTTCTAGCCGCCATGTGTAGGTAATTGCGTGTTATTGTGATGAAGGATAGTGTTTTATGTGGTGTGTGAGTTGCAGGGATGTTGGGGACAGCACAAATACCCATCCCCCGAGCCATTGGAATTAATCAATGAAGGTTAAAATCCCCGACCCGGCCTGGAATAGAACACGGGCCCCTCTGAACCGAAGCCCAGTACACTGACCATTAAGTCGGACAAGAGGAAGTGTTAAAGGGGGTACATTTTTAAATGAGAATATGTACAGTAGGCCTATATATCAAAACCTTAACACGTTACAGACGTGAAAATGGGTATTTTTCATCTGTTTTAAATATAAAAGTAACGCGTATTTATTTGTTTTTGGAAAAACAATTCAGTGGTGGTAAATAAATGAAATGTCGTGATGAGAGTGTCCGCCAGGTGCATGTCTTTTGATTTGACTCCCGTAGGCGACCTGCGCGTCATGATGATGAAATTATGATTGAAGACGACACATACACCCAAGCCCCATGTCAGCGAAATTAACCAATGATGGTTAAAATTCCCGACCCTGGCGGGAATCGAACCCATGACCCCTGTGAGAAAGGCCAACACGCTAACCAGTTAGCCCTGGACCCGAACTAAAGGGTGGTGAACAAGAGTGACGAAGGGGGCGAATTTTTTAAATAAGTATACCTCTAAAAACTGTAACATGTTATAGACGTGAAAACTGGTATTTATTTATTTATTTATTTATTTATTTATTTATTTATTTATTTATTTATTTATTTATTTATTTATTTATTTATTTATTTATTTATTTATTTATTTATTTATTTATTTATTTATTTATTTATTGACTTTAGCAGTGGCGAAGTTAGGGCTCGTGGCCCTCTCTTACACTTAACAACATAATTAATCTACAGATAATACATATATAAAAGAAATGTACTATTCTATCATAAAATCAAAGATAAGCTAAGAATTACAGATTTGGACAACATATAATGAAGAAAGAAAGCAGAGTTCAACAAGCAAAATAGAATAAAATTTGGAGCGTATAGATAATGAGCAAGAGACAAGTCATAATGGAAAAGTACGATACAAACTGGAAAAGATAAGCAATGCACCAAGGGAACACAATAAGTAATAAAGTAAATGGAAATATAAGTATGGCGATAAAAGTGATCTATGTACATGAGTAAGAAGCTAAATATATGTACATTACACTATAATAATAATAATAATAATAATAATAATAATAATAATAATAAACATAATAATAAAAATCACAATCACACAACTTATCATACGTCATCATACACACGAAACAATCAGCGGTATTCAACAGGTAATCTCTACATGCACTCTTAAATTTCGATATTGAGTTTGAGTTCCTGACAGCAGCTGAGAGTGAATTCCAAAGTCGTGACCCAGCCACAACGAAGGATCTGTTATATATTGAAGAGCGGTTGACGGGAATAGCGAGGGAAGTGCCAGATCTAGTGTTACAATTATGGAATGAGGATAGTAAACGGAATATTGAAGAGATGTATTTGGGTAGATTTTCCTTCTGAGTTCGATATATCAACGTAAGTACATGGAATTTCCGCTGCCTCTCGGGTTTCAGCCAGGAAAGAAATGTGTAGCTAGGGGTTATGTGAGCATCGTAACTCCAGTTAAAAACCAATCGCAGACCAGAGTTCAATGCTCGTTGCAGTTTCATAGTTTGTTCACGGGTTGCATCAATGAGGACAATGTCGCAGTAGTCAAGTATTGGTAGTATCAAAGTTTGGAGTATTTTTATCTTTACGTCTTGTGGCAAAATGTCCTTATGTCGTTTTAGAGGGTGTAGTGTCGCGTACATCTTTCTACATGTATGTGCAGATCAGTCAAGAGTTTCAGTCAGGGTCATGCCTAAGTTCTTCACTTCCTCACTGAATGGGATTTCGGTGGCATTTAATGTCACCGGAGGAATAGCATAATTTTTATACATGATGTTTAAAAATTTATGAGAACCGATAATGATTGAGATTTTTGGGGGTTGAGGAGGAGAGAGTTTTCACTGGCGTACACACTGAGTTGTTGAAGGTCGGAGTTAATATCTCTTATTGCATTCGACATATCATTTATATCAACGCGGCAATAAATCTGGAGGTCGTCGGCGGAGAGGTGACATCTATTATACCTTATTTTACGTAGAAGTGATGTCATTATATAGGGAACAAACAAAAGGGGGGCAAGAACAGAACCTTGGGGGGTTTCTGCCTTGCGGAGTCGCCACTGAGAAGCAATATCTTGCACTGTAACACGTTGCATACGATCTGTGAGATATGCGGTGAAAATTTTTAAAGCAACATTACCGAAAAACGATATGAGTTTCACCAGCAATGTCTGGATGTTTATCGTGTCGAAAGCACTGCTGAAGTCAAGGAGTGTGAGTTTTGTCACTTGTCTTTCGTCCATTGCTTGTCTGATGTCCTCGGTCACTTAGAGTAAGGCAGTGACTGTGCTATGACCCTTCTTGAAGCCGGATTGCAGGGGTCAAGAAGAGAGTGAGCCTGAAGATATTCCAATATTTGCGCATGTGTCAACCGTCCTAACGCTTTGCAGAGAGCAGGGAGAATCGAAATGGGACGGTAATCGGATAGGAGTTTCGAAACTGGGTTTTTAGGATGTGGAATTACACTGGAGTACTTCCAAATTGTCGGTAATGTGCCGTTTTTGAGACAGTATTTAAAAATAAGGGTGCGATGGGTAGAATAGGGCCAATAATATTATGTATGAAAGTAATAGGAATTTCATCGACACCGCTTGCTTTGGATTTAATAGAATACAAGACTTTCTTAACTTCATTAGTGCTGACGATACGAAAGTCAAAGCAGGGACGATTTTGTGGGACAGGTGTTGGGTTAGACTGAGCTCTCCCCTCCGTGAAATTCTGATTTAAATCGTCGAATGGAATGTCAGGTACCTGAAGCTGTTCATGTATTTTTCCTATGCCCATGGCTCGGAGATGCCTCCAGGCACTAGCCGTATTTAGGTTAATTACTGATTCGCGAATATTTAAATTTAAGATTACGGATGATTTGTTTACTTTTTTCCTAATTATTCTATACTGTTCATAGTCATTTGGGTCCTGAGTACGTTTGTAATGTCGGTAGAGAGAATCACGTTGAGACATCATATTTTTAACTGCAGGGGTTAGGCATGGATTAGGTTTACGGGATATTCTGATCTGTCTTTTCGGTACATGTTTGTTGTATAGATTGTGTATTAACGAATTAAATGTATTTATTTTTTCATCAATGTCTGTCAGATTTAAAATGCTATTCCACGGAAGATTGTAGGCATCGTGTCTTAATTCATAGATGTCGATATCTTTCATATTCCTTCACGTTATATACCTAGGTTTATATTTTGGAACGCGAAGTGAGTACGCGGGTGGACACGCCCGGTACTGAAATTTGTCCGTGATTTAGCACTTTCTGAGGATTGTTTGTTACTTTGAGATCTATTAAGGTGTGGGAAATGTTGTTGGCAGTACGTACGTGGTTTGTAGGGTCAGAGGGAAGGATAGTCAAGTCACATGAGGAAAACAAGTCTTCTAGTTTCTTAGTAACGTATTTCTTCGTAAGTAGATTTGTATTGAAGTCGCCTAATATAATGATATGTTGATAGGCTGGTAGCAAGTTAAGTAGGTGTGTTTCAAACTCGGTCAAGTAAGATTCTTTAGGTGGTCGGTAAACCACTCCAATAAGTATTTTCTGTCCACTAGCAACTACTTCAAGGAACATAAAATCTCTTTAAAAGTAAAGAAACAGGCATAATTGGTTTTCTGAAAAATCCAATTGAAAGTCAGTGTTAAAGGGGTAAATTTTTAAAATGAGCATGTCTACAGTATATATCAAACACTTGACACGTTACAGACGTGAAAATTGGTATTTTTAATCTTTTAAAATTAAAAGTAACACGTATTTGTTTGTTTTCTGAAAACACATCAGGGGTTGAGGGGTGTAAAAAGGACTGAAAAATATGTTGAATTCCTTCTATGTGGATACTGGTGTTTGTAACCTCCTTAAACATGAACACGTATTTTTTGTTTTCGTAAAATCCACTTAAGGGGGTGAAAATGTTTAGAAAGTTGTTGAATACCTTTTTGAGGATACTTATATCTCAAAAACTGAAGATGTTACAGACGTGAAAAATGGTATTGGAATCTCCTTTGAAAATAAAGAAATACGTATTTTTGTTTTCGTAAAATCCATTTAAAGTGGGTGTAAAGAGGACTGAAAAGCGTTAGAATTCTTTTTATTAGGATACTCATATCTCAAATACTGAAGGAATCTCCTTTGAAAATAAAGACAAGATTATTTCGTAAAATCCACATAAAGGGGATGTAAAAATGACTGAAAAGGGGTTGAACTCTCTTAATGAAATAATCATATCTCAAACACTGAAGATGATACAGACATAAAAGTTTGTATCTGGCACCTCCTTTAAAAATAAAGAAACACGCATTCTTTTGATTTCGGAAAATCCAGTTGCGGTGGGTAAATTAACTGAAAATTGAGTTTAATTCTTTGTGTGAGGATACTTATATCCTCAAAATGAAGCATGTTACCAAAGTGAAAATTGGTAATTGGAATCTCCTTTAAAAATAAAGAAACACACATTTCTTGTTGCGTGTGTGTGTCGGGGAATTCAACTTACGGGGATGTGCAAGGAGTTGAATACTTTTTATGACTATACAAATAACAAGTGGACTTAAAACAATACATCTCTAAGGGCTTTTAACTGGGGGATGAGGAATGATGATGAAATATACGTTTATGTGAAACCGTTTGAATTATGAAGTTAAAATACCATATGATATCCCAGGTGTTAAATAAAAGAAGATTTGAAAAAATTTAGTACCTCATAGAGTTAACTGGGGGTTAAGATCAGAAAAAAGTTCCTTCGTCCGAAACGGTTTAACGTACGAAGACAAAATTCCAAATAGCGATATATACTTTAAGTCCTAGGTGTAAAATACGAAACATTTTTAAACGTTCCACCACTAAAGTGTCAAATGAGGTTACCTCCGTAAACTAAATTATTTATCCGTCCAAAACCGTTTGGCGTACAAAGTTGTAATTTTACGAGAAGGGTCTTCTTTTCTGTCCCGTATACTACAAAACATTTCTCCCCTAAGAGGTTTAGATGGTAGTTGACTCTCTAAATAATATCCATTCTACCGAAACAGTTTGAGGAGAGAAAATAACTTTTTCATGAAGGGTTATCTTCTATATCCTAGATGTTAATGAATATCTCAGAGCATTCATCCCTTGAATAGTATTCACTCCTCCATTACTGTTCCAAGTACAAAATCAAAATTTCACAGGTTGGTCGCTTTTACATCCTAGATGTAAAACGAGATATTGTTTAAAACATTAAAAATCTTCCGTATAGAGTTCAAGTGAGTGGTAGATTTAAAAATAAATAATCAATCCACCAAACCCGTTTGACGTACGAACTGAGGACGTATTAAAAATGCTCAGCTGACAATGGACTCTCCAAATGTAAAAATTTGAATAATAACTTTCATTTTAATGCCAAAGTAATGCACGAGTATCTTGGTATTATATATATATAAAATATAAAAGTCATAAAAAACACAAACGTCTATTCATCCCCTGCGAACCATGTGACCTTGCCGCGGTGGGGAGGCTTGCGTGTCCCAACGCAGCAGATAGCCGAGCCGCAGGTGCAACCATATCGGATGGGTATCTGTTGAGAGACCAGACTAATGAATGGTTTATCGAAAGGGGGGGTAGCAGCCTTTCGGTAGTTGCAAGGGCGGCAGTCTAGATGATTGACTTGTACGGCCTTGTAATAATACTCAACATGGCTTAGCTGTGTTGATACTGCTGCACGGCTGAAAGCAACGGGAAACTACAGCCGTAACTAACTCCTGAGGATATGCAGCTCTCTCTGTATGAATGATGTACTGATGATGGCTTCCTCCAGGGTAAAATATTCCGGATGTAAATTAGTCCCCCATTCGGACCTCCGGGTGGGGACTACACGAGAGAGGCCGATCATCAGGAAGATGGATACTGACATTCTGCGAGTCGGAGCGTGGAATGTTAGAAGTTTGAATCGTTGTGGTAGATTAGAGAATAGTGGATAGTATAAGCGAAGTACGTTGCAGGAAGAACAGTTTTTTTGGTCAAGCGTCTACCGAATTATCAACACAAAATCAAACCGTGGAAATGCAGGAGTTGGTTTAATAATGAATAAGAAAATAGGGCAGCGGGTAAGCTACTATGATCAGCATAGTGAAAGAATTATTGTCATCAAGATCGACACCAAACCAATGCCCACCACAATAGTGCAGGTCTATATGCCTACTAGTTCAGCGGATGATGAGGAAATCGAAAGATTATATGAAGAGATAGAGATTTAATACAATATGTAAAAGGTGACGAGACTCTAATTGTTATGGGAGACTGGAATGCAGGGGTAGGTCAAGGAAGAGGAGGTAATACAGTAGGAAAATTGGAATTGAGACAAAGGAACGATAGAGGAAGTCGGCTGGTTGAATTCTGCACTGATCATAATTTAGTCCTTGCCAATACTCGGTTCAAACACCACAAACGACGGTTTTACACGTGGACGAGACGTGGAGACACGGGAAGGTATCAAATAGACTTCATTATGATTAGGCAGAGATTCAGAAACCAGGTGTTGGTTTGCAAAACTTCCCCTGGAGCAGACGTGGACTCTGACCACAACTTGTTCTTCATGAAATGCCATCTGAAGTTGAAGAAGTTGAAGAAAGGAAAGAATGCAAAAAAATGGGATCTAGGCAAGTTGAAAGAAAAGAGTGTGAGGAATTGTTTCAAGGAACATGTTGCACAAGGGCTAAATGAAAAGGCTGAAGGAAACACAATAGAGGAAGAGTGGATAATCATGAAAAATGAAGTTAGTAGAGCTGCTGAAGAAATCTTAGGAATGAAGAGAAATCAAACCAAAAATTAGTGGATAACTCAGGAGATACTAGACCTGATTGATGAACGACGAAAATACAAGAATGCTAGAAATGAAGAGGGCAGAAAGGAATACAGTCGATTAAAGAATCAAGTGGATAGAAAGTGCAAGGTAGCTAAGGAAGAATGGCTGGAGGACAAGTGCAAGGATGTTGAAGGTTGTTTGGTTCTGGGAAAGGTAAATGCTGCATACCGGAAAATCAAGGAATCATTTAGAGAAAGGAAATCTAGGTGCATGAATTTTAAGAGCTCAGATGGAAAGCCACTTCTAGGGAACGAAGACAAAGCATAAAGATGGCAGGAGCATATCCAACAGTCATATCAAGGTAAAGGTGTAGATAATTTGGTTCTGGAACAAGAAGTGGCTGTTGATGCTGATGAAATGGGAGACCCAATTTTGAGGTCAGAGTTTGACAGAGCTGTGTGTGACCTAAATAGGAACAAGGCATCTGGAATTGATAACATCCCTCTGAATTACTGACTGCATTAGGAGAAACCAGCATGGCAAAGTTATTCCATTTAGTGTGTAAGATGTATGAGACAAGAGAAGTCCCAACCGATTTTCGGCAGAATATTGTTATACATATTCCCAAGAAAGCCAGTGCTGACAAGTGTGAAAACTACCGCACCATTAGTTTAGTATCTCATGCCTGCAAAATTTTAACACGTATTATTTTCAGAAACATGGAAAAACAAGTTGAAGCTGAGTTGGGAGAAGACCAATTTGCCTTCAGAAGAAATGTAGGAACACGTGAAGCAATCCTGACTTCACGTCTGATATTAGAGGATCGAATCAAGAAGAACAAGCGCACGTACATGGCATTCGTAGATCTAGAAAAGACATTCGAGTTTGGTGAATGGACCAAGCTATTTAAGATTCTGAAGGTGATTGGTATCAGATACCGAGAACGAAGTATTATCTACAATCTGTATAAAAATCTGTCTGCATTGATAAGAATCGAGGGCTTTGAAAAAGAAGCAGCAATCCAGAAAGGAGTGAGGCAAGGCTGCAGTTTGTCCGCCCTCCTTTTCAATGTTTACATAGAACAGGCAGTAAAGGAAATCAAAGAGGAATTTGGAAAGGGAATCACAATCCAAGGAGAGGAAATCAAAACCTTGAGATTTGCCGATGATACTGTTATTTTATCTGTGACTGCAGAGGGCCTCGAAAAGCTTCTGAAGTGTATGCACGAAGTCCTGGGTAAGGAGTACAAGATGAAAATAAATAAGTCCAAAACAAAAGTAATGGAGAGCAGTCGAACGAAGGCAGGTGATGCAGGAAATATTAGATTAGGAAATTAAGTCTTAAAGGAAGCAGATGAATATTGTTACTTGGGTAGTAAAATAACTAACGATGGCAGAAGTAAGGAGGGCATAAAATGCAGATTAACACAAGCAAGGAAGAGCTTTCTTAAGAAAAGAAATATGCTTACTTCAAACATTGATATAGGAATTAGGAATGTTTTTGAAGACTTTCGTGTGGAGCGTGGCATTGTATGGAAGTGAAACATGGACGATAACTAGCTCAGAAAGAAAGAGAATAGAAGCTTTAGAAATGTGGTGTTGCAGAAGAATATTGAAGGTGAGATGGATAAACCGAATCACGGATGACGAGATACTGAATCGTATTGGGGAGAGGAGATCAATTTGGCTAAATTTGACGAGAAGAGGAGAGAGAATGATAGAGCAAATCTTAAGACATCCAAGATTTTTTCAGTTGGTTTTTGAAGGAAGTGTAGGTGGTAAGAACGGTAGGGGTAGACCAAGGTATGAATATGACAAGCAAATTACAGCAGATGTAGGATGCAATAGTTACGTAGAAATAAAAAGGTTAGCACATAATAGGGTGGCATGCAGGGCTGTATCCAACCAGTCTATGTACTGATGACTCAAACAACATCAAACGTGTAATAATACTGCCATGAGGAATTCCCCCCTTAATTATTACAGGGTCAGATAAAACTTCGGCTACTCTAATTCTCAGAGTTCAAGTTTCTAGAAATATGTCCACCCACTATTTTGTCTAGTCCAACTGCACTCATTTTTGCCAGTTGTCTCCCATGATCTACCCTTTCAAATGTCCTAGATAAGTCAATTGCGATACAGCCCATTTAACCTCCTAAATCGAAGATATCTGCTATATCGTGCTGGAATCCTACAGCCTCAGCTTCAGTGGTATAACGTTTCCTAAACTCGAACTGCCTTGTATCGAACTAGTTATTAATTTCGCAAACATGTCTAACATAATCAGAAATAATGCTTTCCCAATGCTTACATGCAATGCATGTCGAACTGACGAACCTGTTAGTTTCAGCTTGATGTATATCGCCATTTCCTTTATACACAGGTGCTACTATAGCAACTCTCCTTTCATTTGGTATAGCTCCTTCAACCAAACACTAATCAAATAAGTATTTCAGATATGGTACTATAGTATATCCCCAGAAATCTTATCAATTCCAGCTGGTTTTCTATTTTTCAACTATTGTACCTTATTGTGAATGTCTTTGTTATCATAGATACATTTTGATACTCCTTTAGCATTAGTCACCTCCTCTATCTTGTAACCAATAATTTTTACATACTGCTGACTGAATACTTCTGCCTTTTGAACATCCTCACACGAACACTCCCCTTGTTCATTAATGATTCCTGGAATGTCTTTCTGTGAACCTGTTTCTGCCTTAAAATACCTATACATACCCTTCCATTTTTCACAAAAATTTATGACTGCCAATTATGCTTGCCATCATGTTATCCTTAGCTGATTTCTTTGCTAGATTCAATTTCCTAGTAAGTTCCTTCAATTTCTCCTAAATTCCACAGCCATTTCTGACTCTATTTCTTTTCAAACTGCACCTCCTTTTTAGTCTCTTTACTTCTCTGTCAAAATATAGTGGGTTTTTACCATTCCTTACCACTTTTAAACATACAAACCTGTTTTCTTAGTCCTCTGCACTCCCAGAGTCTATTTTGCATTATTATATACCGTTTACCACCGGTCATTGTTACTTTTTAAAATCTCCCTTATGCCTCTTTGATCGATACTCGAAACTCCATAATTCGTTTCTTCATAGGAACTCTAAACATTTAGAAAAACGTTTTCTACTTCCGGAGAAACATATACTGAAATATAAAGTCTCCATCTGTGTTAGTATCGAGGTTACTCTTTCAAGAAGTATCGATAGATCTTTTTAAATGTCATTGCAACCTATTGTAGGTTATTCGTAACATCAACGTTTACCCTGTGTTAATAGAGTGAAGAAGATAGCACGTTAGCTTCCCTCACGTGTTGACGGAGGGAATATATCTCAGCTCCAAACAGTCCGAACTCCGGAAAAATGTTTCTCACTTTACCTCCATGGTGGTACATGAGGAACATGTTTGAGAAACGCCAAAGCGCAGTAGATTTACTTAAATACTCTCGCATTTTACTGAAAAGCAATCAACGAGGGCTACTCTCTTCTCGTTATTTTCCGAGTCCACGGGGCCCATGGGGGCTGTTATCAAAGCAGGTGCGTGATGAATGCCTCGAGGGTCCCACTCGTGTTAAGCTACCCTTGTTTGCTAAATCTCTGCGAATCCTTTCTAACACAACTGGTGCAAGTGATAGTTTCGAGTACAGTCAGGTTTGAACGTATGTGTGAGTAAGTACGCTAAACGAAAAGCTACAGCTGATCCTACAACATTAGGAGAATGAGATGATAAAGTATGAAGTCAAAATTCACCTTCCTCTGATAACACCAGTTAATAAGAACTTTGATTTGGTGCCTCTTTCTCAGTTTTCCCGGCAAGGTACATACCACATGTCCTACTCCCTCCAAGATGGGTTTTTAACAAATTACTAAGGACCACTATCAGTCATGATGGTTGTACATTTATCGGGCAGCAGGCAGGTTCACTGACGAGTTGTTCATGTTCCATACGAGAGGGAGAAAAGTGCAACAAATGGTGGTGCTCTAGCGTCCGTACTTGAAGTGTTCGAATTTAAACGCTGCTAGGACACACTACATCACTTCTTTCTATGGTTTCTAACATGGAGTACATCACTGTGTAGCCAGTATTAGAACATACCTAACTACCTTGCTGGATTAACTGAGTTATTGCAGCTTGAAGTGACACATACGACAAGCCATGCCGGTTGGCTGATGGGATTTCTACGACGTGATACTGCCAGTTTTGAAAGTCTGCAGTTAAACACTACGAAGTTCGTCGTGTAAGCTGACAGTAAAGAACTTTAACTTTGCATCATAAGTAGTGCAGTTTTGAATTTGTACTTTTCCACGTGACATTATATGCCAGCACACATTCTTTCGTAATTTTGAACGGCGAAGAGTCAGATATTTAATTCTAATATTAGAAATTGCGTGGTTCATGTTGTGGGTCACTGTAGTCACGTCCTAGTCCGTAAACCACTGGCAACGGCTCAGTGGCCTAGTAAATGGTAAATTGCTATGGAATGGGACATATTCTGAGTCGTGGCCCTCCTTGTGCTCAGGCGGCTAGGACTATACAATCCACCAGCGCTCCCTAACCCGTTAGAGGAGAGATCCTCACTTGGACTATGTGTAAGTAGGGTAGCATCTTGCTTCGTGAATTTACAGAGCTCAGACTATTTTAACCAAGCCTCGGACCTACGGGAGTAACGGAGTCCCACTCTAATTTGACAGGTAAGGGACTCCTTGGAAACAACCTGGCGAACGAAACTGAATTCGATTGGGAGGTATCAATATTAATGTGGCTTAAGGAAGAAAGAAAGTAGAACTCGCCGAGTAAGCAAAGAGGGTGCATGGTAACTGAATTCGGGTAAGGGGAGATGACGAGGAAGAGATAGGAGATTATAAAGCGTACTTGACGGGTGCTAAAAAGGGAAAGGCAGAGTGTTAGGATGGACTGTTTATCAGGAATACTACTGCACCCAACATAGTTTCTGTTAGGCACGTAAATGAGCGAATGATGTGGGTAGATTTGGCAGTTGAAGGAATAAGAACAAGAATTATCTCAGTGTATTCACCATGTGAGGGTGCAGGTGAGGATGAAATGGACAAGTTTTATGAAGCATTGAGTGACATCGTAGTCAAAGTCGACAGTAAGGAGAGGCTAGTGCTAATGGGCGATTTCAATGCGAGAGTTGGAAATAGAAGAGTAGGCTACGAATGGGTGATTGCTAAATGTGGGAAAAACATGGAAGCTAACAGGAATGGAAAGTGTTCGCTGGAATTCTCTGCTGATATAACATAAGGCTATTCGCAGCAACACATGGGATGCTAGGAGTACAAAATCAATAATAGACTATCTTAACCGACTTCGAATTCAGGAAGTCTCTTAGGAATGTACGGGTTTCTTCGGAGATTTTTCGATGATGCAGACCACTACCTATTACGTAGTGAAATAAGTATCTCTATCAATCAGTCAATAATGACCTCCATTTAGGGCAGTCCCCAGGTGGCAGATTCCCTAGCTGTTGTTTTCCTAGCCTTTTCTTAAATGATCGCAAAAAATTATAAGTTCACTGAACATCTCCTTTGCAAGTTATCCCAATCCATAACTCCCTTCCTATAAACGAATATTTGCCCAAATTTGTCCTCTTGAATTACAACTTTATCTTCATATTGTGATATTTCCTACTTGTAAACACACTATTCAAATTTATTCGTCTACTGATGTCATTCCACGCCATCTCTCCACTGACAGCTGTGAACATACCACTTAGTCGAGTAGCTCGTCTACTTTCTCCCATGTCTTCCCAGCCCAAACTTTGCAACATTTTTTAACGCTACTCTCCTGTCGGAAATCACCCAGAACAAATCGAGTTGCTTTTCTTGTGATTTCTTCCAGTTCATGAATCAAGTAATCCTGGTGAGGGTCCCATATACACGAACCATACTCTAGTCGGGGTCTTACCAGAGACTTATATGCCCTCTCCCTTACATCCTTACTACAACCCCTAATTATCCTAATGACGATGAGCAGAGATCTGTACCCTTTATTTACAATCACATTTATGTGATTACCCCAATGAAGATCTTTCCTTGTATTAACACCTAGGTACTTACCATGATCTCCAAAGGGAACATTCACATCATCAACGCAGTAATTATTATTGAGAGCACTTTTCCTATTTCTGAAACTCACAACCTGACTTTTAACCCCATTTATCATCATACCGTTGCCTACCGTCCATCTCACAACATTATCGAGGTCATTGTGCAGTCGCTCACAATCTTGTAGCTTATTTATTACTCTGTACAGAATAACATCTTCTGCAAAAAGCCTTATGTCTGATTCCACTTCTTTACACATATCATTGATATATATAAGAAAACATAAAGGTCCGAGAATACTGCCTTTAGGGATGCCCCCTTACATATTACAGGGACAGATAAAGCTTCACCTACTCTAATTCTCTGAGTTCTATTTTCTAGAAACAGAGCCACCCATTCAGTCACTCCAGTCTAACCTAGTCAGCTGTCGGAAAAAGACGTGCTGAGTCGAGTGTGCCGGTGGAGTGTGAGCGGCGAGTGGAATAAGAAAGACGGGAGGGAAGAGGAAGATGATTGGTGTGGATCAGTATGGGGTAGTTATTGGAAGATGGCAGGGGAGATGGAAGAAGGAAACAGCCAGGAGTGAAGGAGGTAACGTGGAAACATGAATGATGCGTGAGATGATACTAGTGGCAGCGGTGATTATGGTACTGCTAGCTACAGGGGGTATGGAAATAAACCCCGGCCCGACTTCCAGAGGAAACATGAGCTGGAAAGACGTGGAGGTCATAAGAAGAGTGGTTAAAGAATTTGCGGAAGAAGTACGGCCGTTTGAGCAGGAAGGAACAAGTGATAGAATTTGAAAATATGAGGCGTTGGATACAGGGAAAACAGATGAAACTATGAGCAAAGTGGAAACTAACGAGAGAGAAGTTATATCACTCAAGGTGAAAATAAGGGGGATGGAGGAAGAGATGGTGAAGTTGAAGGCAGAATTAGAAGACGGTAGCCAAGAACGCAGGAAGAAATGCTTATTTTTATATGGAGTGCCAGAAGAAAAAGGAGAGGACAAAGTGCTGACTATCTACAAAATTGTGGAAGTCATCCAAAAAATTAGGAAAATTAACGTTAATGATGTTGTGATTGACTATGTGGAAAGGATAGGTAAAGCACGGCGTAATAGGCCGATAAAAGTGAAGTTCTTCTCCACCCGGATGGAGGAAATAGTGATAAAAGGCGCAGATAATATACGGAGGTCAAAAATTTGGATTAAAAGAGACATGGGAAGAGAAGGGATTAAGAATATAAATACTCTGATAAAACGTTTAGTCAGGGCTAGATTGCAAGGGTTATGAGCTTACATTAAGGGTCAACTATTAGTGGTAACCAATGGACAATGGACTAGAGTTTGGACAGTAGCGAAATTACGGATAATGGTGGAGAATATGAGGAACGAAGTTGTAATGGGGAAGAGAGTGGAGGAAAGGCATATGAGAGACAGTAAAGTTGGTGAAGACTGGCATGGGGATAAAGAAAAAAACAAGGAAAGTAGGGCATTGGAACAGAGCTTGCAGCAAGAAGAAAGTAGCAGGACAGAGGAGGACGCGCATGCTATCTCACGAAACGATCATAAAAGGAGCCAGGGAAACAGTAACTGAGATGAGGAGGGAGTCTGGAGCAAGAATTAAGGAGCTGAGGACGGTGATCAGTGCGAGAGAAGAAAAGAAGATACAGGGAGTGAATGTGGGGGAGGAAGCACAAGATGTGACAGGCGCACATAAACGAAGTGAAAATAGGGCTTGGAGGGAGAAAACAGAAGTACGAGGTGCCTTGGCGAAAGGGAGAAGCTTGAGCTTATAAGAAATGTGGGATAAGACGAGTAAATTGGAGGTAGGCGTAGTGACAAGAAGTAAAAAAAAACAAGCAGCAGCGGTAAGTAAATTGTTTAAGCACATGGGAATAATGGAGGGTGTATATTAATTACCGCCATTAGATGGTATTGGAAGGTTGTATTTAAGATGAGGCGGGTATTTGGTTAGTAAGTAAGGAAGTGAGTGATTGTAAAAAAATGGGTAGGTGGTAAGGGTAAAAGGTAATTGCAAAATATGATGGCATAATTTAATATAGTGAGATGGTAAAATGTAGTGGTATAATTTAATATGGTGAGAGGCTTGTGTGGCTCTAGTTGAGATACTTTGGTTGGTGAATACAAGTGGGTGCAGGATGAGTGTGATTCAAAGTTGAATGGCAGGTGTGGTGACTTACTAAATAATCACGAAGTTTCGTGAATAAGTTAATGTGTAGAGTTGGATGGTATAAGGTAGTTGAGTGGATGTAACACATTTGTGATGAGTAAAGGCTGGCGGATGAATAGGGAGATAGTGATGTTTGGTTGGTAATGTATGGAATGGCAAGTGAAACACTCTCAGTTAATGTGGAGAGTTGCCTGAAATTTTAAAAGAAAATAAGTCTAGCGAGATATTGGAGTTCAACAGTGGACAATAGTAATGAAACGTAAGGAGAATAATTGCACACCGGCACGAAAGTGGATGTAACACGAAAGCTGGGTTTGCAACTTAAGTAGAACAACAGAGAAGTTGCGCTGAGTTGTGAACCAGGTCGGAAGAAATATCCTGTCTATTTATATCACAGATGCCGTCTGCTGATACTATTGTACTATACGCAGTAATATGTTATTGCTTTAGTTTCTTATAATTATACTGCCACACTGCCTTCTGCCATGGCCATCAGACCACCAATAAGGGTTGATCTTCGGCCAGGCAACAGTGTTTATCCTGCCTCATTGCCATTTTATTATTATTATTTATATTATTATTTTTATTATTATTGCTATTATTAATATGTATGATTTTGGATACACTTTGGGCTAAATTTAAAGGAATCTTTTGGGAAGGACAGAAGAGATTTGTACCTGTTATGAAGGGTAAAATGACCTCAGACCTTGTTTATTGTACAAGAGAAATAAGAAAATTAAAAAGAAAATGTAGAATAGTGAACAGGAAAATCAAAGAGGGTAGGGAGAGTAGAGAAACTAGAAAACAGCTAATGAGGGAACTGAATAGAGTAAAAAAGGAAGCAAAAGATAATTATATGAATGGCATACTTCAAGTGGGTAGTGACCACAAAGGGAAATGGTAAAAGCTGTATTCATATATCAGGAATCAAAAAGGGAAAGGAATCCAAATTCCTACAATGGTGGGAGAAGGGGTGAACAATATTTAACAGATACTGGGAAAGCAAACCTCTTTAGTAGGGAACTCAGATAATCAGTAGATTATTGTCAGGAGTTGGAAACAAAAACAGAAGATAGAGAGGGAGAGACACAGAGGGAAACAAGAAACTTCTCTTCCACAAATGAATAGGGAGATAGTGATTTTTTGCTGGTAATATATGGGATGGCAAGTGAGATTGTCTCAGTTAATGTGGAGAGTTGCCTGAAATTTTAAAAGAAAATAAGTCTAGCGAGATAATGGAGTTCAACAATGGACGATAGTAATGAAACGTAAGGAGAATAATTGCACACCGGCACGACATTGGATGTAACACGAAAACTGGGCTTGCAACTGAAGTAGAACAACAGAGACGTCAGTGTTCAAGAAGGATTGCGCTGAGTTGTGAACCAGGCCGGAAATTATATGCTGTTTGTTTAAATTACAGATGCCGTCTGCTGACACTATTGTACTGTAGTTATTGATGATGATTATGTACTTGAATAATAGAACAGGGATGGTGTATTAATGTGTTTAATTAACACTCCAACTATCGTGGGGACGAAAGTAAAAACATGAATAATAATCAGAGAGAATAAAGATAACATAAGAAGCACAGAACATCAATATATAAAGGTCTTCGAAACCCTAACAAAGTTCAAGGAGTTTATAACACATATATGAGTTTATACACATATATTAACACTAGAGGCCGCCACACACTCCCTCCGCAGTGACAGCGTCCATGTATTTTCGAGGAAAGGTGACCCTTCGACCTGATCTGGTGATCCATGGTGCGGGTGTATTGGATTGAGTGCTGCCTGTCTTCTTCTGAAGGTTGAAAGTCTTTGGAATGGAACTCGACGGAATGTCCAGAGTAGTTTCTCCAGATATGTCTTCCTTGTTGTCCGATGATTGGTCTGCCAGAAGGAAGGCAGGTTTCAATCTGTCAATGCTAATAGTTTGTTTCCCTGTTGGCATCTTCCCCTCGAAGTGTTTGTCACTGCGAGACAGGACTGGATATGGCCCGTCATATGGTGATTTAAGAGGTGTTCTGACCGCATCATGTCGAACGAAAACGAACTTGCTCGTCATCAGCCGTGGATGAATGAAGATCTTTTTGCAGTCGTAATGTTCTGTTGGGACTGGTATTAGGTTCCTCAACTGTCCCTTCAATTTGAAAACGAAGGTTGGAATGTCAGTTACTAATTTCTGTTCATTGAGAAATACTCCTGGTAACCTAATTGTTGAGCCATAAGTCATTTCCACTGGCGAGGTATTGACTTGCGGAATTATGTAGGAACGAAGTCCTAACAAGACCAGGGGAAGCTTCGAAACCCAATCATCAGACATCTGTGCCTTCAAAACAGATTTTAATTGACGGTGCCAGCGTTCAATTTTTCCATTTGCTGCCGGATGATATGCTGTCGTTTTAATGTGGACGATGCCCAGTGTGCTTGTGAGGCATTTGAAAAGTTGACATTCAAACTGCCTTCCGCGGTCAGTAGTTATGATATGAGGCACGCCAAAACGAGATATCCATGTTGAGACTATGGCAAATGAAACTGCTTCTGCTGTGATGTCAGCTAATGGAACTGCTTCTGGCCAACGCGAGAAACGATCAATAATTGTTAGTAAATAGCGATATCGTTGTGATGGAGGTAGTGGTCCAATTATGTCCACGTTAATGTGACTGAATCTTGCTGCCGTTGGAGGATACTGTCCCACTGCACTGTTGGTGTGTCTCCAGACTTTACTTCGTTGGCAAGGAATACATGCTGATGTCCAGGTCTTTACGTCCTTTTTTAGTGATGGCCAAATGAAGTGCATTTTTACTAAATTAATGGTTGCTTGAATACCAGGGTGGGCTAGATTGTGTAGCGAGTTGAAAATTGCCTGTCGTAGTTGTCGAGGTACATATGGGCGAATCATATCTTCAGTCATGTCGTAAACGAGTTCTTTACCATTGGGCAACATTATTGTTCGAAGTGCAAGTGACGTATTCTTAATGTGTGGAAGTTCTTCGTCACATTGTTGGCTTTCTGCTATTTCTTCCATGGTAACAGTTGGAGGTATAGTGATTGAAGCAATTCGTGAACAAACATCAGCTGCGATGTTCTCCTTTCCAGTAGTGTAACGTATGTCTGTGGTGAACTGTCCGATGAAACTAATGTGTCGTATCTGACGTGGAGAAGCTTTGTCTGAACGTTGCTTGAACATGAAAGTGAGTGGCTTGTGATCGGTGTAAATCGGAAAATCACGTCCTTCAAGCATGTACTGAAAGTGCTTCACAGCTGAGTAGGCCGCGAGGAGTTCTCTGTCGTAGGTTGAGTAATTCCTCTCTGCATTTGTCAGTTTCTTGGAGAAGAATGCTAATGGTTGCAGATTATTGTCCTTGATTTGTTGCAAGGATGCACCAATAGCATAATCTGAGGCATCTACCATTAAAATCAGAGGTAAATTTGAAGATGGATGAGCTAGAAGTGCTGAATCGGCCAAGCTATTTTTTAGTTCATTAAAGGCTTGTCAAAGGTTTTCTGTCCAATTAATTTTTCTGTTGTCATTTTTCTTAGTCACGTGGAGAAGGTTCAAAAGCTCTGCTTGTTTACTGGCTGAATTTGGCAGTGCTCTTCGATAAAAGTTAATGAGGCCAAGAAACCAGCGCAGTTCTTTTACTGTTGTGGGTAGCGGATAGTCAACAATGGTTTGCACTCGCTCTGGTAGGGGTCTGATTCCTTCTGCAGATATCACATATCCCAGGAAAGGTACTTCTGTTGAACTGAAAATGCACTTGTTCAGATTGATACTGATGTTGAACGTACTGAGTCGTTCGAAAAGCATTTTAAGATGCTTCTTGTGCTCTTCTTCATCTTGTGATGCCACTAGGATGTCATCTATATAACAGTACACGAAATCGAGGTCTCTGAGTATACTGTCGATATATCTTTGAAAAGTTTGAGCCGCATTACGGAGTCCAAAAATTCGAACAAACCAAATGGAGTTATCACTGCTGTCTTAGGTACATCGTCCGGATGTACAGGGATGTGATGATAAGCTCTGATCAGATCTAGTTTTCAAAATATTCGTTTTCCATGTAGTTGGCTGTTAAAATCTTGAAGGTTAGAAATAGGATACCTGTCAGGCTTAGTGATGTTGTTGAGAGCACGGTAGTCTCCGCAAGGTCTCCAGGATCCGTCTTTCTTGGGAACTAAGTGGAGGGGACTTGCCCAGGCGCTCTTTGATGGCTGGCAGATTTTCATATCGATCATTTGTTGGAACTCTGCTTTAGCTGCTTTGAGTTTATCTGGTGGTAGTCGTCGTGCCTTTGCTGCTACAGGATGTCCTTCTGTGACAATGGTATGATAAACAGAGGTATCTGGGATGTCGAAATGGACGTTTTCATGGAGCAAGTTGGGAAATTTCTTTAGAATGTCAGCATGTTTTTGATCTGGTGGCATTAGATAAACTGTTTCTATGCCCAAGACTTTAATCAATGTGCCAGGTGTCTCTGCTGATGTTAATGGGTCAATGAGTCGCCTGTTCTTTAAATCTACGATAAGGTTGTAATGGTGAATGAAGTCGGCTCCAATAATCGGTGATTGCACATCTGCAATTACGAATTTCCTTGTGAAATTGCGCCGTAAACCCAAACTGAGTACTAGTAGACGCTCTCCGTAAATGTTAATACCAGTGCCGTTTGCTGCATAAAGTTTACGATCTGTCTTTTTTATGGGCAGTTACTATCCGAAGGCGAAATCACAGAAATATCAGCTCCGGTATCGACCAGGAAACGACTTCCGCTACTTCTGTCTGTGAGAAATAGGCGGCGTGAAAAATGACTCCGATCACTTGCCGCCGCTAGTGTGGAGCGTTTTAGTTTGACTGCATGTTAGAATTCTGAGCGGAAGGTGGTTGATATGAGCATGGGCTTTGACATTTCTTTGCCCTGCTGCGATATTTAAAGTGATACCAACATAGTGCTCCATTAGGATTAAAAGAATGGGCTGATCGGGACCTGTCTCGTGACCTTCTTGGTGAGGAACGAGATGATCGTGAGCTACTTCTTGAAGAACATGACAACGTTTTCAATTCATTGATTTTCAGTGTTAATTCAGTGATCTGCATTTCTAGTCTTGAGATACGATCGTTACTGACATCATTTATTTTATCGACTGCAATGGTGGATGGTGCCTGCGCGGTTTGAGCACAAACATTTAACCCCGGTTGTGAAATTTCAACAATTTTATCAGCCATAGTAGCTTTGGTGTCCAGATTATCTTTACTCTTAGCTAATATAGAACGTGCGGTAACAGGAAGCCGCTGCATAAATATGGTTTTCAAGAAATCGTCCTTGACTTGCGTACCGGCTAAAGTTCGCATCTCACTCAAGAGTTGAGTTGGCTTCTTATCACCTAATTCTAATTCTGTTAATAATTTCGTCACTTTCCTATTCTCTGACTCTTCAAATTCCTGAATTAGTCGTGCTTTAAGCTCTGTGAACGGAGTGGTAGATAGTGGTCGAGATAAAATGTCGGAAATTAGTTCTAAAATATCCGCTTCTAATGACGCAACAACATGATTAAATTTCGTGGTTTCGTTAGTGATACATAGTAAACTGTGTTTCAACTTGAAGAAACAATACCTTTATGTTTTTCTTCCAGATGGGTGGAATCTTCACTGAAATGCGAGCAATACCCGCATCGTTCCATACTGTTGCTGGCGGTGGATTTGTTTCGTTGCTGGCATCGGTCATTCTCACACTTGACTAACCACAAAATGTGTTCCGCGCCGTATTTTAATATCACGTCGGGGTCACCAATGTAGTTATTGATGATGATTATGTACTTTAATAATAGAACAGGGATGGTGTATTAATGTGTTTAATTAACACTCCAACTATCGTGGGGACGAAAGTAAAAACATGAATAATAATCAGAGAGAATAAAGATAATACAAGAAGCACATAACATCAATATATAAAGGTCTTCGAAACCCTAACAAAGTTCAAGGAGTTTATATCACATATATGAGTTTATACACATATATTGATACTAGAGGCCGTCACAGTACTATACGCAGTAACATCTTATTGGCCATCAGACCACCAATAAGGGTTGATCTCGGGCCAGGCAACAGTGATTATCCTGCCTCATTGCCATTTTTATTATTATTATTATTATTTATAATATTATTTTTATTATTATTACTATTATTATGCATGATTTTGTTCATGTGTCTGCCTATCTGTTGGCATGTTTTTCCTTTTCTTCTTGTGAGCTGGTTTAGGTCAGACTTGTTACGTTTTCTCCACGTTAATGGATCGTATACATAATATGTAGATCTGGAGAAATAATAAATAATCAATCAATCATTCAGTCACTATTTTGTCAAGTTCGTTAGCACTCGTTTTTGCCTGTGCTCTCCCATAATCTACTCTATCAAATGCCTTATATACGTCAATCGCGATACAGCCCAATTGACCTCCTGAATCCAGAAAATTTGCTATAACTTGCTGGAATCCTACAAGATGAGCTTCAGTAAAATAACCTTTCCTATACACAAACTGCCTTCTATCAATCCAGTTATTAATTTCGCATAGATGTTTAATATAATCAGAGAGAATGCTGTCCCAAAGCTTCCATGCAATGCACGTCAAACTGACTGGCCTGTAATTTTCAGCTTTATGTCTATCACCCTTTCCTTTATACACAGGGGCTACTATAGCAACTCTCCATTCATTTGGTATGGCACCTTTAAGCAAACGATGATCAAATCAGTACTTCAGATATAGTACTATATCCCAACCTATTGTCTTTGGTATATCCTCGAAACCTTATCAATTCCGGCTGCTTGTCTAGCTTTCAACTTTTGTATCTTACTGAAAATGTCATTGCTGTCATAGGTAATTTTAATACCTCGTTAGTATTAGTCACCTCCTCTATCTGGACATCATCCTTGTAACCAACAATCTTTACATACTGCTGACTGAATACTTCTGCCTTTTGAAGATTCTCGCATACACACTCCCCTTGTTCAATAATTATTCCTGGAATGTCACTCTTGGAACCTGTTTCTGCCTTAAAGTACCTACACATACTATTCCATTTTTCACTAAAATTAGTGTGGCCACAAATTATGTTTGCCATCATGTTATCCTTAGCCGATTTCTTTGCTAGATTCAATTTCCTAGTAGTTTCTTCAATTTCTCCTTACTTCCACAGCCATTTCTAACTATATTCCTTTCCAACCTGCACATCCTTCTTAGTCTCTTTATTCCCTGTTATAATATAGTGGATCTTTATCATTCCTTACCACCTTTAATGGTACAAACCTATTTTCACATTCCTCAACAATTGCTTTAAACCCATCCCAGAGTCTGTTTACATTTTTATTTACCGTTTTCCACCGATCATAGTTACTTATAAAAAACTCCCTCATGCCTGTTTTATCAGCCATATGGTACTGCCTAATAGTCCTACTTTTAAGACCTACCTTTCTTTCACATTTATTTTTAATTACCACAAAAGCAGCTTCGTGATCACTAATACCATCTATTACTTCGGTTTCTCTATAGAACTCATCTGGTTTTACCAGCACCACATCCAGGATATTCTTCCCTCTAGTTGGTTCCATCACTTTCTGAATCAAGTGCCCTTCCCATATTAACTTATTTGCCATTTGTTGATCATGCTTCATGTCGTTCGCATTACCTTCCCAATTGACATTTGGTAAATTGAGATCATATGCTACGATCACGTTCCTTTCCTTACCGTTTCTCACATAGCTGATTACCTTATCAAATATTTCTGAATCAGCATCTGCGCCACCCTTTCCTGGTCTATACACTCCAAACACACCAAGTTGTCTATTATCTTTAGAAATGAGCCTTACCCCTGGTCATCATTAACATTTTCGTAGCTTATTTATTTATTTATTTATTTATTTATTTATTTATTTATTTATTAATGTCTTTCTGTACATGGCGGGGCTCAGGCTATGGAGCCTGCTATTATGCCAAACCATATAATTGCACACCTGTGTAAACAGAACATTATAACTACTTAAAATTACAAATAAGTTTAATATAATTTAAAATTAACATGAAATGTTATTTCACTGAAAATATAAAGTATCATAATTTGTTTTTAACATTTTAAATTGAATTTAAAGTATTTACTATTATTAAAACTATACCTCGAAAATTGTCAATGTTACTAATCTTATATTTACATTAAAGTATGAAGGCTTTCACGGCCGGTGTCAATATAATAAAATTCTTCCGGGCTGTTATGCCGTGGTCCACTCCTCTCGCTTCTCCCAGACGTTTCGACTACTGCTGCGGTAGTCATCTTCTGTGGCGTCGTGTAGATACGCTCTCCTGTGTCCCGCTGGCGACTGCAAAAGTTTTTTTTCTAGTGAGATCAAGTATATGGGAGCCCCAGGGCGAAAAAATATGCCCTCTTACTCATCTGTTTCCGTGGTTACCTGATGAGTCAGAAAACGTCGCGAGTTACCTACACTGGCGGGGGAAAATCACTCTTTCCCACCGGAGAAGGTGGGGCAGAATTGAAACCCCCTCATCGCTGGGCCATAACATGATGTCAACTAGGAAGTGGGTCAGTCTTATTGAAACAGAATTTTGTACCTTTTAGTGATTACCTGAACAACGTTGTCAAAAATTAGGAAAAGGCCGAAACTATAATTTGGTATACAGGAGCCAAGGGCCGCGGTGGCGGTAACGTGTTGTTGGCTTCTTGGTCCTGATGACCCGTTTGAGCAAGAGAAGACCCTCATCATTCGATTGAGTCAGGGTGATCCGAGATCTTGTCATCCTAACCTGTTTGAAAATCTGCTGCTGGACAGTGGGGATTTGGAGATTCTGACGAATCCTCAAATTTGATGTGTACCATGGTGAACCGGTCATGCGCCGCAGTACCTTTTCTGGAACACCTGGAGTCGCCGAATGTGCGTCTTGGCCATGTAGCACCAGGCCTCACAGCCATATAGGAAGATAGGTTGAACGCACGCAAGGTACAAGGACCTCTTGATGCGATCACCGAGATGCCGATTCAGCAGCAGAGGGCGCAATGCTACTGTTCTGGCGTTGGCTCGCTGTAATGCCTGGTCCACATTCCATCTCCAGGTTAGTGCCTTGTCCAGGATCATACCAAGGTACTTGACACGGCTCAACCATGGCAGCTCGGTGCGCCGGATTTTAAGATGACAAAACCTCGGTCGCCGCTTCGAAAAGAGGATCGCCTGGGTTTTGTCCGGGTTAATTTTGACCTTGTTCTTGGTACACCAGGATAAAAATTGATTAATCCAGGCTTGCATTTTCGCTGTGGCACCACAATATCTTCGCTGAGCGGTATAAATTGCAATGTCATCAGCGTATTGCTGAATTTCCACTCCCGCTGCCAATAAGCGCCGAGGAGTGGAGTTCTCACCATCGCAGGTGACAAAAAACTGTCGATCCCGAAGATAAGACTGAAGAATTTTGATTAGGTAGAGAGGGACTTTGTATAATTCCCCCAGTTTCACAATTAGATTATCGTACCAGACGGTATCAAAAGCTTTATCGACATCGAAAAAGACCGCTGGCACGCTACGCCGTAATGTGAACGATCTCGTAGCATATTGGACCAGGCGAAGTACCGCCAATGGAGCTGAGCGTTTGGCCCGGAAACCAAACTGCTCCGGTCTCAATATCCTACTGGTTACAAGGTAAGAATTGAGGCGTTTGAGAATAAGTCTCTCGAAAATTTTGGACAAGTGGGAGAGAAGGCTGATAGGGCGGTAATTCTGTGGAAAGAGTCTGTCTTTCCCTGGCTTGGGAATCAGGCAGACCTTTGCCGTCTTCCAGGCCGTTGGGTAGTAACCCAGGGAAAGGCAGGCCGTGAAGAGGGCAGCTAGAAATACCACAGCCCTGTATGGGAGGGACTTGATTTCTTTAACAGTGACCCCATCAGCCCCGGGAGACTTATTCTCACTAAGTCCTTTGATACACCTGCGGACCTCCGCAGGTGTGATGTCAGTCACAGTGTCTCGTGGCGTCCTACTTTGCCTGAGAGCTGAAGCTTTTCGTTCAATCTGTCGGTCGGTACGGTCGTCATCGTGGCGGGTGTAGTGTACTACACACTGACTCTCAATGGAGTCAGCGAAAGCTTCAGCTTTCTCCAGAGGGGAGAAAACGAGACCCCGGCGGCCGTGAAGTGCTCGACGGGGTTCTCGTGTTCGAGTCAGACTACGAGTAACCCTCCAAAACTCACGGTCTGAGTCGTTTTCGGTGAGAGTGCGACAGAGGTCCTCCCATTTTTCAATCTTGTGTTCCAGCAACCTTTGGCGGACGACACGGGCAAGTTCCTGGTATTCTGCCTTGTCATCTGGGTCGCGATAGAGTTGCCATCTCTTCCGATGGAGATTTTTGATCTTGATCAAATCCTTGAGGAGATCGGGAAGGCCCTCCTCAACGTGTGGACCGCGGGCCGAACGAGAATTTCGGGCAACGGCCTGGATGTGTTTCCGTGCATTGAGAATCTTACCAGTAAGATGCTCAACTGCCCGGTCAACATCATCCCGGGTGCGGATTTCGAAAGGTTTAAAATTTCGATCCACATGTTTCCTGAACTTGTGGTAGTCCAAGTTGATGTGAGGGATCGAACGAGTTGGCCCCTCCAAGCGCTCCCAGACAAGATTGAAAACAATGGGATTGTGGTCAGAATTCAATTCATGGGGAACAACGAAATCAATTGTTCTGTTGTAATATTATGATACGGTCACATCAATGACGTCAGGTAACCCATTAGCCGGGTATATTGTGGGCTCCGTGGGAGCACACACCTTGACGTCACTGTCTCTCATGTAAGCACTTAAGATTCTCCCCCGAGGATTGGCTACCCTAGAGTTCCAGTCGGGATGCTTGCAATTGAGGTCACCAGCCACTATGGTGGGTACGTGGCCAGGGTTCTCCAAAAGAGCATTTAGTTCCACCAGATTAAAGGGTGCATTAGGTGACAGGTATGCTGTAAATAAGCGATAATGATAGTCCCGATGTCGGATTTCAATCCCGAGGGATTCCAGTACGGAGTGGGGGAGGGGGTCGAGGCCGTGATGGGTAAGACTAGACTTAACCAGCACAGCAACACCCCCGCCCTTCATCCCGACTCTGTCTTTCCGGTAGACTACCATATTTTTAATTTTGAAAGGCATATGCTCTTTTAGAAACGTCTCACCCAGTAGCATGATGTCGAGGTTATGGTCAGAGATAAAAGCCTCAAGCTCATACCTCTCACCGACAACACTTTGACAATTCCAAGCACCAACCCTTAAGTCCATAGTCCGTGGCGTCAGTCGCGTCGTCTAAGGGGCTGAGAAATACCGCATAGCGGCATCAATCAGCACCAGGATTTTGTCAATAGTGCCAGTGCACGAGCTCAATTTCGTCATGGTATCCTTGAGTATAGGGATGAGTCTGGAAAAATCAATCTGCCGAAGCAGACCGATGATGTCAGCTAAACCGCCGAGGTCGGGGAAGGAGTTTCCAGTACTACTAGGGGTGAGAGTGGGAGATGGTGAGGGGGCAGCAGCGCCACCGAAGAGGCTCGCGAACGAAACCCCCTCGGTCACAGGTTTCGAGGGTGGCAGTGCACTCTTCTTCTGGGCTTTCAGTTGCACTACAGTTTTCTGTTTAGTTACAGCCTCCCGAAAGAGTTTGCACCCTCGCCACGAAGCTGGATGTTCCCCCTGACAATTAACGCACTTGGCGGAAGCCTCCGGTGTGAGCGGGCAGGCCGCAGACAAGTGGTTATCTCCGCACTTAACGCATCTTAAAGGCATTTTACAGTAATTGGCAGTGTGCCCCAGTCTCTGGCATTTGAAACATTGGGAAGGTCCTTCCCTGCCTCGGTAAGCCTCAATTTTTACCTTGGCACCACACAAGTAGTGAACAGAGTAAATGGTTTTTGAAAATTCCTCATTTGGAAGCGTGACACTGATTACGCTAAGGGGGATAACCTTTTGGGTGGTGGCATCCCTCCTGGTGTATTGATAAATATCCTTGGGTTGATAGCCAAGCGCAATCAGCTCTTCCCTGACCCAATCGATATCAACTGTTGACACGATATTCCGGATGATAACCTTCAACAGCCGCTTGGAGGGCAGCTGGTGAGTGTAGAAGTGAGCATTTGTGGAGTCGAAATATTTTGTCAACAGTTGGTAGTCCTGCTCGTTGTCGACATGATATTTGAGGGCCTCCCTTGTGTTGATGACCCTAAGGTCACCAGTGCACCGCTGTTGCAAATACCTGAAATGCTGCTGATAGTTGGTCTTATCAAAGACAACTACCGGCGGTAGCGACTTTTTCTTGGGTGGGGGGGCCGTGGTGTCCATATGCTCGACCTCTCCACCAGGAGCGGTTGTCGTGGCAGTCCCATTCCCGTCACACACAGACGGTGGTGGCGCCGAACGGGAGGCGCTGGTCGAGGGGGCGGCCTCGGTCGCCGTCCGGGGAGTAGGCGACTGGGCAGGCACTAGTGCCTCTGGACCGTTGCTACCACTGGTGGGTAGGGCCGAAAGAGGGGCGTATGAATTCAAATCCTTATTGTAAACTAATGTTTGGCCGTTAGCAGTTCTTTTCTTGAGGACATAGCGGGGTCTAGACTTGCCCTTCACCATCCGAGCCGTTTTCCACTGACTATCTTCAGCAGCTTTAGCAGCGGCAAAAGAAGCCAATAATCTAGCCTGGTCGTCTAAAGTAGTGCCTTCCGGCAGGAGATTAATCGTAGAGGTGCTGGTGGTTGAACCAGCAACCTCCGTCAACTTTACCAAACCAGTGTCCGAGTCCGTAGCAGGGGTCGTCATCGAAGCCGGGGCCCGTTTCCTCTTGGTGTCCCCGCCGCCAGGCGGGGGACCAGCCGTGTCCATCGTTGGGTCGCTCGGTCGTACCAGAGAGCCAATAGCAGCGCGGGGTGACTAGCAGCAGGCAACCCGCAACACACCGATCTCGCCCGTCAGTACAGCTATCACTTTGCGCACTCACCAAGCACACTCGTACAGTAGATCCGCTCAGTTCAGAAGTCAGATCTCGAATAAAAGTTGTTTGGGAAGCAGCTGTATTTATATGTAAGTGTGTGGCCTCCAATTGGTTCGCGCTGTGCAAACCGACATCTGATTGACTATCTGAAAGCACGACCTCCGATTGGGTCGCGCCGAGCAGCTTGACGTTTGGTTGGCTATCTAAGCACGCGACCTCTGATTCATTCATTTACATCAGCGATTCGAGAACTGACTCTGTTAGCAGACGGACGTGCAGCTTATTGCTAAAACCCGGACTGTGTGTTGAGTGTGTGTGCGAGTGTGTGGTTGGAGATTGGAGATTGGAGTTGGACTTGGAGATTGGAGACTGGAGATTGCTGACCCTGCTTCCCACTGGTTTTTGACTTGGTTCTGTGATGTCCGAGCCCCCACCTGGTGGTGGGGTCCCGACCCCCCGGCCAGCCAATCAGATGACAACCCCTGCTACGGCAAATGACAACGATTGGGTAAAGTTGGCGGAGGCTGCTGGCTCACAACCCAGCTCCTCCATGATAAACTTACTCCCTGACGCGAAAACTATTGAAGAACAGGCCAAAATTCTTGCTTCTTTGCATAAACGTACCGACTCCCAGGCTTCCTGGTCAGTCGCACGTAAAGTCAAAGGTAAATCCAAACCTCGCTTTGTTTTAAAGAAAGTCTCGGCTACGTCCCCCAGCAAAATTTATAACAAACGTACCAACCAATTTGAACCTCTTTCGGCATTGCCCACCAGTGGCAGCACTGGGCCAGAGGCACTAGTGCCTGCACAGTCTCAGACACCACAGACAGAGACTGCTGCCGCCCCCTCTACGAGTGCCTCCTGTTCGGCGCCACCACGGTCTGTGAGTGACGGGAATGGGACTGCCAATGCCACAGCTCCTGGTGGGGAGGTCGAGGACATGGAAGTCGTTCAAACCACCCCTAAGAAAAAGTCGCTGCCGCCGATAGTGGTTCATGACAAAACCAACTATCAGCAGCATTATCAATACCTTAAGAAACGATGCACTGGCGATATTAGGGTAGTCAACATTAGGGATGCTCTTAAGTATCACGTTGACTGTGAAGAAGACCACCGGCTGTTGACTCAATATTTCGAGAACTCCCATGCTAACTTCTACACCTATCAGCTGCCTAGTCAGAGGTTGCTGAAGGTGATTATTCGAAATATCGTTTCAACAGTCGATGTTGATTGGGTTAAGGAAGAGCTGCTTGCCCTCGGGTATAACCCCAAGGACATTTACCAGTATACCAAACGGGATGCCACCACCAAAAGGTTATCCCTATGAGTGTTTTTAGTGTCACTCTACCTAATGATGAGTTTAGTAAGACCATCTACTCGGTTCGCTCCTTTTGTGGTGCACGGGTTACGATCGAGGCTTACCGGGGCCGCGAGGGGCCTTCCCAGTGTTACCGATGTCAGCGGCTGGGCCACACCGCTAACTATTGCAAGATGTCCATTAGGTGCGTCAAGTGTGGAGAGAACCACTTGGCGGCTGCCTGCCCGCTCAAACTGGAGGCACCCGCCAAGTGTGTTAATTGCCAAGGGCAACACCCAGCTTCGTGGCGAGGGTGCAAACTTTTTCGAGAGGCCATTGCTCAGAAGCAAACCGCACAGCAACTCAAAGCCCAGAAAAAGAGTGCTCTGCCACCCTCGCGACCTGTCACTGAGGGGATCTCGTTCGCGAGCCTCTTCGGTGGCGCTGCTGCCCCTTCGCCATCTCCCGCTGCCACCACTTCAAGTAGCACTGGGACCTCCCTTCCCGACCTGTCAGGTCTAGGTGACATCATCGGTCTGCTTCGGCAGATTGATTTTTCCAGACTCATCCCTATACTTAAGGATACCTTGACAAAATTGAGCTCGTGCACTAGCACTTTTGACAAAATCCTGGTGCTGATTGATGCCGCTATGCGGTATTTCTCAACCCCTTAGACGACGCGCCAGACGCCACGGACTATGGACTTAAAGGTTGGTGCTTGGAATTGTCAAAGTGTTGTCGGTGAGATGTACGAGCTTGATGCTTTTATCTCTGACCATAACATAGACATCATGTTGCTGGGTGAGACGTTTCTGAAAGAGCATATGCCCTTTAGAATCAAAAATATGGTAGTCTACCGGAAAGACAGAGCCGGGATGAAGGGTGGTGGCGTGGCCGTGCTGGTTAGGTCTAGCCTTACCCATCACGTGCTCGACCCCCTCCCCCACTCCGTGCTGGAATCCCTCGGGATTGAAATCCGACATCGGGACTATCATTACAGAATTTTTTCGGCTTATTTACCACCTGATGCTCCTCTAAATCTCGTAGAACTATGCATGTTATAGCGCGGAATTTAAAATCCAACAGCAGAACGTTGCTAACCTCACTCTTGCCATCTTGATGGGCTTAAACCTTACTGTTGCTACCTTGGTTATACGCTTTTGTGTTAGTTTACTGTTAATCGCTAAGCTGTTCGCATCATCGAAGTTGAGAGTAACAAATGTCGAGTAGATTTAAAGAAGAATCTGTTAGCAGAAGATAAAAGTCCGTCATGGAAAAACCTATTTCTAGGTATATTTGCGAAGAGTGTGGAAAAGCATTTTCCCGAAGCTATCACAGGAGACGTCATGAGATATCATGTAGGACGATTTTTCAATGCAAACATTGTAGAAGAGAGTTCAAGAACGCATACAACGCTCAACGTCATGAAGCCGCGTGTAATGTAGCTTCATCGGGAACAAAATACAAAGAGCTCGACCATATTCCAGCGAACACTGATTTATGTTTAAAAAGTACACCTCTGCGAGAGATTTTTAATTCTCCCTTGTTGTCTAGGCCTGCTGTAAGTTCTGTTACTGAGCACAAACTTCAAGATAAAGAGAGGCAAGATCATGATTATGATAATAAGGATAATGATGTTGATCAAAACAGTAGTAAAGGGAAAGTAGAAGAAGAAGAAAATTCATTGCTATTACAGCTTGATGATTTTACTTCATTTCCTAAGCCTACTACACGTTCTGTCGAAGTGCAAACATCTCAAGAAGAGATGCAAGGTAAAGAAGAAGGAAATTTCAACGCTTCATCGCTATCGAAACAAGTTATGTTTGTACCTAGAAACGCTACTGCTGAAGCACGTATTATATCAAAACAAGTCCCTGCACATCAACTGTCTGCATATAGACTCAAAGTTCACAACAAGCCTCTGTTACCCTATGTAGATATAAGCTACTGTAAAGACCCCAACGTACTGGTAAAACGTTTACAACTGCTAAGAGCCTATCATGATGCTGGTTACACACAGTACAAAGAAGATATTTTTGAAATAGAGCATGAATTACGTCGTGTTGGTATTATTAAGTAAGCGCTTACCCTCACCTAAGTCATCCATCTGTAGTATATAGTCGATCGAGTAGCTATATTCGTATAGATTATTTCCCAACATTCTCCCTTCCTTAGGGTGTTAACTCCGCCTCTAGTTGTAGAGCCGGTCTCAAGCCCGGAAAAAGAGAGGAGAGGCACCCTAGCCCTTTAGCCCTTTAGCCCATTAGCCCTTTAGCCCTTTATCCCATTAGCCCTTTTTCCCTTTTGCCCATTAGCCCTTTAGCCTATTAGCCCTACAAGGAATGTGCGGTAATCTAATCTTCTTAGAACAAAGGTATCCCCTGACATGTTGTATCGAGTACAGTGTTCTGTTCTACTTATTTAGTGTTCTAAACACTTCAATCAATGTTCCGATCACATGATAAAGTTAACAGCATAGAGTGCAGTGTTCGATTCTAGTCTTGTTATGTTTCTTTAGTGATTTGCAAGTCTAAACATGCATAATGACGTCATCACTGCAGCACGTGCTTACTCTAGCTATCCCGATGCAGGTTTATGCCTGGACATAAGAGGAGGCCTTAACAGCTTATGTATAGCCGCTATTGTTTAAAGATAGCTGCTGTTAAGAAAAAGCACGTAGAATTTTTCAAATTACATTTCAAAGGTATGAGGTTTAGTGCTGTAAAGATACCTGCACGATGCAAAGCTAGCTTTCTTCATCAGAGCAGCCACCATCTTGTGTGAGCACCTCTAGACCGTATCATAAGGAGCTGTGTATAGTCACCGTCTTGTCACTGCTACCTTGGGCAAGCACCCCTAGGGCGTCTCATAAGAGCAGCAGCCATCTTGTGCAAGCGCTCTTAAGCTGCCTCATAAGAAGCTATGTATAGCCCCCATCTTGTAGAATTAGATAGCTGCCAATGCCAAAGGGCCTAAGTAGGGATTGAACCGTCGATCTCATCATTAGACTATGTTTTTTTCTTGTTCCTGATACTGCAAACCTAGGTATCAGGTTTTGCTCTACGATGCACCGTTTTCGAGATATTTGACATTTTGCATTTAAGCCCCAAATTTAATGAATCGAACCTGCACAGCACGTTATACTCTCTACCATAGCTAAACCTGATCATGTTACGAATACTTGCTTCAATACAAGCTAAAACAGAGCGAATGCCAAAGGGCCTAAGTAGGAACCGAACCGTTGATCTCATCATTAGACTATGTTTTACTTGTTCCTCATACTGCGAACCGAGGTATTGGGTAGAAAAATTTTGTCCGTTTTGCTCTACGATGCACCGTTTTCGAGATATTTAACATTATGCATTTAAGCCCCAAATTTAATGAATCGAACTAGCACAACACGTTAGCCTCTAAGTTAAGAGCAGCAGCCATCTTGCGCAAGCACCCTTAAGGCGTCTCATAAGGAGACGTGTATAGCCGCCATCTTGCGCAAGCATCCTTAGGGCGTCTCTAGCCATCTTGTGCAAGGACCCTTAAGCCGTCCCATAAGAGCAGTCGCTATCTTGAGCAAGCATCACTAGGGCGTCTCATAAGGAGCCCTGTATAACCGCCATCTTGCGCAAGCATCCCAAGGGCGTCTCATAAGAACCTGTGTATAGCAGCCATCTTGCGTAAGCACCCTTAAGGAGTCATGTATAGCCGCCATCTTATGCAATTAGCGTCGAGAGAGGACTGCTGTACAATTTTTCTTTTTAAATTATCCACCACCACATTTCAAAGGTATCTAGCTAAAGATGGCAGCACTGCGTATGACACGTGACGAATTTACATCTACTACGATAAAGAGGGCAGCACGGTGCTCTCTGGATTAAAGATGGCGGATGACAGCTGCACGTGGCTTTGTTTCCCAACAAGAGCACGTGGAATTTGCCGCCACCACATAGAGGGCAGCACTATGCTCTGTTGATTAAAGATGGCGGATGGTAGCTGTCAAAAAAGCACGTGAGTTTGTTTCCAAACAAGAGCACGTGAAATTTTTAATTTGCCGCCACCACATTTCAAAGGTATCTAGCTAAAGATGGCAGCACGGTGCTCAAAGATGGCGGATGATACCTAACAGAACTTTTCAAATTGCCCGCTACTACGTGCTTAAGGTAGTAGCCATAAAGAGGGCAGCACGGTGTTTAAAGATGGCGGATGACAGCTGACGAAATTGCCCGCAGCACGGTGCTCTGTTGATTAAAGATGGCGGATGACAGCTGCACATGGCTTTGTTTCCAAACAAGAGCACGTGGAATTTGCCGCCACCACATAGAGGGCAGCACTATGCTCTGTTGATTAAAGATGGCGGATGGTAGCTGTCAAAAAAGCATGTGAGTTTGTTTCCAAACAAGAGCACGTGAAATTTTTCAATTTGCCGCCACCACATTTCAAAGGTATCTAGCTAAAGATGGCAGCACAGTGCTCTCTTGATTAAAGATGGCTGCTGTCATGTGGAATTGCCTGCCACCACAGGTATCTAGCTAAAGAGGGCAGCATGGTGCACAAAGATGGCTGCTGTCAAAAAGCGCTAGTTAGGTTAAGTTGGTAGCACTAAGGTTTAGACCCGTCAAGATGACAGCACTGCCGATGACAGGTGACGCGAGAGGGCAGCACAGTGCTCAAAGACGGCGGATGACAGCTGTCAAAAAGCACGTGGCTGTCAAAAAACACGTGGCTTTGTTTACCTCACGCTAGTTAGGTTAAGTTGGTACCACTGAGGTTTAGGCCCGTCAAGATGGCAGTACTGAGGTTAGCGATGCGTTGTTGTCTGTCAAAATGCACGTGGCTTTGTTTACAAATTCAAATCTCGCGCCAAAATTCAAATTTCCCGCGGGAGGAGGAGGCGGGCGGAGGCGGAGGCGCCCGAACTGTCCCATTATACTACTAACAAAATAGGATATTTAAATGCGTGATTAACGATGAGAGAGTGACATGCGTCAAGTTGAGGTGAATTATTATGTTTTTATAATATTAGGATGAGACATGAGATGTGTTATATGAAATAAATGAGTTATATATGAGGAATGGTAGAATGATACGAGGAATAATGATGGTGATGATTATTATTATGTCACAGATGAAGAGATATATAATTTCTAGCAATGGAATTAGGTTAATTTACGCTATTCGTGATAAATAATAATTACAATAGGTTCTCAAACATATGTTAATTCTTCAGGGAGCTTTGTATAGTAACACATACGATCCATATAACATGCCTGACTTAACAACTACTTATTAGATCATCGAAAATGATTCCTTATACGGATGATACCATGAATGTAACCTATTTCTATACACATTTCCTAACCACAGATATTCTTACTCTGATAAGACAAGTTTAGAAGCTTATTTATTTACATTATATGATTTCACTGGTAACATTATTCATAATTGAAGGTTGATGGTGACAGAGTCTTCTTACAAACCAGATTACTTAATATACCGGTAAATGAAATGTTAGAGGGCATTCGACCAGTGCAGGCTTTTGTAAAAAAATGTGTGTGAATTAATTAATTGATTTCATTTTAGTTCAATTACATTATATACCTGTTAGATGTGAGTGATAGCTGAATATTACGGCACATATAATTACTGAACTGGCACTTAAGAATATATTTAATGAGCAACTCAACTAATAACAGTAATGACATTTCAGTTATTTTATTTTAAATAGAAGAATGACCTAGAGAGTTATCTTTTCTTCAATGCTAATGAAATACCGCATTGAGAACTCGGAAAAGTTATAGAAGACATGTGAAATGTTTGTGATTTTTGAGAAGAAAGTTTTCTTTGACAAATAATATCCCTGATGACTGAATGTGTTAGCTACTGGCAAATGGGTTTGTCATATTGCGAACTGAGTAAGGAATAATTAAATCAAGTGAGAGTTTATAGGACCAGATTATGTGATGGTGAGAGAAGGTTATAAAAGCGTGTTCTGATTTTATCTGTATTTAGAGCAATGTAAATAGTTTGCGTCAGACATTTTCAATTTGCTCCCAATCAAGATTATGAATATTTGATTATGTTTCTCCTTGTTAATTAGTTGGAGTCCTCTAATTTTAAATACTTTAAAAGCAATTGATGAGATGCGGCATCAATTAATTATTTTTCATTTCTTTAATGATATTAAAAGCACTTAAACTACTTTTTGAAGATTTTCTTCATTTTAATAAATAGTATGGTATAAAATTAATGACTGTTTCAGGGACTTCTTAGGATAAGTACTGTATTTAGTTTTCAAATGAATATAGATTAATAATTATGCTATAATATTTTGAAACGAACCGGATTCGCGACAAGGAGACGTCCGTTGCGTAGATTTTGTTTATCCGATAGTTTACCACGGTGGTTTTTCCTTTCGTTTGGGAACCCATAGCCCGGAATGTCGTCCGCATTTTGGAAATTGATATTGTCTTCTAGCTAGTCTGGATCTTAAGCGAACCAATCTGGACACGGGAACGGCGCAATACTATACAAATATGTCACAGTAATGGAATAAATCCACTATTTTCTAAAAAGGTCCTATAGTACACTACAATATTTTAACTGAGTTCAGACGTATTCTAATTACACCCGCTTATTACTAAGCACAAACATAAAAGGAAATTACAATTAAGTTCGAAATTAGCAAGACTACTCAAAATAATAATATAAGCAATCTAATTTCTAATGAGTTACTATAATACACTACAATAATTTTAAAACTACCGTACGTTCAGACGTATCCTAATTACAATAGGTTATTACTAAGCACCAATAGAAATGAAAATTCCAATTGGGCCTAAAGTGAGAAATTCGCAGGTACTACCGGTACTCAAGGATTACCAACAAAGTAAACGTGTAGACAGGTTAATATTAGTACTACTTTATCCTACTATGTTGTAATAGAAATGAAACCTACCGTTTGCACAAAAATACACACGAATATAACAGACAAGGCACGATACTATCTAATGTACACTGCAATTCTCAATTAAAATGTGGTTATGTGAATATTGCAGATGGTTGATTACTACTATTTTCCCTACTCCGCGGGAAGGAGAATATGAGCGTCCTTAAATGCAGAAAAATATGAGGTTGTTTACAATAATTTCTCAAAAGTATTTCTGTCTAAACTACGCCAGGGACATGAATTGCAATTATTGGGATGTAGGAACGTGATTACTAGCTAACCGCTCATAAATATTGAAATATCGAGGGTGTGGAATATAAATTACGGATACTTTAACTGCCTACTCAGAACTACAAATGATAGGAATAGAAGAATCAGCTGATTTTTATTTTTATTTTCTTGATACACTACACCCTTTGTTCACGACTGTAGCCAACAAATTCAATATTTGAATACGAAGAGCGACAATAATCAACAATACAACGACTTTTAACAATTTCGCCAGTGAAATACTGTCTATTCTGTTGAAATCATTTCTTCAAACAAAATTTACGACAGTATCGCGTTACTTAAAGAAGTTATTACCTTCGTGATAGGTGAGATAGTCGAACTGCTATTTGGAATACCCTGTCAAATGTCTGCACTAATAGACTATAACCGCTGCCGAAGTTACAACTCTCTTTAATATCCCGTCTTTGTACCTAAGTGTTTTATCAACAAACCCACTTATATTTTAATAATAATATTAAAAGGAAAGGGATATTTATTCTTTCACGCAGTCCTAAATTACAGCTTGTATTGTAACCTAGTGAACGTCTACGGAACTACTCACTGTGAAAATTGTAAAGAAATTCCACTGATCGCAGATTACTACAAACAAACACTAAACACCAGTCTGCAGACGAATAAGGGTAGAAAATCACCAGGGCGAGGAAATTAGACAGAAGTACATGGACATGATTAGTGAGAAAATTTTCGAACAGTAGAGAACAAGTGGTTGGCAGTTACGAATACATTCTTCAAGCATAAGGCTATTCACCGCTACACATGGGAGGATAAGGGTACCAGATCCATAATAGGCTATATCTTAACCGACTTCGACGTCAGGAAATCTCTTAGGAATATACTGGTTTTTCGGAGATTTTTCTAAGATACAGACCACTATCTGGTATGTAGTGAACTAAGTATCTCTACGCATATGATACAGAAAGTGAAATCCGTCTGTGAACGAATAAGAACGAGGAAATTAGACAGAAGTACATGGATATAATTATTAGAAAGTTCCAAAGAGTGGAAAGTACGCAGGTCCAGGGTATAGAAAGAGAATGGGTGGCATACAGGGATGCTGTAGTAGAAACAGTAAGGGAATGTCTAGGAAGAACTGTGTTTAAAGACGGGTAAAAGCGAACATCTTGGTGGAATGATGAAGTGAGAGCAGCTTATAAACTTAAATTGAAGGCTTATCAGAAATGGCTCCAAGCAACGGCCGATGCAGGCAGGGAATTGTAGGTATATGAAAGAAACAGATCAAAACAAATAGTTGTTGAATCCAAAAGTAAGTCATGGGATGATTTTGGTAATAATCTGGAAAGGCTAGGTCAAGCAGAAGGGAAATCTTTCTGGACAGTAATAAAGAATCTTAAAAAGGGAGGGAAACTGGAAATGAACAGTGTTTTGAGTAATTCAGGTGAACTCATAATAGATCCCAGGGAATCACTAGACAAGTAGAGGGAATGCCTCGAAAATCTTCTCAACGTAAAAGGAAATCTTCCTGGTGGAGTCACGAACAACGGAGCTCATGGGGAGGAAGAAAACGATGTTTGTGAAATTACGCTTGAGGAAGTGGAAAGGATGCTAATTAATCTCCGCTTCCATAAAGCAGCAGGAATAGGTGAACTTAAACCTGAAATGGTGACGTATATCGGGAAGGCAGGGATGAAATGGCTTCATAGAGTAGTAAGATTAGTATGGAGCATTGGTAAGGTACGTTCGGATTGGACAAAAGCAGTAATTGCAGCTATCTATAAGCAAGGGAACAGGAAGGATTGCAACAATTATCGAAGTATCGCATTGATTAATATACCAGGCAAAGTATTCACTGGCATCTATGAAGGGAGGATGCGGTCAGTGGCTGAGAGGTAGTTGGATGAAAACCAGTGTGGTTTCAGACCACAGAGAGGCTGTCAGGATCAGATTTTCAGTATGCGCCAGGTAATTGAAAAAATGTTTCTAGAGGAGTAGACAGTTGTGTTTGTGTTTCGTAGATCTAGAGAAGGAATATGGCAGGGTGCCGAGGAAAAAGATGTTCGCCATTCTGGGTGACAATAGAATTAAGGGTAGATTATTAAAATCAATCAATTCGGCTGGAGTGAGAATTGATGGTAGAATGAGTTCTTGGTTTAGGGTACTACAGTGGTTAGATAAGGCTGTAATCTTTCACCTTTGCTGTTCGTAGTTCGCATTGATCATCTGCTGAAAGGTATAAAATTGCAGGGAGGGATTCAGTTAGGTGGAAATGTAGTAAGAAGTCTGGTCTATGCTGAAGACTTGGACTTAATGGCCAGATTGTGCCGAAAGCCTGCTGTCTGATATCTTGCAACTTGAAAATAGGCGCAATGGACATGGTATGAAAATTATCCTCTCGAAGATTAAATTTATGTCAGTAGGTATGAAGTTCAACAGAAATGAATGTCAGATTGGTGATACAAAGTTGGAACAGGTATAAAAGTTTAAGTATTTCTCCCACGATGGTAATATAGTAAGTGAAAACTGAATCAAGGTGAAGTAAAGCTAACATAATGAGCTCGCAGTTGCGATCAACATTGTTCTGTAAGAAGGAAGTCAGCTCGCGGATCAAACTATCTTTACATAGACCAACTTTGCTTTACGAGAGCGAAAGCTGGATGGACTCAGGATACCTTATTCATAAGTTAGAAGTAACAGACACGAAAGTAGCGAGAATTATTGTGGGTACAAACAGGTGGGAACAATGGCAAGCGGGTGCTCGGAACGAGGAGGTAAAGGCTAAGTTAGGAAAGAACTCGATGGATGAAACTGTACGCATAAACGGGCTTCGGTGGTGCGGTCGTGTGAGACGGATGGAGGAGGAAAGGTTACCTAGGGGAATAATGGACTCTGCTATGGAGGGTAAGAGGAGTAGAGGGAGACCAAGACGACGATGGTTAGACTCAGTTTTTGGGATTTAAGAGGTATAATGAAAGGTCCCATGTTGTAAAGATGTTGCACTTTAACCTTCCTGTTTTCTAAATGTACAGAGCTGGCAGCATGGTCTTACGGACCAAATGCCAAAATGTTAATTAAAAAAGAAAGAAACAAGAAGTACAGATCCAAATGAGGCCGCAGCACTAGTTGCAAATAGAGAATTGTTGTGACTAGAAAATCTTATCAATACCTTCAATCTTGTTTAAACTTAACGTAGTAGTATCAGAGAACGGAACTAAATTCACTCCATGTAAATAATCTACTGAGTGTTATATCGTGCCATAATTATGTGTGAACGGAACTATTTCCATACGTGGGCATTTAACTTTTCAACTAAAAGTAAAATTATTGCAGTGAATACTGTCATAGTGACAAAGCAATAGTAGGACGAAGTAAAATTCGATAAGCATTTGTGTCCTACTTCGTCGAACAGTGAACAGTGAAATGCAAAAGTAATTTTTTATTTTACAAACAATATTTAATGGCATGATGATAAACGTGGTTAAAATTCAGGTTGTGAGTTTCACAAATAGAAAAAGTTCTCTCAGTTTTATTTACTGCGTTGATGGGGTTAAAGTTCCTTTTGGGGATCACTGTAATTACCTAGGTGTTAATTTAAGGAAAGATCTTCTTCTTTGGGGTAATCACATATATGGGATTGTAAACAAGGGTACAGATCTCTCTGCACATGGTTATGAGGGTGTTTAGGGGTTGTAGTACGGATGAAAAGGAGAGAGCATACAAGTCTCTGTTAAGACCCCAAGCAGAGCATGGTTCCAGTGGATGGGTGCCTCACCAGGGTTACCTGATTCAAGAACTGGAAAAATTCGTAAGAGAAGCAGCTCGATTTGTTGTGGACGATTTCCGATAAAAGAATAGCGTTACAAAAATGTTGCAAAGTTTGGGCTGGGAAGAATTGAGAGAAAGAAGACGAGCTGCTCGACTAAGTGATATGTTCCGAGCTGTCAGTCGAGAGATAGCATGGAATTACATTAATATACGAATAAGTTTGAGTGGTGTCTTTAAAAGTACGAACTATCAAAATATGAAGATAAAGTTGGAATACAAGAGAACAAACTGGGGCAAATATTCATTTATAGGAAGGGGAGTTAGGGATTTGAATAACTTACCAAGGGAGGTGTTCAATAAATTTCCAGTTTCTTTGAAACATTTAAGAAAAGCTAGGAAAACAACAGGCAGGGAATGTGCCACCTGGGCGACTGCCCTAAATGCAGACCAGTAGTGATTTGATTACTTACTGTGAAATTGTACCAAGCGAAATTGATGTTCAAGAGTGTATGTTTCATTTCACCAATCTTCGACAGCAGATTGATCTCATTATTTTCGCATAAATGTGTGACAAGTTCAGTTGCCTTAAAGAAATGTTCGTGTTCATCTTATTGTCATTCAACGCGGTGCTTGCATATTTCTTTAATCCCTTTATGACAACGATAAAACCATACAAACTTCACTTCAAATTTTACCTCAAATAAGTCGAGTGTTCGTAATGTTACTGAGTGAGTGAACCCTGCAAGTATACGTCCCACAACGTCTGGTGCAGCCACCGGTGGGGTATTACTTGGCTCCATGGTACTGAGAGCTGTTCTCTGTTGTGCATGGAAGGAGCAGCTACACCAGAGAACAACTCACCTTTCCCAACATCAGCTGTTTGTTAAAAATTTGTTAAAAATGAAGCCATGTTTTCCAGTGTTGACTTAGTTAAATGTAGCAAAGGCTTTTCAGTCTGTTAAACACATAGCAAATATAATGTAAATTAAAACACTAAGAGCATATCATAAAACACACACTAACATACAAAGAATGACATGTTTCGTTCTACAAGAACATCCTCAGATTCTATCAAATCACTTAAAATAAGCTTATATATGTACAGTATTGTTTACGTAGCGTAAACTTGTCAAAGATAGAGAGAAAAGTGATAACATGAAACAGTAATGACAAAAAATAAATTATATACAATTATAATATAGTGAAAAACTTACGTATTTATCTAGACTGCATTCAACATCAGCTGTATGAACTTGTCTTTCTTGAATAAACAATAAGTACAAACTGAAAATTCGTTTAAAAGAGAACCCTCTCTCTGTGCACATTCCATTTTGATATGCCGCACACGCTCTTCAAGCTAGCCATGTACTGTCATACCTTCCTGGTGCATTAGAGAAATGCGGGCGGAGCCATATCTTCCAGATATCTTCCATTTATATCATCGATAAAAAAATGTTGCACCTTCCGAACGATCAAGGGTCTCTTCGTGTTCATTGGCGGTTACGAAAACTTCTGGCAGGTGGAATCACACCTGACCAACCAGGAAGAGAGGAAATAACACACTCCAAAGTTGTATTCATCCTTTCAAAACTTATATTATTTCTATGCAGTTGAGAGATTTGGCCACGCAGCAAGTGTAGCGACATTTGGGGACACGAAAACCAGTAGGAATTTTAGTTACAGATACTTACATGTCATGTGCACTCCAATCTCCGCAGACGACGCATTGTCTCAAACAAATTCAGGATATGGAAACAAAGAATTCTGCTCAACAAAACACCGTCCCGGATGGTATGGGACAGTTTCTGTGAGGTTGCTCTTTGGCGACATGTTGAGCCAAAGATTTCGCCCGAAATAACAGGTTTTCACTAGAAAAGTTGGATATTGCCGCCTACAAACTTCATAAGAGCACATAGCGGGCAAGTAACCATGGCTTTATGTAGCTATTCAGATGGATCAACATATTTAAAATAATACAAAACACAATGCATCTCACTTTCCCTACATCATCCTCACAAATACCAGATTGGGTTTATATACCAGGAACTACCCCCGAAATTCTAGTCTCAGAACTTATCAGAAAGAATAATTTTTAAACGTAATCCCACGCTTAGTCACCAAGAACTGCGTGAGAAGTAAACTTATCTGTAGATATCATTCATTGAAAGGATCTCAGTCATATCATCAACATTGGAACATCGGTAGAAAATGGGACATTGGATAGAGGAATATACAGATTGAACATGACGACCTTCTGGATACAACATTACACAAGTACGTGTTACACTAACTCATAGTGCTGACCTCAGTGGATACAACATTACACAAGTACGTGTTACACTAACTCATAGTGCTGACCTCAGTGGATACAACATTACACAAGTACGTGTTACACTAACTCATACTGCTGACCTCAGTGGATACAACATTACACAAGTACGTGTTACACTAACTCATAGTGCTGACCTCAGTGGATACAACATTACACAAGTACGTGTTACACTAACTCATAGTGTTGACCTCAGTGGATACAACATTACACAAGTACGTGTTACACTAACTCACAGTGTTGACCTCAGTGGATACAACATTACACAAGTACGTGTTGCACTAACTCATAGTGTTGACCTCAGTGGATACAACATTACACAAGTACGTGTTACACTAACTCATAGTGTTGACCTCAGTGGATACAACATTACACAAGTACGTGTTACACTAACTCATAGTGCTGACCTCAGTGGATACAACATTACACAAGTACGTGTTACACTAACTCATAGTGCTGACCTCAGTGGATACAACATTACACAAGTACGTGTTACACTAACTCATAGTGTTGACCTCAGTGGATACAACATTACACAAGTACGTGTTACACTAACTCATAGTGTTGACCTCAGTGGATACAACATTACACAAGTACGTGTTACACTAACTCATAGTGTTGACCTCAGTGGATACAACATTACACAAGTTCGTGTTACACTAACTCATAGTGTTGACCTCAGTGGGTACAACATACACAAGTACGTGCTACACTAACTCATAGTGTTGACCTCAGTGGATACAACATTACGCAAGTACGTGTTACACTAACTCATAGTGTTGACCTCAGTGGATACAACATTACACAAGTACGTGTTCCACTAACTCATAGTGTTGACCTCAGTGGATACAACATTACACAAGTACGTGTTACACTAACTCATAGTGTTGACCTCAGTGGATACAACATTACACAAGTACGTGTTCCACTAACTCATAGTGTTGACCTCAGTGGATACAACATTACACAAGTACGTGTTACACTAACTCATAGTGTTGACCTCAGTGGATACAACATTACACAAGTACGTGTTACACTAACTCATAGTGTTGACCTCAGTGGATACAACATTACACAAGTACGTGTTACACTAACTCATAGTGTTGACCTCAGTTGATACAACATGCACAAGTACGTGTTACACTAACTCATAGTGTTGACCTCAGTGGATACAACATTACACAAGTACGTGTTACACTAACTCATAGTGTTGACCTCAGTGGATACAACATTACACAAGTACGTGTTACACTAACTCATAGTGCTGACCTCAGTGGATACAACATTACACAAGTACGTGTTACACTAACTCATAGTGTTGACCTCAGTGGATACAACATTACACAAGTACGTGTTACACTAACTCATAGTGTTGACCTCAGTGGATACAACATGCACAAGTACGTGTTACACTAACTCATAGTGTTGACCTCAGTGGGTACAACATACACAAGTACGTGTTCTACAAACTCACAGTGTTGACCTCAGTGGGTACAACATACACAAGTACGTGTTCTACTAACTCATAGTGTTGACCTCAGTGGGTACAACATACACAAGTACGTGTTCTACTAACTCATAGTGTTGACCTCAGTGGGTACAACATTACACAAGTACGTGTTCTACAAACTCACAATGTTGACCTGAGTGGATACAGCAATAAACAGGTGCGTGTTATACTATCTAGCAGATCGGACCTCAGTGGATACAGCAATACGCAGATATTTGTTCTATTAACTCATAGATCGAACCTCAGTGGTTACAGCAATAAACAGGTGCGTATTATACTAACTCGCAGAGCGGAGCTCAGTTGATGCACCAATACACAGGTACGAATTCCACTATCTCATAAAGCGGACCTCATTAGTAGTATAAATGGACAGTTCGGCGGCTTCCTCCTTCTCAGGCCCTCTGCAGGGGCCTCCGCCTCCCGCGGGATTTTTGAATTTTGGCGCGGGATTTGAATTTGTAAAGAAAGCCACGTGGGTTTTGACAGCTGTCATCCGCCATGTTTAAACGACAACGCATCGCTTACCTCAGTGCTGCAATCTTGACGGGCCTAAACCTCAGTGCTGCCATCTTTATGGCACTAAACCTCACTAGCGCAAAATTTGAATTTCCACGTGCTTTTTTGCCATCTTGCATGGCTATCCTCAGTGCTGCCATAGTAAAGGCACAAAACCTCAACGACAACGCATCGCTAACCTCAGTGCTGCCCTCTTTATGGTACTAAACCATATCCTGGTGGCAGTGGGCAATTTAAAATCCACGTGATTTTTTGACAGCAGTCATCCGCCATCTTGCATCGTATACCTCAGTGCTGCACACTTTAGCTACTACCTTTGAACGGTGGTGGCGGCAATTAAAAAATTCCACGTGCACAGCAGTCATCTGTACTCAGCAGAGTATCATGCTGCCATCTTTAGCTACTAATTTTGAAATGTAGTAGCGGCAATTCGAAAAATTATATGTGCTTTTTGGACAAGTTGCCATCCTTGATCAACAGAGCACCGTGCTGCTTTCTTAACGGCACTAAACTATGTAGGCACGTGGTGGCGAGCTATTTCCACGTACTTTTTTTGACAGATTTCATCCGCCATTTTGCATCGCTAACCTTTGCGCTGCCATCTTTAGCTACTTACCTTTGAAGTGTGGTGGCGCAAATTTGAAAAACCCACATGCTTTTTGACAGCACCATCTTTAATAAACAGAGCACCGTGCTACCATCTTTAGCTACTACCCTTGAAATGTGGTGGAGGCAATTTCCACGTGACCGCTGTCATCCGCCATCTTGCATCGCTTACCTAAGTGCTGCTATCTTAATGGTACTGTGGGTTTTGTAAACTCCACATGCTTTTTGACAGCTGTCATCTTCCATCATGCATCGCAAACCTCAGTGCAGCCATCTTTAGCTACTACCTTTGAAATGTGGTGGCGGATAATTTGAAAATTTCTACGCGTTTTTTGACAGCTGTCATCCACCATCTTGCATCGCTTACCTCAGTGCTGCTACCTTTACGGTACTAAACCTTATCGTGGTGGTAGTGGGATATTTAAAATCTACATGATTTTTTGACAGCTGTCATCCGCCATATTTAATCAAGGTGCACCGTGCTGATATATATACGGCACTGCGGGAAATTTGAAAAATTCCGCCAGCTGTCATCCGACATTTAAAATCAACTAAGCATCTTGCTGCTATCTTTAGCTATATACATTTAACATGTGGTGGCGGCAATTTGAAATTTTATCCAGCTGCCATCTTTAATCAACAGTGCACCGTGCTGCTATCTTTAGCTACTACTATGAAATGTGGTGGCGGGTAATTTGAACAATTCCGTTAGCTATCATCATTAAACACTAAAACTTTAAGTCATTCGCGAACATAACCTCTCATCTACCATCTTGGAGGAGACTATCCTTAGTTTACAAGATAAACCTCCTGACGCTAATTAGCACTTAGAGGTTACTACATAAGATGGCGGCGGCTGTTATAGCCTTGTCTTCCTCCTCCTCGTCTGTCAAGGCTTAGCTTTATCGATTATGCATTTTTAAGGCGTGAGTGTGCAGCGATAACACCATTGTACACGTTTAGACTTGCGGATTACAAAAGAAACATAACAAGACTAAAATCGAACACTGTATTCGATGTTGCCAACTTCAACATGTGATTAGAATATTGATTGAAGTGTTAGGAATACTAAATAAGTGATCAAGACTAGATTCGAACACTGTACACCATACAACATGTGTTTAGAACATGTCAAGGAACACCTTTGTTCTAAGAAGATCAGATAGAAACACAACAAGACTAAAACCGATGTCGTTAACTTTAACATGTGATTAGAACATTAATTGGAGTGTTCAAAACACTAAATTAGTGATAAGACTAGAATCGAACACTGTACTCGAAACAACGTGTGTTTAGAACATGTCAGGGAATACCTTTGTTCTAAGATGATCAGATTGAAACATAACAAGACTAGAATCGAACCCTGTACTCGATGTCGTTAACTTCAACATGCAATTAGAACATTGTTTGATGTATTCAGAGCAAAAGTACAACTTCAATGATTTGCCTAGTGTAAAATTAAAAACCTATGGAAAGACACTGTGCACATATCGAGTAGCAAAGTCGCTCAGTAAACGATATAGCATAAGTACAACTTCAATGATTTGCCTAGTCTAACAATACGAAACCTACGGAAACACACTGTGCACATAACGCGTAGCTATCTCGCTCAGTAAACGATACAGCAAAGTACAACTCCATTGATTTCCCTAGTGCGAAAATAAGAAATTATAGAAACAAACTGTGTACATATCGCATAGCTAACTCGTTTCGTAAACGATTTAGCGAAAGTACAACTTCAATGATTTGCCTAGTGCGATAATCAAAAACTACAGAAGAGGCCATACTGCGTAGCTAACTCGCTCAGTGAACGATAATATGAATGTATCAAACATACAACTTCAAATGATTTGCCTTGTCTTGTGCGAAAATCAAAACACCATACTGCGTAGCTAACTCGCTCGGTTACACATACCGCACTGCTAAGACGATCAGTGATTGCAAATACACGGGTTATCGATAAAAACACTGATATATATGTCATGCGAAAATCGAAAAGCACACTGCGTAGCCAACTCGCTCGGTCACTCGCTTAGTAATTGCAAATACGGGTTATCGACTAGAATACTGATACCCGCATACACGTCACTCTTTTCCGAACGACTCGGACAAGAATGTTGCGAGATACTTACATGTTAAAAAATGGAGGATGAAAATTTGTAATAAATCATAAATGTTTTGTATGCATGTTGTCTCCTCCAAGTTGCAAGACAAAATGGACGCAGTACTGTGAGTTTCTGCTACAGCTTGCGAACGGAAGTGGCATGTTATCTCAGCAAAAATACGCATGACCTTGTTCCTGCATACACAAGTCAGACACTTACAGAAATAAAATGATGGATACCGCGATTCAAATCCTGGCAACTTATTACCTTTTGCCGTCAGGCAGGGCATCCGGCTAGATCCTTATGTTTCTTGTAATTACACGTTGTCAGGAAGACTGACGATCGCGCAGGAAAGGGCTAGGAGCAGCTAGCCACCCCCTAGCATTTGCTATCTTCAGGGCTGCTGACAGTAGTTGTTCGAACCCGCTATCCCGATATCTTATTCACAGACATGATAGAAGTAGCGAGAATGATTGCGGGTACAAGATGTTGATGGTGATTCATCTGTCGGATGGGGGCGTTAAGTCTTTTGCTGGCTTCTTCGACAGGAGTAGCCTATGTGCCGGCACCGGGTTTTACTACCACATCCGGTTATAAAACCCGCTAAAACAGATTTATCTTACTTCATATTGCGTATACTGCGATTTAAAATCCTAGTTTTGCGTCAGGAATTGCATCTGGTCGTAAAACAGCTTCTTGCGTTTTAAAATCACGGTCATTTTGTGTTAGGGAAGTTATCCGGTTGTAGAACAACATGCTTTAACTATTCTTATGCGGTAACGTATTCTCTTAGGCCTGAACTCTAAGTTAAACATAACAGGAGAAGTAAGCATGTGGATTAAATTTATTATTGAAAACACGCACATGCGGTGCGGTATACCATTACATTACATTTGCATTACATACATATTACTTTTCTTTGCTATTTCTGTCTATTCCTCCATTTTACAATAGGTATCTATCACAGAATTCCAAACACAATTCACACAAACATTCGTCATTTGGTTCGTGAAATAATTTGTTACAGCACACCTTGGGATGGAAACCATGGATCGCCAACCTCGTCGTCACGTGTCGCATATCATGATTTGCTTCCATCCAGGTCCTGTCTTACATAGCAGATGTTGCATAGAAGTCCTCCGGTATGTTGTTTCTCTTCTCATGCAGATCTTGTATAAGCTGTTTGAAGGTGGTACTAGCTGGAAGTATGAGCTCGCATCTCAGATCCTCTATTAGGAAGGTCTCCTTGGTAAACTCATACACTAGCCTCGATCTTGCATTCTGTGGGACTCCTAAAATTCTCTTCAGGTATCTAGCTTTTACTCGCTCCAATTCTTCCAGCAATATGTACGTGAGGTATTCTCCCACTAATTCTAGGCCATACCTCAGAACAGGTAGTATCTTTAACCTAAACAGGTCCATAGCTGTGCTAATCGATAGTTGTGTGATGTTTCTAATTTCATCCATAGCTCTAGTGGCCGCCACTGCTCTAGATCTTATATGTAAACTGAAACTCTTTCCCGTTGTTTGAATTGTGATACCTAGATATTTAAATTTGTTAGCCCTCTTGAGTAGTTTGCCATTGCATTTGATGTTCTCTGCTTCAGTGAGTCTTCCTCCTTTCCTAAATACTACCAATTCCGTCTTCTCTTCGTCTATATGGATGTCGTTTCTCTCTGCCCGCTCACATAGTGCGTTTAGCGATACTTGCAGTTTATCTATATCTGTCGCTGCGATGGCCATGTCATCAGTGTACACTTATGTGCTTGTTCCTGCCATTCCTTTGGTGACATCGTTCGTGAGAACATTAAACAGGATAGGGCTGAGTGGATCGCCTTGGAGGACACCGTTCGTCTGCGACAGCCAGTCAGATATGCCTATTCCATCATCTATCTGTATGTAGTTTTCTGCCAGTATGTTCGATATCAGGGTCGTTGTCCTCGTTCTTCCAGTTAGTTCCTCCAGTTTATCTATTAATACCTTTCTGTTGACCATATCGAAGGCTTTTGAGTAGTCAACAAGAACCACATATAGTTTTCCTTTTGGTCTTTCTATCGTCTGTTTAATTTGTTCGAATAGGTTTTCTACTGTCAGAGTCGTGGACTTTCCCTTTCTAAAACCGAACTCTTCCTCTGGTAGAAGGGGTTCTAGCTTCTCTGCAGCCTTTTGGCGAGGATTCCTGTTAGGAGTTTCAGTAATGTCGATTCCAACGCTATTGGTTTTCACCCCGTTTGGGTTCTCTGTGTCACCTGTTCCCTTGTATAATATCTTGATTGTTGACTTTCTCCATTCGTCTGGTATACTTCCTAATTCTAAACATTTATTTAGAAGGGAGGTCCATATCGGTAGGTATTCTTGTGCTGTCTGTTTTAAGTGTTCACTTCTTATTCCATCTACTCCTGGTACTCTGTTATTCCCCATTTTCTGTATCACTTTCGCAATTTCATCCATGGTGAAGATCTCATCAGCTTGTGGAGTCATAGGAATCTTAATCATGGGTCTTGTTTCTTTTGAGCAAATTACTATTCTTATATGATCTATACATGTTTATATAGGTATATTGGGCTGTATTTTCTGCCCTTTTGGCCTGACCTGCGTTTGTTGCATTCATAACCTCTTCGACATTTATTTCTTGAACATTATGTGGATTAAATCATATGTAGTCCGCTCTTTGCTAGTGCTTGTAAACGGAAGTAACTTAAGACACAAAATACAGCGATTTAATATCCTATCTTTTGCGTTAAGAATGGCATCCGACTGTAAAGCAGATTCTCGCGATGTAAAATCCCAGTCATTGCGTCAGGAAGGGCGTCTAGCCTTAAAGCAATTGTTCGTGATGTAAGATACTCGATACTGAGATTTAAAATCTAAGTCCTTGCGCCAAGAAGGACATCTAGCCGTAAAACAATTGTTCGTGATGTAAGACACAAGATACTGCAATTTAAAATCTTATTTCTTACACCAAAAAGAGCACACGTCTTTTAAACAGATTCTTGCGACATAAAATCCCGGTCCTTTGACGTTATGAAGGGGAACCGGGCATAAAATAATTGTTGATGATGGAAGACGCTAGACACTGCTATTTAAAATCTTAGTTCTTGCATCAAGAAGAGCATCCGGCTGTAAAACAGATTCTTGCGATTTAAAATCTTAGTCCTCGCGTCAAGAAGGGCATCTAGCCGTAAAAGAATTGTTCGTGATGTGAGACACTAGATACTGCAACTTAAAAGCTTATTTCTGGCGTCAAGAAGGGCATCCGTGTGTAAAACAGATTTTTGCGATTTAAAATCTTAGTTCTCGCGTCAGAAAGGGCATCGTGTTGTAAAACAAATTTTTGCGATTTAAAATCTTAGTTGTTACGTCAGGAAGGGCATCCGGCTGTAAAACGGTTTATTAAGGCTGGGAGCAGAAAGCAGCTAGCCGCTCCCTAGCATTTACAGTGTAGTTGGGGGTTAAGCTTTGGGAGTAGGCTATGGGCCAGCACCAGGTTTCGAATAAGCAGACTCTGGAGTTCCGGCACCGGGTTACGTCTCGTGTTGTTAACATAGCAGGTTCGATCCTAGCTCAGTCCGGTAGCGCTCGGTAGATTTACCTTAACATCTCCGAAATCCACGTTAGTAGGACTTAAAAACAATGATTCTGGCTCTGGAACTTGATTTTGTTCAATAGTAATTACATTGTAGGGTTTGTGTTAGGAAGGGTATCCGGGGCTATAGCCGAAGATATAGAGCGTTAGCTTGTAAAGTCCCTTGTTCCGCATAACAGATAAAGCCGCTTGGACGAGATACTAGTTTTATTTCCTAACCGAAAGTATAAATCTTTACAACACAGTCATTGAGGTTGTATCTGTGTGTGTGTTACAGAGTTAGTTAGAGCAAGGTAAGTAATGCATGCATCGACAGAAACTGTACACTGCTCTTCCGGCTGTAGTAACCTTCAGCAAGCAGCGAGGACACTGAGTGTATGATAAGACATACGGTTTACACACCTGTAACTCAAAGAGCGTTATATAGCATTTTCTTCACCTTGTAGGTAATTCCGTTAATATAGCTTTCTAGCATGTAGCTTGTGTATGTTCCTGAGATAAAATATTATGATTGTACAGAGAGGGTAAAACCCAGTGCCGGCACATAGCCTACTACAATCGAATAACAAAAAGAAGCCTATACAAAGCTTAACGCCCCCATCCGACAGATGAATCACCATCAACATCTTGTACCCGCAATCATTCTCGCTACTTCTATCATGTCTGTGAATAAGATATCGGGATAGCGGGTTCGAACAACTACTGTCAGCAGCCCTGAAGATAGCAAATGCTAGGGGGTGGCTAGCTGCTCCTAGCCCTTTCCTGCGCGATCGTCAGTCTTCCTGACAACGTGTAATTACAAGAAACATAAGGATCTAGCCGGATGCCCTGCCTGACGGCAAAAGGTAATAAGTTGCCAGGATTTGAATCGCGGTATCCATCATTTTATTTCTGTAAGTGTCTGACTTGTGTATGCAGGAACAAGGTCATGCGTATTTTTGCTGAGATAACATGCCACTTCCGTTCGCAAGCTATAGCAGAAACTCACAGTACTGCGTCCATTTTGTCTTGCAACTTGGAGGAGACAACATGCATACAAAACATTTATGATTTATTACAAATTTTCATCCTCCATTTTTTAACATGTAAGTATCTCGCAACATTCTTGTCCGTGTCGTTCGGAAAAGAGTGACGTGTATGCGTGTATCAGTGCTCTAGTCGATAACCCGTATTTGCAAATACTAAGCGAGTGACCGAGCGAGTTGGCTACGCAGTGTGCTTTTTGATTTTCGCATGACATATATCAGTGTTCTTGTCGATAACCCGTGTATTTGCAATCACTGATCGTCTTAGCAGTGCGGTATGTGTAACCGAGCGAGTTAGCTACGCAGTATGATTTTTGATTTTCGCACAAGACAAGGCAAATCATTTGGAGTTGTATGTTTGATATATTCATATTATCGTTTACTGCGCGAGTTAGCTACGTGTATGCGAGGATATTCAAAAGGCAGAAGTATTCAATCAGCAGCATGTAAAGATTCTTGGTTACAATAATAATGTCCAGATAGGGGATGTGAGTAACACTAAAGAAGTATTAAATTTACCTATGATAACAATGACATTTACAGTAAAATACAAACGTTGGAAATTAGAAAAGCAGCTGGAATTGATAAGATTTCTGGGGATATACTAAAGGCAATGGGTTGGGATATAGTACCATATGTGAAATACTTATTTGACTATTATTTGGTTGAAGGAGATATACTAAATGAATGGAGACTTGCTATATTAGCCCCTCTGTAAAAAAGAAAGGGCGATAGACATAAAGCTGAAAATTACAGGCCAGTAAGTATGATGCATTGTATGTAAGCTTTGGGAGAGCACTCTTTCTGATTATATTAGACATGTTTTCGAAATTAATAACTGGTTTGACAGAAGGTAGTTTGGGTTTAGGAAAGGTTATTCGACTGAAGCTCAGCTTGTAGGTTTTCAGCAAGATATAGCTGATATCCTGGATTCAGGAGGCCAAATGGAGTGTACTGATATTGACCTATCTAAGGCATTTGATAGGGTAGATCATGGAAGACCACTGGCAAAAAGGGTGCAATTAGACTAGAAAAATGTGTGACTCAATGATTGGCTAGAAATATTTCTAGAAAATTAGGAACATAACTGTGTATTGCTTGCAACAGAGATGTGTTCATTAGGGACATAACTGTGTATTGCTTGCAACAGAGATGTGTTCATTAGGGACATAACTGTGTATTACTTGTAACAGTGATGTGTTCATTAGGGACATAACTGTGTATTGCTTGTAACAGTGATGTGTTCATTAGGGACATAACTGTGTATTGCTTGTAACAGTGATGTGTTCATTAGGGACATAACTGTGTATTACTTGTAACAGTGATGTGTTCATTAGGGACATAACTGTGTATTGCTTGTAACAGTGATGCGATCATTAGGGACATAACTGTGTATTGCTTGTAACAGTGATGTGTTCATTAGGGACAGAAGAACTTATTACTTGTAACAGTGATGTGTTCATTAGGGACATAACTGTGTATTGCTTGTAACAGTGATGTGTTCATTAGGGACATAACTGTGTATTGCTTGTAACAGTGATGTGTTCATTAGGGACATAACTGTGTATTGCTTGTAACAGTGATGTGTTCATTAGGGACAGAAGAACTTATTACTTGTAACAGTGATGTGTTCATTAGGGACATAACTGTGTATTACTTGTAACAGTGATGTGTTCATTAGGGACATAACTGTGTATTACTTGTAACAGTGATGTGTTCATTAGGGACATAACTGTGTATTGCTTGTAACAGTGATGTGTTCATTAGGGACATAACTGTGTATTGCTTGTAACAGTGATGTGTTCATTAGGGACATAACTGTGTATTGCTTGTAACAGTGATGTGTTCATTAGGGACATAACTGTGTATTGCTTGTAACAGTGATGTGTTCATTAGGGACATAACTGTGTATTACTTGCAACAGAGATGTGTTCATTAGGGACATAACTGTGTATTACTTGTAACAGTGATGTGTTCATTAGGGACAGAAGAACTTATTACTTGTAACAGTGATGTGTTCATTAGGGACATAACTGTGTATTGCTTGTAACAGTGATGTGTTCATTAGGGACATAACTGTGTATTGCTTGTAACAGTGATGTGTTCATTAGGGACAGAAGAACTTATTACTTGTAACAGTGATGTGTTCATTAGGGACATAACTGTGTATTACTTGTAACAGTGATGTGTTCATTAGGGACATAACTGTGTATTGCTTGTAACAGTGATGTGTTCATTAGGGACATAACTGTGTATTACTTGCAACAGAGATGTGTTCATTAGGGACATAACTGTGTATTACTTGTAACAGTGATGTGTTCATTAGGGACAGAAGAACTTATTACTTGTAACAGTGATGTGTTCATTAGGGACATAACTGTGTATTACTTGTAACAGTGATGTGTTCATTAGGGACATAACTGTGTATTGCTTGTAACAGTGATGTGTTCATTAGGGACATAACTGTGTATTGCTTGTAACAGTGATGTGTTCATTAGGGACATAACTGTGTATTGCTTGTAACAGTGATGTGTTCATTAGGGACATAACTGTGTATTGCTTGTAACAGTGATGTGTTCATTAGGGACAGAAGAACTTTTTACTTGTAACAGTGATGTGTTCATTAGGGACATAACTGTGTATTACTTGTAACAGTGATGTGTTCATTAGGGACATAACTGTGTATTGCTTGTAACAGTGATGTGTTCATTAGGGACATAACTGTGTATTGCTTGTAACAGTGATGTGTTCATTAGGGACAGAAGAACTTATTACTTGTAACAGTGATGTGATCATTAGGGACATAACTGTGTATTGCTTGTAACAGTGATGCGATCATTAGGGACATAACTGTGTATTGCTTGTAACAGTGATGTGTTCATTAGGGACATAACTGTGTATTACTTGTAACAGTGATGTGTTCATTAGGGACATAACTGTGTATTACTTGTAACAGTGATGCGATCATTAGGGACATAACTGTGTATTGCTTGTAACAGTGATGCGATCATTAGGGACATAACTGTGTATTACTTGTAACAGTGATGCGATCATTAGGGACATAACTGTGTATTACTTGTAACAGTGATGTGTTCATTAGGGACAGAAGAACTTATTACTTGTAACAGTGATGTGTTCATTAGGGACATAACTGTGTATTGCTTGCAACAGAGATGTGTTCATTAGGGACATAACTGTGTATTGCTTGTAACAGTGATGTGTTCATTAGGGACAGAAGAACTTTTTACTTGTAACAGTGATGTGTTCATTAGGGACATAACTGTGTATTACTTGTAACAGAGATGTGTTCATTAGGGACATAACTGTGTATTGCTTGTAACAGTGATGCGATCATTAGGGACATAACTGTGTATTGCTTGTAACAGTGATGTGTTCATTAGGGACAGAAGAACTTATTACTTGTAACAGTGATGTGATCATTAGGGACATAACTGTGTATTGCTTGCAACAGAGATGTGTTCATTAGGGACATAACTGTGTATTGCTTGTAACAGTGATGTGTTCATTAGGGACAGAAGAACTTTTTACTTGTAACAGTGATGTGTTCATTAGGGACATAACTGTGTATTGCTTGTAACAGTGATGTGTTCATTAGGGACAGAAGAACTTATTACTTGTAACAGTGATGTGATCATTAGGGACATAACTGTGTATTGCTTGTAACAGTGATGTGTTCATTAGGGACATAACTGTGTGTTACTTGTAACAGTGATGTGTTCATTAGGGACATAACTGTGTATTACTTGCAACAGAGATGTGTTCATTAGGGACATAACTGTGTATTACTTGTAACAGTGATGTGTTCATTAGGGACATAACTGTGTATTACTTGTAACAGTGATGTGTTCATTAGGGACATAACTGTGTATTACTTGTAACAGTGATGTGTTCATTAGGGACATAACTGTGTATTGCTTGTAACAGTGATGTGTTCATTAGGGACATAACTGTGTATTACTTGTAACAGTGATGTGTTCATTAGGGACATAACTGTGTATTGCTTGTAACAGTGATGTGTTCATTAGGGACATAACTGTGTATTGCTTGCAACAGAGATGTGTTCATTAGGGACATAACTGTGTGTTACTTGTAACAGTGATGTGTTCATTAGGGACATAACTGTGTATTGCTTGTAACAGTGATGTGTTCATTAGGGACAGAAGAACTTTTTACTTGTAACAGTGATGTGTTCATTAGGGACATAACTGTGTATTACTTGTAACAGTGATGTGATCATTAGGGACATAACTGTGTATTGCTTGTAACAGTGATGCGATCATTAGGGACATAACTGTGTATTGCTTGTAACAGTGATGTGATCATTAGGGACAGAAGAACTTATTACTTGTAACAGTGATGTGATCATTAGGGACATAACTGTGTATTGCTTGTAACAGTGATGTGTTCATTAGGGACATAACTGTGTATTACTTGTAACAGTGATGTGTTCATTAGGGACATAACTGTGTATTGCTTGTAACAGTGATGCGATCATTAGGGACATAACTGTGTATTGCTTGTAACAGTGATGTGTTCATTAGGGACAGAAGAACTTATTACTTGTAACAGTGATGTGATCATTAGGGACATAACTGTGTATTGCTTGCAACAGAGATGTGTTCATTAGGGACATAACTGTGTATTGCTTGTAACAGTGATGTGTTCATTAGGGACAGAAGAACTTTTTACTTGTAACAGTGATGTGATCATTAGGGACATAACTGTGTATTGCTTGTAACAGTGATGTGTTCATTAGGGACATAACTGTGTGTTACTTGTAACAGTGATGTGTTCATTAGGGACATAACTGTGTGTTACTTGTAACAGTGATGTGTTCATTAGGGACAGAAGAACTTTTTACTTGTAACAGTGATGTGATCATTAGGGACATAACTGTGTATTGCTTGTAACAGTGATGTGTTCATTAGGGACATAACTGTGTATTACTTGTAACAGTGATGTGTTCATTAGGGACATAACTGTGTATTGCTTGTAACAGTGATGTGATCATTAGGGACATAACTGTGTATTGCTTGTAACAGTGATGTGTTCATTAGGGACATAACTGTGTATTGCTTGTAACAGTGATGTGATCATTAGGGACAGAAGAACTTATTACTTGTAACAGTGATGTGATCATTAGGGACATAACTGTGTATTGCTTGTAACAGTGATGTGATCATTAGGGACATAACTGTGTATTGCTTGTAACAGTGATGTGTTCATTAGGGACAGAAGAACTTATTACTTGTAACAGTGATGTGTTCATTAGGGACATAACTGTGTGTTACTTGTAACAGTGATGTGTTCATTAGGGACAGAAGAACTTATTACTTGTAACAGTGATGTGTTCATTAGGGACATAACTGTGTATTACTTGTAACAGTGATGTGTTCATTAGGGACATAACTGTGTATTGCTTGTAACAGTGATGTGTTCATTAGGGACATAACTGTGTATTGCTTGTAACAGTGATGTGTTCATTAGGGACATAACTGTGTATTACTTGTAACAGTGATGTGTTCATTAGGGACAGAAGAACTTATTACTTGTAACAGTGATGTGATCATTAGGGACATAACTGTGTATTGCTTGTAACAGTGATGTGATCATTAGGGACATAACTGTGTATTGCTTGTAACAGTGATGTGTTCATTAGGGACAGAAGAACTTATTACTTGTAACAGTGATGTGATCATTAGGGACATAACTGTGTATTGCTTGTAACAGTGATGTGTTCATTAGGGACAGAAGAACTTATTACTTGTAACAGTGATGTGTTCATTAGGGACATAACTGTGTATTGCTTGTAACAGTGATGTGTTCATTAGGGACATAACTGTGTATTGCTTGTAACAGTGATGTGTTCATTAGGGACATAACTGTGTATTGCTTGTAACAGTGATGTGTTCATTAGGGACAGAAGAACTTATTACTTGTAACAGTGATGTGATCATTAGGGACATAACTGTGTATTGCTTGTAACAGTGATGCGATCATTAGGGACATAACTGTGTATTGCTTGTAACAGTGATGTGTTCATTAGGGACATAACTGTGTATTGCTTGTAACAGTGATGTGTTCATTAGGGACAGAAGAACTTTTTACTTGTAACAGTGATGTGTTCATTAGGGACATAACTGTGTATTGCTTGTAACAGTGATGTGTTCATTAGGGACATAACTGTGTGTTACTTGTAACAGTGATGTGTTCATTAGGGACATAACTGTGTATTACTTGCAACAGAGATGTGTTCATTAGGGACATAACTGTGTATTACTTGTAACAGTGATGTGTTCATTAGGGACAGAAGAACTTATTACTTGTAACAGTGATGTGTTCATTAGGGACATAACTGTGTATTACTTGTAACAGTGATGTGTTCATTAGGGACAGAAGAACTTATTACTTGTAACAGTGATGTGTTCATTAGGGACATAACTGTGTATTGCTTGTAACAGTGATGTGTTCATTAGGGACATAACTGTGTATTGCTTGTAACAGTGATGTGTTCATTAGGGACATAACTGTGTATTACTTGTAACAGTGATGTGTTCATTAGGGACATAACTGTGTATTACTTGTAACAGTGATGTGTTCATTAGGGACAGAAGAACTTATTACTTGTAACAGTGATGTGTTCATTAGGGACATAACTGTGTATTGCTTGTAACAGTGATGTGTTCATTAGGGACATAACTGTGTATTACTTGTAACAGTGATGTGTTCATTAGGGACATAACTGTGTATTGCTTGTAACAGTGATGTGTTCATTAGGGACATAACTGTGTATTACTTGTAACAGTGATGTGTTCATTAGGGACATAACTGTGTATTGCTTGCAACAGAGATGTGTTCATTAGGGACATAACTGTGTATTGCTTGCAACAGAGATGTGTTCATTAGGGACATAACTGTGTATTGCTTGTAACAGTGATGTGATCATTAGGGACATAACTGTGTATTGCTTGTAACAGTGATGTGTTCATTAGGGACATAACTGTGTATTGCTTGTAACAGTGATGTGATCATTAGGGACATAACTGTGTATTACTTGTAACAGTGATGTGTTCATTAGGGACATAACTGTGTATTGCTTGTAACAGTGATGTGTTCATTAGGGACATAACTGTGTATTGCTTGTAACAGTGATGTGTTCATTAGGGACATAACTGTGTATTGCTTGTAACAGTGATGTGTTCATTAGGGACATAACTGTGTATTGCTTGTAACAGTGATGTGTTCATTAGGGACATAACTGTGTATTGCTTGTAACAGTGATGTGTTCATTAGGGACAGAAGAACTTATTACTTGTAACAGTGATGTGTTCATTAGGGACATAACTGTGTATTGCTTGTAACAGTGATGTGTTCATTAGGGACATAACTGTGTATTGCTTGTAACAGTGATGTGTTCATTAGGGACAGAAGAACTTATTACTTGTAACAGTGATGTGTTCATTAGGGACATAACTGTGTATTGCTTGTAACAGTGATGTGTTCATTAGGGACATAACTGTGTATTGCTTGTAACAGTGATGTGTTCATTAGGGACATAACTGTGTATTGCTTGTAACAGTGATGTGTTCATTAGGGACATAACTGTGTATTGCTTGCAACAGAGATGTGTTCATTAGGGACATAACTGTGTATTACTTGTAACAGTGATGTGTTCATTAGGGACATAACTGTGTATTGCTTGTAACAGTGATGTGTTCATTAGGGACAGAAGAACTTATTACTTGTAACAGTGATGTGATCATTAGGGACATAACTGTGTATTGCTTGTAACAGTGATGTGTTCATTAGGGACAGAAGAACTTATTACTTGTAACAGTGATGTGTTCATTAGGGACATAACTGTGTATTACTTGTAACAGTGATGTGTTCATTAGGGACATAACTGTGTATTGCTTGTAACAGTGATGTGTTCATTAGGGACATAACTGTGTATTGCTTGTAACAGTGATGTGATCATTAGGGACATAACTGTGTATTGCTTGTAACAGTGATGTGTTCATTAGGGACATAACTGTGTATTGCTTGTAACAGTGATGTGTTCATTAGGGACATAACTGTGTATTGCTTGCAACAGAGATGTGTTCATTAGGGACATAACTGTGTATTACTTGTAACAGTGATGTGTTCATTAGGGACATAACTGTGTATTACTTGTAACAGTGATGTGTTCATTAGGGACATAACTGTGTATTGCTTGTAACAGTGATGTGTTCATTAGGGACATAACTGTGTATTGCTTGTAACAGTGATGTGTTCATTAGGGACAGAAGAACTTATTACTTGTAACAGTGATGTGTTCATTAGGGACATAACTGTGTATTGCTTGTAACAGTGATGTGTTCATTAGGGACAGAAGAACTTATTACTTGTAACAGTGATGTGATCATTAGGGACATAACTGTGTATTGCTTGTAACAGTGATGTGTTCATTAGGGACAGAAGAACTTATTACTTGTAACAGTGATGTGATCATTAGGGACATAACTGTGTATTGCTTGTAACAGTGATGTGTTCATTAGGGACAGAAGAACTTATTACTTGTAACAGTGATGTGTTCATTAGGGACATAACTGTGTATTGCTTGTAACAGTGATGCGATCATTAGGGACATAACTGTGTGTTACTTGTAACAGTGATGTGATCATTAGGGACATAACTGTGTATTGCTTGTAACAGTGATGCGATCATTAGGGACATAACTGTGTATTGCTTGTAACAGTGATGTGTTCATTAGGGACATAACTGTGTGTTACTTGTAACAGTGATGTGTTCATTAGGGACATAACTGTGTATTGCTTGTAACAGTGATGCGATCATTAGGGACATAACTGTGTATTGCTTGTAACAGTGATGTGTTCATTAGGGACATAACTGTGTATTGCTTGCAACAGAGATGTGTTCATTAGGGACAGAAGAACTTATTACTTGTAACAGTGATGTGTTCATTAGGGACATAACTGTGTATTGCTTGCAACAGAGATGTGTTCATTAGGGACATAACTGTGTATTGCTTGTAACAGTGATGTGTTCATTAGGGACAGAAGAACTTATTACTTGTAACAGTGATGTGTTCATTAGGGACATAACTGTGTATTGCTTGTAACAGTGATGTGTTCATTAGGGACATAACTGTGTATTGCTTGTAACAGTGATGTGATCATTAGGGACATAACTGTGTATTGCTTGTAACAGTGATGTGTTCATTAGGGACATAACTGTGTATTGCTTGTAACAGTGATGTGTTCATTAGGGACATAACTGTGTATTGCTTGTAACAGTGATGTGTTCATTAGGGACATAACTGTGTATTGCTTGTAACAGTGATGTGTTCATTAGGGACATAACTGTGTATTGCTTGTAACAGTGATGTGATCATTAGGGACATAACTGTGTATTGCTTGTAACAGTGATGTGATCATTAGGGACATAACTGTGTATTGCTTGTAACAGTGATGTGTTCATTAGGGACATAACTGTGTGTTACTTGTAACTGTGATGTGTTCATTAGGGACATAACTGTGTGTTACTTGTAACTGTGATGTGTTCATTAGGGACATAACTGTGTGTTACTTGTAACAGTGATGTGATCATTAGGGACATAACTGTGTATTGCTTGTAACAGTGATGTGTTCATTAGGGACACAACTGAGTATTGCTTGTAACAGTGATGTGATCATTAGGGACATAACTGTGTGTTACTTGTAACAGTGATGTGATCATTAGGGACATAACTGTGTATTACTTGTAACAGTGATGTGTTCATTAGGGACATAACTGTGTGTTACTTGTAACAGTTATGTGTTCATTAGGGACGTAAGTGTGTATTGCTTGTAACAGTGATGTGTTCATTAGGGACATAACTGTGTGTTACTTGTAACTGTGATGTGTTCATTAGGGACATAACTGTGTGTTACTTGTAACAGTGATGTGTTCATTAGGGACGTAAGTGTGTATTGCTTGTAACAGTGATGTGTTCAGTAAAAACACAACTGCGTATTGCTTTTAAAGGTGATGTGTTCAATAGGGACATAACTACGTATTACACTGGGTAGCCAAGTGTCACTTAGGGTTATATTAATAACGATTTGCACCTCCGTAAGCCCTGAAAACTGCAGCAATGCGTTGATTCATCGACTCTAAAAGGTGCTGGAATCGTTCTGAAGGGTACTGGACCCACGCATCTTGCACTGCTTCCGACAATGTTTCTTGTGTATTTGGTGCCGCTTCATTGAGCGTTCTCCAAAATTGAAAGCATCCAATGTATGCTCGATTGTTTAAGATCGGGGGATCTATAAGACGAATATACGGTCGTAACTTCACTGGAGTGATCCTTCGACCTATTGCGTGCCAACACAGAGCGGTGACATGGCACTGTAGGGCCTGAAAGGGAAGTAGGTAATTTGAAGAATTTTCCACATAACGTGCACCCACTGGTGCCGGACAATGGACCCTAATTGCGACCTTGAATGGACCACCCAGATCAGAACTGTTCCACCTCTCGCCTGAGCTCAACCTTGTTGACACGCAGGTCCATAGCTTCATGGGGCATATGCCGCACTCTCTCTATACAACTGGAACCGGTATTCATCGCACCATACCACAAGCCAATACTGTTTCAATGTTCGTGGTCCCATGCACGTCGTTGAGGTCTGTGTGGAGGTGTCAGCTACTGGACCCGAGTGCGGTGCTGTTGCCTTTCTACAGTCCTGGATGCAAGAACATTGAACTGGGCGGTGGTCTCACTTACAGTAGCCCGTTGAGTGCCCAGTATGTTTCTGTGGAGCCAACGTGATGTCCGTTCGTTAAACACTTGTTGTCTGCCCATGTGGAGGTTTACGCGGATTGTAACATTCTCTGCGTTGTTGAAGATCCACCCTCGAGTCCGTTGACCTCCCACATATCGGGATACTGTATTCCTTTTTTTGAAGAAATCGCAAATCTCACGTCGGTATTATTTCACAGAATCGTGAATACTGGGAAATTGAATTTAGTGGAAAAATCAGTTAAGGATAACATGATCGCAAAAGTAATCGGCAGACGTATGAATTTTAGGGAGCAATGGAAGGACATATTTTAAGGCAGAAACTGGTACCAGCAACGACATCCCAGGAATCATTAATGGACAAGTGTAGTGTGTATTTGAGGACTAGTAGAAAGCACAAAATGTCAGTCAGCAGTATGTAAAGGTAGTTAGATATAAGGATAATGTCTAGATAGAAGGGGCTACTAAAACGGTTAATTGCAGAAATTAACCTTTGGTAACAAATACATTTACGAAAAGGTACAAAAGACTGTTACCTCTACTACAGTGGTAACACCAAAAGGTCACAAACACAGTTAAAAGGGGAAGGTAAGAATACAATACACAATATAAGAAAACACTACACACTCGGAAAAACAGTAACTAGCATTAGGCGGATCTCCAACAAAACAAGTACGTAACTATCAGTAGGGCCAACTAGTGAACGACAAAACGGGAAGATGGAAGGGCTGGGAACCTACCAAAGGCATGGACATGGCTTAGATAGCGGATTCCGAAATGAATCGCCGTGATCCTTAGTTTTTAAAAATATTATTTACAAGTTAATTCTACAAATACATTCCAAGTTATGAGCTATAAGTTCAGTGATATACATAGGTCATTCGTAGCAGTGTAAATTCAAATTACAAATCAACCGTACGTCTAGTTACAATGCAGTAGTACAATGCAATTTACAGGTTATCCAAAATCTAGCGTACCTAAAGTGATACCGAACTATCAGAGGCAAACCCCAAGGGAAATACTATTAAACTACAATATACATATTTTAGTGAAACAAAACGGGAATGCCTCGGAAACTAACAGGTGAGTCTAGCTGAATAACTAAGGAGTCATAAATAACTAATTTGGTGAATCTAGGCGAGGTTAGGGCAGACTCCTGTATGAAAACCAAATCGGAACATTACGGAATTTTTAGCAGGAACGGAATTCAAGAGTGCTTACCCGAGGAGTGTGCCATCCCGAAAACCGGAGGGACGTCATCCAGATAGGCTGCTCGCAGACAGATAAACCGAGACCGACAGAAATCAGGATACAGAAATTCATCGAACACTACCTCGCTCACTATATATAGGAATTACTGGCCTTGGAGGCAACCAATCAGCGTGCACGTGTTCCCTATCGCCACCTAGACTCACCAATCACAATCTTACTTTCGATCGAGAACTTAGACTAACCTTCTAGAATACGCATGATCGCGAAAGTCGTATTTTTCCAGAATAAACAGAACACACTTTCTAGAACACATACCAACAAAGTAACACACCCAGTACAAAAGTTATGTAACTTTCTAGATCTTTCCAGGAACTATAGACAGAATTCTACTATTTACAAATGCCTATGTTACAACATTATACAGTACAGGTTAGGTCATTAAATTATCTTATGCTCTACAAATAACAGTACAGTTTAGGTCATGATAAATAAAACATTATATGATACTTCGCCAATAAAGTCTTTAAAAAAATTACATTCCACTCATCCTACATAGTTCACCTGTAACATCTTCCTCCCCCCGAAAGTCGAGCCCTGCTCGACCAATAATATAACATCACTGGGGAGCAAGCGATAGAACGTTTTCACACAGTACCAATAGTAAAGGTACATCACTTTAACACACACGATTTCTTGAAGTAGCCTTTGCGATAACCAACCAACACAAACTGTCACATAATTTTCAAAGATAATATAGATCCACCTCTAGAATAAATATCACAAAAATCCACATGGATTGTCACATTGCACTTCAAAATGCCTTCTTTCACATATGATTAGACAATTTGTAGTCTGTCCACCAAATCATGTACAACATACTTTCTTCCAAATTCTAGAAATACCAAAACTCCTCACTTGTTGCTAACACTTTTGCACTACTTTCCCACAACAGTCACAGCACAGCTAGGGCACAGGTTCTTGCTGATGATGCGGCTGCCGACACGACCGTTTGACGCCAGTTTCCATTCAATGTCAGTCCAAACCCGACACCTAGGTGAGATGCAGTTCAGAGGTCTCTTGCACCAAATAAGCAGGGGTGAGACACCGTCCAGTCCGCCTGCCACCAATAGGACATTCCCCGCAGGATAGTGGTGCCGCATGGTGACACCCAAAGCACACAGTGTGCCTCCCAATTTGGCACTTCAGGTTGCTGCCTGAAGAAGCTGGTCACTGCAGCCGCTGTAACACACACAAACCGCAGCAGACAGGGGAATACTTTGAGGTAAAAGTATGCTGCTGGGCTCAAGATCTCGCGTAGAGTCACCCGATGGATGGCTTAATGAATATGCAGTAGGGACTCCCTCGCACACCAGGGATATTAGGGCACTAGCCCCGGGGTAAGCACTGCTATCTACAATTCACATGACAAGATTATGGTGGGGGTGAAAAGAAACTACAGGGGTGCCCTAAACCTGACCGTAAAAGGAAGAAAATTCCAAGTAGTGACCCTAAAGTAAAACTTATCTAACTTATAATACTAAATCGATTACACTAGAGGATACCTAAAGTATTCACTTACACAATTACTTACAACTAACTTACAATAAAACTTATTATTATCTTATAACCAAAACCTTATAAATAACCTCACAATAAAATTATTTTATAACTAAATTCTTACAAATAACTTACAACTAAATCTACAAGGTCACCAACAATGGTATTTACCCTTCCCTACCAGACTTAAGGTACCTTGATCTGGGAGAGATGTACTCTGCTGATCCTTTTCCTTTCGGGATCGCTCACCAATAATGTCACCGGGGTAAGGAACTTTAAGATGGTGCAGGGACCTCGAAATCTGCGGGCCAACTTACTGTTAACATGGTCCGCAGCACTACTGACGGGATGTGTGCTAATAAATACCTGGTCACCCACAGAGAGATCGTGCGGTCTTCGCGCGTGGTTGTAATTACGCTGGACCTTAGCGTAATAAACCTTCAAGTTCTTTTGTGCACGGTGCCAATTAGCTCGGATCTTTTCTGGGCTGGCATCGTCGGGCAGAAGATCAGTAATTGACCATAGGTTAGATAGAGGAGAATTTGGAGTAAAAGCCAACATCAACGAAGCAGGGGTTTGCTTGTGGCTTTCATGGACAGCAGTGTTAAATGCAAATGACAACCAATTCAATGAGGAATCCCACTTGGAGTGGTCTGAGGAGTGATAAGCGATTAGGGCAGATCGCAGGTTACGATTCACTCTCTCAGCATAATTGGGCTTCGGGTAATACGGGGTAGTAGTTACATGAGCAATGGATAGATCAAAACAGAAATTCCGGAACTGGGCAGAAGTAAAGGCTCTTGCGTTATCACTTACCAGGAATTGACAGGGCCCAAACGAGGCGAATATCTGTTTCAAGCACGAGATGGTAGTGTTGGCGTTAGCCATCCGAGTGGGGAACAGCCACGTAAAACGCGAAAAGGCGTCAACACACACGAGTATGAAACGATGACCATTCCGAGATCTCGGGAAAGGACCAATATAGTCTATGAACAGTCTTTCCATGGGGCGAGAAGCTTGCTCAGAAGACAAGAGACCTAGACGAGTATTCGGGGCAGGTTTACTGATGTTGCAAGTCTTACAGGACTTGACAAGGGTACGGATCTCACTATCCATGGATTTCCAAATAAAGTGGTTACGGATCTTTTCTCTTGTTTTGAAAATGCCCAGATGACCGCCCACTGGGGATTCATGAAAGTATTTGAAGAGAGCCGGGACCAGGTTAGTTGGGACTACACTTTTGGGGTCTCTGCGACCACGAGCAGGACAACACAAGACACCATTCTTAAGAATATAGGGCTTAACATGCTCACCGGATTTAATCCTGTCGACAATGGCCTTTAACTCAGGATCGTCCTCTTGATGTTTGGCAATATCCTTGAAAAGGAAGGGAGAGTCAATGAGAACTACATTGACAAAAGCTGATACTTGTTCGGGAGATGAGTCTACTGGCTCGGATTGAGGGTCAGAGCTGTCTGGATGGAACATCCTACTGAGGCCATCAGCCACAACGTTTTCCGTGTCACGAATGTGGCGGGCTTGAAATTGGAAGGCTGAGATGCGCACTGCCCATCGTGCTAGACGACCGGTCTTTCGCGGCTTGGCCAGTACCCAACTCAAGGCCTGATTGTCAGTTTCCAGATCAAAAGGGAGATGTTCCAGGTACATTCTGAAGCGTTCTAAGGAGAAGACAACAGCCAGGGCTTCCAACTCATAAATGGAATAATTGCGCTCAGCAGGATTTAGGGCACGGGAAGCATAAGAAATAGGACGACGCCCTTCTTGAAATTCCTGTAGAAGAACTCCGGATATGCCTGAGGAAGAGGCGTCAGTCTGAAGGATGAAGCGTTTAGAAAAGTCTGGCATAGCCAGTACAGGGGCGTTACATAAGGCAGATTTCAAGTCCATGAAGGCTTCACGTTGGGTATCACCCCACACAAACTTGGCATCCTTTCTTGTCAAATCGTTCAATGGAGCTGCACGTTCAGCAAAATTAGGAATAAACTTGCGAAAGAAATTCACCATGCCAATGAATCTGGCTACAGCCTTGACGTCCTTTGGAGGGGGAAAATTCTGGATGGCGGCAGTACGAGACTGATCGATTGCGACACCCCTCCCCGACACGATATGTCCTAAGAAGGACATCTGGGGTTGTGCGAAGGAAACCTTGGATGCCTTGAGGGTTAGACCTGCTTTACGCAGTCTTTCAAGCACTTCCTTGAGATGGCGTAGGTGTTCCTCGAAGGTTTCGCTAAAAATTACGAGATCGTCCAGGTAATTATAAACAAACTTGAACTTAATGTCCGATAAGACATAATCTAGTAACCGTGTAAGGACAGCTGCTCCAGTTGCTAGCCCAAAAGGGACGCGTTCGAATTCATATAGGTTCCAATCGGTTGCAAATGCAGTGAGATGCTTGGATTCTTCGGCAAGGGGTATCTGATAATAAGCCTGATTTAAATCGAAAGTGGTGAAAATTTTTGCATTGGCAAACCAAGAAAAACAAGAGTCAAATCAGGAAGTGGGACAGATTGGAGGACGACCTTACGGTTCAACATCCGATAGTCCACTACAGGCCGATAACCACCTTGTGGTTTGGGAACCAGAAACATTGGAGAAGAATAGGCTGACTTGGAAGGGCGTATCACTCCATCAGCGAGCATTTGATCAATGATAGCCTTCAGGGCTTTCATTTTGGGAGGTGACAACCGGTACGGAGGAGAGCGAACAGGTATGTTATCTGTAACCTCAATTTTGTATTCTAATACATTGGTGACACCTAACCTGTCGGTGAAGACATCAGGGAACTTATCGCAGAGTTTCCTAAGTTGATTGGCCTGCTCTTCGGGTAAGTGATTAAAATCAAAAGCCTTGGGTTCATCGGAATCTTCAGGAACAGCGTTGACGTGGCAAGGCAGAATAGGGGAGCGATCACACAGCTCAAATGTTCTTGCACAAAATTTAAAATGGAATCTGTTGAACTGGAGGTCCAAAATCATGCCTGTTTTAGCAATAAAGTTTGCACCCAATATGAATTGGCAGGATAAATCTTTTGCCACTAGCACTGGCATTTTCCAGGTGAAATCACGGACTCTAATCTTGACCTCTAGTGATGCTACAATATTCAATGAATTGGAATTAGCAGTATGGCAGGTTAAGGACACGGGTTGTAATGTAGGTAGCTTGCAAACAGTTTTCATAGAATCATACCAGGTCTCACTCATCAAGGTGACACTACTCCCAGAGTCTAGCAATGCACAGACAGGTTCATTATTTACCTCTATGCATAAATATGGTAGTTTACAAGAAGGTATGGCAGAAATCCTACAAGATTGTAAGAAATGAAGACCCGAGTCAGACTGGGAGCAATCATTAGCCTCAGAATAAAGTACATCAACCAAGGTACAGTCATGATCGACAAGACAAGAAGCCATGCTTTGGGATTTGTCATCAGAACCGGCGATTAGTCTTCTAGCACTACTACGGCCTGGGGGTCCAGAGCCAGAAGTGTTATGTGGGTACTGCCTAGAGAAATGCCTAGTTGATCCACAGTTACGGCAAGAAGTATTGGGGGAAGAGCCTCCACCCATCGCAGGTTTCCTATTGCCTAATGTCCCGGCCTTGGGACAATCCCGCCTGAGATGAGCCGTGGAGCCACAATTGAAACATGGACGGGGATTACGCGCGTTGGAAGCAGGTGACGGGGTGGTTTTAGAATCCTGAGAAGGGGGTACGGTTATAGGAGGTGGGGCTAATGCCAGGCGTAGCTGGTCAGCATATCGAATGCCTTCAGCTGATACTGTAATTGCTTCCAACTGGGCGAATGTTGCAGGTCGGGGTGAAAGAGCCAGATATGATCTATAGTTCGGGGCGAGACCTTCAACTATGTTGGCAACCATCTGAGCCTCTGAATAGAGGAGCCGGAAAATCTTAGCTTGGAGCTTAATGTCTTGAACATATTCAGATAGTGACTCATTAAAATGTTGTACTCTAAAATAGTGCTTCTGCACTAATGCAGACAAGGCACGAGCAGGAATGAAATATTCAAGAACATGGGCATGAAATTGATCTACTGACCATCTTTCAGTAATGGCCCTAACAATGTGCTCAGAAAGAGCTCCAGAGACATGTGGGTATAGAATTTGAAATACATTGTCGTTACCGACATTATACACTATTGCCTGATCCTTGAATTCGGTTAGAAAGCGAAGGAAGGAAATAACTTCATCAACGGAATTAACTGAAAATTTCAAGGTACCTTTAAACACAGTGGTCAACGGGTGAGGCAGATTGGAGAAAATCTGGGGGAAGAGAGGTGTAGGGGGTGCTTGGGAAGGCTTAGAATAGTCCAGAGGGTTTAGCAAGGCCTCGTGCCTTTGATTCGGGTGCCCTTGTGAAAAGGCCGGAGTACAGGATAGGTTAGGATTAACGTTATCCTGCAATGTTGCGGGCGCAGACAACCTAATCTGAGAAAGGTTCTCACTAATTTGAGAGACCATTTGGGCATTCACCGGTTGTGTAGAGGTTATGCAACTCGATACGGGTGGCGCTAGGACAGGTGGGTGGTTATGCACCACTGAATCAGACCCGGGTTGATTAGGAATAGAAGGTAAACACTGAGCTTCAACGGAATTAGCAGGAATCATAGGAAAACTAGTATGGTTACCAACATGCAAAAGAGATGTATCATCAGAATGACTTATAGGTGTCTTAGGTCCAGACAATGAAACAGAAGATCCCAGGGCAGCAGTAGTCACCTCAGACTCCTGAATATGCCTAACACCAGCACTAGGTGTCAGATTGCCCACTTGAACAGCAACAGATGCCTCGCCACAATTAACACTGTCACTCATTGCAGATGGGATCGACACTTGAATTTGAGAAATGGTGTTATTGCCTTCAAACAAACCACTGATTCTGTTGAAAATTGTGGAAAACTGTTCTAGTAAGGTTTGACATTTCTGCCGCTCAATTTCCGGCCATTTTTCACTAAAATGTCTATGACTGCCAATTATGCTTGCCATCATGTTATAGCTGCCTTCATTGCTAGGTTTAATTTCCTAGTAAGTTCCATCAATTTCTCCTTTCCTCCACAGCCATTTCTAATTCTATTTCTTTCCAGACTGCACCTCCTTCTTAGTGTCTTTATTTCTATTTCATTTTTCACATTCCTCAACAATTTCTTTAAACCAGTCCCCAAGTCTGTTTACATTCATATTTACCGTTTTCCACCGATCATAATTACTTTTTTTAAACTGCCTCATGCCTCCTGTTTCAGCCGTATGGTACTGCCTAAGAGTCCTACATTTGAAACCTTCCTTTCCATCACATTTATTTTCAACTACGACAAAAGCAGCTTCATGATCACTAATACCATCTATTACTTAGGTTTCTCTATAGAGTTAATTTCCCTCTAGACGGTTCCATCACTTTCTGAATCAGCTGTCCTTCCCATATTAACTTATTTGCCATTTGTTGGTCATGCTTCCTGTCGTTCGCTACAGTCACATACATTTCCATGCCGTTTCCCACATAGCTGATTATCTTACCAAATAATAATGAATCCGTGTCAGTGCTACACATTTCCGGTCTGAACACTCCAAAGATATCAAGTTGCCTATTATCTTTAGAAATGATCCTTACACCTAGAATTTAATGTTTTTCATCTTTAACTTTTTCGTACCTTACAAATTCTTTTTTTTTCTCCAGAATGAATACTCTCCCTCCCACCATTCCTATCCTATCTCTACGATACATACTCCAGTTCCGTGAGAAAATTTCTGCATCCATTATATAATTTCTCAGTCATGATTAAAATCCTATTACAATTTCTGGTAAATATATATCTCTTAAATTACTCAATTCCTTTACACTACTTTTACAATTCAACACTAATATTTTTACGTCATCCCTACTTGATTTTCAGTTCCCTGTTCCCTTATCACCGTTCCGTAGGCCACCCAGTTTCCCTGAATGTACCTCCCTATTACCCTTCCGAACAAATTTCCTAACTTATATGTACTACTGCGGTTTAAGTGAAAGCCATCTGAGCGCAGATCCGTATCTCCTACCCACCCATTTGGTTCTAGAAATTTCACTGCCAGTTTTCCACATGTCCACACTGTAGTCTCATTTAAATCTCCAATCAGCCTCCAGTAAGTATCCCTCCTACACAGTATACCACTGATAACAATGTCCGCTTCCTTAAACTTCACCCGTGCTGCATTTACCAGATCCCACACATCTCCAACTATGTTGGTACTTATATCAGCTAGCCTTACGTTGTTGGTACGAACGTTAAACACTACCAACTTCTACTTCCCCTCCTCCCTCTCTTCGACTTTCCTCAACATCTACCTCAAATTAATTCCTGGATAACACTCTAACCTGGTTCCCTTTCCTCCACACACTTTAACCACATGTCTAACGATGGAATCTACCATGACCAGAGCCTCAGCCCTACCCAACCACTTGATACCCTGTCATCCTGCTCAGCCCTATCTAACCTGATAGCTGCAGGAACTACTTCCTCCTCCCTTTTCTCCTTCCCATGAATCTGTTCCGTCTTTCTTTTCCTATCCTCTACTCTACATTTCCCTTTCCTACCTTTTCTTTCCTCCTACTTACACACAGCTCAGCAACAGTTCCCTGTTCCTCATTTTCCCTCTGTTGTTCCACCATGAGTGACTCGTACCGATTTGGCACAGACACCTGTCCCGAATTCTGATCGTTAAAACATTAAACCACCAGTCTTCTATAACTTCCCCCTTCCCTTCCCCTCCCTATTGTACACCTACTGTAACACGTACATTGTTTGATGGAGGCCTACCTTCCTTTCTGTCTTCTGTGAGAATTCTAATTATCTCCCTCAAACTCTGCAACTCCTCCCTCAATGCCTGGCCACACCCACAGTTCCTACACTTGCACTCCTTAAATATTCTTTACGGAAAAACTGAAAAGAAAGGAAGAAAATAACTTTCGTGTAAAAAAATTAACGGAGGGATATATTGTCTGTACATTAGTACTCTTAGTCGTACTCTATTTTTATCGTACAATACCCCAACAGGATAAAAACTGCTGTTAATTACTGAATACACAATAATTACACAATTCTAAACTGAAATTAAGCCTATCCTAATTACAACAACAGAATTTCAGTAACAGAGTTTCTACGGATACCTCTATTATACTGGTACTAAAAAATATTTTAGAGCGAAACAAATAGTTGTTGAATCCAAAAAGAAGTCATGGGAAGATTTTGGTAACAACCTGGAAAGGCTAGGTCAAGGAGCAGGGAAACCTTTCTGGACAGTAATAAAGAATCTTAGAAAGGGAGGGAAAAAGGAAATGAACAGTGTTTTGAGTAATTCAGGTGAACTCATAATAGATCCCAGGGAATCACTGAAGAGGTGGAGGGAATATTTTGAACATCTTCTCAATGTAAAAGGAAATCATCCTGGTGGTGTTGCAAACAGCCAAGCTCATGGGAAGGAGGAAAATGATGTTGGTGAAATTATGCTTGAGGAAGTGGAAAGGATGGTAAAAAAAACTCCATTGTCATAAAGCAGCAAGAATAGATGAAATTAGACCTGAAATTGTGAAGTATAGTGGGAAGGCAGGGATGAAATGGCTTCATAGAGTAGTAAAATTAGCGTGGAGTGTTGGTAAGGTACCTTCAGATTGGACAAAAGCAGTAATTGCACCTATCTATAAGCAAGGGAACAGGAAGGATTGCAACAACTATCGAGGTATCTCATTGATTAGTATACCAGGCAAAGTATTCACTGGCATCTTGGAAGGGAGGGTGCGATCAGTCGTTGAGAGGAAGTTGGATGAAAACCAGTGTGGTTTCAGACCACACAGAGGCTGTCAGGATCAGATTTTCAGTATGCGCCACGTAATTGAAAAATGCTACGAGAGGAATAGGCAGTTGTGTTTATGTTTCGTAGATCTAGAGAAAGCATACGACAGGGTACCGAGGGAAAAGATGTTCGCTATACTGGGGGACTATGGAATTAAAGGTAGGTTATTAAAATCAATCAAAGGCATTTATGCTGACAATTGGGCTTCAGTGAGAATTGATGGTAGAATGAGTTCGTGGTACTTACAGGAGTTAGACAAGGCTGTAATCTTTCACCTTTGCTGTTTGTAGTTTACATGTATCATCTGCTGAAAGGTATAAAATGGCAGGGAGGGATTCAGTTAGGTGGAAATGTAGTAAGCAGTTTGGCCGAAGCTGACGATTTGGTCTTAATGGCAGACTGTGCCGAAAGCCTGCAGTCTAATATCTTGGAACTTGAAAATAGGTGCAGTGAGTATGGTATGAAAATTAGCCTCTCGAAGACTAAATTGATGTCAGTAGGTAATAAATTCAACAGAATTGAATGTCAGATTGGTGATACAAAGCTAGAACAGGTCGATAATTTTAAGTATTTAGGTTGTATATTTTCCCAGGATGGTAATATAGTAAGTGAGATTGAAGCAATGTGTAGTAAAGCTAATGCAGTGAGCTCGCAGTTGCTATCAGCAGTATTATGTAAGAAGGAAGTCAGCTCCCAGACGAAACTATCTTTACATCGGTCTGTTTTCATACCAACTTTGCTTGACGGGAGCGAAAGCTGGGTGGACTTAGGATATCTTATTCATAAGTTAGAAGTAATAGACATGAAAGTAGCAAGAATGATTGCTGGTACAGACCGGTGGGAACAATGGCAGGAGGGAACTCGGAATGAGGAGATAAAGGCTAATTTAGGAATGAACTCGATGGATGAAGCTGTACGCATAAGCCGGCTTCGGTGGTGAGGTCATGTGAGGTGAATGGAGGAGGATAGGTTACCTAGGAGAATAATGGACTCTGTTATGGAGGGTAAGAGAAGTAGAGGGAGACCAAGACGACGATGGTTGGACTCGGTTTCTAACGATTTAAAGATAAGAGGTATAGAACTAAATGAGGCCACAACACTAGTTGCAAATCGAGTATTGTTTCGACGTTTAGTTAATTCACAGAGGCTTGCAGACTGAACGCTGAAAGGCATAACAGTCTATAATGATAATGTATGTAAATAAGCACGCTTAATTCTAATAAGGTGTTACTCGTATACTACTGTACAGTACACTGCAATAATTTTAAACTACGTTCAGACGTATCCTAATTACAATACCGGTATCGTATGTCACTACAAAACAAAAACAGAAATGAAAATTGCAACTTTGAAATTTACAAGACCTACTGTAGTCAAAGATTACCAACAAAGTTAAACGCTTAGACAGATTACCATTAGTATTATGCTCTAATAGATACATACGAATATACTAGGCAAGATACGGTACTATCTAAATATACTGTATCTACACTGCAATTCTCAGCTGAAATGTGGTTATATGAATTTTTACCGCTTGTGGATTACTATTATTTTCCGTACTGCGCTGGACGGCGAATAAAAGTGTCCTTAAATGCTGAAGAATAAGAGGTTGTCTACAATAATTTCTGTCAAAACTACGCCGGTGACTTGAATTTGATTATTAACTTTTACTCGATGAATAAACGAAGGTGGAAAGTATGCAGGGAACTAAAACTACAAATTATCGAAATAGAGTAATCGGCTTATTATGTATTTATTTACACAACTACGATGTGCATGTTGCAACAATCCAAAGACTGTTATGTATCGTAATTATCCAGTGAAATTACCGTGTATACTCTTTAACGTCTTTTTAAATCGAAGTTTACAGGCGTATCGTGATATTTAATTAATAAGTTATTACCTTCGTGATAGTTTGAACGGATATCTGTACGAAATATCGGAAAAGTTGCCGTGGAAATTACAATAAGTTACAATTCCTTATGATAATCTGCTTTTGTAATTAATATACCAACGAACCTACAGTTATCTAAAAAAATGTTTTAAGTTTACATTATTACCTAAAGTATTACTGAAACCTAAATTCGAAACAAGGTACACCTAGCTAGCCTCCTTAACCTAGAAAACTTAATCTACTGAACCCCAACTGAATTACTTGTTATAAAATTCAAATAAAAATCACTGCTGCCAATTTCTACCAACAAGCACTAAACACCAATAGCTATATAATGTACCGGGAGGTACACCTCTACGCCACTCATTTAAATCTTGCACCTAAAACAACTCCTCTTCTGGAGACCTTGAAAGTACACCTACTTAAACCGTTACTCAGAAGATGTCACTACAGAAATCTAATGAAATTTTGTTATTTTGAAGTTTCATGTACTGTATGAAATTCTACGTGTTTTGTTTACCAGTTATCAAGAAGTTGGAAATTTTTCAACAGATGTCACTGCTAATAAACTATGATCATGCACCCTGGTGCGAAGTGGAAGAACTTTGATTTGAAGAAGTTTTGTATTCATAAGTAATTTTTTTACTAAATTATGTTCATTCATTTTTGGGTTGGCAATATTGATCTTTTCTTTCCGCCAGTTTTGAATTTAGCCAATAATGAATTTCTGTAATTAATTTTCCGCCTATCACACGCTTCTTCCTCGATTCTGAGTGTCACTTTTGATGTTAACCAATAAAATCCTATGGGTGTGTCTTCATTATTCGTGAAAGGTCCCCGAGGGTTTATAAACTGCGGATTTTCTCGCCTCTTGGCCATTTGATCGTCATCTAACTAAGTGTGTGTGTGTGTGTGTGTGTGTGTGTGTGTGTGTGTGTGTGTGTGTGTGTGTGTGTGTGTCAAGCAGGAGGCGGGAGGTGCCTCTTTCATCAGGCAGCAGTACAGCGACAAGGTAATGGCCAATTAACATCTTTATTTCTTGCTAGCTCCGCAGTTTAACCCGAGGGAGAGGTCCGAACCTTTAACTATGTAACCTACTTTTCTGAAATTGTAACTTCTGCCGGCTTATGTAATAACTTCATAAAATCTTTAACTGTGAGTCGGGGATAGAGAGTGATGTACCCTCTGGAGCTCGCCTTCATATAGGTTTGAGGTGACTACGTTTTGCAACTGGTTTTCTTCCTTCCCGTAAAGTCTTAATTTATTATTATACGAGTCACCTCCATAGTTTGGGAATAGCCCTTGTTTCATCGGCCTAGTGCCCCTTAGATTTTAAGAATGCATATTTAGGAGTGCAAGTACTCGCCTCCATTAAATTTGTGTTTCGGGCCATTTTCTTAACCTGTTCTTTTCCACAACGGCCCAATAGGTTGGGTACTAGGTACCCATGTTTTAAATTTTGTAAGTTGTGCCTTGGTGGCGACTGATGGTGATTTTATAATATTGCCTTGAATAAGCTTGGAAAGGTGTGAGCACGCAGCTCCTTTTTATGTGTTGTAAAAGTGCCTCTCGAAGGCGTAACATGGCCATTTTGGGAGCAAGTGCTCCAGGTATTAGGGAATTTCTGCCCTTTTGTCCATTTATGCTCATCTGTAAAGTTTGAGCTGGAAGCTCAAAAAAAAAAGATTGTAAAACTAGGGGCTTGTAGCCCAAGTGTGTTAAGGTTTTGAAATCTTGGATTTTTCTAAGTCTTGTGTCAAAATTGCTATGTAATTGTTATATCACTAAAGTTGTTAATTTTGTTGTTTTTCAAAATATAACCTTCAGTTAAGTTCTTAAAATTATTTCCTTGACGTTGCAGTTAGACCCATTCACCCCGGCTCCTTCTTTCACCTCTGCGTTCCACTGGTAAAGCCGTAACATATAAATAGCACTAAATGGAACACACACACACACAAAATTTAAACAATTTCAATAGGTTTTAACTACGTTAAAACTACAATAATGCAAGATCTCTCTCAACAGCGAACCGTTCACAAGCGCATCCAACAATGCAACCCTTACGAATATAGCAGTTCACATAAGTAGAGGGTAGAAGTGTGGGTAAAGAGAAAATTCTTCTATATTCATTGACACGGTATTGTCATCCACCTCATACTCAAACACTACATCAACCATCCAGTCTTCCACCTACGATTCATTATCATCTTTTTGAAAACTATGTCATTCATGGACAATCATTCGTTGGTCTATCAAGACTAGCCCGTACTAGTCAAAACATATCTACACTGACAGAATATATTAACATCAACTATTACAACCCCAATCAGGCATCCGTTCTTTAAAATGCATTCATTGACTTAATGAAAAGGCCGATAATATCTCCTCCACAAGAATGTATTATCTCTTTTATCCATCTCCCTGCTCGTGGCCAGAGAGAGGTGACCCATCTTCACACTTTAGGGTAAGGAATCAAAACAACCCAGCACTCCTATTGACGGCTAATACCAAATTTAACCGCGGTAGTCCATCGCTACTTCACGGCGTGGGTTCATACAAGTTGGGCAGGGTTAGGCTTGGTTTGGTGGGGAAGGTGTCCCCTGTCTTCCCAACGGGTCATCGCCCGTCCCCTGTCCATTTTCAACCATCAGGGTAGACTTTATTTATCAGCTCAGCTTAAGTTACTGAACATACGCACCATCTTCTCCTTCTTCTTCCTACGCCAAAGGAAGTGCAAGCTCCATGGCGAGTTGCAGTTGACCGGAAGCACCAAGGCAGACATACGGCAGACGCAGAACCCCGACCCGAACACCACCTCGTCCACAGGCGAACCATTTTTTCTCATCTGCGGAAGTAGTCATCTCATCAAGAACCCAATCCTTCCGTCAATCCAGGCCATCTTTATCATCTTACCGAGATGTAGTATCTACCCAGAGGAAACTGCCGACATCCGCAAAGGCCTCGAATGGCCACGACCACATGGAACCATCTTTCCACAGCTGGGACGCAAGTGGAGACGCTACCACTATCCCTCGCAAGCCGCCGCATACCAAATATGAAACATCCCACTCCGGACTGAAGAAGCATTTTAATTCCCCCTTAAACCTACTCTCATCTTCATCAGCATAATCGTCTCTCCATTAAATGAGAAATTGGGTAGAGGAACAATTATCAGTAACCACGTACGGGAAAGAAATCTTTTCAACCAATGGGGTAAGTGAGTTGATGAGTGTTCATAGTTCAGTCCTCTTATCTACTCACATATCCAATCATCCTGATTTCATCCTCATCAAATCTATTCAGCTTTCACTACCGTACAGCAAACAAGTCACTTCTTCCTTACATAATTCCGATGACGAGCTCATGTCACGCTCTAAATGCTGTTCTATTACCATGTTCACTACTCCATCTATTACACAGCCTACCATCCTGCCAGTAAATGTTCCATGTAAACTAGTGTAAGATGATTGCTGCAGCTACTCTGAACCTAGAACTCAGTATACCATAAATTCTCACTAAGGCCCGATTTTCAACATCAATGTCTTTGATCACCTGTAATAATCTACCCCTAATCCCATAACCCCTGTACTGTCATATGGCTTTTTGAGACCTACGGATCATAAACACAAATGTCTACTCGTCTGGCAGGATTTTCGAATTGCTTGGCGAATACTGAAAATCTGATCCTGACAGCTCCTCTGCGGTTTTCATCTAACTCACTCTCCCTGTGTACACCTTTCCTGGTATACTGATGAAGTGGCTCGCGTCGTGCATGAGGTAGGGAGAAGGTGAATAGCTCAGAGTTTTACGTCCCCATCCGACGGACGAATCACCATCACTAATCCCTTTTCGACAAACGGGACTCGAACCGGGTAATGACGATGTCATGGCCACGCCATTTCATTCCCGTTTTCCGATTATATTTCGCAGTTTAATTTCCTGCTACTTATATTAGTTTTTGGAAGGTGCTTTCCTTTTTGTTTTCTTCCCCATGAAAACCATCTTCCAAACTTCGGCAGAAAGTTGCCAATTTATGTTGGGAAGATCTTCAAACTGTGTCTTCCATCTGTTTCGTGATACCCTAGAATCTGATTCACTTAAAATAAACGTATTTATTTTCTTAGCAGCGTTATATGAATATTATAGACTTTCAAAATAGAAGAATTTGAACCGTATAAATATGTTTAGTTTAGTGGTTCTGTGTCAGAGATAATACAGCTGAGATGTCGGCAGCTGGGGTTCCACAATGGCTGCAGCCTCACATGCGGCATCCCTTGCTCCATTGAACTTATTAACCACCTGTCAGATCCGATCCCAGTCAACCTCAAAATATGAAGCCTTCATCCATTGTGTTGTGTCCCCAGAGCAGGAAACTGGCCATTATGTTCTAGGGGTGGGCTTTTTACTATTATGACAGGCCATCATTTCTGCCACCATTCTCAGCTTGTGAATTAGCCTACATCTTGCTACCCACAACCTGCTGGTCAACGAGTAAATCAACAGAAACTCTCATAAGAAATTGGGCATAAATATCCGCACTAACGTCGTGAATGTTTATGTTATTCTTAGATAAAATGGAATAATAATAATAATAATAATAATAATAATAATAATAATAATAATAATAATAATAATAATAATAATAATAATAATAATAATAATAATAATAATAATAATAATAATAATAATAATCCAGAGTTCGTTCCGAAAAGAAAAGCTCTTAACTTTACGAAGATTACTTGAGATGGAGAGATTTGCCTGGAAGAACCGAGCCGGTGAGCACCAGGAAGGAGAAGCTATGCAGAGAGTTAATCATATTCAGTGGCTGAAGTAATTTAATTATACTGAAAGGCAAATTGACGACCATTCAGTTCTCTATCTCGTTCACTTAGGGATGTCAACATCGATGGCGATTATTATTATTATTATTATTATTATTATTATTATTATTATTATTATTATTATTATTATTATTATTATTATTATTTTACAGTACACTGGACTGTCAAAGACAGGTAGATGCGATGCATACAGATTTATCAAAAGCCTCTCACAGACTGGATCATAATATGTTGTTAACTTATGCAAGTTATCAAATTATGGGTTAACATATTCTTTCTTGACTCCAGTTTCTTCTTTCCTGTCTGGTAGGCAACAGTTTGTAACGTACTTTTAAACGAAATCCTTTGTGTATGTTGATAATTCCCGTGTTCCACTGGGTTCTGACTTAGGACTTCTTCTTTTCACGGTCTCCTACGGGTTATTAAACATTCAAATTTTCTCTGGTATGCTGATGATTTAAAATTATATAAAACTATTACTACTTACGAAGATGTATTTGAACTAAAAAATACATTGAAAATATTTATGTTTGGAACATCAACATTAAAATGTAGTTTAATGTTAATAAATGCTTAAGTATAAAATTTTATAGGAAAAGGACTGAAATTTCATTTGATTGTAAAATGAATAATATAAACCTTCAGAAGAAAAACTGTGTAAGGGTTCTAGGGCTCATGTATTTCAATACGGAAATTTAGAACGTAGTTAATGAAGGATGCAAATCCTTTGGTTTCATAATAAGTAACTCTAGAGAGCTGTAAACATACGTGCTTTGACCACATTGTTTCGAAGCACACTTGAATATGAATGCGATAAGTGGAATCCGTGTTATCAATCTTATAAAAGGACATTCAGATGACATTCCTAGAATTCTCTATTAAAAAAGTCATGAATGTTCGGCTCTAAAGGGAAGACTCTCATATAAAAAACTTACTCCAGGAATACAAATTCTCCACTCTTATTAATCGAAGAGAAGTTAATCAGCAATTATTTCTGCATAAAATAATAAATGGTGTAATAGATGATAGCAATTTACTTGCTAGGGTGAACTTCAGTGGAAAGTTAACTAAACTGAAGACATGGCAACCATTCTACTGTGGATGTTCCATGTCCGTTAGTCAAAGAAATTCGCCATTGGTTAGAATACATGAACAGTTTAATCAAATAGCCTTGAATGTTAATAATATTGATTAATCAATGCCAACTTGCGAATTGGTGTATCACATTGGTTTACACATATCTGATTTGAGAAGTTTGTTTATGGTTAGTATTAAGCTATCCTTACCAAATATTTTCAGTATATTGCTACAAACTGTACATAACTTCACTGTAAATTTTGTCTTATGGGTTCCTTTTTCACAGATAATATTTGTTTGTCAGCAGGAACGCGTTTTATTCTGGGTTACTGTAGTCAAGTCCTGTGGCCTAGTAAGTGGACCTGAGATTCGAGATACCGTTTGTTACGCAATGGTAATGGTCATCTCGGACATATTCTGAGCCAATGGCCCTCCTTGTGCTTGGACTACACAATCCACCAGTCACGGTTACTAGACTAGACGGTAGGGGTCACGCGCAGGCTCCCCACTGCCGGGCTTGCAGTGAACACGACCCATTGTAATTGTGCGTTTCTATTAATGATTTGTTTGTTTTTATTTAACCATTTGCTAAAGATTTTTAAGTTTTGTCAAATATAATTGTCAGTTGTTATGTGTAGGTAATTATGTTATACTGTATTTCAGTATTTTTCAGAACATTACAAGTATTGTAATAACACTGTGCTTAATACGAATTATTCCAGTAGCTTTCTCACAAATAAATTATCTTTCGCCTCACAAATAAAGTATTTACTGTTCGGTTTTCTTATTTTCTATCCATCCAGTGATTTTATACGTAGTTTTATTTCTAAACCTAGTTACAAAAATTAAAGAAATATAACCAATCGCGCGGGATGCTTTTTACCGTTGTTTTGGTGGATTGTTGGTGTTAAGTAGTATTAAAACATCTAATATTATATTTATGTATAAGTTATTATTTATAAATGTGAATTGGCCGGCGGAATGTTGGTAAAAATCCCCTGAAGAAACTTGAATCTCTTCCACCATATTAGGAGTCACAATTTTTTGGTAAGGAAAAAGGTTTCCACAGGCTTAGGCCACATAGTAATGTGGTGCGGAGAAAACCCTCAGTCAGAAAATGCGATAAAATGTTCAATATTTAAAAACACCTAATGAATTTTCCTAATTATTATTATGGTAGTAAAACTGTATACATATTTACATTGTATAGGTTCCACACAAAATTTTTACACCAGATTTTTACTTGGTTGTTTTACATTACATCAAAATCAGTCTATCAAACAACTCTTAATTTATTCACACTTCTTTTTTCATTAGGAGTTCGTTTACACCTCTTACAAGAATTCATGTGACTATGTTTGTTTATGTTTTTCATCCTTAGGCCTATGAACGTTCTGGTTCTAACGAAACATAAAACAACGAAATCTTCAAGATCAGGATGTTTTTCTTTTTTTCCTTTTAAAACCTAAAATCTCCTGGACATTTCTTAATGTAGTTTCCATGGAAGGCACTAAATTCATTTTCCATTTTCTTCTTCTTAATCTGTTTACCCTCCAGGGTTGCTTTTCCCCTCGGACTCAGCGAGGGATCCCACTTCTACTACCTCAAGGGCAGTGTCCTGGAACGTGAGACATTGGGTCGGGGGATACAACTGGGGAGAATGAGCAGTACCTCGCCCAGGCGGCCTTACCTGCTATGCTGAACAGGCACCTTGTGGGGGGATGGGAAGATTGAAAGGGATAGACAAGGAAGAGGGAAGGAATTGGCCGTGGCCTTAAGTTAGGTACCATGGAAAACCACTTCCAGTATGACTCAGGTGGAAATAGAACACACCTCTACTCATTTGACGTACGGAGGCTGAGTGGACCCAGTTCCAGCCCTCGTACCACATTTCAAATTTCGTGGTAGAGCCGGGAATCGAACCCGGGCCTCCGGGAGTGGCAGCTAATCACGCTAACCATTACACCACAGAGGCGGACTGATGTTTACTTTTGTTATCTAATTCCTTCCTCAAGATTGCATTATTAACATTTTCTGCTTCAATTGGCGCCTGCGATTGTAAAATTTGCCGTATCTCCTTACGATGATTTCGCGTTTGTGCCCTTATTTCACGATCTTTACAGAACTGACTCGCTACATCATTACTACTCAGTGGCAAATTTAAATGTCAGGCCGTAAATCACGTCAAATTTTAAAGTTTCACTGTTCTTTGGTAAACAATGCAATTTAATGTCCAAGTCCTTCTGATGTCTATCGTGGTTAGAGCAGCCAGCGGCACCACAATGCACCATGGCACAGCACAGCACAGCACAGAAAAATTAAACTCTTACACTGTTGAGTAGGTAAACACCATCACTAGACTAATGGTGTTCTGCTTCGTTTAGCGAACATGGGGAACGCGTGACGTCAGGAGGCGTGGCTTGCTACTGCGCACCCAACTGATGACCCCTACCGTCTGGTCTAGTAATCGTGCCACCAGGGGTCCCTAACCCGTTAGATGAGAGATCCTCAACTGGATTATGGGTAAGTAGGTCAGCATCACGCTTCATGAATTTACCGAGCTCAGAACATTTTAAGCAAGCCTCGGACCTATGGGAGTAACGGAGTCCCACTCCCATTTGACAGGCGAGGGACTCCTTGGAAACAACTTGGCGAACGAAATGGAATTCGACGGAGAGGTATCAATGTTAATGGGTCGGGTAAGGGGAGATAACGAAGAAGTGTGGGTTAGGACTGTTCACCACGAATACTATTGTAAGCAACATAATTTCAATCAGGCACGTAAATCAGCGAATGATGTCGGTAGATTTGGCAGTTGGAGGAACATACCTACATACATACATACATACATACATACATACATACATACATACATACATACATACATACATACATACATACATACATACATACATACATACATATATACATATGCCTTTCAGCGTTCAGTCTGCAAGCCTCTGTCTATTTAATATATGTCGCCACAATCCTCTATTTGCAACTAGTCCTGTGGCCTCATTCAGTTCTATACTTTCTAACCTTAAATCGTTAGAAACTGAGTCTAACCAACATCGTCATGGTCTCTCTCTACTTCTCTTACTCGCCATAACTGAGTCCATTATTCTCCTAGGTAACCTACCCTCCTCCATTCGCCTCACATGACCCCACCACCGAAGCCGGTTTATGAGTACAGCTCCATCCATCGAGTTCATTCCTAAATTAGCCTTCATATCCTCATTCTGAGTACCCTCCTGCCATTGTTCCCACATGTTCGTACCTGCAATCATTCTCGCTACTTTCATGTCTGTTACTTCTAACTTATGAATAAGATATCCTGAATCCACCCAGCTTTCACTCCCGTAAAGCAAAATTGGTCTGAATACAGGCCGATGCAAAGATAATTTGGTCTGGGAGCTGACTTCCTTCTTACAGAATACTGTTGATCGCAACTGTGAGCTCACTGCATTAGCTTTACTACACCTTCAATCAATCTCACTTATTATATTACCATCCTGGTAGAACACACATCCTAAATACTTGAAATTATCTACCTGTTCCAGCTTTGTATCACCAATCTGACATTCAGTTCTGTTAAATTTCTTACGTACTGACATCAATTTAGTCTTCGAAAGGGTAAATTTCATACTATACTCATTGCACCTATTTGCAAGTTCCACGATATTAGACTGCAGGCTTTCGGCACAGTCTGCTATTAAGACCAAGTCGTCAGCATAGGCCAGACTGCTTACTACATTTCCACCAAATTGAATCCCTACCTGCCACTTTATACCTTTCAGCTGATGATCCATGTAAACTACAAACAGCTAAGGTGAAAGATTACAGCCTTGTCGAATCCCTGTAAGTACCCTGAACCAAGAACTCATTCTACCATCAATCCTCACTGCAGCCCAATTGTCAACATACATGCCTTAGGTTGATTTCTACCGTTGATCCCATATTCACCCAGTATGGTGAACAACTTTTCCACGGTACACTGTCATATGCTTTCTATAGATCTACGGAACATAAACACAAACTGTCTATTACTCTCGTAGCATTTTTCAATTACATGGCGCATACTGAAAATCTGATATTGACAGCCTCTCTGTGGTCAGAAACCACACTGGTTTTCATCCTACTTCCTCTGAACGACTGATCGCACGCTCCCTTCCAAGATGCCAGTGAATACTTTGCCTGGTATACTAATCAATGAGATACCTCGATAGTTGTTGAAATCCTTCCTGTTCCCTTGCTTATAGATAGGTGCAATTACTGCTTTTGTCCAATCTGAAGGTACCTTACAACACTCCATGGTAGTCTTATTAATGTATGAAGACATTTCATCCCTGTCTTCCCACTATACTTCACCATTTCAGGTCTAATTTCATCCTACCTGCAGCTTTATGAAAATTGAGTTTATTTACCATCCTTTCCACTTCCTCCAACGTAATTTCACCAAAATCATTTTCCTCCTCCCCATGAGCTCCGTTGTTCACGACACTAGCATGAAGATTTCCTTTAGCGTTGCGAAGATATACAAAAATATTCCCTCCACCTGTCGAGTGATTCCCTGGGATCTATTACGAGTTCACCTGAATTACCCAAAACACTGTTCGCTTAACTTTTCCCTCCCTTCCTAAAATTATTTATTACTGTCCAGAAAGGTTTCCCTGCTGCTTGACCTAGCCTTTCCAGGTTATTACCGAAATCTTCCCACGAATTCTTTTTTGATTCAGCGGCTATTTGTTTCGAACTGTTTCTTTCATCTACGTATAATTCTCTGTCATCATAAGCCCTTGTTTTGAGCTTTTTCTGATAAGCCTTCTTTTTACGTTTACAAGCTGCTCTCACTTCATCATTCCACCAAGATGTTCGCTTTTCTTCATTCTTTACACACTGTTGTTCATAGGCATTCCCTTGCTGTTGCTACTACAGCATCCCTGTATGCCACCCATTCTCTTTCTATATCCTGAACCTGCGTACTGTCCACTGTTTGGAACTTCCAACTAATTATATATATGTACATCTGTCTAATTTCCTCGTCTTTGAGATTTTCTCTCCTTATTCGTTCACAGACAGATTTCACTTTCTGTATCATATTTGTAGAGATACTTAGTTCACTACAGATCAGATAGTGGTCTGTTTCATCGAAATATCACCGAAAAACCAGTACATTCCTAACAGACTTCCTGACGTCGAAGTCGGTTAAGATATAGTCTATTACGGATCTGGTACCTCTAGCCTTCCATGTGTAGCGGTGAATAGCCTTAAGCTTGAAGAATGCCTTCGTAACAGCTAAATCCATACTAGCACAGAAGTCCAGCAAACGCTTCCAATTCCCATTGGCTTCCGCCTCTTCCCCACATTTGCCAATCACCTTTTCGTACCCTTCGGTTCTATTTCCAAATCTCGTATTGAAATCGCCCATTAGCACTATCCTATATTGCTGTTGACCCTGACTACGATGTCACTCAACTGAGACAATTCTCGTCCTAATTCCTCCAGCTGCCAAATCTACCCATATCATTTGCTCGCTTACGTGCCTAACAGAAACTATGTTGCGTGCAGGAGTATTCCTGATGAAAAGCCCTAACCCAGACTCTGACCCTCCCTTTTTAACACCCGTCAAGTACACTTTATAATCTCCTATCTCTTCCTCCTTGTCTTCCCTGACCCGAATATCACTTACTCCTAGCACATCCAGATGCATCCTCTTTGCTGACTCAGCCAGTTCTACACTATTTCGTCCTTAAGCCCATTAATATTGATAGCTCCCCATCGTATTACATTTCGTTCACCAAGTTCTATCGAAGGAGCCCCTCGCCTTTCAAATGGGAGTGAGACTCCGTTACTCCCATAGGTCCGAGGCTTGGTCAAAATGTTCTGAGCTCGGTAAATTCATGAAGCAGGATGCTACCCTACTTACACATAGTCCATGTGAGGTTCTCTCCTCTAACGGGTTAGGGACCACTGGTGGGTTTAATAGACCTAGCCGCCTGAGCACAACGAAGGCGATGACTCAGAATACGTCCGAGATGCCCACTCCTATTCCATAGCAACTGGTATCCCGACTCTCAGGACCACATACTAGGCCACTCAGCCGTCGCCCATGGTTCACGAACTAGGACGTGACTACAGTAACCCACACCATGAATTATGACGGGAATAGTCTCAGTGCATTCATCATGTGAGGATGAAGTTGACACTTCTTATGAAGCATTAAGTGAAGTCGCAGTGAGAGTCAACACCAATTATGGATAATGCTAATGAACGATTTCAAAGCGAAGGTTGGAAAAAGAACGGAAGGATACGAAAGGTTCTTTGGTAAATGTGGGGAAGATATGGAAGCTAATAGTAATGAGAAGCGTTTGCTGGACTTCTGTGCTAGTATGTGTTTAGCAGTTATGAATACATTCTTCAAGCATAAGGCAGTTCACCACAACACATGGGAGGGTAGGGGTCCCAGATCCATAATATACTATATGTTAACCAACTTCAACATCAGGAAATATGTTAGGAATGTACGGTTTTTCCGAGTATTCTTTCGATGATACTATCATCTGATCTGTAGTGAACTAAATATGTCTAGGCCTAGGATAGAGAAAGTGAAATCTGTCTGCAAACGAATAATGGTTGAGAATCTCCAGGATGAGGAAATTAGAGAGAAGTGCACGGATATGATTAGTGAGAAGTTCAGAACAGTAGACAGCAAGGAGGTTCAGGATATAGAAATAGAATGGGTGGCATACAGGGATGCTGTAGTAGCAACAGCAAGCGTATACCTAGGATCAACTGTGTATAAAGATGGACAAAAGAGAACATCTTGGTGCGATGATCAAGTGAGAGCCGCTTGTAAACGCAAGAAGATGGCTTATCCGAAATACCTCCAGAAAAGGCTAATTCACACAGGGAATTATACGTAGATGAAAGAAACAGAGCGAAACAAATAGTTCTGGAATCCAAAAGGAAGTCGTGGGAAGATTTTGCCAATAACCTGGGGAAGCTAAATCAAGCAGCAGGGAAACCTTTCTGGACAGTAAAATAACCTTAGAAAGGGAGGGAAAGAGGAAATGAACAGTGTTTTGTGTAATTCAGATGAACTCATAACAGATCCCAGGGAATCACTGGAGATGTTTAGGGATATTTTGAAAATCTTCTCATTGTAAAAGGAAATATTTCTGGTGGTGTCGGGAACAACCAAGCGCGTGGGGAGGAGGAAAATGTTGTTGGTGAAATTAAGTTTGAGAAAGTGGAAAGGATCCTAATTAAACTCCTGAAATGGTGAAATATAGCGGGAAGGCAGGAATGAAATGGCTTCATAGAGTAGTAAAAATAGCGTGGAGTGTTGGTAAGATACCTTCAGATTGGATACACGCAGAAATCTATAAGCAAGGGAACAGGAAGAATTGAAACAGGTATCGAAGTATCTCATTGATTAGTGTACCAGGCAAAGTATTCACTGGCATCTTGGAAGGGAGGGTGCGAACAGTGGTTGAGAGAAAGTTGGATGAAAACCAGTGTGAATTCAGACCACAGAGGGGCTTATTTATTTATTTATCGTATGATGTGCACAGATAGATTATATAAATAAGTATACAATATATACACAATATATACAAGCAGAAGCCTATAGTTCCAAATCAAGTCCATTGATCCATTTCAAGGCCTCCTCAGTTGCGTTATGAATGTCCTCCAAAGGACCTTGAAATGCTCTCCGTGGACACTCGGCCATTACGTGGTGGATGGTCTGTGAGGTAGCTCCACAATCACACCCAGAAGACTTCTGCCAGCCCCATTTATAAAGCGTATAGCCGCATCTTCCTTGATTGACTCTTATCCTGTTTAGAGTCCTCCATTGACGTCTGGGTAGATGGAATCCAGGAGGTTGAACATGAGGTAGAGTCACAAGATGTTGATTGGGAACAGAAGACTGCTGCCATTGGTGTAACCAGGCGTTCGTGATGGAGAACCCAGATTCTTCCAGTGTAAGTGCAGTGCGCCAGGGTGGAGATCTAGACTTAAGTCGAGGAGGGGCAGGTTGAGTAATATCCTGGTGAACGGGGAGGTTGGAGTCCTGGCTGGTCTTCTTCCACAGTTTTAGAAGAGCTTCAAACAACAGTCATCCCAATTCTCTTGTCCTTTCACAAGAGAGGAAACCCTAGAAGGCATCAAGAACATAAAATCCGGGAAAGCAGCAGGTATAGACGGCATCTATCCTGAATTCCTGCAACATCTTGGACCTGCAACAATCACTTGGCTCACCAAATTCTTCTCCAATATTTTGGAGACAGGTAACCTTCCTTCACTATTCAAGAAGATCAAAGTAATATCGATCTTGAAACCTAACAAAGACCCTCTGAGAGTGGAAAGCTACAGACCCATTGCACTGCTAAGTGTTACTCTAAAGCTCCTGGAAAGACTAATATACAATAGGATCTCAGAAACCATCAATAATCTCCTTCCCACAGAACAAGCTGGCTTCAGACCTGGAAGAAATTGCGCTGACCAAATTTTTGCATTGACCTCTCATATTGAAAATGGATTTGAGAATCGGAAGATTAGTATGGCTGTCTTCTTAGACTTATCAGCAGCCTATGATACTGTCTGGCGAGAAGGGCTTCTGCTAAAACAGAGGGGCTGTCAAGATTAGATTTTCAGTATGCGCCAGGTAACTTAAAAATGCTACGAGAGGAATTGACAGTTGTGTTTTTGTTTCGTAGATCTAGAGAAAGCATATGACAGGGTACCGAGGGAAAAGATGTTCACTATACAGGGGGACTATGGAATTAAATGTTGACTATTAAAATCCATCAAAGGCATTTATGTCGACAATTTGGCTTAAGTGAGAATTGATATTAGAATGAGTTCTTGGTTCAGGGTACTTACAGGGGTTAGACAAGGATGTAATCTTTCACCTTTGCTGTTTGTAGTTTACAAGGATCATCTGCTGAAAGGCATAAAATGGCAGGGAGGAATTCAGTTAGGTTGAAATATAGTAAGCAGTTTGGCCTATGCTGATGACTTTCGAAGAATAAATTGATGTCAGTAGGTAAGAAATTGAATGTCAGATTGGTGATACTAAACTGGAACAGGTAGATAATTTCAAGTATTTAGGATGTGTGTTCTCCCAGGATGGTAATATAGTAAGTGAGATTGAATCAAGGTATAATAAAACTAATGCCGTGAGCTCACAGTTGCGATCAACAGTATTCTGTAAGAAGGAAGTCGGCTCCAGGACCAAATCATCTTTTTTTCATCCGTCTCTTTTCGGACCAAATTTGCTTTACGGGAGCGGAAGCTGGGTGGACTCACGGTATCTTATTTATAAGCTAGAAGTAACTGACATGAAAGTAGCGAGGACATTTGCTGGTAGAAACAGGTGGGAACAATAGCAGGAGGGTACTCGGAATGAGGAGATAAAGGGTAAGTTAGGAATTAACTCGATGGATGAAGCTGTAGGCTACGCATAAACCAGCTTCGGTTGTGGGGTCATTTGAGGCGAAAGGTTTTTGCTATTTGTTTACGTCACACCGACACAGTAAGGTCTTAATGGGATAAGAGAGGCCTAGTAATTTGACATGAGCGGACGTGGTCATAATTAAGGTACAGCCTCAGCATTTGCCTGGTGTGAAAATGGGAAACCACAGAAAACCATCTTCAGAGTTCAGACTTAAGGAGGAGGATAGGGTACATAGGCTACGTGAATAATGGATTTTGTTATGGATGGTTAGAGAAGTAGAGGGAGACCAAGACGACGATAGTTGGACTCAGTTTCTAACGATTTAATGATAAGAGGTATAGAACTAAATGAGGCCACAGCACTAGTTGCAAATCGAGTATTGTGGCGACGTTTAGTTAATTCACAGAGGTTTGCAGACTGAACGCTGAAAAGCGTTACGGTCTATGATCATGATGTTTGTTTGTGTTTTCTTCTGGTTTCTTTTCCTTTCCTTCAACATTTCTAAGTTACTCTAAAATGTTCTATGTATGTACTAAATACTGCCTTTTGTAATTGAGGCAACCTCTGGAAATGGCAATGTATAATAAATAAATAAATAAATCAATCAATAAATAAATAAATAAATAAACACAAAGTATTTATCTCGGAGGAGTTCCTTGCAACTGAGACTGAAAGGACCTCAAACCCACTTGAGTCATGTAGTAGCGTGTGACATTGTCCACTTGACTGTACTTGAACCAATGAAGTTCGGATGTCGAAGCCTCCTGCCCCCATCATGTAGAATTTATAAACGAATACAGTGTTGGTGTTCGTGTCACGGGCTACCTCCAAATGAATAATGTGCTAGTCATGGAAATTAATCTGAATTATCTGTACACTCTGCTGGAGAATTTATTGGTTAGTGTTCACTATATGGGTCAAAGGCTTCTGTGTATATAATTTATCATCGTTTTCACTTTAGGATCCGCTTACAGGTTTGCGTAGCTGTAATAGATGGGCTTTACTCTTCAACAGGCTTCTCTTTTTTACACAAAGTATTATCAGCAAGCACATAGATACGTCACGGCTGTGAGCACCACATGTCGTTTCATTATCAAGTATGAGCGAATTAAATCATGTAAAGAATTTATCATTGTACTGACTTCCCTGGAGCAATGACTGCCTCCTTTAGGCCCTGCACAGGGAAAGAAAAAACACGCAGAGCTGCCCTTTATACAGAATTTTCCACACATCTCGTCGTATCCCCTTTCTTTCATTTGCTCGCAAAGCCTGGAGCAGTGAATGTCACACTCCTGTCCTGTTTAGTCGTTGGATTTCAGCAACTTATGTTCCCTAAAAACCCCTGCGAAAGGAAGCTCCTAATTATTCATCCGCCAGGTGTTCTAAGGGTGCCAGACGTGCCTCAAACCTGGAGGACAGAAATCGATTCCTGGCTATGAAAAGGACATTTAACTTCTGCATGTATTAATATAGCAGTATTGACACATGGTTATTATGAGGTGTATGTGCCACTACAGACACTATTGACAACCAGTCACTATGAAGAGCATATGTAAATATAGACAGTACTGGTAACCTATCATTATGAAGACCATGTGTCAATGTAGACAGTACTGATATCCTGTCATTATGAAGAACATGTGTCAATATAGACAGTACTGGTAACCTATCATTATGAAGAGCATATGTCAATAAGACAGTACTGGTAATACGTCATTATGAAGTGAATGTATCAATACAGACAGAACTAGTAACCTGTCATTATGAAGACCACGTGACAATATCGACAGTACTGGTAACCTGCCTTTATGAAAAGAATGTGTCAATATAGACAGTACTGATAACCTGTCCTTATAAGGAGAATGTGTCAGTATAAACAGTACAGTTAACGTGCCACTATGCACAGAATGTGTCAATATAGACAGTAGAGATAACATGTTGTTATGAAGAGCATGTGTCAATATAGACAGTACTGGTAACCTATCATTATGAAGAGCATATGTCAATAAGACAGTACTGGTAATACGTCATTATGAAGTGAATGTATCAATACAGACAGAACTAGTAACCTGTCATTATGAAGACCACGTGACAATATCGACAGTACTGGTAACCTGCCTTTATGAAAAGAATGTGTCAATATAGACAGTACTGATAACCTGTCCTTATAAGGAGAATGTGTCAGTATAAACAGTACAGTTAACGTGCCACTATGCACAGAATGTGTCAATATAGACAGTAGAGATAACATGTTGTTATGAAGAGCATGTGTCAATATAGACAGTACAGATAACCTAACATTATGAAGATCATGTAACAGTATAGACAGTACAGGAAACCAGTAATTATGACAACCATGTGTCAAATTTCACAATACTGCTAACCTATGATTATGAAGAGCATCTGTCAATAAAGACAGTACTGGTAACAGTCATTATAAGGAGCATATGTCAAGATAGACAGTACTGGTAACCAGTCATTATAAGGAGCATGTGACAAGATAGACAGTACTGGTAACCAGTCATTATAAGGAGCATGTGACAAGATAGACAGTACTGGTAACCAGTCATTATAAGGAGCATGTGACAAGATAGACAGTACTGGTAACCAGTCATTATAAGGAGCATGTGACAAGATAGACAGTACTGGTAACTTGTCATTTTAAGGAGAATATGTCAATATAGGCAGTACTGGCTACCTCTCATTATTTAGGGCATGGGTCAATATAGACAGTACAGATAACCTGTCCTTATGAAGAGCATGTGTCAATATAGACAGTACTGGTAACCAGTCATTATTAGGAGCATGTGTGAAGATAGACAGTACTGGTAACCAGTCATTATAAAGAGCATATGTCAAGATAGACAGTACAGATAACCAGTTATCTATAAAGAGCATGTGTCAATATAGATAGTACTGTAACCAGTAATTATAAAGAGCATGTGTCAATATAGATAGTACTGACAACATGTCATTATAAAAGGCATGTGTCAATAAAGATAGTACTGACTCCCTGTCATTATAAAGAGCATGTGACAATATAGACAGTACTGGTAACCTGTAATATAACGAGCATTTGTCAATATAGACAGGAATGACAACCTATCATTATTTATTTATTTATTTATTTATTTATTTATTTATTTATTTATTTATTTATTTATTTATTTATTTATTTAATTATTTATTTATTTATTTATTTATTTATTTATTTATTTTATGCCTTTGTATGTGGCGAAGTTAGGGCTCACGGCCCTCTCTTACGCTTAACCACTACGTACCGTACATAATCACATAATTTGGTAAAATATCATTAGCAGACCCTAGGAGCTACCTAAATTTATGGAGTAATATTATAACAGATTACAATTGTTATTTTTAATGATTAATATTATCTAGCCTATCTACATCTACATTACCTAACAATAGTTCTAAATCATGCTTGCACTCATACACACTAACATTCATACAAACTGGTCACGTATAAAGAGGAAATCTCGACAAGACCGTTTAAATGAGACTGTTGAAGTGCTATTACGTATACTGACAGGGAGTGTGTTCCATAGCCTTGCCCCAGTGGCTGTATACAGATGAATGATTAACCGGTATCATAAGGGTAGAAGTCGATCTGGTATTATGTCCATGGAAAGATGAGAGGAAGTTAAAATGTGAGGACAGGTATTCAGGTGTAGATTCGTTCAGAAGTCGAAACATTAGTGTCGCAGTATGTAAATCCCTTAGTTGATCAATTATCAGCCAGGATAGCTTCTCATAATAAGGGGAAATATGTGTCCTAAAGTTCAAAGAAAATATAAATCGTATGCAAGAGTTCATTGCCCTTTGAAGTTTCATAGTTAGTTCTGCAGTTGCATCGGTTAATACGACATCACAGTAATGAATTATTGGGAAAATGAGGGTCTGAACAAGTTTTATTTTCATGCTGTGTGGAAGAATGGATTGTTTCATTTTTAGGGGGGGAAAGAGATGGATATATTTTTCTGCAGACAATTGTTATACGGTCATTCCAATTTAATGTGTCATTCATGACAACGCCTAGGTTTTTTACAGACTTCTGAAAAGGTATAGCTTCTCCACAGAGCATGAGGTTAGGCTGTAGTATGATGTTTAGCGTATTTAAAAGTCTAGATTGTCCTATAATGATTGCTTGCACTTTCTTCGGGTTAATTAATAGGCAGTTCTCTTTAGCATACGATCTAATTGAATTTAAAGTCGAGTTCATATGGTGTAAATATATACAGACAGGTAACCTCTCATTATGAAGATCATGTGATAATATAGGCAGTACTAGTAACCTGTCATTATAAAGGGCATGTGACAATATAGACAATACAGGTAACCCTTCATTATGAAGAACATTTGTCAAAAATGCAGTACAGGAAACCTGTCATTATGAAGAGAATGTGTCAGTGCAGAAAGTACTGACAACCTGCCATTTTAAAGGGCATGTGACAATATAGACGGTACTGATAACTTGTCATTATGAAGAGCATGTGTCAATACAGTCAGTACAAATAACCTGTCATTATGAAGTGCGTGTGTCAATACAGTCAGTACAAATAACCTGTCATTATGAAGAGCATATGTCAATATAGACAGTACAGGTAAGATGTCCTTATGAAGAGCATGTGTCAATATAGACAGTACCTCATAACCTATCATTATGAAGAACATGTGTCAATAAAGGCAGTACCCTATAAAGAATCATTATGAAGAACATGTGTCAATATAGACAGTACCCAATAACCTATCATTATGATAAGCATACGTCAATATAGACAGTACCATATAACCTATCATTATGAAGAACATGCGTCAATAAAGGTAGTACCCTATAAAGAAACATTATGAAGAGCATGTGTCAATATAGACAGTACCCTATAACCTATCATTATGAAGAGCTTGTGTCAACATAGACAGTACACTATAAAGTACCATTATGAAGAGCATATGCCAATATAGGCAGTACCCTATAACCTATGATTATGAAGAACATGTGTCAATAGAGACAGTACCCCGTAACCTCTCATTATGAAGAGCATATGCCAATATAGACAGTACCCTATAACCTATCATTATGAAGAGCATATGTCAACAAAAGCAGTACCCCATAACCTATCATTATGAAGAACATGCGTCAATAAAGGCAGTACCCTATAAAGTATCATTATGAAGAACATGTGTCAATATAGACAGTACCCAATAACCTATCATTATGATAAGCATACGTCAATATAGACAGTACCATATAACCTATCATTATGAAGAACATGCGTCAATAAAGGCAGTACCCTATAAAGAATCATTATGAAGAGCATGTGTCAATATAGACAGTACCCTATAACCTATCATTATGAAGAGCTTGTGTCAACATAGACAGTACACTATAAAGTATCATTATGAAGGACATGAGTCAATGTAGTCAGTACCCTATAAAGTATCATTATGAACAACATGTGTCAATATAGTCGGTACCCCATAACGTATCATTATGAAGAACATGTGTCAATATAGACAGTACCCTATACAGTATCATTATGAAGAGTATGTGTCAATGTAGACAGTACCCTACAAAGTATCATTACGAAGAGCATGTGTTAATAAAGGCAGTACCGCATAACCTATCATTATGAAGAGCATATGTCAATATAGACAGTACCCCATAAAGTATCATTATGAAGAGCATGTGTCAATAAAGACAGTACCCTATAACCTATCATTATGAAGAGCATGTGTCAAATAGACAGTACCCCATAACCTATCATTGTGAAGAAAATGTGTCAATATAGACAGTACCCTATAACCTATCATTATGAAGAACATGTGTCAATATAGACAGTACCCCATAACCTATCATTATGAAGAACATATGTCAATATAGACAGTACCCCATAACCTATCATTATGAAGAACGAATGTCAACATAGACAGTACCCCATAACCTATCATTATGAAGAGCATGTGTCAATATAGACAGTACCCTATAACCTATCATTATGAAGAACACGTGTCAATATAGACAGTACCCAATAACCTATCATTATGAAGAACGTATGTCAATATAGACAGTACCCCATAACCTATCATTATGAAGAGCATGTGTCAATATAGACAGTACCCAAAACCTATCATTATGAAGAGCATGTGTCAAATAGACAGTACCCCCTAAAGTATCATTATGACGAGCATGTGTGAATATAGGCAGTACCCTATAAAGTATCATTATGAAGAACATGTGTCAATAATAACAGTACCCCATAACCTATCATTATGAAGAACATATGTCAATATAGACAGTACCCCATAACCTATCATTATGAAGAGAATGTGTCAATGTAGAAAGTACCCTCTAAAGTATCATTATGAAGAGCATGTGTCAATATAGGCAGTACCCTATAAAGTATCATTATGAAGAGCATGTGTCAACAAAGTCAGTACCCCATAACCTATCATTATGAAGAACATGTGTCAATGTAGACAGTACCCCATAACCTATCATTATGAAGAACACGTGTCAATATAGACAGTACACCATAACCTATCATTATGAAGAGCATGTGTCAATATAGACAGTACCCAAAACCTATCATTATGAAGAGCATGTGTCAATATAGATAGTACCCTATAACCTAAAATTATGAAGAACATGTGTCAATTTAGAGAGTACCCCATAACCTATCCTTATGAAGGACATGTGTCAATATAGACAGTACCCCATAACCTATCTTTATGAAGAGCATATGTCAATATAGACAGTACCCTATAAAGTATCATTATGAAGAGCATGTGTCAATAGAGACAGTACCCTATAACCTATCACTATGAAGAACAAGTGTCAATATAGACAGTACCCCATAACCTATCATTATGAAGAACATGCGTCAATGTAGACAGTACCCCATAACCTATCATTATGAAGAGCATGTGTCAATATATACAGTACCCCACAACCTATCATCATGAAGAACATGTGTCAATGTAGACAGTACCCCATAACCTATCAGTATGAAGAACACGTGTCAATTAGACAGTACCGCATAAACTATCATTATGAAGAGCATGTGTCAATAAAGGCAGTACCCCATATCCTATCATTATGAAGAACATGTGTCAAACAGACAGTACCCTATAATGTATCATTATGAAGAACATGTGTCAATGTTGACAGTACCCCATAACCTATCATTATGAAGAACATGTGTCGATGTAAACAGTACCCCATAACCTATCATTATGAAGAGCACGTGTCAATATAGACAGTACCACATAAGCTATCATTATGAAGAACATATATCAATAAATGCGGTACCCTATAAAGTATCATTATGAAGAGCACGTGCCAATAAAGGCAGTACCCTACACCTATCATCATGAAGAACATGTGTCAATATAGACAGTACCCTATAACCTATCATTATGAAGAACATGTGTCAAATAGACAGTACCCTATAATGTATCATTATGAAGAGCACGTGCCATTATAGACAGTACCCTCTAAATTACCATTATGAAGAGCATTTGTCAATGTAGACAGTACCCTATAACCTATCATTACGAAGAGCATATATCAATATAGACAGTACCCTAAAACCTATCATTATGAAGAGCATGTGTCAATATAAGCAGTACCCAATAACTTACCATTATGAAGAACATATGTCAATGTAGACAGTACCCCATAATTATAATTATGAAGAGCATATGTCAATATAGACAGTACCCCATAACCTATCATTATGAAGAACATGTGTCAAATAGACAGTACACTATAAAGTATCATTATGAAGAGCACGTGTCAAGATAGACAGTACCCTATAAAGTATCATTATGAGGAGCATGTGTTAATGTAGACAGTACCCTATAACCTATCATTATGAAGAGCATGTGTCAACATAGACAGTACCCTATAAAGTATCATTATGGAGAACATGCGTCAATGTATTCAGTACCCTATAATGTATCATTACGAAGAACATGTGTCAATATAGACAGTACCCCATAACCTATCATTATGAAGAACATGTGTCAATATAGACAGTACCCCATGAACCATCATTATGAAGAACATGTGTCAATGTTGGCAGTACCCCATAACCTATCATTATGAAGAACATGTGTCGATGTAGACAGTACCCCATAACCTATCATTATGAAGAACACGTGTCAATATAGACAGTACCCCATAACCTATCATTATGAAGAACATATATCAATAAAGGCGGTACCCTACTAAGTATCATTATGAAGAGCACGTGTCAAAAAAGGCAGTACCCTATACCCTATCATTATGAAGAACATGTGTCAATATAGACAGGACAGTACCCCATAACCTATCATTATGAAGAACATGTGTCAATATAGACAGTACCCTATAAAGTATCATTATGAAGAGCAAGTGTCAATATAGACAGTACCCTATAACCTATTATTATGAAGAACATGTGTCAATATAGACAATACCCTATAACCTATCATTATGAAGATCATATGTCAATATAGACAGTACCCTACAACCTATCATTATGAAGAGCATGTGTCAATATAGACAGTACACTATAACCTATCATTATGAATAACATATGTCAATATAGGCAGTACCCTACAACCTATCATTATGAAGAGCATGTGTCAATATAGACAGTACCCTACAACCTATCATTATGAAGAACATATGTCAGTATAGACAGTAACCTGTAAAGTATCATTATGTAGAATATGTGTCAATATAGACAGTACCCTACAACCTATCATTATGAAGAACATATGTCAATATAGGCAGTACCCTACAACCTATCATTGTGAAGAGCATGTGTCAATATAGACAGCACCCTATAACCTATCATTATGAAGAACATATGTCAATGTAGACAGTACCCGATAACCTATCATTATGAAGAACATATGTCAATATAGACAGTACCCTACAACCTATCATTATGAAGAGTATGTGTCAATATAGACAGTACCCTACAACTTGTCATTATGAAGAACATATGTCAGTATAGACAGTAACCTGTAATGTATCATTATGTAGAATATGTGTCAATATAGACAGTACCCTACAACCTATCATTATGGAGAACATAAGTCAATATAGGCAGTACCCTACAACCTATCATTGTGAAGAGCATGTGTCAATATAGACAGCACCCTACAACCTATCATTATGAAGAGTATGTGTCAATATAGACAGTACCCTACAACCTATCATTATGAAGAACATATGTCAATGTAGACAGTACCCCATAAATTATAATTATGAAGAGCATGTGTCAATATAGACAGTACCCTACAACCTATCATTATGAAGAACATGTGTCAATACAGACAGTAAAGTATAAAGTATCATTATGAAGAGCATATGTCAATATAGACAGTACCCGATAACCTATCATTATGCAGAACATGTGTCAAATAGACAGTACCCTATAAAGTATCATTATGAAGAGCACGTGTCAATATAGACAGTACCATATAAAGTACCATTATGAAGAGCATGTGTCAATGTAGACAGTACCCTATAACCTATCATTATGAAGAGCATATGTCAATATAGACAGTACCCTACAACCTATCATTATGAAGAGTATGTGTCAATATAGACAGTACCCTATAAAGTATCATTATGAAGAGCATGTGTCAATGTAGACAGTACCCTATAACCTATCATTATGAAGAGCTTGTGTCATCATAGACAATACACTATAAAGTATCATTATGAAGAGCATATGCCAATATAGGCAGTACCCTATAACCTATCATAATGAAGAACATGTGTCAATAGAGACAGTACCCCATAACCTATCATTATGAAGAGCATATGCCAATATCGAAAGTACCCTATAACCTATCATTATGAAGAGCATATGTCAACAAAGGCAGTACCCCATAAACTATCATTAGGAAGAACATGCGTCAATAAAGGCAGTACCCTATAAATTATCATTATGAAGAACATGTGTCAATATAGACAGTACCCTATACCTATCATTATGATAAGCATACGTCAATATAGACAGTACCATATAACCTATCATTATGAAGAACATGCGTCAATAAAGGCAGTACCCTATAAAGAATCATTATGAAGAGCATGTGTCAATATAGACAGTACCCTATAACCTATCATTATGAAGAGCTTGTGTCAACATAGACAGTACACTATAAAGTATCATTATGAAGGACATGTGTCAATATAGACAGTACCCTCTAAAGTATCCTTATGAAGAGCATGTGTCAATATAGGCAGTACCCTATAAAGTATCATTATGAAGAGCATGTGTCAACAAAGTCAGTACCCCATAACTTAACATTATGAAGAGCATATGTCAATATAGACCGTACCCCATTACCTACCATTATGAAGAACATTAGTCAATGTAGACAGAACCCCATAACCTATCATTATGAAGAACATGTGTCAAAGTAGGCAGTACCCCATAACCTATCATTATGAAGAACACGTGTCAATATAGACAGTACACCATAACCTATCATTATGAAGACCATGTGTCAATATAGACAGTACCCAAAACCTATCATTATGAAGAGCATGTGTCAATATAGATAGTACCATATAACGTAAAATTATGAAGAACATGTGTCAATTTAGAGAGTACCCCATAACCTATCCTTATGAAGGATATGTGTCAATATAGACAGTACCCCATAACCTATCTTTATGAAGAGCATATGTCAATATAGACAGTACCCTATAAAGTATCATTATGAAGAGCATGTGTCTATGTAGACAGTACCCTATAAATTATCATTATGAAGAGCATGTGTCAACATAGACAGTACACTATAACCTATCATTATGAAGAGCATGTGTCAACATAGACAGTACCCGATAAAGAATCATTATGAAGAGCACGTGTCAATAAAGGCAGTACCCTATATCATATCATCATGAAGAACATGTGTCAATATAGACAGTACCCTATAACCTATCATTATGAAGAACATGTGTCAAATAGACAGTACCCTATAAAGTGTCATTATGAAGAGCATATGTCAATATAGACAGTACCCCATAACCTACCATTATGAAGAACATGTGTCAAACAGGCAGTACCCTATCATGTATCATTATGAAGAACATGTGTCAATATAGACAGTACCCAATAAAGAATCATTATGAAGAGGATGTGTCAATGTAGACAGTACCCCATAAAGTATCATTATGAAGAGCATGTGTCAATAGAGACAGTACCCCTTAACCTATCATTATGAAGAGCATATGTCAATATAGACAGTACCCTACAACCTATCATTATGAAGAGCATATGTCAATATAGACAGTACCCTGCAACCTATCATTATGAAGAGCATCTGTCAATAGAGACAGTACCCTTTAAAGTATCATTATGAAGAGCATGTGTCAATGTAGACAGTACCCTATAACCTATCATTATGAAGAGCATGTGTCAACATAGACAGTACCCTATAAAGAATCATTATGAAGAGCACGTGTCAATAAAGGCAGTACCCTATATCCTATCATCATGAAGAACATGTGTCAATATAGACAGTACCCTATAACCTATCATTATGAAGAACATGTGTCAAATAGACAGTACCCTATAAAGTGTCATTATGAAGAGCATATGTGAATATAGACAGTACCCCATAACCTACCATTATGAAGAACATGTGTCAAACAGGCAGTAGCCTATCATGTATCATTATGAAGAACATGTGTCAATATAGACAGTACCCAATAAAGAATCATTATGAAGAGGATGTGTCAACGTAGACAGTACCCCATAAAGTATCATTATGAAGAGCATGTGTCAATAGAGACAGTACCCTATAACCTATCATTATGAAGAAAATGTGTCAAACAGGCATACCCTATAATGTATCATTATGAAGGACATGTGTCAATATAGACAGTACCCTGTAAATTATCATTATGAAGAGCATGTGTCAATAAAGGCAGTACCCTACAACCTATCATTATGAAGACATGTGTCAATATAGACAGTACCCCATAACCTATCATTATGAAGAACACGTGTCCATATAGACAGTACCCCATAAGCTATCACTATGAAAAAAGTATATCAATAAATGCGGTGCCCTATAAAGTATCATTATGAAGAGCACTTGTCAATAAATGCAGTACCCTATAACCTATCATTATGAAGAACATGTGTCAACATAGACAGTACCCCATAACCTATCATTATGAAGAACATGTGTCAATATAGTCGGTACCCCACAACCAATCATTATGAAGAACATGTGTCAATTTAGACAGTACCATATAAAGTATCATTATGAAGAGCATGTTTCAATATAGTCAGTACCCTATAACCTATCATTATGAAGAACATGTGTCAATATAGACAGTATCTTATAACCTATCATTATGAAGAACATGTGTCAATATAGACAGTACCCTATAACCTATCATTGTGAAGATCATATGTCAATATAGACTGTACCCTACAACCTATCATTATGAAGAGCATGTGTCAATATAGACAGTACCCTGCAACCTATCATTATGAAGAACATATGTCAATATAGGCAGTACCCTACAACCTATCATTATGAAGAGCATGTGTCAATATAGACAGTACCCTACAACCTATCATTATGAAGAACATATGTCAGTATAGACAGTACCCTGTAAAGTATAATTATGTAGAAAATGTGTCAATATAGACTGTACCCTACAACCTATCATTATGAAGAACATATGTCAATATAGGCAGTACCCTACAACCTATCATTGTGAAGAGCATGTGTCAATATAGAGAGTACACCATAACCTATCATTATGAAGAACGTATGTCAATGTAGGCAGTACCCCATAAATTATCATTATGAAGAGCATGTGTCAATATAGACAGTACCCTGCAACCTATCATTATGAACAACATGTGTCAATATAGACAGTAACCTACAAAGTATCATTATGAAGAGCATTTGTCAATATACACAGTACCCTATAACCTATCATTATGAAGAACATGTGTCAATATAGACAGTATCTTATAACCTATCATTATGAAGAACATGTGTCAATATAGACAGTACCCTATAACCTATCATTATGAAGAACATATGTCAATATAGACTGTACCCTACAACCTATCATTATGAAGAGCATGTGTCAATATAGACAGTACCCTGCAACCTATCATTATGAAGAACATATGTCAATATAGGCAGTACCCTACAACCTATCATTGTGAAGAGCATGTGTCAATATAGACAGTACCCTATAACCTAACATTATGTAGAGCATGTGTCAATATAGACAGTACCCTATAAAGTACCTGTATGAAGAGCATTTGTCAATGTAGACAGTACCTATAACCTATCATTACGAAAAGCATATGTCAATATAGACAGTACCCTACAACCTATCATTGTGAAGAGCATGTGTCAATATAGACAGTACACCATAACCTATCACTATGAAGAACGTATGTCAATGTAGGCAGTACCCCATAAATTATCATTATGAAGAGCATGTGTCAATATAGACAGTACCCTGCAACCTATCATTATGAAGAACATGTGTCAATATAGACAGTAACCTACAAAGTATCATTATGAAGAGCATTTGTCAATATAGACAGTACCCTACAACCTATCATTGTGAAGAGCATGTGTCAATATAGACAGTACACCATAACCTATCATTATGAAGAACATATGTCAATGTAGACAGTACCCCATAAATTATCACTATGAAGAGCATGTGTCAATATAGACAGTACCCTGCAACCTATCATTATGAAGAACATGTGTCAATACAGACAGTAACCTATAAAGTATCATTATGAAGAGCATATGTCAATATAGACAGTACCCCATAACCTATCATTATGAAGAACATGTGTCAAATCGACAGTACCCTATAAAGTATCATTGTGAAGAGCATGTGTCAATATAGACAGTACCCTATAAAGTACCATTATGAAGAGCATTTGTCAATGTAGACAGTACCCTATAACCTATCATTACGAAGAGCATGTGTCAACATAGACAGTATCCTACAACCTATCATTATGAAGAGCATGTGTCAATATAAACAGTACCCTATAATGTATTATTATGAAGAGCATGTGTCAATATAGACAGTGCCCTATAAAGTATCATTATGAAGAGCATATGTCAATATAGACAGTACCCCATAACCTATCATTATGAAGAACATGTGTCAAATAGACAGTACACTATAAAGTATCATTATGAAGATCACGTGTCAATATAGACAGTACCCTATAAAGTACCATGATGAAGAGCATGTGTCAATGTAGACAGTACCCTGTATAGTATCATTATGAAGAGCACGTGTCAATATAGACAGTACCCTACAACCTATCATTATGAAGAGCATGTGTCAATATAAACAGTACACTATAATGTATCATTATGAAGAGCATGTGTCAATATAGACAGTGCCCTATAAAGTATCATTATGAAGAGCATATGCCAATTTAGACAGTACCCCATAACCTATCATTATGAAGAACATGTGTCAAATAGACAGTACACTATAAAGTATCTTTATGAAGAGCACGTGTCAATATAGGCAGTACCCTATAAAGTACCATTACGAAGAGCATATGTCAATATAGACAGTACCCTACAACCTATCCTTATGAATTGCATGTGTCAATATAGACAGTACCCTATAAAGTACCATTATGAAGAGCATGTGTCAATGTAGACAGTACCCTATATAGTATCATTATGAAGAGCACGTGTCAATATAGACAGTACCCTACAACCTATCATTATGAAGAGCATGTGTCAATATAAACAGTACCCTATAACGTATCATTATGAAGAGCATGTGTCAATATAGACAGTACCCTATAAAGTACCATTATGAAGAGCATTAGTCAATATAGACAGTACCCTATAAAGTACCATTATGAAGAGCATGTGTCAATGTAGACAGTACCCTATATAGTATCATTATGAAGAGCACGTGTCGATATAGACAGTACCCTACAACCTATCATTATGGAGAGCATGTGTCAATATAGACAGTGCCCTATAAAGTATCATTATGAAGAGCATATGCCAATTTAGACAGTACCACATAACCTATCATTATGAAGAACATGTGTCGATGTAGACAGTACCCCATAACCTATCATTATGAAGAACATGTGTCGACGTAGACAGTACCCCATAACCTATCATTATGAAGAACATGTGTCAAATAGACAGTACACGATAAAGTATCATTATGAAGAGCACGTGTCAATATAGACAGTACCCTATAAAGTACCATTACGAAGAGCATATGTCAATATAGACAGTACCCTATAACCTATCATTATGTAGAGCATGTGTCAACATAGACAGTACCGTATAAAGAATCATTATGAAGAGCATGTGTCAATAAAGGCAGTAACCCATATCCTATCATTATGAAGAACATGTGTCAAACAGGCAGTACCCTATAAAGTATCATTATGAAGAGCATGCGTCAATATAGACAGTACCCTATAACCTATCATTATGAAGAACATGTGTCAATGTTGACAGTACCCCATAACCTATCATTATGAAGAACATGTGTCGATGTAGACAGTACCCCATAACCTATCATTATGAAGAACATGTGTCGATGTAGACAGTACCCCATAACCTATCATTATGAAGAACATGTGTCGATGTAGACAGTACCCCATAACCTATCATTATGAAGAACACGTGTCAATATAGACAGTACCCCATAAGCTATCATTATGAAGAACATATATCAATAAAGGCGGTACCCTATAAAGTATCATTATGAAGAGCACGTATCAATAAAGGCAGTACCCTATAACCTAACATCATGAAGAACATGTGTCAATATAGACAGTACCCCATATCCTATCAATATGAAGAACATGTGTCAAATAGACAGTACCCTATAAATTATCATTATAAAGAGCATATGTCAATATGGACAGTACCCCATAACCTATCATTATGAAGAACATGTGTCAAATAGACTGTACCCTATAAAGTATCATTATGAGAGCACGTGTCAATATAGACAGTACCCTATAAAGTACCATTATGAAGAGCATGTGTCAATGTAGACAGTACCCTATAACCTACCATTACTAAGAGCATATGTCAATATAGACAGTACCCTACAACCTATCATTATGAAGAGCTTGTGTCAACATAGACAGTACGCTATAAAGTATCATTATGAAGATCATGCGTCAATGCATTCAGTACCCTATAATGTATCATTAGGAAGAACATGTGTCAATATAGACACAACCCCATAATAATCATTATGAAGAACATATGTCAATATAGCCGTTACCCCATAACCTATCATTATGAAGAACATGCGTCTATATGGACAGTACCCTACAACCTATCATTATGAAGAGGTTGTGTCAATAAAGGCAGTACCCTATAACCTATCATTATGAAGAACATGTGTCAATATAGACAGTACCCTATAACCTAAAATTATGAAGAACATATGTCAATATAGACAGTACCCTACAACCTATCATTATGAAGAGCATGTGTCAATATACACATTACCCTACAACCTATCATTGTGAAGAACACGTGTCAATGTAGACAGTACCCTATAACCTATCATTATGAGGAACATATGACGATGTAGACAGTACCCCCTTTAATTATCATTATGAAGAGCATGTGTCAATATAGACAGTACCCTATAACCTATCATTATGAAAAGCATGTGTCAATATAGACAGTACCTCATAACCTATCATTATGAAGGACATGTGTCAATATAGACAGTAACCTATAACCTATCATTATGAAGAGCATGTGTCAATGTAGACAGTACCCTATAAAGTATCATAATGAAGAGCATGTGTCAATATAGACAGTACAATGTAAAGTATCATTATGAAGAGGATGTGTCAATAAGGGCAGTACCCTACAACCTATCATTATGAAGAGCATGTGTCAATATAGAGAGTACCCTACAACCTATCATTATGAAGAGCATGTGTCAATATAGACAGTACCCCATAACCTATAACTATGAAGAGTATGTGTCATATAGACAGTACCCTATAACCTATGATTATGAAGAACATGTGTCAATGTTGACAGTACCCCATAACCTATCATTATGAAGAACATGTGTCGATGTAGACAGTACCCCATAACCTATCATTATGAAGAACATGTGTCGATGTAGACAGTACCCCATAACCTATCATTATGAAGAACATGTGTCGATGTAGACAGTACCCCATAACCTATCATTATGAAGAACATGTGTCGATGTAGGCAGAACCCTATAACCTATCATTATGAAGAGCGTATGTCAATATAGAATGTACTTCATAACCTATCATTATGAAGGACATGTGTCAATATAGACAGAACCCCATAACCTATCATTACGAAGAGCATGTGTCAATATAGACGGTACCCCATAGCCTATCATTATGAAGAGCATGTGTCAATATATACAGTACCCCACAACTTATCATTATGAAGAGCACATGTCAATATAGACAGTACCCCATAACCTCTCATTATGAAGGACATGTGTCAATATAGACAGTACCCCATAACCTATCATTATGAAGAGCATGTGTCAATATAGGCAGTACCCTGTAAAGTTTCATTATGAAGAGCATGTGTCAATGTAGACAGTATCCTATAACCTATCATTATGAAGAGCATGTGTCAATATAGACAGTACCCTATAACCTATCATTATGAAGAACATATGTCAATATAGGCAGTACCCTATAACCTATCGTTATGAAGAGCATGTGTCAATATAGACAGTACCCTATAACCTATCGTTATGAAGAGCATGTGTCAATATAGACAGTACCCTATAAATTATCATTATGAAGAGCATGTGTAAATGTAGAGAGTACCACATAACCTATCATTATGAAGAGCATATGTCAATATAGGCAGTACCCTATAACCTATCATTATGAAGAGCATGTGTCAATATAGACAGTACCGTATAAAGTATCATTATGAAGAGCATGTGTCAATGTAGACAGTATCCCATAACCTATCATTATGAAGAGCATGTGTCAATATAGACAGTACCCTGTAACCTATCGTTATGAAGAGCATGTGTCAATATAGACAGTTCCCTATAACCTATCGTTATGAAGAGCATGTGTCAATATAGACAGTACCCTATAAAGTATCATTATTATGGAGAAATGTGTCATTAAGGGCAGTACCCTATAACCTATCATTATGAAGATCATATGTCAATATAGGCAGTACCCTATAACCTATCGTTGTGAAGAGCATGTGTCAATATAGACAGTACCCTATAAAGTATCTTTATGAAGAGCATGTGTCAATATAGACAGTACCCTACAACCTACAATTATGAAGAGCATGTGTCAATATAGACAGTACCGTATAACCTATCATTATGAAGAACATATATCAATGTAGACAGTACCCCATAACCTATCATTATGCAGAGCATATGTCTATAGAGACAGTACCCTATAACCTATCATTATGAAGAGCATATGTCAATATAGACAGAACTTCATAACCTGTCATTTTGAAGGACATGTGTGAATATAGACAATACCCCATAACCTATCATTATGAAGAGCATGTTTCAATATAGACAGTACCCTGTAAAGTATCATTATGAAGAGCATGTGTCAATGTAGACAGTACCCTATAAAGTATCATTATGAAGAGCATATGTCAATAAAGGCAGTGCCCTAAACCTATCATAATCAAGAACAATTGTCTATATAGACAGTACCCTACAAAGAATCATTATGAAGAGCATGTGCCAATATAGACAGTACCCCATAACCTATCATTATGAAGAGCATATGTCAATAAAGGCAGTACCCTATAACCTATCATTATGAAGAACATGTGCCAATTTAGACAGTACCCTACAACCTATCATTATGAAGAGATTATGTCAATATAGACAGTACCTTACAACCTATCATTATGAAGAGCATGTGTCAATATAGACAGTACCCCATAACCTATAACTATGAAGAGTATGTGTCATATAGACAGTACCCTATAACCTATGATTATGAAGAACATGTGTCAATATAGAGAGTACCCTACAACCTATCATTATGAAGAACATGTGTCAGTATAGACACTACCCTATAAAGTATCATTATGAAGAGCATGTGTCAATATAGACAGTACAATATAAAGTATCATTATGAACAGGATGTGTCAATAAGGGCAGTACCCTACAACCTATCATTATGAAGATCATGTGTCAATATAGACAGTACCCTATAACCTATCATTATGAAGAACTTATGTCAATGTAAACAGTACCCCATAACCTATCATTATGCAGAGCATATGTCAATATAGACAGTACCCTATAACCTATCATTATGAAGAGCATGTGTCAATATAGACAGTACCCTATAAAGTATCATTATGAATAGCATGTGTCAATGTAGGCAGTATCCTATAAAGTATCATCATGAAGAGCATATGTCAATATAGACAGTACCCTGTAAAGTATCATTATGAAGAGCATGTGTCTATAAAGGTAGTACCCTATAAAGTATCATTATGAAGAACATGTGTCAATAAAGGCAGTGATCTATAATGTATCACTATGAAGAGCATGTGTCAATAAAGGCAGTACCCTATAACCTATCATTATGAGTAACATGTGTCAAATAGACAGTACCCTATAACGTATCATTATGAAGAGTATATATCAATATAGATAGTACCCTATAACCTGTCATTATGAAGAACATGTGTCAATATGGACAGTACCCTGTAAAGTATCATTATGAAGAGCATGTGTCATTATAGACAGTACTGGTAATCTCTCATATTAAGGAGAATGTGTCAATATAGACAGTTCCCTATAACCTATCATAATGAAGAGCATGTGTCAATATAGACTGTACAGATTACGTGTCGTTATTAAGACCATGCGTCATTATAGACAGTACTGGTAACCTCTCATATTAAGGAGAATGTGTCAATATAGACAGTACAGATAACCTGTCATTATGCAGAACATGTGTCAATATATTCTGTACTGGTAACCTGTGTTTTTGAAGAGCTTGTGTCAATATTGTCAGTACCGGTAACCTGTCATTATGAAGAGCCTGTGTCAACAAGGACAGTACAGATTGTTGTATGTGGTGAGACGGAGAACTACAATAATGGAAATATAATGTTAAAGATTTTTTTATTTAAAGTGTCTGAAAGATTTCATTTTTATTGGTACTCTGGACTCTACTGGAATTATTGCATGTAACTGCAAGAAATATTAATCTAAATATGTGTGTAATAATTTTTCTTGTAGGCAATAGGCTAGAAATAATGAACTGTATGAACTTCGCAAGATGCAAGAAGTATTTTGATTCAAAATTTATGTAACTAGTAAAAATGTAATTATGAAAACCTCAAGATTGGATTGGTAACATTGCAAGAGTGATTAAGTGATCTGTATATCATGATGTAATTAGGTAACTTTTGAAAAAGTGTAAAGGTGCTTTAATTCGTAGCAGCCTGTACCGCACGCGCGGTTGTGGGTGTCGCAATAGGAAATCTCGAGAAGTTGCTAACTATCTTAATATGACCATATATCGTCATGCAATTTCATTCCCTAGAATAACGAGATTTCCTATTGGCGAAAATATAGGAAATCTAGTGGAAATTGCTTCCCATTGGTCTGTCCTGATCGGGCTATTTTTGGACTTTCTGCCGGCTTCAGAATTTTCATGCGTGTGCTCGGCGTCATTTGCACCCGACCGCCCTAGCGAGCGCAAGTGTTATTTCAATGTTAATCTCAATGTTTTATGGTTTCGTTTAAATTAATTTATTACTTTGGTATTTTTTAGTTTTAAATTTAACGTGTCCGAGTTCGCCCTAGATCCCTGCTGTTTATAATTTCAAGTCCTTCACCATTTTTTATAATTCAACAATTCATTCATTTGTGTTTTTGGATTCGTAATTGTATCTGTTCGTCAAAAGCGTTAAGTATCAGCTGCTTTGTGATTTAAATTTGTTTGGTAATTTTTGGTTGCTATTTTAATATAGTTGATCTAGAGGGTGTTTCTTGTAAGTCTTTTCTCCCCATAACGTTATACGTTCCCATAGACCTCATAAGGTTCCAAGCACCTTCCACTCTCTTCTCTTGTCATTTTTAGGCCTGTAAATGTTCCCTTGTATTTGATTTAACATTGCGCATCGAAAGATGCTCGTCACGTTTCCATGTTCCGATGTGAATTCACCGCCACGGCGTAATTTTGCTATTTCATTATTAACATTATTAAGTGTCTATATTATATTACTAACAACCGGCATTCCCTTAATCATATTTTATTACTTTATTACTATTATCATTATTATTATTATTATTATTATTATTATTATTATTATTATTATTATTATTATTATTATTATTATTATTATTATTATTATTACTCTATGATATTATATTTATTATTTGTTATTGTGTAAGCGTAGTCTCGAATTACCGTCACACAGATAAACTGTCATTATGAAGAGCATGTGTCAATATAGACAGTACATATAACCTGTGCTTGTAAAGAGCATGTGTCAATAGAGACAGTACAGATATGCTGTGCTCGTAAAGAGCATGTGTCAATATAGACAGTACAGATATCCTGTGCTCGTAAAGAGCATGTGTCAATATAGACAGTACAGATATCCTGTCAATATGAAGAGCATGTGTCAATATAGACAGTACATATAACCTGTGCTTGTAAAGAGCATGTGTCAATAGAGACAGTACAGATATCCTGTGCTTGTAAAGAGCATGTGTCAATAGAGACAGTACAGATATCCTGTCAATATGAAGAGCATGTGTCAATATAGACAGTACATATAACCTGTGCTTGTAAAGAGCATGTGTCAATAGAGACAGTACAGATATGCTGTGCTCGTAAAGAGCATGTGTCAATATAGACAGTACAGATATCCTGTCAATATGAAGAGCATGTGTCAATATAGACAGTACATATAACCTGTGCTTGTAAAGAGCATGTGTCAATAGAGACAGTACAGATATGCTGTGCTCGTAAAGAGCATGTGTCAATATAGACAGTACAGATATCCTGTGCTCGTAAAGATCATGTGTCAATATAGACAGTACAGATATCCTGTCAATATGAAGAGCATGTGTCAATATAGACAGTACATATAATCTGTGCTTGTAAAGAGCATGTGTCAATAGAGACAGTACAGATATCCTGTGCTTGTAAAGAGCATGTGTCAATAGAGACAGTACAGATATCCTGTCAATATGAAGAGCATGTGTCAATATAGACAGTACATATAACCTGTGCTTGTAAAGAGCATGTGTCAATAGAGACAGTACAGATATGCTGTGCTCGTAAAGAGCATGTGTCAATATAGACAGTACAGATATCCTGTCAATATGAAGAGCATGTGTCAATATAGACAGTACATATAACCTGTGCTTGTAAAGAGCATGTGTCAATAGAGACAGTACAGATATCCTATGCTTGTAAAGAGCATGTGTCAATAGAGACAGTACAGATATCCTGTGCTCGTAAAGAGCATGTGTCAATATAGACAGTAGAGATATCCTGTCAATATGAAGAGCATGTGTTTATATAGACAGTACTGGTAACCTGTCAGTGTGAAGAGCACGTGTCGATATAGACTGTACTAGTAACCTGTCAGTATGAAGAGCATGTGTCGATATAGACTGTACTAGTAACCTGTCAGTATAAAGAGCATGTGTTTACATAGACAGTACTGATAACCTGTCAGTGTGAAGAGCATGTGTCGATATAGACAGTACTGATAACCTGTCAGTATGAAGAGCATGTGTCGATATAGACAGTACTGATAACCTGTGCTTGTAAAGAGCATGTGTCAATAGACACAGTACAGATATCCTGTGCTCGTAAAGAGCATGTGTCAATATAGACAGTACATATAACCTGTGCTTGTAAAGAGCATGTGTCAATAGAGACAGTACAGATATCCTGTGCTCGTAAAGAGCATGTGATAATATAGACAGTACATATAACCTGTGCTTGTAAAGAGCGTATGACAATAGAGACAGTACAGATATCCTGTGCTCGTAAAGAGCATGTGTCAATATAGACAGTACAGATATCCTGTCATTATGAAGAGCATGTGTTTATATAGACAGTACTGGTAACCTGTCAGTGTGAAGAGCATGTGTCGATATAGACTGTACCAGTAACCTGTCATTATGAACAGCATGTGTCGATATAGACTGTACTAGAAATCTGTCAGTATGAAGATCATGTGTAGATATAGACAGTACTGATAACCTGTCAGTATGAAGAGCATGTGTCAATATAGACAGTACCCTGCAACCTATCATTATGAACAACATGTGTCAATATAGACAGAAACCTACAAAGTATCATTATGAAGAGCATTTGTCAATATAGACAGTACCCTATAACCTATCATTATGAAGAACATGTGTCAATATAGACAGTATCTTATAACCTATCATTATGAAGAACATGTGTCAATATAGACAGTACCCTATAACCTATCATTATGAAGAACATATGTCAATATAGACAGTACATATAACCTGTGCTTGTAAAGAGCATGTGTCAATAGAGACAGTACAGATATCCTGTGCTCGTAAAGAGCATGTGATAATATAGACAGTACATATAACCTGTGCTTGTAAAGAGCGTATGACAATAGAGACAGTACAGATATCCTGTGCTCGTAAAGAGCATGTGTCAATATAGACAGTACAGATATCCTGTCATTATGAAGAGCATGTGTTTATATAGACAGTACTGGTAACCTGTCAGTGTGAAGAGCATGTGTCGATATAGACTGTACCAGTAACCTGTCATTATGAACAGCATGTGTCGATATAGTCTGTACTAGAAATCTGTCAGTATGAAGATCATGTGTAGATATAGAGAGTACTGATAACCTGTCAGTATGAAGAGCATGTGTCGATATAGACAGTACTGATAACCTGTCAGTATGAAGAGCATGTGTCGATATAGACAGTACTGATAACCTGTCAGTAAGAAGAGCATGTGTCGATATCGACTGTACTAGTAACCTGTCAGTATGAAGAGCATGTGTCGATATAGACTGTACTAGTAACCTGTCAGTATGAAGAGCATGTGTCGATATAGACAGTACTGGTAACCTGTCAGTATGAAGAGCATGTGTCGATATAGGCATTACTGATAACCTATCATTATGAAGAGCATGTGTCGATATAGACAGTACTGATAACCTGTCAGTATAAAGAGCATGTGTCGATATAGACAGTACTGGTAACCTGTCAGTATGAAGAGCATGTGTCGATATAGACAGTACTGATAATCTGTCAGTAAGAAGAGCATGTGTCGATATAGACTGTACTAGTAACCTGTCAGTATGAAGAGCGTGTGTCGATATAGACTGCACTAGTAACCTGTCATTATGAAGAGCATGTGTCGATATAGACTGTACTAGTAACCTGTCAGTATGAAGAGCATGTGTCGATTTAGACTGTACTAGTAACCTCTCATTATGAACAGCATGTGTCGATATAGACTGTGCTAGTAACCGGTCAGTATGAAGAGCATGTGTCGATTTAGACTGTACTAGTAACCTGTCAGTATGAAGAGCATGTGTCGATTTAGACTGTACTAGTAACCTGTCATTATGAAGAGCATGTGTCGATATAGACAGTACTGATAACCTGTCAGTGTGAAGAGCATGTGTCGATATAGACAGTACAGATAACCTGTCATTATGAAGAGCATATGTCGATATAGACTGTACTAGTAACCTGTCAGTATGAAGAGCAAGTGTCGATATAGACTGTACTAGTAACCTGTCAGTATGAACAGCATGTGTCGATATAGACTGTACTAGTAACCTGTCAGTATGAAGAGCATGTGTCGATATAGACTGTACTAGTAACCTGTCATTATGAACAGCATGTGTCGATATAGACTGTACTAGTAATCTGTCAGTATGAAGAGCATGTGTTGATATAGTCTGTACTGGTAACCTGTCATTATGAACAGCATGTGTCGATATAGACTGTACTATTCACCTGTCTGTATGAAGAGCATTTGTCGATATAGACTGTACTAGTAACCTGTCAGTATGAAGAGCATGTGTCGATATAGACTGTACTAGTGACCTGTCAGTATGAAGAGCATGTGTCGATATAGACTGTACTAGTAACCTGTCAGTATGAAGAGCATGTGTCGATATAGACTGTGCTAGTAACCTGTCATTATGAAGAGCATGTGTCGATATTATAACCTTCCAATGTATGTCAGGATGAGGTTGGTGAACACATTCTAAGTTTATGTTGAGAAATAATGTCAATGAAATCTTATGTCCGGTCATCACACCTCCAGGAGAATTTGAATTCAGTTGACTTGTCTAATTATGTGAACAGCATCGCTGAATTGAAGATATCGGCGGATTGATAACAAGCTCTAAATCCCGTGGTGCCTCGGAAATTTTAGTAGACAATAAAACGTCGTGAAACATGGGGCAGGATTAAATGTATAATACACATTCCTCAAGTAAAGTTACTGAAATGCGTATGAACGACAGAAAATGTCAGTGACAGAATATTACTGAGGGCCATGAAATGTGTGAATGATTTGGAATAAGCAAAGTTTATATGAGAGGGCCATACCTTGTGCATCTAGTCTCGCACGATTCGACGATCGAGATGGAGAATGAAACTGTCGATTACTAACCTAAATACGAGGCAGCAAATTATTAAACAAGTTCCTTTGCCGGTACAGCTGATTTATACGAGATCGTTACACATTATGTGTCAAATGTTTTCAATTGCCAAGGACACATGGGAGCTGGAAGCACAGAAGAATTATGAAAAAGCAAACCGTCCGCGATTATTATATTGATGTAGAATTTTTTGTCTCTGTGGAAGTTGACTCTCAATCTGTGTCTTAGAAGGATCGGAATCGTAAAATTCGTGGGGAGAAAGATTGTTTTGAAGAGATATATAACGTGATATTGGCATATTGTAAACGAATGTTATATTGTAAAACAAGGTATCTTGTTATCGAAACGTAAAGGCAAGTGTGTTAATTGAACTGTGAAATTGTATCAAGGTGTATGACCCTGTCCTAATAGATATCTCTGAGTTTCAGGTAACATGGAACCGACATTTATTGAATATAATTATGAGATGACAACACGTATTAACATGAACAACTAAAATAGAGGGACCTCGAAGGATCTGGCCAGGAATGTGATGGACACTAATAATTGAGAGCTGAACATGGAAGGTGACACCGTCGCGGAGCAACATCCCAGGATGAGTACTTAAATATCGTCTATATATTCCGCCATGTAGATGCTTATTTTAGATGTAGAGTAGTATTCATTTTTAATGTCGATTTATGACATGTACAATTTTCAACTTGAAGGCGACCGTTATTTATAAATCATTGCGTTGTGTTGATTATGATCGTTGCATCTAGTGCGGTGATTCGATCTATGTTGTGATAGTATGCGATGGGTCGTGTGAGTTTTCTTTTAGTGTCTTCTAGCAAGGTTTTACGGAATAATTTTTCGGTATCGATGGTACTGGTGCCGTAATAATGTTATTGTGATGAACGTTAACCTAACTCGTGGCTCAAAATACCTCGGAGGAGCTCAGTATTTGCGACGTGCGATTCTATGGTCTTCAGATATTATGTGCTTGTGCAGAATACGGTGTTTGATAACGAAATTGCGATATTATTGTGGTGATATGGTGTTAATGCGGCAACATATTTAGTAGTCTTTGACGTGAAGTGCCTGAATAGGTTGTTTTCCTAGGTATTGCGAATTCACCGTACATGACGTTTCGTGTGACGTGATAAGGTGTTTGATACGGTAGGATCTTTGAAAATATGTATACGGATAATGAAATGTGGATGGTTATAGACGTGTCATTAGGATTACGTATTTTAAGATGATGCAATGTGAATGTCCTGATGAAGGTCTTGACGTTAAGAATTGTGTTGGTCATGCGTGAATTTTAATGTCGTTATGATGAATGATTTATTTAGGCACGATGCCGTATTTGGGATAATGGTATAGGATTTCGTACTCGTGGACTCTGATAGATGGTCGTCACATTTACCCTATTTAAATACAATATAGACCAGAGCGCACAGTATCAAGGGGATGTTAGGATCTTTACAAAATGAACAGTAATATAAGAATATTGGGTCATGTCTTAAAGGGAATACGATCTCCAACGGTAAGTAAATCATTTCTTTGCTAGTTGGATATTTTTTGTAGATCATTTGAGTTGATGCCTAGTGCTGATGTAGTTATTTCAGGCCAAACGTCGCAGTGGAATCCGGTGGTGCAGAATCAACGTAGTTAGTGAAGGTTATTGTAGATGTCGCAGTGTCTCTTGATGTCCTTTATTTAGGTGCAGACTTCGATGAATGACCGAGAGGATCGAATTTGTCTTTTAAGTGCATGATATTGATGGATGATATGCTCCAATTCTGTGTCTTTCAAACATTTCTCTTGCATGTGCGATGATTTATGCATTTAGAATAACGGTGTTTTCAAGTTGCTAGTTTATCAATAAATAATGCGGTGATTTAAATGAGAGTGACGGAATACTATGCAATATTTAAGTAGGAACAGCGTTTTGACGTGGATGATTCAACAATTCCCAATTATTTATTTCAAAATGTGTGATGGATAATAGATCTTTCACTGTAAGCCTTCAGCAGCGAGACACTTTGTCTCTTTTGTTTTCGATTTCTCTTGATTGACGATGATGTAATTCCTTTTGTAACAAGAGCAAGAAGTTAGGTGTTTATTTCGAATTAACGTAACATTCATTTTTTCCCTCCTATATCCGTTTGTGTTGCTATTAATTTGCTCATTGGGTAGCTGTTATTCGAAGTCATTTTGTAGTCATTAAACGGAAAATCCTTCCATAAATGAAACATTTCACCGAGTTCTCATTTGATGTAGTGTAGGAATACTAGGATAGTTATTTAATTTAGGATGAAATGAAATAATGATCAATGAATCTTGATGAATATGCCAATATCTTAGATCTCTTGACATTCTGTTACGGACTATTTACGTAATTTTGGGTAGGAAATGATGATTACTTTCTACGCTTAAACTATACTGATACCAGTCCACTATATAAACCTGTGACCCAACTCGTCGAACTTGCACGTCCCTAGAGTGGAGGCTTCATGGATCAAGGACTGTTGTGCTTTGCCGTGGCGTAACCCAACACCGAGATTCAGAATTGAGATGTGCAAAATGGTCACAGGGAGTGCTGTCAGGGCTCAATATAGACCGTACTAGTAACCTGTCATTATGAAGAGCATGTGTCGATATAGACTGTACAAGTAACCTGTCAGATTGAAGAGCATGTGTCGATATAGACTGTACTAGTAACCTGTCAGTATAAAGAGCATGTGTCGATAGAGACAGTACTGATAACCTGTCAGTATGAAGAGCATGTGTCGATATAGACAGTACTGATAACCTGTGAGTATGAAGAGCATGTGTTTATATAGACTGTACTGGTAACCTGTCAGTATGAAGAGCATGTGTCGATATAGACAGTACTGATAACCTGTCAGTATGAAGAGCACGTGTCGATACAGACAGTACAGATAACCTATCATTATGAAGAGCATGTGTCGATATAGACAGTACTGATAACCTGTCAGTATGAAGAACAATTGTCGATATAGACTGTAATAGTAACTTGTCAGTATGAAGAGCATGTGTCGATATAGACAGTACTGATAACCTGTCAGTATGAAGAGCATGTGTCGATATAGACAGTACTGATAACCTGTCAGTATGAAGAGCATGTGTGGATATAGACTGTACTAGTCACCTGTCATTATGAACAGCATATGTCGATATAGACTGTACTAGTAACCTGTCAGTATGAGGAGCATGTGTCGATATAGACAATACTGATAACCTGTCAGTATGTGTGGATATAGACTGTACTAGTAACCTGCCATTATGAACAGCATGTGTCGATATAGACTGTACTAGTAACCTGTCAGTATGAACAGCATGTGTCGATATAGACTGTACTAGTAACCTGTCAGTATGAAGAGCATGTGTCTATATAGACAGTACTGGTATCCTGTCAGTATGAAGAGCATGTGTCGATATAGACTGTACTAGTAACCTGTCAGTATGAAGAGCATGTGTCGATATAGGCAGTACTGATAGCCTGTCATTATGAACAGCATGTGTCGATATAGACTGTACTAGTAAACTGTCAGTATGAAGAGCATGTGTCCATATAGACAGTACTGATAACCTGTCAGTATGAAGAGCATGTGTCGATATAGACAGTACTGATAACCTGTCAGTATGAAGAGCATGTGTCGATATAGACAGTACTGATAACCTGTCAGTATGAAGAGCATGTGTCGATATAGCAGTTCTGATAACCTGTCAGTATAAAGACTATGTGTCGATATAGACTGTACTGATTACCTGTCAGTATGAAGAGCATGTGTCGATATAGACAGTACTGATAACCTGTCAGTATAAAGACTATGTGTCGATATAGACTGTACTGATAACCTGTCAGTATAAAGACTATGTGTCGATATAGACTGTACTGATAACCTGTCAGTATGAAGAGCATGTGTCGATATAGACAGTACTGATAACTTGTCAGTATAAAGATTATGCGTATCGATATAGACTGTACTGATAACCTGTCAGTATGAAGAGCATGTGTCGAAATAGACAGTACTGATAACCTGTCAGTAAGAAGAGCATGTGTCGATATAGACAGTACTGGTAACCTGTCAGTATGAAGAGCATGTGTCGATATAGACTCTGCTAGTAACCTGTCATTATGAAGAGCATGTGTCGATATAGACAGTACTGATAACCTGTCAGTATAAAGACTATGTGTCGATATAGACAGTACTGGTAACCTGTCAGTATGAAGAGCATGTGTCGATATAGACAGTACTGACAACCTGTCATTATGAAGAGCATGTGTCGATATAGACTCTGCTAGTAACCTGTCATTATGAAGAGCATGTGTCGATATAGGCAGTACTGATAACCTATCATTATGAAGAGCATGTTTCGATATGGGAAGTACTGATAACCTGTCAGTATGAAGAGCATGTGTCGATATACACAGTACTGGTAACCTGTCAGTATGAAGAGCATGTGTCGATATAGACAGTACAGATAACCTGTCAGTAAGAAGAGCATGTGTCGATATCGGCTGTACTAGTAACCTGTCAGTATGAAAAGCATGTGTCGATATAGACTGTACTAGTAACCTGTCAGTATGAAAAGCATGTGTCGATATCGGCTGTACTAGTAACCTGTCAGTAAGAAGAGCATGTGTCGATATCGGCTGTACTAGTTACCTGTCAGTATGAAGAGCATGTGTCGATATAGACTGTACTAGTAACCTGTCAGTATGAAGAGCATGTGTCGATATAGACATTACTGATAACCTATCATTATGAAGAGCATGTGTCGATATAGACAGTACTGATAACCTGTCAGTATAAAGAGCATGTGTCGATATAGACAGTACTGGTAACCTGTCAATATGAAGAGCATGTGTCGATATAGACAGTACTGATAACCCGTCAGTAAGATGAGCATGTGTCGATATAGACTGTACTAGTAACCTGTCAGTATGAAGAGCATGTGTCGATATAGACAGTACTGATAACCTGTCAGTATAAAGACTATGTGTCGATATAGACAGTACTGGTAACCTGTCAGTATGAAGAGCATGTGTCGATATAGACAGTACTGACAACCTGTCATTATGAAGAGCATGTGTCGATATAGACTCTGCTAGTAACCTGTCATTATGAAGAGCATGTGTCGATATAGGCAGTACTGATAACCTATCATTATGAAGAGCATGTTTCGATATGGGAAGTACTGATAACCTGTCAGTATGAAGAGCATGTGTCGATATACACAGTACTGGTAACCTGTCAGTATGAAGAGCATGTGTCGATATAGACAGTACAGATAACCTGTCAGTAAGAAGAGCATGTGTCGATATCGGCTGTACTAGTAACCTGTCAGTATGAAAAGCATGTGTCGATATAGACTGTACTAGTAACCTGTCAGTATGAAAAGCATGTGTCGATATCGGCTGTACTAGTAACCTGTCAGTAAGAAGAGCATGTGTCGATATCGGCTGTACTAGTTACCTGTCAGTATGAAGAGCATGTGTCGATATAGACTGTACTAGTAACCTGTCAGTATGAAGAGCATGTGTCGATATAGACATTACTGATAACCTATCATTATGAAGAGCATGTGTCGATATAGACAGTACTGATAACCTGTCAGTATAAAGAGCATGTGTCGATATAGACAGTACTGGTAACCTGTCAATATGAAGAGCATGTGTCGATATAGACAGTACTGATAACCCGTCAGTAAGATGAGCATGTGTCGATATAGACTGTACTAGTAACCTGTCATTATGAAGAGCATGTGTCGATATAGACAGTACTGATAACCTGTCAGTATAAAGACTATGTGTCGATATAGACATTACTGGTAACCTGTCAGTATGAAGAGCATGTGTCGATATAGACAGTACTGACAACCTGTCATTATGAAGAGCATGTGTCGATATAGACTCTGCTAGTAACTTGTCATTATGAAGAGCATGTGTCGATATAGGCAGTACTGATAACCTATCATTATGAAGAGCATGTTTCGATATGGGAAGTACTGATAACCTGTCAGTATGAAGAGCATGTGTCGATATACACAGTACTGGTAACCTGTCAGTATGAAGAGCATGTGTCGATATAGACAGTACAGATAACCTGTCAGTAAGAAGAGCATGTGTCGATATCGGCTGTACTAGTAACCTGTCAGTATGAAAAGCATGTGTCGATATAGACTGTACTAGTAACCTGTCAGTATGAAAAGCATGTGTCGATATCGGCTGTACTAGTAACCTGTCAGTAAGAAGAGAATGTGTCGATATCGGCTGTACTAGTTACCTGTCAGTATGAAGAGCATGTGTCGATATAGACTGTACTAGTAACCTGTCAGTATGAAGAGCATGTGTCGATATAGACATTACTGATAACCTATCATTATGAAGAGCATGTGTCGATATAGACAGTACTGATAACCTGTCAGTATAAAGAGCATGTGTCGATATAGACAGTACTGGTAACCTGTCAATATGAAGAGCATGTGTCGATATAGACAGTACTGATAACCCGTCAGTAAGATGAGCATGTGTCGATATAGACTGTACTAGTAACCTGTCAGTATGAAGAGCATGTGTCGATATAGACTGTACTAGTAACCTGTCAGTATGAAGAGCATGTGTCGATATAGACAGTACTGGTAACCTGTCAGTATGAAGAGCATGTGTCGATATAGGCAGTACTAGTAACCTGTCAGTATGAAGAGCATGTGTCGATATAGACTGTACTAGTAACCTGTCAGTATGAAGAGCATGTGTCGATTTAGACTGTACTAGTAAGCTGTCAGTATGAAGAGCATGTGTCGATATAGACAGTACTGATAACCTGTCAGTAAGAAGAGCATGTGTCGATATAGACAGTACTGATAACCTCTCTGTATGAAGAGCATGTGTCGATATAGACTGTACTAGTAACCTGTCAGTAAGAAGAGCATGTGTCGATATAGACAGTACTGATAACCACTCTGTATGAAGAGCATGTGTCGATATAGACTGTAATAGTAACCTGTCAGTAAGAAGAGCATGTGTCGATATAGACAGTACTGGTAACCTGTAAGTAAGAAGAGCATGTGTCGATTTAGACTGTACTAGTAAGCTGTCAGTATGAAGAGCATGTGTCGATATAGACTGTACTGGTAACCTGTAAGTATGAAGAGCATATGTCGATATAGACAGTACTGATAACCTGTCAGTAAGAAGAGCATGTGTCGATATAGACAGTACTGATAACCTGTCAGTATGAAGAGCATGTGTCGATATAGCAGTTCTGATAACCTGTCATTATGAAGAGCATGTGTCGATATAGACAGTACTGATAACCTGTCTGTATGAAGAGCATGTGTCGATATAGACTGTAATGGTAACCTGTTAGTATGAAGAGCATGTGTCGATATAGACAGTACTGATAACCTGTCAGTATGAAGAGCATGTGTTTATATAGACTGTACTGGTAACCTGTCAGTATGAAGAGCATGTGTCGATATAGACAGTACTGATAACCTGTCAGTATGAAGAGCATGTGTCGATATAGGCAGTACTGATAACCTGTCAGTATGAAGAGCATGTGTCGATATAGACAGTACTGATAACCTGTCAGTATGAAGAGCATGTGTCGATACAGACTGTAATAGTAACCTGTCAGTATGAAGAGCATGTGTCGATATAGACAGTACTGATAACCTGTCAGTATGAAGAGCATGTGTCGATATAGACAGTACTGATAACCTGTCTGTATGAAGAGCATGTGTCGATATAGACAGTACTGATAACCTGTCAGTATGAAGAGCATGTGTCGATATAGACAGTACTGATAAACTATCATTATGAAGAGCATGTGTCGATATAGACAGTACTGATAACCTGTCAGTATGAAGAGCATGTGTCGATATAGGCAGTACTAGTAACCTGTCAGTATGAAGAGCATGTGTCGCTATAGACTGTACTAGTAACCTGTCATTTTGAACAGCATGTGTCGATATAGACTGTACTAGTAACCTGTCAGTATGAAGAGCATGTGTCGATATAGACAGTACTGAAAACCTCTCAGTATGAAGAGCATGTGTCGATATAGACTGTACTAGTAACCTGTCATTATGAACAGCATGTGTCGATATAGACAGTACTGATAACCTGTCAGTGTGAAGAGCATATGTCGATATAGACAGTACTGATAACCTGTCAGTATGAAGAGCATGTGTCGATAGACAGTACTGATAACCTGTCATTATGAACAGCATGTGTCGATATAGACAGTACTGGTAACCTGTCAGTATGAAGAGCATGTGTCGATATAGACTGTACTAGTAACCTGTCAGTATGAAGAGCATGTGTCGATATAGACAGTACTAGTAACCTGTCAGTATGAAGGGCATGTGTCGATATAGACGGTACTAGTAACCTGTCAGTATGAAGAGCATGTGTCGATATAGACGGTACTAGTAACCTGGCAGTATGCAGAGCATGTGTCGATATTGACTGTACTAGTAACCTGTCAGTATGAAGAGCATGTGTCGATATACACAGTACTGGTAACCTGTCAGTATGAAGAGCATGTGTCGATATAGACTGCACTAGTAACCTGTCATTATGAACAGCATGTGTCGATATAGACTGTACAAGCATCCTGTCAGTATGAAGAGCATGTGTCGATATAGACAGTACTGGTAACCTGTCAGTATGAAGAGCATGTATCTATATAGACAGTACTTATAACCTGCCAGTATGAAGAGCATGTGTCGATATAGACAGTACTATTAACCTGTCAGTATGAAGAGCATGTGTCGATATAGACTGTACTAGTAACCTGTCATTATGAACAGCATGTGTCGATATAGACAGTACTGATTACCTGTCAGTATGAAGAGCATGTATCGATATAGACAGTACTTATAACCTGCCAGTATGAAGGGCATGTGTCGATATAGACAGTACTAGTAACCTGTCATTATGAAGAGCATGTGTCGATATAGACAGTACTGATAATCTGTCAGTATGAAGACCGTGTGTCGATATAGACAGTACTGATAACCTGTCATTATGAAGAGCATGTATCGATATAGACAGTACTTATAACCTGCCAGTATGAAGAGCATGTGTCGATATAGACAGTACTAGTAACCTGTCAGTATGAAGAGCATGTGTCGATATAGAGTGTACTAGTAACCTGTCATTATGAACAGCATGTGTCGATATAGACAGTACTGATAATCTGTCAGTATGAAGACCGTGTGTCGATATAGACAGTACTGATAACCTGTCATTATGAAGAGCATGTATCGATATAGACAGTACTTATAACCTGCCAGTATGAAGAGCATGTGTCGATATAGACAGTACTAGTAACCTGTCAGTATGAAGAGCATGTGTCGATATAGACTGTACTAGTAACCTGTCATTATGAACAGCATGTGTCGATATAGACTGTACTAGTAACCTGTCATTATGAAGAGCATGTATCGATATAGACAGTACTTATAACCTGCCAGTATGAAGAGCATGTGTCGATATAGACAGTACTTATAACCTGTCAGTGTGAAGAGCATATGTCGATATAGACAGTACTGATAACCTGTCAGTATGAAGACCGTGTGTCGATATAGACAGTACTGATAACCTGTCATTATGAAGAGCATGTATCGATATAGACAGTAGTTATAACCTGTCAGTATGAAGAGCATGTGTCGATATAGACTGTACTAGTAACCTGTCATTATGAACAGCATGTGTCGATATAGACAGTACTGATTACCTGTCAGTATGAAGAGCATGTGTCGATATAGACAATACTGATAACCTGTCAGTATGAAGAGCATGTGTCGATATAGACAATACTGATAACCTGTCAGTATGAAGAGCATGTGTCGATATAGACTGTACTAGTAACCTGTCAGTATGAAGAGCATGTGTCGATATATGCAGTACTGATAGCCTGTCATTATGAACAGCATGTGTCGATATAGACTGTACTAGTAACCTGTCAGTATGAAGAGCATGTGTCTATATAGACAGTACTAGTAACCTGTCAGTATGAATAGCATGTGTCGATATAGACAGTACTGATAACCTGTCAGTATGAAGAGCATGTGTCGATATAGACAGTACTGATAACCTGTCAGTATGAAGAGCATGTGTCGATATAGACAGTACTGATAACCTGTCAGTATGAAGAGCATGTGTCGATATAGCAGTTCTGATAACCTGTCATTATGAAGAGCATGTGTCGATATAGACCGTACTGATTACCTGCCAGTATGAAGAGCATGTGTCGATATAGACCGTACTGATAACCTGCCAGTATGAAGAGCATGTGTCGATATAGACAGTACTGATAACCTGTCAGTATGAAGGGCATGTGTCGATATAGTCAGTACTGGTAACCTGTCAGTATGAAGAGCAAGTGTCGATATAGACTGTACTGATAACCTGTCATTATGAACAGCATGTGTCGATATAGACAGTACTGATAACCTGTCATTATGAAGAGCATGTGTCGGTATAAACAGTTCTGATAACCTGTCAGTGAAGAGCATGTGTCGATATAGACAGTAGTGATAACCTGTCAGTATGAAGAACACGTGTCCGTATAGGGAGTACAGATATCCTGTCATTATGAACTGCATGTGTCAATATAGACAGTACAGATGTCCTGTCATTATCGCTCTTTGCAATGCAAACCTCGTTCCGAAAGGATTACGAGTTTCGCTTTTCCAACGACGATATTGGGGATAAGCCGGTTAACTGTTCAAGATGTGGATGATTATATTGTTATTATCATTCTGATTATGTAATTGTGATTATTAATATTTATCATTCAGCATCAATCCCTAGTTATTTCTTATATAATCGCCATATACTTGTGCTTTTGGGGTACGAAGTTTTGCCAAGTAGAAATTTGAATACTGCTTGTGTATGCTGTATTTCAGGCTATGCGCCTTATTTTTTCGAGCGACTGGAATTGGTTCACTTCCTCACGGTTTGGTCGTTGATAATCTGTGACCAATGATTTTCATTGTAACAGTAAAAGAAACTCCGACCCAAAATCGAAATTCAATTCAAGCTGTAGTAATTGGACAATCTCTGATGAACATAGCTTCTTCAGAGGTATTAAACAATCTCGATCTCGTCTGAATCCCAGGACCGTCTCTACCAATATTTCATGAGTAGCAATGAAAGGAAGATGCAAATGGTCCCACGAGATCCCTATGAACACTGTACTGACAAGTACGCAGATCCCCCCCCCCCTTCAGCCACGCAGAGTTCTAATTACCTCGGTAACTCATTCAAGGACTCTCAACCCTCATTAACGTGCGCTGCTCTCATGGCGTCCTACATGTCTTGTAATGAGTTCTCTATGTCCCGAGCAACAACACGTAAAGCAAAAGTATTCCTTTTTTTATTTATATTAACACAACACAATTTAAACGCAATTAAGTTAATTACACGTTTTTCTTATTGTTAGTTATGTGGCGATCCCACTTTTTGTAGGAACTTGTACTAGCGAACGCAATGTTGTAATGCCGCCATATGAAGAAATCTTTCAAGGATTTCATTCTCAATCTGTGCTATCGTCAGCCGACTGATTACACTTAAAGCAATGTCTGGAGTTTCCCTCAGCATGAAATGTCCTCATCCAGTCCACAACCACAGACCAAATATAACTCAACGAAACCAGTTATTTCAACTGAAATAAACCCAGAAATTGTTTAAAATAATAGAACTGTTGGAAATATTTCATATTAAAGACATTATTTCAAATTAAGGATAGGAACTGGAGAACTGAAGAACACGACCCTGACCAAGTCTTCACACCCGTTAGTTTTATTTTTGACGGCTCCTGGCCAACTCACAAATTCATTGGCTTTAAAAGTTAGAATGTTGCACCGAAGCGTACTACAGTATCCAGTCAAATGCTAACTTATATTTGAAGCTTCCATGGTCTCTTAAAATTCTACCAAATTCCATTTTCGGGTTGAAACGTGTTCTTCGTGATGTTTCAAAGTCCATCCCTACTCGATTTGAGGTAATCAGTCTGTTCTCTCTCCGACTACACGAAGCATGACGGTTCGTCCTGTCTAACCTACATACTGGTCACTTGTATATAATACGCATCCAAGAATTCCTGATTTTGTAGCCTTCTTCCAAAGTGATCTCGATAGGAGACACGAACAATGTGAATTTACCAGGACGAAACATGCGACCGAGGCGACGTAGATTGTAGTCATGGCCCCATCCCCCGAAATAAACCAAATGATTTTAACTGAAAATGGAGACTGTAGTCGCTTTGTTGAAGAATACTTGTACCTGAAACACGGTTCAACCTGGAAATGTATCTCCCGTGGAGGAACGTTAAGACAAATCATGAACCTATGAGCGTAAGAGCCATGACTTCATAAAATCATTTTTTCACTAATTCAACCACGTTATATCTTATGCTTACTTCTCGACACAGAGCGTTTCTAAATGGTTTGTAACAGGTGAACCAAAGTCCATGGGCAACATTTCCACAATTCGGCTTTACGTCTATTCGGTCATTCGGAATAATCCAACTCATTCCTTGATTGTTGGTTGAATAGCCACATTATTCATACGTAAATGGCAAACTCATGGTACTGTACACATATAATATGAAGTATTAACAATAATAATAAGCCTAATAATAATCATAGTGTGTGTTTAATGGGCGGATGTCATAGCGTCGGCATAAATTCAGAGGTCAGATAGGAAGCTAGGAAGAGGTGATAGAGTACAGTGAGCTGAGAATCAAGTAATAATGACCTAGAGTTGATAGTCTGGAACTGTAAGAGAATTGTAAACATAGAAATGGAAGTATACTTAACTGACCGAGAGCGTTGGCTGTGCTGTTAGGGTCTGAGAGATGTCAGATTGCCTTCGGGAGATAGTGGGTTCGAAACCGGAATGTCAGCAGCCGTGAAGATGGTTTCCCGTGTTCTCCCACATTACCAGGCAGATGATGGAGCTGTAAAGCCGCTTCCTTCCTACTCCTACCTTTTCCTACCCCACAGTTGCCATAAGAGCTATGTGTGCCGGTGCGTACGATGTAAACACATCCCATAGTAAGAGAAGATGAATCATGGCTAAGAAGTGATATAATGGATGCACAAATAGTCTCACGGATCTGGAGTGTTTAGTGTTCCGACAAGATAAGTACGGTATGAGGGGAGTAAGCTACAACAAACTTAAGGCTGAGAAACATGAAATTCTATGTGTAAGGCTCAACTCAAAAGATAACAGATGACTTGATATTTTTGGATGGTACAGAACTGGAAGACGTGATTCTGATGCTGACGCAGAATTATTTGGTAAGACAATCAGCCATGTGGGAAAGGAACATGACTGTAACTGGGAAGGGAATGTGATGGAACCAGCCAAAGAGAACTGAGGTTTATAGATACGTGGTATTAGTGATCATGAAGCTGGTTTTGCCGCAGTTAAAAATAAATGTGATAGAAAAGAAGGTTATAAAACTAGGAACATTTTGCAGAACCGTGTGGTTCATAAGACAGGCACGAGAAAGTTTTTAAACAGTAAAAATTCATTGACAAGGGAGAGGTAATAAATTATAAAACATGCATTTTGCAGGAAAAGCAATTCCTTCAGCAATGTGAAGCACAGATATTGCACAGGGAATATTCCATTTATCAGTTTAAGACACAAAGTCTGGCTAATTACGTTTCAGGCACAAATAATGCGATAAAACACATAGTAAAAATCACTGTATAACCTCAAAGTTCAAAATACAGAGTAAAACTCGTCATCGAAGAAATCCATCATAGCTGATGGTTGGTCTGCTTCCAAGTGGTTGTAAGGTCAGTACCCTGTTGTGCTCGTATCATGGATTTATCTCTTTGAATGATTGCTTTATCTTGATTCAATCAATCAATCAATCAATCAATCAATCAATCAATCAATCAATCAATCAATCAATCAATCAATCAATCAATCAATCAATCAATCAATCAATCAATCAATCAATCAATCAATCAATCAATCAATCAATCAATCAATCAATCAATCAATCAATCACTACTGATCTGCATTTAGTGCAGTCGCCCAGGTGGCAGATTCCCTAACTGTTGTTTTCCTAGCCTTTTCTCAAATTATTGCAAAGAAATTGAAAATTTATTGAACATCTCCCTTGATAAGTTATTCCAATCCCTAACTCCCCTTCCTATAAACGAATATTTGCCCCAATTTGTCTTCTTGAATTCCAACTTTATCTTCATATTGTGATCTTTCCTACTTTTATATACACCACTCAAACGTATTGGTCTACTAATGACATGCCACGCCATCCTTCCACTGACAAATTGGGGCAAATATTCGTATTCAAGTAATCTTGGTGACGGTCCCGTACACTGAAATCATACTGTAGTAGGGGTCCTACCAGAGACTTACATTCCCTCTCCTTTACATCGTTACTACAACCCCTAAACACCCTCATAATCATGTGCAGAGATCTTTGCCCTTTATTTACAAACCCATTTATGTGATTAACGTACTTACAATGATCCTCACAAGGAATTTTCATCCGATCAACGCAGTAATTAAAACTGAGAGTCTTTTCCTATTTGTGAAACTCACCACCTGACTTTTTATCCCCATTTATCATCGTATCATTGCCTATTGTCCATCTCACAACATTATCGAGGTCATTTTTCTGCTGGTCAAAATCTTTAACTTATTTATTACTCTGTACAGAATAACATCATCGCAAACAGCCTTATCTCTGATTCCACTTCTTTATTCATATCATTCATATATATAAGAAAACACAAAGGACAAATAATGGTCAGATAAAGCTTCACCTACTCTAATTCTCTGAGATCTATTTTCTAGAAATATAGCAACCCATTCAGTCACACTTTTGTCTAGTCCAATTGCACTCATTTTTGCCATTAGTCTCCCATGATCCACCCTATCAAATGCTTTAGACAGGTCAATCGCGATACAGTCCATTTGACCTCCAGAATACAAAATATCTGCTATAACTTGCTGGAATTTTACAAGTTGAGCTTCAGTGGAAGAACCTTTCTTAAAACCGAACTGCCTTCTATCGAACCAGTTATTAATTTCATAAACATGTGTAATATAATCCAAAAATATGCTCTTCCAAAGCTTACATTTAATGCATGCCAAACTGACTGGCCTGAAATTTTCAGCTTTCGGTCTATCACCCTTTCCTGTATGCATTGGGGCTACCATAGCAACTGTGCATTCATTTGGTATAGCTCATTCATGCAAATAGTAATCAAACAAGTGCTTCAGATATGGTACTATATCCGAGCCCATTGTCTTAGGTATATTCACCAAAATCTTTTCAATTCCAGCCCCTTTTCTAATTTTCAACTGTGAAAGTTGAGCTCTGGAAATACGTATCCAGCTCACAGTGCGAATCTCTTGCTTTCCACGGCGAATTCAAAAAAATCCCCAAACGTCATCATGATGGCCTCGCTTACCATCTTCGTAACTTATTCTGGGACACACGAAGATCTAGTATGAACATCATGTCAGGATGCTTACCGTTTCGAATGGAATTATGGAAACTGAAATATAAGTATGACTAACTATAATAGCTACAAAGGTTATACCTAATACGTCCACCGGCACTTTCTCTCGAGGACTTGCGTCAGGCTACTCTACCAGTTGACTTGCTACTACTTTCACTACTTTCTCGACGAAAACACTAAATTTTGATCCTTTGTGACTCACTACCTTTGCCATGTGAACGCCTCAATTAGGATCGGTGTGAAATGGTGGCTTTAATTCTATAAAATAGAAGTGAGGCATTATGTGATGATCTTACTTACTTCAATGATATGAGTATAGAACTGCATAGGACTCAAGAGTCTTGTGAGGTAAAGTTCAGATTACATTATGAGAGTATTCAGCGGAGGATTAGCACTGGACAAGATCCAAAGGAAAATAGCAAGATTCCCGACAAAAGAGTAGGATTACTTTGGGCTGGGAGTAAGGAGACGAACTGACCGTTTGAGAGGGGATTTTAGGCGTAGAAAGGCAATTGGGGCAAATATGCATTCATAGGAAGTGGAAGTAGGGACTGGATAAATTTCCAAAATTTTTGAAATCATGTAAGAATATACTTTGTAAACAATTAATGAGGAACTTGCCACCTGCGGCACAGCAGATCATTGATTGATTGATTGATTGATAGATTGATCGATCGATGGATAGACAGATAGGTAGCTAGATTGAGTGATTGATTGATTGACTGACTGATTGATTGATTGATTGATTGATTGATTGATTGATTGATTGATTGATTGATTGATTGATTGATTGATTGATTGATTGATTGATTGATTGATTGATTGATTGATTGATTGATTGATTGATTGATTGATTGATTGATTGATTGATTGATTGATTGATTGATTGATTGATTGATTGATTGATTGATTGATTGATTGATTGATTGATTGATTGACTGAAAATAAAAATGTAAACAGCCCATGGGGTAGGTTTGAAGCAATTGTGGAGTGTGAATACTATATACTGTATACTATAATATGAGGGGCAGCTTAGAAGCTAGCAGAGTTAAGAGTGGTTGCAGAAGTAAGTAGAAATTGAAAGAAGTGAACGGAACATTGAATTTATTGAACGGACAACATGGTCGCAAGGATTACTGACAGACATATATTTTAGTGTGTTTAAAGGAAAATGGTTCAAGGAAGGGTATTCCAGGAATCCTAATTAACAAAGGCAGTGGCAGGATGTCACTGAAACTTACAGATAGTAGGAAGTTGCGCTGGCGTTCTCAGGTTGTATCTCACTGAGCCGTGTGCTATTTGAATGTAATTAAAACGGTCACTATATTCCATATCACGTGACAAGATTCCGGCACCGAATGCGAGTAGCTTGTGGCGTGTAAGCTCCAACAAGTGAGACAGTGATTTATAATGCGACGTGCGTATTACTCGAAGTTTCCGACGACTTTCGGCGTGCAGTGAAGAATCAGGAGACCAAAGTATCTGTTTCTTAACAGTCTGATGGCCTATGCTAATGATTACGTGTGTGCTGTGGTGAATGACATGCAGTCCGTGTGTAGCTCTCAACTGTGAAACGTAATATTCTACACGAACAGGCAATGGAGGGTTTAGATTGCAGCTACTGAGGCTTCAGCACGTGTGCATGTTCGTGACATTTAAGGGACAGTGTCAGAAGACCACGAGACCGCCTGATGCTGCAGGAAGCGTGCTGCGCTGTGTCGTCAGACCGAAATGCTCGTTAAACAGAGAATGGCGTCATCTACCGTGTGCAGACACCATCTTGCTGTCTGATCGTCAATTTCGACGTTGTGTTTTACTCCAGGCCCATTAGATGGGAGACCGAGTAAATGGAACTCTCCTGGCCGTCTATGGCTGAGATTTAATGAATTTTGTCGGGTAAACACCAAATGTGACAACCAGAGATGTTTTACATGCCGACATCGTACGACATGGACTTTTCGCCACCCTTCAAAAATCCGACTACCTCTGCCGGGTTTGAACCCGCTATCCGACACTCTATCACTGATCCACAGAGGCAGCTTACCGAGAATAGTGACGTAGTGCCAATACGAAAGTTTATTGCTGTTGAGACGACAAGGAACATTACTGACGGATTGGTCCGTGTTTGGAAAATTTCCTCGTCCTATAACAAACCTCGCGTTTTGCTGTAGGACCGAGGGAAGCAAGAGTCTGGTAGCGATGACTGCAGCACCGGTGAAAAGAAGTACTGGAGTACTGGAACCGGAACTGAAAGGATCTTGGATTCTTGATCTGGTCAAACTGACACAAGTCTGGCGACCAAAACCTTCAGACACAGAGATGTCAATTAGCACACAAAACCACCAAGTTCGCTAGCCTGTTGTCATGTATTTGTTTCGCTATTTGAGTGGAAGCGTAAATACATCATGATGAGGAGAATGCCGTTTGCATGCACGACAAGATTTTCAAGTTGAATTCTGGAATATACATTCAGGTAGTCATGTCGATGTGTGTCACAGAACATACGACTTCTGTTCCGTAATGTGCTAGACATCAATTTTGCAGCACTACCTTCCCCTACTACATTACCACGGTGTGTATATGTCTCCTTTGTTTGGCCGTCGTGCTCCTTGTTTTAGGGGTTGCCACACTCATTCATTCATTCATTAGTGTTCTGCAGTTCTCCATGCAATCTTCTCACCTCTTCTTCACCGCTCAGCACCTCCTCATTTCTCACTCCATCCTTCTGCAAAACGATTCCAGTATAATGCCGAGCTCTAGATAAAGCACTTCAGGTCCCTATCCGTGCACCCACGTACATGTTCTACATCTTCCTATCTTAACTTTACACTTATCACCAAATATTTTATGTTTTTCTTATCGATTCTCATACCTTATTCCTAATTCCTTACTTTCACTCCCTGCCAATAACACCAACCCGCTCTCCTCTTTTTCCTTCCATACATCTCTGAATAATATGCTCCAAATACATGTTCAACAGTATTGGGGAGAGACAACAACCTTGCCTTACTTCCCTACCAATTTTGCTTTCCTCTGTAAACTCATTCACAATCTGCACTAGTATTTCTTGTTATATGTACAGATTCTTAATCAGCCTTCTTTCCCTCTAGTGAACTCAATTCTTCCTCATAATATCCATTAATTTATTTCAAAATACTCTGTCAAAGGCTTTCTCCAAGTCAATGAAACTAAAATAAATTTCTCTTCCTCTTTCAATGTATCTATCACCTAGAGTACTTAACAGTTAAGTTGCATCTCTTGTTTCCCGTCTTCTGAATCCATACTGTTCGTCCGCAATACAATTGTCCAACCTTCCATAGAGCCCTCTACTTATCAACCCAAACTAAAACTTTTGCTGCATGAGAAATCAAACTGATGGTTGTAAAATCGTCACATTTCTTCTCATTAGTGCCGACAGGATATCACTTTTGTCATTATTGCATAGATACGTTAACTCTTTCACACCACTATTCCCATCAGTTCCACTTGCTTTATGATTCCTCATCTCCCTCTGCCTCTCCTCTCAGGATGCAGCACCGCTTTTCCTCTTCTATAATTTTTGTCCCATTTCCTTGGTATTTGATTTGCCTCATTTAGGCACTCTATATTCTTTTCGCCTTCTCAATACTACCTCAGGTTTATATATATATTTTGCTATTTGCTTTACGTCACACCGACACAGATATGTCTTTTTGCTACGATGGGACAGAAAATGGCTAGGAAGTGGAAGGAAATGGCCGTGGCCTTAATTAAGGTACAGCCCCGGCAATTGCCTGGTGTGAAAATGGGAAACCACGGAAAACCATTTTCAGGGCTGCCGACAGTGGGGCCCGAACCCACTATCTCCCGATTACTGGATACTGGCCGCACTTAAGCGACTGCAGCTCGATAGAGCTCGGTCCTCAGGTTTATAAAACAATATACCATCATTTCTTTCTCTTCCCATGTTTGTCTTGCTTCTCTTTGCTTCAAAAACAAGGTCAGCAGCTAACCTACACAATATTTCATATTTTCTTCTCTTTTCTAGTTTCTCTATTTCATCAAGAGTCTCCGTAGCACGCCGGCCTCTCACCATTGGGTTCCGTGGTACGAACCCCGGTCACTCCATGTGAGATTTGTCCTGGATAAAGCGGAGGCGCGACAAGTGTTTCTCCGGGTACTCCAGTTTTCCCTGTCGAATTTCATTTCAGAAACACTCTTCAGTATCATTTCATTTCATCTGTCATTCATTAATCATTGCCCCAGAGGACTGCGACAGGCTTCGGCAGCCGGCACAATTCCTATCCTCGCCGCTAGATGGGTTCTTCATTCATTCCATTCCTGACCCGGTCAAATGACTGGAAACAGGCTGAGGATTTTTTCTATTTCATCACATCTCACTTTCATCCTTGTCTTCCTACCCTGTTCTGTTCCTTTCCTTATTTCATTGTTCAGCTTTCTGTACATTGGTCTCCCTCCCTGGTGCTAGTAGTTGAGCGCACAACGTCTTCAGCGCCGCTACATATTCGCACCGTTCTTGTTAGAGTCATCAGACTCATAGACTGGTTAGATGCAGCCGTCCACGCCACCCTGTCCTGTGCTAACCTTTTCATTTCTACGTAACTATTGCATACTACATCTGCTCTAATCTGCTTGTCACGTTCTTACATTAGTCTACCCCAACCATCTCATCGCCTACACTTTCTTCAAAAACCATCTGCACAAGTCCTGGGTGTCTCAAGATGTGTCCTATCATTCTATCTCTTCTTCTCGTCAAATTTAGCTAAATCGATCTCCTCTCACCAATTCGATTCAGTATCTCTTCATCTGTGATTCGATCTATCCATCTCACCTTCAACATTCTTCTGTAACACCACATTTCAAAAGCTTCTATTCTCTTTCTTTCTGAGCTAGTTATCGTCCATGTTTCACTTCCATACAATGCCACGCTCCACACAAAAGTCTTCAAAAACATCTTTCTAATTCCGATATCAACGTTTGAAGTGAGTAAATTTCTTTTCTTAAGAAAGCTCTTCCTTGCTTGTGCTAGTCTGCATTTTATGTCCTCCTTGCTTCTGCCATCGTTAGTTATTTTACTACCCAATAACAATATTAATCTACTTCCTTTAAGACTTCATTTCCTAATCTAATTTTTCCTGCATCACCTGCCTTTGTTCGACTGCACTCCATTACTTTGGTTTTGGACTTATTTATTTTCATCTGGTACTCCTTACCCAAGACTTCATCCATACCATTCAGCAACTTCTCGAGATCTTCTGCAGTCTCAGATAAAATAACAATATCATCGGCAAATCTCAAGGTTTTGATTTCCTCTCCTTGGACTGTGATTCCCTTTCCAAATTTCTCTTTGATTTCCTTTACTGCCTGTTCTATGTAAACATTGAAAAGGAGGGGGGAAAACTGCAGCCTTGCCTCACTCCTTTCTGGATTGCTGCTTCTTTTTCAAAGCCCTCGATTCTTATCACTGGAGACTGATTTTTATACAGATTGTAGATAATTCTTCGTTCTCCGTATCTGACCTCTATCATCTTCAAAATCATAAATAGCTTGGTCCAATCAACATTCTCGAATGCCTCTTCTAGATCTACGAATGCCATTTACGTGGGCTTGTCCTTCTTGATTCGATCCTCTAAGATCAGACGTAAAGTCAGGATTTCTTCACGTGTTCCTACATTTCTTCTGAAGCCAAATTGATCTTCTCCCAACTCAGCTTCCACTTGTTTTTCCATTCTTCTGTAAACAATACGTGTTAAAATTTTGCAGGCATGAGATACTAAACTAATGGTGCGGTAGTTTTCACACCTGTCAGCACCGGCTTTCTTGGGAATAGGTATAACAACATTCTGCCGAAAATCGGATGGCACTTCTCCTGTCTCATACATCTTGCACACTAAATGAAATAACCTTGCCATGCTGGTTTCTCCTAAGGCAGTCAGTAATTCAGAGGGAATGTCATCAATTAAAGGTGCCTTGTTCCTATTTAGGTCACTCACAAAATTGGGTCTTCCATTTCATCAGCATCAACAGCCTCTTTATGTTCCAGAACCAAATTATCTACATCTTTACCTTGATACAACTGTTGGATATGTTCCTGCCATCTTTCTGCGTTGTCTTCTTTCACTAAAAGTGGCTTTCCATCTGAGCTCATAATATTCATACACCTAGATTTCTTTTCTCCAAAGGTTTCCTTGATTTTCCTGTATGCAGCATCGACCTTTCCTAGGAACATACAGCCTTTACATTCTTGCACTTCTCCTTCAGCCATTCTTCCTTAACTACCTTGCACTTTCTATCCACTTGATTCTTTAATCGCCTGTATTCCTTTCTGCCCTCTTCATTTCTAGCATTCTTGTATTTTCGTCGTTCATGAATCAGATCTAGTATCTCCTGAGTTATCCTGAGTTCTTAGTTGATCTTTTCTTCTTTCCTAACATTTCTTCAGCAGCCCTACTGACTTCATTTTTCATGACTCTCCACTCTTCCTCTATAGTGTTTCCTTCAGCCTTTTCATTTAGTCCTTGTGCAATATTCTATCTCTTCATACATTCTGTCGATTTCCTCATCATCCGCTGAACTAGTAGACATATAGACCTGCACTATTCTGGTGGGTATTGGTTTGATGTATATCTTGCCCACAATAATTCTTTCGCTATGTTGGTCGTATTAGGTTACCCGTTGTCCTTTTTTCTTATTCATTATTAAACTAACTCCTGCATTTCTCCTGTTTGATTTCGTGTTGATAATACTGCAGTAACCTGACCAAAAATCCTGTTCTTCCTGCCAACGTACTCCACTTTTACCAACTACATCTAGCTTTAGTCTATCCATCTCCCTTTTCAGATTCTCTGACCTACCACAACGATTCAAACTTCCAACATTCCACGCTCCGACTCACAGAATGTCAGTATCTATCTTCCTGATGATGGCCCCCTGTCGTTTAGTCCCCACCCGGAGGTTCGAATGTGGGACAAGTTTACTTCCGGAATATTTCACCCGGGAGGAAGCCATCATCAGTACATTGTTCACACACAGCGAGCGGCATGTCCTCGGGACTAAGTTACAGCAGTAGTTTCCCTTTGCTTTCAGCTGTGTAGCAGTATCAACACAGAAAACCCATGCAGAGTACTATTACACGGCTATATCATTCAATCACCTAGACTGCAGCCCTTGCAACTACCGAAAGGCTACTACCCCCTACTACCCTCCTTTCGATGAACCAATCCTTAGTCTGGTCTCTCAACACATACCCATCCGATATGGTTGCACCTACGGTTCGGCTATCTGCTTCATTGGGACGCGCAAGCCTCCCTACCGCGGCAAGGCAACATAATTCGCAGGGGAGGATATTCCCACCAAGTAGCTTAAATGAGGAGATGTTATATCAGGCCAAGAAACCTTGATGTGATATCAGCCAAGAAAAATTTCATTGACCCTTCACTTTCTGTTCTGTCCTACTAATGTGGTGATCACTACAGATAGCAATGCGATCGCTCTTGTCTCTGTTAGAATATCTTTGGTCTCCTAATCTGATGTTTGTCTTTTATTTTCCCGATGGGAGGATTGTGTTTCTTATATTAAACGTAACGATATATAATCGTACAAGGATGGACGCACTAACGACATAGTTCCAGGCTTTGCTGTGCATTCCTTCTTGTAAAATTTTATTAATTCTTTCATAATTCAAGTAGAACTGGCTGAGTCAGCAAAGCGGATACATCTGGACATGTTAGGAGTAAGTGATATTCGGGTAATGGGAGATAACGGGCGAGAAATAGGAGGTTATAAAGTGTACTGGACGGGTGTTAGAAAGGGAAGGGCAGAGTATGGGATAGGACTATTCATCAGGAATACCACTGCATGCAACATAGTTTCTGATAGGCACGTAAATGAGCGAATGATGTGGGTAGATCTGGAGGAAATAGGACGAAAATTGTCTCAGTGTTCACCATGTGAGGGTGTAGATGAGGATGAAGTTGACAAATTTTATGAAGCATTGAGTGACATTGTAGTCAGGGTCAACACCAAGGATAGGATAGTGCGAATGGGCGATTTCAATACGAGAGTTGGAAATAGAACTGAAGGACACGAAACGGTGATTGATAAATGTAGGGAAGATATGGAAGCAAATGGGAATGGGAAGCGAATGCTGGACTTCTGTGCTAGTATGGGGTTAGCTGTTACGAATACATTCTTCAAGCATTAAGGCTATTCACCGCTACACATGAGAGGCTAGGGGTACCGGATCCATAATAGACTATATCTTAACAGACTTTGAATTCAGGAAATCTGTTAGGAATGTACGAGTTTTTCACGGATTTTTCGATGATAAAGACCACTATCTGATCTGTAGTGAACTAAGTATCTCTAGACCTAGGGTAGAGGAACTGAAATCTGTCTGCAAACGAATAAGGGTAGAAAATCTCCAGGACGAGGAAATTAGACAGAAGTACATGGATATGATTAGTGAGAAGTTTCGAACAGTAGACAGTAAGCAGGTTCATGATATAGAAAGTTAATGGGTGGCATACAGGGATGCTGTAGTAGAAACAGCGAGGGAATGCCTAGGAACAACTGTGTATAAAGATGGGAAAAGGCGAACATCTTGGTGGAATGATGAAGTGAGAGCAGCCTGTAGACGTAAAAAGAAGGCTTATCAGAAATGGCTCCAAACAAGGGCCAAGGCAGACAAGGCAGACGTAGATGAAAGAAACAGAGCGAAACAAATAGTTGTTGAATCCAAAAGGAAGTCATTGGAAGATTTTGGTAATAACCTGGAAAGGCTAGGTCAAGCAGCAGGGAAACCTTTCTGGACAGTAATAAAGGGAGGGGAAAAGGAAATGAACAGTGTTTTGGGTAATTCAGGTGAACTCATAATAGATCCCGGGGAACGCTGGAGAGGTGGAGGGAATATTTTTGTATATCTTCGCAACGCTAAAGGAAATCGTCGTGGTGGTGTTGCGAACAGCCAAGCTCATGGGGAGAAGGAAAATGATGTTGGTGAAATTACGCTTGAGGAAATGGAAAGAATGGTAAATAAACTCCATTGCTATAAACATCAGGAATGGATGGAATTAGACCTGAAATGGTGAAGTATCGTCGGAAGGCAGGGGTGAAATTGCTTCGTAGAAGTAACAGACATGATAGTAGCGAGAATGATTGCTGGTACAGGCAGGTGGGAACAATCGCAGGAGTGTACTCGGAATGAGAAGATAAAGGCTACGTTAGGAATGAACTCGATGGATGAAGCTGTACGCATAAACCGGCTTCGGTGGTGGTGTCATGTGAGGCGAGTGGAGGAGGATAGGTTACCTAGGAAAATAATGGACTTTGTTATGGATGGTAAGAGAAGTAGAGGGAGACCAAGACGATGATGGTTAGATTCAGTTTCGACTGATTTAAGGATAGGATGTATATAACTAAATGAGGCCACAGCACTACTTGCAAATAGAGGATTGTAGCGACGTTTAGTAAATTCACAGAGTCTTGCAGACTGAACGCTGAAATGCATAACGGTATGATAATATATGTTTCATTATTCAGCCAGCCGATTCCGAGTGGCCGTGTCATTACTTTCGTTTATTTTTCTTTTGTGTTCCTTGCATCTTGATTTGAACAACGCGAGATATTTGGTTTTGTGCGGTGACTTACTGGAGTGTTGGTTCACACGTTCATTTACCTCATATGCGAGGAGCTACTCAATAATGGTGCTCTAGTGCGTACGAAATCCTAGCTATTCTCCCTACTTGTGTGATTGAATCTCGCCTTGTTTCCAATTTTAATTCTTGGATTTTGTATGCCATTATAAACCTTCCCTTTCGTTTTGTGGGAGGACATTTTGTTATCGTGACTTGAAGCGCCCCAGGTAGACGTAAAACTTTTGCCCTCTTATTTTACTCCTTGTGGCGCAATATCTGCTCCGTTCCAAAGTACGTTGCCTTGGAAGCGGATAATAACAACAACTGATTTTGTGGTGAACTACAATGAAATTAAGGCAAGCAGATGAAGCTTAAATTAGATTAATATTGTTCAACGACATCAATCACAAGAGTGATTTCGAGAAGGAGAAGTCCAGATGATAGGAATTCCCTCTTATAATCTCACAACCCTATCACCCGCCTTGTAACCCTTACCCTGTGTATGCCCATGTTGTTAATGAGTGTTCACGGGCCTTGCTCCGCAATCTTTCAATTACGTGTTTCCTTAATTGGCGCCTTAATAAATATATGTGACTTTATCATATCGTTTACCGTTTCTATAAAGTAGACTAGTTTGTTGATGTTTACCGTAGGCCCCAAGATCCACGTTCAAGGCCGTTTTATCTAACGATTTACGTAGCAGGGCACAGATAGAATTGATCGCGGAAGGAACACGTACGGAGTGGGTGGTGTAGTCTCTCTCGCAACACGCTTCTTCCAAGATACAAGACGTGGGAGCATCTGAAACCTGCAAATTGAGGATCACGGAGGCTCGGGTTCACGTGGACAGAAAACATGACACACGTGAGTCTTGCTATATTGTACTCTCCACAACATGGTCAACTCCCTCACGATACTTACATCTCACTTCCTGTACCTCATGACAATAAAGTGCAAACTCTGGTATCTTAAAGAAGTTCGTTGTCTACCTTTATTGGAAGAAATGGAAAAGCAACGCCCAGAAGGAATGAGGAGAAAACGTTTAAATTTAGTGAGGAAGTAATGGTAATGAAACTACGCAATGCTTTGAAGATGCAACCACCGTGCGCCATCTGGTTGAGTATCGTCACCTCAGCTTTGACAGTCCCACACGAACTCGATCAGGGAGAGGTCTAGAGATCGAAGAGGCCACTGCAGTGCGAGGATTGACCCTGTACCGCTCATGATTACAAAACGTGTACGAATATTGTAAGACACGTGAGTGATACTCAACCTCCATCACTGAATACCACTTCGTTCGTGAGACATGCATGCTCTGCAATGACCAGCGGTGATTGCAAATCTACCCCGAGCACCTACATTCCAACTGCAGCCAAATTTCGGCAGTCTTAAGGTGCAGCGGCCCCAGTACGAGTGTTTTAACATCTCCAGCAAGTTGTCTATGTCACCAAACTCCTTCTCGTAGGACATCAATACAGAAATGCGCTACTATTGAGTACAGGTATGTCCGAACTTCCAACTGCACAGCCCTACTTAATATTTTCATATTGAGATGAAATTGGCCCTACTACTATAATCTGGAGTCTCCAGCTTATATTTGTCAGAGTGTTATTTTTCTATTTCCGCCAGTGTGTCTAGCTCTCAGTTTTGTTCAAGATCTAATCAGAGATCGTCGTGCAAATTTTTAACTCTTTAGCCTATGACTCGCAGCTTAGCCGCAAGGAAATAACTGGTAACATTACTACACCTGTGTATTAAGTGATGTATTCCATTCGATTCTACAACTTCCATGTCAAAATATTCACAAGCAGCCAACATATCTCATTTATGAATATGAAGTTTTCCCAAATGTATAGTGTATTCCGTCATGGGTCGACTCTTATCGTCCTGTTGACTAGCTCGAGCCCAACGTGACCATCAAACAAACTTGGGAGATTTTATATCACGAAACTTAGGAGTTTACCCATAAAATTTAAACAAATCACAGCAGTCTTTAGTTGTAAGAAAGAGACCTACAGTGCTACTCGGGGAGAGAGAGCAGCAGCAGAACCAGGAATCCTTGCCAAGGTTAACATGTTTTAAGTCAAATTTGAATTTCAAGAAATGTTACGGAAAAAAAGCGAGTAACTTGACGAAGAACACAAGGAGCAAAGAAAGAAAATGACTGTCATCGTGTTGATGGCGTAAGAGATCTTACGTACCGAGTCGAATCACCAGTTGCATTTCTGACAGCAATTTGCTGCTTACCTCTACCCACTCTGCCATACATCAACATTTGAAACACCTCCAACCGGTTCACAAGAGGCCAAGGACTTTCTAAACGGAGGTCGCGGTTCCACATCCTTCCGATTGCGCTATGGTGACCTTCGCATCCGCCAATGAACAAAGCCAATCGTTATCGTTAACCAATCCTACTGATAGGGTAGATCATGGCAGACTGCTGACGAAAAACAGGGCTATTAGAATAGCTGAGTGGGTAGCTGATGAGCGGGGTTTTCTCAGGGTATTATTATTGGAACTTCGTTTTCTTGTATATAATCAGAGGAGAACTTGAGTCACATATAAGGCTTTTTAAAGATGCTATAAGCTGCAGAATTTTGAGCGACTGTAAAAAAGATCCGGACAATGTCGTAAGATGGAAAAGTCAGCTTGAAAGTTTCCTACCACAGAGGAAATCATACTAACGAGCTCGTAAATAAAGGGTATATGGTTGTGATGGAGTTTAGGGGTTGTAGTAAGGATGTAAAGGAGAGGGCATATAAGTCTCTGGCAAGACTCCAACTAGAGTATGGGACCCCCACCAGGATTACTTGTTCGAAAGTTTGGGCTGGGAAGACTTGGGAGGAAGGAGACGATCTGCTCGAATAAGTGTTATGTTTCTAGTTGTCAATGCAGAAATGGCGTGGAATGACATTAGTAGAGGAGAAAGTTTGAGTGGTGTCTTTAAGAGTAGGAAAGATCACAATATGAAGATAAAGTTGGAATTCAAGGGGTCAAATATTCGTTTATAGGAAGGGGAGTTAGGGATTGGAATCAATCAATCAATCAATACTGATCTGCATTTAGGGCAGTCGCCCAGGTGGCATTTTCCCTATCTGTTGCTTCCCTAGCTTTTTCCTAAATGATTTCAAAGGAATTGGAAATTTATTGAACGTCTCCCTTGGTAACTTATTCCAGTCCTTAACTCCCCTTCATATAAATGAATATTTGCCCCAATTTGTCCTCTTCAATTCCAAATTTACCTTCATATTGTGATCGTTCCTACTGTTTTAAACGCCACACAAACTTATTCGTCTACTAATGTCATTCCACGCCTTCTCTCCGCTGACAGCTCGGAACATACCACTTAGTCGAGCAGCTCTTCTTCTTTCTCTCAATTCCTTCCAAATCAAACTTCGCAACATTTTTGTAACGCTATTCTTTTGTCGGAAATCACCCAGAACAAATCGAACTGCTTTTCTTTGGATTTTTTCCAGTTCTTGAATCAGGTAATCCTGGTGAGGCTCCCATACACTGGAACCATACTCTAGTTGGGGCCTTACCAGAGATTTATATGCCCTCTCCTTTACATCCTTACTACAACCCCTAAACACCCTCGTAACCATGTGCAGAGATCTGTACCCTTTATTTACAATCCCATTTATGCGATTACCCCAATGAAGATCTTTCCTTATATTAACACCTAGATACTTACAATGATCCCCAAAAGGAACTGTCACCCCATCAACGCAGTAATGAAAACTGAGAGGATTTTTCCTGTTTGTGAAACTCACAACCTGACTTTTAACCCCGTTTATCAACATACCATTGCCTGCTGTCCATCTCACAACATTATCGAGGTCATTTTGCAGTTGCTCACAATCTTGTAACGTATTTATCACTCTATAGAGAATAACATCATCCGCAAAAAGCCTTACCTCCGATTCCACTCCTTTAATAATATCATTTATATATATAAGAAAACATAAAGGTCCGATAGCGAGTTGGCCGTGCGTGTAGAGGCGCGGCTGTGAGCTTGCATCCGGGGGATAGTAGGTTCGAATCCCACTATCGGCAGCCCTGAAAATGGTTTTCCGTGGTTCCCCATTTTCACACCAGGCAAATGCTGGGGCTGTACCTTAATTAAGGCCACGGCCGCTTCCTTCCCACTCCTAAGCCTTTCCTATCCCATCGTCGCCATAAGACCTATCTGTGTCGGTGCGACGTAAAGTCCCTAGCAAAAAAAAGGTCCGATAATACTGCCTTGAAGAATTCCCCTCTTAATTATTACAGGGTCAGATAAGGCTTCTCTGAGATCTATTTTCTAGAAATATAGCAACCCATTCAGTCACTCTTTTGTCTAGTCCAATTGCACTCATTTTTGCCAGTACTCTCCCATGATCCACCCTATCAAATGCTTTAGACAGGTCAATTGCGATACAGTCCATTTGACCTCCAGAATCCAAGATATCTGCTGGAATCCTACAAGTTGAGCTTCAGTGGAATAACCTTTCTTAAAACCGAACTGCCTTCTATCGAACCAGTTATTAATTTCACAAACATGTCTAATATAATCAGAAAGAATGCTTTCCCAAAGCTTACATACAATGCATGTCAAACTTACTGGCCTGTAATTTTCAGCTTTATGTCTATCACCCTTTCCTTTATACACAGGGGCTACTATAGCAACTCTCCATTCATCTGGTATAGCTCCTCTGACCAAACAATAATCGAATAAGTACTTCGGATATGGTACTATATCCCAACCCATTGTCTTTAGTATATCCCCAGAAATCTGATCAATTCCAGCCGCTTTTCTAGTTTTTAACTTTTGTATCTTATTGTAAATGTCATTGTTATCATATGTAAATTTTATTACTTCTTTGGCCTTAGTCTCCTCCTCTATCTCGACATTATCCTTGTAACCAACAATCTTTACATACTGCTGACTGAATACTTCTGCCTTTTAAAGATCCTGACATACACACTCTCCTTGTTCATTAATTATTCCTGGAATGTCCTTGGAACTGGTTTCTGCCTTAAAATACCTATACATACCTTTCCATTTTTCAGTAAAATTTGTATGACTGCCAATTATGTTTGCCATCATGTTATCCTTAGCTGCCTTCTTTGCTAGATTCAATTTTCTAATATTTTTTTCCCCACCTTTAAAAACTCCGCCTAAATTTCGAACTTACCCTTTAAAGCATTTTAAGAGAGAACCAGGTGTATACCATTGATAGGGAATCTAGTAAGTGAGTTATATCCCTCACCGGGAATAGAACCCTCACCCGTTAATACTAGTGTATTCGGCTTCTAAAAGCTACTTTTATTATTATTATTATTACTGCTGCTGGCATACTGTATGAGTGTCAAGCAGTTTCAACAGACCTTAGGCAAACTAGTGACCAATACTGGTGAGTCAAGATGTGAGTAAGTTTCAATAACAACTCAGAGTCCAGGATGACACATATCCTGACACATATCCTCAGGCTTGGCAGAATCAGCCCAAACCTTTCCGTGACGTATGTGCCCCACTCCCTGGTGCCATCAGAAACCCCTTCCTAAACTCCTAACTCTTTGCTACACATATCCCCTCTTCCCTGGTAATCAACCAGTACGAAGACAATGTATCCCACCCAGAGGGATTGACACGTGACTGCCCTAATTCATATAAAACCCTGGACTCCAAATGGAAAAGGTCTCTTGGAATGTAGTCAGTTAAGAACTACCAACTAATTGAGTTGGCTGTTAGGCGTCAGGCCTCAGAACGTGTAAATAGACTTTAAATCTTCAAATGTAATAAGTGTTAGTAAATTAATAAATACAATATTGGACATCTTCGTTTCATTTGGAATAAGATATACTCAGACTCGTGGAGAACCTGTGAGGACCTAGCTTAACAACCCAACAAGCTAACCACGAACTTGTTAAGCGACAAACTTAACTGGGGGCCTGTCCGGGATTTGATACACGATCGCCACAAGATCTACGTGCTAGTTGGACAAAGTATTCGGACAACGATCCAGAATCGCCTTTCGCTACTTGTCCGGCAAGCCAGTATCTTCCCGCAAACTACTGAAGTCATCTATTCCATTTGAACCAGCCAGCTAGAAGGAAGTGGAACTGACAACCTCACTGGAGGCCTTTCGACCACAACCGACTACGCCAGCTTGAAGGAAGGAAGCTAGCCGACAACGCTCCAGAAGCGCCTTTCGACAGCAACCAACCGCCATCGCTGTACGTGCGTACCGACAACTCCGCAGAGGGGCCTTTCGATAGCACGACAACGCAGAAGGAAGACCAACCGACTACACAGCTCAAGGAGAATGCAGTCCATGCTGATCATCATTTCCTGCCTGTGAGTTACATTTAAAGTACCTATTTGTAATGCCTGAATATTGCCAGTAATAACATCATTCATCTCCTTTAGTTGAGCAAGAGCAATAATAATAATAATAATAATAATAATAATAATAATAATAATAATAATAATAATAATAATTTTCAATTATTTCAACTAATCAGTCAAATAAAGTCACTACAATGACTGAGACAGAAATGCTTTCAAAATTTGAATATGCCCAAATTCAGTTGCTACCTGAATTTAACGGAAGCGCATCTTGTAGTTTAGACTATTTCATAGCGAGATGCGATAGTTTTATAAATACTCACAAGAGAGCCCTTACAGTTCCCAACGCAAATATTATTAATGAATTTTTATTTAATGTCGTTAAATCCAAATTAAAAGGAGAAGCTAGTAGTATTTTGGATCTCGATGCGAACTCTAGTTATGAGAAATTTAAGGAGAAATTAATTAGAAAATTTGGTGATGTCAAAGATGAGAGATTATTAGTACAGGAAATTTCCAACTGTTTCCAAAAGAGAAATGATAGTTACACAGATTATCATGACAGGTTGGACACTTTAGTCCTCCAATGTAAAAGTTTATGCAAATTGAACTACAGAGACCAGATCTTGGAGCTCAAGTTGAGAGAGCTAGATGATCTGAGTCTGAACACTATTAAAGCAGGTATTTTAGAACCGTACCGAGCGTACCTACGGTATGCTCAAGTTACAGACTTAAGTCAAGCATTAAGACACTGTAGGACCTATGACAATGACAGAGCGCATGAAAATTACATGGATCAATTGGATGCCGTTATGCATCAGTAGACTAAGCGCCATTTGACGAAAATTGAGATTTTAGCACCATCTTGTAGATGAAGGCTTGAACTATTTATGAAAAATTCCCCACTGCATTACAAGAGGCCGTTAGTTGTTAGTAAACAGAAAACCTAAGCGACAAGGCGGGAATCAGTAAAAATGTATATTGCATCAGTAGACTATGCGACGTTCCAGTTTGCATCATTGGACCAAGCGCCACATTCCTCACATTGCGCGCGGATGACAGCGAGGGAGCCCGCGTTTTCGATAGTGCTGACGTTTTTACGTGGTGATTCATTGAGTGGGTTATCAAGTGACGAACTTCAGTGATGTATCAAGTATATACCGGTACTTCCAAAAGTAAGGAAAAGGACAATGCTACTAATGCAGCTTGCTAAGAAGGTTGCGTCTGAGAATCATTCTCTAGAATTTGATGGTGAATCTCAGGAAGTAAATCTACATAAGTCAAGACAGGGACGAACACGGGAAAGTAGAGTTCCCCTTCACCAGGCATTAATACCTTTTTGGCCAAAAGGAAAACGTATTATCTCTGAAGCCAAACTAAGAGACTTTGGTTCGCTGATGCACCTAATACCTGCAGATGCCAAACAATGTTACCAGAATCTTCAAGCAGATTCTGACATCGTGGATGACGCAGATAGGTTTAATGGAGATCCTGATTTTGAGACTGAATGAACTGAGAGCAACAATCGTATTACCTGTCCAGTGATTTGTGCGTATTTATGGCAGAAAATATCTTTAATCACATTTTCTGTCTCAAGCAAAACGAAACAAGGCTTAAAAATATCACGTCAATACTGTACTCTCAGAATATAATAGGCCTATCGTGAAGGAAAATCCATTCAAAATTGTACAAACTACAATGGCTCATGTCTTACCAAAGTATTTGACTCAGATAAGTTGAAATTCCTCAAATCAGTAAGTCGTTATAGCAACGAATTTAGAGAATAGATTCCCTTCTAGAATTTCTCCATCTAAAACTTGAATAATGTACCGGAGTTGTGGCGCGGCTCATGGTGGATCAAGCACTTAGCGGGCCTTTTCAGACAGTAGGAGATTCAGTTTTTAAACATGGCTGCCGCCACGTTATATTTTTTGAAGTTTTACTCAGTAGATACTCAACAGTTTGGGGTTATTGGTGTAGCATCGTGATATATTATTCGCAATTGAGAAAAACCTTAAATTGCATCAGTAGACTAAGCGCCATTTCTTCAAGAAAATCTATGTAGTGCGAATATAAAAATGTTGAAATTTGGTGAGAAAGTACAATCTATTATCCTGCAACACCAGTAATACCATATTTAGCAAAATTATGTTCGCTCGAATTTACACATAGAACCAAATTTAAACGCGATTATCTCGCAACCAACTTTTGGCGCTTGGTCTAGTGATGCATAACGGCATCCAATTGAGAGGGACACCGAAATATCCTCTCAATAACAGCGCCAGTCACAAGCCATTCATGCAGACACCACCTAACAGGAACAATCAAACGACACAACCACTAAACCATGCCACTCACAATCCATTTATGTATCCAAGACCACAGAACCATTACTTTCCTCAAATGCGACCTTTCGCTACCCAATCAAACCAACAATTCAGAAATCCTAACCAACAACCAAACTTCAGACCCTTCCAAGGTCCGAACCCACCTACTGCCAGACCACAGAACCAACAACCTTTTAAGCCAATGAACCGACCTTATCCTACACCAAATAACCTTGCCCGACGCTTCACGACCAATACTCAAAGGTACCCAACACCTATGTCAGGGGTATCTACCATCAGAGGGAATGTAAATACACACGCAGAGGAGACTAACGAATGTGACTATGTACCACCAGAATATTTTCAGGAGGCACAGTCATCAGACTACACTCAGGAAACTCAACCCCACGAATACGAGTTCGAATACGACACAGTCGATTCATCACTACCTCAGAATAATTATGAAAACCAAGAACAGAGTCAGGATTTTCACTTGGTCCCGCCATCTCAAGCGAAGACCTAAATAACATAAGAAACGCTCCCAAACTGCCGTTCATCACTCTATTTGGATTCAAAATCTTAATAGACAGTGGTGCTTGTCATTCAATAATGAACCCATCAATAGCACATGAATATTTTTCAGAATATTTGTTCCGAGAACCATTCTGCATACAATCTGTTCATTCGGAAACAATGGGTGAAGAAAACATACAATTCCCCATTTTTTCAGAATATGAAATTGACACGCCCGTAGATTTTCGAGTCATGAAATGGCACGAATATTTCGACGCGCTAATCGGAACAGCTGATTTTGTTAAACTAGGTGCAAAAATAGATTATAAATCAAACCTAATTACATTAAACAACAAAGACATACCATTCTATTTCCACTCAAACAACAAGCAAGTACATTTTCAGCCTTCACCAGACATGCAGAAAATTGCTATCCCTGTCAATATCGAACAAGGGGATGTATATATTCCAAAGTTTGAACATGAAGGAATATATTTTGCAGATGCAATTTTGCATGCAGAAAACTACCAGGTCATGTACCCTATTGAAACACAGTTAAAACAAGAATTTAACAAACCAGTGTTAGTTGAACCTTTAGAGAATATTACAATACAGCCACTGGAAATAAATTCTATTTCAGACCACGATATTCAAGAATATCTCCGCACACAACATATGAACGATCTAGAGTTTAGAGTCATATCAGAAATATGTTCTGAATTCTCGGATGTATTCTACTATCCCGGGTGCGATTTAACATTCACTAACGCCGTAAAGCATTTTATTCGAACTACTGATGAGGACCCGGTATATCAGAGAAATTACCGATATCCTCCCGCACTAAAGAAGGTATTAAGTGAAGAAGTTGAAAAACTTATTAGCCAGGGAATAGTCACCAACAGCGAATCTCCATATTGTAATCCCGTGTGGGCCGTGCCCAAGAAGCCAGATGCTTCTGGACAGAAGAAATGGAGATTAGTCATAGATTTCAGACAGCTGAATAAGAAGACCATTGAAGACAAATACCCTCTCCCTAGAATAGAAGAAATTCTAGACAACCTAGGTCACTGCCAGTATTTCTCGACTTTAGATTGTGCCCAAGGATTCCATCAAATTGAAATGGATCCTAGATCTATAGAAAAAACTGCTTTTACTATAGACAATCGGCATCTAATGTACCGCAGAATGCCATTCGGGCTCAGAAACGCTCCGGCCACCTTTCAGCGCGTAATGGACAATGTCCTACGCCCCTTTCTTTTCAAATTCTGTCTGGTATATATGGATGACATCATCATATACAGCAAATCCCTAGAGGAACATAAACAACACCTGACCCTTGTAATGCAGAAATTACGAGAAGTAAATATGAAAATACAGCTCGATAAAACCGAATTTCTCCACAAGGAAGTAGCCTTCCTAGGTCATGTTGTTTCACAGAACGGAGTAAAACCTAATCCAGAAAAAATCAAGGCAGTCAAAAGTTACCCTATTCCCAAGACCACCAAAGAAATCAAACAATTCTTAGGACTAGCGGGTTTCTATAGGAAATTTATAAAGGACTTTGCTAAAGTAGCATATCCAATGACCCGTTGCCTAAAGAAGGGATCAAAAATCGATGCAGAAAACCCTGAGTACAAATCTGCATTTGAAACACTAAAGACCCTTCTAATAAATGCTCCAGTCTTAGCTTACCCAGATTTCGAAGAACCATTCGTGTTAACCACAGACAGTTCAGACTTTGCCATAGGGAGTGTTCTCATACAGAAGGGACACCCTATTGCCTATTATTCCAAAACCCTAAACCCCGCTGAAAGAAACTACTCCACCATAGAGAGAGAATTGCTTGCCATCGTAGAAAGTAGTAAGCATTTTAAACCTTACTTATGGGGACGACACTTTCATGTGGAAAGTGACCACCGTCCACTGCAATGGCTTTTCACCCTAAAGGATCCCAGTTCAAGACTCTACCGCTGGAAAATGAAATTAGGAGAGTTTGACTTTGACATAAAATATGTTAAAGGGAAAACTAACTATGTCGCAGATGCTCTTTCCAGAATACAAGTAAATGTAAATGATGAAACAGTTTCTAATGTACCCATCCCCGGAGATGATACATACCAGAATGAAATGGACAATGAAACTGTACATTCAAATCAAGAAGATCCCATTTTCACTCTAAAAGCATCAGAGAGAAATTTGAATCAAAACCGTAACCAACTTATCATAAAATATGGTAACTTTCCCAAAATCCTTGAACAAAAACTATTCAAGAAATATACCCGCCATATCATGATAGTAACAGAGAAAAACCTCCAACAAGATTTGAATAGTCACCTACTCAAAATTATTAACACGTCAAACAGATATGCCGCCTACTATGACGACGTAACACTCGAAATCTCATTCATCAGGATATGTCAGAAATTATTTACGTCAGAATTAATAATCATTAGGACATCTAAATTTCTAGAAGATATTGAAAGCTCAGAGACTCAGAAACAGTTGATATTACAATACCATTCAATAAACCACAATAGTATCATTGAAACATTTGAACATTTTCGAACCAAGTACTATTGGCCACATTTGAAAGAACAAATTAGAAATCTAATTAACCAATGTAACTTATGTCAGAGAAATAAATATGAAAGACACCCTAACGAAGTACCAAACCAAGGCCCTATTACAGCCGACCACCCGTTCGCTCTGATTCATATAGATACTTTTCATTTTGAACAAAACCGCATTTTAACTATACTAGACGTATTCTCTAAATACGGACAAGCGTATTTACTATCCAATGGCACAGCCATGGCAGTTCTGAATCAACTGCAAGTGTATTTCTCACACCATGGATATCCCAAGAGAATTACCCATGATCAGGGAGGAGAATTTGAGAATAGCTTAATTACAGAATACTGTAAAGCTACTAACATTGAATATCATGCCACTACACCTCTGAATTCATCGTCTAACTCCCCGGTAGAAAGACTGAATTCGACCCTCCTCGAAAAACTGAGAATCTCAAGAGATCATGATAAATTCACTCTACTCCCACAGCTAATAACCACTGCGATCACAAATTATAATTCTTCAATTCACTCCACAACCAAACAGCCACCATTCAATGTTCTATACGGCCCGTATTACAAAGCACTAAATCATATCTTCTCCTCGTCTCCAAAAATTAATGAATATATTGAGAGACAAGGAAACCAGATGAAAATCTTAAATGAGAATAAATCTGACCCAGCAAAGCCCATTTTCAAACACTCCTATCAAATAGGTGAACAGGTATATGTCCTAGACCCTCTAACCAGAAACAGGAAGTCCAAAAACCTATATAATGAAGGCACAATAACCAAAATCGAAAAGAACCGAGTATATTGTAAAATGAAAAATGGCAAGACCTATGTCAGAAATTTCCGTGACATTAAACCTAAAAGGAAATCTCTTCCCGTTCCAGATTCCTACCAGGATATGCCACCATCTACACCAAACCCATAACCACATCAGGATTTTATGCGGACCCCATGGGATCTGTATTGGTAATCGATAAGTACCATAAATTCATGGTTCATTTCAATCTTACTACCTTAAAAGAATCATATAAAATTATTGATGATACTGTCTCTAGTCTTGTATTGAAAAGCAATAATACTTTTCCTCACTTAATATACGAGTTAACTGAAATAACCAAAGATACCAAAAAAGAATTAAATAAGCTAATACCCAGTACTTCTAACAGAACTAAACGAGGTTTAATAAACGGACTAGGAAAAGTAATTAAGTTCATCTCTGGCAATCTAGACCAGGACGATTTAGATAATTTACAAAATCAATTAAACACTTTAAAACAAAGTCATTCTAATGAAATCAAGCATATAAATAAACTAGTATCATTTACAAATTCAATTGCTCAAAAATTTTATGATGAAATGAATCATGTTAATGACAATATGAAGGTAATTCAAGGTATACTTCGAACAGAAGACTTCAAGATAAATCTACTAGAAAACATCCAATACTTGTTACTGTGTATTAACAAAATCCGAAATATCATACGAGTGCTTCAAAAAACCATTAGTCTTTCATTTCACGAGATGACAAATGTAAAAATGCTATCAAGAAAAGACTTAACTAACATTGTCAAACATTTGTTATCAATCTATCCTACACAGAGTATGATCCATACCGATCAATATAATCAGTATGAAAACCTAAAAATGTCAAAAACTCAAGTCCTTGTGCTGGACGAAGAAATGATAATAATCCTTTCCATGCCAATCACGGATGGAAATCAATATAAATTATATGATGTAACCCCTGTACCCACCATTAATAATGTTATACTTGTCCCATCTGAAAAATACTACCTACAAGGTCCAATTATGAAATGGTCTACCGTACCATGTGTTAAGAACACCCTATCATACGTATGCTTATATTATAACACCAGAATCACAAACTGCAACTTAACAAATACTGCAGGATGTGAATTTGCTTCTGTAAAGAATGATGTAAAATTATTTAGACCGCTAAACAAAGAACATATTCTGTTCTTTACAAGAAACCCAGAGGTAATCTTACAAACATGTCCAGAATCCCAGAAATCCATCCAGATTTCTGGACCACAGGTAATTTATTCCAATGAATCTTGCCCTATCTCCAGTATGGGAATAACTTTACAACAAAAACCTACTAATTACATCCATACTTATCCTTTCCTAGGTATCCAGAAGGAACCTTTAATTAAGAATGAAATTACGTTTCTCATTTAGATGTAAAGAAAATGAAACTAGACTTAAAACCCATCCGTACAACTTCTATTGACATAAAAACATTTGTGTCTACTAATGTCATCCTTGTTTTACTAATAATAGGAAGTATTACAATCATGTTCAGAAAGAAAATGTATAAATTATGTAAAACTGTAAAAATTAGGAATAAGAAAAATGTAAATGTTACTGAGGACAGTAACATGAAAATAAGGGGGGAGGAGTTATAACCCTCACCGGGAATAGAACCCTCACCCATTAATACTAGTGTATTCGGCTTCTAAAAGCTACTTTTATTATTATTATTACTGCTGCTGGCATACTGTATGAGTGTCAAGCAGTTTCAACAGACCTTAGGCAAACTAGTGACCAATACTGGTGAGTCAAGATGTGAGTAAGTTTCAATAACAACTCAGAGTCCAGGATGACACATATCCTGACACATATCCTCAGGCTTGGCAGAATCAGCCCAAACCTTTCCGTGACGTATGTGCCCCACTCCCTGGTGCCATCAGAAACCCCTTCCTAAACTCCTAACTCTTTGCTACACATATCCCCTCTTCCCTGGTAATCAACCAGTACGAAGACAATGTATCCCACCCAGAGGGATTGACACGTGACTGCCCTAATTCATATAAAACCCTGGACTCCAAATGGAAAAGGTCTCTTGGAATGTAGTCAGTTAAGAACTACCAACTAATTGAGTTGGCTGTTAGGCGTCAGGCCTCAGAACGTGTAAATAGACTTTAAATCTTCAAATGTAATAAGTGTTAGTAAATTAATAAATACAATATTGGACATCTTCGTTTCATTTGGAATAAGATATACTCAGACTCGTGGAGAACCTGTGAGGACCTAGCTTAACAACCCAACAAGCTAACCACGAACTTGTTAAGCGACAAACTTAACTAGTGCACTACAGCCGTGAATGTACATTTGTGGTGATTGATTGATTGATTGATTGATTGATTGATTGATTGATTGATTGATTGATTGATTGATTGATTGATTGATTGATTGATTGATTGATTGATTGATTGATTGATTGATTGATTGATTGATTGATTGATTGATTGATTGATTGATTGATTGATTGATTGATTGATTGATTGATTGATTGATTGATTGATTGATTGGAAATGATAAGGTTGTGAGTTAGAGTATAACCGATATTGTGTATTTAGCTCTACGTGGCACTAATAAGCACCTTTCCGCAAGGTCAACAACTATACAAATCCGACAAACAATGTTCACGATTTGTACTCCGACTCGTGGCTGTTCACCTCAAAAACTGTCTGATACTAACTAGAGGGCAGATAGTGGCTGAACACATCAAGAAACTCATTGAGAAAAATTTTGCCAGACATCTCAAAGCCATAAATACGTCAGTGAAAACATTCCGTGTAGTTGTGTACATTATTTCTAAAGGATACACTCAAATTTCTTTAAATTTGTTCATTATTTTTCACAATGCATTGAAATGTTGCGTTTCTTGTTCATATGATTTTTCTCTTCAAATTTATGATCTACGACTTTACAATCCAGATTTCTAACATATACATTGTGTCGCAGCTCGGGTCACGGCATGTGAACCAGTCGGTCCCAGGTAGTCCTCGACATCCATTTCCTGGCGGTTGGCGATCTATGTTCGGTGTTTCTTTCGTGCGCTATGGCCCAATGCCACCCGTAAACTTTGCCCTGGAGGATCCCAATCTAGTGTAGAGAACATATCGTTTAATTAATATTATAAATTTTTGCTCTTTAATGTGAGAAATACTCTATCGGAAACGAGTTAGTGGCATGCCTTACCAGAGTATAATCAAAATGTTCAATATACTCTTCTCCCACGACATTTCTCAAACGTATTTCTTCTAAAAATAAACGCCGTAGAAAAATGTGCTAAACCACTTACAAGTGCTCTGTATTTAGGAATCCTGTGGTAAAACCAACTTACAATGCCAATATTCGGCGTGATGCTTCCACAAACTGATGTTGGAGTGTTCGACTTACTGCAGATCAACACACATCTATCTGTGTCAGTGCCACGTTAAGCAAATAGCAATGAAGGAAAGAGTTTGACCACTAAGAATACTTAATTTCTACTTTTAACCAAAATTCAGCAGAAACAAAAGCAATGAAAGGTGATTCAACAACAATGAAAATACTTGTTCTCAAGCCAAGCTTCAGTTTTTCTGTTAGTATTCAGTGCTCCTTGCAAATCAATACCTCATCCTCTTTTACGTAGAAGTTCTTTGTTTATCACCCATCAGTTTCCTGTTAATCTCTTCTGGGGGAAGGACTTAACGTAGAATTGAAGTCGTTCTTCCTTCTGCCATAAACGTGCCGTAGATATCACGTCACCCAATGACAGCTGAACACCAACCTCCCACAAGACCATCAACTTCGTTAATGTTCTCGACTTTATTGGACAGGATGGCTTTCAGCGGTAACATTTCACGTTTCTAGTGTAGAAGCAGGACGTTATCTCAACCGGCAATTCACGCTACCTATAAAAAGAAATTAATTTTCTGTGCAATAATTATTATAATATAGTAGGGTTTGTGTTCACACAGAAGCAACGCCCAGAGCAAGCACAGAGCAGTTCTAAAGCAGGAGTTGAAAAGTCTCCAGTATACTGTATATGTGTGATGATTTACTCACGTTGAGGTTTAGAAAAGCGTTTAAAAATGTACATTCTTGCGATTCTTACTCATTTCAGAAGAGTGATTAATTGTCACGTTAAAAAGGTTGGATGTATAGTTTCATAATGAACGAAATGTTCTGATGGAGACGCAGCAAGTCCTGTTTCTCTACTCTGAGCGGTTCTCGCATCAGTTTGAAAGAACCTCATCTGTGATGTACAACTTGAGAATTCTCTCCGGACTGGCAGTAAAAAAGATTATTGAAAATCTGTTCAATATGCTCCCACTAAGTAAAAATAATGAAACAGAGGTACGTACTTTATGTTCATATTCTGGCAAGCCTTCTCTAATTCACGTACATTTTACCAAGGACCATGACCCTTCTCAGAAGAAAATAAGCTCGCTATACAGTAACACAGCAACAATAGCAATATCACCCCACCGACTGCTCTGACGGCCATTGGACTCACGAGGTTTGATGCTGGCGGCAGCTGAGGTGTGTTATGTGCTCAAATTCTGCGTCTAATGATTACGTCAGCAACAGCTCATAAAGAAAGTTCAGCAAGCCAAATTAGAAATTTTACAAGACTTCTCTAAGCTGCTAATCGTCCATCATCTTCAGCAACTGGGATTGTAATGGGGTACATTCCATGCTCTGGTATTGGTAGCTAGGCGGAGTATGACGAGAAATTCCCGAATGATTTCTTTTCAGAACACGACAACACCAAGCCCGAGGAGTGTACATGTGTAAAACACACGGACTGAGTTCGAACTTATTAGAAGACGAAGAATCATACACGCAGACATCATCAGTGGTACTTTTTATGTTCAGGGGTAGCGTGAACCACATAGATGCTTTACTTGCTGATATTGTACGACTACACTTGAAATTGGGGCTAGGAGTTAATCCAAAAAGGAACCCTTTTAACTCGGAAACACGAGACATCCTGGAGTTGTGAGCTGATTCACAAGAGATCTGCTTTCACTCAGAAATAGGAGACATATTGGAGTTGTGAACTGATCCACAGATGAACTGTTTTCACTCAGAAACACAAGACATCGTGGAGTTGGGAGCTGATCCACAGACGTACTGATTTCACTCGGAATCACGATATATCTTGGGTTGTGAACTGATCCACAGAGGAGAATACTTAACTCGGAAGCACGAGACATCTTGGAGATGTGAGCAGATCCACAGGGGAGATGTCTTCACTCGGAAACACGAGACATCTTGGAGTTGTGAACTGATCCACAGATGAGCTGTTTTCAGTCATAAACTCGACACATCTTGGAGTTGTGAGCAGATCCACATTAGATGTGTTCTCACTGAATAACACGAGACACTTTGGCGTTTGGGCTTATCCATAGAGGAGCTCTTTTCACTCAGAAACACGAGACACCATGGAGTTGTGAGCCGATCCACAAGAGATCAGTTTCTATTTGAAACACGAGACATCTTGGAGTTGTGAGCTGATCCACTAAAGATCTCTTTTTGCTCGGAAAGACGAGACATCACGTAGTTTTGAGCTGACCCACAGAGGAGCTTTTTTCAAGTGGAAACACGAGAAATCTTAGAGTTGTGAGCTGATCTATATAAGATAGGTTCTCACTCAGAAACACGAGACATCATGGAGTTGGGAGCTGATCTACAGAGGAGCTCTTTTCACTAAAAAACACGAGGCATCTTGAAGATGTGAGCTCATCCACTATAGATCTGTTCTCACTCAGATTCACGAGACATCTTGGAGTTGTGAGCTGATCCACAGAGGAGCTGTTTTCACTCAGAAACACGACACATCTTTGAGTTGTTACCTGATCCACACCGGAGGTCTTTTCAATCAGAAACACAAGACGTCTTGGTGTTGTGAGGAGATCCACAATAGATGTGTTTTCACTGAATAACACGAGACACCTTGGAGTTGTTAGCCGATCCACAAGAGATCAGTTTCCCTTTGAAACACGAGACAGCTTGGAGTTGTGAGCTGATCCACTAAAGATCTCTTTTTGCTCGGAAAGACGAGACATCACGAAGGTTTGAGCTGTTACAGAGAGGACCTGTTTAAACGTGGAAACACGAGACAGCTTGGAGATGTGTGCTGATCCACAGAAGATCTCTTTTTGCTCGGAAAGACGAGACATCACGTAGTTTTAAGCTGACCCATAGAGGAGCTGTTTTCACGTGGAAACACGATATGTCGTGGAGTTATGAGCTGATCTACATTGATTATATTTTCATTCAAAAACACAAGAAATCATGGAGTTGTTAGCTGATTTACAGAGGAGCTGTTTTCACTCAGAAACACGATACATCTTGGAGTTGTGAGCTGATCCACAGAATATCAGTTATCACTCGGAAACACGAGACATATTTTAGTTGTGAGCTGATCCACAAAAGATCTGTTTTCACTCATAAACAAGAGATATCTTGGAATAGAGGGCTGATCACAAGAGGAGATGTTTTCAGTAGGAAACGCAACCTATCTTGGAGTTGTGAGCTGATCCACAGTGGATCTGTTTTCACTCGGAAGCACGAGACATCTTGGAGTTGTGAGCTCATCCACAGAGGATCTGTTTTGTCTCAGTAACACGAGATATCTGGGAGTTGTGAGCTGATCCACAGAGGATGTGTTTTCACTCGGAGCCTCGAGACATCTTCGGGTTACGAGCTCATCCACAGAGGATCTGTTTTCACTCGAAAACACGAGACATCTTGGAGTTGTGAGCTCATCTACACCGGCGCAGTTTTCACTCGGAAACACGAGATATCTTGGAGTTGTGGGCTGAACCACACAGGATTTGTTTTCACTCAGAAACGCGAGATATCTTGGAGATGTGACCTGATCCACGCAGGAGCTGAATTCACTCACAAACACGAGACATCTGGGATTTGTGAGGTGACTCAAAGAGGAGCTGTTTTCACTCAGAAACACGAGAAACCTTGGAGTTGTGAGCTGATCTACAGAGGATCAGTTATCGCTCGGAAACACAACACATCTTGGAGTTGTGAGCTGGTCCACAGATTATCTGTTTTCAGTCGGAAACACGAGATATCTTGGAGTTGCGAGCCCATACACAAGGGATCTCTTTTCACTCGGAAGCAGGAGGTATCTTGAGGTTGTGAGCTCATATACACCGATGCTGTTTTCACTCGGAAACGCGAGACATCTTGAAGTTCTGAGCTGATCCGCAAAAGATTTGTTTTCACTCAGGAACGCGAGAATTCTTGGAGTTTTGAGCTATCCACACAGGAGCTGCTTTGAGTCAGAAGCACTGGATATCTTGCACTTGTGAGCTGATCCACAGAGGATCTTTTTTCACTCAGAAGCCCGAGACACTTTGGAGATTTGAGTTGATACACAGAGGACCTGTTTTCACCCAGAAACGCGAGTCATCTTGGAGTTGTGAGCTGATCCGCAAAAGATTTGTTTTCACTCAGCTACGCGAGAATTCTTGGAGTTGTGAGCTCATACACAGAGGAACTGTTTTCACTCGGAAACAGGTTATATCTTGGAGGTGCGAGCTCATTCGCAGAGGACCTTTTTTGACTCGGAAACACGAAATATATTGGAGTTGTGAGCTGATCCGCAAAAGATTTGTTTTCACTCAGTAACACGAGACATTTTGGAGTTTTTAGCTGATGCTCAGAGGATCTGTCTTCACTCAGAAACGCGGGACATCTTGGAGTTGTGAGCTGATTCACAGAGGAGCTGTTTTCACTCGGGAACACGAGAAATCTTGGAGATGTTAGCTGATCCACAGAGGATCTGTTTTCACTCAGAAACACGACACATCTTGGAGTTGTGAGCTGATGCACAGAGGAGCTGTTATCACTCAGAATCACGAGACATCGTGGAGTTTTGAGCTAATACATAGAGGAGCACTTTTCACTCAGAAACACTAGATATCTTGGAGTTGAGACCTGATCCACAGGAGAGCTGTTTTCACTCAGAAATAGTAGAAATCTTGGAGTTGTGAGCTAATCCACAGAGGAGCTCTTTTAACTCAGAACCGCAACATATCTTCGAGTTGAGAGCTGATACACAGAGGATCATGGCTTCCTTTTCCTCTGGCGGCTAGGGCTATGTAATCCACCGGTGGTCCCTAACCCGTTATAGCAGAGTTAATCGCTTTGACAATGTGTAGGTAACGCAGCATACTGTTTGGCGAATTTACCGAGCTCAGGACATTTTAGGCAAGCCTCAGACCTACGGGAGTAACGGAGTCCCACTCCCATTTGAGAGGCGAAGAACTCCTTGGGAACAACTTGGCGAACGAAATGGAATTCGATGGGGAGCTATTAATATTAATAGGTATTATGGTAGAAAGAATGTAGAACTGGCTGAGTCAGCAAAGAGGATGAATCTGGATGAGCTAGGAATAAATGATATATGGAAAGGGGACATAACGGGGAAGTGAATGTAGATTATAATGTGTACTTGGCGAGGGTGTTAAAATGAAAGGGCAGAGTATGGGGTAGGGCGGTTCGCCAGGAATACTATTCTGTTAAGCACGTAAATGGGCGAATGATGTGGTTACATTTGGCAGTTGGAGGAATTGGGACGAGAAATTTCTCAGTGTATTCACCATGTAAGGCTGCAGAGGCGGATGCAATTGACACGTTTTATGAAGCGTATATTGGCATCGTACTCAAGTTCAACAGCAAGGACACGATAGTGCTCTTGGGCGATTTTAATGCGAGAGTTGGAAGATCTTAAGGATACGAAAGGGCCGTTGGTAAATGTGGGGATGTATGGAAGCTAATAGGAATGGGAAGCGTTTGCTGGACTACTGTACTAGTATGGGTTTAGCAGTTAGGAATACATTCTTCAAGCATAAGGCTATTCACCGCTACACACTGTAGGGTAGGGGTACCAGGGCTTTTATATACTATATCGTAACCGACTTCGAATTCAGGAAGTCTCTTAGGAATGTACGGGTTTTTCGGGGATTTTTCGATGATACAGACCACTATCTGTTCTGTAGTGTATTTTCTCTAGGCCTAGAATAGCGAAAGTGAAATTTGTTTACGAATTACTGTATGTAAAGGTGGGAAAGAGCGAACATCTTGGTGGAATGATGAAGTGAGAACAGCTTGTAAACGTGAAAAGAAGGCTTATCAGAAATGGCTCCAAACAAGGGCTGATAGAGAAAGGGAATTGTGCGTAGATGAAAAAAACAGAGCGAAACGAATAGTTGTTGTTGAATCCAAGAAGAAGTCGTAGGAGGATTTTGCGAATAACCCGGAAAGGCTAGACAAATCAGCAGGGAAATATTTTTCAACAGTAAAAAAAATAGAAGGGAGGGAAAAAATAAATGAACAGTGTTTTGGGTAATTCAAGTCAACTCACAATAGATCCCAGGGAATCACTGGACAAGTGAAGGGGATATTTTGAAAATTTTCTCAACGTAAAAGGAAATCTTCCTGGTTGTGTCCCGAACAACCGAGCTCATGGGGAGGAGGAAAATGAAGTTAGTGAAATTACACTTGAGGAAGTCGAAAGGTGGTAAATAAACTCCATTGTCATAAAGAAGCAGGAATGGAAGAAATTAGACCTGAAATATTGCAGTGTAGAGTTAAGGCAGGGATGAAGTGGATTCATAGAGTAGTAAAATTAGCATGGAGTGTTGGTAAGGTACCATCTGAATGGACAAATTGCACCTATCTATAAGCAAGGGAACGGGAAGGATTGCAACAACTATCGAGGAATATCACTGATTAGTATACCAGGCAAAGTATTCACTAGCATCTTGGAAGGGAGGGTGAGATCAGTGATTGAGAGAAAGTTGGATGAAAACCAATGTAGTTTCAGACCACAGAGGGAACCGCATCAGATTTTCAGTACGGGCCAGCTAACTGAAAAATGCTACGAGAGGAATAGACAGTTGAGTTTATGTTCCGTAGATCTGGAGAAAGCATATGACAGGGTACCGACGGAAAAGATGTTCGCAATACAGGGGGACTATGGAATTAACTTTAGATTTTTTAAATCAATTAAACTAATTAATGTTGACATTTGGGCTGCAGTGAGAATTGATGGCAGAATGCGTTCGTGGTTCAAGGTACTTACAGGAGTTAGACAAGGCTGTAATCTTTTACCTTTGTTCGTAGTTTACATGGATCATCTGCTGTAACGTATAATATGGCATGGAGGGATTCAGTTAGGTGTAAATATAGTAAGCACGCTAACCTATGCTGACGACTTGGTCTAAATGGCAGATTGTGCCGAAAGACTGCAGTCTGATATCTTGGAACTTGGAGATAGGTGCAATGTGTGTGGTATGAAAATTAGACTTTCGAAGACTAAATTGATATCAGTAGGTAAGAATTTAAACAGAATTGAATGTCCGATTGGTGATACAAAGCTAGAACAGGTATATAAGTTTAAGTATTTAGGTTGTGTGTTCTCCCAGGATGGTAATATCGTAAGTGAGATTAAATCAGGTTGTGGTAAAGCTAATGCAGTGAGCTCGCAGTTGCGATCAATAGTATTCTGTAAGAAGGAAGTCAGCTCACGGACGAAACTATCTTTGCATCGGTCTGTTTTCACACCAACTTTGCTTTACAGGAGCGAAAGCTGGGTGGACTCAGGATATCTTATTCATAAATTAGAATTGACAGACAAGAAAGTAGCGAGGATTATTGCTGGTACAAACAGGTGGGAACAATGGCAAGAGTGTATTAAGAATGAAGAGATAAAGGCTAAGTTAGGAATGAACCGGTGGATGAATCTTTACGCATAAACCGGCTTCGGTGGTGGGGTCATGTGGGGCAAATGGAGGAGGATAGGTTACCTAGGAGAATAATGGACTCTGCTATGGAGGGTAAGAGAAGTAGAGGGAAACAAAGACGACGATGGTTAGACTAGGTTTCTAACGATTTAAAGATAAGAGGAGTATAACTAAATGAGGCCACAGCACTAGTGCAAATAGAGGATTGTGGCGACGTTTAGTAAATTCACAGAGGCTTGCAGACTGAACGCTGAAAGGTATAACAGTCTATAATGATAATATATGTATGTATGTATGCGTGTATGTATGTATGTATGTATGTATGTATGTATGTATGTATGTATGTATGTATGTATGTATTATGACATTGAACGCTTAAATTGTGTGCATCGTTCCTGTTTTACATTGCCTACCTTGCTCCTTAAATACCTGCTAGAAAAATTGTCCGAACCTAAAACTAATATCTTCTATTTTCATTTCGCTCATTAACTTCCCGCTTAAAAAAAAATTAAAATGTCACGTCCTTCTTACACTTTGGCTAACGCAGAATGGTTGTTGAACCTCGAATGAGACAGGGAAAACGAACAGGTGTCAAGCTTACTGCAAACTGATTCACAATGGTCTGTCCGTCGAATAATTGTACGGCACAGTAGTTCAGTACGAAAAGGATAAACGTATTAATACATTTTTGGGAGAATTGTACTCTAAGAGTTCACATCATCTAATGAGCGATATAAACCCACTAGCATCACACTTTATATCAGCTAAGGAACAAGTATATCACTTCGCTGGTTTCTTATGGCATGTAAAACATCTGTGAGTGGTATAATAGGACAGTTTGGCAGCCTCCTCCTCCCGCGGGAAATTTGAATTTTGGCGGTAAATTTGAATTTTGGCGCGAGATTTGAATTTGTAAACAAAGCCACGTGCTTATTGACAGCTGTCATCGACAACAACGAATCGCTATGCTCACTGCTGCCATCTTGACGGGCCTAAACCTCAGTGGTACCAACTTAACCTAACTAGCGCGAGATTTGAATTTGTAAACAAAGCCACGTGTTTTTGACAGCCACGTGCTTTTTGACAGACAACAACGCATCGCTAACCTCACTGCTGCCATCTTCACGGGTCTAAACCTCAGTAGTACCAACTTAACCTCACTAGCGCGAGATAAACAAATCCACGTGCTTTTTTGACAGCTGCCATCCGCCATTTTTAAACTACAGAGCACCGTGCTGCCCTCTTTATCGCAGTAGCTGCAAATTCGTCACCTGTCATCGGCAGTGCTGCCATCTTGGTGGGCCTAAGCCTTAGTGCTACCAACTTAACATCACTAGCGTGAGATAAACAAATCCACGTGCTTTTTTGACAGCTATCATCCGCCATCTTAAATCCAGAGAGCACCGTGCTGCACTCTTTAGTTGAAATGTGGTGGCAGCAAATTCCACTTGCTCTTGTTTGGAAACAAACCCATGTGCTTTCTTGACAGCTGTCATCGGCCACCTTTAATCAAGAGAGCAAAGTGCTGCCCTCCTTAGCTACTTACCTTTGAAATGTGGTGGCGGCAAATTCCACGTTCTCTTGTTGGAAACAAAGCTACGTGCTTTTTTGACAGCTGTCATCCGCCATCTTTAATTTAGAGAGCACCGTGCTGCCCTCTTCAATCAAGAGAGCACAGTGCTGCACCCTTTAGCTAGATACTTTTGAAATGTGGTGGCGGCAATTTAAAATTGTATCCAGCAGCCATCTTTAATCAACAGAGCACCGTGCTGCTATCTCTAGCTACATACATTTAACATGTGGTGGCGGCAATTTGAAATTCTATCTAGATGCCATCTTTAATCAACAGAGCACCGTGCTGCTATCCCTTTGAATTGTGGTGACGACTAATTTGAAATTCCGTTAGCTATCATCATTAAACATTTGTGCATTCGCTAACCTAACCTCTCATCTACTAACTTGAAGGAGACTATACGACACCTCCTCTACCTCCTGCTCTTCCTCCTCCTCCTCCTCCCCTACCACCTCCGCTTTCACCTCCTCTGTCAAGGCACAGCTTTATCGAACACGCATCTCGAAGGCAAGAGTGTGCAGCGATAACATTATTATGCATGTTTAGACTTGCGGATTACGAAAGAAACATAACAAGAATTGAATCGAACACTGTACTCGATGTCGTTAACTTCAACATGTGATTAAAACATTGTCTGGTGTGTTCAGAACACTACATAAGTGATCAAGACTAGAATCGAACGCTGTACTTAATACAACATGTTAGGGGATACCTTTGTTCTAAGAAGATCATATTGAAACATAAAAAGGCTAGAATTGATACTGCACTCGATGTCGTTAACCTTAACATGTGATCAGAACATTGATTGATGTGTTCAGATCACTAAACAAGTAGAACCGAACACTGTACTCGATACAACATGTTAGGGAATACCTTTGTTCTAAGAAAATTAGATTGAAACATAACAAGACTAGAATCGAACACTGCACTCGATACAAAATGTGATCAGAACACTGATTGATGTGTTCAGATCGCTAAACAAGTGATCAAGACTAGAATCGAACACGGTACTCGATACAACACGTCAGGGGATGACTTTGTTCTAAGAAGATCAGATTGAAACATAACAAGACTAGAATCGAACACTGCACTCGATGTTGTTAACCTCAACATGTGATCAGAACATTAATTGATGTGTTCAGATCACTAAACAAGTAGAACCGAACACTGTACTCGATACAACATGTTAGGGGATACCTTTGTTCTAAGAAGATCAGATTGAAACGTAACCAGACTTGAATCGAACACTGTACTCGATGTCGTTAACTTCAACATGTGATTAAAACATTGTTTGGTGTGTTCAGAACACTACATAAGTGAGCAAGACTAGAATCGAACGCTGTACTTAATACAACATGTTAGGGGATACCTTTGTTCTAAGATCTGATTGAAACATAACAATACTAGAATTGAGCACTGTACTCAATACAACACGTCGGGGGATAACTTTGTTCTAAGAAGATCAAATTGAAACATAACAAGACAAGAATCGAACACTGCACTCGATGTCGTTAACCTTAACATGTGATCAGAACATTGATTGATGTGTTCAGATCGCTAAACAAGTGATGAAGACTAGAATCGAACACGGTACTCGATACAACATGTTAGGGAATACCTTTGTTATAAGAAGATCAGATTGAAACATAACAAGACTAGAATTGAACACTGCACTCGATGTCGTTAACCTTAACATGCGATCAGAACTTTGATTGATGTGTTCAGATCACTAAACAAGTAGAACCGAACACTGTACTCGATACAACATGTTAGGGGATACTTTGTTCTAAGAAAATTAGATTCAAACATAACAAGACTAGAATCGAACACTACACTCGATGTCATTAACCTTAACATGTGACCAGATACAACATGTTAGGGGATACCTTTGTTCTGAGAACATTAGATTGAAACATAGCAAGACTAGAATCGAACACTGTACTCGATACAACATGTGACTAGAACATTGTTTGATGTGTTCAGAGCAAAAGTACAACTTCAATGATGTACCTAGTGTAAAAATCAAAAACACACTGTGCACATATCGCGTAGCTATCTGGCTTAGTAAACGATACAACTTTAATGATTTACCTAGTATGAAAATCAAAAACACACTGTGCACATATCGCATAGCTAACTGGACAACACTTCAAATGATTTGCTTAGTACGAAAATAAAAAATCTATACCGCGTAGCCAACTCGTTCGCCGCACTGCTAAGACGCATAGTAATTGCAAATACACTGATATATGTCATGCGAAAATCAAGAAAGCACACTGCGTAGCCAACTCCCTCGGTCACACTGCAAATACATTACGATACGTTACTCTTTTTTCCTCGAAACACACACACACACGGATAAGAATGTTGCGAGGTACTGCATACTTACATGTTAAAAAAAATAGAGGGGTGAAAAATCATAAATTATATGTACACATGTTGTCTCCTCCAAGTTGTAAGACGAAATAGACGCAGTACTGCGAGTTTCCGCTATAGCTGGCGAACGGAAGTAGCATGATATCTCAGCATGCACGCAAATCAGACACAATGATGGATACCGCGATTCAAATCCTGGCAACTTATCCTGTCAGGAAGGGCATCCGGATAGATCATGTAATTACACGTTATGACGATCGCGCAGATCCCTCGCCTAGCATTTGCTATTTTTACGGCTTCCGACAGTAGGAGTTCGAACCCGCTATCTCCCGAAGTAGCGAGAATGATTGCGGGTACAAGAGTGTTGAGGGTGATTCATTTGTCGGATGGAGGTGATCCTACTGTTACATATTACATTCTCAGGTAGTTTCGAGGGCGTGCAAAAAGCCAGCATTAAGTAAAGGCTGTTGATGGGGACGTTAAACCTTGTGCAGACTCCTTCGCAAATGATTGTGAGTAAAAGATGTTGATGGTGATTCATCTGTCGGATGGAGGCGATAAGCTGTGTGCATGCTTCATCGGTAGGAGTAGGCTATGTACCGGCACCGGGTTTTACCCTCTCCCTACTGTTGTATATTACATTCCTAGGGAGTTTCGAAAAACCAGAGGGTGTGCAAAAAGCCAGCATTAAGTAAGGGCTGTTGATGGGGACGTTAAACCTTGTGCAGGCTTCCCCGAAACTGATTGCGGGTACAAGATGTTGATGGTGATTCATCTGTCGGATGGAGGCGATAAGCCTCGTGCAGGCTTCATCGGTAGGAGTAGGCTATGTACCGGCACCGGGTTTTACCCTCTCCCTACTGTAGTATATTAGAGGGTGTGCAAAAAGCTAGCATTAAGTAAGGGCTGTTGATGGGGCGTTATACCTTGTGCAGGCTTCTCCGAAACTGATTGCTGGTACAAGATGTTGATGGTGATTCATCTGTCGGATGGAGGTTTTAAGCCTTGTGCAGGCTCTTTCAGCAGGAGTAGGCTATGTGCCGGCACCGGGTTTTACCCTCCCCCTACAGTAGTATATTACATTCTTAGGCAGTTTCGAATAACCAGAGGGTGTGCAAAAAGCCAGCATTAAGTAAGGGCTGTTGATGCGGGTGTTAAACCTTGTACAGACTCCTTCAACAGGAGTAGCCTATGTACCGGCGCCGTGTAAGGTCTTTCGATAGGATTAGGCTATGTGCTGGCACTGTGTTTTAACCTCTCCGCACAATCATAATATTTTATGTTAGGAACTTACACTAGAAGGAATTACCTACACGATTAAGAAAATGTTCCGTGAGTTACAAGTAGCTTATCAGCACGCAGTGTCCTCGTTCAAGGTTACTACAGCCGGAAGCCGAGTGTACAATTTCAGTCAACGCATGCATTCCTCACATCGCTCTGACTGACTGCGCCGATACAACTTCAAAGACAGTGTTCTATGCGTTGGAACAAAAAAATGTAACCCGGTGTGAGCACATAGCCTCCTACTAAAGCTTAACACTGTAAATGTTTGGAGCTCATATTTACAGCTAGATGCGGTTCCTAACGTAACAGGCCCGGGATAAAAAATATGTTTTACAGGCGAGTGCCCCTTCCTAACATGAGATTTTAAATCGCAAGAATCTGTTTTATGGCCGGTTGCCCTTCCTGACACGAGATTTTAAATCACAAGTATCTGTTTTACAACTCGACGCCCTTCTAGGATTTTAAATAGCAGTATCTAGCCTCTTACATCATACACTATTGTTTTCGACCGGTTGCCCTTCCTGACGTCAAAGAACTGGGATTAAGTATCTGTTTTACAACTAGTTGCCCTTTCTAACACGAAAATCGGGGTTTTACAGCTAGATGCTCTTCTTAGATTTTAAATCGCAGTATCTAGTGTTACAATTCACGAACTACTGTTTTACGACAGGTTGCCCTTCCTGACACAAAACTAGCAGTATCTAGCCTCTTACATCATACACTATTGTTTTCGACCGGTTGCCCTTCCTGACGTCAAAGAACTGGGATTAAGAATCTGTTTTACAACTAGTTGCCCTTTCTAACACGAGAATCGGGGTTTACAGCCAGATGCTCTTCTTGGTGCAGGAACTAAGATTTTAAATCGCAAGAATTTGTTTTAAAACTAGTTACCCTTCGAGATGCAAGAAATAAGATTTTAAATTACAGTATCTAGCCTCTTAAATCATACACCATAGTATTACGGCTATTTACCCTCCTTGACGCGAGGACTAAGATTTTAACTCGCGAGAATCTGTTTTACTGCTAGATACCCTTCTTAACGCGAGAACTAAGATTTTAAATCGCAAGAATTAATTTTACAGCCGGGTGTTTTTTTTTGATGAGAGAAACAAGATTTTAAATTGCAGTATCTTGTGTCCCACACCACAAACTATTGTTTAATAGCTAGATGCCCTTCTTGACGCACAAACTATTAGTATCTAGCCTCTTACATCATACACCATTGTTTTACGACCGGTTACCCTTCCTGACGTTAAAGGACTAGGATTTAAATCGCAGTATACGCGACAAATCTGTTGTAGCAGGTTTTATAACTAGATGCTCCGGTGCCGGTACATAGCCTACTCCTACCGATCAAGCCTGCACAAGGCTTATCCCCTTCATCCGACAGATGAATCACCATCAACATCTTGTACCCGCAATCAGTTTCGGGGAAGCCTGCACAAGGTTTAACGTCCCCATCAACAACCCTTACTTAATGCTGGCTTTTTGCACACCCTCTGGTTTTTCGAAACTCCCTAGGAATGTAATATACAACAGTAGGGAGAGGGTAAAACCCGGTGCCGGTACATAGCCTACTCCTACCGATGAAGCATGCACACAGCTTATCGCTTCCATCCGACAGATGAATCACCATCAACATCTTTTACTCACAATCATTTGCGAAGGAGTCTGCACAAGGTTTAACGTCCCCATCAACGGCCCTTACTTAATGCTGGCTTTTTGCACGCCCTCGAAACTACCTGAGAATGTAATATGTAACAGTAGGATCACCTCCATCCGACAAATGAATCACCCTCAACACTCTTGTACCTGAAATCATTCTCGCTACTTCGGGAGATAGCGGGTTCGAACTCCTACTGTCGGAAGCCGTAAAAATAGCAAATGCTAGGCGAGGGATCTGCGCGATCGTCATAACGTGTAATTACATGATCTATCCGGATGCCCTTCCTGACAGGATAAGTTGCCAGGATTTGAATCGCGGTATCCATCATTGTGTCTGACTTACGTGCATGCTGAGATATCATGCTACTTCCGTTCGCCAGCTATAGCGGAAACTCGCAGTACTGCGTCTATTTCGTCTTACAACTTGGAAGAGACAACATGTGTACATATAATTTATGATTTTTCACCCCTCTATTTTTTTAACATGTAAGTATGCAGTACCTCGCAACATCCTTAACCGTATGTGTGTGTGTGTTTCGAGAAAAAAAGATTAACGTATCGTAATGTATCTGCAGTGTGACCGAGCGAGTTGGCTACGCAGTGTGCTTTCTTGATTTTCGCATGACATATATAAGTGTATTTGCAATAATTACTAAGCGCCTTAGCAGTGCCGTGAACGAGTTAGCTACGCAAAGGTATCCCCTAACATGTTGTATTAAGTACAGCGTTCGATTCTAGTCTTGATCACTTATGTAGTGTTCTGAACACATCAAGCAATGTTTTAATCACATGTTGAAGTTAACGACATCGAGTACAGTGTTCGATTCAAGTCTTGTTATATTTCAATCTGATCTTCTTAGAACAAAGGTATCCCCTAACATGTTGTATCGAGTACAGTGTTCGGTTCTACTTGTTTAGTGATCTGAACCTATCAATTAATGTTCTGATCACATGTTGAGGTTAACAACATCGAGTGCAGTGTTCGATTCTAGTCTTGTTATGTTTCAATCTGATCTTCTTAGAACAAAGTCATCCCCTGACGTGTTGTATCGAGTACCGTGTTCGATTCTAGTCTTGATCACTTGTTTAGCGATCTGAACACATCAATCAATGTCCTGATCACATGTTGTATCGAGTGCAGTGTTCGATTCTAGTCTTGTTATGTTTCAATCTAATTTTCTTAGAACAAAGGTATCCCCTAACATGTTGTATCGAGTACAGTGTTCGGTTCTATTTGTTTAGTGATCTGAACACATCAATCAATGTTCTGATCACATGTTAAGGTTAACGACGTCCAGTGCAGTGTTCAATTCTAACCTTGTTATGTTTCAATCTGATCTTCTTAGAACAAAGGTATCCCCTAACATGTTGTATTAAGTACAGCGTTCGATTCTAGTCTTGATCACTTATGTAGTGTTCTGAACACACCAGACAATGTTTTAATCACATGTTGAAGTTAACTACATCGAGTACAGTGTTCGATTCAAGTCCTGTTATGTTTCTTTCGTAATCCGCAAGTCTAAACATGCATAATAATGTTATTGCTGCACACTCTTGCCTTCGCCATGCGTGTTCGATAAAGCTATGCCTTGACAGAGGAGGAGGAGGAGCAGGAGGCGGAGGTGGTAGGGGAAGAGGATGAGGAGGAAGAAGAGCAGGAGGTAGAGGAGGTGTCGTATAGTCTCCTTCAAGATAGTAGATGAGAGGTTAGGTTAGCGAATGCACTAATGTTTAATGATGATAGCTAACGGAATTTCAAATTATCCGTCACCACAATTCAAAGGGATAGCAGCACGGTGCTCTGTTGATTAAAGATGGCATCTAGATAGAATTTCAAATTGCCGCCACCACATGTTAAATGTATGTAGCTAGAGATATCAGCACGATGCTCTGTTGAATAAAGATGGCGGATGATAGCTAACGGAAGTTTTTCAAATTATCCGCCACCACATGTTAAATGTATGTAGCTAAAGATAGCAGTACGATGCTTTGTTGATTAAGGATGACAGGTGACAGTAGACGGAATTACCTGCAAGATACCAGCACGGTTCTCTCATGATTACAGATGGCGGATGTCAGCTGTCAAAAAAGCATGTAGATTTTAAATATCCCACCGCCGCCACCACGATAAGGTTTAGTACCGTAAAGATAGCAGCACTGAGGTAAGCGATGCAAGATGGCAGATAACAGCTGACGGAATTTTTCAAATTATCCACTACCACATGTTAAATGTATGTACCTAAAGATGCTCTGTTGATTAAAGATGACAACTTGTCAAATAGAATTTTTAAATTGCCGCCACCACATTTCAAAGGTAAGTAGGTAAAGAGGGCAGCACGATGCTCTGTAGATTAAAGATGGCAGCTTGTCAAATAGAATTGTTCGAATTGCCCTCCTCAAAGGTATGTAGCTAAAGGGGGCAGCACGGTGCTCTATTGATTAAAGATGGCTGCTGGATACAATTTTAAATTGCCGCCACCACATTTCAAAGGTATCTAGCTAAACGGTGCAGCACTGTTCTCTCTTGATTGAAGAGGGCAGCACGGTGCTCTCTAGATTAAAGATGGCGGATGACAGCTGACAAAAAAGCACGTAGCTTTGTTTCCAAACAAGTGAACGTGGAATTTGCCGCCACCACATTTCAAAGGTAAGTAGCTAAGGAGGGCAGCACTTTGCTCTCTTGATTAAAGATGGCGGGTGATAGCTGTCAAAAAAAGCACGTGGATTTGTTTATCTCACGCTAGTGAGGTTAAGTTGGTAGCACTAAGGTTTAGGCCCACCAAGATGGCAGCAGTGCCGATGACAGGTGACGAAATTGCAACTACTGCGATAAAGAGGGCAGCACGGTGCTCTGTAGCTTAAAGATGGCGGATGACAGCTGTCAAAAAAGCACGTGGATTTGTTTATCTCGCGCTAGTAATGTTAAGTTGGTACTACTGAGGTTTAGACCGGTGAAGATGGCAACAGTGAGGTTAGCGATGCGTTGTTGTCTGTCAAAAAGCACGTGGCTGTCAAAAAAAACGTGGCTTTATTTACAAATTCAAATCTCGCGCTAGTTAGGTTAAGTTGATACCACTGAGGTTTAGGCCCGTCAAGGTGGCAGCAGTGAGGTTAGCGATGCGTTGTTGTCGATGACAGCTCTCAAAAAGCACGTGGCTTTGTTTACAAATTCAAATCTCGCGAGAAAAATTCAAATTTCCCGCCAAAATTCAAATTTCCCGCGGGAGGAGGAGGTGGCCGCCGAATCCGCCTATTATACTACTTCTGTGTGATACGTCCATACCTTGGTGTTAGAAAATCCTACATCTAAATTGGTCTTGCTGAAACATGTCGTTTAAAGAATGGATACAACAAGCTCGCGCTGTTTAGTTTCACTCGTTACAACTGTTGCCGTAATTCCGTAATTATCCTCATGTAAATGCGTGTTGCTTTATAATTGACGCGTTTTTAATTTTCAAAAATGATGTTGCAGATAGTTGTACAATGGTGGACAAATGACATTTATTTGCATTTCTGATTCACGTGTGAACTGCCTGAAATCGTCGTAATCTCACAGATATAAGGTGAGTGAAGTATTCCTCGCAGTGGGTGACGAATACGTAGCTTGCGTTTCATTCATGATGACAGTTAAATTGAAGATGATCTTCTCTTTTGTGAAGAGGTCAGGTAGTAACAAAGCGACTGCTTCGGTGGCGGAACAGTACTCACACAGGTGAATATCACTGTTTTCCTACATTAAACAAGTAATTACGAAAGAACGAGAAGCTATTAACTGCGGAATTATAATCTGACATGTTTTAACGTCCATCAAAATCTCCATGTTCACTTTGAAAGAGGAGAACATGGATTTAAGAATCGAGCAGGAATAATTAATGGCCCCACCACAGGTTTGAAACAGTGTGTAAGTTGGCATCCAGAATCAAGTAAGAAAGCTGTGGGAGTAATCCCCACTTTTGTCACATCCTAACTTTGAGAAGCAAGGTTTTCAGCTCTTGTGGTAGCGTAATTCGGATATAGAAGCAACGTTAATAGATCGGCGTAGCTGTAATGAATATTACCCCAAGATCTGATGTTTGGTGCGACGATAAACAAATCCACCCATCTCATTAGAACAATATACCGGTTTTCGTATTTACTTCCTACGTCCTCCTAGTACACTGGCGACTAGTATCTTATGCACATGTGTTCTAAACAATGAAACCGCATTTACTTCTAACCATCAGCTCAAATGATCAAGTCACAATTTTTTATCCTAATAGGACAACTGGATCCATCTTTTTCTTATGTGTGTACATGCATGGTTTGTAGCAGGGGGGTATTCAATGTTTCGCTTCATATCAATCAAACAATCAATCAATCAATCAATCAATCAATCAATCAATCAATCAATCAATCAATCAATCAATCAATCAATCAATCAATACTGATCTCCATTTAGGGCAGTCGCCCAGGTGGCAGATTCCCCACCTGTTGTTCCCTAGCCGTTTCTCAAATGATTTCAATAACATTGGTAATTTATTGAACATCACCCTTGGTAAGTTATTAAAATCACTAACTCCCATTCCTATAAATGAACATTTGCCGCAATTTGTCCTCTTGCATTCCAACTTTAACTTCATACTGTGATCAATCTTACTTTTAAAGACGCCACTCAAACTTACTCGTCTACTAATGTCATTCCACGCCATTTCTCCGCTGACAGCTCGGAACGTACCACTCAGTCGACCAGCTCGTCTCCTTTCTCCCAATTCTTCCCAGCACAAATTTTGCAATATTTTTGTAACGCTACTCTTCTGTCGGAAATCACCCAGAACAAATCCAGCTGCTTTCTTTGGATGTTTCCAGTTGTTGAATCAGGTAATCCTTGTGAGGGTCCCATACACTGGATCCATACTCTAGTTGAGGTCCTACCAGAGACTTATAAGCCCTCTCCTTTACATCCTTGCTACAACCCCTAAACACCCTCACAACCATGTGCAGAGGTCTGTCTATGCTTTATTTACAATCCCATTTATGTGATTACCCCAATGAAGATCTTTCTTATATTAACACCCAGATATGTTCAATGATCACCAAAAGGAACTTTCACACCATAAACGCAGTAATTCAATCTCAGAGGATTTTCCTATTTGTGAAACTCACAACCTGACTTTTAACCCCGTTTATCATCATACCGTTGTCTACTGCCCATCTCACAACATTTTCGATGTCACTTTGCAGTTGCTCACAATCTTGTAACTTACTTATTACTCTATAGAGAATAACATCATCCACAAAAAGCCTTACCTCTGATTCCACTCCTTTACATATATCATTTATATATATAAGAAAATATAAAGGTCCAAAAATACTGCCTTGAGGAATTCCCCTCTTAATTATTACAGGGTCAGATAAAGCTTCGCCTACTCTAATTCTCTGAGATCTATTTTATAGAAATATATCCACCCATTCAGTCACTTTTTGTCTAGTACAACTGCACTCATTCTTGCCAGTAGTCTCCCATGATCCACCCTATCAAATCCTTTCAAATCAAAATCTCTTTATTTGCAAATGAGGTGTCTACCTCGGCGGCAAATGGTACACTAAAGTACATTATTGTCAAGCACTAAATTTTAAATTAACAAGAGAAGAAGAAAATGTTCCTATAACACAATATTATGCAATTTACGCTAACAATTATTTCTTTTAAACACACAGATCATCCTTAATAAATTTACATCGTCTACAAAATTGTACTTATAATATCTCCTGTACTTACAAATATAGCCAACTCATATACAGTATGTGGAATTACTTCAAATAATACTATACAACGGGTATAAGGTTAAAATTTACATTGCATTTATTTATTTATTTTCTTAACCCATTTTGGAACCTAAGTACCATAACGACCTGCTGCATCTTAACCAGAGCCCCTTTTGCCCCACTTTTCAGAGTTCCTGAAGGGACTTCACAGCTACCGTAGCGGTCCCAGGGCCCTCGAAGTTCCTACTATACTTCACCCCTACAGGCAGTCCCCTACTTCGGCTGTCCAAACTTCTTAGACCAGGGGATGGAATTAATTTATTTACACACATTTCTTTAATTTACAAAAACCTGCACTGGTCGTATGCCCTCTAACACTTCATTTATTTTCTCTGTTGCTGTTTATTCTCTTCTTGAATATATGTACAGATTTTGGAAAAGGATCAAACACTACCCTTGGTAAACTGTTCCACTCATTCACGCCCTTCCCAATGAATGAAAATTTACGCCAATCGCTTCTTCTAAAATTCCTTCTAATTTTATACTTGTGGTCAGCCCTGCCGATATAATTATTTTCCAACTGAAGCCTCTCACTGATATCTCCCCATGCTTCTTCTCCTGTATAGGCTCTATATAATCCTATAAGTCTAGTTTTCTCCCTTCTCTTACTTAAAGTTTCCCACCCAAGTTTCTGTAATATTTTTGATACACTACTCTTTCTCCTGAAATCCCCTGTTACAAATCTTGCTGCTTTCCTCTGCACACTATCTATTTCTTTTATTAGGTATTCTTGGTGATGATCCCAAACACTGTTTGTAACGATCTGAATGCTTTCCCAACAATGTCATCAACATGACCCCTCCTGTTCAAATTACTTTCAAATGTCACACCTAAGTATTTGCACTTGCCACTTTTGGGATAATACCTCTTTAAGTATATTCAAATTCAGTTTTAAAGCTCCTGTTTGTAAAAGTTGTAACAGTTGATTTGCCTCCATTAACCTTCATATCTGCCTGCTGTCATTTCTTGATGGTTAAGGTACTTTTGCATCCATCTCTTGGCACAGGCCAGAGCAAAGTGTAGCTTCCACTGAAGTCCCAGTCTCATCCACAGCTGTGACAATATGGAAGCTGCTGGGGTATGGGTGGTGCTGATTAATGACATTCAGAGCACAAGCAGTGTGTCTGAGTGTCATGAAAGGTGTTGCTCATAGGGTTAGTTGTGCTACAATAGCACTGTCTGGCCCAGTGAGGAAAGCAATGGCAAACTACTTCACTCCTCACCTTGCCTAGTACGCCTCATTTTGGTACTGCCATTGGTTTTTGTGATTTCCTTATAACCGCATAGCCTTTGGTGATGCTATTTGAGGATCCAACCAACCTCTGAGCTGATGACCTAACAGACAGACAGAACATTCATATTTATTTTCTTCAACCCATTGTTGGATACTCTTAAGGTCACTTTTTAATTCCGAACAATCCTTAATGTTATTTATTTCCCTATAAACAACTATCTCATCTGCATACAACCTTATTTTTTATTATATATTGTTCGCTAAATCATTTGCATATATTAAGAAAAGTAACTGACCGATTATTCTACCCTCTGAAATTCCCTTCCAAACTTTCCCTTCCTGTTATATATTATTTCCTACTTTAACTTTCTGAACTGTTGAATTTAGAAATGTTCTTATCCAGTGAATAACACTAATGTCCAGTCCTATTCCCTCCAATTTCTTTATAATATTCCATGTTCCAGACATGCTTTAGAGAGGTCAATCGTGACCTCCTGAATCCAAGATATCTGCTATATCTTGCTGGAATCCTACAAGTTGAGTTTCACTGGAATATCCTTTCCTAAAATAGAACTGCCTTCTATCAAACCAGTTATTAATTTCACAAACATGCCTAACATAATCAGAAAGAATGCTTTCCCAAAGCTTACATGCAATGCATGTCATATTTACTGGCCCGTAATCTTCAGCATTATGTCCATCAACTCTTCCTTTATACACACGGGCTACTATATCCACTCCCCATTCATTTGGTATAGCTCCTTCAACCAAACAATAATCAAATAAGTACTTCGGATATGGAACTATATTCCAACCCATCGTCTTTAGTATATCTCCAGAATTCTTATCAATTCCAGCCGCTTTTCTAGTTTTCAACTTTGTATCTTTTTGTAAATTTCATACTTATCAAATGTAAATTTCAATACTTCTTCACCCCCTCTATCTGGACATTTCCCTTGTAACCAACAATCTTTACATGCTGCTGACTGAATACTTCCGCCTTTTTAAAATCCTCACATACACACTCTCCTTGTTCATTAATGATTCCCGGAATGTCCTTCTTGGAACCTGTTTCTGCCTTAAAGTACCTGTACATACCTTCCCATTTTTCACTAAAATTTGTATGACTGCCAATTATGCTTGCCATCAAGTTATCCATAGCTGCCTTCTTTGCTAGTTTCAATTTCCTAGTAAGTTCCTGCAATTTCTCCTTGCATCCACAGCCATTTCTAACTCTATTTTTTTCCAATCTGCACCTTCTTCTTAGTCTCTTTATTTCTCTATTATACTAAGGTGGGACTTTTTCATCCCTTACCACCTTTCAAGGCACAAACATGTTTTCACATTCCTCAACAATTTCTTTAAACGAATCCCAGACTCTGTTTACATTCATATTTACCGTTTTCCACCGATTAATTTTTTTAAACTGTCTCATGCCTGCCTTATCAGCCATATGGTACTGCCTAATAGTCCTACTTTTAAAACCTTCCTTTTTATCGCATTTATTTTTAACTACGGCAAAAACGGCTTCGTGATCACTAATACCATCTATTACATGGTTTCTCTATAGAGATCAGATGGTTTTATCAGTACCACATCCAGGATATTTCTCCCTTTAGTTGGTTCCGTCACTTTGTGAATCAGCTGTACTTACCATATGAACATATTTGCCATTTGTTGGTCATGCCTTCTGTCGTTTGCGTTTCCTCAATAATTGATATTTGGTAAATTAAGATCTCTCACAACAATCACATTATTTTCCGTATCGCTTCCCACATTGCTGATTATCTTATCATATAATTCTGAATCCGTGTGAGTGCTACCCTTTCCCGGTCTGTACACTCAAAAGACAACAAGTTGTCTGTTATCTTTAGAAATGAGCCTTACACCTATAATTATATGTTTCTCATCTTAAACTTTTTCATAGCTTACAAATTATTCTTTCACCAGAATGAATACTCTCCCTACCACCATTCCTATCCTATATCTACGATACACACTCCAGTTCCGTAAGAAAATTTCTGCATCCATTATATAATTTCTCAGCCATGGTTCAACTCCTAGTACAATATCTGGTAAATATATATATCTATTAAATTACTTAATTATATTCCTTTCTTTACAATACTTCTACAGTTCAACACTAACATTTTTATGTGATCCCTACTTGATTACCAGTTTTCTGTTCCCTTATCACCTCTCTCTAGGCCACCCTGCTTCCCTGAATGTACCTCCCTATTACCCCTCTAAACAAACTTCCTAACTTATACGTACTACTGTGGTTTAAGTGAAGGCCATCTGAGTGCAGATCCCTACCTCCTACCCACCCATTAGGGTTTAGAAATTTCACTCCCAGTTTCCCACATACCCACTCCATATTCTCATTTAAATTCCCAATCACCCTCCAGTCAGTATCCCTCCTACACAGTATTCCACTGATTAAATCTCCGTTTTCTTAAACTTCACTCGTGCTGCATTTACCAAATCACCCACATCCCAGACTATGTTGGTACTTATATCAGCTTGCCTTACGTTGTTGGTACCAACATGAAACAATACCACCTTCTCCTTCCCCTCCTCCTTCTCTTCTACTTTTCTCAGCATCTGCCTCAACCTAATTCCTTAATAGGGGCCGATGGCCTTCGATGTTAGGCCCCTTAAAACAACAAGCATCAATTCCATAATAACACTCTACCCTGTTTTCCTTTCCTCCACACACTTTTCCCCACATGTCTAACGATGGAGTCCCCCATGACAAAAGCCTCAAACCTACCCACCTCCCTTGATCCCCTCCCCTCCCAGTCAGCCCTATCTTTCCTGATAGCTGCAGAAGCTAGTTGATTAGTTGTAGTAGGGGAATTATTATCAGTAGAATCATTCTCTCCTGTGTGTTCTTCCTCTTCTTCAATATTGCCACCATGATGAGAATCATTAGAATCATTGCCCACGTGTGAAGATATAGGTTCAGGTACCCACTCATCATCATCATCACCATCTTCACTAAATAAGTCCTCATAATCAGATGCATAGGTTAACCTCACTATTTCTTCATCTGATATCCCTAAAATTCATATAAATACATGTATTATGTATTCACATTAGTATACTAATGCTTAATTAGAGAAAACTTTCCAGAATACTAATGATCCTTTTTTGAAGTTAGAAACACACCATTAACTCAATTAAACCCTAACCCGCAACATCGTGCTAGTTACAAACTGACAGTCTGAGGCAGTTTCTAAAAAGTAAATATGATCGGTGGAAAACGGTAAATAAAAATGTAAACAGACTCTGGGATGGGTTTAAAGAAATTGTTGAGGAATGCGAAAACAGGTTTGTACCTTTAAGGGTGGTAAGGAATGGTAAAGACCCACCTTATTATAATAGAGAAATAAAGAGACTAAGAAGGAGGTGCAGACTGGAAAGAAATAGAGTTAGAAATGGCTGTGGAAGTAAGGCGAAATTGAAGGAACTTACTAGAAAATTGAATCTAGCAAAGAAGGCAGCTAAGGATAACATGATGGCAAGCATAATAGGCAGTCATACAAATTTTAGTGAAAAATGGAAGGGTATGTATAGGTATTTTAAGGCAGAAACAGGTTCCAAGAAGGACATTCCAGGAATAATTAATGAACAAGGGGAGTGTGTATGTGAGGATCTTCAAAAGGCTGAAGTATTCAGTCAGCAGTATGTAAAGATTGTTGGTTACAAGGATAATGTCGAGATAGAGGAAGAGACTAAGCCCAAAGAAGTAATAAAATTTACATATCGTCCCTGCTCTGGCAAACTAACGAATCTGAAAATTGTCAAAAGCTTAGGAGAGCTGAAAGAAGTTGTGATTACTCATGTCAAATCAATTTTTATATTTAATTATTGGTTTTATGTGTTAGGCATACATAATGAGCTGCAGATGTGAGACTTTGTCAGAGGGTAGACAATATATAAATAACAAAATCTAGACCAGAACTTCAGAACTACAGATTCCTTAGTTTGTCAGTTTAGCTAGTTTGCCAGAGCAGGGACGATATGATAACAATGACATTTACAATGAGATACAAAAGTTGAAAACTAGAAAAGCGGCTGGAATTGATCAGATTTCTGGGGATATACTAAAGACAATGGGTTGGAATGTAGTACCATATCTGAAGTACTTATTTGATTATTGTTTGGTCGAAGGAGCTATACCAGATGAATGGAGAGTTGCTATAGTAGCCCCTGTGTATAAAGCAAAGGGTGATAGACATAAAGCTGAAAATTACAGGCCAGTAAGTTTGACATGCATTGTATGTAAGCTTTGGGAAGGCATTCTTTCTGATTATATTAGACATGTTTGTGAAATTAATAACTGATTCGATAGAAGGCAATTCGGTTTTAGGAAAGGTTATTCCACTGAAGCTCAACTTGTAGGATTCCAGCAAGATATAGCAGATATCTTGGATTCTGGAGGTCAAATGGACTGTATCGCGATTGACATGTCTAAAGCATTTGATAGGGTGGATCATGGGAGACTACTGGCGAAAATGAGTGCAATTGGACTAGACAAAAGAGTGACTGAATGGGTTGCTATATTTCTAGAAAATAGGTCTCAGAGAGTTAGAGTAGGTGAAGCTTTGTCTGACCCTGTAATAGTTGAGAGGGGAGTTCCTCAGGGCAGTGTTATCGGACCTTTATGTTTTCTTATATATATAAATGATATGAGTAAAGGAGTGGAATCGGAGGTAAGGCTTTTTGCGGATGATGTTATTCTCTATAGAGTGATAAATAAGTTACAAGATTATGAGCAACTGCAACGTGACCTCGAAAATGTTGTGAGATGGACAGCAGGCAATGGTATGTTGATAAACGGGGCTAAAAGTCAGGTTGTGAGTTTCACAAATAGGAAAAGTCCTCTGAGTTTTAATTACTGTGTTGATGGGGTGAAAGTTCCTTTTGGGGATCATTATAAGTATCTAGGTGTTAATATAAGGAAATATCTTCACTGGGGTAATCACATAAATGGGATTGTAAATAAAGGGTACCGATCTCTACACATGGTTATGAGGGTGTTTAGGGGTTGTAGTAAGGATGTAAAGGAGAGTGCATATAAGTCTCTGGTAAGACCCCAACTAGAGTATGGTTCCAGTGTATGGGACCCTCACCAGGATTACCTGATTCAAGAACTGGAAAAAATCCAAAGAAAAGCAGCTCGATTTGTTCTGGGTGATTTCCGACAAAAGAGTAGCGTTACAAAAATGTTGCAATGTTTGGGTTGGGAAGAATTGCGAGAAAGAAGAAGAGCTGCTAGACTAAGTGGTATGTTCCGAGCTGTCAGCGGAGAGATGGCGTGGAATGACATTAGTAGACGAATAGGTTTGAATGGCGTTTATAATAGTAGGAAAGATCACGATATGAAGATAAAGTTGGAATTCAAGAGGACAAACTGGGGCAAATATTCATTTATAGGAAGGGGAGTTAGGGATTGGAATAACTTACCAAGGGAGATGTTCAATAAATTTCCAATTTCTTTGAAATCATTTAGGAAAAGGCTAGGAAAGCAACAGATAGGGAATCTGCCACCCGGGCGACTGCCCTAAATGCAGATCAGTATTGATTGATTGAGCTACTTCCTCCTACCTTTTCTCCTTCCCATTACCCTGTTCCACATGTCTTTTCCTATCCTGTACTGTACATTTCCCTTTCCTACCTTTTCCCTTCTTCCTACTTCCACACATCTCAGCAACAGTTCCCTGTTCATCATCTTCTCTCTGTTGTTCTACCTGGAGTGGCTCGTACCGATTTTTTACAGACACCTGTCCTTAATTCTGATCCTGAATAGAGCCCTTAGTCTGCAATCTCCTTCCCCTTAGAACATTAGGGGTTGTAGGATAAAAAATAGAGTAGTACTGTAGTGTAGTCGTATATTGATTACCTTATTGTTGTGTGATCTTTGAGTACTATCCCAGACAGTTTATTCCTCCGTTCATTTATTTTTTTCAAAGAAGATATTTTTTGTATTTTAATTTTTTCCGTAAAGCATGGCTAAGGAACGAGAGTGTACGAACTGTGGGTGTGGCGAGGCACTGAGGGGTATGAGGGAGGAGTTGAGGAGTTTGAGGTAGATTATTATGATTCTCACAGAAGACAGGAAGGAAGATAGGACTCCCTCAAACAAAGTACAGGTTACAGTAGGTGTACAAGAGGGAGGGGTAGGAAAGGGGGGAGTGGTAGAAGACAGGTGGTCTAATGTTCTAAGAGGAACGAGATTGCAGGCAAATGGCTCTATTCAGGATCAGAATTCAGGACAGGTGTCTGTGCAAAATCGGTACGAGTCACTCCAGGTAGAACAGAGGGAAGATGAGGGACAGGGAACTGTTGCTGAGATGTGTGGAAGTAGGAGGAAGGGAAAAGGTAGGAAAGGGAAATGTAGAGTAGAGGATAGGAAAAGACAGGTGGAACAGGTTCATGGGAAGGATAAAAGGGAGGAGGAAGTATCTTCTGCAGCTATCAGGAAAGATAGGGCTGATCAGGAGGGGAGGGGATCAAATGAGGTGGGTAGGGTTGAGGCTCTGGTCATTGGGGTTTCCATCGTTAGACACGTGGGGAAAGTGAGTGGAGGAAAGGGAACAAGGGTAGAGTGTTATCCAGGAATTAGGTTGAGGCAGATGTTGAGGAAAGTAGAAGAGAGGGAGGAGGGGAAGGATAAGGTGGTAGTGTTTCACGTTGGTATCAACAACGTAAGGCAAACTGATATAAGTTGGAGATGTGTGGGATCTGGTAAATGCAGCATGGGTGAAGTTTAAGAAAGCGGAGATTGTTATTAGTGGAATAATGTGCAGGAGGGATACTGACTGGAGGGTGATTGGGGATTTAAATGAGACTATGGATTGGGTATGTGGGAAACTGGGAGTGACATTTCTAGATCCTGAGGGGTGGGTAGGGGATAGGGATCTGCGTTCAGATGGCCTTCACTTAAAACACGGTGGTACGTATAAGTTACGAAATTTGTTTGGAAGGGTAATAGGAGGTACATTCAGGGAAATGGTGTGGCCTAGGGAGCGGTGATATGGGAACAGGGAACTGGAAATCAAGTAGGGATGACATAAAATTGTTAGTGTTGAACTGTAGAAGTATTGTAAAGAAAGGAACAGAATTGAGTAATTTAATAGATATATATGGATATATACCAGATATTGTAATAGGAGTTGAACCATGGCTGAGAAATGATATAATGGATGCAGAAATTTTCTCACTGCACTGGAGTGTGTATCGTAGAGATAGGATAGGGATGGTGGGAGGGGGAATATTCATTCTGGTGAAAGAAGAATTTGTAAGCTACGAAAAATTTAAAGATGAGACACATGAAATTCTAGGTGTAAGGCTCATTTCTAAAGATAATAGGCAACTTGATATATTTGGAGTGTACAGACCGGGAAAGGGTAGCACTGACACGGATTCAGAATTATTTGGTAAGATAATCAGCTATGTAGGAAACGCCAAGGAAATAAATGTGATTGTTGCAGGAGATCTGAATTCATCAAATGTCAATTGGAAAGAAAATGCGAACGACAGGAAGCATGACCAACAAATGGCAAATAAGTTAATATGGGAAGGACAGCTGATTCAGAAAGTGATGGAACCAACCAGAGGGAAAAATATCCTGGATGTGGTGCTGATAAAACCAGATGAGCTCTATAGGAAAACTGAAGTAATAGATGGTATTAGTGATCATGAAGCTGTTTTTGTGGTAGTTAAAAATAAATGTGATAGAAAGGAAGGTCTTAAAAGTAGGACTATTAGGCAGTACCATATGGCTGATAAAGCAGGCATGGGGCAGTTTCTAAAAAGTAACTATGATCGGTGAAAAATGGTAAATAAGAATGTAAACAGACTCTGGGATGGGTTTAAAGAAACTGCCGAGGAATGCGAAAACAGGTTTGTACATTTAGGGGAGTAAGGAATGGTAAAGACCCACCTTATTATAATAGAGAAATCAAGAGACTAAGAAGGAGGTGCAGACTGGAAAGAAATAGAGTTAGAAATGGCTGTGGAAGTAAGGAGAAATTGAAGGAACTTACTAGAAAATTGAATCTAGCAAAGAGGGCAGCTAAGGATAACATGATCTCAAGCATAATTGGCAGTCATACAAATTTTAGTGAAAAATGGAAGGGTATGTATAGGTATTTTAAGGCAGAAACAGGTTCCAAGAAGAACATTCCAGGAATAATTAATGAACAAGGAGAGTGTGTGTGTGAGAATCATCAAAAGGCAGAAGTATTCAGTCAGCAGTATGTAAAGATTGTTGGTTACAAGGATAATGTCCAGATAGAGGACGTGACTAAGGCCAAAGAAGTATTAAAATTTATGTATGATAACAATGATATTTATAATAAGATACAAAAGTTGTCTTACAATGATCCCCAAAAGGAACTTCCACCCAATCAACGCAATAATTAAAACTGAGAGGACTTTTCATATTTGTGAAACTCACAACCTGACTTTTAACCCCGTTTATCATCATACCATTGCCTGCTGTCCATCTCACAACATTTTCGAGGTCACGCAGCAGTTGCTCACAATCTTGTAACTTATTTATTGCTCTATAGAGAATAACATAATCTGCAAAAAGCCTTATCTCTGATTCCACTTCCTTACACATATCATTTATGTATGTAAGAAAACATAAAGGTCCAATAATACTGCCTTGAGGAAATCCTATCTGAATTATTACAGGGTCAGATAAAGCTTCACCTACTCTAATTCTCTGAGATCTATTTTCTAGAAATATAGCAACCCATTCAGTCACTCTTTTGTCTAAAGCATTGTAAGAATCTAGGTGTTAATGAAAGGAAAGATCTTCATTGGGGTAATCACATAAATGGGATTGTAAATAAAAGGTACATATCTCTGCACATGGTTATGAGGGTGTTTAGGGGTTGTAGTAAGGATGTAAAGGAGAGGGCATATAAGTCTCTGGTAAGACCCCAACTAGAGTATGGTTCCAGTGTATTGGGCCCTCACCAGGATTACCTGATTCAAGAACTGGAAAAAATCCAAAGAATAGCAGCTAGATTTGTTCTGGGTGATTTCCGACAAAAGAGTAGCGTTACAAAAAATGTTGCAATGTTTGGGTTGGGAAGAATTGAGAGAAAGAAGAAGAGCTGCTCGACTAAGTGGTATGTTCCGAGCTGTCAGCGGAGAGGTGGCGTGGAATGACATTAGTAGACGAATAAGTTTGAATGGCGTTTATAAAAGTAGGAAAGATCACAATATGAAGATAAAGTTGGAATTCAAGAGGACAAATTGGGGCAAATATTCATTTATAGGAAGGGGAGTTAGGGATTGGAATAACTTACCAAGGCAGATGTTCAATAAATTTCGAATTTCTTTGAAATCATTTAGGAAAAGGCTAGGAAAACAACTGATAGGGAATCTGCCACCTGGGCGACTGCCCGAAATGCAGATCAGTATTGACTGATTTGATCAGACCACCTGTCTTCTATAATTCCCCCATTTCCTTCCCAATTCTCTTTTACACCTGTTGTTTGAGGGAGGCTTACCTTTATTCCTGTCTTCTGTGAGAAACCTAATTATCTCCCTCAAACTCTCCAACTTCTCCCTCATACCCCTCAACGCCTCGCCACACCCACAGTTCGTACAATTGCACTGTATAGCCATTCTTTACGGACAAAATGAACAGAAAAGTAAAAGTAAAATAACTTGCTTTGTGCAAAAAGTAATCAACGAAAAGAAATATTATTTAGGATAGTACTCAAAGATCACACGACAATTAGGTAATTAATATACTACTACACTATAATACTATTTAGACGTATTCTATTTTTAACCTACAACACCCTAACAGAATAACCTACTGTTAATCATTGAATACCGAAAGGAATGCACAAAAATTACACAATTCTATACTGCGGTTAAGCCTCTCCTAATTACAACAGCAGAATTTTAGTAAGAGAGTTTCTGCAGGTACTTCTACTATACTGCACAAAAATTTTACAATAATTTTGTAATGATTTTACTAAACTTTACAGTAATAAAATAAGCACGCTAATGCCTAATAAGATATTACTCGTATACTACCGTACAGTACACTACAATAACTTTAAACTACGTTCAGACGTATCCTAATTACAATACCTTTACCGTATTTCAATATTAAGCACAAAGAGAAATTGAAATTGCAAATTTGAAATTGGCGCGAACTACTGTACTCGAAGATCACCAACAAATGCTTAGACAGATTGTTATTAGTACTATTCTCTAATAGATATACACACAAAGATACACACGAATATAGCGGGTAAGATACTGTACTATCTAAATATACCGTATCTGCACTACAATTCTGAACTGAAATGTGGTTATATTATTTTCCCTACTATGCGGGACGAAGAATATAAGCAAATACAGCAGAGACAATACGCGATACTCAGCGAGATATCGAGGGACAGCTATTAGAACTCTCTCTAGCGGGTAGACCTGAGAACTACTGATTCTGTCATAAGAGCACGTGTATTTGTGTGTGAAGCGGTTTTTTTGTCATTTATGCGTTTTCAGTGAGTTGACATAATGAAATAGTAGCATGTGTCATTCCTTGATATATCCTCTCAACATGAAGGGAAAGGTATGTGCTGTGTTTGGCTGCAGTAACTGTGAAGTAGAGAAGAATGCGCGGTCTTTCTTTGGCCTCTCTCGTGACAAGAAATTGTAAGTAATATTGTGTTTGCATATATATTCTTCCAGTGACAAAGAGATTTTTATAGTACTTCATAATCTTTTGACCTGCTCGACCCATATTTTAACTGGCTTAAGATATAATACGCATATTTTATTGTATAGTGCAGCAGTTAACCTTCAATGCCGATGTGTTGTTGTAGGTGTGATCTGTGGGTTTTGAAATGTCACATAAGTGATTTGGATAAGGTGTACAAGAAAGGAAGGACGTTATGCTTAAATAAGAATTACGAAATCTGTTCAGATGTTACATTTTTACTCTAATTGTACGTAAATATTCCTCAAAGCATCACTATCGGCAACATTTTCATACTTTTCTTTCTTTTATCGTTCTCAGATTAAAGCCTGGATTTTATAGATTTTCTTTCCGTTAGTAGGCTTCATGTTAAGAGGAAAATTGTCCAGCTTTTAAATGTTAATTCATTGCATCACGTGTGTAAGGAATGTGCCGATATTTTTATTGATAAGTGTCTTAATGTGATGTTACAATGCTTTTTAAATGAGGAAAAAGACAAATCTAACCGTAAAAGTTCAGGCAGGAATGCTAAAGCAAAAGAAGTAATTCATAAATGAAAGCTCAAGTCATTTCACAGCCGTCCATTTCTCATCTTGTTTATATGTCTAATTTCAGTCTTTAAATAATAACCTTTTAAATAATTATTCATTCATTTATCCAGAATTGCTTTAGCAACTTCGAAGATAATATCTCAATAATACTTTCTTTCTAGACGTAATTTATTTATCCATTTTCGAATATGCATTTCCATTGATATTTGAATTTAGCGCGACTTTTCAGGTCAAGTCACTAGGAGCGCCACCGTCGAATTGTCTCCCATTTTAACATGGCTAAATTCGCAAGTGTCGCGTATTGTCTGTACTGTATATGATATGTGTCCTTAAATGCCGAAAAATAAGAGGTTGTCTACAATAATTTCTGTCAAAACTACGTCGAGGGCTTTAACTGCAATATTATTACGATAGGCCCTATAGGAATTTAATTATTAACTTTCAATCGATGTATTAACGAAAGTGCTAAGTACAGTACAAACTATGCCGGGAACATAGGCTACAATTTATCGGAATAAGATAATCAGCTCATTTTGTATTTACTTACACAACTGCCATGTGCCTGTAGCTCGTACTCTTTGACCTCGTCGGAATGTACGGTATCAACAATCGTCAACAATCCAAAAACTGTTAAGTAACGTAATTATCCAGTGAAATTACCGTGTAATCCCTTTAACTTCTTTTAAATCGAAGTTTACAGGCGTATTGGGTTTTTAAATTTAGTAAATTATTACCTTCGCGATAGTTTGAACGGATATGTATACGAAATACCGGGAAAGTTGCTGCGGAAGTTACGGTACTATTCCTTATGATAATCTGTCTATGTAAGTATTATACAGTACTTTGTTATTTTCTCTTCCGCTCGTTTCAATATTCTTTCATCCTTTCACTATGCTGTTTCCTTCTGTCCTCGGACCACTTCGCACCAGGCTTCTTGTTCAATCTTCCTTGGATTCCTTCCATACCTACTTCCCTCTTTTTAAAAAATTCTCTGTCCAAAGTTCTTCTTTTCTTATATTATTTCTTTCTAAATTTTTCTTTACTTCTTGAATCCAGCTAGTTGTTGCCTTTTTGTCCCAAAGGTACTTGAAAATCCTTTTTGTTAATCTGGAATCATCCATTCTGTAAATATGTCCAAAAAATTGCAATTTCATTTTTCTTATGTTTTCTGTTATGTTTTCTATGTTCCTGTATATTCCATCATTAGATCTTTATTTCCATACTTCTGTTGTTTCCAAGGGGCCTAAGATTTTTCTCATGATTCTCCTTTCTAGTACCTCAAGTTTATCGAATCTATAGTTTAGTACCAGGCATTCACTTGCATATAAGCATTCCGGTTTCACCACTGGAGTGTAGTGCCTAATTTTAAGATTTTTAGATAGACACATTTTGTTATAAGAATTCTTTGTGATACCATATGCTCTTTCCATCTTGTGTACCCTTTCTTCTACTGCAGATTTGTCTAAACCATTTTCTTGAATTATTTCTCCCAGATATTTGAATTTTGTTACTCTTTCTACTGGACCAATATCTGTTGCCAAAAATTTTGGAGAATTCTTGATGTTTGTAATAAATTTTGTATTTTCTACTGAGATTCTCAAACCTGTCATGTTGGCTATTTCTTCCAAGATATTGATTTGTGTTGTTGCACCTGTTAGGTTTTCTGACAATATAGCAAAATCGTCTGCAAATGCCAGGCAATTTATTTCAATGCCTTTATTTTTCTCCCCAAAGTTACCGGCAATATGTTATGCTCTTTCAGTTTATGTTCCAAATTCTTACAATTTCCTCTAGAACACAGTTGAATAGAAGGGGTGACAGACCGTCACGTTGCCGTACCCCTGTTTTTATCTTAATAGGTTCGGATATCGCACTCATAAATTTCTCCTTTGAAATTGTGTCAGTAAGGGTTTCATGTATTAGGTTTGCCAATTTAGTTTTCACTCCAAATTCACGAATTGTTTTATCTATGGTTTCTCTATCAACCGAGTCAAAGGCCTTTTTAAAATCTACAAAAGTCACAACAATGTCTTTTAAATTCAATATCCTATGGCGAATTACGGATTTTAAGTTAAATATTTGTTCTGAACAAGATCTACCTTTTCGAAATCCAGCTTGATACTCACCCAAGTGATGTTTCTACTCCATTCAGCAATATTTTGGAGAATACCTTGTATGCAATTTGCCTCTGCAATTATCAACCTTTTGTTTGTCCCCTTTTTTATGCAATGGGTGTATTAGAGCCACTTTACATTCTTCTGGAATCCTCTCTGTTCTCCAAATATCTTCCAGGATTAACTGCAGCTCTTCAGTGATTTTTCACTGAGACCATTTCAAAAGTTCAGCTGTTATAGAATTTTCTCCACTAGCTTTGTTATTTTTCAGATTTTTAATTCTTAAGTTCTTCAGCAGTGAATGGTATATCTTCTTCCCGATTTTCAGTTGTTTGAGAGAATTCCAACCTATGGTCGAGTTAAGGGTAGTTTAAAATTGATCAAAGTGCTTCGCAAGTATTTCACAATTCTCAGCATTGCTTAGGCCAAGTCTACCATTTTCATCTTTGAAGCATAAGCTAGGCGCTTGATACTCCTTTAACTGACTCTTAAAAGTCTGGTAGAAGTTTCGAGAGTTATTTTTAACAAAACTACCTTGCAGGTCAATAAGTTGTAATTTTTCGAAAGTTCTTTTAACTCCCCTTATTATTCTAGCAGTGTCTTTCCTATGCTGATTGAATTGGTCACAGTGCTCAGTCTTTCCAGAGGATTTAAACTTTTTCCATTGTTTTATTCTCTCTTGTAACGCATCTTCACATATTTGATTCCACCAAGGTTTCTTTTTGGTTTGACTAGCCCTAATATTTTCTGGGCTGCATTGGTTATTTCTTTATATAAATCTTGCCACTTCCCCCTTCCTGAAATGTTTCCAATGTTTCTTGTGTAATTTGAAGTCTATTTGTGTTATATTTGTTCACTCTTTCCCTTCTGTGATTTCTGTTGGGTAAGAATTTTAGTTTGATTTTAGACAAGTAGTGATCAGAATCAAATTCTCTGCTTCTTACTACCTTGGCATTCAGAAATTCTTTCATGTTTCTTATGGAGATAGCCACATGATCCAGTTGAAATTCATCTAGTAATGGATTTGGAGAAAAACCATGGATTAGCTTTCCTTGGCAATTTCTTGAAGTAAGTTGACATTAACTTCAGCTGAAAATGTTTACAGATGGTAATTAATCTCATTCCATTGATGTTTGTTCTTTGGTGTGCGGCATATTCTCCCACTATTGGTCTATAAATTCTCTCTCTTCCTACTTGGGCATTGAAATACCCAAGTAATATCACCACATTTGATTTTGGAACTTTAGATAATTCACCATCCAGGAGTGTCCAGAATTCCCCTACTTTATTTGGGTTCTTTATGTTGTCTTCATTTATTGGTGCATGAAAGTTAGTAAAAGTATATTTATTTTATTTTTGCAGTTCATTGTTAAAGGAGCGGGATTTGAATTCAGTTACAGCAGACTTTCGGTAGTTGCAAGGGCGGCAGTCTAGGTGATTGACTGATACGGCCTTGTAATAATACTCAACATGGCTTAGCTGTGTTGATACTGCTACATGGCTGAAAGCAACGGGAAACTACAGCCGTAACGAACTCCCGAGGACATGCAGCTCTCTCTGTATGAATGATGTACTGATGATGGCTTCCTCCCGGGTAAAATATTCTCGAGGTAAACTAGTCCCCCATTCGGATCTCCGGGTGGGGACTACACGAGAGGGGGCGATCATTAGGAAGATGGATACTGACATTCTGCGAGTCGGAGCGTAGAATGTTAGAAGTTGGAATCGTTGTGGTAGGTTAGAGAATCTGAAAAGGGAGAGGATAGGCTAAAGTTAGATGTAGTTGGTATAAGTGAAGTACGTTGGCAGGAAGAACGAGATTTTTATGTCAGGCAACTACAGAATTATCAACACAAAATCAAACAGGGGAAATGCAGGAGTTGGTTTAATAATGAATAAGAAAATAGGGCAGCGGGTAAGCTACTACGACCAGCATAGTGAACGAATTATTGTCGTCAAAATAGACACCAAACCAATGCCCACCACAATAGTGCAGATCTATATGCCTACTAGTTCAGCGGATGATGAAGAAATCGAAAGAATATATGAGGAGATAGAAGATTTAATACAATATGTAAAAGGTGACCAGAATCTAATTGTGATGGGAGACTGGAATGCAGTAGTAGGCCTAGGAAGAGAAGGTAGTACAGTAGGAGAATTTGGATTGGGACAAAGGAACGAAAGAGGAAGTCGGCTGGTTGAATTCTGCACTGATAATAATTTAGTCCTTGCCAATACTTGGTTCAAACACCACAAACGACGGCTGTATACGTGGACGAGACCTGGAGACACTGGAAGGTATCAAATGGACTTCATTATGATTGGGAAGAGATTCAGAAACGAGGTGTTGGATTGCAAAACTTTCCCACGAGCAGACATGGACTCTGACCACAACTTGTTGGTCATGAAATGCCATCTGAAGTTGAAGAAATTGAAGAAAGGAAAGAATGCAAAAAGATGGGATCTAGACAAGTTGAAAGAAAATAGTGTGATGGATTGTTTCAAGGAATATGTTGCACAAGGGCTAAATGAAAAGGCTGAAGGAAACACAATAGAGGAAGAGTGGATAGTCATGAAAAATGAAGTCAGTAGGACTGCTGAAGAAATGTTAGGAAGGAAGAAAAGATCAACTAAGAATCAGTGGATAACTCAGGAAATACTAGACCTGATTGATGAACGACGAAAATACAAGAATGCTAGAAATGAAGAGGGCAGAAAAGAATACAGGCGATTAAAGAATCAAGTGGATAGAAAGTGCAAGGTAGCTAAGGAAGAATGGCTGAAGGAGAAGTGCAAGGATGTCGAAGGCTGTATGGTCCTGGGAAAGGTAGATGCTGCATACAAGAAAATCAAGGAAACCTTTGGAGAAAGACATCTAGGTGTATGAAAATTAAGAGCTCAAATGGAAAGCCACTTCTAGGGAAAGAAGACAAAGCAGAAAGATGGCAGGAACATATCCAACAGTTGTATCAAGGTAAAGATGTAGATAATTTGGTTCTGGAACATGAAGAGGCTGTTGATGCTGATGAAAAGGGACACCCAATTTTGAGGTCAGAGTTTGACAGAGCTGTGAGTGACCTAAATAGGTACAAGGCACCTGGAATTGATGACATTCCCTCTGAATTACTGACTGCCTTAGGAGAAACCAGCATGGCAAGGTTATTTCATTTAGTGTGCAAGATGTTTGAGTCAGGTGAAGTCCCATCCAATTTTCGGCAGAATGTTGTTATACCTATTCCCAAGAAAGCCGGTGCTGACAGGTGTGAAAACTACCGCACATTTAGTTTAGTATCTCATGCCTGCAAAATTTTAACACGTATTATTTACAGAAGAATGGAAAAACAAGTGGAAACTGAGTTGGGAGAAGATCAAATTGGCTTCAGAAGAAATGTAGGAACACGTGAAGCAATCCTGACTTTACGTCTGATCTTAGAGGATCGAATCAAGAAGTACAAGCCCAGGTACATGGCATTCGTAGATCTAGAAAAGGCATTCGATAATGTTGATTGGACCAAGCTATTTATGATTCTGAAGATGATAGGGATCAGATACCGAGAACGAAGAATCATCTACAATCTGTATAAAAATCAGTCTGCAGTGATAAGAATCGAGGGCTTTGAAAAAGAAGCAGCAATCCAGAAAGGAGTGAGGCAAGGCTGCAGTTTGTCCCCTCTCCTTTTCAATGTTGATATAGAACAGGCAGTAAAGGAAATCAAAGAGGAATTTGGAAAGGGAATCACAGTCCAAGGAGAGGAAATCAAAACCTTGAGATTTGCCGATGATATTGTTAGTTTATCTGAGACTGCAGAAGATCTCGAGAAGTTGCTGAATGGTATGGATGAAGTCCTGGGTAAGGAGTACAAGATGAAAATAAATAAGTCCAAAACAAAAGTAATTGACTGCAGTCGAACGAAGGCAGGTGATGTAGGAAATATTAGATTAGGAAATGAAGTCTTAAAGGAAGTAGATGAATATTGTTACTTGGGTAGTAAAATAACTGACGATGGCAGAAGTAAGGACGACATAATATGCAGACTAGCACAAGCAAGGAAGAGCTTTCTTAAGAAAAGAAATTTGCTCACTTCAAACATTGATATAGGAATTAGAAAGATGTCTTTGAAGACTTTCGTGTGGAGCGTGGCATTGTATGGAAGTGAAACATGGACGATAACTAGTTCAGAAAGAAAGAGAATAGGAGTTTTTGAAATGTGGTGTTACAGAAGAATGCTGAAGGTGAGATGGATAGATCGAATCAAGAATGAAGAGATACTGAATCGAATTGGTGAGAGGAGATCGATTTGGCTAAATTTGACGAGAAGAAGAGATAGAATGATAGGACACGTCTTGAGACACCCAGGACTTGTTCAGTTGGTTTTTGAAGGAAGTGTAGGTTGTAAGAACGGTAGGGGTAGACCAAGGTATGAATATGACAAGCAGATTAGAGCAGATGTAGTATGCAATAGCTACGTCGAAATGAAAAGGTTAGCGCAGGATAGGGTGGCATGGATCAATCATTCAATCAATACTGATCTGCATTTAGGGCAGTCGCCCAGGTGGCAGATTCCCTATCTGTTGCTTTCCTAGCCTTTTCCGAAATGATTTCAAAGAAATTGGAAATTTATTGAACATCTCCCTTGGTAAGTTATTCCAATCCCTAACTCCCCTTCCTATAAATGAATATTTGCCCCAGTTTGTCCTCTTGAATTCCAACTTTATCTTCATATTGTGATCATTCCTACTTTTATAGACGCCATTCAAACTTATTCGTCTACTAATGTCATTCCACGCCATCTCTCCGCTGACAGCTCGGAACATACCACTTAGTCGAGCAGCTCTTCTTCTTTCTCTCAATTCTTCCCAACCCAAACATTGCAACATTTTTGTAACGCTACTCTTTTGTCGGAAATCACCCAGAACAAATCGAGCTGCTTTTCTTTGGATTTTTTCCAGTTCTTGAATCAGGTAATCCTGGTGAGGGTCCCATACACTGGAACCATACTCTAGTTGGGGTCTTACCAGAGACTTATATGCACTCTCCTTTACATCCTTACTACAACCCCTAAACACCCTCATAACTATGTGCAGAGATCGGTACCCTTTATTTACAATCCCATTTATGTGATTACCCCAGTGAAGATCTTTCCTTATATTAACACCTAGATACTTACAATGATCCCCAAAAGGAACTTTCACCCCATCAACGCAGTAATTAAAACTGAGAGGACTTTTCCTATTTGTGAAACTCACAACCTGACTTTTAGCCCCGTTTATCAACATACCATTGCCTGCTGTCCATCTCACAATATTTTCGAGGTCACGTTGCAGTTGCTCACAATCTTGTAACTTATTTATCACTCTATAGAGAATAACATCATCCGCAAAAAGCCTTACCTCCGATTCCACTCCTTTACTCATATCATTTATATATATAAGAAAACATAAAGGTCCGATAACACTGCCCTGAGGAACTCCCCTCTCAACTATTACAGGGTCAGACAAAGCTTCACCTACTCTAACTCTCTGAGATCTATTTTCTAGAAATATAGCAACCCATTCAGTCACTCTTTTGTCTAGTCCAATTGCACTCATTTTTGCCAGTAGTCTCCCATGATCCACCCTATCAAATGCTTTAGACATGTCAATCGCGATACAGTCCATTTGACCTCCAGAATCCAAGATATCTGCTATATCTTGCTGGAATCCTACAAGTTGAGCTTCTGTGGAATAACCTTTCCTAAAACCGAATTGCCTTCTATCGAACCAGTTATTAATTTCACAAACATGTCTAATATAATCAGAAAGAATGCCTTCCCAAAGCTTACATACAATGCATGTCAAACTTACTGGCCTGTAATTTTCAGCTTTATGTCTATCACCCTTTCCTTTATACACAGGAGCTACTATAGCAACTCTCCATTCATCTGGTATAGCTCCTTCGGTCAGACAATAATCAAATAAGTACTTCAGATATGGTACTATATCCCAACCCATTGTCTTTAGTATATCCCCAGAAATCTGATCAATTCCAGCCGCTTTTCTAGTTTTCAACTTTTGTATCTTATTGTAAATGTCATTGTTATCATATGTAAATTTTATTACTTCTTTGGCCTTAGTCTCTTCCTCTATCTCGACATTATCCTTGTAACCAACAATCTTTACATACTGCTGACTGAATACTTCTGCCTTTTGAAGATCCTCACATACACTCTCCCCTTGTTCATTAATTATTCCTGGAATGTCCTTCTTGGAACCTGTTTCTGCCTTAAAATACCTATACATACCCTTCCATTTTTCACTAAAATTTGTATGACTGCCTATTATGCTTGCCATCATGTTATCCTTAGCTGCCTTCTTTGCTAGATTCAATTTTCTAGTAAGTTCCTTCAATTTCTCCTTTCTTCCACAGCCATTTCTAACTCTATTTCTTTCCAGTCTGCACCTCCTTCTTAGTCTCTTTATTTCTCTATTATAATAAGGTGGGTCTTTACCATTCCTTACCACCCTTAAAGGTACAAACCTGTTTTCGCATTCCTCAACAATTTCTTTAAACCCATCCCAGAGTCTGTTTACATTCTTATTTACCGTTTTCCACCGATCATAGTTACTTTTTAGAAACTGCCTCATACCTGCTTTATCAGCCATATGGTACTGCCTAACAGTCCTACTTTTAAGACCTTCCTTTCTATCACATTTATTTTTAACTACCACAAAAACAGCTTCATGATCACTAATACCATCTATTACTTCAGTTTCCCTATAGAGCTCATCTGGTTTTATCAGCACCACATCCAAAATATTTTTCCCTCTGGTTGGTTCCATCACTTTCTGAATCAGCTGTCCTTCCCATATTAACTTATTTGCCATTTGTTGGTCATGCTTCCTGTCGTTCGCATTTCCTTCCCAATTGACATCTGGCAAATTCAGATCTCCCGTTACAATTACATTTCTTTCCATGTCATTTCCCACATAGCTGACTATCCTATCAAATAATTCCGAATCCGCATCAGTGCTACCCTTTCCCGATCTGTACACTCCAAATATATCAAGTTGCCTGTTATCTTTAGAAATGAGCCTTACACCTAGAATTTCATGTGTCTCATCTTTTAACTTTTTCGTAGCTTACAAATTCTTCTTTCACCAGAATGAAAACTCCCCCTCCCACCTTTCCTATCCTATCTCTACGATACACACTTCATTGCCGTGAGAAAATTTCTGCATCCATTATATCATTTCTCAGCCATGATTCAACTCCTATTACAATATCTGGTAAATATATATCTATTAAATTACTTAATTCTATTCCTTTCTTTACAATACTTCTACAGTTCAACACTAACAATTTTATGTCATCCCTACTTGATTTCCAGTTCCCTGTTCCCTTATCACCGCTCCCTAGGCCATCCCGTTTCCCTGAATGTACCTCCCTATTACCCTTCCAAACAAATTTCCTAACTTATACGTACCACTGCAGTTTAAATGAAGGCCATCCGAGCGCAGATCCCTATCTCCTACCCACCCATTAGGATCTAAACCAGTCTATGGACTGATGACTCAAACAACAACACATTGTCTAATAATCTTCCTAAGAGTGACAATACTTTCATAATTTTAATAGCAGGTTTACTTTTAATGTTCCTGTCACATTCTCATCTAAAAATCTCGTCTCTTTTATTTCTAAGATTATAATTTTTTTTCTATCTAGATGTAGTTCTAATTCCTTCTGTTTACCAAACTTCAGCAAAGAATTTACATTCAAAGTGCCTGCAAAAATCTTCTGTTTAAACTTAAGTTTGGATGGATTCCATGTTTGCTGCAACTCTTCCTTATTGAAGAGGTGGAGACTCCCCAGAACCCTAGGTCAATGGTGGATTTCTCTTCCGAGCTGCCACCTGGGGTAGTGCTTTCTTTCAGCGGCTTTTCCATTCTGCAGTTGAAATTGTATGTTTCAAGAGTAGGAATAGCATTCCAAAGTCTAAAATGATTGGTACCTTCCCCTATCAGTCATTGGGACACGCCGTGTCGGGGTTGAGGTGTCCTATGCGGGGTTACATTTAGCCCCTACTCAATTCAGAGCCAGACCCCCACACAAGCTAACCAGACACGGCTTTTCGATTTTACTCACATATAATTTGTTACTTCAATCAGTAACTACTGATCTGCCTTTAGGGCAGTCACCCATGTGGCAGATTCCCTCTCTGTTGTTTACCTAGCCTTTTGCAAAGAAACTGGAAATTTATTGAACATCTGCCTTGGTAAGTTACTGCAATCCCTAACTTCTCTTCGTATAAACGATTATTTGCCCGAACGTCACATCCATATAACGGATGCATATTCTATTATAGAGAATACATAAAGTTGTAAAATAAAACCTAGTTGCTTCAGTGCTGCGTTTTACGTGACCCGAATGATATGTTATTATTCATTGTAACTACTAAATCATTTAATGATCCTAATCGTTTTAAATTCTGTCCATACACTCAAAATGATCATTCGCCGGTCATCACGAAGCATTTGTTGATATTAAACGTGATAGAGAAATGCAGTCACTAATATGTGATACGTCTTTGTACAAAAAACGTGAGCGACCTGGAATTTATAACAACATTTATTAAATTATTTATAAATAACATGAATAATAGTGATCTTAAATTTGAACTTTGAGGAGCACCTGAATTAACAATGAGCACAAAATATTAGGTCTAATGGTAGTTGACAAACTGACATGGCTTACGTAGATAGAAGGGGATAAGGTTAGGTATAAGAGTGCTAAGTCCAAATCCGGAAACCTTTCTGAGAAATACACCGTGAAGTCCGTGTAAATCACCTCAACGGATTAGGAATTAGTCACATCTTGTACTAGACATGATACGTTAGTTTATAGGGTGAATTATAGTTTCGAAATCTTTTACGGAATTCGGCCTGTAATTTTGTACATCACTTTGGTGTCCGGTTGCATGTATATAAAGTATTCTGGACTATTTTCCATATTTCCAGAAATACCCCTCTATCTAATATAAGATTAAATACGTACCGATAACATAATGGTTGCATTCGAATGTTTGAACAGCCTTTCATTATATAAAGAGTAATATCTGGCCGATCTGACTTAGTAGATTTAAGTTTCTTTACAACCTGGATATATTCCTTTACGTGTGTATGAGCCACTGGGAGTGAAGGGTTCAAAATCATTATTACCACTGCTTGCCGAAATATGTAACAACGTTATCGCCTTTAAAGTCATGTAATTCATGTTTATTTTGAATGAAATCATGAAATCCAAAAATTAATGATGATGTGTTTATATTTATGAGGTCTTCAAACGTTACATATTCACTTTCTTACAATGATTTTGAACATTTTGTCATTACTTTAAAAATGATGATATTATTTCCTGAACTCTGCATACATATTCGATTTTATGGCTTCAATTGTATCAGATATGTTTGTGAAATTACGTATTTATTGGATAGAAGGCAGTATGAGATAATATTCCAGTGAGGCTAATCTCGCAGGATGCCAGACAGTTTCGTTCCAGCAGGACAAGTGCATTCTATCGCTACTGACATGCACACGGGTCATGCGAAAATATGTATGTTGAGTATTCAGCCCGAAGGCTGGCTTGATCCTCAACAGCTCCGCCAAAAGCTCCGCCTAGGCGTGACCGAAGAAGCGTACCAGTTAAATGAAGGACTGCATAAGGAATGGTATTACTAGCATCGCTTATACCTCAGTCGATGCCAAGGATAACCCTGAGAGAGCGCACACCAGAAGAGCTAGTGCACTGTAAACACTCGGCCTCGCCAGCAAAGGCTCATAAAATTGAGACAAAAGAGTGAGTGAATGGGTGTAAAAACACTCAGAGGAGGCACCAACTTATAAGAGGGGTTTCCCCGGAAACTAAACACCACAAATAAGTCTGTTTACTCTATAGAAAATACGTAAAATGCAGGATTGTGTGCAATTGCAAAAAGACCTGGAAAATGTTGTGAGATGGACAGCGGACAATGGCATGACAGGTAGTAAGTCCTCTCAGTTTGTGGGGTGATCGTAAATGCTCACTTCTTATGACTTGATTCGAGAATTGAAAAAGGCCCACGATGAAGAAGAAGGATGTAAATTATCTGTTTTATTTTACACAAATGCCAACAAATCAAATTTCGATGTTTTCTTACTTTTGGGTATAGGAACGTAGCGCTTTAGAGGAAACTAACCTGGCTGACGTGGCCCTGCTTCTTATACTGCAGCACAGTATGTCCAAATTGCTAAGGAGACCTCGACAGTTCTCAGAGCAATCTCGAAGACCCTAAGTAATTTTCCAACGTTTATAGATATGTTGTGACATAACTCCGAGGGTAGGGAGACTCGTAGTAAAACAGAGGGTGTATTTATAGCAACAGGGCAATAAAGGAGGGGTGCAGAGGGGAAAGGCAGGATGACTCACGTACTGAAGAATGAACGGTACTAGCCCCTTAATGCACACACCATGAACTACATGACCACCAGAGGTGGGGGAAGAATTCTCTATTTAAATCGATATGAAACCAAATATTAGAAAGCAAGTTGTGGACCCAATTCAGTAGAAAGGAGTTGAATAATATCACAATATTTATGTTAAATTTATAAATATTACATAGAATTATATATTCGTATTAGAAGGTCCCTTCAGCAATCCCTATTTGCCTGCGTTTTCTATTACATGACCCTAAATAAAAGTAAAATGTTGTTTACTTGTGATGACTGAATGTCATTTATTATTAATTTCTTATTAAGACAGACTTTACTAAATTCCAAATATTTTCTTACGAATATATGTTACATAAAATAACTACGTTGCACTTCCTTACCTCTCTTATTTATATGCAGTCTCGATTATTTTGAGAAACAAGTCATGTATGCAAAAAGGATATTTACTTATTTTTACCATTTTTTAAATAATTTTCTTTACGTCGCACCGACACAGATAGGTCTTATGGCGACGATGGGATAGGAAAGGCCTAGGAGTGGGAAGAAAACGGCCGTGGCCTTAATTAAGGTGCAGCCCCAGCATTTTCCTGGTGTGAAGATCGGAAACCACGGAAAACCATCTTCAGGGCTGTCGACAGTGGGACTCGAACCCACTATCTCCCGACTGCAGCTATCGAGCTCGGTGGATATTTACTATCAACGTTTTACATTCAAATATATTTCAATGTGAATTGTATATTGAGTTAAAAGTGAAGGCATGTATCGTGATTCGCAGCAGGTGTTTCTATCCTTCTGGTACTGGCCAGAATCATGTAACAGTGGAAACGTAACAGTTTCCGTAATAGTTCAATAGGCCACGATTATCCCTACCGAAGTTAAAATTATTACGAAAGCCACATAAATAAAGGGCACGCGTGCTAACGTAGCGATTTCTATGTTTTAAAAAAATTACAAAGAGGAGACCACTAGGCTTCATTTAAAGAGAGTCATGAAGGGTGTGGTTGGTACACAAGAGAGGGGGCCGGGCAGAGTTCACGAGAACACCAGAGGATGGGCAGGGCAACAAGAAAATTAGGGTACAGGATAGAAAATGGGAGAAGGAACAGGGCCATGAGAGGAAGGAAGACCGAGCAGGTACTCTAGACGTCAGGGAAGATAAGAGAGACCAGGTGGGAGAGGATAGAATGGGGTGCTCTATCGTTAGGTACGTGAGGCAAGGGAACCGGGATAGATTTTATCCAGGAATTAGTATAAGACAGATGTTCATGAAAGTGTAAGATACGGACGAGATGTTAAGTTTCACGTTCGTTCCAACAGCGCAGCGTAGCTGGATATGTGTGGGATTTGACTACAAGATCGTAATGCTCATCAGAGCGCGATCGGGGATTTAAATGCGACTAAACAGTGGGTCTGAGGCAAGCTAGGGGAGAGATTTAGAGATGTAAATGGGTGAGACGGAGATAGGGATATGCTCTCAAATGACCTTCACTTGAAACGTAAGGGTACGTAGAACATATGAGCAGGTGGTCGAGTTGCCTGCAGGAGAAATGACCATACACCCCGGTTTTTGCCCAGAACACAGGTTTCTAATAGAACAGATGAACAGGTGGTCGTGTTACCAGCAGGAGAAATGACCATACTCTACAGCATTTACCCAGAATAGAGGTTTCTAATAGAGCAGATAAACAGGAATGACCATACACTATGATATTTATCCAGAACATAGGTTTCTAATAGAGCAGATGAACATGTGGTCGAGTTGCATACTGGAGGAATGATCCAGCACTCCGATATTCACCCAGTACACAGGTATCTACAAGTCTGTGAACGAAGTAGACGATCCTCGCGGGAAGGAAGATGAAAACAATACTTTCTATCACTAACGGTGTATCAGAATCAGAGATGCTCTTCGTGGTATACCTAGAGCGTGATTCAGCCGCCCCTTCTGATGTAGTTTTATGCAACCCACAATATTCATTCCGTCCTGAAAACATCTGCCCGGCCGGTATGCTCAGACAACACAACCGGATATCTTGGTACTTAACGCCTAACCATGACAGGACGCCGTAATATATTAAAAACTGGAAGACAAGCGTGTGCCTTCTCTTATCATATGAACCTGACAAGCCAGCGAAACACTAAATTGATATTGTGACCGCAGTAAACCTAATACTTGCTATAAGCTGCGCAGAGTGCCGTACGGAGCCGTAGTGTAATTTGTGGAGGAGCGGGCTTGCATGTCAAGTGGACGTACCGCACGCAACGTAAGTTCAATACCCGCTTTAATGGAAATTGTGTGCTAATAAATGTGTTTGTGGCCCTGGGAATGGCAGGCCGGACGTATACAGAACACATCTGCCCTCACAATGCTCGATATGATGACCGTTTTAGTTTATGCACATTCGGGCCCGGTGTCCAATAGATAGTTTTGCGCGCTGAAGCATTCCAGGTGTAATTGCTCGGCAGGCGTCCGTGATGAGTTGCCGGAGCTGCTCGGGTATTTCCGGTGGCTGAGTGTAAACGACATTCTTCAAATGTCCGCACAAGAAGAAGTCTAACGGCGTTAAATTCGGTGATCTGGCGGGCCAAGAAACAGGGCCTCCTCGTCCTATCAGATGATTACGAACGGACAAAGTCGAAAGTGGTGGAGCTCCATCCTGTGGCAACAACATCGTGCAAGGGCACGTCATCCAGCAGCAGTGGGAGTTCCTGACGCAGAAAGTGCTGGTAGCGTGGGCCAGTCCAATGGCCCTCAAAGAAATAAGGTCCAACCAGGTGATCCCCCAATATTCCACACCAAACATTCACTCTTTATCGCACTTGTAGCACCCAGTGAGGATTGTCCACACTCCAATAGCGCATGTTGTGGCGATTGACGTTCCCTTTATTGTAGAAGCACGATTTGTCCGAGAACAAGATGCTGCATCATTGTTCAGCCTGCCTAATAGCCACCGGCAGAACTCCATTCGAGCTTCGAAATTCCACCCATAGAGCTCTTAGTGTAGCTCAATATGGTATGAGTGAAATTTATGTTCATGCAGTATTTGCGAGACGGATGGATGGCTGGTGTTAACCTTTCGTGCAATCGCCCTTCTCTTTCACCCGATGTAACGTAGCAGCCGGGTGTCACCTGTCTGGCTCGCACGCGTATAAGAGGAGCATGTGAACGTATTACAGCGTCGTTCTACTGTTTACGTATTCAAACATCATGTCGATGCTGGGCGAACGCCTAACAACATACGCTACGGTATTGGCTAGTGAGTTCTTTCATCATTTTGTTGATGTTTCATTGCTGCAGTAGGCTCATGCCCTGTACTTTTCTTTCTTTGGTTTCCCATCATTTTCCTTGTCCTAAGTATGTTACATTCTGCCTGATGTCCCAAAGTTCGTGTTTGTGAACGTACCTTCCCCTTTTGTTCCCTTATCTGGCCCTGTAATAATTAATAGGGGAATTCCTCAAGGCAGCATTATTGAACCTTTATGTTTTCTCATACATATTTTACCATATTATTTAATTGCCACGCGCGCCACTTACTGCAAGCTTGATGTGTCTACGTTCAGCAGAGCCAGCCAGCATGAAGCGCAAACAGCTGCGAGTGGCGTAGGAGCAGGAGCAAGATACGCTACCCGCTCGCTCAGGTACTTGACACACGACATGGACTAGCGTTCCAGAAAAAACGTCAGACTTTCCAGCTCGAGAAATACGACATTTTTTGGGAATTATGGGATTTTTAGGTTATTCCACTTCTTAACAATCACGACATCTGATGACATATGAGCTCCAATCGGATATAAAACGAGCCAGCTAAGTCGTAGATACCAGTCACTGCTGGGAGTTCTGATGTGTCAGACTCGCCATGCTACGTCGTAATTCTGTTGGTCGTAACATAGTAGCCTACTGTTCAAAATCTATCTCAAACTCTGCGAGTGAAATGAACTTAGGTTCTACTAGTAAATCCGACTTAGAATTTGTGTACAAGTAGGAACCTTGATATTTGTCAAGTCTTTAAAATTTTGCAATGGATTGTGGTACTTACATTTCTCATCATCCATTGTTATACATGTGCTAATTACTTCAAAGTGACACTGCAACATTAACTCTGGTGTTTTTCTTAGAAAGTCTGTAGGTTGAATCTCAGTTCAAATTTATTCCATTTCCTACGCAAGGGTGATCTTGAAAGTGCTACTGCTTCGCTATAATAAAACAAGTGTTTGCCTATTGCGCAATTCAATACCCGAGTGCCCCGATACAGATGAATGATTCTGTGTTAAAGTGAACGGTAATCAATTCAAACTGGATTGAATTTATAACTGTACATAATAATTTCCAAACTTTATTATTTCATAAGGGTGATTAACAATTTTTCAGTTCGTAGTTAATAGCAGTGTCCAATGGACAAACCCCTGAGCACATATACGTTTTGTGTCAAGTGCAACATTATTTACTGTGGAAAGCCACCACGAACAGTACACAATACGTGAAGGAGCTTTAGTTTCAGTATTTCCAGAAGCCAATACACATGAACTGTGATGTTTTTCTTCCTTAATTCGATACTACCCGCATCTTCAACTTCTTAAATAACATTTAAGTGCTGATGTCTACAAGTGACAAGTAAAGTTCTGACTACTTCAAACTTCGTATTACGTCAACACTAAAGTCAATCGTTGGTGCCGAATAAATGTGTCGGGGGACTGTGTGAATCTGGACGCTCGTATGAGTAAGTCACGAGTGATTACCACGCAGCAAGATCGCAGGAGAGCTTCGAGATCGTCTAGAGCTTCAGGTACGAGATACGAGTTTGACCCCCATATTGGACGAACCTGGGTGTTCCAGCTCCATTCCATGGTGATGAGGTGACCTGGAAGTACGAGGCGATTCTGACGACGACGAACAAGGTGATATGCAATTCAAACTGCATTTAATTTGAATACACTAATTTCTTTAAAGAAATCTCAATTTTCTTGTAGATAGAACCTCCTGTACCTAGCCCTAGCTGACTTTGACCTAGGATTGCCCTGAGAAATGTCTTGTGCGCTTTAAAAATCAACAGTAGAGTCGGGCTCTAATTTACTGGTACAATATACATGATATGAGTAAGGAAGTGGAATCAGAGGTAAGGATTTTTGCGTATGATGTTATTCTGTATTGAGTAATAAATAAGTTACAAGATTGTGAGCAACTGCAAAATGACCTCGATAATGTTGTGAGATGGACAGTAGGCAATGGTAAGATGATAAACGGGGTCAAAAGTCAGTTTGTGGGTTTCACAAATAGGATTCGTCCTCTCAGTTTTAATAACTGCGTTGATGGGATGAAAGGTCCTTATGGGTATCATTATAAGTACCTAGGTGTTATTATAATTGTACCGGTTGGTACACCTATACGCCGCACATTTGAATTTTCCGCCTTAAAGTACTCCTCTACAGCTGAAACTCTGAACTTTAAAACTGAATTAATTCAACCATTAATCTGAAGATGTCACTGTGTTAATTTCGAATTGTTTTTGTTTACTAATTATCAAGAAGTGTGGACATTCTCTCACAGATGTCTCTACCAAAAACTATGATCATGCACCCTGGTGCGAAGTGAAGGAACTTTTCTTGAAGATATTTTGTATTTATAAGTTGTTGTCTTTATTAAAATTCGTTCTTTCGTTGGTGGGTTGGCAATATTAATCCTTTCTTTCAGCCTGTTTTGAATTTACCCAATCAGTGGCTGCAGTCCTTCTTCAAGAGACTGAACTAGGGAGGCGACCCATCGCCTATGCGTCTAGAACTTTATCGGCTCAAGAAACCAAGTATTCAATTTATGAACTTGGAGGTTTGGCAGTCTTATTTGCTCTAGAAAAGTTCCGCCTCTATCTGGAACATGTCAAGTTCGACTTGGAGACAGATAACCAAGCCTTAAGTTGGGTCTTATGTAGCTCGCATAGCCCGCTGGGCCATCAGAATTTCTGCGTTGCAATTCGATGTTAGGCATATAAGAGGCTCTGAAAATGTCGTGGCGGAAGGACTAAGCCGTATGTTTTCTAATGATGTCGAGCCCTGTGAACAAGAAGTCAGTTCTTCACTTCCCGAGTCCATACATCCTGGTGTAAATGCCATTCTAACGGATGCTCCCATGTTATTTAGGGATATTGAAAAATATCAACGTGAAGATCCGACGCTGGCCCCGATCATGAAAACCCTGTCTTTTGGGGAACATGTAGTCCCTTATGTGCTGAGGAATGGTGTCTTATGTTGTCCGTTGAGGCATGATAAGAAGATGAAAGTTGTGGTTCCAGCTGTTCCTGTACCTATGATCTTCACGTACTACCACGAGACCCCATTAGGGGGCATTTATGTATCTTCAAAACTCGAGAAAAAATCCGAGAAATGTTCTTTTGGAAAGGTATGGACGGTGAAATTCGTGAATTGGTAAAAGCTTGTAAAACTTGTTGGCTGAGTAAACCTACCATGTCCACTAAGCTAGGTTTATTGTCTTCTCACCAAGCGTCGCGCCCCATGGAACGTCTTTACATCGACTACGTAGGACCCTTCCCCAATCTAAGGGGAACGCCAACAAATTTATTCTTGTGTGTGTAGATCGTTTCACAAGATTTTCCTGGTTATTTCCGACTACGCTGGCTACCGCTCAGTCCACCATTTCGTGTTTGAATTCCATATTCGCTTCGTTGGGTCCGTGTCAATATATCGTTTCTGATAATGCTAAAGAGTTTACCTCTAATCTCTTTCTGAAATTCTGTTTCGATCTGTCCATCTCTCATGTGACTACATCGGCGTGTTATCCTCAACCCTCTCTTGCTGAACGGGTCAATCGTAATCTGAGGTCGGCTCTTATTGCCTATCATCACGATGATCATTCTAGGTGGGACACGTCCTTGCATTGGTTAGCTTTCGCTCTGAATTCGGCGGTTCATGAATCTCATAAGTTTACTCCAGCTTCCTTGATGTTTAAGTTTGTACCCAACACGCCGCTCTCTAACCTGTGGTCTTTTAGTGATATTCTACCTGAGACAATAGATCCAGATAATATTAGAGATCTTTGGAAGAAGGCTAAGGCCAAACTTAAAATTTCTCATGAAAAGGTTAGGGAAAGGTATGATCGTGGACGGAGGCCCACCAATTTAAAGGTAGAAGACCAAGTTATGGTCAAAAACTTTGTTCCCGCGGGCAAGCTTGCCCCCAGATTTCATGGGCCGTGCACCGTTTTGGATTTCTTAACCCCAGTGTCATTATTAGTGAGCAATCCAGCCACCGAGAGGATCATTAGGGTTCACCTGTCTCAGGTGAAACCGGTGTAATGTAATTGTTAACTTGCCATCTGTATCTTCTATTAATGTTAGGCCTCCTGCCCTTTGTTTTCTCATCTGCTCTGTATAAATATGTAAAACGTTCTCCTAGGGTCACTCTGCTGTCTCTTCCTTGCGGCCATTACCATGCTCTCGTCTCCTGCTAAACCATACCAGTGGCTGTAAAAATAAAAAAAGTAAAATAAATAAATTTTCTACGCGCTGGCCCCTCAGCCTCTCCTCCAAGATAGTACCCTAAAGCACTAGTTCCAACAACAATTCTGCCGCCGAGATTTCATTGTTTCAGCGCCCCGCAGCCGTTCGGCACCTTACCGCCACAGTGGTGGGGTAAGGGCCCACTCCACTACCGTGCTGACCTTCTGTGTACGGCGCGCCGGAGACTATCTCCTGGCACAGGCTGAAGTGCGGCGCACCAACCGCAAGTTTTTCTGGAGACTCTAAACAAACTTCACATCTGCGGCGTCCTTCACCACGACTACCCCTCTCATAGTGCGAGAGAGAGGTATCTCAGGGTGCTTGAGGGGTCCGGGCGACCTCGACTGGACATTGGCAGCTGCGACTGGTCTGGCTGTCAAAATTAGCAACATGTATTTGACAGCATACAACAAGAAAGACACTCTAAGTCTGGAATTGATCTAGTCGTCCACCAAAAGGACTTTAAAAAATTGTTTTCTTTCTTCAAAATTATTCTTCTATTCAACATTAACTAACTATTTCATCTATTAATGTTTCTTCCATGTACTTCAACAAATCTATCACCAGGGAAGCAAAAATTTTCTTCACGTTGGGTTAAACAAAACTTGGAAATTTTTTTTTGGAAAAATAATTTTATTCAACATTCTTCTCTGTCACAACTTCAAAGGTCTTTTGGGGGGGAGGTCTGTACCGGTTGGTACACCTATACGCCGCACATCTGAATTTTCCGCCTTAAAGTACTCCTCTACAGCTGAAACTCTGAACTTTAAAACTGAATTAATTCAACCGTTAATCTGAAGATGTCACTGTGCTAATTTCGAATTGTTTTTGTTTACTAATTATCAAGAAATGTGGACATTCTCCCACAGATGTCTCTACCAAAAACTATGATCATGCACACTGGTGCGAAGTGAAGGAACTTTCCTTGAAGATACTTTGTATTCATAAGTTGTTGTCTTTACTAAAATTCGTTCTTTCGTTGGTGGGTTGGCAATATTAATCCTTTCTTTCCGCCTGTTTTGAATTTACCCAATCAGTAATTTCTGTAATTAATTTCCCTCCAATCACAGGTTTCTTCTTCATTTTTGACTTGTAGCTTTTAGCCGACCAATAAACGCGTGTGGGTGTGTCTTAATTATTCATAAAAGGTCTCGAATTTTCCGCGAGGGTATAAAAGCTGCTGATTTTCTGGTCTCTCGGCCACTCGTACAACATCTAGCTTAGTGTATGGAAGAATAGCAGGAGGCGGGAAGCGCCTCTTTCATCAGTCAGCAGCCCTTCAAAAAGGTAATGGCCGTTTAACATCTTTAATTTCTCGGGGAAGGTCCGAAACCGTTTTTGATGTAACCTATACCATTTCGATATAAAACTTTCATGTTACTTTAACTCTAAATCGGGGATAGAGAGTGCCTTACCCTCTTGAGCTCCCCTTCATTTTGATTTGAGGTGACTACGTTTTTATAACCGATTTTCTTCTCTTTCCTAATGTATTAAAATTTTCTTATACGAGTCACCTCCCTGGTGTGGGAATAGCCCCTGTTAAATTGGCCTAGCGCCACTTAGGTTTTAACTCGTTTCATGTAGGAATGCAAGTTCTCGCCTCCATTCCTTTTGTATTTTGGGCCGTGTAGATTAACCTTTTTTTAAATTTTAGGTCCAGTAGAATGGGTACAAGGTACCCCTGTTCATTTGTAAGTGTGCCTTGAGAGGCAGGCAATGCGAAAATTGTTGTGGCCTTTCATAGGCTTGAAAGACTGAGAGCGGGTCAGCTCTTTATGGTGTTTTGAAAGGTGCCTCTAGGAGGCTTGACATTACTAGATGGGAGCAAGTGCTCCATGTAATGAGGGGTTTTCTGCCCTTTGGTAATTTGTGGTTGTGAGCTGAGAGCTCAGAGATTGTAAAAGGTGGGGCTTGAAGCCTAGATCATTAATTTGTCTCTAAATCCTTGCTTTTCTGGTCTTGTACCTGATTATTGCATAGCTGCTGACTTGTTGTACTCGTTCAGTTTTCAAATTCTATGTAAAAATTTGTTAAATTTTATTGTCTATTGAGAATATAACTTTTATTTAAATTTTTAATTCATCTTTCGGACTTGTAGTTAGACCCATTCCAGCTCGTACCTTCTTTCACATCTGCTGTTCCACAGATACCTCGGAACAATAAGGAAAGATCTTCGTTGGGGTAATCACATGAGTGGCATTGCAAATAAAGGGTACAGATCTCTGCACATGGTTATGACGCTGTTTAGGGGTTGTAGTAAGAATATAAAGGAGAGGGCAAACAGGTCTCCGGTAAGACCCCAAATAGAGTATGGTTCCAGTGTATGGGGCCTTCACCACGATTACTTGATTCGAGAACTGGGAGAAATCCAAAGAAACGCAGCCAGACTTGTTCTGTGCAATTTCCGACAAAAGAGTGGCGTTTCAAAGATGTTGCAAAGTTTTGGCTGGAAGACTTGTGACTAGGCGATATGTTCAGAGCTGTCAGTGGAACGACATTAGTAGACGAATAAAGGTAAGAATGATCACTATGTGAAGATAAAGTTCGATATTCAAGATGAATTGGGGCAAATATTTGTTTAGTGGAAGGGATTGGAATGACCTACCAGGGGAGATATTCGAATGATTTCCCATTTTTTAAATCATTTAAGATAGGGTAGAAAAACAACAGATAGGGAATCCGCCACCTGGGCGACTGCCCTAAATGTAGATCAGGATTGATTGATTGATTGATTGATTGATTGATTGATTGATTGATTGATTGATTGATTGATTGATTGATTGATTGATTGATTGATTGATTGATTGATTGATTGATTGATTGATTGATTGATTGATTGATTGATAGTCTTAATCCACGGGTTTTCAAGCATTTGTTTCTTTGAACAGCTTTATCTTGCCTTGTACCCAGCACTATTCGCTCATCACGTAACAAACAGAAGTAGCGGAGACGAGAATGGTGGTGCCAGAGAACAGATCATTGAGAATTTTCAGTATCAGATTATTTCCATTTTATTAATATCATAGAAAAACACTTGAATGTGTGAAATTGGATCAGTTAGAAAAACACGCTTCTCCAAGCAAAACTGCATTCGAACGACACATTACTCTGAAAATAGCATGCATAAATTGTTGAAAGCCTGGAACAGTAGAGTTAAAATCATTACTATATTGACGTACGGCTCATTACCGGCACGGCCATGAGGTACGAAGGTCAAATTAGAAAGGTGAAGAAACCGGGTCAGGAGAAAAAATGTGACCAAAGCGAAGTTAAAACATCTGAGACAACTGGAAACACTGATACAGTTTAAGACTGACAATGGTCCGAACAGCTGGAAGGTTGCTCTTTGTCTGTACAGCCACTACATCTGTGGCTCTTCATAAAGCGGTTACTGCTGGTGGGTCAGCAGCACGGCGGAGTGAACGCAAGTTGTTTTCTTCAATTCGCACTGATACAGGCTCCGAGTGAAAATGGAGAACGCACAGCCATTACAATTAGAGTTGCCTCATCACAGGAGATGTTGGAAATGTCCTCCTCCTGCATTGACACGATTCTGGTACCATTTTTAACAAATTTTCTTCCACGAGCGTCAGTTCGGCTTCCGAAATATAATTTCCGCCTGATATATTTTCAGTTTTTCTAATATGTGGGGTTTTGACCTATAAACTTAAATTTTCAAGTTTCCGCATATATGAAAATCGCATGATGTGAGATACGTGGGTCATGTGGACCATAACCCTATACTTATCACCCAGGATGTAACGACTGAGCAGCTGTATGCGTGGTGGAAATATCCAGACCGATATTCAGTATCGGTGAGTTGACTTCACGTTTACTGCCCACCATTTAATGAGGTTTCCTGCTTTTAATCGGGTTTGTCTGAGCTCTACGTCGGAAAATGTTCGTGTAAATAGAGAGAAGATTGTCGAATTTGATCAGTTGTTCAATCATTAATATTCTTCAGCGTCCAATAGAGGAAGTGTGCCTGATTCTCCTCAAACACGGTGGCAAATCGTGGACAACAGTCGTCAGGATAATTACGGTACTTAACAGTTTTTGGATTGTTGACGTTCGGTGCTACATGCACCTGGTAGTTGTGTGAACAAATACAAAATCAGCTGATTACTTTATTCCGATAATTTGTAGTCTTAGGTCCCGGCATACTTTGTACTGTATTTTGCACATACATCGAGTAAGAGTTCCATAGGGCCTACCCCAATAATATTGTAGTGCAAGCCCCCGGCGTAGTTTTGACAGACAACCTCTTATTTTACAGCATTTAAGGACACTTTTATTCTCCGCCCCGCGTAGTAGGGAAAATAATTGTAATACACAACCGGTAAAAATCATATAACCACATTTTAGTTGAGAATTGTAGTGTAGATACGGTATATGTAGATAGTACAGTATCTTACCTGCTATATTCGTGTGTATCTTTGTGTGTTTATCTTTCGTGTGTATCTATTAGAGCATAATACTAATAATAATCTGTCTAAGCATTTAGCATTGTCGGTAATCTTTGAGTACAGTAGTTCGTGCAAATTCCAAACTTGCAATTTCAATGTCTGTTTGTGCTTACTAGTGACATACGGTGCCGGTATTGTAATTAGGATACGTCTGAACGAAGTTTAAAATTATTGTAGTGTACTGTAAACTAATATACGAGTAATATCATATTAGAATTTAGCGTGCTTATTTTATTATAGTAAAATATTTGTGTAGTACTGGTATAGTAGAGGTATCCGTAGAAACTATCTTACAAAAATTGTTGATGTAATTAGGATAGGCTTAATTTATTGCAGTTTAGATGTGTTTAATTCTTGTGTATTCCTTTCGGTATTCAGTAATTTACAGCAGGTTATATCTGTTAGGGTGATGTAGGTTAAACATAGAGTACGACTAAGTAGTATTGTAGTGTAGTAATATATTAATTAAATTATTTTCATGTGATCTTTGAGTACTATCCTAGGCAATATTTCTTTCCGTCCATTTCTTTTGCACAAAACAAGTTATTTTATTTTAAATTCTCTTTTCATTTTTTCCGTAGAGAACGGATAAACAGTGCAACTGTAGGAATTGTGGGTGTGGCCTGGCATTGAGGGGTATGAGGGAGGAGTTGGAGAGTTTGAGGGAGATAATTTGGATTCTCACTGAAGACTTCAAGGAAGGTAGGTCTCCCTCAAAAAATGTACAGGTTACAGCAGGTGCAAAAGGGGGATGGGAAGGAAAGGGGTGATTGTAGAAGACAGGTGGTCTAATGTTCTAAGGGGAAGGTGATTGCAGACTAAGGGCTCCATACAGGATCAGAATTCAGGACAGGTGTCTGTGAGAAATCGGTACGAACCACTCCAGGTAGAACAACAGAGTGAAGATGAGGAACAGGGAACTGTTGATGAGATGTGTGGAAGTAGGAGAAAAGGTAAGAAAGTAAACTGTAGACCAGAGGATATGAAAAGATAGGTGGAACAGGGTCATGGGAGATAGAAAAGGGAGGAGGAAGTAGCTCCTGCAGCTATCAGGAAATATAGACTTGACGAGGAGGGGCGGGATCAAATGAGGTGGGTAGGGTTGCGACACTGGTCATGGGGGATTCCATCGTTAGACATCTGGGGAAAGTGTGTGGAAGATAGGGAAACAGGGCAGAGTGATATTTAGGAATTAGTTTGAGGCAGATGATGAGAAAAGTAGAAGAGAAGGAGGAGGTGTTTCAAGTTGGTACCAACAAAGTAAGGCAAGCTGGTATAAGTTGAGGATGTGTGGGACCTGTCAAATGCAGCGCGGGTGAAGTTTAAGGAAGCGGACACTGTGTAGGAGGGTGAGTGGCTTTCTCTTAAAGCGCAGTGGTGCGTATAAGTTAGGAAAGTAGTTTGGAAGGGTAATAAAGAAGGTACATTCAGGGAAACGGGATTGTTTAATGCACCCATATCCCGAATTAATTTATAAATACAAAAGCATTTTTATCCAGCATTTGGTAGATAAGACAGCTACTATTGCAGGGGTTTCACTCAGGTGGTATGTGAGGTCCAATATAATTTTGAGGACCGAAAATTGAGCTCCAACATGAGTCTTAAGGCACGTTCTGGGACACAGCAGAGTAATTGCACTTGCGAACAGCCCTCTAATAAACTGAGGAAACCGACGACTGCATACTTCTGTTGTCACTTTCTCACGGGAACCAGGAAGTCCGTGGTCATAAACCGCACCCTCGAACTGACAAAGGAGTCGGGGATGGAGACAGACAAAACAGAGTGAGGAACAAGGATATAACGTTACCAAACACCCCTTGACAACAAGTTGTTGAGTCCATCCAGAAGTATGTCACATACCGTCAGGAAATATTCAGCCAAAGGGAACGCTTAAAAATACACATTTTGAACCAACACCTCAAATAATTTAGTCAATCTTGGATATCTGAACAATTTAAAAGCAAGAGCAGGGTGATCCCGACAGCAGAAGAAGATAGCGGATTTTCCATTATATTTTTGTAATTAATTACTGTACTTGTATAATAAGTTTAATTATGAAAGTTCGTTGGTGAAAAGCAGATCCCGCGCCCTGGATCGCGTGTTATCATTTTACGCTCAACTACAGTGCATCGTCAAGAGAAAATAGTGCCACGCACGCTTACAAGTCAATTAAAAACTCTACGATCGTTGGTTAATGTAATGTCCGTCAGAGTGTTTTCAGTAATATTGTGTCTTCAGAAATACTTGTAAAAATAGGTGTACGACATGTATGAGAAATATTACTTCTGCTGATGAAAGCCACGCGCAAATGCGGACTGATACTAGTATGTAAAACCCCTGAGGGCAGGAAGCGGAGCCCCGTGGTGGCCCAGAACAAATAAAATAGACCCGCCTACCGCATTCTCTCTCAGAACCTCAGTATCTTTCAAGACTCTCAGTGGTACTTCTCTGCGCAGAGTGTGTTGTATCAATGTATTGTAATTCGCCAACTCAAAATCTTTTCAACTGTTGAGTAAATTACTTATAAACATTAAATGTGGCTGTGCTATAACATAAACTGTGATGGAAGCATTAATTTCTAATTTGCTGTGACAACACCTAGACAATGATGGAAGCATTAACTTTATTCACAAATGCGACAGCACTTCATGTAGCCAGTACTCCTGTAGAAATATAAACATATCCAATACTAGGACGGTGGACGAGCAACAAAATACGGAAGGAGAGACTTGCTAACTATTATTGTCTCGTCAAGTCAGGTAGCTGCCAGGAAAGGAATGTGTAATTTTCAGACAGTTCGTTCAGGCTAGCAGAATTTCGGGAATTGTGAGGTGGTCGACCTCAAGATATAAACAAACAAGCAGGAACCTCGTGAAGGGGTAGGTAACCAGAACGGCGACATGTACTGTCTTCATGGTCAGTGTGTTAGGGAAATTGTACGCGAAACCCAATAATGCCAATTATAGTGTTAATCAAAAATTTGTAATTAGTGTATAAGCACCAAGATCCAGTGCCGTGTGTGTGAAAAATAAGTGTGTATTTCAATTAAGTCTGGATACAGCAAGATTATAAGGGCATCCTACTTCTCTTCAGCCATAGCTTAAGCTGGAATAGCCACTGGGACGATGGGAGAAACGACTGGCATATCTACAACCAGTAAGTGAAAATACCAATCTAAGATGTTGTTTATTTCAATCATGTAAATACAATTAGTTTAGGGCGCGAGTTGTCTAAAGATTTTAGATCTGTAATTTAATGGTCACTTAAGGTTATTCATGTAGCAGTCGTCACCTTGTATCTAGCTTTGTCTACCGTTCACGCACAAGTGTAATCATGGTTATATTGTACTTAACTCTGATTTTGCACTACGAGTAACGTATATTTCATTATGATGACTTTTCCATTGGATGGTACATTCAAATATGGTAAGTTGTAGGAACTTTGATTATCGTGGTGTAATGAGATTTTCATTCTCTTGGTGTAATGTGGTAAATGGTGGTGATTTCGCGCAGGGAGATGTTTTTGTAAATTTATTTTTGTGTTAGGCAATCCCGCTACTTGCGATTGTGATAGTCAGACTAGCATATTTTACGCGATCTCCAATGATCAGGGTAGGCGTGGAAACCAATTGAGATTGTTTGTTTTCCTTTTAACAAGAATTAAGGTAAAGGAGCTATTGCTGCTTCATCCAAGTTGATTAATTTGTTGTGGATGGTTGAAAGTTATATTTGCCCGTTATGAGGAAGAGTTATGAGCATTCGTCGCGACCTTATTATCCTGAGAGAAATAAAAGATGTTTCTAGGTCAGCGGTGTAGCTGAGAAATACGTGATATAAAATGAGAGTAAAGAAGGAAACTATGTGTACACCAGCGGTCAAGCTGTGAGATACGCGATAATACGAATGAAGGTATAGGAAATGCGCGGAACTCTGAATATGTTGAAGTAGCGCTGTTGTCTATGTTCTCGAGGTAATGAGTGTAATTTGATGTCTTTGACGACATGATTAAGGATAAAGAAGAATAAGTGGATAATTAGGAAGTTAAGAGAATGCCCAATACTATGATGCAAGGCATCAGTTTGAATGATCAGCCAGCACAACTAATTACCGAACATTTAATTGCGTGACGGATAAATAAGGCATTCAGACACCATGTTTTATAATATCAAATGGTTTCCATTTTATTTTATTTTTATTTTTGAAATTTTACATAGATTGGGATGTGCCCGAGATCCACTATAATTGAGGTTGTGTTAACGTCATTCGAGTGATTTCTATTGCGCCATGTTTGATTTTGCATATTACCCTTCAGTTTGGCACGGGATGATATTTGAGATTTATAGAGCAGCCGACAGCCATGAATAACATAAATCTGGGTCATGGTCGCCGCAGATTTCAATGAAAGTATCATTGGACATTGAAATCAACACGCGGTGTAGAATTATGTAAATTAATGTCTACTTAAATCTTGTCTTGGTTTCGACTATGTGCGTGAATCGGTGTTTGTATAAATTAGTGTAGAATATTTGCATATTCTTGTCCTTTATTTCTGATGTATGTTTTTTTATTTAGCATAGGTGGTGACTGACTGTGATTTCAGTTGTAGATAGCTTTTCTGTGATTAAGACGGAATAATTTTCTCTGTGTTTAATTTAAGGTTAGGGTAATGAGAGCTCGCGTCCACATAACTGAACAACATCTCAGAATAACTTTTTGATTAGATACACGTAATGGCACACATAATAAGTGTGACATCACTGGACAGGGCACCGTATGATAATTCTTTTTTAAATTATGTGTTGAGTAAGTAGAGTTTATCCAGAAATAGTGAATATGTGAAAGATATTTTACAATATCTAGATACGCTAAATTTTGATCCATGCTCGGCACTTGTCAGGTAGAAATGTTTTAAATGCAATAGCTGTTCAGTTGATTAGATACTTAAATTTAACTTGAGGTAATTGACCTCCCATCTTATGATTTTACACAGTGATGTCCACATTAAATTTGTAAACTTAACATAGCCATTTATTGACCATTTTGTTCTGAGTAACTTTGAAATGTCAGATGGAGACATTCAGCCATTTGATCTAATTTTCTTTTACATGAGGTTGGTAAGGCGGTATATTTAATCCCAGGAATTATTGAATGTTCTGAGTTATAGAATACGTGTAACCCTATTAATACGTAGTAAAATGGTAAAGAATAATGTTGTTTTTAAGTGTACAATCTCATTATGAGTTCTCAGGCAAGATTCAGATGAACGAGTACCCATTGAGTTAAAGTTACCGTACAGGGACGATTGGTGTGCGTCATTCATTTATAAATGACGTGATTATATGGAGAATATTTCTATTTGAGTAATTACTTTTGAGTGTATTTAATTAGTGAGATAAGTCATTTTAGCTATCGTTATCCTACATTGAATTCATCTAGTATGGAATCACTCGCCTTTGTTTATATTAGTGGTTGGTTTCTCTGTTACGTACACTCGTTACATCACACACACTTTACTTAATTAATATTTTTTTGTATTTATGTCATAAAATGATAATCACCTTTTTTCTCTTTTATAATAAATTATGCATATTTTAACCTCAGTCTGAGCCAATCGTTTAGTTATTTCAATAATATAGTTTAGCCTCGTAACCTTATATCCCTATCGCTAGAGCACCCCGACCGTCCAGAGAACGTCACCACCCCTGAGGAAGACGATCATCAACGGTGAGTATTTTTATTTCAGTGCAGCCGAGACAGAACCCAGGATGAAGAAATCATCGACCAGGTCATCATGAAAGGGTGCAGTAGGGAGTGGTTATAAAGGTACAGATATCTGGAAGTCAATTAGGGATGACATAAAAGTGTTAATCTTGAGCTGTAAAAGTATTTTAAAGAAAGGAAAAGAATTAAGTAACTCAATAGATATATAGGCTACTTACCAGATATTGTAATATGAGTTGGATCACGGCTGAGAAATGATATAATGGATGCAGAAATGTTCTCACGGAACTGGAGTGTGTGTATTGTAGAGATAGGATAGGAATGGTAGGAGAGGGAGTATTCATTCTGGTGAAGGAAGAATTTGTAAGCTACGAAAAGGTTAAAGATGAGAAACATGAACCTCTATTTGTAAGGCTCATTTCTAAAGATAACAGGCAATTTGATGTCTTTGGAGTGTACAGACCCGGAAAGGGTAGCGCTGACATAGATTCAGAATTATTTGATAAGAAAATCAGCTATGATGGAAAGGGATGTGATTGTAGCGGGAGGACGAACAAATGGCAAATAACTTAATTTGGAAAGGACAGTTGATTCAGAAAGCGAACGAACCAGCTACTACTACTGCTATTTGATACACGTCGCACCGACACAGATAGGTCTTATGGCGACGATGGGATAGGAAAGGCCTGGGAATGTGAAGGAAGCGGGTCTGGCCTTAATTAATATACAGCCCCAGTATTTGCGTGGTGTGAAAATGGGAAACCACGGAAAACCATCTTCAAGGCTGCCGACAGTGGGGCTCGAACCCACTACCTCCTGATTACTGGATACTGGCCGCAGTTAAGCGACTGCAGCTATCGAGCTCGGTACGAACCAACTAGAGCAAAAAATATCCTGGACGTGGTGAAATAAAACTAGACGAGCTCTGTAGAGAAACCGAAATAATAGATTGTATTAGTGATCGTGAAGCTATTTCTGTCGTAGTAAAAAATAAGTATGATAGAAAGGAAGGTTTTCAAAGTAGGACTATTGGGCAGTAACATATCGCTTATAAAGCAGGCATGAGGCAGTTTTTAAAAAGTAAATATGATCGTTGGAAAACGGTAAATAAGAATGTAAACAGACTCTGGGATGGGTTTAAAGCACTTGTCGAGGAATGTGACAACAGGTTTGTACCTTTAAAGGTGGTAAGGGATGGTAAAGACCCACCTTTTTATAATAGAGTAAAACAAGAACTAAGACTGCGGTTCAGAGTTAGAAATGGCCGTGGAAGTAAGGAGAAATTTAAGGAACTTACTACGAAATTGAATCTAGCAAAGCCAGCTATGGATGACATGATGGGAAGCATAATTGGTAGTCATACAAATTTTAGTGAAAAATGGAAGGGTATGTAGACCACTAGGTACCAATGCATGCCCCGCTACCCAACCGGACGAGGAAGAAAAGCGTACGACTCCGGACCTGGTCAATGAAAGCACATAACCAAAGAGATACAACATATCGTTTTAACTCTGAATCCCTTCTTGTGATTTCTTTTTCTTTATAGGATATACAATATTGGTGGAGAGAACGTTCTACAAAACCTTCAACAGCCTTCGGCAGTAAGAAAAGTTTACATAAAGCAAGGGCTTGTGCGCAAGCGAAGCCAGCCTAAAACTTTACATTGAAGTTAATAATAATAATAATTTGCATTTCATGAGACGGGCCTCTAAGATTGCAGCAACATGACCCATGCGTATGATTCATAACACGAAGTGGTTAGCAAGATCAATAACCTTGGCCCCAAGAAGGCCCAAACCATACAAAATTTCAATTTCGTTCGAGATAAGCCCAGAATAATGCTGGGATTTTAACCATATGAGAGCTAGCACAGGCTAGACTCAACATCTAGCGACATTTACATCAATAAAGAGGATAATAGTTCTATATACAAATCCATTTTAACACCCATATATACCGGGCAAGTTGGCCGTGCGCGTAGAGGCGCGCGGCTGTGAGCTTGCATCCGGGAGATAGTAGGTTCGAATCCCACTATCGGCAGCCCTGAAAATGGTTTTCCGTGGTTTCCCATTTTCACACCAGGCAAATGCTGGGGCTGTACCTTAATTAAAGCCACGGCCGCTTCCTTCCAACTCCTAAGCCTTTCCTATCCCATCGTCGCCATAAGACCTATATGTGTCGGTGCGACGTAAAGCCCCTAGCAAAAAAAAAAAACACCCATATATCACGAAACTGCTACAATATAAGATTACAGAGTACATAAGACCCACTTGGCGAAAGGCCAGATCAACAGCAACAGGGCCGTATTACAATTAAATTGTGCTTTTTTACCTATCAAAAGGTAACGAGCAATCGGAAATAATTTTAAGGATATTACAATCCACTTCACCGGGAAGTATTTAACATCCTCCCGTCATCCCCTAGCTAAGTGAAAGTTCGAGACCCGAGCAGGTCCGGCCCGCTAGCAACCAGTCAGCTCGCTGTTCCCAAGTCAAGTCAAAGCACTCTACACGACAAGCGCTCCGCAAGGCGAGGAGGAGGGAATGTCCGAAAAGGGGCGTGGCACGTTAGCATGGAGGCAAGGAGAATAAACAAGCGCTGCAAAAACAGCTATATCGTTCAAATCGCTTTCATAGGGGATGTGCGAGAGATTATTCCCTGCATAATTAACAAGCAATATATTAATAAACACAGCTAAGTTACATGTCTTAAATATACCGAGTATGGCACCAAAATATGGATATCAGCAGACCGCTACAAGAGGCGGATAATAATCAGGGGAAGAAGTAAATACACGGCACAGTATGTATAGGTACTTTCAAAAAGACGTTCGAAGAAGGACATTCCAGAAATAATTAATGAACAAGGGGAGTGTGTATATGAGGATCTTAAAGGCACAAGTATTAAGTCAGTAGTATATAAAGATTGTTGCTTACAAGGATAATGTCCAGATAGAGGAGGTGACTAATGCCAACAAGTATTAAAATTTACATATGATAACAATGATATTTACAATAATATAGCAAAATTGAAAACTAGAAAAGCGGACTGGAATTGACAAGATTTCTGGGGATATAATCTATAGAGCCATATCTGAAGTACTTATTTGAATATTGTTTGGTTGAAGGAGCTATGCCAAATGAATGGAGAGTTGCTGTAGTAGCCCCTGTGTATGAAGGAAAGGGAAGTAGACATAAAGTTGAAAATTACAAGCCAGTAAGTTTGACATGCGTTGCATGTAACCTTTGGCAAGGCTTTATTTCTTATTATTATATTGGACATGTTCGCAAAATTAATAACTCGTTTGATAGGTGGCAGTTCGGTTTTAGGAAAGGTAATTCCACTAAAGCTCAACTTGTAGGATTCCAGCAAGATATAGCAGATATCTTGGATTCAGGAGGTCAAATGGACTGTACCACGATTGATTTGTCTGAAGCATTTGATAGGGTGGATCATGGGAGACTACTGGCAAAAGTGAGTGCAATTGGGCTTGGCAAAATAGTGACTGAGTGGATAGCTATCTGACCCTGTAATAATTAAGAGGGGAATTCCACAAGGCAGTATTATTGGACTTTTATATTTTCTTATATATATAAATGATAGGAGTAAACAAGTGGAATCAGAGGTAAGGCTTTTTGCGGATGATGTCATTCTCTATAGAGTTACATATAAGTTACAAGGTTGCAAGCAACTGCAACATGACCTCGATAATGTTGTGAGATGGACAGCAGGCAATGGTATGTTGATAAATGGGGTTAAAAGTCAGGTTGTGAGTTTCACAAATAGGAAAAGTCCTCTCAGTTTTTGATAGTGCGTTGATGGGGTAAAGGTTCCTTTTTGAGATCATTAAAGTATCTAGGTGTTAATATAAGGAAAGATCTACATTGGGGTAATCACATAAATGGGATTGTAAATAAAGGGTACAGATCTCTGCACATGGTTATGAGGGTGTTTAGGGATTGTAGTAAGGATGTAAAGGAGAGGGCATATAAGTCTCTGGTAAGATCCCAACTAGAGTATGGTCCCAGTGTATGGGACCATCACAAGGACTACCTGATTCAACAACTGGAAAAAATCCGAAGAAAAACAGCTCGATTTGTTCTGGGTGATTTCCGACAAAAGAATAGCGTTACAAAAATGTTGCGAAATTTGGACTGGGAAGAACTGGGGGAGAGAAGACGAGCTGCTCGACAAAGTGTGTTCCGAGCTGTCAGCGGAGAGATCAGTCAATCAGTCAATACGGATCTGCACTTAGGGCAGTCGCCCAGGTGGCGGATTCCTTATCTGTTGTTTCCCTAGCTTTTTCTTAAATGATGTAGTGGCGTGGAATGACATTAATAGACGAATACGTTTGACTGGCGTCTTTGAAAGTAGGAAAGATCACAGTATGAAGGTAAAGTTGCAATTCAAGAGGACAAATAGGGTCATATATTCATTTATAGGAAGGGGAGTTAGGTATTGGAATAACTTACCAAGGGAAATGTTTTAGGAGAATCAATATCAAGAAATACTGATCTGTATTTACGGCAGCCGCCCAGGTGGCAGATTCCCTATCTGTTGTTTTCCTAGCCCTTTCTTAAATGATTTCAAATAATTTGCAAATTTATTGAACATCTCCATTTTTAAGTTAATCCAATCCCTAAATCCCCTTCCTATAAATGAATATTTGCAACAATTTGTCCTCTTAAATTCCAACTTTATCTTTATATTATGATCTTCCCCATTTTTAAAGACGCCACTCAAACTTATTCATCTATTGAAGTAATTCCACGCCATCTCTCCGCTGACAGCTCGGAACATACCACTTAGTCGAGCAGCTCTTCTTCTTTCTCCCAGTTCTTCCCAGTCCAAACTTCGCAACATTTTTGTAACACTACTCTTTTGTCGGAAATCACTCAGAACAAATCGAGCTGCTTTTCTTTGGATTTTTTCCAGTTCTTGAATCAGGTAATCCTGGTGAGTGTCCCATACACTGGAAACTTGTACCCTGGAATCATGTAATCCTGGTGAGGGTCCCATACACTGGAAACTTGTACCCTGGAATCAAGTAATCCTGGTGAGGGTCCCATACACTGGAAACTTGTACCCTGGAATCATGTAATCCTGGTGAGGGTCCCATACACTGGAAACTTGTACCCTGGAATCATGTAATCCTGGTCAGGGTCCCATACACTGGAAACTTGTACCCTGGAATCAAGTAATCCTGGTGAGGGTCCCATACACTGGAAACTTGTGCCCTGGAATCATGTAATCCTGGTCAGGGTCCCATACACTGGAAACTTGTGCCCTGGAATCAAGTAATCCTGGTGAGGGTCCCATACACTGGAAACTTGTACCCTGGAATCAAGTAATCGGCTACTTTCTTTGCACGCGCCCTTCGTATCGAGAATCAGACCCGTTTCCCTACATGTATTGATTCGTTTTCGCAAAACTTCTCTGTTCAGTCAAGATGGTGGAAACACATACCTTCCCTTACTTACCCTGAGTCAACATGAGATTATGACACAAAACACGTAAACATTCATAAGCTTCGGTCAGACTGCTGAACGAACTAAAGTAAGACAAGTTCACGAAGTGCGTAATGGTGTGCCGACTGGCCGGCTAAATTTTCGGTGGAAAATGTAAACAAAACTGCGCAATTCTAGGAAGTCATCCTGTTGGGTTCATTTTATGAAGTTCAGTTAAGCCGGTAAGTACGCAGTCAATCAATCAATCAATCAATCAATCAATCAATCAATCAATCAATCAATCAATCAATCAATCAATCAATCATTGAATCAATCAATCAATCAATACTGATCTGCATTTAGGGAAGTCGCCCAGGTGGCAGATTTCCTATCTGTTGTTTTCCTAGACATTCCTAAACGATTTCAAATAAATTGGAAATTTATTGAACGTCTCCCTTGGCAAGTTATTGCAATCCCTAACTCCCCTTCCTATAAATGAATATTTGCCCCATTTTGTCCCCTTGAATTCAAACTTTATCTTCATATTGTGATCTTTCCTACTTTTAAAGATGCTACTCAAATGTATTCGTCTACAAATGTCATTCCACGCCATCTCTCCGCTGACAGCTCGGAACATACCACTTAGTCGATCAGCTCTTCTTCTTTCTCTCAATTCTTCCCAACCCAAACATTGCAACATTTTTGTAACGCTACTCTTTCGTCGGATATCACCCAGAAGAAATCGAGCTGCTTTTCTTAGGATTTTTTTCCAGTTCTTGTGTCAGGTAGTCCTGGTGAGGGTCCCATACACTGGAACCATACTCTAGTTCGGGTCTTACCAGAGACTTATATGCACTCTCCTTTACATCCTTACTACAACCCCTAAACACCCTCATAACCATGTGCAGAGATCTGTACCCTTTATTTACAATCCCATTTATGTGATTACCCCAATGAAGATCTTTCCTTATATTAACACCTAGATACTTACAACGATCCCCAAAAGGAACGTTCACCCCATCAACGCAGTAATTAAATGTGAGGGGATTTTTTCTATTCGTTAAATTCACAACCTGACTTTTAACCCCATTTATCAACATACCATTGCCTGCTGTTCATCTCACAACATTATCGAGGTCACGTTGCAGTTGCTCACAATCTTGTGGCTTATTTATTACTGTACACAGAATAACATCATCCGCAAAGAAACTTAACTCTGATTCCACTTGTTTACTGGTATCATTTATATATATAAGAAAACATAAAGGTCGAAAAGTACTGCCTTGAGGAATTCCCCTCTTCATTATTACAAGATCAGATAAAGCTTCGCCTACTCTAATTCCCTAAGATCTAAGTTCTAGACATATAGCAACCAATTTAGTCACTCTTTTGTCTAGTCCAATTGCACTCATTTTTGCCATCAGTGTCCCATGATCCACCCTATCAAATGCTTTAGACAGGTCAATCGCGATGCAGTCCATTTGCCCTCCTGAATCCAAGATATCTGACCCTTGTTCATTAATTATTCCTGGAATGTCCTTCTTGGAACCTGTTTCTGCCCTAAAATACCTATACATACCCTTCCATTTTTTACTAACATTTGTATGATAACCAATTATGCTTTCCGTCATGTCATCCTTAGCTGCCTTTTTTCTAGATTCAATTTCCTAGTAAGTTCCTTCTATTTCTCCCTACTTCCATAGCCATCTCTAACTCTATTTCTTTCCAATCTGCACCGCCTTCTTAGTCTCTTTATTTCTCTGTTATCATAAGGTGTGTCTTTACCATTCCTTACCTCCTTTAAAGGTTACAAACGTGTTTTGACATTCCTCAACCAAACCCATTCCCCCCCCCCTATCCCCCCTATCGTCGCCATAAGACCTATCTGTGTCGGTGCGACGTAAAGCCCATAGCAAAAAAAAAAAAATAACCCATCCCAGTGTCTCTTTACATTTTTATTTACCGTTTTCAACCGGCCATAGTTACTTTTTAGAAACTGAATCATATCTGCTTTATCAGCCGTATGGTTCTGCCGAATAGTCCTACGTTTAAGTCCTTCCTCTCTACCACATTTATTTTTAACTACGACAAAGCACCAAGCGGGGAAGGAGTTGCGTGTAGGATTTACTGTGTGTCATCCCGCAGTGACTTCCTGGTTTCACGGACACCAACAAGCTATTTGGAAGAGTATAGAGAAACACGATGTGACGATGTGAGTAGGAGATTCTATCTGTCCATGTCGTCACAATTTTAATTTATTTGTCTTTATTTTAATGTATGTCAGACGTTGGAGGGAACATACATTGTGTCGCTCCACATTGTAACCTCGCTACTTGATGCCAAAAGGCTGCGGAAAAGACACTTTGGATACGAGTGGTAAGCCAAGAGCAAACGAAGTCTGAATATCATACCTAAGTAGACGACAGTGGGCTGCTGGAGGTCCACGGGGCGCCATCTTGCCACATCACGACATCTAAACGAAAATTCGAGCTGCGACTAGACATTATCAGGGTGGTGGTCTAACTGACGTGACAATTAATAAAATAATTAATATATTTCTATTATTATTCCATCCACTTCGAGGCACACAAGCCCTGAAAAGGTGTACTATGTGTTGGTGACTCTATTTTCTCCAACGGAAAGGTCAGGGGACTGCGGCAGGGCTTGATCCCACAACCTGAAGCACACAAGCAGACCATGCCCGCCCCAAGCATATTGGTCTCCCAGGTTCGATTCTCGGCCGGATCGGGGATTTTAACCTTAATGTTCTAATTCGTTTCGCTTCGGGGCTGGGTACCTGTGCCGTCCTCAGGTCGCCAGGCCTCTGCAATAGGAACGGTACACTGACATCAGCGGTGGAAATGAGAACAGCAGTCAAGAAACACCGAAACTAACTTCGCCACCTTAAAGGTAAAAATGGACACTTCGAGACAAGATATTTCTAACGTTATAAGTAGGTGGAAATTAATGAAATCTTACTTTTAATGAGTGTCAGAGGAGGAACCCACCATCCTGTCCCCAGAACTACATTTACTTGTATAACCCAATGAAGAGTATTACACGGTTTTATCATCGCTGAAGTAGTTACTTGCATTCCTATTGGCCAACGTAAGGTGGCACGTCACCTCATAGTCGTACTGTAACAAGCATATATCTGTATTATTATTATTATTATTATTATTATTATTATTATTATTATTATTATTATTATTATTATTATTATTATTATTATTATTATTATATTTGTATTCGTATTATTACTATTATTGTAACTATTATTATTGTTTGATTCAATCCTGTAATCTGATGTCGCTATGTATTAGTTAATTATCGCTTGCTTTATTGTAGTTAATTTATTGTGTGTACATATGTGTGTGTATATGTAGAGTGAGAGTTGCTATCTAATATCACATATGGATAGGTTATGGTGTAATACTGTTACCGTAACTGACGAGTCATTGTATGCATTTAGACTATGAGATAATTTCAGGGTGTTTCTACTTTGTCTGAAGCTATTTATTAACAATATGTAATATTTATGGTGAGATCATGTTCTCTTTGATAGATGACGTAGGTGTGACAACTTGTGTCTATGTATAGGGCTCTATCCTATAGCAGCTAATCAGTTGGAGGCCACAGATGGTCAGTGAGATGAAGAAGAAGCAGTCCCATGGATACGTTGTCGTCAGTGACCAGACTGATTATATGTTCGGAGTGTGTTTCGTGTGTTCTTGTGTCAGTTCCGTGACAGCCGAATATTGAGTCGTCGTAATGCAGACTAACAGTTATCAGTGAATTACTTATACATTTTATTGTGAAGTGTAGATATAATTTCAAGCCATGCTGTATCTCGTTTGTGAAACTAAAAGGATACGTCACCGAATTAGGTTTGAGATACCAACTGAAAGGAATACATCGTATTAACACTCAAAGTGTTGAAGGTACCCTAACGTGAACCAGTGAGGCGTAAATTTCTTGTACAACTGTTAAATGCCCAGTCAAGAGGATTTAAAATTCAATGCCTTCACTTGTAAACTCAGAATTGTATATCGTATCTACATTATCGCAACAAGTCTTGCCATTTAATGATCAATTTAAAAAATATATTTTGTTGAGTATCAAATATAATTTATGATTTTATTTCAATGAGATACCAACTGAAAGGAATACATCGTATTAACACTCAAAGAAGCAGTCCCATGGATACGTAGTCGTCAGTGACCAGACTGATTATATGTTCGGAGTGTGTTTCGTGTGTTCTTGTGTCAGTTCCGTGACAGCCGAATATTGAGTCGTCGTAATGCAGACTAACATTTATCAGTGAATTACTTATACATTTTATTGTGAAGTGTAGATATAATTTCAAGCCATGCTTTTAACGGAGAAACCATACTTTAATGTCCTTTTCCCAGAACCTATATGTTATGTTGGCAAAGTAAGCTTATTACCTCACATCCTAGAGATATTCAAGATTCTCACTCTAATATAGTTACATGTATTTGTAAAGTAAATCGCAGTATTCCCTTACCAACCCCGGCACAATAAAATCACAAGTGAATGTAACATATTAAGGAAACAATGTACGGTACTCGACAGCAATATGGCTCCAGACCGTCTTTGTTTGTCCCTATATCACTTGTCTTGTCCCCGTCCTATCCTAAGCGTCCAGACCAATGGTGTAACAATAATCACAAACACCACCTAGTTCCTAAGTAGAGAGGTTGGCAGCATTGTGCACCGCATGACAACATCCTTCCAGATAAGGCCGCGAGAAGTAAACAAGCGATAGTCGTCTTGTCTCGAGGAGCAAGTGTTCGCACCCAACGAGCTCTACCATTGGCTGATATCACTGGAAAACGACGTCATTCCCAGAAATCAACACTCACAGATAAACCCACGAAGAATAAACAATCAAGTAAACAAAAAAATTTAGGAAACAATGTGGAATACGGAACAAGAAAATTTAACTATGAAAAGTGTTCAGCGTACTTCATTAATTACGCTTTCCACCACTCTGGAATGTAGAATGCGCTGGTGTTACCCTAGCGAATGCTCAGCCAGAACGTACGGAAACTCCTCCGTTCTTTCTTCAATATCCAGGAGAGCTGACACGAAGCTAGCCAGAACATGGAGGAAATATGGAAATTATTGTGGGAAGGAATTAAACCACAACCTATCGGCAGTCCCGTGAACTAACGACAAACGAGCGCTAATCTCGTCGCGGCAGAAGGAACGAGCACCACCCACCCCTGTACTGCCTGTTATCGGTTTATATCAAGTCATGTTATTCAGCATTTTGAGTGCAGAATACTAGAAGAAAAAGAGAACATACCTCCCTTTCCAACAAGAGAGAAACACTTTTGGAATATGGTGTATAAGATACAATTGATAATAATTATCAGAGACGGTATGATTAAGACAAGGAGTGAAGGTGCACAGTCTAGCGGTCAGACGTTCTGGTCCACTTAACATGACAATTAGTTCCTTTCTTAATGAAACTGCACCGTGCCGCCCGCTGCACACCACCCAATTAGCCAGAGAGCCACATTGCTCCACGTGGGGCTTCACTTGTATTCACGTGCAGAAAGTCTACATTTATTTTTGTGAATAATCACGTGGATAAAGTCAACATTTATTTTCGTGAAGCTCAAGAGAGATTCCTAAGTATTGTATTTTATTCCCTTGAACACAGTTATAATTTGTTCCCGTGAAGTTCATCAGTTCCGTGTTTTAACTACTTCTCACAAAGTTCAACAGAGATCAGAGAAGATAATTGAAAGGAACTATCTTTTCCGTATTTATTTATTTATTTATTTATTTATTTATTTATTTATTTTTATTTATTTATTTATTTATTTTTTATTTATTTATTTATTTATTTATTTATTTATTTATTTATTTATTTATTTATTTATTTATTTATTTATTTATTTTTTTTTATTAACTTAAAAGAAAATTCGTGTCGTCATCCCGAGAGGGCACATCCACAGTCGAAGTGAGTTTCATGAATATTTTCACCACATACGAACTTTCCTTACTGCCGTTATCGGGCAAGAGCGCTAACCATAACACTATGGTTGTGACCATATGGTTCATATTGCTGTCAATATTGACTAATTCTCAAAGTGTACGTGAAATAAAAACCAGCACGTTATTCAGGAAGATAGACTATTTATTGTAAAAACAAAGACAGGGCTCTTTATCTGACTTGTAACGTATACATCATTGCAGAATATATACATTAAATACGATCTCGGAATGTAGATTGTGGAAACCACCTCGTTTGGAATTTCTAGTCTTCAATTGTAGACAATGGAAGGACGTTTTTACAAGTGTAGTGTTATTCTTGCATATACCTGAGGAAGATGCGCTTCGACTTTTGGAACTACAAGGTCAAAGAGATCAAAAGAAGCAGTGCACAGTGCCTGCGCTACAATTCCGGTCATGGAGGAGTTTATAAACCACGAGACTTCTACGTGACTGTTGATATACCACGAGACTTCTACATGACTGTTGATATACCGCGAGACTTCTACACGACTCTTTATGTACCACGAGACTTCTACATGACTGTTGATATACCGCGAGACTTCTAGTTCTACCTGGCTGTTGATATACCGCGAGACTTCTACACGACTCTTTATGTACCACGAGACTTCTACATGACTGTTGATATACCACGAGACTTCTAGTTCTACCTGGCTGTTGATATACCGCGAGACTTCTACACGACTCTTTATGTACCACGAGATTTCTACGTGACTGTTGATATACCACGAGACTTGTAGTTCTATGTGACAGTTAATGGGAAACCACAAATCCACCTTCACCGAGTGAGTTTACCGTGCGGTTAGGGTCGCGCAGCTAGGAGCTCGCATTCAGGATGCCTGAGGATGGTTTCCCGTGGTTCCCCATTTTCGCAGCAGGCAAATGCCGAGGGTGTACGTTTAGGCTACTCAAGACGGCTCGATGTAAAGCCAGTCCTGCCAACAGTGGGAATGTATACATCATAGAGGGCATACGTCTGACTAATTGACTGAATGGTCTGCATTGTGGCCTTTGGATCAGAGGGACCCGTATTCGTTTAGTGTTCGGGTCGGGGAGTGTAATCGCGTTTGATTAATTCGTCTAGGTCGGGAACTGGGTATTTGTGTATGTCGCAGCAGCACATCGTGCTACGAATGATCACAGAAACATGCAACAGTGATTACGTCCCTCCACGTACGGCTGGCTTCGGGAAGGACAACAGTAGTATAATACGGGGATTGGGCCGCCACCACCGCTGGAGTGCTCCCAGGGGCCTCCTCCACAGCCACCGCACTGGGAGCCTCCCAGGAGCCTCCTAAAACGCAGCCAGGGCCTCTTCCAGTGCTGTAAACTTAACCTTACTAGCGCGAAATTTGAATTGGTAAAAAAAGCCACGTGCGTTTTTGACAGCCACGTGCTTTTTGACAGACAACAACGCATCGCTAACCTCACTGCTGCCATCTTGACGGGCCTAAACCTCAGTGCTACCAACCTAACCTAACTAGCGCGAGATTTGAATCGGTAAACAAATCCACGTGCTTTTTGACAGCTATTATCGACAACAACGCATCGCTAACTTCAGCGCTACCATCTTGACGGGCCTGAACCTTAGTGGTGCCAACATAACCTCACTAGCGCGAGATTTAAATCGGTAAACAAATCCACGTGCTTTTTTGAGAGCTGTCATCCGCCATCTTTAATCAAGAGAGCACCGTGCTGCCCTCTTCAGCTACATATCTTTGAAATGTGGTGACGGATAATTAGAAAAATGCTTTTTGATAGCAGCCATCTTTAATCGACAGAGCACCGTACTGCACTCTTTAGTTGAAATGTGGTGGCAGGCAATTCCACGTGAGAGCAGCCATCTTTAATCAGTAGAGCACAGTACTGCACTCTTTAGTTGAAATGTGGTGGCGGCAAATTGAAAACTTCTACGTGTTCTTGTTTGGAAACAAAGCCACGTGCTTTTTTGACAGCTACCGTCCGCCATCTTTAATTAAGGAAGCACCGTGCTGCACTATTTAGTTGAAATGTGGTGCCGGCAATTTGAAAAATTCCACGTGCTCCTGTTTGGAAACAATGCCATATGCTTTGTTGACAGATAATCAACAGAGCACCGTGCTGCTCTCATTAGCTACAAACCTTTAACATGTGGTGGCGGACAATTTGAAAAATTCTTTTTGACAGCAGCCACCTTTAATCAACAGAGCTCCGTGCTGCTATCTGTATCGTAGTAGTAGACAATTTCTACGTCAGAGCTCTCATCCGCCATCTTGCATCGCAAACCTCAGTGCTGCACTCTTTAGCTACTACCTTTGAAATATGGTGGTGCATAATTGAACAAGATGGTGGCTATACATGACTCTTTAAGGGTGCTTACGTAAGATGGCTGCTATACATAGGTTCTTTAGAGACTCCCTTGGGACGCTTGCGCAAGTTGGCGGCTATACATGGCTCCTTATGAGACGCCCCAGAGATGCTTGCTCAGGACGGCGACTGTTCTTATGAGACAACTTAAGGGTCCTTGCACAAGATGATTTGAGACGCCCTAAGGATACTTGTGCAAGATAGCGGACACACGATGGCGGCTATACACGACTCCTTATGAGACACCTTAAGGGTGCTTGCGCAACATGGCTGCTGCTCTTACCAAGAAAGCTAGCTTAGAGGCTAACGTGCTGTGCTAGTTCGATTCATTAAATTTGGGGCTTAAATGCATAGTGTTAAATATCTCGAAAACAGTGCATCGTAGAGCAAAACGGACAAATTTTTTCCGCCTCATACCGAAGTTCGCAGTATCAGGAACATGATAGCATAAGAAAAACATAGTCTAATGATGAGATCAACGGATTGGTTCCTAATTAGGACCTTTGGCATTTGCACTGTTTTAGCCTGTATTGAAGCAAGTTTTGTAGCATGATCAGGTCTAGCTATGTTAGAGAGTATAACGTGCCGTGCTGGTTCGATTCATTAAATTTGGGGCTTAAATGCAAAATGTTAAATATCTCGAAAACGGTGCATCGTAGAGCAAAACGGACAAACTTTTTCTGCCTACTACTCGGGTTCGCAGTATGAGGAACATGATAGCATATGAAAAACATAGTCCAATGATGAGATCAACGGTTCGGTTCCCACTTAGGTCCTTTGATATTTGCTCTGTTTTACCTTGTATTGAAGCAAGTTTTTGTAACATGATCAGGTCTGGCTATGGTAGTGAGTATAACGTGCTATGCTGGTTCGATTCATTAAATTTGGGGCTTAAATGCAAAATGTTAAATATCTTCAAAATGGTACGTCGTAGAGCAAAACGGACAAAATTGTTCTGCTCAATATCCAAGTTCGCAGTATCAGGAATATGATAGCATAAGGAAAACATAGTTTAATGATGAGATCAACGGTTCGGATCCTACTTAGGCCCTTTGGCATTAACGGCTATCTAATTCTACAAGATGGCGGCTGCTCTTATGAGACAGCTTAAGGGTGCTCGCACAAGATGGCTTGAGACTCCCTAGGGATACTTGCGCAAGATGACGGACACAAGATGGCGGCTATAAATAGCTCCTTATGAGACGGCTTAAGAGCGCTTGTACAAGATGGCAGCTGCTCTTATGAGACTCCCTAGGGGTGCTTGCGCAAGATAGCAGCGACAAGATGGTGACTATACATAGCTCCTAATGAGACAGCCTAGGGGTGCTCGCACAAGATGGCGGCTACTCTTATGAAGAAAGCCAGCTTAGAGGCTACTGCGCAGGATGGCGGCTGCTGTTATGCGTGCGTTGGAGGGCAATTTGTGACAGCTCTCATCTTTAATCAACAGAGCATCGTGCTGCTACCTTCAGCTACTACCTTTGAAATGTGGTGGTGGGTAATTAAGAAAATTCTTCGTGCATTTTTGGCAGTCAACAGTGGTCATCATTAAACAATAGCGGTTATACGTAAGCTGTTAAGGGCTCTTCTTATGTCAAGGCATTACTCCATCGAACACGTTTAAACCTGCATCGCGCAGGGAAGAGTGTGCAGCGATAACATCATCGTGCATGTTTAGACTTGCGAAACATAGCAAGACTAGAATCGATGTCGTTAACCTCAACATGTGATCAGAATATTGATTGACGTGTTCAGAACACTACATAAGTGATTAAGACTAGAATCGAACACTGTACTCGAGACAACATGCGTTTAGAACATGTTAGGAGATACCTTTGTTCTAAGAAGATTATATTGAAACATAACAAGAATAGAATCGTTGCTGTTAACTTTAACATGTAATCAGAACATTGTTTGATGTGTTCAGAGCAATAGTACAACTTGAATGATTTGCCTAGTGTAAAAATCGAAAACACACTGTGTACATATCGCGTAGCTAACTCGCTCAGTAAACGATATTGCAAAAGTAAAACTTCAATGATTTGCCTAGTGTAAAAATCAGAAAACACACACTGTACACATACTGCGTAGCCAACTTGCTCGGTAAACGGTATAGCAAAAGTACAACTTACGATATTCGTCTTGTGCGAAAATATAAAGCTACAGAAAAACTATACTGCGTAACCAACTCGCTCGGTAAACAATAATCTGATTTAGTTACAATAGAAAAAACATAGATTCAAACCCAGTTCTATTATCGCAAACACGGAGAGTAAAAGTTAAACAGAACGATTGGTGCTATAAGAAACACATTGGTTACATTTAAGTCCCTAGCAGTCGAACAAGTTATCGCATAAACATGTAACATGAAATATCAGCCAATCTGTCGGCATAGGTTATTAGCAGGTAGCTCATGCGGAACGATACAACATGTGTTTAGAACATTGCTTGATGTGTTCAGAACACTAAATAAGTGATCAAGACTAGAATAGAACACTGTACTCGATACAACATATGTTTAGAACATATTATGGGATACTTTTGTTCTAAGAAGATCAGATTACAAAAGAAGTGATTAAGACTAGAATTGAACACTGTACTCGATGTCGTTAACTTCAGCACATGATTAGAACATTGATTGATGTGTTCAGAACAAAAGGACTTTTCATCCACCTCCTCCTTCTACTCCTGACTACGTCCTCCTCCTACTACTCCTCCTCATTCTCCCAGGGCTAAAGGGCTGAAGGGCTAATGGGCTGAAGGGCTAATGGGCTAAAGGGCAAAAGGGCTCCTCCACTACCTTACTACGCTCTCCTCCTTCCGGAAGGAGTTAGCTGAAGTAGGTACATTTTTAACGCCCTCATCGATTGCTATCCGCAAGAACGCTTCTACTTTGTTATGTGTAGAAAATTAATTTTTATTGGTGAATGGTTTTATGTTCAGAACAAGGAATGGAACCTAGGGGTCACGGCTTTTCAGAATTACCTAATAAAATCCCCGAGGTGTGATGAGTTGCGTTTTTCTAACAGAAATCATTATCTGCTTAATTGTTTTAAGTGTTTGGAACACTGAACTTTTCAAGAAGGCAGCAGTGAGGTTAGCTATGTTCTGTTGTTGGATTTTAAATTCCGCGCTACGACATGTATAAGGTGGCAGGCTTGAGGTTTACCGCCGTAAAGATGACAGCAGTGAGGTTAGCGATGCTCTGTTGTTGGATTTTAAATTCCGCGCTACAACATGCATAAGGTGGCAGCCTTGATGTTTAGCGCTGTAAAGATAGCAACAGTGAGGTTAGCGATGCTCTATTGTCCTTCAAAGTGAGGTTAGGGTCCATCAAGGGCTGTCAAAAAAAGCACGTGGCTTTGTTTACCAACAAGAGCACGTGATCGTGACATCACGGTTACGCTGTGTGCTACGTCAGCATGCGAAGTTCAGTGTCTACACCTACATAGTTAACATTCTGCTATGTTCACACATTTTTTACACATAACTATTCTCAATGCTTTAAGTTCGTGCACATAGGTTATGTTAAGATAACAGCAGATACAAGCGAAAATCACGCGCTCAAGTAGAAGATGCATAAATCATTGATAGGTGTTGTGTAAACGCTGTTAAGCCTTGCTATTCTTACCGCTGCCATGTTCACAAGACTTTTAAATATAACTATTCTTTGTGCTTTAAGTTCGTGCACATAGGTCGTGCTAAGATAGGAGCACAAACACATGTGAACTTTGTACATTCTAGCGGAATAAGTTTAGTACGATAGTCGATGCATGCATCATTGGTAGGTGATGTGTACTTGCTATTCTTACTGCTGCTTTGTTTACAAGATTTGCTAAACATAGCTATTCTTTGTGCTTTAAGTTCGCTTACATTAGTTGTGGTAAGATAGCAGTACAGTAGTAGTATAATTGGATGGTTCGGGCGCCACCACCTCCTCCGGCTCCCAGAGGCCACCTCCACCACCACCACAGCCAGAGGCCGTCCAGAGGCCACCTCCACCACCACCACAGCCAGAGGCCTCCCAGATGCCTCCTCCACCACCACCACAGCCAGAGGCCTCCCAAGGGTCTTCTCCACCACCCGCGGGAAATTTGAATTTGTAAACAAAGCCACGTGCTTTTTGACAGCTGTCATCGACAACAACGCATCGCTAACCTCAGTACTGCCATCTTGACGGGCCTAAACCTCAGTAGTACCAACTTAACCTCACTAGCGCGAGGTAAACAAAGCCACGTTTTTTTTGACAGCCACGTGCTTTTTGACAGACAACAACGCATCGCTAACCTCAGTACTGCCATCTCGACGGGCCTAAACCTCAGTAGTACCAACTTAACCTAACTAGCGCGTGGTAAACAAAGCCACGTGCTTTTTGACAGCCACGTGCTTTTTTGACAGCTGTCATCCGCTATCTTTAAAACACAGAGCACTGTGCTGCCCTCTTTATCGTAGTAGATGTAAATTCGTCACCTGTCATCGGCAGTGCTGCCATCTTGGCGGGCCTAAACCTTCGTGCTACCAACTTAACCTCACTAGCGTGAGATAAACAAATCCACGTGCAGCTGACATCCGCCATCTTTAATCTATAGAGCACAGTGCTGCCCTCTTTAGCTACTTACCTTTGAAATGTGGTGGCGGATAATTTGAGAAATGCTTTTTGACAGCAGCCATCTTTGTGCACCGTGCTGCCCTCTTTAACTAGATACCTGTGGTGGCAGGCAATTCCACATGACAACAGCCATCTTTGATCAAGAGAGCACCGTGCTGCCCTCTATGTGGTGGCGGCAAATTCTACATGCACTTGTTTGGAAACAATCTCACGCGCCTTTTTGACAGCCGTCATCCGCCATCTTTAATCAACAGAGCACAGTGCTGCACTCTTTAGCTAGATACCTTTGAAATGTGGTGGCGGCAATTTGAAAAATTCTATGTGCTCTTGTTTGGAAACAAAGCCACGTGCTTTTTTGACTGCTGTCATCCGCCATCTTTAATCAATAGAGCACTGTGCTGCTATCATGCGGAGAACTTCGTCAGCTGTCATCCGCCATCTTTAATCCGCAGAACACCGTGCTGCCCTCTGTAGTAGCGGACAATTTGAAATGTTCTGTTAGCTGTCATCCGCCATCTTTAATCAAGAGTGCACCGCGCTGCCATCTTTAGCTAGATACCTTTGAAATGTGGTGGCGGCAAATTGAAAAATTCCACGTGCTCCTGTTTAGTAAACAAACTCACGCGCTTTTTGTCAGCTGTCATCCGCCATCTTACATCGCAAACCTCAGTGCTACACTCTTTAGGTACATACCTTTGAAATATGGTGGCGGATAATTTAAAAAAGAAAAAATCTACAGCAGCCATCTCTCGACGCTAATTGCACAAGATGGTGGTTATACATGACTCCTTAAAGGTGCTTATGCACGATGGCCGCTATACATAGGTTCTTATGAGACGCCCTTGGGATGCTTGCGCAAGATGGCGGTTATACATGGCTCCTTATGAGATGCCCTAGGGATGCTTGCGCAAGATGGTGGTTGCTCTTATGAGGCGGCTTAAGGGTCCTTGCACAAGATGGCTAGAGACGCCCTAAGGATGCTTGCGCAAGATGGTGGACACAAGATGGCGGCTATACACGTCTCCTTATGAGACGCCTTAAGGGTGCTTGCGCAAGATGACTGCTGCTCTTATGAAGAAAGCTAGCTTAGAGGCTAACGCGTCGTGCTAGTTCGATTCATTAAATTTGGGGCTTAAATGCAAAATGTTAAATATCTCGAAAGCGGTGCATCGTAGAGCAAAACGGACAAAAAATTTCTGCCCAGTACCTCGGTTCGCAGTACGAGGAACAAGAAAAACATAGTCTAATGATGAGATCAACGGTTCGGTTCCTACTTAGGCCCTTTGGCATTCGCTCTGTTTTAGCTTGTATTGAAGCAAGTCTTCGTAACATGATCAGGTTTAGCTATGGTAGAGAGTATTATGTGCTGTGCAGGTTCGATTCATTAAATTTGGGGCTTAAATGCAAAATGTTAAATATCTCGAAAACTGTGCATCGTAGAGCAAAACCTGACACCTAGGTTTTCAGTATCAGGAACAAGAAAAAACATAGTCTAATGATGAGATCGACGGTTCGATCCCTACTTAGGAACTTTGGCATTGGCAGCTATCTAATTCTACAAGATGGGGGCTATACATAGCTTCTTATGAGGCAGCTTAAGAGCGCTTGCACAAGATGGCTGCTGCTCCTATGAGACGACCTAGGGGTGCTTGCGCAAGGTAGCAGCGACAAGACGGTGACTATACACAGCTCCTTATGATACGGTCTAGAGGTGCTCACACAAGATGGTGGCTGCTCTGATGAAGAAAGCTAGCTTTGCATCGTGCAGGTATCTTTACAGCACTAAACCTCATACCTTTGAAATGTGGTGGGGGGTAATTTGAAAAATTCTACGTGCTTTTTCTTAACAGCAGCTATCTTTAAACAATAGCGGCTATACATAAGCTGTTAAGGCCTCCTCTTATGTCAAGGCATAGCTCTATCGAACAAGTTTAAACCTGCATCGGGATAGCTAGAGTAAGCACGTGCTGCAGTGATCACGTCATTATGCATGTTTAGACTTGCAAATCACTAAAGAAACATAACAAGACTAGAATCGAACACTGCACTCTATGCCGTTAACTTTATCACGTGATCGGAAAATCGATTGAAGTGTTTAGAACACTAAATAAGTAGAACCGAACACTGTACTCGATACAACATGTGTTTAGAACATGTCAGGGGATACCTGTGTTCTAAGAAGATTAGATTACCGCACATTCCTTGTAGGGCTAATAGGCTAAAGGGCTAATGGGCTAAAGGGCTAAAGGGCTAATGGGCTAAAGGGCTAAAGGGCTAATGGGCTAAAGGGCTAAAGGGCTAGGGTGCCTCTCCCCTCTTTATACGGGCTTGAGACCGGCTCTACAACTAGAGGCTGAGTTAACACCCTAAGGAAGGGAGAATGTTGGGAAATAATCTATACGAATATAGCTACTCGATCGACTATATACTACAGATGGATGACTTAGGTGAGGGTAAGGGCTTACTTAATAATTCCTACACGACGTAATTCATACTCTATTTCAAAAATATCTTCTTTGTACTGTGTGTAACCAGCATCATGATAGGCTCTTAGCAGTTATAAACGTTTTACGAGTACGTTGGGGTGTTTACAGTAGCTTATATCTACATAGGGTAACAGAGGCTTGTTGTGAACTTTGAGTCTATATGCAGACAGTTGATGTGCAGGGACTTGTTTTGATGTAATACGTGCTTCAGCAGTAACGTTTCTAGGTACAAACTTAACTTGTTTCGATAGCGATGAAGCGTTGAAATTTCCTTCTTCTTTACCTTGCATCTCTTCTTGAGATGTTTGCACTTCGACAGAACGTGTAGTAGGCTTAGGAAATGAAGTAAAATCATCAAGCTGTAATGGCAATGAAACATTAAGATTTTCTTCTTCTTCTACTTTCCGTTTACTACTGTTTTGATCAACATCATTATCCTTATTATCATAATCATGATCTTGCCTCTCTTTATCTTGAAGTTTGTGTTTAGTAAGAGAACTTGCAGCAGGCCTAGACAACAAGGGAGAATTAAAAATCTCTAGCAGAGGTGTACTTTTTAAACATAAATCAGTGTTCGCTGGAATATGGTTGAGCTCTTTGTATTTTGTCCCCGATGAAGCTACATTACACGCGGCTTCATGACGTTGAGCGTTGTATGCGTTCTTGAACTCTCTTCTACAATGTTTGCATTGAAAAATTGTCCTACATGATATCTCATGACGTCTCCTGTGATAGCTTCGGGAAAATGCTTTTCCACACTCTTCGCAAATATACCTAGACATAGGTTTTTCCATGACGGACTTTTATCTTCTGCTAACAGATTCTGCTTTAAATCGACCCGACATTTGTTACTCTCTACTTCGATGATGCGAACAGCTTAGCGATTAACAGTAAACTAACACAAAAGCGTATAACCAAGGTAGCAACAGTAAGGTTTAAGCCCATCAAGATGGCAAGAGTGAGGTTAGCGACGTTCTGCTGTTGGATTTTAAATTCCGCGCTACAACATGCATAAGGTGGCAGCCTTGAGGTTTACCGCCGTAAAGATGGCAGCAGTGAGGTTAGCGACGCTCTATTGTCCTTCAAAGTGAGGTTAGGGTTCGTCAAGAAGACAGCTGTCAAAAAAGCACGTGGCTATGTTTACCAAACCAAAGCACGTTTTCGTGACTTTACGGTCACGTAATCAATCCTTATCTCTACGTCGTTAAGAGCAGCATTAGGATTGGCTATGTTTAAAAATCTTACGAACAGAGCAGCAGTATGAATAGCCATGTTTTAAAGCGTGTAGACATCACCTATCAATTTTACATGCATCAAATATCGCACTAATCTTCTTCCGCTAGATCGTGCTGCTATCTTAGCATAACCTATACGTATGAACTTAAAGTATAAAGAATAGCCATGTTTCAAAGCGTGTACACATTACCTATCCATTTTGCATGCATCGACTCTCGTACTAAACTTCTTCCGCTAGATTGTGCTGCTATCTTAGCATAACCTATATGCATGACCTTAAAGTACAATGAATAGCTATGTTTCAAAGCGTGTATACATCACCTATCGATTTTGCATGCATCGACCATCATACTAAACTTCTTCCGCTAGATTATGCTGCTATCTTAGCATAATTTATACACATGAACTTAAGGTACAGAGAATAGCCATGTATCAAAGCGTGTACACATTATCTATCGATTTTGCATGCATCAAATATCACACTAAACTTCTTCCGCTCTCTTAGCATAACCTATACGCATGAAATTAAAGTACAAAGAATAGCCATGTTTCAAAGCGTGCACACATTACCTATTGATTTTACATGAATCGACTATCATACTAAACTTCTTCCGTTAGATTGTGCTGCTACCTTAGCGTAACCTATACGCATGAACTTAAAGTACAAAGAATAGTCATGTTTCACAGCGTGTACACATCACCTATCGATTTTGCATACATCAACTATCACACTAAACTTCTTCTACTAGATTGTGCTGCTATCTTAGCATAACCTATACGCACGAACTTAAAGTACAAAGAATAGCCATGTTTCACAGCGTGTACACATTACCTATCGATTTGCATGCATCAGCTATCGTACTAAACTTCTTCCGCTAGATTATACTGCTATCTTAGCATAACCTATACGCACGAACTAAAGTACAAAGAACAGCCATGTTTCACAGCGTGTACACATCATCTATCAATTTTGCATGCATCAGCTATCGTACTAAAATTCTTCCTCTAGATTGTGCTGCTACCTTAGCATAACCTATACGCACGAACTTAAAGTACAAAGAATAGCCATGTTTCAAAACGTGTACATATTACTTATCGATTTTGCAAGCATCGACTCTCGTACTAAACTTCTTCCTCTAGATTGCGCAGCTATCTTAGCATAACCTATGTGCATGAACTCAAAGTACAAAGAATAACCATGTTTCAAAGCGTGTACACATCACCCTGAACTTCTTCCGCTAGCTTGTACTCCTATCTTAGCATAGCCTATACGCACGAACTTAAAGCACAAAAAATAACTATGTTTAACAGCGTGTACACATTCCTATTGATTTTGCATGCATCGACTATTTTTTACCGCCAGAGTGTACAACGATCGCATATGTGTATTGCTAACTTATGTGTATAAAGTTAAAGCACAAAGAATAGCCAAGTTCAAAGCGTGTACACATCACCTATCGATTTTGCACGCATCGTCTTTCTTACTAAACTTTTTCCACTAGAGCGTGCAACAACTTTGTAAGTATGCTGCTAACTTAGTATAACTTATACGCATGAACATTAAGCATAAAGAATAGCGATGTATAAAAATCTTGTGAACATAGCAGCAGCAGCAGTAAGAATAGCTATGTTTTAAAAGCGTGTACACATTGCCTATCGATTATACATGCATCAACTAGAGTACAAAACTTCCCCCGCTAGAGTGTGCTGCTATCTTAGCATAACCTATGTGCACGGATTTAAAGCACGAAGAATAGTTAAGTTTCAAAGTGTGTACACAACACCTATCGATTCTGCATGCATCAACTATCGTACTAAACACATCCCGCTAGAATGTACAACGTTCGCATGTGTTTGGTCTGCTACTTTAGCATGACCTATGCGAACGAACTTATAGCACAAAGAATAGCGATCTTTGAAAATCTTGCGAACATAGTAGCAGTAAGAATAGCAAGGTTTAAAAGCGTGTACATATCACCTTTGGATAATGCATACACCAACTATCGTACTAAACAACTTCTACGCAAGCGTGTGACCATCGCTTGTACGTGTGCTGCTATCTTAACATAACCTATGTGCACGAACTTAAAGCATAAAAAATAGTTATGAGTAAAAATTTTGTGAACCTAGCAGAGTGTTTACTACGTAGGTGAAGACATTGAACTTTGCATGCTGAAGCAGCATACTGCGTGACCACGTGCTCTTGTTTGGTAAACATAGCCACGTGCTTTTTGGACAGCTGTCTTCTTGACGAACCCTAACCTCACTTTGAAGGACAATAGAGCGTCGCTAACCTCACTGCTGCCATTTTTACGGCAGTACACCTCAAGGGTGCCACCTTATGCATGTTATAGCGCGGAATTTAAAATCCAACAGCAGAACGTCGCTAACCTCACTCTTGCCATCTTGATAGACTTAAACCTTACTGTTGCTACCTTGGTTATACGCTTTTGTGTTAGTTTACTGTTAATCGCTAAGCTGTTCGCATCATCGAAGTAGAGAGTAACAAATGTCGAGTCGATTTAAAGAAGAATCTGTTAGCAGAAGATAAAAGTCCGTCATGGAAAAACCTATGTCTAGGTATATTTGCGAAGAGTGTGGAAAAGCATTTTCCCGAAGCTATCACAGGAGACATCATGAGATATCATGTAGGACAATTTTTCAATGCAAACATTGTAGAGGAGAGTTCAAGAACGCATACAACGCTCAACGTCATGAAACCGCGTGTAATGTAGCTTCATCGGGAACAAAATACAAGGAGCTCAACCATATTCCAGCGAACACTGTTTTATGTTTAAAAAGTACACCTCTGCGAGAGATTTTTAATTCTCCCTTGTTGTCTAGGCCTGCTGCAAGTTCTCTTACTAAGCACAAACTTCAAGATAAAGAGAGGCAAGATCATGATTATGATAATAAGGATAATGATGTTGATCAAAACAGTAGTAAAGGGAAAGTAGTAGAAGAAGAAGAAAATCTTAATGTTTCATTGCCATTACAGCTTGATGATTTTACTTCATTTCCTAAGCCTACTACACGTTCTGTCGAAGTGCAAACATCTCAAGAAGAGATGCAAGGTAAAGAAGAAGGAAATTTCAACGCTTCATCGCTATCGAAACAAGTTAAGCTTGTACCTAGAAACGCTACTGCTGAAGCACGTATTACATCAAAACAAGTCCCTGCACATCAACTGTCTGCATATAGACTCAAAGTTCACAACAAGCCTCTGTTACCCTATGTAGATATAAGCTACTGTAAACACCCCAACGTACTCGTAAAACGTTTATAACTGCTAAGAGCCTATCATGATGCTGGTTGCACACAGTACGAAGAAGATATTTTTGAAATAGAGTATGAATTACGTCGTGTAGGTATTATTAAGTAAGCGCTTACCCTCACCTAAGTCATCTATCTGTAGTATATAGTCGATCGAGTAGCTATATTCGTATAGATTATTTCCCAACATTCTCCCTTCCTTAGGGTGTTAACTCAGCCTCTAGTTGTAGAGCCGGTCTCAAGCCCGGATAAAGAGGGGAGAGGCACCCTAGCCCTTTAGCCCTTTAGCCCATTAGCCCTTTAGCCCTTTAGCCCATTAGCCCTTTAGCCCTTTAGCCCATTAGCCCTTTAGCCTATTAGCCCTACAAGGAATGTGCGGTAATCTAATCTTCTTAGAACACAGGTATCCCCTGACATGTTCTAAACACATGTTGTATCGAGTACAGTGTTCGGTTCTACTTATTTAGTGTTCTAAACACTTCAATCGATTTTCCGATCACGTGATAAAGTTAACGGCATAGAGTGCAGTGTTCGATTCTAGTCTTGTTATGTTTCTTTAGTGATTTGCAAGTCTAAACATGCATAATGACGTGATCACTGCAGCACGTGCTTACTCTAGCTATCCCGATGCAGGTTTAAACTTGTTCGATAGAGCTATGCCTTGACATAAGAGGAGGCCTTAACAGCTTATGTATAGCCGCTATTGTTTAAAGATAGCTGCTGTTAAGAAAAAGCACGTAGAATTTTTCAAATTACCCCCCACCACATTTCAAAGGTATGGGGTTTAGTGCTGTAAAGATACCTGCACGATGCAAAGCTAGCTTTCTTCATCAGAGCAGCCACCATCTTGTGTGAGCACCTCTAGACCGTATCATAAGGAGCTGTGTATAGTCACCGTCTTGTCGCTGCTACCTTGCGCAAGCACCCCTAGGTCGTCTCATAGGAGCAGCAGCCATCTTGTGCAAGCGCTCTTAAGCTGCCTCATAAGAAGCTATGTATAGCCCCCATCTTGTAGAATTAGATAGCTGCCAATGCCAAAGTTCCTAAGTAGGGATCGAACCGTCGATCTCATCATTAGACTATGTTTTTTCTTGTTCCTGATACTGAAAACCTAGGTGTCAGGTTTTGCTCTACGATGCACAGTTTTCGAGATATTTAACATTTTGCATTTAAGCCCCAAATTTAATGAATCGAACCTGCACAGCACATAATACTCTCTACCATAGCTAAACCTGATCATGTTACGAAGACTTGCTTCAATACAAGCTAAAACAGAGCGAATGCCAAAGGGCCTAAGTAGGAACCGAACCGTTGATCTCATCATTAGACTATGTTTTTCTTGTTCCTCGTACTGCGAACCGAGGTACTGGGCAGAAATTTTTTGTCCGTTTTGCTCTACGATGCACCGCTTTCGAGATATTTAACATTTTGCATTTAAGCCCCAAATTTAATGAATCGAACTAGCACGACGCGTTAGCCTCAAAGCTAGCTTTCTTCATAAGAGCAGCAGCCATCTTGCGCAAGCACCCTTAAGGCGTCTCATAAGGAGACGTGTATAGCCGCCATCTTGTGTCCGCCATCTTGCGCAAGCATCCTTAGGGCGTCTCTAGCCATCTTGTGCAAAGACCCTTAAGCCGCCTCATAAGAGCAACCGCCATCTTGCGCAAGCATCCCTAGGGCATCTCATACGGAGCCATGTATAACCGCCATCTTGCGCAAGCATCCCAAGGGCGTCTCATAAGAACCTATGTATAGCGGCCATCGTGCATAAGCACCTTTAAGGAGTCATGTATAGCCACCATCTTGTGCAATTAGCGTCGAGAGATGGCTGCTGTAGATTTTTTCTTTTTTAAATTATCCGCCACCATATTTCAAAGGTATGTACCTAAAGAGTGTAGCACTGAGGTTTGCGATGTAAGATGGCGGATGACAGCTGACAAAAAAGCGCGTGAGTTTGTTTACTAAACAGGAGCACGTGGAATTTTTCAATTTGCCGCCACCACATTTCAAAGGTATCTAGCTAAAGATGGCAGCACGGTGCACTCTTGATTAAAGATGGCGGATGACAGCTAACAGAACATTTCAAATTGCCCGCTACTACAGAGGGCAGCACGGTGTTCTGTGGATTAAAGATTGCGGATGACAGCTGACGAAATTGTCCGCATGATAGCAGCACAGTGCTCTATTGATTAAAGATGGCGGATGACAGCAGTCAAAAGAGCACGTGGCTTTGTTTCCAAACAAGAGCACATAGAATTTTTCAAATTGCCGCCACCACATTTCAAAGGTATCTAGCTAAAGAGTGCAGCACTGTGCTCTGTTGATTAAAGATGGCGGATGTCAGCTGCACGTGGATTTGTTTATCTCACGCTAGTGAGGTTAAGTTGGTAGCACTAAGGTTTAGGCCCGCCAAGATGGCAGCACTGCCGATGACAGGTGACGAATTTACATCTACTACGATAAAGAGGGCAGCACAGTGCTCTGTGTTTTAAAGATAGCGGATGACAGCTGTCAAAAAAGCACGTGGCTGTCAAAAAGCACGTGGCTATGTTTACCACGCGCTAGTTAGGTTAAGTTGGTAGCACTAAGGTTTAGGCCCGCCAAGATGGCAGCACTGCCGATGACAGGTGACGAATTTACATCTACTACGATAAAGAGGGCAGCACAGTGCTCTGTGGTTTAAAGATGGCGGATGACAGCTGTCAAAAAAGCACGTGGTTGTCAAAAAGCACGTGGCTTTGTTTACCACGCGCTAGTTAGGTTCAGTTGGTACTACTGAGGTTTAGGCCCGTCAAGATGGCAGTACTGAGGTTAGCGATGCGTTGTTGTCTGTCAAAAAGCACGTGGCTGTCAAAAAACACGTGGCTTTGTTTACCTCGCGCTAGTTAGGTTAAGTTGGTACTACTGAGGTTTAGACCCGTCAAGATGGCAGTACTGAGGTTAGCGATGCGTTGTTGTCGATGACAGCTGTCAAAAAGCACGTGGCTTTGTTTACAAATTCAAATTTCCCGCGGGTGGCGGAGGAGACCTCTGGAGGCCTCTGGCTGTGGTGGTGGTGGTGGAGGCATCTGGGAGGCCTCTGGCTGTGGTGGTGGTGGAGGTGGCCTCTGGGAGGCCTCTGGCTTTGGTGGAGGTGGAGGTGGCCTCTGGGAGACGGAGGAGGTGGTGGCGCCCGAACCATCCAATTATACTACCTACAGTTATACGATCGTTGTACATTCTAGTAGAATAAATTTAGTATTATAGTCGATGCATTTATTATCGATAGTGTTGCTACTCCAACCACTACTCTTATACCTTCATCTCCTTCACACAATATACATAACATTTGTTTGAGCGCCAGTTGCTTTTTAAATAAAAACAACAAAATTTGGTAGAGCATACCTCTTATATCAATGATCTCAAGGCGTGAGGTGATAAACTCACATATCTGGCAATATACAGGGATATGTATCAGGACAATATTAAATTACTGTTGCATTTCTACAATTGAGGATTGTACTTGGAACTGGAATCACTTATTATAATTAAAATGAAACTGAGTTTATGACTATAATTTACGTCACAATTAACAATCATTGACGTCTTTTAATTTAACAAAAAATATATATATATATAGTGATATTTGCGGTACTAATAAAAGGAAAATTTAATCTAAACAAAAAAAAGCTATTGGCATGAACTTGAGTGAGATGTGATATCGCCGCTGATTACATTCTTCTTCATGTTATGAATGCATAACATGTCTGATGCTTTAATTACCTGATGTCTGCATACACCGCTGTTGAACTTGAAATTCTTGGGAAAACCTATGAGCTGAAGTCGGGAGCCGTCTGCTGTTATCTTCTTATATAACAAGGAGTTGGCCTACATACCATGTACGCGTGTAGGGAGCTCCAATGTAATTACGTCCACTCAATATATTATAAGTAATTGACAATATTATTGAAACATCTTGTGAAGTCCATCCTGACAAGAAGATGATGTTTCTTTATCAGCATAGTACCCGTCTCTGCTCGGATACAACCACCACTTGTAGACCTCCTCGATTATTACAAGACCTCTTGAAAACACAACTCTTAGCTCTGACCATCACTCTAAGACCACTTCTTCCATTTGATACATCTGACTGTTACATATGATCTGAACGATATGATCTGAAGGATATGATCTGAACGATATGATCTGAATACCTCTCACCACCGTTGCATCGACTTTTATAACCTCGCGATGACGACTCATCTCCCTACTCTCTGTTCATCCCTTCCACTTCAACATACAGTAGCTGGCGAATACTGACACTTGGTCGCAATCACGTGCCCACGCACTGATGTCATCAGTCAAGTGTTGTCTAAGCGTGCCCAAGCGGATTGCAGATGACTAAGTTTCATGCGTCACCGGGAAATCTACATGCACATAACATTCTCAGTTAAACATAGCCTCGATTGCAAAATACTATGCCATCTCATCTAGCCAGAGTTACAAGCCACAGCCTGACTATATGAAACCAACAAATCTCACTTACTACAATACAGAATAATTACAAACAAATTTCACTTAACCTATGATTAAATACAATAATATACGTGATACCTAATTATTACAGTCTAAGTGATGAGAAACAGAATATAAAATCTAATGAATCGGGTTAATAATAATAATAATAATTTTTAAAAAAATAATAAATACTGAATGGAATCTGTAACCCTGTTGTACGGTTACAATAGGTCATGCGTACACGCTTTTAAACATAGCTATTCTTACTGCTGCTGCTATGTTCACAAGATTTCTTATATATCGCTATTCTTAGTGCTTTAAGTTCATGCATATAGGTTATGCTAAGATAGCAGCACACTCTAGCGGGAGAAATAGTTGATGCATGCAAAATCGATAGGTGATGTGTACACGCTTTGAAACATGGTTATTTTTTGTGCTTTACGTTTATGCACATAGGTTAGTAGCACACACTTGCGATTGTTGTACACTCTAGCGGAAAAAATAGTCGATGCATGCAAAATCGATAGGTGATACGTACACGCTGTTAAACATCGTTATTCTTTGTGGTTTAAGTTTGTACGTATAGGTTATGCTAAGATAGCAGCATACTTATACGATTTTAGCACAATCTAGTGGAAAAAGTTTAGTACGATAGTCGATGCATGCAAAATTGATAGGTGATGTGTACACGCTATAGCTATTCTTTGTACTTTAAGTTCATGCGAATAAGTTATGCTAAGCTAGCAGCACAATCTAGTGGAAAAAGTTTAGTATGATAGTCGATGCGTGCAAAATCGATAGGTGATGTGTACACGCTATAGCTATTCTTTGCACTTTAAGTTTATGCGTATAGTATATGCTAAGATAGCAGCACAAACTAGCTGAAGAAGTTTAGTATGATAGTTGATGCATGCAAAATCGATAGGTGATGTGTACACGCTTTGAAACATGGCTATTCTTTGTACTTTAAGTTCATGCGTATAGGTTATGTATGCTAAGATAGCAGCACAATCTAGTGGAAGAAGTTTAGTGCGATAGTTGATGCATGCACAAAATCGATAGGTGATGGGTACTCGCTTTGAAACATGGCTATTCTTTGCACTTTAAGTTCATGCGTATGGGTTATGCTAAGATAGCAGCACAATCTAGCGGAAGAAGTTTAGTACGAGAGTCGATGCATGCAAAATCTATAGGTGATGTGTACACGCTTTGAAACATGGCTATTCTTTGTACTTTAAGTTCATACGTATAGGTTATGCGAAGATAGCAGCACAATCTAGCGGAAGATGTTTACTACGAGAGCCTATGCATGCAAAATCGATAGGTAATGTGTACACGCTTTGAAACATGGCTATTCTTTGTACTTTAATTTCATGCGTATAAGTTATGCTAAGATAGCAGCACAATCTAGCAGAAGAAGTTTAGAACGAGAATCGATGCACGTAAAATCGATAAGTGATGTGTACACGCTTTGAAACATGACTATTCCTTGTACATTAAGTCCATACGTATAAGTTATGCTAAGATAGCAGCACAATCTAGCGGAAGATGTTTAGTACGATATTTCACGCGTGCAGAATCGATAGGTAATGTGTACACGCTTTGAAACATGGCTATTCTTACCGCTGCCCTGTCCCTAAGATTCTTAAACATACCTAAACCTAAAGCTGCTCTTAACGACGTAGAGCTAAAAATTTATTACGTGACCGTGACGTCCTGACCACGCGCTCTTGTTGGTAAACAAAGCCACATGCTTTTCTTGACAGCTGTCATCTTGACGGACACTAACCTCACTTTGAAGGACAATAGAGTATCGCTAACCTCACTGTTGCTATCTTTACAGCGCTAAACCTCAAGGCTGCCACCTAATGAATGTTATAGCGCGGAATTTAAAGTCGAACAACAGAACATCGCTAACCTCACTGCTGCCTTCTTTAAAAGTTCAGTGTTCCAAACACTTAAACAATCAAGCAGATACTGATTTCTGTTAGGGAAACGCAACTCATCGAACTTCAGCTAACTCCTTCCGGAAGGAGGAGGGCGAAGTAAGGTAGTGGAGGAGCCCTTTTGCCCTTTAGCCCATTAGTCTTTCAGCCCATTAGATCTTTAGCCCAATAACCCTTCAGAACTTTAGCCCATTAGCCCATTAGCCCATTAGCCCTTTAGCCCTAGGAGGGTGAGGAGGAGTAGTAGGAGGAGGACGTAGTCAGGAGTAGAAGGAGGAGGTGGAGGAAAAGTCCTTTTGTTCTGAACACATCAATCAATGTTATAATCATGTGTTGAAGTTAACGACATCGAGTACAGTGTTCAATTCTAGTCTTGATCACTTCTTTTGTAATCTGATCTTCTTAGAACAAAAGTATCCCGTAATATCTTCTAAACACATGTTGTATCGAGTACAGTGTTCTATTCTAGTCTTGATCACTTATTTAGTGTTCTGAACACATCAAGCAATGTTCTAAACACATGTTGTATCGTTCCGCATGAGCTACCTGCTAGTAACATATGCCAACAGATTGGCTGATATTTCATGTTACATGTTTATGCGATAACTTGTTCGACTGCTAGGGACTTAAATGTAACCAATGTGTTTCTTATAGCACCAATCGTTCTGTTTAACTTTTACTCTCCGTGTTTGCGATAATAGAACTGGGTTTGAATCTATGTTTTTTCTATTGTAACTAAATCAGATTATTGTTTACCGAGCGAGTTGGTTACGCAGTATAGTTTTTTCTGTAGCTTTATATTTTTGCACAAGACGAATATCATAAGTTGTACTTTTGCTATACCGTTTACCGAGCAAGTTGGCTACGCAGTATGTGTACAGTGTGTGTTTTCTGATTTTTACACTAGGCAAATCATTGAAGTTTTACTTTTGCAATATCGTTTACTGAGCGAGTTAGCTACGCGATATGTACACAGTGTGTTTTCGATTTTTACACTAGGCAAATCATTCAAGTTGTACTATTGCTCTGAACACATCAAACAATGTTCTGATTACATGTTAAAGTTAACAGCAACGATTCTATTCTTGTTATGTTTCAATATAATCTTCTTAGAACATGTTCTAAACGCATGTTGTCTCGAGTACAGTGTTCGATTCTAGTCTTAATCACTTATGTAGTGTTCTGAACACGTCAATCAATATTCTGATCACATGTTGAGGTTAACGACATCGATTCTAGTCTTGCTATGTTTCGCAAGTCTAAACATGCACGATGATGTTATCGCTGCACACTCTTCCCTGCGCGATGCAGGTTTAAACGTGTTCGATGGAGTAATGCCTTGACATAAGAAGAGCTCTTAACAGCTTACGTAAAACCGCTATTGTTTAATGATGACCACTGTTGACTGCCAAAAATGCACGAAGAATTTTCTTAATTACCCACCGCCACATTTCAAAGGTAGTAGCTGAAGGTAGCAGCACGATGCTATGTTGATTAAAGATGAGAGCTGTCACAAATTGCCCTCCAACGCACGCATAACAGCAGCCGCCATCCTGCGCAGTAGCCTCTAAGCTGGCTTTCTTCATAAGAGTAGCCGCCATCTTGTGCGAGCGCCCCTAGGCTGTCTCATTAGGAGCTGTGTATAGCCGCCATCTTGTCGCTGCTATCTTGCGCAAGCACCCCTAGGGAGTCTCATAAGAGCAGCAGCCATCTTCTACAAGCGCTCTTAAACCGTCTCATAAGGAGCTATGGATAGCCGCCACCTTGTGTCCGTCATCTTGCGCAAGCATCCCTAGGGTGTCTCAAGCCATCTTGTGCGAGCACCCTTAAGCTGTCTCATAAGAGCAGTCGCCATCTTGTAGAATTAGATAGCCATTAATGACAAAGGGCCTAAGTAGGAACCGAACCATTGATCGCATCATTAAACTATGTTTTCCTTATTCTATCATATTCCTGATACTCCGAACCTGGATATTGAGCAGAAAAATTTCGTCCGTTTTGCTCTACGACGTACCATTTTGAAGATATTTAACATTTTAAATTTAAGCCCCAAATTTAATGAATCGAACCAGCATAGCACGTTATACTCACTACCATAGCTAGACCTGATCATGTTACAAAAACTTGCTTCAATACAAGCTAAAACAGAGCAAATACCAAAGAGCCTAAGTAGGAACCGAACCGTTGATCTCATCATTAGACTATGTTTTCTTATGCTATCATATTCCTCATACTGCGAAACTGAGTACTCTACGATGCACCGTTTTCGAGTTATTTAACATTTTGCATTTAAGCCCCAAATTTAATGAATCGAGCCAGCACGGCACGTTATACTCTCTACCATAGCTAGACCGGATCATGTTACAAAAACTTGGTTCAATACAAGCTAAAACAGTGCAAATGCCAAAGGGCCTAAGTAGGAACCGAACCGTTGATCTCATCATTAGAGTATGTTGTCTTATGCTATCATGTTCCTGATACTGCGCACTTCGGTATGTGGCGGAAAAATTTTGTCCGTTTTGCTCTACGATGCTCCGTTTTCGAGATATTTAACATTATGCATTTAAGCCCCAAATTTAATTAATCGAACCAGCACGGCACGTTATACTCATGTTACAAAACTTGCTTCAATACAGGCTAAAACATTGCAAATGCCAAAGGGCCTAAGTAGGAACCAAACCGTTGATCTCATCATTAGACTATGTTTTTCTTGTGCTATCATGTTCCTCATACTGCGAACCAACGTGTGAGGCGGAACAATTTTGTCCGTTTTGCTCTACGATGCACCGTTTTCGAGATATTTAACATTATGCATTTAAGCCCCAAACTGAATCGAACTAGCACAGCAAGTTAGCCTCTAAGCTACCTTTCTTGATAAGAGCAGCAGCCATCTTACGCAAGCACCCTTAAGGAGCCTCATAAGGTGACGTGTATAGCCGCCATCTTGCACAAGCATCCTTAGGGCGTCTCAACCCATCTTGTGCAAGGACCCTTAAGCCGTCTCATAAGAGCAGTCGCCATCCTGAGCAAGCATCCCTAGGAAGTCTCATAACAACCTATGTATAGCAGCCATCTTGCGTAAGAACCCTTAAGGAGTCATGTATAGCCACCATCTTGTGCAATTAGCGTCGAGAGATGGTTGCTGTTGAATTTTTAAATTATCACCACCATATTTCAAAGGTAGTAGCTAAAGAGTGCCGCACTGAGGTTTGCGATTCAAGATGGCGGATGACTGCTGTGACGTAGAAATTGTCTGCTACTACGATAAAGATAGCAGCACGGTGCTCTCTTGATTAAAGATGGCTGCTGTCAAAAAAGCACGTGAGTTTGTAAAGCACTTCGAATTTGCCGCCACCGCATTTAAACTAAGGAGTGCAGCACGGTGCTCTGTTGATTTAAGATGGCGGATGACAGCTGTCAAGAAAGCACGTGGATTTGTTTACCGATTCAAATCTCGCGCTAGTTAAGTTACGTTGGTACCACTGAGATTTAGGCGCTTCTAGATGGCAGCAGTGAGGTTAGCGATGCGTTGTTGTCTGTCAAAAAGCACGTGGCTCTCAAAAAAGCACGTGGCTTTGTTTACCAATTCAAATTTCGCGCTGGTAAGGTTAAGTTTACAGCACTGGAAGAGGCTCCCAGTGCGGTGACAACCGTCCGCGAAACAGGGCCAAATCGGCATGTGCGACCCCACATCAACGAGTGGTTACAGATTCTTATTACGAAACAAATACCAGAACACCCCGTCCTCGCCGTCACACGTCAGCCGGAAAGAAAATTAAGCAAAATAATGGTGGGCTTCTTGGGGTGTAGCAGCGTGTCTTGAGGAGAAAAATAGATTGCCTGGATATCGTGGATGAAGATGAAATATGAACTGGATTGGTTGACTCTAGTAACGATTCCTCTAGGCGATGATCCACATACTGCAGCTCCAATTACACCAGTGGTAGTTACTGTGACAAGCAAGGTCTCGTCCTAGGAAGGAAAGGGCACCTTATTCATAAAGTGATTGAACCAACTAGAGGGAAGAATATTTTGGATGTGGTGCTGATACAACCGGATGAGATCTATAGAGAAACTGCAGTTATAGATGGTATTAGTGATCATGAAGCTGTTTTTGTCGTAGTTAAAAATAAATGTGAAAGAAATGAAGGTATTAAAATTACGACTATTAGGCAGTACCATATGGCTAATGAAACAGGCATGAGATAGTTCTTAAAATGTAACTATGATCGCTGAAAAATGGTAAACAGACTCTGGGATGGGTTTAAAGCAATTGTTGAGCAATGTGAAGATATGTTTGTACCTTTAAAGGTGCTAAGGAATGGTAAAGATCTACTATATTATAACAGAGAAGTAAAGAGTCTAAGAAGGAGGTGCAGGTTGGAACGAAATAGAGTTAGCAATGGTTATGGAAGTAAGGAGAAACTGAAGGAACTTACTAGGAAATTAAATCTAGCAAAGAAGTCAGTTAAGGATAACATGATGGCAACCATAATTGGTGGTCATAAAAATTTTAGTGAAAAATGGAAGGGTAAGTATAAGTACTTTGTAGGAACTTTAAGGCAGAAACAGATTCAAAGAAGGACATTCCAGGAATCATTAATGAACAAGGGGAGTGTGTATGCGAAGATCATCAAAAGGCAGAAGTATTCAGTCAGCAGTATGTAGGGATTGTTGTTTACAAGGATAATATCCAGATAGTGGATGTGAGTAATACTAAAGAAGTTTTAAAATCTATCTATGATAAGATTTCTGGGGATATATTAAAGAGAATGGGTTAGGATATAGTACCACATCTGAAAGACTTATTTGATTATTGTTTGGTTGAAGGAGCTATACCAAATGAATGGAGAGTTGCTATAGTAGCCCCTGTGTATAAAGGAAAGGACGATAAACATAAAGCTGAAAATTACTTGCCAGTCAGTTTGACATGCATTGCATGCAAGCTTTGGGAAGCATCCTATCTGATTATATTAGACATGTTTGCGATAGTAATAACTGGTTTGACAGAAGGCAGTTTGGGTTTAAGAAAGGTTATACCGCTGAAACTCTGCTTGTAGGATTTCAGCAATATATAGCAGATATCCTGGATTCAGGAGGCCTAATGGACTGTATTGCGATTGACCTATCTAAGGCATTTGATAGGGTAGGTCATGGAAGACTACTAGCAATAATGAGTGCTATTGGACTAGACAAAACAGTGACTGAATGGGTGGCTATATTTCTAGAAAATAGAAATCAGATAATTAGAGTAGGCGAAGCTATATCTGACCCTGTAATAATTAACAGGGGAATTCCTCAAGGCAGTATTATTGGACCTTTATGTTTTCTTATATATATCAATGATATGTGTAAAGAAGTGGAATCAGAGATAAGGCTTTTCGCAGATGATGTTATTTTGTACAGAGTAATGCAGGGCGACCTCGATACTGCTGTGAGATGTACGGTGGACAATGGTAGGATGATAAACGCGTTTAAAAGTCAGGAAAATAAAATAGGAAATGTTCTCTCAGTTTTAATTACTGTGTTGGTGCGGTGAAAGTTCCTTTTGTGGATCATTGTAAGTACCTAGGTGTTAACACAAGAAAAGGCCTCCATTGGGATAATCACGTAAATATGATTGTTAATAAAGGGTACAGATCTCTGCACATGTTTATGAGGGTATTTAGGGGTTGTAGTAAGGATGTAAAGGGGAGGGCATATAAGTCTCTGGTAAGACCCCAACTAGATTATGGTTCCAGTGTATGGGACCCTCAGCAGGATTACTTGATTCAAGAGAGAAATCCAAAGAAAAGCAACTCGATTTGTTCTGGGTGATTTCCGACAAAAGAGTAGCGTTACAAAAATGTTACAAAGTTTGGGCTTGGAAGAACTGGTAGAAAGGAGACGAGCTGCTTGATTAAGTGGTATGTTCCGAGCTGTCAGCGGAGAGATGGCGTGGGAGGACATCAGTAGACGAATAAGTTTGAGTGGTGTATTTAAAAGTAGGAAAGATCACAATATGAAGATTAGTTTGGAATTCAAGAGGACGTTTGTAGGAAGGGGAGTTAGGGATTAGAATAACTTACCAAGGGAGGATTATCTAAGAAGAGTCTAGGAAAACAACAGGTACGGAATCTGCCACCTGGACGACCGCCCTAAATGCAGATCAGCAGTGATTGATTGATTGATTGATTGATTGATTGATTGATTGATTGATTGATTGATTGATTGATTGATCGATTGATTGATTGATTGATTGATTGATTGATTGATTGATTGATTGATTGATTGATTGATTGATTGATTGATTGATTGATTAATTGATTGATTGATTGATTGGTTGATTGATTGGGAATAGCAAAACAAAGCTTGTATAAATTAATTAAATCTCGGACGATTTAGTTCCTTCAAGTGTCCCACACTCTCTACTGAGGAAACCATTGGCAAACTATCAACTGGTCTATCTCTCACTTGTAATATAAATAGTGAATTCTTATAAGTTAACAACTTCTTACTTAGATAGAAATATGTTTAGAAGTGAAAGACCTGCTTTACAATTGAGTAGTTTCGTACATTTAGTGCCTTATTCGCACTGCATTCAGCCTTATGCCACCTTGGCGAGTGTTTCGAGAAATTTCCAATTTCTTTGCAATCATTCAATAAATGATTAGGCAATGTTTCACCTGAGCGGTGATACCAAAATACGTCAGGTCGTGCCAGGAGAGTTTGGAATAAATTGTGCTCTGCGTCCCTTCTAATATTTCCATCTCCATTATTCATTACAAGCTAATCTCAGCAACTGATGTGATGATGTGATACCAGACCGGTCACAGTATCTCAGCTTCCAGTGTGCGCAACTAAGCACTGTGTTGCAGGTGAGCATTTCTCTAAAAAGAAGAAAATAATGTTGCAGTTTTATTTTTTTATTAATGATTTATGTTATTGAACTTCAAGCGATGCGGCATCATGAAATGATCATAATTATAGTTCTTGTGTTAAAGAAATGACGCAAGCAATTACTGATCCTACAACATTTTATAGTATTACAGAATTATATTCTGTACAGTCACTGACCCTTGCCCCCGCATAAAAGTGTTGATGGGCTGGCGGGAAGAATCTTAGTACACTTTTGAAATCCATCAATTTCTTTGGATTACTGCTATGTCAGATAGGGAATGTGTATATCTTACAGGAAACTATTCTACTCTATCCAGCATTGTGAAATAGAGCAGTGGAAAATAAACTTCACAAGGTTCAAATCTTAAATAAAACAACTGTGTGCACTCTCTCCCGGTCTTCGTGCTCATAATCTTCAGGCGTTCGGGGCATACAAGTTTCGAAAGTACGACACTAGAGGGTGGGATGTACATACTGACACTTTACCAAAAGAGGAGATAGAAAATGACATACAACTGAAAGGCACTTCATGAAGACATGCTTCTCGGGACAGAGGGTGTATGGCACGATTTAATTCACACTGAAATTTTAATTCGTAAGAGAAGCACAGGACGTGTTGTGTTCGAGTCCCTTCACCACCAGAATTAGTATAGCTGGTGGTGTACAGTTCTCCGTTGTTGATTATGATTCGTCCGTCGGATGGAGACGTTAACACTTGGTGTTAGGCTCCGTGCATCTTCATCATCATCATCATCATCATCATCTCGCATCCAGGTGGACGTCAAATAGAACGACCTGCAAGAGGTGAACCCAACACTCCAACCACTAAAAGCCATGCGATAAGTAAAGTCAACACGCTGCTCACGACCTGAGATGCTGGAATTTTGTCCCTCAGGGGTTCTACCAACACGAGGCTGACCGAACTGAACCAAGTGGGCTGGTTATCAACTCCCATCAGCAACTGGAATCCGCTAGTCTGATGTGTCATTTGCTAATGGCCATGCTCGGTATCAATCAATGAAATAGCCTTAGATTATAAAGCGTGTTCATGTGTGTGCCAGTTAGTTCCGTATATCGAGGTGAGAACCAGGACTCAAATACTGCTGTACGCATTACCTTACTATTTATAACTTAAACAGCGTTGTCTTAACGCAACTTATGTGTATTTCCGTTCATTGCGAAATGTGACATTGGGTTTTTAATTATGTTTGTCTTGAAAGCAAACTATTTCCTCTTGGAGGGCGCCCAATATAACGCACCATTGTTTCCACCATGTCCACACATGTTCAATGGAGTCCTGAACACGACCACTCGGGTCGGTGGACAGGTTAAGCCTTGGTAAGCCATCAGAAGGTATCCATACCCAGTGCGTGAACACATGAACTTTCGCCGCACATCTCGTCACAGAAGGTGGTGTATTGAACTCCATCATCCCGCTCCTCACATCTGGTCGCCTGCATGAGATCTTGTCTTATTCCCCATCAGAAACGTGTCCAGTAGACACCCGCTACTGCTGTAACAATCTCTGTGCAGCCCTAGGATAAACACGCCCAGAAGTCACCCGCTACTGCTGTCACCTTCTCTCAACAGCCCTGGCAGAAACGAGCCCAGTAGTCACCCGCTACTGCTGTCACGATCTCTGAGCTGAAACGTGCCTTGTAGACACCCGCTACTGATGTATCAATCTCTGAGCAGCCCCAGGAGAAGAGCGGTATCACAAATCATAAAATTGTTGTGGTGCTCTCTTGACATGCGTGAATAATGTGCCATATCAGAATAGAGCGACGTTAGTTTCCTGACGTCATCACGGTGTATTCGTTCGGTAACTTATGAATCCTTCACGCCGAGATACGAATCTTAGCTGTAAGAGTTGACATTAATTTTGTAGCGTACAGATGATCCAGTGCTATGTGACGAGGAGGTCTGGTCTGGCCTTTCTCGTACCATAGGGGCAAGCACCACTCTATGGGAAAATTGTCGTATGATTCTTTAAAACCCAGGTAAAGTGCGACAAGATCACAAGCCTCTGGGACGGTATCTAACCATGCACAGTATGCTACCGGCAGTGAAGGTCATTGCGCCCAAGCAGTGATTCTTTTTCCTTTATTGGCCCTCATGAAATGACAAATTCGTGTTTGGCAGCAGGATGCCTTCGGAGGTTCCTTCCATGATTCCATGTTTGGCCTTCTCTTTATGTTTAATCCATAGAAAATGGACCTGAATTCATTTCTTACGTGGTCCATTCACCATACTCAGTACTTCGAAGAAGTACTGATGTTCAGTGTTGAAACGTTTTGGATTTTGTAAGCACTGGAGCACACGTTCAGCATCTGTAAGCACCATGATGTTGAAGGAATGATGTTTAAGTCCATGTGCGAGGGCTGCTTGAAATTTCTGAAGGCAAAATCTTCTGTATTAGGGCGATAAAAGGCATATCCAACTCCTACGTGTTTCCCAGAAATTATGCAACAGCTGCATTCAGTGCTTCATTCTGGGCGATGACATGTGGAAGGTAAAACGTTGGAGACGGGCTTCTTAGAATATGATTAATGTCTCAGACACTGTTTATTAATGGCGAGGTTCTTCAATTTTGCGATAATCCTTGAGAATGAATGTCTTTATTAGGATTTATTCTGAAGATTGGTATGCAAAGGGTGATCCACTATGGAGAAAGATTGCGAAAACTTATTTAAGCTGCTTACGATGTATGGAAAGAGGTATTTCATTCCGTTAGGAGAGCATTACAGTGTGTCAGCATCATGACATAATCTTATACCACGTTGCTTAACGGTATCCAGTTTCTGTAATAAGTGTTGTAAAGCTTTAGCGGGGAAAATAAATGAGTTCAAAACTGGTAGCTTTCTATTTCTAAGATTTATTATCTAATTACTAGTCTACACATTTACATACAAAGGCATTCCGAGATCACAGCATACACTCATAGTTCAGGACATACATTCAAACAGGGACTCCGGTTTCACTCAGATCCCACTGTCCGCATTTCGCCGTCCCACTCCGATAGAACTAAGTTCACAGCCCTATGCCAAAAACCGATGTTCCACGCTGTACCAGAACACGCAATGTTCCAACAGTTGTCCAAAGAGACACAAATCACGACGACGACGACAGACCTACAGAACGAGTCCGCAATTCGACAGACTGACACTCCACACACCGCCCAACTGTCACGATGGCTGACACTGACACCGTGACAGTAGCTATCGCACTGAGCCGGTCACTGGAACCCCGTGGATATCTCCAGATATGGAAGGCTGTCGATTGCCGGCCACGTCATATCTGTACCCCTCGAGGCCAATGAGCATCGGCCCTCTCCCACGAGGCTCCAGCCCGTTGCCACGCGCGCTGCATTTATAGTCCGGACTAGAGAGCGGTAGAGAGGTACATCATGCACGTAATGGGTGGGTATGAGAGACGGACCTACGTTCACATGAACCGAAATTGTACGTATAAGTTACGGGGTTTGTTTAAAAGATTTGTACGGAGGTACATTGAGGAAAACGGGTTTACGGGGTGATCATAAGAGTACCGTGTAGGGAGAAGAAGATCAAGTAAGGACGACATAAAATTGTTAGTGTTAAACTGTAGATGCGTTGTGAGGAAAAGAATAGAATTAAGTCAGTAAATAAATAATTATTTACCAGATTTTGTAACGAGTTTAATCATGGCTGAGAAGTTGTATTATCGATGCGAGTAGAATTAGTGGACAGTTCGGCCACCTCCTCCTCCTCGGACCCTCCTCACAGGCCACCTCCTCCTCCTCAGGCTCTTGGCAGAGTCCTACTCATTCTCCTCCGGCTCTAGGGAGAGGTCTCCTCACCGACCTCGCTGGCTAAAAGCGAGACCCTAACCTCACATCCGCCATCTTCGAGGGGCTTAACATAACTTTTTAAGTGTAAGAGAGCTAGCCTAACCTCATGGAGGAGCCTAACCTCAGTTTTACGCCCGGATGCCCTCCTGACGCCTAAGAGCTCGAACCTAACCCCACATTCGCCATTTGGAGGGGATTAACCTAACTTTTAACGCACAAGACAGCAAGCCTAAACTCATGGCAGGGCCTAACCTAAGTTTTACGGCCGGATGCCCTTCCTGACACAGGCTTAACAACACATCCTATACCTTGGAGGGGTATAACCTAACTTTTGACGCCCAGGACAGCAAGCCTAACCTCATAGAAGAGCTTAACCTCAGTTTTACGGCCGGATGCCTCTCCCGACGCCAATTACACAAGATGGCGGCTATACATTGCTCCTTATGAGGGTGCTTGCGCAAGATGGCTGCTGCTCTTTTCAAGAAAGCTAGCTTAGAGGCTAACGTGCCGTGCTAGAAACAACGGTTCGATTTTATTAAATTTGGGGCTTAAATGCAAAATGTTAAATATCTCGAAAACAGTGCTTCGTACAGCAAACGGAAAACAAATTTCTGCCTAATACCCATGTTCGCAGTATCAGGAACATGATAGCATAAGAAAAAAGTAGTCTAATGTTGAGATCAATGGTTTAGTTCCTACTTAGGCCCTTTGGCATTTGGTCTGTTTTAGCTTGTTATGTAGAGCCTTGAAGCAAGTTTTCGTAACTCGATCAGGTCTTGCTATGGTAGAGAGTGTAACGTACCGTGCTAGAAACAACGGTTCGATTCATGAAACGTGGGGCTTAAATGCAGAATAATAAATATATCGGAAACGGTGCATCGTAGAGCAAAACGGACAAAATTTTTCTGCCTAATAAGCAGGTTCGCAGTATCAGGGACATAATAGCATAAGAAAAATGTAGTCTAATGATGAGATCAACGGTTTGGTTCCTTCTAAGGCCCTTTGGCGGCTATCTAATTCTACAAGATGACGGCTATGCATAGCTTCTTATGAGACGGCTTAAGGGTGCTTATGGCTGCTGCTCTTATGAGACACCCTAGGAATGCTTACGCAAGATGGCAGTCGAAAGATGTCGGCTATACATAGCTTCTTATGAGACTGCTTAAAGGCGCTTGCACAAGATGACTGCTGTACATAGGTTCATATGAGACTCCCTAGCGATGCTTGCTCAAGATGGCAGGTACAAGATGGTGGCTATACACAGATCCTTATGAGACGGCCTAGGCTTGCGCACACAAGATGGTGGCGACTCTTATGCAGAAAGCTAGCTTAGAGGCTACTGCGCAAGATGGCGGCTGCTGTTATGCATGTGGTGGAGGGCAATATGAAATTGCACGTGCTCTTGTTTGTAAACAAAGCTATGTTCTTTTTGACAGCGGCCACCTTTATTCAACAGAGCACCGTGCTGCCATCTTTAGCTACTACCTTAGGTACGTGGTAGCGGGTAATTTGAAAAATACCATGTGCTTTTTTGACAGCGGCCATCTTTAATCAACAAAGCATTATGATGCCATGTTTGGCTACTACCTTTGGAATGTGGTGGCAGGCAATTTGAAAAAAATTCTACGTGGTTTTGTGAGCTGTTAGCCGCCATCGTTAAACAACAACGCATCGTGCTGCTATCTTTACTGCACTAAACCTCATCGTGGTGGAGGGTAATTTAAAAAATCTACATGCCTTTTTTGACAGCTCTCATCTTTAATCAACAGAGCATCGTGCTGCTATCTTTACAGCACTGAACCTTACCTTTGAAATGTGCTGCCGTGTAATTTGAAAAATTCTACGTGCTTTTTTGACAGCTGTCAGCGGCCATCTTTAAACAATAGCGGCTATATATAGGCTGTTACGGCCCCCTCCGCCTCCTCCTATGTCAAGGCATAGCTCTATCGAACAAGTTTAAACCTGCATCGCGAAGGCGAAAGTGTGCAGCGATAACATCATTATGCGTGTTTAGACTTGCAGATCACAAAAGAAGTGGTTGAAACATAACAAGACTAGACTTAAACGCTGTACTGGATGTCGTTAACTTCAACGTGCGTTCAGAACATTGTTTGATGTGTGCAGATCACTAAATAAGTGATTAAGACTAGAATCGAACACGATACAACATGTGTTCAGAACATGTCAGGGGATACATTTGTTATTAGAAGATTAGATTACAAAAGAAGTGATTGAAACATAACACGACTAGAATCGAACACTGTACTCGATGTCGTTAACTTCAGCATGTGATCATAACATTGAATGATGTGTTCAGATCACTAAATAAGTGATCAAGACCAGAATCGAACACGATACAACATGTGTTCAGAACTTGTCAGGGGATACCTTTGTTCTAAGAAGATTAGATTACAAAAGAAGTGATTGAAACATAACAAGACTAGAATCGAACACTGTACTCGATGTCGTTAACTTCAACATATGATTATAACATTGATTGATGTGTTCAGAACTCTAAGAAGATGGATTAGAACAGAGAAGAAAATAATAAGACTAGAATTTTGAACAGCTTGTGCAATATAGCGGCTGTTATAACGTAATCCTCCTATTCCCGCTCGGTTAAGGCATATCTCTATCGAGCATACAACGCTATCTTATGTATAAAGCAGTGCACATACTGCGTAGCCAACTCGCTCGATAAACGATAATATGAATACAACAAAAGTACAACTTCAAATGATTTGCCTTCTATCATTTGTCTTGTGCGAAACGCAGTCGAACAACTTATCGTATTTAACATGTAACATGAAATGTCGGTTCGGAAACATATTGTTTCAATCTGTTGACATGGGTGACAAGCATGTAGCTCATTCGGAAAGTAAACTTAAACAGAACGCCTAGTGCTATAAGAATTACACTGCTTACATTTAAATCCTAGCAGCTGAACAAGTTATCGCATAAACATGTAACATGAAATATCGGTTCGGAAACATATTATTTTAATCTGTTGGCATGGTTTACAAGCATGTAGCTTGTGCAGGTGAGGACTACTATGCAAAATGTTAAACCGAAAAGATAATCGTGCTACACACATGATAGGGAATGCAACCCAGTGGTTACGTCTTATCAGAAGGGCAAAAGGATGAAAGGACTCCACCTCCTCCGCCTGACCGCGTCCTACTCTTTCTCCTAGGGCTAGTGGGGTAAAGGGCTAAAGGGCAAAAGGGCTTCTCCACCGCCTCACCACGCCCTCCTCCTAGAAGGATTTAGCTGAAGTTTGTACATTTTTAACAGCAGCAACACCCTCGACTATGATACTAAACGACTTCCGCTAGAGTGTGCAAAAATCGCATGTGTGTATACTGCTATCTTAGCATGACTTATGTGCGCTGGAGTGTACAACGATTGCAATTGTGTGCCGCTATCTTAGGATAACCTATGTGCACGAACTTAAAGCACAAAGAATAGCTATGTTTAAAAGCGTGTAATATCACCTATCGATGATGCATGCATCGAATATCGTACAAAACTCCTTCTATTAGAGCATGCGGCAATCGCATGTGTGTATTGATATCGTAGCATGATCTATGTGCGCGAACTTAAAGCAAAAATATAGCTATGTTTAAAAATCTGGTGAACATATCAACAGTAAGAATAGAATTATTTAAAAGCGTGTACACATCACCTATCGATGATGCATGTATCGACTATCGTACTAAACATATTCCGCTAGAATGTACAACGTTCGCATGTGTGTACTGATATTTCAGCATGACCTATGTGCACGAACTTAAAGCACAAAGAATAGCTACGTTTAAAAGCGTGTACATATCACCTATTGATGATGCATGCATCAACTATCGTACTAAACTTCTTCCACTAGAGCGTGCGACAATCGCTTCTGTGTGCTGCTATCTTAACATGACCTGTGTGCACGAACTTAAAGTATAAAGAATAGCTATGTGTAAAAAACTTGTGAACATAGAGTTTTAACCACGTAGGCGTGGATTTTCAACATCGCGTGCTGACGTAGCATACCAGGTGACCGTGACGTCACGACCACGTGCTCTTGTTTGTAAACAAAGCTACGTGCTTCTTCGAGGGCTGTCACATTGACGGACACTAATCTCTTTTTTAAGGACAATAGAGTATTGCTAACCTCACTGCTGCCATCTTCATGGTGCTGAAACTCAAGGCTGCCACCTTATGCATGTCGTAGCGCGGAATTTAAAATCCGACAACAGAACATCGTTAACCTCGCTGCTGTCTTCTTGAAATGTTCAGTGTTCCAAACACTAAAATCTATCAATCACATACTGATTTCTGTTAGAAAAACGCAACTATTTGCATCACTAATAGGTCGGGGATTTTATTCTTTATTAGGTAATTCTGATAAGACGTGACCCCTGGGTTCCATTCCCTGTTATGTGTAAAATGAATTTCTTCGGTTCTGAACGCAAAATCATTTACTAATAGAGATTAATTTGCTACACTTAACAAAAAATATGCGTTCTTGCAAATAACAATCGATGAGGGTGTTGCTGCTGTTAAAGATGTACCGACTTCAGCTAATTCCTTCTAGGAGGAGGGCGTGGTGAGGCGGTGAAGGAGCCCTTTTGCCCTTTAGCCCCTTAGCCCATTAGCCCTTTAGACCATTAGCTCTTAGCCTATTAGCCCTAGGAGGAAGAGGAGGGCGCGGTCAGGACGTCCTTTTGCCCTTCTGTTAAGACGTAACGTCTGGGTTCCATTCCCTATCATGTGTGTAGCACGATTACTTATTGCCTTCACCTGCACAAGCTACATGCTTGTAATCCATGCCAACAGATTAAAATAACATGTTTCCGAACCGATATTTCACGTTACATGTTTATGCGATAACTTGTTCGACTGCTTTTCGCACAAGACAAATGATAGAAGGCAAATCATTTCAAGTTGTACTTTTGTTGTATTCATATTATCGTTGGCTACGCAGTATGTGCACTGCCTTATGCATAATATCGCGTTGTATGTTCGATAAAGCTATGCCTTAACCGAGCGGGGAGAGAAGGAGGACGTTAAAACAGCCGCTACCTTGCACACGCTGTTCAGAATTCTAGACTTTGTTTTTCTCTGTTCGAATCCATCTTCTTAGAACACAGGTACCCCTGACATGTTCTGAACGCATGTGGTAAGTAACGTCATCGTGTATCGTGTTCTATTCTAGTATTGATCACTTATTTAGAGTTCTGAACACGTCGATCAATGTTGTAATCACATGTTGAAGTTAACGACATCGAGTACAGTGTTCGATTCTAGTCGTGTTATGTTTCAATCACTTCTTTTGTAATCTAATCTTCTAAGAACAAATGTATCCCCTGACATGTTCTGAACACATGTTGTATCGAGTACAGCGTTCGATTCTAGTCTTAATCACTTATTTAGTGATCTGCACACATCAAACAATGTTCTGAACGCACGTTGAAGTTAACGACATCCAGTACAGCGTTTAAGTCTAGTCTTGTTATGTTTCAACCACTTCTTTTGTGATCTGCAAGTCTAAACACGCATAATGATGTTATCGCTGCACACTTTTGCCTTCGCGATGCAGGTTTAAAATTGTTCGATACAGCTATGCTTTGACATAGGAGGAGGCGGAGGGGTCATTAACAGCCTATGTATAGAAGCTATTGTTTAAAGATGGTCGCTGACTGCTGTCAAAAAAACACGTAGAATTTTTCAAATTACCCGCCACCACATTTCAAAGGTATAAGGTTTAGTGCTGTAAAGATAGCAGCACGATGCTCTGTTGATTAAAGACGAGAGCTGGCAAAACAAGCATGTAGAATTTTTTAAATTACCCTCCACCACGATGAGGTTTAGTGCAGTAAGGATAGCAGCACGATGCGTTGTTGTTTAACGATGGCGGCTAACAGCTCACAAAACCACGTAGAGTTTTTTTTTCAAATTGCCTGCCACCACATTCCAAAGGTAGTAGCCAAACATGGCAGCATAATGCTTTGTTGATTAAAGATGGCCGCTGTCAAAAAAGCACATGGTATTTTTCAAATTACCCGCTACCACGTACCTAAGGTAGTAGCTAAAGATGGCAGCACGGTGCTCTGTTGAATAAAGGTGGTCGCTGTCAAAAAGAACATAGCTTTGTTTACAAACAAGAGCACGTGCAATTTCACATTGCCCTCCACCACATGCATAACAGCAGCCGCCATCTTGCGCAGTAGCCTCTAAGCTAGCTTTCTGCATAAGAGTCGCCACCATCTTGTGTGCGCAAGCCTAGGCCGTCTCATAAGGATCTGTGTATAGCCACCATCTTGTCGCTGCCATCTTGCGCAAGTATCCCTAGGGAGTCTCATAAGAGCCTATGTATATCAGTCAACTTGTGCAAGCGCCCTTACGCCGTCTCATAAGAAGCTATGTATAGCCGCCATCTTGTAGAATTAGATAGCCGCCAATGCCAAAGGGCCTAAGTAGGAACCAAACTGTTGATCTGATCATTAGACTACTTTTTCTTATGCTATCATGTTCCTGATACTGCGAACCTACATAATAGGCAGAAATTTTTTTGTCCGTTTTGCTCTACGACGCACCGTTTTCGATATATTTAACATTTTGCATCTAAGCCCCAAATTTAATGAATCGAACTGTTGTTTCTAGCACGGTACGTTATACTCTCTACCATAGCAAGAGCTGATCAAGTTACTAAAACTTGCTGCAAGGCACGACATAACAAGCTAAAACAGACCAAATGCCAAAGGACCTAAGTAGGAAGCGAACCGTTGATCTCATCATTAGACTACTTTTTTTCCTCTGCTATCATGGTCCTGTTACTGCGAACCTCGGTATTAGGCAGAAAAATTTTGTCCGTTTAGCTCTACAACGCACCGGTTTCGAGATATGTAACATTTTTCATTTAAGCCCCAAATTTAATTAATCGAACCGGTGTTTCTAGCACAGCACGTTAGCCTCTAAGCTAGCTTTCTTGATAAGAGCAGCAGCCATCTTGAGCAAGCACCCGTAAGGCGTCTCATAAGGAGCCGTGTATAACCGCCATCTTGTGTCTGCCATCTTGCGCAAGCATCCCTAGGGTGTCTCATAATAGCCTATGCATAGCAGCCATCTTTCAGCCACCATCTTGCGCAAGCACCCTTAAGGCGTATCATAAGGAGCCATGTATGGCCGCCATCTTGTGTAATTGGCATCAGGAAAGGCATCCTGTCGTAAAACTGAGGTTAGGCTCTTCTGTGAGATTAGGATCGCTGTCTTGGGCGTCAAAAGTTAGGTTATGCCCCTCCAAGATAGCGGATGTGATGTAAAGCTCGCGGCAGGAAGGGCATCCGGCCTTAAAACATAGGTTAGGCCCCCATGCAGTTGAGCTTGCTGTTTTGTTCGTTAAAAGTTAGGTTAAGCCCCTCCAAGATGGCGGATGTAAGGTTAGGTTCGCGCTCTTGGGCGTCAGGAAGGGAATCCGGGCGTAAAACTGAGGTTAGGCTAGCTCTCTTACTCATAAAAAGTTAGGTTAAGGCCCTCCAAGATGGCGGATGTGCGGTTTGGGTCGCGCTCTTAGGCAGCGAAGTCGGTGAGTAAGAGGCCTCTCCCGAGAGCCGGAGGAGGAGGAGGCCTCTTCCGAGAGCCTGAGGAGGAGGAGGAGGAGGAGGAGGAAGAGGAGGCCTCTTCCTAGGGCCTGAGGAGGAGGAGGAGGAGGAGGCCTCTCTCGAGAGCCGGAGGAGGAGGAGTCGGCCGAACTGTCCACTTATAGTACGGATGCGGAAATGTACTCATGGAAATACGGTGTTTATAGTGAACATAGGAGAGGAACGGTAGGGTAGGGTGTATTCATAATGGCTCAAGAAAACTTCGCAAGCTACGAATAATTTAAAGAGGAGAAATATGAAATTAATCAATGATCTGCATTTACGGCGGTTGCCCAGGTAGCTGATTCCCTAACAATCGTTTACCTAGATTTTTCTTAAATATTATTGTACCGGAAGGTACACCTCATCCCCACACATTTAAATGAAGCGCCTTAAGAAACACCATCTCTCGAACAACTATTGAAACAGCTGAAAATGCTACTGAATAACTGAGTAATATGTTATTTTGAATTTTCCTATACTGATTGAATTTATTTGTTTTGTTTTGGTGTATATCAAGAAGTTTGAACTTTTCTGCATAGATGTCTCTACAATAAACTGAGGTCGTGCACGCTGCTGCAAGGTGGAATAACTAGGGATTGGAAGAAATTTTTGTTCATAGGTTTTCTCAACAGAATTGACTTTCATTTATTTTGGTACTTCAAGGTTTGCAACAATTCCTTCTCTTTCCTCCAGCTTTTGAATCTGGCCAATAACAATTTTCTGTAGTTATTTTTCAGCCAATCACTGGCTTCTTGTAGGTGTTTGGTTTATCCAATAAAATTATAGGGTGTGTCCGGATTTAGTTCAGTGACTTCTCGAACCCTCCCCTCAGGTTTATAAGCTGCCGCTTTTCGTAATTACCTTGTCTTAATGATCGTCGGAGTTCTGAGTATTTGTGTCAAGACAGGAGGCGGGGTGGCTCATTCTTCGGCAGGCAGAACATCAGCCCAGGTAATGGCCACCAGTTTTCTACCTCTGTAGCTATCTCCGCAAACTTAGCCGAGGGGAAGGTTCTCATCTTTGACTACGTAACCACCTGTTTTCTAAAATGTAAACTTTCTTTAGGCTAATGCAAAATTTCATAAGAGATTTATATTGTAAATCGGGGATCGAGAGTGCGTTACCCTCTCGAGTTCCCCTTCATTTATTTTGAGATGACTATCATTTTGTAACCGTTTTTCTCCTGTAAATTACCAAGTAACTTGTTCTTCTAGTCACCTCAGTATTGTGGGATTAGCTTCTGCATCATCGGGCCACAAGCCCAAGTAGGGTTTTAAAACTGAATTTTCAAGGGACGCAAGTGTACGCCTCCATACATTTTGAGTTTGGGCAAACAATATTAACCTGATCTGTTTTTTAACGAAGGCCCAGTAGTATGGGTAATAGATACCCCTGTGTAAAGGTATTGGAAATTGTAGGTTGTGCCTAGAGAGGCCAGAGCTTGTAAAGTTGCCTTGAGTAGGCTGTAAGCAATACTTTGTTGAATTCGGAGAGCTTGTAAACTCTTTATGCCTTTTGTGTAATACTGAGTGGTGCCTTTGGAAGGCCGTAATTTGTAAGGATTGGAGAAAAGTGCTACACCAGTGTCGTTGTAAACTTGTACATTTGGAGCTTGAAGCCCAAAACTGTGATCATGATCACTGTCACTTCACATCATTACGATTTTTAATTTGTTTGTATACCATGTAATCATTGTTTTACTACTGAAGATGACCTTAAGATTAGGCTGAAACATGTATAGACTTTGCTTCATCTAACAGATGACTTGACTTGTATTGATAGGAGGATTTTATAAATATTTTCTTTTGTAAAGTGATAACCGTCAATACGGAATGAGATTCATAACTTGCAAAGGCTGAGTGTAGTCAATTTTCACGTATTATCTTGAACGTTCGACCAGTGTCGTGAGAAAAGGACTGAATATTAACGATATTTTATGGTGATATTAGGTAATACGAACCCTTATCATGGAAACTCACAAATAAAATCCACTTAAGCAGTGAATGCCAGAATTCTAGAGACTGTTGTACAAAATTGTGTTAATTGCATGTACTAGTGAATTTAATGGGCTGTGACACTCGTTCTAATACTGAATTTACGACATAATTTGTGGATACTATGAACTGTGCTAATGTCTAATTTCATGTTATACCAACTGTGTAGTGAAAGAGTGTGTTTTCGACTTCAAAAGTGACCTCATTTTATTACCACAGAAAATTGACGTGTAGTTTGAACTGTGACATAGACTGTGCTATTTCAAGTCACATATTCACTGCCATATTATAAAAGTGCAAGTACAAACGGTGCATTTAAACTTATCTCTGCGTAGTACTACGTCCTGCAGTTCGACTTTCCCGCGTTTGGTTTTAAAATACCGGAAATCTTGGCGAAGTATCGTAATCTCACACTACTTTGAACGTCGTATCCAGCGTAGGACAAGCGACGTCATGGGATTAAGACGTGGCTCACTGCTGGTGCTAAGTTCGACTCCAGGCCGTTCACTGCATACCTCAATCCGGTGTGAGCTGTGGCAGAGAGCGGATCGCTGTACTCTGCCTTCCTTGCGTGTGAAGTTGGTGCGTTAATATTTTGCAGTAAAATACAGTACAGTGACAATGACAACCAATAGCATTTACCGACAAGACAAATAAACCGGGGCTAGCAGAAATTCATGAGTGGATTCAGCAAACCTTAAAACTTACCGTGGATCAACTGGAAGTCATTCAACTCGATAATCTGGAAACCGCTGTTTACATCAAGCTAACCAGCAAACTACTGATGGAGAAGATATTACTCACTACAAACGGAAAATCACAGGTACGAAAATTTTATGGTTCCTTCTCTGATGTTGTTATTACATGTGCAGATGATAGTAAGTTGGTCCGAATAATAAACCTACCAATAGAAATGCCGAACGAGAAAATAATGCCATTTTTAACAAGTATGGGAAAGTCAGGGAAATTAGAAATGAAAGATGGTCTTCAACTTACATCTATAACATTTACAGTGGTATCAGAGCTATGCGAATAGAACCTAAAACTGCCATACCACCCATCGTGGCCATAGAGGGATATAAAGCGCAGGTAATATATGAAGGGCAACCTAAATCTTGCTTTTACTGCAACGCTACGGATCACTTTAGACAAGATTGCCCTATACGGCGGGGTGGGAACAACAACAAAACAGGGCCAAGGTTACTCGTTGCGGAAAGGGAACATCACACTGATTCACCCGCTGTGTTAGAGGTGGATACTATACCCACAAGCATACCTCCCACGGACAAACCTGTCCCAGTACAAACGCAGGACGCAGTTGATGAATCACTTACTCACTCCAATGCCTTATCGCCAACACAAGTCAGCCAGACAGCCTCACCGGACGACATATCCACACCGCAACAAATACAGCTATCAGCACAAGACGAACAAGAGCAGCAGCAAATATCCGATAGTAGTCAACACAAGAATGAAGGTCATGTCGGAACAGAACTTGCTCTCATACACAACCACGAACAGGAAATTGTAAACACACTTGTCAACACTGAAGCGGAGAATACAATAGAGAAACTAGGAAACCAGGAGAGAGGGACATAGGTATTCAACCACTGAACAAGAGCGTTATTCTAGACACTACGACTAATAGCATGCAATGGGCTGATAAGATCGAAGCAGAAACCTCGAAGCTTATGGAAATAGAAGAGACGAGGTCAGGGAATCAAGACAGCTTGAAGACAAACGAAACATCAACCCAAGAAGTTGCACTTTCGAAAAGCAAAACAAAGGTAAAAACACATAGACCCTCGAGGGAGGAAACACAAAAGCCATACAACAGCAGAGACCCGCGGCTACAGGGGAGTAGAGTAGGAGATAGACGATAGAGTCCCTCCCCCCAACCCCGTTGAATTTATTAGGAGAAGAAACATGTATATATTCACGATTATGCTGTTAACATACACATTGATGACACTAAATATAAATTGTATTCAAACTGCAAGTAAAAGGTCGCTCCTTAAACAGATTATTCGTGACCAGGACGTGGATATCGTTATGTTGCAAGAAGTGGCAACCGAAGATCTTGCTCCCATTCCTGGATACGATAAAATTATTAATGTTAACGAGCACAAAGGCGGTAGAGCCATATACCATACTCGAGGTATCAGCATGCGTATTCAGGACTTACTAATTGTAAACATCTATGCCCCATCCGGCTCACAAGCAAGGTCGCAAAGACTGCTGTTCTATACCACAGACATCCTTCCACTTATTTACAGACATAGAGACAATATGATCCTTGGAGGTGATTTTAACGCAGTATTATCACCCAAAGACCAAACAGGACAGTTCCAGGGATGTCCCGCGCTATCTAATTTAATAAGAGGGCTACGTCTAAAAGATACATGGGAAGTGAAGCAACAGAGGTCAGCTGGATATACGTATTATTACCCAGGTGGCGCTTCTCGTCTAGATAGAATATATGTCAGCGGGGGACTGAAGGAACACGTGAGGGAAACAGATGTCCGCCCAGTGGAATTTTCAAACCATTGTGCGTTTATCTGTAAGATCCGACAACCTGAGTGGGGGCCTAGACGCGGACGAGGAATTTGGAGGTTAAATGAATCTATTTTGAAGAACATGGACTTAAGAGAAAGATTTTTCGCTGAATGGCAAAAATGGAAAACATACATACCCCGACATAGAGATACTCTTGATTGGTGGATTTCATACGCTAAACCTCGCACAATCTGGCTATTGACGTCATACAGTGCTGAGAGGAGAAGGCACTTAAACCACACGACAGAATTCTACTATAAATGCTTAAGACAGCTATATAAGGAGGATCCTACCAACCCTGACACCTATCGAAGAATAAAGAAAACAAGAGCTCAGCTACTAACGATACAGCGACGAGAAATAGAAGGTTTGAAAATTCAAGCGCAAGATCGTCAAGTTCTAGGCAACGAGTCTCCTTCCAGTTACCACCTTATAAGAAATTGCAGGAAAGGACGTCAAAAATACATCCATGACATCGAAACAACTAATGTACAAATAACGAATAGCCCCGAAATAATAAAAGAAATGGCGGAAAGCTTTTTTCAGTCCCTGTATAACGAAGAGCCGCCCACCATCATAAATCACCAACACCCCTTATTTGATGGTATAAGAGGAAGAATTCAGCATAGGGAACAAGAAAGTTTGACCCAAGACATCACCTTAGCAGAAATCCAGCAGGCAATATTGCAAAGCGCACCGAATAAATCTCCTAGTCCCGATGGTCTAGGAAGAGCTTTTTATATGACATACTGGTCCATCATTAGCGACGAACTTGTTGCAGCAATGAATGATGCCTATAATCCAGAAAGGAACATGGACAAGATGAAAGAAGGCCTTGTGGTCCTTCTTCCCAAGATGACAAATCCAACCAAGTTATCTGACTTTCGGCCCATAACGCTCTTAAATTTTGACTATAAGCTATTAACTAAATGTGTGAAAAAGAGACTAACTGCGTTTATGGAGGACGCCACATCCAAACACCAGTCTGGTGCGATACCGGGAAGGTGTGTAATAAATTCTCTATGTGTCATTCGGGATATTATAAGCGAGTCATTGGTCAACAATAAAAAGAAACTGCTAATATCACTAGATTTTGACAACGCATTTGACAGGGTAAACCACAAATATATAATTGAAACACTCCATGCCCTTGGCTTTGACGCTCAATTCGCGACTCTCGTGGGCAAAATTCTTAATGGTGGCTCTTCAAAGATTAACATAAATGGTTATTTAACAAGGCCAATCCACATCCACAGAGGAGTACGGCAAGGGTGTCCGCTGTCTATGTTGTTCTTCGTTCTATTTCTAGGACCCCTTCTTAGCAACCTACAGCAAACGTTCAGTCCTAGCAATTTGGATATTGTCGAATTCGCAGATGACGTTACTATAATATTCGATCAAACCATTGATATCCAGCATTTGTTCAAGTTAATCGAGGATTATGGGAGATATTCCGGGGCTCAGCTGAACCCAAGGAAGACAAAGGCGATGTGGATTGGGAAACTGGGCCGAGTCCAATCGGCACTTCCAGAGTGTGTAACATTAAATCAAGAAATTAAAATTCTGGGAATAACCTGCTTTAACAGTATGTACAAGATGATCAAAAAGAACTGGACCGATGCTTTGCATTCAGTCAGGGGTATATTGCAACAGGTTAGGTATCGATCTTTCCACTTGCAACAAAGAATAATGTATGTGAATATGTACTGTTTAAGCAAAATATGGTATCTGAGCCAAATTCTTCCCATGCCACGGATGATTGGTAAACGTCTAATTTCGGTTGTTAGTTGGTTCATTTGGCAAGGATCACTAATACGACTTGCCAGAAGTACACTCACCTTACCTAAATCCCAGGGTGGGCTGGGACTAATTGACGTCAAAGAGAAAGCAAAAACCTTGTTTCTAACAAGACACTTAAAGCTCTTTCACAAAGCAGGGAATCATAAATCGAAGAACTTCCTCATGAGATGGTGCAGTTTTCCACAATGCATTAACCCACCAGCGTATTATGACATCCATCATCATGCACCTCACGCAAGATATCTGAGAGTCGAGCTGAGTTATATGCCAAAAGACGTCGTCACATCTCCAGATGTCTCAACGAAAAACGTTTATCGCTGTACACTACCTCAACAGTATTTAGCCCCACACATAACGAAAGCAGCTATGGTAATCAACTGGAATAGAGTATGGAGGAATATCTCCCATCGCATCCTTCCAGACGCATTAAAAGAAAGCTGGTATAAAGTAATCCATGACATTATACCGACAAACAGCAGACTTCATCACATTCATATGCTGGAGACGGACTTGTGCAACTTCTGTCAACATACAGATACAATCCAACACCGACTTACAACTTGTACGCAGATTCGACTGACATGGAATAAACTGAAACAGACGCTAAATTGTATCATCGGACGTCCGAATACATACATCGCACCTGAATGGGTGATCCGCCCTGTATTTAGTTTACAACCACCGCAACTGAACAGTGCTGTCGTGTTACTGTTAGGTTATGTAGACTGTGTGCTGAAACCTTCTGAGCCTTACAGTGCCCTCGACAGAATGTCCGAGATAATGTGCATTCAGTGTCCGCAAAGGAAGCGATGGTTGGGAGAATATGTCGAGCAGCTAAGTAGTGTTCTGTAAGTGTGAAGTGCTGGAAGTGCCAAGAGTAAATTAAACTAAATTTAGAAACAAACTAAGATGCACTGTATAAAATGTGATATACGTTTGTGTGATTCATTCGTTTGATATTTGTTAATTCTTGTCAAGTACAGATGTGCATTATTGTGATATGAGACTTCAACTAATCAACGAACATTAGGCAATACGAAGTTGTAACGACGTTTCCTGTTGTGTTTTTCTCTCTCTAATTGTGTGTTCATTTGTTAAACAGTTGAAATCATTTTATGTATTACCTATTACATGTAAATAAATCAGATGAAATAAATAAAAAATCTCCATTTGAACACTGCGAAAAAAACTGCATAAGTTCCAGTCATCAAGCTGCAGAGCCGTACTTCAACTACTCTTATAAGCAGGAGATATAAGTGTACTTTACGCTTTCTTGAGTGAGTAATTACCTTTAAACATTAACTGACTTATTACTTAGACACTCAATCTTTCCCAATATTCAACAGTGCTACGCATATTAACTGAAAAGTGTCTGGTCTAACAAAATTATTTTTGATCGTGTGAATTCCAATCCTACTACTTGTAGAAATTGTAGGAGGTCATTTAACAAGACTTTAGGTCATATTTAAATGAACCTTAGGTTTCTCTCCAAAAAAAGTATAACTGGAGATCAATTTTGAAATGAATTTTAGAATGTTCTTTTTGAAGTCAATGTAATCTGAAGTCATTTCATAACAACCTAATTGAACTGTAGGGCTTGTTCTACGACAAGTGCACAATTTATAAATTTATTAATCTGGACTGTAGGATGTCTGAAACAAGTGACTGAAAATTATTCATTGGACTGTAGGATTCAGAAAGCAAGTGCAATTTGATATTATGTTTAATGGTTTTAAACAGACTTTAGCCTTGCACCAAAAGTGATTGATTTACTTCTAAAAATCTTGGTCAAATGACAAAGTGACTGAATGAAGGTTTATCATCAAAGTTTTTATTTTTTAATTCGAATCTATGTATGAAATCTTAGATGAACTGCAGAGTGTGCTGAAATTATTGAAAGCTGGTATTCATTTTGAACATCATGTAAACATCCAGTGGATGTGTAGGACAAAGACTCTACTTTGTTCAATCGTAACAGCGTATACAATTCAGTCATTTAATTTCAGTTTGAAGAGATCAATGGAATATTTAATTTTTGATGAATGGAAAGCAGGGTTATTTTCTTGAAATTATTAATAAAATCTTGTCAAAATGTTATTACCATCTATTATTCGCCCTGCGAAATCATCCTTCCCTGTGCCTGCTCCAACAGCCAGCGTACACAAGCTGAGATCCCTCTTGCCCAACAACTATTTCCCGGTACAATATGTATAGGGATAACGTATTTCTGTCTTCAGAGGTAAAACAGAAAATTCAAAGTACAGCAAAATCGAGATAGCAGCGTGAGGTGAGTTGGGAAGACCAGCCGTACCGAAGAAGAAGTTAAAATAATGGACCGAAACTCCTGTTTCTTAATTACAGCTTCTCTTTCGCGAAATCCCAATAAATCCTGGATGCTGTTAAGTTATCTGCCCGTTCTGGCGCTTCGTGGCCCTTCTCCTTTCTTTTGATGAAACCATCATTCTTCTGAGTGTTCGAACTCTTCCATTTCCCTTCTGATTAGTGTTAATAGTGGATGGTTGACCAGTTGTATTTCCTCTTAAAACAATAATAACTGTCACAAGTGAACTATGTAGTGCAAGTGGAATGTGTTTTTTTAGACTTTATTTGTGAAGTACAATATGATGTTTTATTTATTATGACCTAACCTGTACTGTGTAAGATTGGTGACTTGTGCATTTGTAAATAGTAGAATTCTGTTCTGTATTTCCTGGAAGGATCCAGAAAGTTATATGAATTATGGAACAGGGTGTATTGTTTTGTGGGTAATGTATTCTAGAAAATATTTTTGTCTGTTCTGGAAATACGACATTCGCGATCAGGCGTATTCTAGAATGTTAGTCAAAGTTCGCGATCGAAAGTAAGGTTGTGATTGGTGAGTCTAGGTGGCGATAGGGAACTCATACACGCTGATTGGCTGCCTCCAAGGCCGGAATTTCCTATATATAGTGAGCGAGGCAGTGTTCGAATTAATTCGGTATCCTGAATTCTGTCGGTCTTGGTCTATCTGTCTGCGAGCAGCCTAGCTGGTTGACGTCCCCCGATTTCCGGAATGGCACTCTCCTCGGGTAAGCACTCTTGAATTCCGTTCCTGCTAAAATTTCCGTAGTGTTCCGATTTGCTTTTCATACAGGAGTCTGCCCTAACATCGCCTAGATTCACCAAATTAGTTATTTATGACGCCTTAGTTTTTCAGCTGGGCTTACCTTTTCGTTTCCGAGGCATTCCATTTCTTGTTTCACTAAAATATGTAAACTGTAGTTTAATATTATTTCACTTGGGGTTTGCCTCCGGTAGTTATGTATCACTTTAGGTACGCTAGATTTTGGATAACCCTTTTCACATCACTGTAAATTGCATTGTACAACTGCATTGGTAACTAAATGTATAGTTGATTTGAAACTTGAATGTACACTGCTACGAAATAAGCTATGTATATCACTGAACTTATAGCTCGTAACTTGGAATTGTATTTCGAATGTATTTGTAAAATTATTTTGTAAATAATATTTTTCAAATCCGAGGATCACGGCGATATATTTTCGGAATCCGCTGTCTAAACCATGTCCATGCCTTTGGTAAGTTCCTAGCCCTTTTCACCTTCCCGGTTTGTTGTTCACTAGTTGGCCCTACTGATATTTACGTACATGTTTTGGTGGAGATCCGCGTAATGCCAGCTACTGTTTTTCCGAGTGTGTAGTGATTTCTTATATTGTGTATTGTGCTCTTACCTTCCCCTTTTAACTGTGTTTGTGCCTTGTTTGGTGTTACCACTGTAGTAGAGGTAACAATAACCACCACGGAATGACCAGCGTACAGCTTTCGGGTCAGAGGGCCCTATTACGATTCCCGGCTGAGTCGGATATTTTAATCGCGTCTGTTAATTCCTGTAGATCGGGGGCTACGCATTTGTGTTATTCATACGCATCTTCAAATATATGCAACACATCACACGAGGAACAACCACATGATTGCTGTTAGGAAAGGCATCCGGCCGCAAAACTAGGCTAAGTCCATACAAAGTCCTGCGCCAGGCTAGAAAGAAGAGGAGAGCGTGGTTGTTAAATATTCCTCCCAAAGGCTGAGTGGATCCTCAAACAAATTCTGATTTTAATATTTAAGACATAGCGAAAGGCACAGCTAACATAATGCTCGCTTGGAGGTTTATAAAGGAGGCATTTCTTCTTCTCTATCTGTTTACCCTCCAAGGTCGGTTTTTCCTTCGGACTCAGCGAGGGATCCCAACTCTACAGCCTCAAGGGCAGTGTTCTGGAGCTTCCGACTCTGGGTCGGGGGTACAACTGAGGAAGATGACCAGTACCTCACCCAGGCGGCCTCATCTGCTATGCTGAACAGGGGTATTGAGGAGGATGGGAAGATTGGAAGGGATAGACAAGGAAGAGGGAAGGAAGCACTTTTTGGCTAGTGGCTTTACGTCGCACCGACACAGATAGATCTTATGGTGGCGATGGGATATGAAAGGCCTAGGAGTTCGAAGGAAGCGGCCGTGGCCTTAATTAAGGTACAGCTTCGTGTGAAAATGGGAAACCACGCAAAACCATCCTCAGGGTTGTCGACAGTGGGATTCGAACCCACTATCTCCCGGATGTACATTAATTAAGGCCACGGCCGCTTCCTTCCAACTCCCAGGCTTTTCTTATTCCATCGTCGCCATAAGACCTGTCTGTGTCGGTGCGACGTAAAGCCACTAGCAAAAAAAATGGAGCACCTGTGTCGTTCATGAAACGTACCACATGTTGGATTCGAACCATTATGCTACCGATACTCACACGCCTCGTGCACCAACCCTTAACCGATTCTGCCACGAAGCCGACATACATGATGCTTGCTAGAGGTTTAGTACTAGTACGGCCGTTTCACATCGAAAGTTAAAATATGTATCAAAGTCTTCAGTGAAGATTTACAGTGTTCGTTTAACTTCCTTAAGTTACAGAGCACTTGGCATAACCCATTACGTATTACGGGTACCTGGGTTATTTCAAGGCGCAATAAATCATGAGACATGTGTAGAATCTCTTGGAGGTGGAAAGTGTTTGTAGAAGTTTTTTTATTTGTAAATCTTTTTAAGTAATGCTTTCTGTATGATCTGATTTTACTTGTAACTAGCAGATTATTGTTCTATATTTGCTGGAACAGTCCAGAAAGGTTGTACATGGATGTGTCGGCCTTTGTCAGTTAGGGTTTGAAAATATGTCCTTTCTATTCTGGGAAATGGAAGGTTCGCGATTGGTGTATGTATATGTGTTCGAGAATGTTGGTTAAATATCGCGAACGGAGTAAGAGTTGTGATTGGTGAATCTGGCTGGGGATATGCAAGCTCCTGCGTTGTGATTGGCTACTGTAATGCCAGCCTCCCCCTTAGTCTGTCTGTGGTCTGTCTTTGGGTATCTCGCTTGCCGAAGTTTTGACGTCGTCGGCGATTCCTTGCTACCAGCATGAGCTGCCTTAGGGTCAGCACGTTTACTTTCACTTCAAATTGTAATAGCCTATTGTGTTTCCTCTTACCTTCAAGATTGTACTTGTAGAATTTGATTTGCTGAACTCTTTGGACGTAAGGCAAAGCTCTTGTCAAGGAACATCTAATTGGTATGTCGTGTGCATCTAGATTTTGTGTACAGCTGAATTTGTTCGGAAGTCACTCTGTATTGTCGAATTTTTAAAATAATGTTTTTGAAAACAAGAGATCACCGTTCATTTTTCGAGAAACCGTAATCTTCGTATCTCCACGGCCTTTTGTAAGGTTTCCCAGTCTCCTTGTTTATCATCGTCAAGTTGCCCTCACTGATATTTACTTGCGTTGTTTTCTGCGCAATTCATCAGATGTTTATAGTGTGTGTAGTGTAGTATTTCCCTTCCTTTTAACTGTGTTTTGTGCAGAATGGTGTTTGGCGCGGAATTTTGCTTTTCCTTTGCTAGGTCCATTACTCTCTGATAGGGGAGAGCCTTAATAAAACTAAATTATAAGGATCTTTAGATTATACGCGTTATTTGGGTTGCCTGTCTCAAGGGGCTGGTGAACCACTCGGTCCCACTGTCCTGTGGGACCCGGCTGGGAATCGAACCAGGGACTCTCCAACCGAAGGCCAGTACGCTGACCATTCAGCCATCGAGTCGGACCCTAGACAGACTACATCAATATACACTAAGTCATAATTTACTATTAAATGAAAACAAAACTTTAGCTATTTTTCTAGGATATCGAAGAAACTTATCAAATCTTTTCAACAGGGACATTCCTCCAGTAATTGTAAACGGTTCTGTAGTCAAGTATCAGGAATGTGTTAAGAATTTAGGTATTCTAATGGATAACACTCTGTCCTGGACCTTTCATGCCAAGCACTTGGTCAAGAAAGTGTCTGGCATATTGCATCAGTTTCGACGAAACTTGCCGTATCTTCCTTTCTCGGTGAGAAAGATGCTGATCCAAACTATGGTATTTCCTATTTTAGATTACGGCGCTGTAATTTACAGCGATATCTCTGAGAAATATAATAGCACACTCCAACGTATTCAGAATGCCTGTGTTCGATTCGTCTTCAATATTCGTAAAGACTGTCACGTAACATCTTACTACAAAGCCGCAGAGTGGTTGAAACTCAGGGATAGACGATCATACTCAGCTGCTTGTTTACTTCTGAGAATTTTAAAATCTAATGCTCCCTCATATTTGACCAAGTCCTTTGTTCAGATGAGTCAAGTGCACGACCGGGACAATAGGTTTACAGCTAACACCCTTCAGGTTCCACAGCATCGTACGGTAAAGTGCAGTAAGTCGTTCATTGTCACTGCCTCTCAATTATACAACGATCTTAAACTATATGAAATTCAGCAAAGTAGTGTTGGAACTCAGAAAAAATATCTTAAATACCGCTACCTTTCCACTTATTAAGCCATGTAAATGAATTTTCACCAAATTAATTAAATAGTACGAAATATCATAATCCCCTAGATACATTTTAGATGCTCAGTCTTACTCTTAATTCATCCTCGGCTTTAAAATTCTTAGGCTTCTGTTTCGTCTTCTGTTCCTTGTTAGTATAGTGTATGTTTATGAAATGTTAAAGTATTATTGTAACCTCCTAGATGTTTAGTTTTTAATCTTATTCTTATATCCTCTGTAGGAAAATGTATCTTACGCTTATTATGTATTCTTTCATTAGATTTTGTATGTTAGGTGATACATTTAAGTTAAAGTGGCAGTTAGTTACAGCCAAAGGGACCTCTGGTCCTACTTGTAATTAACTTTAAATAAATATATTTCTATTTCTATTTCTATTCTAATTCTGTGATTCATATTTTCTAGAAATGTAACCACCTATTGAACACTTCTTTTGTGTAGACAAATAACCCACATTTCCCCCAGTAATCTCCGATGATTTACTCTATCAAAAGCCTTAGATAAGTTATTAGCTATAAAGACAATTTAACATTGCTGGAGTTGTACAAGTTGAGCCTCTCTGGAATAATCGCTCCAAAACCCGATGTGCCTTCTATCAAACCAGTAAGTATTTTTGCAAACATGGCTTATATACTCAGAGCTTACAGACAACGCATGTCCAACTGACTGGCCTGTAATTATCCGCTTGACATTTCTTACACTTCCCCATATACACTGGTGCTACTATTGTAACTCTCGATTCATCTGGTATTGCTCCTTCATGCGAACCATAATCAAATTAGTATTGAAGATATGGCGGTATATCTTATCCCATTGCCTATATTAAATTCCCAGAAATCTTGTCAACGTGTGAGACCCGGCAAGAATGGTGATGATGCACAATCACTACTGGGCAGTGGCCCAGGTGGCAGATTCCTATCCTTGAATGCAAGCAATTCCGAAGTTTATTGAACATCTCCCTTGGTAAATTATTCCAGTCCCTAACTCCCCTTTCTATAAACGAATACTTGGCTCAATTTGTCGTTTTGAATTCGAACTTTATCTTCATATTGTGATCTTTCCTAGTTTTAAAAAGAACACTCAAACTTATTCGTCTACTAATGTCATTCCTCGCCATCTCTCCAGTGACAGCTCGGAACATACCACTTAGTCAAGCAGCTCATCACTTTCCTCCAAGGTATTCTCAGCCCAAACTTTGCAACATTTTCGTAACGCTACTCTTTATTCGGAAATCACACAGAACAAATCGAGCTGAGTTTCCTTGGAATATTTCCAAGTAATCCTCGTGAGGGTCTGCGTTCTTACCGCGAGGAACTCTGACCGGATATTTCCTATTACTGAAACACACCATTCCGTTATGCCGATGCCGAATTATTTGATAAGATAATCAGGTTTGACTAGAACGACGCAGAAAAGAACGTTATTGTCGTGGCTGATCTCAATTTACTTAATGTTAACTGCGGAGGGAATAATATTCTAGACGTGGTGTTGATAAAACCAGGTAAGAGAAACTCAACTGAGGGATCGTATATGTGAGTCGACAAACTTAACCATATCGGTCCTTAATTGGTCCGTATTGACTCGTAATAACAATAACGTACAACGGGTGATTGTTTGGTCCGCCCTGTCAATATATTATTAGTATTTGAATAATTTATACATACATGTTTCGGGAGTCTTAACTCCCTTCGTCAGGGTATTTACATCAAGTCTCAAGCTATAACATCTTATCACATTCACATTAAGCATTGTCGATTCTAACCTCAACTCTAGATACTATATGTACACTTTGCATTTTTGTATAATAATGCCTGTTGTAACCCGACACGTAAGGCAAGGAACATTATAATAACACTCTTGGATCGTCCACTCATTCCTCCTGGATCCACTAGCTAGTAGCTTCATGCAAGCAGTGACAAGTAACATTTCACAGCTAGTGGATCCATCCAGGGTGATGATACACGTCGTATGAGTGGAAAGGACAGGAGGAATGAGTGGACGATCCAAGAGTGTTATTAAAATGCTCCATGCCTTACGTGTCGGGTTACAACAGGCATTATTATACAAAAATGCAAAGTGTACATATAGTATCTAGAGTTGAGGTTAGAATCGACAATGCTTAATGTGAATGTGATAAGATGTTATAGCTTGAGACTTGATGTAAATACGCTGACGAAGGGAGTTAAGGCTCCCGAAACATGTACGTTTAAATTATTCAAATATTGACAGGGCGGACCAAACTATCACCCGTTGTACGTTATCGTATAGCCTAAGTGATCATGAAGCTCTCTTTGTTGTAGTTAGAAATGTCGTGAAAGTAGGACTATTAAGAATGAAGGAGTTAAAAAAAGCTGTTATGATCAGTGGAATATGGTAAATAAAAATAGAAATAGCCTGTGCGATGGGTGAAAAGCAATGTATTGAACAGCGTGCTTAGGACTCATTAAATTAGAACAAGGAAACATATATATTAAGCAGGAAGTGGTCCGCCTCTGTCATTCCTGCAGGCCGGGGTTCTAATCCCGGCTCTGCCACGACATTTGATAAGTGATACGAGGACTGGAACGGGGTACACTCAACTGAGTGCAAGGGTGGTTCGATTCCCACCTCAGCCATCCTCGAAGTGGTTTTGCATTTCTCCTCCAAACAAATGCCGGGATGTTAAGGTACTAGTCCTTCGTCGCTGTTGTATTCCCAACGGAATGTCTCACGTGCTTGAGGTGGATTCACTCGCTGAGTCCGAGGGAAATCTAAACCTAGACGGAAGACAAATTAAGAAAGAAAGAAGTAAGCAGATGGAAGGAAAGGACGTCATATCGGTACTTGGATAGAAACGGGTTGTGATCATTAATGAACAAGGCGAGAGTATATGTGAGTCAACTAATACCTAGAGTGGAACTCAGACAATTAGAGATGTTCTACAGGGCAGTATGTTTCACCGGCCCCTTTCGATTTCGTTTTATGCTTCCCATCGCGTTTACTGCTAGCTTCAATACTCCAAACCTTCTAATGACCTAATTGTCTGCTCGACCTTGGGGATTCGGATTGGTGCTAGTATGTGTACTTGGTCTGGCGGAATGAATACAACAGAATTATTTCTTGAAACACACGTTGGAAATAAAGAACATTATATGCTATTTCCTTGCTTTTGAATATAACACCCGACATCCCTCCACGGCTGTACGCATCTTTCCTTCAGTTCAGCCACTTGACTTTAATTATCTCCGCAAGAAGAAGTCAGGGGCGGTCACATCGGGAAACCAATGGACCAGGAAAATGGCGGCCATTTAACATCTAGACATAGCGTTACTGCACGGCGCACTATACCATGTGCTCATACAGCCAAGGAGGATCTACCACCACCACCACATTCGCGGCTCGGCAAGGCAAATGTTCGTTGGTTTAGTGGAAGTGCTCTGCACCCAACTGGAACTGGCGATGAACGGTGATAGGAGACTCCTCAACGGCTACGTGACTCACTTCCACCACCTCCGCAAAAGGACTCAAATTTACCTTCATATTGACTAAATTGTTGTAGGAAACCATTGACGCGTTTAATCGTGGAACTGCTGCACTCAGTACTATGAGCACTGGGACGAAGAGTTCCTCTATGGATTGAGTAAGTTAATGAACTCTCTGCTGCATTTTTCTGTTCAGGAGGAACGTTTTAAGCGAAATTCCACGTCCTCGTAGTTGTTTCGTTGGGAGATATGACATTTAACCAAACAGCCGTTAAATGTAACATGATTTTTGCTAGGGTGTATGTGAATGCTAAGTCCGTCCGGCTCCATGCGGCTGGCCCTTGGTTCAAGGGGCCCGGGATTCGATTCCCGACCGGGTCGGGGATGTTAACCTTAAATGCTTATTTCCACTGCCTAGGGGACTGTTTGTGTGTGTAGTAAATGATGAGAAAAAGAAGTTCAAAACTTAGATGTTCTCCGCCAGTTAGAGAAGGGTGATCACGGCTTGGGACCTTCACCAAGATCCAAAGAAAGCAGCACCATTTGCTCTGGGTAGTTGCAACTTTTGGGCTAGGAAGACGTGGCAATAAGGAGACGAGCTGCTCGTCTAAGCGATATGTTTCTACCTGTCAGTCGGAAGACGAATAAGCCCGAGTGGAGTGTTCTTGAAACTGTTTATCATAGGAAATCTGTCGCACATGATTGATTGATTGATTGATTGATTGATTGATTGATTGATTGATTGATTGATTGATTGATTGATTGATTGATTGATTGATTGATTGATTGATTGATTGATTGATTGATTGATTGATTGATTGATTGATTGATTGATTGATTGATTGATTGATTGATTGATTGATTGATTGATTGATTGATTTACGTCCTCATTGACATCACCGAGCAAGCTGGCCGTGCGGTTTGGGGAGCGCAGCTGTGAGCATGTATTCGGGAGATACTGGGTTCGAACCCCACTGTCGGCAGTCCTGAAGATGGCTTTCCGTTGTTTCCCTGGCAAATGCTTGGACCACTCTGAGGCCTTTCCTGCTGCATCGACGCCATAAGACATGTCTATGTCGGTGTGACGTATCTGAACTGATGGTCGACCTCCGACATGCTTTGACACCTAAACGAGTGACATATAAAAGGAATAGTTCAATGAATAAATTATCGTTATCAGTAACAAAATAAAGAATTCGTAACTTTGCCCGCCGTTGCTTCATGAAAATGAATAACAGGTGTTTGATTTTCCAATTATATCCTCGAAGCCTCAACTTCACTTTAAATGCCTAAATTTGAAAAGTGTCACGATTAACCTCGTTCTTCTAACCTGACACCCCAATGCACTATTGGTTATATTATGCTTCATGCTTATAATCTTAAGATTATCCCAGCTATATTTTTTTACGTCTAAGTAACATTAAAACGTGAACATTGTACTCACGACCTGTTATGGAGCAGGTGCAGGGATGGGGAGGGAAGCTGAGACCCTAGTCGAAGATTTCATTATCAGCTTGTGACTCAGCTCTGTCAACAACTTTATGGCAAGACGTGCTGTTATCGCGGCAAGGGACGTGCATCGTCAAAGGTTCTCTATTTTGGCCTTGCTTCAAGAATTCAAAGTACAATACGCCGACCTCATACTACTACTGCTGACACCCTCCCTTGGGCCAGGAGATTTGTTGCAGATTCCGTATCAATTGTACACCTGGCCTTTTCTGAAAGGATTTCAAAGAAATTGGAAATTTATCGAGCATTCCATATGGTAAGTTTTTCCATTCCATAATTCCTCTTCCTATAAAAGAATACTTGCCCCAAATTGTCATTTTGAATTCCAACTTTTTCTTCATACCTAAGTGAAGCTTCCATCCCTCCGCTGACAGCACGTCCACAACTCGAGCTGCTTTTTCCAGTTCTCGTATCAAATAATCCTGGTGAGGGTCCCATACACTGGGGTCTTACCAGAGACGTATATGCCCTCTCCTTTACATCCTTACTACAACCCCTAAATACCCTTCTGACCATGTGTGTTCCCCATCAACATCGACAGATCATAAAGATCCCACCCCTCATTCGTTCCACGATCAGGTAGTGCTTTATTTACTGTAATTCTCTGAGTTCTACTTTCTAGAAAGGTAGCCTCCCTTCAGACACTCTTTTACCTAGTCCAATAGTTTCCCATGACATGAGGTCAATAGCCACAATAACTTGCTGAAATCCTACATGTTGAGCCGCACTGGAATAATCCTTCCTAAATCCGAAATGCCTTCCATTAAAGCAGTTAGTAATTTCGCAACCGGGCAAGTTGGCCGGGCGGTTAGAGGCGCGCAGCTGTGAGCTTGCATCCGGGAGATAGTGGGTTCGAACCCCGCTGTCGGCAGCCGTGAAGATGGTTTTCCGTGGTTTCCCATTTTCACACCAGGCAAATGCTTGGGCTGTACCTTAATTAAGGCGCTGGCCTCTTCCTTCCCAATCCTAGGACTTCCCTATCCCTTCGCCGCCATTAGGCCTATCTGTGTCGGTGAGACGTAATGCCAATTGCAAAAAAGGTAATTTCGCAAATCTGTTGAATATAATTAAACAGGTTATTTCTATATCCGTTACATGCCAAGCTGACGGGCCCGTACTTATCAACATTTCACTGAGGCTACTCTCGATTCATTTGCTTTAGTTCTTTCATGCAAACATTAATCAAATAAATATTTCAGACGTGTTACTATATCCCCAGAAATCTCATCAACCCCAAGTACTTTGTATCTCTCTGTCAGTGTTTCGCCTGTGGACATACTGCTGAATTCAAGTTCCCCTTGTTCATAATGATACCTGGAATGTCCTCCTTAGAACCTGTTTCTCGATTAAAATACCTACATACCCTTCCATTTTTTCGATAAAATTCGTATGACTGCCAATTATTTGGGCCATCACGTAATTCTTAGGCTAAATCCATTCGCCTTAGTAAGGAGAATGGAAAAGTAAGGAAGATCGTTTTCGGGACAACCGAGCGCGTAGCCAGTGACGTCACTGCGCGGACAAGCTATAGCCGAGAGTCGCACAGTATTCGAAGCAGTCCGTCACCGTAACGGTGGTTTAGCACTTAAAAATAAAATTTAATTCTAAAACATGACGTGATGAAATATTTACGAGAGATTTTTGTTGGATGTAAAAATGTAAAATTAATTTCCCTTATCTTTGAACTGGAACATAATTAGATTTAAATTTAACATGAAGTGATGAATGCTATACCAGTGCAGAATATGTAGGAAAATCGTTGATGAGAACAAAACAATAATACACGGTAGCCAACTGTCAGTCGTGTTGTAGGAACGATTACACATGCCTGTCCCCGGGCATGAAATACATTTCTAATATTTTTGTCATTTGTAAGGAAAATCGGTGAAAAATGTATAAATATGTTGCATAAGGCGGTAATGATCAATACATATATATATAACGAGAAACTGTTTTTGAACGCCAGACCAAGGCGTACAGTATTACATGACGCAGTGAATGCAGCTTCGATAGCTTAGTGATGAATTTTATTGTAGAATCTCATTGCTCTGTTAATTGGGGAGTCCTACCCTTTGATTGAAAGAAGACTTGTTATGGACATTTGAGTCATAAATTACAAAATTATTTATTTTATGCAGGAACGTTCCTTCAGCATACTTTTATGAAGTTAGGGTTATTTTCTGTGATTTAGTAAGTCATGAATTTAAAACATTTCTCTTGAGAACTCTTGATAAGTTTGGTATTCCTTGTGCTCATTGGGTTCCAAATATTTCATCCATACTCAAGTCTGGACCATACAAATGAGTTAAACGAAATACTTCCAGAGGAATTTTCGTATTTTCCTTAAATCTTCATTGAATGCTATTTCTAAATCCATTTCCGTCTTGACACGAGTGTCCATTGCACAGTTAAAGTAAATCTTCCGTTTCTTACGAAAAATGCCATGGCTACACAATTATCTATATTAAAATTTAACTTATTTTCTTTGCTCCAGTCTACAAGAGAATCTAAACAATATTTTGAAGTTGATGATAATCAGATACTGTTTTAATAGGTTTGTATATTTTAATACAATCAGCAAAAGTAAGAATTTGAGATGATGCTTCGGTACGTCATTAAGAGAAATAAAACATCGCCAAACTTCACTGTTATTTAAATACGTTCTTGTGATGCAGTTTAAAATCCAAACGAACATAATTTATTTATAAAGCATCAACCGGCACATATTCATCTAAACTGGTGGATCTCCTCGCCATGAACCTGTTTCTGGCAACCATAATCTTTTCGTACAATATAATTTCATCAATTTTAGCTGGGGCACAAACAATAGTAACAGTTCTATAATTATTGAACAATGTTATACCACCGAGCTCGATAGCTCCAGTCGCTTAAGTGCGGCCAGTATCCAGTATTCGGGAGATAGTAGGTTCGAACCCCACTGTCGGCAGCCCTGAAGATGGTTTTCCGTGGTTTCCCATTTTCACACCAGGCAAATGCTGAGGCTGTACCTTAATTAAGGCCACGGCCGCTTCCTTCCCACTCCTAGCCCTTTCCTGTCCCATCGTCGCCATAAGACCTTACTGTGTCGGTGCGACGTAAAGCAACTAGCAAAAAAAAAAAACCTCCGGATTTGTATACACGAGTAACCTTGGTACCGTACGTTTCCACAAGTCGGGGAATGTCTCTGTTTTCACAATTAGATTGAAGAGTATGGTTAAAGGATATCAGTCAGTAGGGATTAGTTCTAGTGGTTACAGCGCTTCCTCATTCTGTATTTTCTCAAAGAAGCTGCAGATAATATTTCCGAGATTTGGTTTGTGAATGCAAATTTTTCATTCTGATGGAGGTTTGGAGGTTTTCTTGATTTGCATTAGGTCCCATGGACACAGGTAGGTCTTATGGAAACGATGGGATAGGAAAGGCCTAGGAGTGGGAAGGAAACGGCTGTGGCCTTAGTTAAGGTACAGCCCTAGCATTTGCCTGGTATGGAAATGGGAAACCACGGAACACCATCTTCAGGGCTGCCGAGAATGGGGTTTGCACCTACTGTCTCCCGGATGCAAGCTCTCAGCTGCGCGCCTCTAACCGCACGGCCGACTCGCCCGGTTTGGAGCTCAATAATGATCGGTCTAATGTCAAGGCCATCTTAATGTAAAATGATGTTAAATCCGTACATCACAATGCAAATAGAAGTGTAGCACACCTTCCACTTTGAGCAGAAACTCAATCAGTTCGAGCGTATATTGTTCATGTTCCCACAGAAAGAAGTAAATGAAACGCGAAGGGTGAGCAGGATGTTGATGAACTCTGATGGTGCTGATGTTGTTTTCTACGAAAGAAGCGGCCAGCTTGAATATGTTGTTGACGAACATACATCCTTACATAATAACAAAGAAGATAGGGTTTACGGCTATTCGAAGATAAGTTAGATGATCCTATTGAATTTATTCAAAAAGTCATGTACCGTTAATGATGAACTATGAAAGGAAAGAAGCACTTTCGTGAAGCAGTGTTGGCGGATATTGAGGAACCGAAGAGCTTTGAAGAGGTCATCAGTGGATAGAGGCACTCCTTATCGGAAAGTTAGGCTGAATTACAGTTGGTGTCTAGACCAAGCGCTGTTTGGCTGTTGTCGATCACGTGTTTGATGACGTCTCAAGCGCGGGAATTTTGAATCGTGGGCATGGCTCTGTGTGACAGCTGTCACGCCACGTGGGGGAATATGATGCGCTCTGGCGGGCGAGGTAGCTACAGGTGCAAGTGTGCCAACCTGACAGAGGAATTGCCAACCTTATAGACCCAAGCTCGATACCAATAAGACTCCAGGCTTAACTGTCCTACTAGGCAAGACGGCTGCTACAAATCGGGACAAGTTGTGGCAGTTCGGTATCTTCTTCTTATTCCTCTTCCTCTTAACCGGCTGCCTATCACTATACTAGTTCGTAGGCTTATGATGCAAGGGCTGCTATACATGACATATATGGAAAGTTGTATGCTGAACCGGTCTTTTATGTTGTTGTTATTGATGTATTACTAGCTTGGAACATCATGGGCATCTGCCGAGTATACTTCCAGGTATGTCGAATTTATTAATAACCTGTGTTACTGTAGTAGTGTCAGGGAGGGGATGAAGTACCCTTTAAATTAAAAATTCAATATCTCCTCAACCGATGGCTGTATACATCTCATTTTTATTTTAAAATTTGTCCAAAATTATCCCCTAACTAGTGATATGCGGTATATCAACTTTTTCTTTTCAACGTTTTGAGGTAAAAATTACTTTTAACATCAAAAAGGTGTCGAATGTTACTTTAAATAACATTAAGAGTAAAAAATATCTTAAAGTGAAATCAACCCTTAACTTAAAAATTCGATATCTCCTTAAACAAACGTCCTAGAAAACTGATTTTAGCATAAAATGTATCAAATATTATCCTCTGAACGGTGATATATATAAACTCACCCCAAACTGCTTCTTTTAAAAGTTTTGGGGAAAAATAGACTTCGCACGTTAATAAAGTCGTGGAGGTTACTTTAAATGACGTTTACAGTAAACAGGCATGCTCAGTTCAAGCTTCAAAAACGTAAACTACACCCTGGATTTGTGATGGGGAACACACAGTTATTACTATTGACAAGACAAGAAAACCTATAGCTATAAATTACAGTAGACAGACTACTACGTAAGATTGAGGAAATATTTACTGTGTTTTACAAAATTTGAACAAGGTAATAAAAACATCAAATACTTCAACAAATGATATGAATAAAAGGTGCACTTTCTCAAGTTTCAAGGTAGAGTTCTTCTTGAGGTTTATGAGGTTTTATAATGCAGCTATATGTTAAGGAATGTCGATGAGTGGTTGTAGTACTCTACCATTAGTTCACGGGATACCAACGATTTATGACCACGTTGTACCTAATGTGTGTGTGATTTTCATGTTTAGTGTTTCAGTAAGGTTATTTAAGTGGATGTAATTGAAATCTGTGACTTGGTTGTAATTTAGGGCTACTCATGAGTTTAGTATTGTATTTTAGGGTTTTATTTAACGCTATAACAGAATGATGGAATGGTTAAAACTGTAGTCGTGCACAGGATTTATCTTCACAGGTCTTCGTGTTTCAATCAAACAACATGTATGAGGACAGAATAAGGTTACGTCAACCAATATCCTGAGCTGAGTATTTCCCTACCCATCAGCTATATTTATTCATCATTTATTCATTAAATTAGAATCAACGTGGGGATATTCAGTTAAAGCCAAGTATTAAACTTAAAGTTAACCTGAAAGCTATGTAGTTTTTGGTTTGTGAATTAACTTCATTCATTTAATTTAAATAATACTATTTGACTTTGATCATTTAGTGTTTGTAAACGCAGAGTTGAGCTTTGAACATTGGCACTTGAGGATCAGTAAGCTTACATTATCTCACTCTTGCTTTGAAGGGTTACGTAGGACATCAGCCACGTTTACTTAAACTTAACATTAACTTCAGTGAAGGAACACTTTGGCCATCAGCTACGTTTACTTAATCTTAACTTAAACTTCAATGAGAATTAGAAGTTACTCGGATTCAACACGTTGATTGTCTGTTAGTGGACAGAGAAGGTCCGGAGATCAGTTCCACAAATCGGAGACCCAACCCACAGTTAACAGATGGAATCGAACATATACTTCCAATTAGCGATGTTGTTGTCCTCGTGAAATCGTTAAGGCGGTTTTCTTTTAATTAGCCCTTGAGACATTTTCTTGCAGTAAACATAAAGCTCATCCTGGAATCGTCCAGCCTCTTCATATTTCGTTTAATTGTTTTTTGAGCTAATAAAAAAATACGATTACAGTGTATAAGGCTGTAATTTCAAGTAGAAACCCGATAGCCATGTAAGCGCCATTAACACCTCCTGAGATACAAGAATCTACTATTTCACAATCATGACCTAGAACAGGCAAATATTTCGTTACTGAATAATAAAGTATTAACTATTAAAACTATTAAAGGAGGGAATACGGTTCGAACTCTCGTCCTTCTACACGAAAGACACATGCTCCAGCCCTGAGGGGTTGGGTAGCACAGCTTACGGCTTACTTACTGGCCACAAATCAGAAGAAGGTTCAAACTACGAACATATACAAGCCAGTCAGCGTGACTTGCATTGCATGTTCGGGAAAGCATGCTTTCTGATTATATTAGACATGTTTGCAAAATTATAAACTGGTTTGATAAAAGGCAGTTCGGGTTTAGGGAAGGTTATTCCACTGAAGCCAAACTTGTAAGATTCCAGCAAGTTATATCAGATATCCTGGATTCGGAAGATCAAATGGACTGTATCGCGATTGACAAGCCTAAGCCATCTGATAGGGTGGATCACGGGAGACTACTGGCTAAAAAGAGCGCAATTGGACTAGACAATAGAGTGACTGAATGGGTGACTGCATTTCTAGATAACGGAACTAAGATAATCCGAGTAGGTGAAACATGATTTGATCGTGTAACAGTTAAGAGGGGAATTCCTCAAGGAAGTATTATTGGACATTTAAGTTTTCTTATGCATAGTGCGCCCTGGTGGGGGTGTGATAAGCGTCATGCAATTGTAATTATTTATTGAGGAATATATATTTCATTTTCAGAATAAAGAATATCTTACTGTACACACAGTAAGAGCAGGCCAGGCCGAGATGGTATGGTGAAACATGCACAGACTATTGTCTCCACTGAGATTAACAAACACAATGAATGGCAGAATTAGAATTCTCAGAAATTGTGACGAAGGGGGAAAGAGAAAGGCACGAGTTGTTGACAAGTTGCGGAAAGTTTTCATAGCCCCGGGCAGAATAGGTAGTAGCAACAGCGCAGGGAGCCGGGTGCAAATTTCTGAGAAATGATGGCAGGGTATCTCCATGTACTAGCGGGAGTTGAACGCGGGGTTGGAACTGGAAGAAAAAAATATGAGCCTTCCCGATCCCGTGGTTTATGTGAACCAATAGAAAATTTCATCGACTAGTCGCAGGTACGCCAACTTCGTATTGTAAGAAGCACTAGCGAGGCTAACTCCGCGGATTAAACTGATAGAAGGGAGTGAGTTATCAATTCAGAATAATGTGGAATTTACGAGCCTTACTATATTATAAAACTTATAAAAAGTTAATAATTGCGGGAGATTGCATGGTGTAATTCTGAGAATCCATGGACTCTATTCGTTGATTGGCTGGAGGCAAAGGACGCCACAAAAGAGCGCGAAATCCCAGGCCGGGATACGGCAGCTAAATTCGCAAATATATCCATTACCAGCGAACGATAATAGTTGAGAATTGGTATAGAGCATTTGAGAACATAATTACATCATTGGATATCATATTTAAGCCACTGGCAAAGGCGCAAATAGTCATATGAGGATATCGGGACTGCGCGTCCTAAGATAACCTCCCTTGAACTCGGAAGAGAGGGGATACGAGTATAAATATGAGGTCGTGGACAAGGACTGACAACTACTTTTGACAAAGCGGTCGGAGCTGATACCACGCCTGGGGTGCGTGACAACTTCTGATATTTTGTTCGAGCCGTGATTACGCCAGGGGTGCGTGTGTGTACTTACTCGTGGAGTACGGTTCGAAGTATTATATTGTTACATAGTACAGTGATTCATGACGTGATGTAGCTCATATTACAGTCTTGAGCAGTATACTAGTATGAAGTGTTTCAAATAGACAGGACTCAGTAAAGCATAACTTACGGAGTGTGAGATTCTACCAACAGATTAGGAAGTGCGTTACGTGAGAACGGTCACGAGTGTTTATGTCACCTAGTAAACAGTCGATTCTAAACTGATACCTGGTCAGCTCCACGAACGTGAGACGGGAAATTCAAGTGCGCGCACGGGCCGTTGTAAAGGGGATCCCGAGGTATCCCATGTTCCTAGTGTCCGAGAAAGGAATGAAGAATGTATATCTACATTAAGTGGACTAGATACACGGCCGAGAGTGTAAAATTTGTGAGTAGAATTTAGGGTGGAAATTATTCCAGAGTGCAACAGTTATTTTATTTGTTTTTATTCAAAATGTGTAAAGTTGAAAAGGGTCAAGGATTAATTCTTCAAGCTGGCATGAATACCAGTGGAATGCAGTGCTAAAAACCGGAGGGGCTAGGCTCCTTGTCCGGTTTTAGCAGACTACAAGGACAGAGATGGGTAACCTTTTAAAATATTTGTAGATTGCTATCGTTAGGGGGAGGAAATCATATAAATTTATCATGTAACTTAATTGTGAAACGAGCCGTTTCCGGCTCGTATAAATTCAAAGATAGATAGACAAAGGGACAAATTAATATGTCATAATTAGATCAAGCACTCATCATAATTTTGATTATTAAATAGAGTAGAGTAGTGTTTATTTGTTCATTCAAATGCTTGAGTTGTTTGATATGATATGGAGCACGTTTCACGTAAAGATAATGTTAATATTCATTTAGAAGTGCTTCCAAAGTGTTTTTCCGTTATCGGAACGTTTATAGATATTAAGGCATGTTGTTAAGATAATCCAGAGGTAGGGTTGCCAAGTGATTTAAATTGTTGTGGGACGGAATGAAGTCCATTGATTTGTTTCTAAATATCGCGAAGTTCGCCAGTGGACAAAATAATAATCAGTAGAAGTGTCGAAGTATTACATTAATATTGGGTAATGTGTAAAGGCGTGTTTAATAATAATCTTTGAGAATAAAGGCACGGGCCTAGTTGGATAGAACGATTGCAAATTAAAGTAATTTAAATGTGGAGATATTATGTGGCATGAATAATTAATTTGGGCATTCAATCCGATTTTAACACTAATTGTTGATTTAACGTTTTTGGACTCCATAATAATAATAAATAATTTTGGTAGAAACGAGATAGGCATTTTGATAATATGGTCACGCTATGTTTGAGGCCCAGAGTGATTTGAGCCAAAAGTTGAGATTTGGAGTTTTGTGGGACAGAAATCCGGCCCGAAATAAAAGTGAATTGTACTGATGTTGATGAAGAAATAGATGGATCTTAAGGCCTACATAGAGGTTGTATTTCTATACCGGTGATATGAGTGGCAGAAGAGAGTCCACACACCGAGGGTTAATTAATGAAAATGTTTTGAAGAGTTCCGATGGATAAATGGACTTCAAAATGGAAAAGGAAGGAATAATTTAACACTTGCAGAGATTGGAGGTATTTGCCCAACTGCGAGGTGTTATGGGATTTGAGACTTGTCTTAGGAGCATATGGTCTCCATGAATTAACGACAGTACGAAAATAAGGTTGCGGGTTCGAACACTATTACGTTCCGACCGATGTGAATTCGGATCTTGGTGATTTCTGTTTGGGAGAGAACGTATGTGACTAAATTATAAAGATGGGGAATAAAAATAAAGATTCTCGAAAGCATAAGAATATTAATAATAATATTCCAAGTAAATCATGTCTGGATTGATTAGTGCCAAAATAAATCGGAATTGTAAAAGGGGTTATGCGTTAAACATATTAAGAGTGGATTACCGTGTAACAAGCGAAATTAATTTTTTTTCATTAATAATAAAAATAAAAAATATTTGAAGAAGAAGAATTTACTTTTTTATATTTTGGACATAATAATGATGTTGGGAGTTGAAATGAAAAATTTTAGATTTTTAACTAATAATAATAATAATGAGAATATTTGAAGAAGAAGAAGTATAAAAAGGAAGCTACTTTTTTATGAGAATAATAAGAGCGAGAAGTTGAAGTATTATAGCGAGGATGATTACGGGTTACGATAATCACGATTTCCACTGTTAATAATAATGTTGATAATAATAATAATAATAATAATAATAATAATAATAATAATAATAATAATAATAATAATAATAATAATAATAATAATATTTTTAATATTTTTATTTTATTTTATTATTTCGGATGCTGATGATGAATGATACTAGGGAAGTCAGCTGGCGAATTAACGTAATAATGTCAAGTGTTGTGAATAATAAGTTGATAGTTGTAAAATGAAGGCAAATCACTACATCTGGACCATTAGGTTATAGTCTCTTTGTCGTTTCCTTCAACTAACGATTAGCATATCTTGGTTTGGAACCCGGGGAGAGTTTGTAGTTTCCTGGGTTGGTCTCATCTCAATCAAAGTGGAGGCGATAACATGGTCCATGTGATCGCGCCTACTTAGCCAACAGGTAATTGGTCCACGACTAAATATGGTCATGGTGGTAACGAAGGTATATCTGATACCTTAAGATATCAACGGTTCCACCACCCAAATGGAAGGGTGGTCAAAAGTAATAAATATTATGTAATCATTTTCAGGAATAATTTGCCAAATTACTGGCAAATCAAGGGTCAACAGATTTTGATTGTGTGTAAAAATTATTTTGTTTACTTAAATAAAATGCTCCTTTAGCATTTGCAAGGAAACAGTTCCAGGTTCTTGTTCTTGTAGAATAGTAAACCCTTGGCGACCGTTTAAATATCCGTCCCCATTCCTAGGACGGAGCCTTCATAATTTCCCTTTGATCTGAATAGATATATAATTTGTGTGTTTTATGATGAGCCTTAAAGTTAAAGATTAGAGTGTCCCGTTCAACCCTGTAGTACTGATTGGATGGCGCCCTTACATTTAGTTTGAGATCTTATATCTCAAAATATATTTTTTTATTATTTATTAGTTGCGATAGATTCGGACCGTAACACTCCCTGAGATAAATGCTGGTTGGGACTCAGGGTTTGAGCGGGTACAATAGCTAAATGATATCAGTAAAGAACTAGCAAGGCTCCTTGTGTTGATGTTATACTGTAATATATACGTTACAGGATGACTGCGTTGATGGGGTGGAAGCTCCTTATGGGGATCACTGTAGGCACCTAACTGTTAATATGAGGAAGAACTTCACTTGGGTAATTATATAAATGGGATTGTAAATAAAGCGTACAGCAGATGGTTATGAGGGCATTTAGGGGTTGTAGTAAGGATGTAAAGAGCGGACATGTAAGTCCGTAGTACGACCCCAACTAGAGTATGTTTCCAGTGTATGGCACCCTCACCAGGATTACTTGATTCAAGAACTGGAAAAAAACAAAGAAAAGCAGCTCGATTTATTCTGGGTGATTTGCAACAGAACAGTAGCGTTACAAAAATGTTGCAAAGTTGGGGCTCAGAAGACTTGGGAGAAAGGAGACGAGCTGCTCGACTAAGTGGTATGTTCCGAGCTGTCAGTGGATAAATGACTTCGAGTGTCATTAGTAGACGTATAAGATCGAGAGGTGTTTGAAAGTAGGAGTTAGATTTCAAGAGGAAAAATTTAGGCAAATATTCCGTTATAGGTAGACGACTTGGGGATTGGAACAACTTACCGAGGGAGATGTTCAATAAATTTTCAAAGACTTTCTATTTAAACAAAAGAGAGGAGATTTGCCCTAAACGCAGAACACTGGTGATTGATATACAAACAACAATACTCTAGGTTTGAGTTATCATCGAATTCAGCGCCGTCAAACCAATCCAGGGTCCTGGTGCGTGCTACCCCCACATCGGGGTATGAGGCATGTGGACAAGGAAACACTGGCCTCCTGGTCGGCACCCCGCCTCCCTCCACATTCTGCAAGATTTAATTGGATGAGCTCCGTCAAGCGACGAAGTCAGGCAATAACAAGATTTATCATATCCTACAAGCTATCTTACTCAGACCCATATATAATGTATCCAGGACTCGTGTCAAGTGGTGTTGAAACAACGTGAAACTTTTATTAAATGGGCGTCACATACCAATATTCCAAGCCATTAAGTCACCATATAAAGCTCCAACTTCCCAAAGAGTTATTTGTTATTCGTGCCACAATGATATATCAGAAAAACTTCAGCTGTCATGCAGTATGGTATCTCCTGTATCAGCGTAAGTACTACTAGTTCAGACACTCATCTAACAGGTAGATGATAGCAGCACACAGACAATTGCTACTGGTATAGACACTGGTAGCTTACAGCAGCACACAGACCATTGCTACTGGTGTAGATACTGGTAGCTTATAGCAGCACAGAGACTATTGCTAGTGGTGTAGATACTGGTATATTATAGTAGCACATAGACTATTGCTAGTGGTGTAGATACTGGTACATTATAGTAGCACACAGACTATTGCTAGTGGTGTAGATACTGGTATATTATCGTAGAACACAAACTATTGCCAGTGGTGTAGATACTGGTAGCTTATAGCAGCACAGAGATTATTGATACTGGTGTAGATACTGGTAGCTTATAGAGGCAAACAAACTATTATTACTGGTGTAGATACTGGTAGATTATACCAGCACACAAACTATTACTACTAGTTGTAGGTACTGGTAGGTTATGGCAGCACACAGATTATTGTTAATGGTGTAGATACTGGTAGGTTTTAGAAGCACACAGACTATTACTGCTGGTGTAGATACTGATAGGTTTTAGAAGCACACAGACTATTGCTACTGCGGTACGTACTGGTAGCTTATAGCAGCACACAGACTATTGCTACTGGGGTACGTACTGGTAGCTTATAGCAGCACATAGATTATTGATACTGGTGTAGATACTGGTAGCTTATAGAGGCAAACAAACTATTATTACTGGTGTAGATACTGGTAGATTATACCAGCACACAAACTATTACTACTAGTTGTAGGTACTGGTAGGTTATGGCAGCACACAGATTATTGTTAATGGTATAGATACTGGTAGCTTATAGCAGCACACAGACTATTGCTACTGGGGTACGTACTGGTAGCTTATAGCAGCACAAAGACTATTGCTACTGCGGTACGTACTGGTAGCTTATAGCAGCACACAGACTATTGCTACTGCGGTACGTACTGGTAGCTTTAGCTGCTCACAGACTATTGCTACTGGGGTACGTACTGGTAGCTTATAGCAGCACACAGACTATTGCTACTGGGGTACGTACTGATAGCTTATAGCAGCACACAGACTATTGCTACTGCGGTACGTACTGGTAGCTTATAGCAGCACACAGACTATTGCTACTGGGGTACGTACTGGTAGCTTATAGCAGCACACAGACTATTGCTACTGCGGTACGTACTGGTAGCTTATAGCAGCACACAGACTATTGCTACTGCGGTACGTACTGGTAGCTTATAGCAGCACACAGACTATTACTACTGGGGTACGTACTGGTAGCTTATAGCAGCACACAGACTATTGCTACTGCGGTACGTACTGGTAGCTTATAGCAGCACACAGACTATTACTACTGGGGTACGTACTGGTAGCTTATAGCAGCACACAGACTATTGCTACTGGGGTACGTACTGGTAGCTTATAGCAGCACACAGACTATTACTACTGGGGTACGTACTGGTAGCTTATAGCAGCACACAGACTATTGCTACTGCGGTACGCACTGGTAGCTTATAGCAGCACACAGACTATTGCTACTGCGGTACGTACTGGTAGCTTATAGCAGCACACAGACTATTGCTACTGGTGTAGATACTGGTAGCTTATAGCAGCACACAGACTATTGCTACTGGGGTACGTACTGGTAGCTTATAGCAGCACACAGACTATTGCTACTGGTGTAGATACTGGTAGCTTATAGCAGCACACAGACTATTGCTACTGCGGTACGTACTGGTAGCTTATAGCAGCACACAGACTATTGCTACTGCGGTACGTACTGGTAGCTTATAGCAGCACACAGACTATTGCTACTGGTGTAGATACTGGTAGCTTATAGCAGCACACAGACTATTGCTACTGCGGTACGCACTGGTAGCTTATAGCAGCACACAGACTATTGCTACTGGGGTACGTACTGGTAGCTTATAGCAGCACACAGACTATTGCTACTGCGGTACGTACTGGTAGCTTATAGCTGCTCACAGACTATTGCTACTGCGGTACGTACTGGTAGCTTATAGCAGCACACAGACTATTGCTACTGGGGTACGTACTGGTAGCTTATAGCTGCTCACAGACTATTGCTACTGGGGTACGTACTGGTAGCTTATAGCTGCTCACAGACTATTGCTACTGGGGTACGTACTGGTAGCTTATAGCTGCTCACAGACTATTGCTACTGGGGTACGTACTGGTAGCTTATAGCAGCACACAGAATATTACTACTGGTGTAGATACTGGTAGCTTATATCAGCACACAGACTATTGCTACTGCGGTACGTACTGGTAGCTTATAGCAGCACACAGACTATTGCTACTGGGGTACGTACTGGTAGCTTATAGCAGCACACAGACTATTGCTACTGGTGTAGATACTGGTAGCTTATAGCAGCACACAGACTATTGCTACTGCGGTACGCACTGGTAGCTTATAGCAGCACACAGACTATTGCTACTGGGGTACGTACTGGTAGCTTATAGCAGCACACAGACTATTGCTACTGCGGTACGTACTGGTAGCTTATAGCAGCACACAGACTATTGCTACTGGGGTACGTACTGGTAGCTTATAGCAGCACACAGACTATTGCTACTGGTGTACGTACTGGTAGCTTATAGCAGCACACAGACTATTGCTACTGGGGTACGTACTGGTAGCTTATAGCAGCACACAGACAATTGCTACTGCGGTACGTACTGGTAGCTTATAGCAGCACACAGACTATTGCTACTGGGGTACGTGATGGTAGCTTATAGCTGCTCACAGACTATTGCTACTGGGGTACGTACTGGTAGCTTATAGCAGCACACAGAATATTACTACTGGTGTAGATACTGGTAGCTTATAGCAGCACACAGACTATTGCTACTGGGGTACGTACTGGTAGCTTATAGCAGCACACAGACTATTGCTACTGCGGTACGCACTGGTAGCTTATAGCAGCACACAGACTATTGCTACTGCGGTACGTACTGGTAGCTTATAGCAGCACACAGACTATTGCTACTGCGGTACGTACTGGTAGCTTATAGCAGCACACAGACTATTGCTACTGGGGTACGTACTGGTAGCTTATAGCAGCACACAGACTATTGCTACTGCGGTACGTACTGGTAGCTTATAGCAGCACACAGAATATTACTACTGCGGTACGTACTGGTAGCTTATAGCAGCACACAGACTATTGCTACTGGGGTACGTACTGGTAGCTTATAGCAGCACACAGACTATTGCTACTGCGGTACGCACTGGTAGCTTATAGCAGCACACAGAATATTGCTACTGGGGTACGTACTGGTAGCTTATAGCTGCTCACAGACTATTACTACTGCGGTACGTACTGGTAGCTTATAGCAGCACACAGACTATTGCTACTGCGGTACGCACTGGTAGCTTATAGCAGCACACAGACTATTGCTACTGCGGTACGTACTGGTAGCTTATAGCAGCACACAGACTATTGCTACTGCGGTACGCACTGGTAGCTTATAGCAGCACACAGACTATTGCTACTGCGGTACGTACTGGTAGCTTATAGCAGCACACAGACTATTGCTACTGCGGTACGCACTGGTAGCTTATAGCAGCACACAGACTATTGCTACTGCGGTACGCACTGGTAGCTTATAGCAGCACACAGACTATTACTACTGCGGTACGTACTGGTAGCTTATAGCTGCTCACAGACTATTGCTACTGCGGTACGCACTGGTAGCTTATAGCAGCACACAGAATAGTGCTACTGGGGTACGTACTGGTAGCTTATAGCAGCACACAGACTATTGCTACTGCGGTACGTACTGGTAGCTTATAGCAGCACACAGACTATTGCTACTGCGGTACGTACTGGTAGCTTATAGCAGCACACAGACTATTGCTACTGCGGTACGTACTGGTAGCTTTAGCTGCTCACAGACTATTGCTACTGCGGTACGTACTGGTAGCTTATAGCAGCACACAGACTATTACTACTGGGGTACGTACTGGTAGCTTATAGCAGCACACAGACTATTGCTACTGGGGCACGTACTGGTAGCTTATAGCAGCACACAGACTATTGCTACTGGGGTACGTACTGGTAGCTTATAGCAGCACACAGACTATTGCTACTGCGGTACGTACTGGTAGCTTATAGCAGCACACAGACTATTGCTACTGCGGTACGTACTGGTAGCTTATAGCAGCACACAGACTATTGCTACTGCGGTACGTACTGGTAGCTTATAGCAGCACACAGACTATTGCTACTGCGGTACGTACTGGTAGCTTATAGCAGCACACAGACTATTGCTACTGCGGTACGTACTGGTAGCTTATAGGAGCACACAGACTATTGCTACTCGGGTACGAACTGGTAGCTTATAGCAGCACACAGACTATTACTACTGGTGTAGATACTGGTAGCTTATAGCAGCACACAGACCATTGCTACTGCGGTACGTACTGGTAGCTTATAGCAGCACACAGACTATTGCTACTGCGGTACGTACTGGTAGCTTATAGCAGCACACAGTCTATTGCTACTGCGGTACGTACTGGTAGCTTATAGCAGCACACAGACTATTGCTACTGGGGTACGTACTGGTAGCTTATAGCAGCACACAGACTATTGCTACTGGGGTACGTACTGGTAGCTTTAGCTGCTCACAGACTATTGCTACTGCGGTACGTACTGGTAGCTTATAGCAGCACACAGACTATTGCTACTGGGGTACGTACTGGTAGCTTATAGCAGCACACAGACTATTGCTACTGGTGTAGATACTGGTAGCTTTAGCTGCTCACAGACTATTGCTACTGGGGTACGTACTGGTAGCTTATAGCAGCACACAGACTATTGCTACTGGGGTACGTACTGGTAGCTGATAGCAGCACACAGACTATTGCTACTGGGGTACGTACTGGTAGCTTATAGCAGCACACAGACTATTGCTACTGGGGTACGTACTGGTAGCTTATAGCAGCACACAGACTATTGCTACTGGGGTACGTACTGGTAGCTTATAGCAGCACACAGACTATTGCTACTGGGGTACGTACTGGTAGCTTATAGCAGCACACAGACTATTGCTACTGGGGCACGTACTGGTAGCTTATAGCAGCACACAGACTATTGCTACTGGGTTACGTACTGGTAGCTTATAGCAGCACACAGACTATTGCTACTGCGGTACGTACTGGTAGCTTATAGCAGCACACAGACTATTGCTACTGGGGTACGTACTGGTAGCTTATAGCAGCACACAGACTATTGCTACTGGTGTAGATACTGGTAGCTTTAGCTGCTCACAGACTATTGCTACTGGGGTACGTACTGGTAGCTTATAGCAGCACACAGACTATTGCTACTGGGGCACGTACTGGTAGCTTATAGCAGCACACAGACTATTGCTACTGGGGCACGTACTGGTAGCTTATAGCAGCACACAGACTATTGCTACTGCGGTACGTACTGGTAGCTTATAGCAGCACACAGACTATTGCTACTGGGGTACGTACTGGTAGCTTATAGCAGCACACAGACTATTGCTACTGGGGTACGTACTGGTAGCTTATAGCAGCACACAGACTATTGCTACTGCGGTACGTACTGGTAGCTTATAGCAGCACACAGACTATTGCTACTGGGGTACGTACTGGTAGCTTATAGCAGCACACAGACTATTGCTACTTGTGTAGATAATCAGTTACGGAGTGTTGGACTATACCTCAATTGACCTTCCAATAACTACGAAAACTTGGACATTTATTTTGTGATTATATTTGGCTTTGTCTAGTACATGGTTTGTAAATGTCAATCGTGGTATTCCAGAAAGTATATGACCCGCTATTTTCTCCTGAAGAATTTAAAAGTAAAGCACCGATTGTAGTTATAGTGTTGTCTTATCGTGAAAATTCTATAAAAGAATATCCTGTTGATATTCGTTTAGAATTTCGTTCGTCTGAAAATGTTCCTACAATTTATTGGGTTTTATACACATGACTGATGATACTTCCCATCTATTATGGAATAATGTTACAGGACTATATGTCAACATCGTTATTATCCGTGTGTGTTTCTACACCGGAGTTTATGGAGCAGAAAGAAGGAAATGACTGTACAGTTACAAACTATCGTCTTTTTAACAAAACTGTGGATGTGAACCCTGTTTGCCTGGAAGCGGGACTGATTTGCTACGTCTTATTTACCCCTGTCAGTAAATGTGGGTATTAAGATGTACTCTAAATTCAATACCTTACATCTGCTTTCTCCCTGCTGTTATTTCTTGATGGATACAGTACTTTTTCATCCATCTCTTGGCACAGGCCACATTCAAGTGTAGCTTCCACCGAAGTCCCAGTCAACATCCATGGCTGTGACAATATGGAAGCTGCTGGGGTATGGGTAGTGCTAAGTACTGACATTCAGAGCACGACTAGTGCGTCTGAATGTTATGAAAGGTGTTGCTCATAGGGTCAGTCATGCTGCAATAGTACTTTCTGGCCCAGTGAGGAAAGCAATGGCAAACTACCTCACTCCTCATCTTGCCTAGTACGCCTCATTTTGGTGCTACCATTGGTTTTTGTGGTTTCCTGATAACCGCATAACCCTTGGTGGTGCTATTTGAGCCTCTGGGCTGATGACCTAACATACATACATACACCTGCTTTGGTATATACGATGGGGATTTTTGTCTGCGTACGCTGGGTCATGCTGCATGCAGACATTACAAGCACCGAGGTGGGTCGGACGGCACGGCGCCCCAATACTTGCTGTAGTTGATGACTGAAGAGAAGTAGGATGCGTTGTAAGAACAGGAACAGCTTCATCGCAAAGCCTAACGAGCATACTACAAGATATCTTTAAATATTAATTTCGTAAACAATAAATATTTCATTAAATTTCAATGTTGCCGGGACTTCACCATTTTTCGGGCATGTTTTCTCTTGTCCACGACATTGTCGTAAACCCGGTAATACACAATAAATACTTCGTTAAACTGAAAATGTTGTACTTTATTCATTTCCCTCACTTCCTCACATATCACATGTTTTCCTAGCAGTAACCGCATCCTAAAGAGCTTCTTGCACTCTCCTCTTCACCTATCCGTCGTTCGCCTCCTTGGCTCAATTGAATACGAAGCGGTAGTCACACTTGTTACAGGTGAACTATGTAATGTGAGTGGAATGTATTTTTTTGAAGACCTTGTTTGAAAAATACGATATGATGTTTTATTTTTATTGACCTAACCTGTACTGTATAATGTTGTAACATAGGCATTTGTAAATAGTAGAATTCTGTCTATAGTTCCTGGAAAGATCCAGAAAGTTACATAACTTTTGTACAGGGTGTGTTACTTTGTTGGTATGTGTTCTAGAAAGTGTGTTCTGTCTATTCTGGAAAAATATGACTTTCGCGATCATGCGTATTCTAGAATGTTAGTCAATGTTCTCGATCGAAAGTAAGATTGTGATTGGTGAGTCTAGATGGCGATAGGGAACACGTGCACGCTGATTGGTTGCCTCCAAGGCCAGTAATTCCTATATATAGTGAGCGAGGCAGTGTTCGAATGAATTCTGTATCCTGATATCTGTCGGTCTTGGTCTATCTGTCTGTGAGCAGCCTATCTGGATGACGTCCCTCCGGTTTTCTGGATGGCACACTCCTCGGGTAAGCACTCTTGAATTCCGTTCCTGCTAAAAATTCCGTAATGTTCCGATTTGGTTTTCATACAGGAGTCTGCCCTAACTTCGCCTAGATTCACCAAATTAGTTACTTTTCACGCCTTAGTTTTTCAGTTAGACTTACCTGTTCGTTTCCGAGGCATTCCCGTTTTGTTTCACTAAAATATGTATATTGTAGTTTAATAGTATTTCCCTTGGGGTTTGCCTCTGATAGTTCTGTATCACTTTAGGTACGCTAGATTTTGGATAACCTGTAAATTGCATTGTACTACTGCATTGGTAACTAGATGTACAGTTGGTTTGTAATTTGAATTTACACTGCTACGAATAACCTATGTATATCACTGAACTTATAGCTCATAACTTGGAATGTATTTGTAGAATTAACTTGTAAATAATATTTTTAAAAACTAAGGATCACGGTGATTCATTTCGGAATCCGCTATCTAAGCCATGTCCATGCCTTTGGTAGGTTCCTAGCCCTTCCATCTTCCCGTTTTGTCGTTCACTAGTTGGCCCTACTGACAGTTACGTACTTGTTTTGTTGGAGATCCGCCTAATGCTAGCTACTGTTTTTCTGAGTGTGTAGTGTTTTCTTGTATTGTGTATTGTACTCTTACCTTCCCCTTTTAACTGCGTTTGTGCCTTGTTTGGTGTTACCACTGTAGTAGAGGTAACAACATTAGTCACTTCATGCATGCTGCGTAAGTTTCGAATCCCGAACCAGGAAGCGAATAATTTATTTCTTCAAACACAGCAGAAGAAACGTTGCACAAGGTAGGAGAGAGATTCTGTCGACGAACAAGTCTATACATGCATAACCATGTCCACGTGATCACTGTTTATCAACGCAGCGCGACCTTAATACGGCACATCCTCAGACCCGCCAGGCTGTCCCAGGATTTAGACATAGCTGACGTACTAAATTAAAGTTTCGGGTTTGCTCTCTGAGTGATGTAAACAATTCTGTAGGCTACTAGAAACCTGTAGATTTCAGAACTATAGGCTCTAAAATTAAAATCCAAAATTGCGTGTTCCAGACACTGAAATAGGCTCAAATGGTAGCGTCAACCTAAGGTACCTCTCGAAAGTCACCATATCACTACTGATCTGCATTAAGGTGGCAGATTCCCTATCTGTTGTTTTCCTAGACATTCCTTAAATGAATGCAAAGAAATTGGAACTTTACTGAACATCTCCCTTGGTAAGTTATTCCAATCCCTAACTCCCCTTCCTATAAACGAATATTTGCCCCAATTAGTCCTCTTGAATTCCAACTTTATATTCATATTGTGATCTTTCGGTTTTTTAAAGACACCACTCAAATATATGCATCTACTGATGCCATTCCACGCCATCTCTCCACTGACAGCTCGGAACATGCCACTTAGTCAAGCAGCTCGTCTCCTTCCTTCCAAATCTTCCCAGCCCAAACTTTGCAACATTTTTGTAACGCTACTCCTTAGTCGGAAATCACCCGGATCAAGTCGAGCAGCTTTTCTTTGGTTTTCTTCCAGTTCATGAATCAGGTAATCCTTGTGTGGGTCCCATACACTGGAACCATACTCTAGTTGGGGTCTTAGAAGGGTCTCATATGCCCTCTCATTTACATTCTTTCTACAACTCCTAAATACCCTCATAACATGTGCAGTAATCTGTACCCTTTATCTACACTAAGAATTATGTGATTACCCCAATGCGGATCTATCCTTATATTAACACCTAGATACTTACAATGATCCCCAAAAGGAACTTTCACCCCATCAACGCAGTAATTAAAACTGAGAGGACTTTTCCTATTTGTGAAACTCACAACCTGACTTTTAACCCCGTTTATCATCATACAATTGCCTGCTGTCCATCTCACAACATTATTGAGGTCATTTTGCAGTTGCTCACAATCTTGTAACTTATTTATTACTCTGTACGGAATAACATCACCTCCAAAAGCGTTATCTCTGATCCCACTTCCTTCCACATATCATAGTTATACATAAGAAATCAATAAAGTTCCAATAATACTGCCTAGTCTACTGTCTACTTGTGCTCTTAGGGATCGAAGCCGACGCCTGTATGGTTACACCAACACACGTAGCCAAGGTAAGGTAAAGTTAAGCATGCACTCTCAGCCAACATTCCGCACTTGAAATCGCGCGCACTGTGACGACACAGCTCCGTCACTCCTCCAAGGAGAGACGTTAAAGAGCCTGTGTGAGGTTAGGTTAGGTTAACTCGTCATAATGACTTCTTGACCTTATCCTCAGGTCTCGTGACTGATTCAGGTACTATACGGAAGCCCGATATATTCGACTCCTCCAAACGGGCCCGAAAGGTTAGCATGACCCTAGTACGTAGGTTTATGACGTCTTAACCTTACTTAGGGGTATGAAACACCCCAGGTCGTTGCCCTGGCCGACTAGGCATCGCCAAGGGAGGATGTGAGCTTAGGATTTCTCTCATACGTAAGGTTATGACGTTATTTTACGTCCAACCTCACCTAGAGGTTATTGAACCGCCGTTGCCCTTACTAAGTCATTGACCTAGAAACCCCCCACTCTTACTGCTAGGAAAAACCTGTGCTGAATTGGCGTGGGGAAATGTTTACTCAGCACCCATTGTTTTAGAACACACTTTCCTCATAATAATAATCAGTGTCATCCCCGTTGTGTCGAAAGTCTGTGCCGCCACGCTGTACAGTCACTGTCACCCTCAAGTCTGTGCCGCTACGCTGTACAGACACTGTCACCCTCAAGTCTGTGCCGCTACGCTGTACAGTCACTGTCACCCTCAAGTCTGTGCCGCTACGCTGTACAGTCACTGTCAAACTCAAGTCTGTGCCGCTACGCTGTACAGTCGCTGTCACTCTCACGTCTGTGCCGTTCTTCGCTTCTTCAGCATTGCCAATACCTTCTCCGCCTTGATATGGTTCCCAGCCGCTTCCCTGTCATCCTTTCTTAAGCCCCATGTTGGTTATCCTGTTGCTATTATTTCCTGCGCTTAATGTGCTTATGATTCTAATTTCGTATATATTATCATGTCTCGTGTTAGGGTGTAACGGCAGCAAACATTAATATTATTTTTATTATTCCTATTACTTGTAACCTAACTTATCTCGGAGGGTACAGCTCTACAGTGTTACACAGTATGTGGCTGTTTAGCTCAAGACACAGCTGTACAGTGTTACACAATATGTGGCTGTGTAACTCAAGACAGAGCTCTACAGTGTTACACAATATGTGGCTGTGAAGCTCAAGACACAGCTCTACAGTGTTACACAATATGTGGCTGTGTAGCTCAAGACACAGCTCTACAGTGTTACACAATATGTGGCTGTGTAGCTCAAGACACAGCTCTACAGTGTTACACAATATGTGGCTGTGTAGCTCAAGACATGGCTCTACAGTGTTACAAAATATGTGGCTGTGTAGCTCAAGACACAGCTCTACAGTGTTACACAATATGTGGCTGTGTAGCTCAAGACACAGCTCTACAGTGTTACACAATATGTGGCTGTGTAACTCAAGATACAGCTCTACAGTGTTAAAAAATATGTGGCTGTGTAGCTCAAGACACAGCTCTACAGTGTTACACAATATGTGGCTGCGTAGCTCAAGACACAGCTCTACAGTGTTACACAATATGTGGCTGTGTAACTCAAGACACAGCTCTACAGTGTTAAAAAATATGTGGCTGTGTAGCTCAAGACACAGCTCTACAGTGTTACACAATATGTGGCTGCGTAGCTCAAGACACGGCTCTACAGTGTTACAAAATTTGTGGCTGTGTAGCTCAAGACACAGCTCTACAGTGTTACACAATATGTGGCTGTGTACCTCAAGACACAGCTCTACAGTGTTACACAATATGTGGCTGTGTAGCTCAAGACACAGCTCTACAGTGTTACACAATATGTGGCTGTGCAGCTCAAGACACAGCTCTACAGTGTTACACAATATGTGGCTGTGTAGCTCAAGACACAGCTCTACAGTGTAACAGAATATGTGGCTGTGTAGCTCAAGACACAGCTCTACAGTGTTACACAATATGTGGCTGTGTAACTCAAGACAGGGCTCTACAGTGTTACACAATATGTGGCTGTGTAGCTCAAGACACAGCTCTACAGTTTTACAGAATATGTGGCTGTGTAGCTCAAGACACAGCTCTACAGTGTTACACAATATGTGGCTGTGTAGCTCAAGACACGGCTCTACAGTGTTACAAAATATGTGGCTGTGTAGCTCAAGACACAGCTCTACAGTGTTACACAATATGTGGCTGCGTAGCTCAAGACACGGCTCTACAGTGTTACAAAATTTGTGGCTGTGTAGCTCAAGACACAGCTCTACAGTGTTACACAATATGTGGCTGTGTACCTCAAGACACAGCTCTACAGTGTTACACAATATGTGGCTGTGTAGCTCAAGACACAGCTCTACAGTGTTACACAATATGTGGCTGTGTAGCTCAAGACACAGCTCTACAGTGTTACACATTATGTGGCTGTGTAGCTCAAGACACAGCTCTACAGTGTTACACAATATGTGGCTGTGCAGCTGAAGACACAGCTCTACAGTGTTACACAATATGTGGCTGTGTAACTCAAGACACAGCTCTACAGTGTTACACAATATGTGGCTGTGAAGCTCAAGACACAGCTCTACACTGTTACACAATATGTGGCTGTGTAGCTAAGGACATAGCTCTACAGTGTTACACAATATGTGGCTGTGTAGCTCAAGACACAGCTCTACAGTGTTACACAATATGTGGCTGTGTAGCTCAAGACACAGCTCTACAGCGGTACACAATATGTGGCTGTGTAACTCAAGACACAGCTCTACAGTGTTACACAATATGTGGCTGTGTAGCTCAAGGCACAGCTCTACAATGTCACACAATTTGTCGCTGTGTAGCTCAAGACACAGCTCTACAGTGTTACACAATATGTGGCTGTGTAGCTCAAGACACATCTCTACAGTGTCACACAATATGTGGCTGTGTAGCTCAAGACACAGCTCTACAGTGTCATACAATTTGTCGCTGTGTAGCTCAAGTCACAGCTCTACAGTGTTACACAATATGTGGCTGTGTAGCTCAAGACACAGCTCTACAGTGTCACACAATTTGTCGCTGTGTAGCTCAAGACACACCTCTACAGTGTCACACAATTTGTCGCTGTATAGCTCAAGACACAGCTCTACAGTGTCACACAATTTGTCGCTGTGTAGCTAAGGGCACAGCTCTACAGTGTTACACATGTTGTCGCAGTATAGCTCAAGACACATCTCTACAGTGTTACATATTTTTTCGCTGTGTAGCTCATGACACAGCTCAACAGTGTCACACAATTCGTCGCAGTACAGCTCAAGACATAGATCTACATTGTTACATATATTGTCGCTGTGTAGCTCAAGACATAGATCTACATTGTTACATATATTGTCGCTTTGTAGTTCAAGACATAGCTCTACAGTGTCACGAAACCTGCCGCTGTGCAGCTCAGGACACATCTCTACTGTGTTACAAATTTTTTCGCTGTGTATCTCAAGACACAGTCAAATGTTACCCAATTACAAGAGTCAAGTTTTAGGGAGGAAGGGGGTCTGAGATTGCTCTTGGTAAACTGTCAGAGTGTAGTAAATAACGATTAAAATTCAGTACATTGATGGAAACTTATGAGACTGATGTGGTGATAGGAGTAGAATCATGGTTGAGAGAAGGGATGGGTAATAGAAAAGTATTTCCAGAAGGGTATACAGTCTATCGTAGAGACCGAGGAGGTAAAAAGTGTGGGGGGGCTCTTATTCTGGTGAAGGAAACTTATTGTTCACATGAATGGTTTACCAATGAAAGGGATGAAGTATAGGGATGAAATTAGGTTGTGATAATATGAAGGAGGCGGGAATTATAGGAACAAATAGGCCTGGAAGGGAGGAAAGGGACATGGAAATATTTGATAAAATAATAGATTATACTCATAAAAACAATAATAATGATATGGTAATAATTGGGGGAGATCTAAACATGTCTGAAGTTGAATGAAATGGAGTTGCAAGTGAAGCCCATGAACAGAAACGTGTAAATAAGTTAATTTGGGAGGGAGGATTTACACAAGTAGTACAAGAACCGACCCGTCTCAACAACTTGCCAGATGTATTCTTGGTTTACCATGGGAAATTCTTGATAAAACTGAGGTAATTGAAGGAATAGGTGACCATAAGGCTGTAATAATGGATGTAGGAATTGTACCAAAAATGCTCAATAAAAGGGTCACACAAGACAATAAATTATACAGAAAAACTAAAGTTGATGAATTTGGGAGTTACTTTAAATCACCATTTGTTATGTTTGGGACATCACTGCATGTTTTTAATTATTGAACTATGAAATTAATTGATAAGATGTGTATATTTAATCACTGATGAGTCATGTTTAAATTAATATGTATGTATATATATATAGGGTTTTTATCATCCAGTTCAATCATCATTTCATTTCTTTGTATCGCGGCTATAACGTATTCTGAACGAACAAATTATTGGGTAAAGTATTTCAACATCATGCATATTTATAACTTGCAGTAAATTTTCCAATAGCCGTTGTGTGGTGACTAGAGTCAGCAGGCTAATTTCAGCCCAATTCGAGGAAAAGTACGTCATCTAGGTTACGAGAGACCTTACCCTCTCTACTCCATGAAGAGACAGTTGATACATTATTAACACCCACTTTTCAAACTCCGCTTCGGGACGCTTTATTTCAGCGGGAAATGTGAATGAACGTAATGAAGCAACGTGATGGATTCACAGCAATACATCGGAGAAGGGATGAGACCTCGAATCTTACTGGACCATGTGATATGGCTGATGGAAGGAGACTTTTGAACCGATACATACCACCGACAAGAGCTGGAGAGATCATTAGCATTCTCATTAGCATTCTTATTCAGATTGAGATTCACATTCATACTCTTATTCTTACTCGTGAGCAGATTGTCACTTGTATTCGGACATTCTGTTTCTGATTCTCACTCTTGGAAGAGATTCTTACTACGATTCTACGTCTGCACGTCGGAGAAGATTTTAACTTAGTTCACTTCGCATCTGAGTATATTCTACTCAAAAGTTCCTCTCATTGGGAATTATTAACTCAATGAAGAGAGGTAGTCAACGGGAGACCCGTTCTGACTAGTATAGGGGAGAAGAGCTTTTATTATGAATTTAGCTACGCTACTGTTCCGTAATACGGAAGAATACAAGTGTATTCTCTCCATGAACATAACCCATGGTGGTTTTGCATTTAAAATTACTACTCATTACGACTTTATGTAAGGAGTACAGTAGGAAGTGTTGAGGACAGGAAATGTAGAAGTAAGACTGGAATCCAACAACAGAGAAGGCAGCCGGTACGAGATCCACACATCATCAGCTTCAAGACAACAGAGTCTACATATGGTGAGCTTATGGCATAAGTTACTGCAAGTCTTCGCGCAACAGTTCATTTTTAAAATTAATTTCATTCAATTTTTCTTTTGCTTCCGTAAGTTCAGATGTCGTTAAAACACCGTTACGTCACGTTTTTCATCTTAATAAATAGCTGTTTTAATTTGTATTTTATGAAATGATTATTAATGATCCTTAAAGTCCAAGTTAGTGTACTTAACGATTTGTGTTCCGTTCACCTCACCCCTGGGAGTTTTCGAGTCTCATTACGTATTATTATTATTATTATTATTATTATTATTATTATTATTATTATTATTATTATTATTATTATTATTATTTATCAACTTTCGTTTTCAAGCCGTAAGCTTGAAGACTGGCGCCCTTGGGATACTGGTTATGGAAAAACAATGACATATCATTTATTTATTTTAATATTAAAGTGACCCGCCACGTTATAATTTTATCAAACATCTGTGGGCCAAGTGGGTACGCCACATATTGTCGCCACAACTGAGGGGCTCGTAAATCATTAAGTACTGGTATAGAAGGATAAAACCAGTAGTTTGGGGGTAACTGTTGTGTATCCACAGTATAGTTTTCTTGTGTGTTTGATTTTGGGGGTAACATGGCTGAGAAAGAGGAGAAAGATATGACGCTGCGTAGTGGACACGTGCTGAAGGGTAGTACTTTAAGTTATTCTAAGGAAGAGTTAGATAAATGTGTAGAGGAAGAAACTGATATTAGAAGCGAAGATAGCGAAGGGAATAAGTGTAGGAATGACGAAGTTGCGTTAGATTCAGACGATAGTACGATGGGGGGCGAGGCGGAGGTTAGCCCTAACAGTGAGGGTAATAATAATCAGTTACTTGAAATGATGCAGTTAATGTTAAGTAAAATAGAGGATAGTAAATCTGAAATAAAATATGAAATGGAACAAAATAAATCTGAAATAAAAAAGGAATTGGAACAAATTAAATCTGAAATTAAAAATGAAATAGAACAAACTAAACGAGAATTAAGTAAGGCATTGAATGAACACAAGGTCGAAGCTAATAAAAGGATGGACGAACATAGCAAACAGTTACAAGAATTATTTAAACAAAATGAAAGTTTTAACAAGCAGATAGAGGAACAGAAAGAGACAACTAAGCAAAACAAACAAGAGGTAGAAAAGGAATTTGTAGAACAAAAGAGTGAATCAATCAATCAACAATCAATCAATCAATACTGATCTGCATTTATGGCAGTCGCCCAGGTGGCAGATTCCCTATCTGTTGCTTTCCTAGCCTTTTCCGAAATGATTTCAAAGAAATTGGAAATTTATTGAACATCTCCCTTGGTAAGTTATTCCAATTCCTAACTCCCCTTCCTATAAATGAATATTGTTGGGATTAATTGAAAAAGAAAGCAACAACACCAGAAAGGAGTTAGAGACACAGGTGACAAGTATTAATAATAAAGTTGATACCCAAACGGAAGAAATAAAAGAATTTAAAGATCAGGTACAAAGCAATATAGATACGGTTAAGTGTATAATAGAAGACAACACTAGGGAACAAAAAGAAAAGTTTGCGATGGTAGAAGGCAATACAGTGGAAATTAAGACATTGAAAGAAAAACAGAACACTGTAGTGAATGAAATTGAAAGAAGAGATAAAGACGTAGAGAACCGCATAGCGATGGCAGAAGCACGCATACGACGAGAAGTAAGAGAAAGGCAAGGTAACACTGAGAGGCAAAGTCATGGAGGGATTTACAGTAAGGAAATCGAATTACTGAAGTTCAATGGGAAACAAACTAACCCACTAGAATTTCTGAAAATAGTAGAAAAACGGTTTGGGAGACGGATTGAGGAAGGGTTTATGGACTGGGAAGAGGCGATCGACATTATTGATCATGCTTTTGTGGGAGAGACGCGTTCCTGGTTTTCAGTCTATAAAAGTAACATGAAAAGTCTGAAGGAATTTAAGACGAAGTTCACGGACAAATACTGGAACGAAAACGTTCAATGCCGTGAAAGAGAAAGGGTAGTATTTGGGAAGTTCAAACATAATGAAAGCGTCTCTATGACTGAGTATTTTTGTCACATGTTATGATTTGCCAGAATTTAGACGGAATCACGGCTGATTCAGATGTAGTCAGATTACTGTTACGACATTTTCCAGACAGGGTACGCGAAGCAGCGTGTATGCAAAGTATTAAAACTATTCAGGAAATGGAGCAGTTATTAGGGAGTTTTGATGCACTAGGAAACATTGGGCAAAGAACAGGAAACTCACATAATTTTGTTCCTCATAGTGAACCAAGGGACTATAGGAGACAGCCAAACTACGAGAATCGTAATCAGTTTCAGCCAAGGCATAACGGTAGGGGTGGCGCACCTGAAAATAGAACGGGAAATGCCCAACAAGTCAGAGGACAAGTTACTAACGAGCCAAGTGTAGGTACACGATCGCAACCTTTAAACTAAATGCAGGCTGTAATGATGGGTCAGAATTCCAGCCTTACCAGGAAGTAGTTAGGAACTGTGTTATGAAACTATTGCCATATGACCTAGATGTTAAGGAAGATCTTATGTGTGAACCAGATAATAATTATTTAGATTCGGGTGATGAAGTGATTAATCCTGTGGTTCAATTAGAAGTTTGGGGGGCGTATGTTAACGCGTTAATTGATACTGGAAGTCAGATATCATGTATTAGTTCAGAACGGTATGACTCTTTAGTTAAACAGGGTATTATGATAGAAGAGATGCCTGTTAAGTCTACATTCATTATTACAGCTGTTGATAAAAAGTCGAAACAAATATGCAAGCAGGTTGCGGTGCCGATTTGTATAGAGGGTTTTATTTCAGTACAGGTATGTTTGGTTATTCCTCACCATGTATTTGATCTCATCTTGGGATGTGACTGGCTGACTTTAAAATCGGCTCAGTTAGATTACGATGATGCTACAGTAAATCTGAAGTGGGATAATAAGTATGTCAAACTCGAACTGAGAAATGAAATTCAGAGGAAAACGAATGTTTGTGCTATGTGGAATGTTATTGAGGTTTCTAGATATAAGGAGAAACCCAGTGAGGGGTTTAATTTATGCCAGTTGTGGTTGAAAGAGGATCCGAGCTGCGAGTAACAGTAAATTAGAGGAAGTCCAGAGGGACGAATTGTTGGCCGTGTTATGTGAACACGCTGAGATTTTTTCTAAGAAACCCGGTAAAACACATGTTTATGAACATTCTTTTACAGTGCTGGATGACAGTCCTTTCAGCGGGCCACGGTATGCTATCCCACACAAATATGCCAAGGCAGTTGACGATCAGATACAAGCTATGTTAGCTGAAGGGATAATTGAAGTGTCTAATAGCCAGTATGTAAATTCTTTAATCGTTGTGCCTAAGAGTGATGGGAGCGTCAGAATTTGTATTGATGGGAGAGATATGAATAGACGTATTTGTGCTGACCAGTTAAAATCACAGACTATTGAAGAGTTAATTCAGGGCTTTGAGGGTAAAAAATGGTTTTCATCTGTTGATTTAAGAAGTAGTTTTTGGCAGATTCCTTTGAGAGTAGAGGACCGGCCTCTGACAGCATTTAGTCATAAGTACAGCTTGTATCAGTTTCAGCGCGTTCCCTACGGGACGAAGACTAGTTCTGCAGCCTTAATTAGAGCATTAAATATTGCATTAGGTGATGATACAGGTGATTTCGCCACGGTTTATATTGATGATCTGGTGATTGCGTCTAGGACCTTTGAAGAGCACTTGTGTCACTTAGAGAAGGTGTTTACTAAGTTAGAGCGGGCTGGTTTTACTTTGAAGTTAGATAAGTGTGTTTTTGGTAGACAGGAGGTTACATTTTTGGGACACCGTGTATCTGCGATAGGGGTTACGCCTGAGAGTACAAGGATTGAGAAAATATTGAATACCAGTACAGCTAGAAATATCAAGGAATTAAGGTCTTATATTGGAGTATGCAATTTCTTTAGACGCTTTGTACTAAGATTTGCAAACTTACTTGAGCCGTTTAGAGACTTGTTAAAAGCCGGCAGTAAGTGGAAATGGACAGAAGGTCACCACAAAGCTTTTAATGATTTAAAGGAAGGTTTCAGGCAAGCAGTTGTTCTTAAGTACCCCGTGGCAAATAAAAAGTATGTGTTACTCACTGACGCATCTCACTATGGTCTGGCTGGAGTATTATGTCAAGAGGATGACAACGGAGACTTAGGAATTGTGTCATTAGCGTCTAGAGGTTTAAGTGGGCCGGAGAAACGGTATTCCATTACGGAGCTTGAATTCTTAGCTATTGTGTATTCCTTAAGTAAATTTAGGATGTATGTTTTAGGTGTAAAATTTGAGATTAGGACTGATCACCATTTATACCTACATGTAAGCTATCATCCAATAGGGTTAGTAGGTGGATACTGGCCTTACAGGAGTACGATTTTTCTGTAGTGCATATAAAAGGAAAAGATAATGTCCTTGCTGATCTGTTGTCCAGAGATCAGAAATTGTGTGATGAAGGAAGTTTCCTGAAAACACAGGAAGGCATTTTAATTTGTGCATGCCTTTGTAAGGACAATAATCCTGCTCTAAACAGATTACGCAACCTGTTGGTGGAACAGTCTGTGGACGAAGAATGTAGGGAACCTTTGTCTGTACTTCAGGGAGGTGAGCAGGTTACTGTGACTCGCGGTAGACACGTTTTTAAATTGTTAGACGGATTTTTAGCTAGAAAATGTAGCGAACATTAATGGGCTCTATGTGTACCCAAATCGCTACGTGTGGAGTTAATTTGGTTCATCCACAGGGAATTAGGGCATTATGGTGCTAATAAGGTTCTGTTTGAAATCTAACAGAATTTTATCTGGGACAAGATGGGAAGAGAAATCAGAAAGGTTCTTGCCACTTGTGATCTATGTCAGAGAAGCAAGATACCGAACCGTTATTTAGAGGGACCTCGTTAGGCAGTAATTGCAGAAAAATCTGGTGTCTTGGTGTGTATCGACCTTTTCGGTCCTATTGTAAAAGGCCAATACGGTTTTAAATATATTTTTGTTTTGATAGACGCTTTTTCTAAATTGGTCAGATTATACCCTATGAGGAAAGCAACAGGAAAATCCTGTAGTCGTATAATCCAAGAGAAGTATGTCCCTGAATTAGGTACTCCTCAGAGAATATAGTCAGACAGTGGACCACAAGTTACATCGAAGAAGTGGAAAGCCGTAATTAGTGAATTAGGTATTACTCAGGTCCATTCATCCATCAGAAATCCTCAGGGGAACATGTGTGAACGGGTGATGAAGGAACTAGCGCGCATGTTTAGGTCGCTAGTTCACGAGAGGTATTCCGCTTGGGTAGCGAAATTATCCCTTATTGAGACATGGATCAATGCCGTACAGCACGAAAGTACTAGATTGACACCTTTGCAAGTTCATTTCGGTACTAAGTCACAAAATGAATTGGTGAGAGTATTGGGTATTACTGAGGTGCCGCAGCGTAATGCTGAATTTTATGTTAGATTGGCCAGAGAAAACCTAGTAAAAGCTGGCAACCTTCGAAAGAAGCAGCAAAAACGTAAGATACTGGATGAATTTGAGGTAGGTGACCTTGTTCTTTTGAGAGCTCCCATGTTATCTAACAGCGAAGATAGAGTCACAAAAAAGTGTTTCCTTTTATATCAAGGACCTTATCGTATACATAAGAAACTAGGACCTTGTGCTTATAAATTATCTGACGGTGATTGCATTTTATTGGGTTCATATCCCTTTCAGACCGAGTACGCACAATTGTGCGGGTTCGTATTTTAGTTATCCCTGACCGTATTTCATGTTTTTTCGGCGCTACACCGGACTGCAGTGATTGAGCAGGACACGTGGCGTGTATTTCAATTGATTTTAGTATGCGCTTGACCGCCAGGGCGAAGGAAGAAGAGTTTAAAAAGCACAGTTGATCGGCGAGATGGCACGAAGCAGTAGTGCCGAAAGTAAGTATTTATTTACTGCGTTTATATTAATCTAGAAGCTTTACTGAATACTGGAATATATTCAATGAAGTGTGTACATTGGTTAGTGAACGTAAAATTTGAAGCTACACCATCGTACGTGATACAACGAGGTTTTGAATTTTGATACGCACAATTGTGTGGGTCCTGTTTTTCGGATGTTAGTTTTTATTTTGTAAAATAAACTATTAATATGTGTATTGAGGAGCATTTTAGTCAGTTCTTGACGTACAAACAAAAATTCACACCTCCAGTTTTCTTCCAGGTCTGAAAGGGATACAACATTCGGAGTTTACGTAAATATATTACGAGTCCGGTGGACTTCCCGTAGAGCTCATATATAGGTCAGTGAGCCAGGCCACGCTTATCTCTTATATAATATACACCTGTCGCAGCGTGGAGTGACTGCTCTCTGGTAGGTGGAGTTTCCCGAGTTTTCTTTTGCTTGCTACACGATGTATGTGTATACGATTGACACGAGTTCATTACTAAGGTTACGTCTGTTCTCTTTACGTAATGCCATGTATGGGTAATATAGTATTTGATTAATATAACGAGGATCATTAATATTGCAGTTTAAGATTTGTAAATTCCCCGTAGACTATAAGAAGTCATCATAAAGACTTGCAATAATTTTACCCTGGGCTAAAACCACGTGAATGTGTTGGCGTGTGTGAAGGAGTCATACAGCAAGAACGTATAAACACTTGAAAGAGTAATACGCTGCATTTTGTTTGTGTAAATTTTGTACAGATATAAATTGAATTGTCAAGTGTTGCAAAGACTGGATTCATGAAATCAGCAAGAGATGACGAACATTTGAGAAAGTGAGACATCAGAAACTCGCTAAGTTGTAATATTGTGTTTTAATGGAAATTTTGAAGTTTTATATATTATTTGTTATTAAGTTGTAGGTGGAATCATCAAGTTGTAATTTTGTAAAATAGTGTTATGTTGTATACAGTAATGAATGAATGTACAGTTGCAAGTTATGAATCTCATTCCGTATTGACGGTTATCACTTTACAAAAGAAAATATTTATAAAATCCTCCTATCAATACAATTCAAGTCATCTGTTAGATGAAGCAAAGTCTATACATGTTTCAGCCTAATCTCAAGGCCATCTTCAGCAGTAAAACAATTATTACATAATATACAAACAAATTAAAAAACGTAATGATGTGAAGTGACAGTGATCATGATAAGTGAGTTAAAAACACATTGAGGTGCAAAGTCCTCTCGTCTAATAGATCTTGCTGGCTGTTAAATAAAACATTATGCTGAGGAGTGTAGTGAGACCGTCAATACTACGAATAAAACGTGTAACATTTGTTACTAAAAGTTGTCGTCTCGAATGTCTCTTACAAAATTTCGTCTTGCGAGTATATCCGGCAGAAAAATGACGTTGAAGAGTAGCAATCTGGCAACACTGTAACCACATGTATGGTAACTACCTCTGTCAACAGGAGTTACTCGTACTGTACAGTTGGCGCAGTGGATAGAGTTTTGGGTTACCATGCAGGAGGTCGAGTGGTCGATCCTGGGTTCAGGCGTATGTTTTTCTTTCGTAAATGTAGTACAGGTGGTATGGTATCTGGCATCTTAATCGTCAACAGCGATTGCAGCGGGTCCTCTAGAAACCATTTACACTTACATACTACGATCCTAGAATAGGACGAACAATCGTTTTCATTGGTCAGCTTTCAAAGGCGCACTTTCCACGTCGTGAGGGTGAATTTATTCGCACCACTTCATCTACTAGATGTGAAACCTGTTTGTTTCAGCTGTCTATTTCTTATTAGTCTAACCAGGTATTTGTTGTTTAAGCGTTACAAAATGTTGTAAATGTAGGATACATGTCACCTCAGAAACGGTGTCTTACTGTATTACAGTAGGTAATGTCAGATGGAAATTAGCAAATAAAAAATGCGCCTCAACCCAGGATCGAACCATCAACCTCCTGCATGCCAACCAAAAACTCTACCCACTGCACCAACTGTACAGCACGACGAGCACGTGCTGACAGCGGTAGTTACCCTACATATGGTTACAGTGTTGCCAGCTTGCTACTCTTCAACGTCCGTTTTCTACCGGATATACTCGCAAGACGAAATTTTGTAAGAGACATTTTTTTATTGCTGGCATGTGAGGAGTCGCGCTGCGACGCCCGAGTGCGCGAATTACGCTTCACCCTGTATATGTATATATATATATATATATATATATATATATATATATATAGGGTTTTTATCATCCAGTTCAATCATCATTTCATTTCTTTGTATCGCGGCTATAACGTATTCCGAACGAACAAATTATTGGGTAAAGTATTTCAACATCATGCATATTTATAACTTGCAGTAAATTTTCCAATAGCCGTTGTGAGGTGACCAGAGTCAGCAGGCTAATTTCAGCCCAATTCGAGGAAAAGTACGTCATCTAGGTTACGAGAGACCTTACCCTCTCTACTCCATGAAGAGACAGTTGATACATTATTAACACCCACTTTTCAAACTCCGCTTCGGGACGCTTTATTTCAGCGGGAAATGTGAATGAACGTAATGAAGCAACGTGATGGATTCACAGCAATACATCGGAGAAGGGATGAGACCTCGAATCTTACTGGACCATGTGATATGGCTGATGGAAGGAGACTTTTGAACCGATACATACCACCGACAAGAGCTGGAGAGATCATTAGCATTCTCATTAGCATTCTTATTCAGATTGAGATTCACATTCATACTCTTATTCTTACTCGTGAGCAGATTGTCACTTGTATTCGGACATTCTGTTTCTGATTCTCACTCTTGGAAGAGATTCTTACTACGATTCTACGTCTGCACGTCGGAAAAGATTTTAACTTAGTTCACTTCGCATCTGAGTATATTCTACTCAAAAGTTCCTCTCATTGGGAATTGTTATCTCAATGAAGAGAGGTAGTCAACGGGAGACCGGTTCTGACTAGTATAGGGGAGGAGAGCTTTTATTATGAATTTAGCTACGCTACTGTTCCGTAATACGGAAGAATACAAGTGTATTCTCTCCATGAACATAACCCATGGTGGTTTTGCATTTAAAATTACTACTCATTACGACTTTATGTAAGGAGTACAGTAGGAAGTGTTGAGGACAGGAAATGTAGAAGTAAGACTGGAATCCAACAACAGAGAAGGCAGCCGGTACGAGATCCACACATCATCAGCTTCAAGACAACAGATTCTACATATGGTGAGCTTATGGCATAAGTTACTGCAAGTCTTCGCGCAACAGTTCATTTTTAAAATTAATTTCATTCAATTTTTCTTTTGCTTCCGTAAGTTCAGATGTCGTTAAAACACCGTTACGTCACGTTTTTCATCTTAATAAATAGCTGTTTTAATTTGTATTTTATGAAATGATTATTAATGATCCTTAAAGTCCAAGTTAGTGTACTTAACGATTTGTGTTCCGTTCATCTCACCCCTGGGAGTTTTCGAGTCTCATTACGTACTATTATTATTATTATTATTATTATTATTATTATTATTATTATTATTATTATTATTATTATTATTTATCAACTTTCGTTTTCAAGCCATAAGCTTGAAGACTGGCGCCCTTGGGATACTGGTTATGGAAAAACAATGACATATCATTTATTTATTTTAATATTAAAGTGACCCGCCACGTTATAATTTTATCAAACATCTGTGGGCCAAGTGGGTACGTCACAAATTCAGTTGTTGGATAAGTGTTCGGTTGCTATTTTCGTATAGGAGTCTGCCCTAACCTAACCTAGATTCGCCAAATTAATTATTTACCTCGCCTTAGCTTTTCTGCAGGGGTTCCCTGTTGATTTTCGAGGCATTCCCATTTCTTATTTCATTAAATATGTGCATTGTAATTTAATACATTTACCTTGGGGTTTGCCTCTGGCAGTTCAGTATCTCTTGATGTATGCTAGAGTTTAGTGGAGTACGTTCACTTCACTGTAAAATGTAATTGTTCTTACGTTGCTTTTATCCTACTAACGTGCATTGTACTACTGGATTTGTAACTAGTTGTATAGTTGGTTTGAAGTTTGAAACTCGTAGTGAAGCCCATTATCAAAGAACTTCTAAGATATGTGTATCACGGAGCGTGTAGTTCGTAAGTTGTAAATTGGTGGATTTTGTTCGGAAAGTGTTTGTAACATTTTCACTTGTAAATAATGGTTTTCAAGTTTAAGGATCACGGAGAATTATTTCAGGATTTTCGCTGTGTAGCTCAATACATAGCTCTACATTGTCACAAAATTTGTCGCTGTGTAGCTCAAGACATAGCTCTACATTGTCAAAACATTTGTCGCTGGGTAGCTCAAGACATAGCTCTAACGCGTCAAAAAACATGTCGCTGGGTATCTCAAGACACAGCTCTACAGTGTCACACAAGCTGCGGCTGTGAAGCTCAAGACACAGCTCTACAGTGTTACATATATTGACCCTGTGTACCTCAAGACATAGCTCTACAGTGTCACATTATTTGTCGCTGTGTAGCTCAAGACATAGCTCTATAGTGTCACATTATTTGTCGCTGTGTAGCTCAAGACACAACTCTACAGTGTTACATATATTGTCGCTGTGTAGCTCAAGACATAGCCCTACATTGTCAAAAAATTTGTCGCTGTGTAGCTCAAGACTTAGCTCTACAGTGTTACATATATTTTTGCTGTGTAGCTCAAGACACAGCTCTACAGTGTTACGTATATTGTCGCCGTGTAGCTCAAGACACAGCTCTACAGTGTTACGTATATTGTTGCTGTGTAGCTCAAGACATAGCTCTACAGTGTTACATATATTGTCGCTGTGTAGCTCAATACACAGCTCTACAGTGTTACATATACTGTCGCCGTGTAGCTCAAGACATAGCTCTACAGTGTCACATTATTTGTCGCTGTGTAGCTCAAGACACAGCTCTACAGTGTTACGTATATTGTTGCTGTGTAGCTCAAGACACAGCTCTACAGTGTTGCTTATATTGTTGCTGTGTAGCTCAAGACTTAGCTCTACAGTGTTACATATATTATTGCTGTGTAGCTCAAGACATAGCTCTACAGTGTTGCATATATTGTTGCTGTGTAGCTCAAGACATAGCTCTACAGTGTTACATATATTGTCGCCGTGTAGCTCAAGACATAGCTCTACAGTGTCACATTATTTGTCGCTGTGTAGCTCAAGACACAGCTCTACAGTGTTACGTATATTGTTGCTGTGTAGCTCAAGACACAGCTCTACAGTGTTACATATATTATTGCTGTGTAGCTCAAGACATAGCTCTACAGTGTTGCATATATTGTCGCTGTGTAGCTCAAGACATAGCTCTACAGTGTTACATATATTGTCGCCGTGTAGCTCAAGACACAGCTCTACAGTGTCACATTATTTGTCGCTGTGTAGCTCAAGACATAGCTCTACAGTGTCACATTATTTGTCACTGTGTAGCTCAAGACACAGCTCTACAGTGTCACATTATTTGTCGCTGTGTAGCTCAAGACATAGCTCTACAGTGTCACATTATTTGTCGCTGTGTAGCTCAAGACTTAGCTCTACAGTGTTACATATATTGTTGCTGTGTAGCTCAAGACACAGCTCTACAGTGTTACGTATATTGTTGCTGTGTAGCTCAAGACACAGCTCTACAGTGTTACGTATATTGTTGCTGTGTAGCTCAAGACTTAGCTCTACAGTGTTACATATATTGTCGCTGTGTAGCTCAAGACACAGCTCTACAGTGTTACATATATTATTGCTGTGTAGCTCAAGACATAGCTCTACAGTGTTGCTTATATTGTTGCTGTGTAGCTCAAGACTTAGCTCTACAGTGTTACATATATTATTGCTGTGTAGCTCAAGACATAGCTCTACAGTGTTGCATATATTGTCGCTGTGTAGCTCAAGACATAGCTCTACAGTGTTACATATATTGTCGCCGTGTAGCTCAAGACACAGCTCTACAGTGTCACATTATTTGTCGCTGTGTAGCTCAAGACATAGCTCTACAGTGTCACATTATTTGTCGCTGTGTAGCTCAAGACACAGCTCTACAGTGTCACATTATTTGTCGCTGTGTAGCTCAAGACATAGCTCTACAGTGTCACATTATTTGTCGCTGTGTAGCTCAAGACACAGCTCTACAGTGTCACAATATTTGTCGCTGTGTAGCTCAAGACACAGCTCTACAGTGTCACATAAATTTTTGCTGTGTAGCTCAAGACACAGCTCTACAGTGTTACATATATTGTTGCTGTGTAGCTCAAGACATAGCTCTATAGTGTCACATTATTTGTCGCTGTGTAGCTCAAGACACAGCTCTACAGTGTCACATTATTTGTCGCTGTGTAGCTCAAGACACAGCTCTACAGTGTTACGTATATTGTTGCTGTGTAGCTCAAGACACAGCTCTACAGTGTTACATATATTGTTGCTGTGTACCTCAGGACAGAGTTCTACAGTGTCACATATGTTGTGGCTGTGTAGCTCAGGACGGAGTTCTACAGTGTCACATATGTTGTGGCTGTGTAGCTCAGGACAGAGTTCTACAGTGTTACACAAGATGTTGCTGTGTAGCTCAGGACAGTGTTCTACAGTGTCACATTTGTTTTGGCTATGTATTTCTATAAATAGCTCGACATTGTCACGCAATATGTGGCTGTGAACAAAAACACAATGTTCTACGTCGTCAGAGAACTTTTTCACTCGAGCCAAAAATACGAAAGTGTAAGTTAAGGCTGAATTCCAAGAACCATAGCAGCCTGCCACTGGACATTTTTGTGATTCCAGCAGCAAGATAGATGTATACACTGACTTAGCAATTATCATGGGATAGTCACCTAATAACGTGTGGGGCCTCCTCTGGCCCTGCGAACTGTAGTGAGACGTAGTGGAAGTGAGTCGACTAGTCCCTGGTAATTCTCTGTACGTAGCTGACTCCAAATCGTATGCAGAGTGGCCGCCAATGCTGGTCTGTTCATGGGTGCAGGATCCATGGCACGGAGCCTGCGTTCCAGGACATCCCAGTTATGCTCGATAGGATTCAAATCGGGGCTCCTGCTTGCCCATGGTAGTCGTTGGACGTCCGCTGCATGTTCCTGCAACCATTCCCGGGCGACGCGACGTGGGAGCGATGTGGTGGCGCGTTATCATTTTGAAACACCGCAGAACCGTCTGGGCGCTGGAAGCCCAAAAAGGGGTGGAGATGGACTCCCAGTAGCTCAACATACCGCATACCATTCAAAGTCTCTTCCAGAACAACTAGGGGGCCCATTCCATACCAAGAAAATGCACCCCAGACCATAACAGGGACACCAGTGCCCTGGAGCACAACTTCGAGGCAGGCGGGATCCATCGCTTCACGTGGTCTGCGCCATAGACGGTGCCTCCCATCGGCATGGTGCAGTTGAAATCGTGATTCATCCGACTATATCACGTTACGCCATTGTTCCAGTGCCCATCCCTGGTGAATGGCCACAAATGCGCGTGTTTGTGCCCGATGACGTTGGGTTAACAGTGGCACCCGTGTGCGGCGCCGGCTCCCATACCCCATAGAACCCATGTTCCTACAGACTGTCCACTGGGACTGTGTTGAATTCAGCCATGATTCGTTGCACGGTTGCCCGTCTGTCACTATTGACAATCCGTCTCAGATGTCGCTGGTCACGGTCATCGAGAGTGGCTGGGCGGCTGGTCGTTCGTCTGTTGTGGACGATGACAACCGCATTCAACCATTCACGATACACCCTGGACACGGTTGATCGTGTGAAGCCGAATTCCCGCACAACTTCCGAAATCGCACTTCCCATCCGTCGGGCACCGACCACCATACCCCGTTCGAACGGTGCCAGCTCACGACGACGTTCCATGTTACACCTGTTACATGCACAGCCACTGCTAACAAGGTCTCCTATACAACTGCCGCTGGCACAGGGGCGTGTGGTGCGCAGGTTGCACCGCTACCCCTTGACATTTGCTCAGTCAGTGTATATCGTTCACGGCTTACAGTCTTACCTGGCACATCTAATGTCCATTAGTGTATTTCTTTGAAATATCCATCATGTGTCCGAACACGCCACCTCATGTCTCACTCCAGACATAATCCTATATACGAACTCTCCACCCAGGCTTAGCTCATCAACGATTCACCTCGGTGCATATTTTTTCTTGTTTTGGGGTGTACTGTAAGCGTGCTGTTAGCTTCTATATAAAACACAGAACGTGCCTCTCTCTCAATCAGTCATTCAATCAATCAATCAATCAATCAATCAATCAATCAATCAATCAATCAATCAATCAATCAATCAATCAATCAATCAATCAATCAATACTGATCTGCATTAAGTGCAGTCGCCCAGGTGGCAGATTCTCCAGCTGTTGTTTCCTAGCCGTTTCTTAAATGATTGCAGAAATTGGAAATTTATATGCGCATCTCCCTTGGTAAGTTATTCCAATCCCTAACTCCCCCTCCTAAAAACGAGTATTTGCCTCAATTTTTCCTCTTGAATTCCAACTTTATCTTGATATTGCGATTTTCCTTACTTTTAAAGACACCACTCAAACTTATTCGTCTACTAATGTCACTCCACGCGATCTGTCCGCTGACGGCTCGGAACATACCACTTAGTCGAGCAGTCGTCTCCTTTCTCCCAAATCTTCCCAGCCCAAACTTTGCCACATTTTTAACGCTACTCTTTTGTCGGAAATCGCCCAGAACAAGTCGAGCTGCTTTTCTTTGAAATTTTTCCAGTTCTTGAATCAAGTGAGGGTCCCATATACATGAACCGTACTCTAGTTGGGGACTTACCAGGGCCTTTTATGCCCTCTCTTTTACATTATTACTACAACCCCTATGTATCCTCATAACCATGTGCATAGGTATGTACCCTTTATTTACAATCATATTTATGTGATTACCCCAATGAAGATCTTTCCTTATATTAACACCTAGGTAGTTACAGTGAACCCCGTAAGAAACGTTCACCCCATCAACGTAGTAATTAAAACTGAGAGGACTTTTCCTACTTGTGAAACTCACAACCTGACTTTTAACCCTGTTTATCATCATAACATTGCCTGCTGTCCGTCTCGTTACATTATCGAGGACATTTTGCGCTTGTTCACAATCTTGTAATTTATTTATTACTCTGTACAGAATAACAACATCTGCAAAAAGGCTGCTCCCAATACTCCTGGGGTCCAGAAAACAGTAAACTCAACAGATGTAGACATACCGATGAGGTCACTTATTATGTACTTGTGGAGAACTTAGAGTTGGAAACATTCATCCTATGGCAATAGGTAGAAGGGTTTACGTCAACAATCCAGCTTATACTATATATATGTACTACATCTATAGGCCGCTACAGACTAACAATTTAAAATAATACAGCGGCATCTGCTAATGTTTTGGTGACGTCAGCTGTTTTAAGGACAAGAACGTAGAAGAGTACATCCCTAATTTCCTGATTCACAGACATGGTGTCATTCGCAACTTTGATACGACACTACGAAATACGGACTGAAATTCGGAGTGATTTTCCAGTCGTCTTCGTGGAACACTTCACTGAGTGACAGCAACCGAGATAGAATATCAATTCCTTTCGATCGCTGCGTTTACCGTCCCATGTGGTGACACTCGGCACCCGGGGTGCAGCCTGTTGTCATGTCCAGTATACATGTAGCAGTCTACTTTAATACAGTTCAGGATACGAGCGCAATCGACCTTTCTCTCCAATAGACGGCACGAACAGGCTTCTACTGCCGTATTACTGTGGAAGATGAGGTATTATTCCAGGACAACCAGCAGGTATATGAGATGAATCTCCCATCTCCAGAAATCTTGTATAATAATTGCTGGGGAACTATTTCCACCAGACCTATACCAATGCTCAGTTTTCGCCCTCCACCAGCCTCATACCTCCCACCATATCAACGATAGTACATTCCGAAGCACCTTCTTGTGAGTCCGACAACCCATAATCCATATCCCGCTCATCCACGTGATAGAATAAAACTATCTACATCACAAGACGGACAACAGAGAAAATCATCCAACTTGTTTTGAATATGATATGTGAAGTCCGCACTCTGCAACTTGATCCTCTTAGTCGGAACCTGGAGCTGTGCAATAGACAATGTTAGAAACATTCGTTATACCCGTCTTTATGTTCACACTCTTCATCAGCTAATGGTTGTTTCTAAATTCAGTGTTAACCAATTGAGAATTTGTATTTTATTTTAATTCTTTTTTCTTGTTTTTAGTAATAACATGTTAAATATTCTACAGTGGAATGCTATATCGGCCATTGCCTACAAGGAAAATCTCGAACATCAACTCCACGTAAAAAAAGGCTCTATAAGGATACTTTCTAAGACACGGTACCCAATAGTGAAAAAGTATGCTTCCGCAAGTTCATCGTCCTGGTAGTAGAGGGGGAGTAGTTCTTCTTATTCTCTCCTTCCGGCTGTAACCCCCACCAACGATGCAAGTGATAGGTGCCTGTATACGTCATCCAAATCTCGAATTCACGTGTCTCTACAGTAGATATACCGTGAACCATGCACACGTATCCTGCCGGACGTATGAAACAGCATTCTGAACAAATTAACTCCACCCTACTTAATATTCGATGATTTGAACGCTCACAGCTAAGCCTGGGGATATTTGTATTCAATTACGCAGTCGATTTTCTGCAAGTCACAGAAGCACACAATCTTATTATTTTGAATGACCACTGTCCTACACTGGTACTTTGGCCGTACAGCAACCTTCAGTAGCTCTGATGTCAGATTGGACTACAGTTAAGGATTATGAGCTCTAACAATTTTCCAATCCTAATCAGTCTAGAGCTCACTACTAGCACAGTCACTAATTATGTTCCCACATATAAATGGAATATTAACAAAGCTAATTGGATTCTTTTACCGAACGAGTGCAACGGCCCTAGATCACTACGCTGCGTTATGGACCCCATGAATCTGGCTGCCACATGTTCAATTCCCTACAACAAAGCAAATGGGCGTACGCCAGTAGTCCAATGGAATGTTCGCATGCTGTTGCAATACGACGATCCACACTCCGAAATTTTCGAGACCATCCCACTTCTCAATTGTATTCTGAATATGAAAAAACTTCAGTTCATTTTAAAAGATTTCTGAAGAAATAAATAGCTCCTCGTTAAAGAAGGAAATGAACATTTCAGAAGTGTGGCTACATAAAGCCGTCTACCGCTGCTTAGTTCCTGGCTAGAGAGAGCCGTCTACCGCTACTTCTGTTAGTTCCTGGCTAGAGAGAGCCGTCTACCGCTACTTCTGTTAGTTCCTGGCTAGAGAGAGCCGTCTACCGCTACTTCTGTTAGTTCCTGGCTAGAGAGAGCCGTCTACCGCTACTTCTGTTAGTTCCTGGCTAGAGAGAGCCGTCTACCGCTACTTCTGTTAGTTCCTGGCTAGAGAGAGCCGTCTACCGCTACTTAGTTCCTGGCTAGAGAGAGCCGTCTACCGCTACTTCTGTTAGTTCCTGGCTAGAGAGAGCCGTCTACCGTTCCTCAGCCAATAAGCTTCAACTTAGATCGATCGGACAATTTCCTTAGCACACCATCAATTTAACTTTTTCAGAACTTCAGCTTGGACGTAAATACTCTGAAATATATCACGAGGTATCCATCAGATAAGGTACCCAATTCTACAACATCAGTCCTTAGCTTCTTTAAAAATGCTTCTTGATGCAACCTGTGACAATAAAGTTCGGTGAATAGTCCTGTACTATCAACATGAAGCACGGTGACCTTACTGTCCTTCGAAATAGTCCCCTCCTATAACTATGCACTGCTGAGATCAGCGATACAAGTCCTGGAAACTTTGCAAGAAGGTGTCATATGGGATGGTGTTCAAAAGCCTCGTCACGTTTCGTTGGATGGCAGGAATATCGTCAAATCTCTTTCCTTTCAAAGCGAGTTTGAAGCATGACTTTTCGGCTCTGACCTTTCTCCGAAGAGGGGATCACGGAGAACGCCATTCCATGCTTTGCCGTTTGGTTTCAGGAACGTACCTGAGACACCAGGTTTCATCCTCAGTGACAATACAGTTCAAGAAATTTTGTGTCGCACCTGCCGTTTCGAAAAAATCATGTGAAGCGTCTAAACGTGCCTGCTTCTGATCGTCAGTCAAATGATATGGCACAAAACGAGAACGCGTTTTCCTCTTCCCTAACGATTTGTCGCACGGATTCACGGTTAATCTGCAGTTTATCTGCTATCATGCGCACAGTTAATCGCCGATCGTTCGTGATTAATGTCCTCACCTTCTTGATGTTTTCGTCACTGACGGGTTGCCAGAAACACTTTCCCGGCCTCCTCGAAAACGGGTGAACAACTCGTACACACACTTCAAGGACAGTGCTTGATCTTCATAAACACGTACCAGCATAGCATGCGTTTCTTTCGATGTCTTGCCAAGCTTAAAACAAAACTACATTGATCTTTTAGTCGTTCATGTTCCTGTTCGCAGTTCAGAACACGCACTGTGTCAAACAGGTCTTACTCGGCACACACACGATGCTCAACTGAACAACGTTGGGAGCAGGTGGTCATTTTCATTATCTGTGCATTTTACGGTGTCATCGCCAGACAGAAAGTCATGAATGAACTAAAAACATACTTCTTGTGATTTCTCATGTTGCTGTGAGGACTAGAAAAGTTATTTAACATTCAAACTCTTAGGTTTACTTCTTGTATTTTCATAATAACAGTTTTGGCAAGTCCTTAAGTTTTATATTTATTTCATAGAAATATATTATTTTAAACAATCATACGAGTCTCAGCCTCACAGTTGGAAGGTGGGTAAATCACCTTGCAACACCACTTTTTGGGTTTTGTACTACATATTTATTCGTTAATAAACCATAAAATACACCAGGATTACAAAAATTATTTTCACCGTTGTGAAAGTTCATATTACACTCGAAATTCGCATCAAAATTTGTACACATGGACACAAATCAAAATAAGTGAAGGCAAGAAGTGTTCTGTATAATAAATTACACAGACAATATCTGGACCACTCAAATTGACCAAACTGAACGTGACATTACACGCACTACGGACACATGTCTTCCTCGCACCACTCGTCACTTCGGCTTCCACAACTCGTCCGAGAGTTCATCGTTCATTCTCGCAGTGTAGGTTCAATCAACTGTTTTTCTGGTAAGTCGAGTTTCTTTATTGAAGGACACAATCATGGGCATGTCATCAACAGGTATGGAAAACAAATAAAGACAAAGAAATGCTGAGTGTGTCACAGGCTTACACACTCACAGTCGTACGGTCCTTTAACAATACCAGAGACGATACTGACTACCATGGTGAGAACGAGAAAGCTACTGGAATGCCAATAGTGGCCCTAGAATTAGGTGCGTGAAAAGTAGTACGGTCCCTGGGACCGCACGACTCTAGTTATGGGTTAAGCAGTTGATGAAAATGTATTTTATTGGACTTGTGTGGTTTTGGAACTAACTCTCCATATGCTGTATACTGTATGTAGATTCGAAAGGCAATACCTCAAGGGATTAGATAAGGAGTTCGCAGTGTCCAACCATTCCTACAGCCATGGTGGTAAGTGTAAAGATACTTCCGTTTTACAGAATACCACGGATCGTAATTGCGAACTTTCTTTTACCTCCGTGGAATTAGAAGGTAGTATTCTTATTTCCAAACTGCCTGGCTAACGTGGATACGGCATTTCTTTTCAAACTCCTCGTATCCCATTCTTAGAGCTTGTTTTTCCAAATAAGAACCAACAAAGTGTTCTCGTCATATGCTCCCTAATAAATTATCTTTCTGTCTGTAATCGAGAACAGCCCGTAATGCCAAATCAATACGGAAATATTAAAGGCTGATTGCCTGTAGTTTTCCGTCTATTAAGAATCGGGCTCTGTTCCTCGTTTCGTGGCGAAACACACAACTGCACTTCTCATGTGTTGAAAATGTATTATTATGATTATGTAATTATGCAGAGTGCATTATGTTTATAATTTCCCGCACGTTTCTTTTATTTACATATTTTCTAGAAAGAAGTGATAGGTTCATATTTATGCTGATATCTTACAGTCACTTAAACAGTTTTAGTAATATCATAGAAGTTATCATAATTCTGTATCCGAGTTGGTAAATTATAACTTCAAGTTACGAGCCCGAAATGAGGCAAAACCTCGATATCTCGAATCACCTCGGCAGCCAAATTTTTTTTCGAGTTATCGAAATATCGAGATACAGAGAATACCGTTTCGAGCATGTATCTACAGGCTTATAGTGATACTGTTAACGCAGCCTTCGGGGGTTCCTTAATTCACACTCGAGAAAGAGCGAGGCTTCGCCGATTTTGCGATCATTACAAGTTTTAGTTTTTCGGTTCCCGTCATATTAGCTCCCAGCATGACTGTTAACTGTTCCTCATGCCGTGTTGTTGTTTGAGTCATCAGTCCATAGACTGGTTTGATACAGCTCTCCATGCCACCCTATCCTGGGCTAACATTTTCATTTCTACACAACTACTACATACTGCATCTGTCCTAATCCGCTTGTCATATTCGTATCTTAGTCTGCCCCTACAGTTCTTCCCACCTACAATTCCTTCAAAAACCAACACTACAATTTCTGGGTGTCTTAAGATATGTCCTATCATTCTATCTTTTCTTCTCGTCAAATTTAGCCAAATCGATCTCCTCTCGCCGTTATGATTCAGTACGGTATCTCTTCATTTGTGATTCGATCTATCCATCTCACCTTCAGCATTCTTCTGTAACACCACATTTCAAAAGCTTCTATTCTCTTTCTTTCTGAGCCAGTTATCGTCCATGTTTCACTTCCATACAATGCCACGCTCCACACGGAAGTCTTCAAAAACATCTTTCTAATTCCTATATGAATGTTTGAAGTGAGCAAATTTCTTTTCCTAAGAAAGGCCTTCTTGCTTGTGCTAGTCTGCATTTTATGTTCTCCTTACTTCTGCCATCGTTAGTTATTTTACTACCCAAGTAACACATTCGTCTACTTCCTTTAAGACTTCATTTCCTAATCTAATATTTCCTGCATCACCTGCCTTCGTTCGACTGCACTCCATTACTTTCGTTTTTGACTTATATGTTTTCATCTTGTACTTCTGCAAGACTCTGTCCATACCATTCAGCAACTTCTCGAGATCTTCTCCAGTCTCAGATAAAATAACAATATCATCGGCAAATCTCAAGGTTTTGATTTCCTCTCCTTGGACTTTGATTCCCTTTCCAAATTCCTCTTTGGTTTCCTTTATCGCCAGTTCTATATAGACATTAAACAGGAGAGGGGACAATGGAGACTGATTGTTGTTAATTCTCCTTTCTCCCCACAGCTTGCTCCAGTCAACATTATCGAATGCCTTTTCTAGACCTACGAACGCCATGTGCGTTGTCTTGAAAATCCACAGCCTGTTTGTGACCGGGTCAAGAATGGAATGAATGAAGCCCCCATCTAGCGGAGAGGAGAGGAATTGTGCCGGCTGCCGAAGCCTGTCGCACTCCTCTGGGGCAATGGTTAATTAATGACAGACGATATGCAACGATATTGGAGTGTGTTGCAGGAATGAAATATGACAGGCAAAACCGGAGTACCCGGAGAAAAACCTGTCCCGCCTCCGTTTTCTCCCGCAGAAATCTCACATAGAGTGACCGGGATTTGAACCTGCGTTGGCTTGTGTTTCTTAGTTCCATCCTCTAAGATCAGACGTAAAGTCAGCATTGCTTCACGTGTTCCTACATTTCTTGTGAAGCCAAAATGATCTTCTCCCATCTACGTTTCAACTTGTCTTCCTAAAACTTTGCAGGCGTGAGATACTAAACTATTGGTGGGGTCGTTTTCACACTTGTCAGCACCGGCTTTCTTCTGCATCACACATCTTACACACTTAACGGAACAACCTCCACATGCTGGTTTCTATCTGCTTCATTCTTTATTTGCACGTATTCTTTTCTGCCCTCCTCAATTTATGCATTCTTGAACTTTCATCGTTCGTCAGTCAGGTCTAGAATCTCTTGAGTTATCCATTATTTCTTAGTTGATCTTTCGTTCCTTCCCATCCCTTGGCATTTCATTGTATTTACATTGATCCCCGTGCATAGTTAAAACTCTTCGTAAAGCATACAATCTGACAACGTTGCCGTGGTGTTTGTGCGGTTGCTCACAATTCTCCAACTTATTTTTACTCTATGCAGTAAAATCATCCCCATAAATTTCCCGCTCTTTATTCAGATCAAAGAAACAAACGAGCCTTGTGGAACCCCCTACGTTATAGAAATGATCTACGTCGTCAAAATCCTCGGATACAACATTTCACCTATTGAATCTAAAATGTCTCCTGTAAGTTGAGCCTCACCTACCTTCAAGGAAAGCAGTTAGTATCTTACATGCAGCTCCTCCCATTACTTTCAGTATAAATCAGCGATTGAATTCTGACTCGAATCATAGCTGAGGAGTGATATTATCGATGCGAAAATCTTCTCAGGGAACTCGAGAGTTTATAGTAGAAACTGGTAAAATTACTTCTCCGTGCCAACATAAACCTATATTATTTAAATTCTTTCTTGAATGACATACATACAGAGACAGCAGTGGTCGAAAGTGTGAAAGATCTACTTCCTTGCGAACGTTTCCTTCAGTGCAGCGACTTTTCTGATTCCCAGCAGAGCATTAAAGAATTAATAAAGGAACGCGGACAGAGCTCAAAATAAATTCTGAATGCAAAATTTCCCCGTTATTACGAGAAAGTTAAAATGTTATGAAAGAAAGCAAAGCCTAAAGTCAACTAACAGTAAGAATATAGCTGCATCGTGACGAGTCGCAAAATATCTTCAATCAATCAATCAATCAATCAATCAATCAATCAATCAATCAATCAATCAATCAATCAATCAATCAATCAATCAATCAATCAATCAATCAATCAATCAATCATCAATGATTGCAGATTGCTACCAATTTTGCTTGCGTACCATTTTCTTGAACATTTTCATAGAACTTCGACATTTATCGAGCATTTCACTCGATAAATTATTCCATTCCTTAATTCTTCGTCCTGTATATGCATTTTTGCCACAATTTTTCCTCTCGAATTGCAACTTCATCATCATTATTATGACCTTACCTAAATTTAAAAGGTCCACTCAAGCTTACACGTCAACTAACGTCATTCCACGCCCCATCTCATATCATGTCGTCTCCTTACCCCTAAGTCTTCTCAGCCCAAAGTTTGCAACATTCTCGCAACACTACTCCCGTGACGGTCAATACACTGGAGACATGTGTAACCAACCTCGTTAATAGTTGTTGCTATCTCTACATTTTGCCGTTTTCTTTGTCAATCAGTCTTTGCTCATACCATACTTAAGAAAAAGCTCCAAAAATAGTGCCCTGAGGGACCCGCTCATAATCATAACGCTTCACCTACCGTAATTCTCTGTTTTATCTAGTGGAAGATAAAGCTTCATCCCATCCACTACACGTGCCCACTTTCATCACCAGGCAGCCATTGGAAAGACTGGTCGTTTCCACTGTGCGACTCCTGACCTTCAATTAATCAATCACTACTGATCTGCATTTAGGGCAGTCGTCCAGGTGGCAGATTCCCAATCTGTTGTTTTCCTAGCCTTTTCTTAAATTATTGCAAAAAATTTGGAAATTTATTGAACATCTCCCTTGGTAAGTTATTCCAAACCCTAACGCCCCTTCCTATAAATGAATATTTGCCACAATTTGTCCTCTTGAATTCTAACTTTATCATCATATTGTGATCTTTCCAACTTTTAAAGACGTCACTCAAACTTACTCTTCTACTAATGTCATTCCACGCCATCTCTCCGCTGACAGCTTGGAACATACCACTTAGTCTCCTTTCTCCCAAGTCTTCCCAGCCCAAACTTTGTAACATTTTTGTAACGCTACTCTTTTGTCGGAAATCACCCAGATCATATCGAGCTGCTTTTCTTTGGATTTTTTCCAGTTCTTGAATCAGGTAATCCTGGTGAGCGTCCCATACACTGAAACCATACTCTAAATGGGGTCTTACCAGACTCTTACATGCCCTCTCCTTTATATCCTTTCTACAACCCCTAAATGCCATGTGCAGAGACCTCTACATTTTTTTTACAATCATATTTATGTGATTACCACAATGAAGATCTTTCCTTATATTAAGACCTAGGTACTTACAATGATCCCCAAAGGGAACTTTCATCCCAACAACGCAGTAATTAAAACTGAGAGGACTTTTCCTATTTGTGAAACTCACAACCTGACTTTTATCCCCATTTATCATCATACCATTGCCTGCTGTCCATCTCACAACATTATCAAGGTCATCTTGCAGTTGCTCACAATCTTGTAACTTATTTGTTACTCTGTACAGAATAACATCATCTGCAAGAAGCCTTATCTCTGATTCCACTTCCTTACACATATCACTGATATATATAAGAAAACTGAATTGAGAATTCTCCTCTGAATTATTACAGGGTCAGATAAAGCTTCACCTACTCTAATTCTCTGAGATCTATTTTCTAGAAATATAGCAACCCATTCAGTCACTCTTTTGTATACCCCAACTGCACTCAATTTTGCCAGTAGTCTCCCATGATCTACCCTATCAAATGCTTAGACAGGTCAATCGCGATACAGTATATTTGACCTCCTGAATGCAGGATATCTGCTATAACTTGCTGGAATCCTACAAGTTGAGGTTCAGTGGAATAACCCTTTCTAAACCCAAACTGCATTCTATCAAACCAGTTATTAATTTGGCAAACATGTCTAATCAGAAAGAACACCTTCGCAAAGATTACATGCAATGCATGTCAAACTTACTGGCTTGTAATTTTCAGCTTTATATCTATGACCCTTTCCTTTATACACAGGGGCTACTATAGCAACTCTCCATTCATTTGGTATAACTCCTTCATGCAAACAATAATCAATTAAGTACTTCAGATATGGTACTATATCCCAACCCATTGTCTTTAGTATATTCCCGAAACCTTATGAATTCCAGTTGTTTTTCTAGTTCTCAACTTTTTTATCATACTGTAAATGATATTCTTATCATAGGTAAATTTTAATACTTCTTTAGCATTAGTCACCTTCTCTATCTGGACATTATTCTTGTAACCAACAATCTTTACATACTGCGAGTACTTCAGCCTTTTGAAGATCCTCACATACCCACTCCCCTTGTTCATTAATTATTCCTGGAATATCCTTCTTGGAACCTCTTTTGGCCTTAAAGTACCTATGCATACTCTTCCAATTTTCACTAAAATTTGTATGACCGCCAATTTTGCTTGCCATAATGTTATCCATAGCTTTCTTCTTTGCTGGATTCAATTTCATAATGAGTTCCTTTAATTTCCCCCTTACTTCCACAGCCATTTCTAACTCTATTTCTTTCCAGACTGCACCTCCTTCTTGGTCTCATTACTTTTCAGTTATAATATAGTGGATCTTTGCCATTCCTTATCACCTTTAAAGGTGCAAACCTGTTTTCACATTCTTGAACAATTGCTTTAAACCCAACCCAGATTCTGTTTGCATTTTTTCTATCGTTTTCCTCCGATCATAGTTACTTTTTAAAAACTCCCTCATGCTTGTTTTATCAGCCATATGGTACTGCCTAGCAGTTCTAATTTTAATCTGTTCCTTTCTTCTTCTTCTTCTTCTTCTTCTTCTTCTCTTCTTCTCCTTCTTCTTCTTCTTCTTATTATTATTATTATTTGCAATTTGCTGTACGTCGTACCGACACAGATAGGTCTTACGGCGACGGTGGACCGGAAAGTGCTAGGACTGGGAAGGAAGCGTCCGTGGCCTTAATTAAGGTACAGCCCCAGCATTTGCCTGATGTGGAAATGGGAAACCACGGAAAACCATCTTCAGGGCTGCCGACAGTGGGATTCGAACCCACTATCTCCTGAATACACATGTGTTTTTAACTACCACAAAAACAGCTTCGTGAACACTAATACCGCCGTACGCGGTCTTTGTTGTCGGTGTAGAAGTGTTTTATGGATACATTTCTCTTCAAGAATACAATGTGTTTTCTACAAAAACTGTTATTTGGTTTCACGCATATGTTTTTCTTTAATAATATAACGTATTTTGTTTCATGGGTATAGTTTTAATTAATAGTACAATGCGTTTTGCTGTAAGAACTGGTATTTCGTTTCGTGGGCCTGTTTTCCTTAAAAATAGAATGCTTTTTGCTACCAAAACTGGTATTTTATACTCCACGGTCAAAATGACCGTGCACGACCCATCACGTAAGTGTTTTGGACGCGACCATTCGAGGGTAAATCTAAACTATTTGCCATAACTTTCTCGACTCCTATAAGTTGAACTTCACTTGAATAACATTTCCTAAACCCGAACTGCCTTCTATCAAACAGTTGGTAATTCCTCAATCGCATCTAATATACTCAGAAAGAATTATTTCGCAGAACTTACAAACGACACGTGTCAAAATGACTGGCCTGTAATTATACACTTTTTGTCTGCCACCCTTTCCCTTCTGCAGTGGGGCTACTATTGAACCTCTCCATTCATTTGGTATAGCTGCTTCATGCAAACAGTGATAAAATAAGTATTTCAGATATGGCACTATATCGCAACACATAGCCTTTAATATATCCCCAGAAATCTTATCAAATCCAGTTGCCTCTCTAGTTTCCAAATGTTGTACATTTTTATAAACATCTTTGTGATCGTAAATTTCCTTTTTCTCCGCATACTTTCCTCACACGGCTGACAATTGAGTTACCCATGACCGTATCCTCCACTCCTGGTCTCCCTGATGCCTGCAGAACTCAGTTCCTCCCTCTCATTACTCTATTCCACCTCCCTCTTCCTGGCCTCTACTCTACGTTTACCTTTCCTCTTGCCCCGCCCCTCCTCTTTAACACTTCCCTGATCACCATCTTCACTCTGCAGTGACTCTTACATCTCCTGGGCCTGAGGAAATCCCTTAACCTTAAGACATCAGACCCCTCCCTCTCGCCTACCAACGCTATCCTCTACAGTGACTGAGAGAGACCTATCTCAATACAAGTAAAAATATCTTCCTCAAACTCGCTACTTCTTCTCTCTTCCCCACTCCTCAGACATTCCTTTACCTCTTAAAAGAATTGTGTAATAACATGGAAATATAAACAGAAAAAAATAGCGTATTCTATGAACAGTTTATATTTCAGACGAAGGAAATACATGTGGCGGCGTCGGGAAGAATGAACTCGCCCCACATACAGAACGCACCCTTGAGCAGGATACAACATTGCATCAGGGTGTACAGCTTCTTGAACTAGCGTCATTCGGTGGCGTCGCGTGTGTATGAGCATGAGCATAAGGTAGCGTTGTTATAATCAAAGTGTCTACAACCAACAACAATACTAGTTGAACGTATGCTGATTATAAAATACTAGGAATAAGATGTTAAATATAGAAATAGAAATACACTAAATACCTATAGTTATGTACAAATCATGATTATTATTACTATTATTATTAGTAGTAGTAGTAGTAGTAGTAGTATTTGCAAACAGAAAAGGCAAACAAGTTACTGTTTAATAAGTTACGTAACAATTCTAAACTGTTGCTAAGCCTATCCTAATTAAAACAGAATTTTAGTAAGAGCCAAATTTCTAGAGCAATATTTCCCCTAGTACACAAATTTTCCGTACGCTAAATTGTAATCAGATAACTACACTACAATAATTTTAAACTGCTTTCAGACGTATCAAAATTACAAAAATTCATTAGGCCTGCTAAGGGCTAACAAAAGTTAAAATTTGCGTTAAAAGTTGAAATTTGGAAGAACTGCTAAACTAAATATTTGATATTTAATCGCGCCAACAGAAGAGCGATTTTAACTCTACTAGACAAATATTACTTTATGATACAGTAAGTCTGAGAAATACGTATCTTATTAGAGTACGTGATGCTAATTATAATTACAAATTACAACAGGAAGCTAGTTAAAAGTAAATGCTTAGTAGAAAGATTTTGTTATATTCTTACAAGCCAGCAATTTTTGTTCTGTTCGGGTGTTGTAGGATAAAAATAAGTTACGACAAAGTAGTATTGTAGTGTAGCAATATATTAGTCACATTATTGTCGTGTGACATTTGTGCACCATCCTAGACAATATTTCTTTCCTTTCATTCTTTTGCACATAATAAGTTATTGCATGTTTTATTTTATTTTCATTTTTCCATAAAGAATGGCTAAGGAGTGCAAGTGTAGGAACTCTGAGTGTGGCCAGGCATTAACGAGTGTGAGGGAGGAGTTGGAGAGTTTGAGGGAGGTAATTAGTATTCTCTCAGAAGACAGGAAAGAAGGTAGCCCTCCCTCAAACAATATACAGGCTACAGTAGGGGTAAAACAGGGATTGCAGAAGACAGGTGGTCTAACATTCTGCGAGGAAGGAGATTGCAGGCTAAGGCCTGTATTCAGGATCAGAATTCAGGACAAGTGTCTGTGAGAAATCAGTTCTAGTAACTGCAGGTAGAGCAACAGAGGGATGATGAGGAATGGGGAACTGTTGCTGAGAAGTGTGGAAGTCGGAGGAAGGGAAAAGTTCGGAAAGGGAAATGTAGAATAGAGGAAAGGAAAAGACAGGCGGAACAGGGTCATAGGAGGGAGAAAAGGGACGAGGAAGTAGCTTCTGCAGCTGTCAGGAAAGATAGGGCTGAGCTGGAGAGGAAGGGATCAAATGAGGTGGGTAGGGTTGAGGCTCTGGTCATTGGGTATTCCATTGTTAGACATGTGGGGAAAGTGTGTGGAGAAAAAGGAACCAGGGTAGAGTGTTATCCAGGAATTAGGTTGAGGCAGATATTGAAGAATGTAGAGGAGAAGGGGGAGGGAAAGGAGAAGGTGGTAGTGTTTCACGTTGCTACCAACTATGTAAGGCAAGCAGGTATAAGTACCAACATACTTGGGGATGTGTGAGATCTGGTGAATGCAGCACGGGGAAGTTTAAGGAAGCGGAGACTGTTATCAGTGGAATACTGTGCAGAAGGCATACTGACTGGAAGGTGATTGGGGATCCTAAAGAGACTATGGAGTGGGTATGTGGGAAACTGGGTGTGAGACTTCTAGATACTAATGGCTAGGAAGGAGATAGGGATCTGCGCTCAGATGGCCTTCATTTAAATCACAGTGGCACGTATAAGTTAGGAAATTTATTTAAAAGTTTAATAGGGAGGTACATTCAGGGAAACGGGGTGGTCTAGTGAGCGGTGATAAGAGTACAGGGATCTGGAAGTCAAGTAGTAGTGTTTAATTGTAGAAGTATGTAAAGAAAGGAATAAATAGATATATACAGTGTTATTACAAATGATCTGAGCGACTTCCGAGCTCTACAATAATTTTATTATTTGACATATTGTCACAAGTCTTTGCACACACATAGAAGAAACTCTTTTTTTTTTTTTACGGTTACACATGTTCGATATGAGCCAATTTAGTGATTCTGCAGACATCAACCTATAATCAAGTTCGTCCCACACTCGGTGCAGCATGTCGCTATAAATGGATTCGAAAGCACGTTTGATGTGAGCTCAGAGTTCTGGCAGGTTTTTGGGAGAGGAGGTGTAAGCACTGAGTCTTTCACGTAACACCACAATCGTATGCGGCGTGGATGCCATGACATGAATTGCTGATCATCAGCTCCACCACGACCGATCCATCGGTTTGGCAATTTCCTGTTTAAAAATTTACGAACATCAGCATGGAAGTGGTGTGGAGCACCATCCTGTTGGAAGATGAAGTCCACGCTGTCCTACAGTTGCGGCATGAGCCAATTTTCCAGCATGTCCAGATACACATGTCCTGTAACGCATCTTTTGCAGAAGAAAAAGTGGCCGTACACTTTAAACCGTGAGACTGCACAGAACACATTAACATTCGGCGAATTTAAAATGTGCAGCACATTAGCGTGAGGATTCTCTGCCACATTGTGTCTGTTCACTGCACTACGAACAAAATATTTTGTTTCATCACTGAAGACAAGTTTCGTACTAAACTCATCCTCTTTCATACACTGTTGCAACCGCGTCGAAAATTCAAGGCGTTTGACTTTGTCATCGAGAGTCAGGGCTTGTAGCAATTATAAGCGGTAAGGCTTCTGCTTGAGTTGTTTCCGTAAGATTTTCCAAACGGTCGGCTGTGGTATGTTCAGCTCTCTGCTTGCTCTCTCCGTCGACTTCTGTGGGCTACGCGTGAAACTTGTCCGTACGCGATCAACAGTTTCTTCAGTCACTGTAGGCCCTTACAGAGTCATCCTGAAGCTGTAAACTGTACACACCATCGCCGAATGGAGTGAGCAGTTGTTGGATGTGCTGAAGTGTCGTTACACACTTGCGAGTGCATTTCAAGCACAACAAACGCTTTCTCGTCTCCTGTCGCCATCTTGTCTCACTGCTACTGCTGTCTCGTGGCAGAAATCTGAAGTGCGACTTCACCAGACCAAAACCTTTTGAGCTTTTCTACAGGGCTGTTGAGTTTCGTGACCACGGAGCTACAGTGAATTTTTTTTTCTATTTGCTTTACGTCAAGCCGACACAGATAGATCTTATGGCGACGATGGGACAAGGAAGGGCTAGGAGTGGGAAGGAAGCGGCCGTGGCCTTAATTAAGGTACAGCCTGGTGTGAAAATGGGAAACCACAGAAAACCATTTTCAGGGCTGCCGACAGTGGGGTTCGAACCTACTATCTCCCGAATACTGGATACTGGCCGCACTTAAGCAACTGCAGCTATCGAGCTCGGTACAGTGAATTTATGAAGTCGCTTCAATCATTTGTAATAACCCTATACTTGCCATATATTGTAATAGGAGTTGAATCATGGCTGAGAAATGATATAATGGATGCAGAAATTTTTTCGCGGAACTGGAGGGTGTATCGTACAAATAGGGTAGGAATGGTAGGGTCCGACTCGTTGGCTGAACGGTCAGCGTACTGGCCTTCGGTTCAGAGGGTCCCGGGTTCGATTCCCGGCCGGGTCGGGGATTTTAATCGCTTCTGATTAATTCTTCTGGCTTGGGGACTGGGTGTATATGTCCGTCCCAACACTCTCCTCATCATATTCAGACAACATACTACACTACCAACCAGTAGCGTAGCCAGGATTTCAGTTTGGGGGGGGCCCGTTCATCCAGAATTTTATTTTGATAGGTGTCCAAACTTCCATAGTTTAGGTGGTGTAGAATACCGAAAAAGGAAATGGGTGTGCTTGGATCCATGTAAGAGTGGTGGATTCGTGCGGATTCCGAAAGCTAATAGTAGTTTTCTTCTTCTTCTTCTTATTCTTCTTCTTCCCCAGCTTTTTCCATGTCTGTGGGGTCGCGGGTGCTGTGTCGCACATGTAGATTTGGACCTGTTTTACGGCCGGATTTCCTTCCCGACGCCAGCTCTCTATAGAGGGATGTAATCAGTGTTGTGTGTTTCTTTGGTGGTTGGTGGTGTAGTATGTTGTCTGAATATGAATATGTTGGGACAAACACCTAGTCCTAAGCCAGAAGAATTAATCAGACGCGATTGAAATCCCCGACGGAGCCGAGAATCGAACCCGGGACCGTCTTAACCGTAGGCCTCAACACTGATCATTCAGCCAATGAGTCGGACTCCGTAAGCTAATATTAATGTACATTATATATAAAATGCTCAATAAAAGTACATTCGTTAAAACTCCTGGGGTGTCTGGACTTCTTGGGCGACAACCCCCCCACCCCCGTCCCACGGCTACCTTTGTTACTCCCATCCCAACATAACTGCAGCATTTCATATATTCCGAGTACAAGTGAAATGAATGCAAGAATAAACAGTTTGAGTAAGGATGCAATATTCTGGTTTAGAATAAATACGGTAATGTTATTATAATAATGGCCATGTGATAAGCAATAAAGAAGTGACATTTTATACAAATAATGCGGCAAAGATATACACACACACTCGTCGAATACAGGTTTCTCCTCCTTCTTGTCCATGGCTAGATGATGAAGGCAAGAAAATGATGGCCCACCGTGACTCGTTATTTCGACATTATAAACAAACCCTAGATGACACAAACTTCGAATCTTACCGCATCTTAAGAAATCGCACAAAGCAGTTAATCAGAAATTTTAAAAAATGTATATATTTTCGGAGTTTAGCTAACAACTTAAATTCTAATCGCGCACGGGACCAGCTTAGAGCTCTGGGAATAGGAAAACATCAACAGAGACAGACAACTCCTGACATTCCACTTGACAAACTGAACGATTACTTTAGTAGAATAAATAATCAACCTACCCAAATTAACTGCACCGACTCACCGCCCTCTCCTCCAACCAATCCACCATTCACATTTCACAGTGTCACAGAAAATCAGGTTAAAAGGTTTTGTATTCGATTAAATCAAAGACTACAAGTGTAGATGATATTCCTATTACGTTTTACATAACATTATGGGTGCTATCTCGCCTATACTGACGCACATACTGAACTACTGTTTACTAAACGGAACTTTCCCTACTGTCTGGAAAACAGAGAATATTATATCGGTACCTAAGAGTTTAGACCCACAATCACCCTCTGACTATCGTCCTATGTCCTTACTCCCTGCGCTTTCTAAAGACTTTGAACGTTCAGTATACGAGGAAGTTCTGGAATACCTAAATAAAATGCTCTTTTGTACCCTTTACAGTCTGGATTTGAGAAGGTCACAGTACCGCGACAGCACTTTTGAAGGTTACTGAAGACAATAGAAACACTAGGGACAAACGACTGCTCACTATACGTATCCTTCTTGACTTCAGTAGCGCCTTTGATACTATAGTAATTCCGACTACAAAGAAAATGGAACAGCTAAATTTCGACCTGGCTACGCTTAAGGTTTTTAGTTCTTATTTGAGTAACCGTCAACAGCGTGTAACAGTAAACGACAAGGCCTCTAAATGGAAAATGAAACTTAGTGTTGCCCCACAGGGCAGTATTCTGCGGCCCCAAATTTTCCGTATTTTTATCAGTGACATACCTTCTCTGACAGGAAATAACACACATGACCTCTGTGCTGACGATCTTCAAATATATCGACACTGCAGGACAAGATATTAACAGGGACCTCCGACGACTCAGTGTACTGTATATGCACAACGAAGCTCTCTTATACTAAACTGCAAGAAAACTCAGACAATTATAATTGGATCACGAGAATTACTGAGCTGCTCAAACAATGTCGCAATCCCGCCAATCCTACTGAATTATTCCCTAGAGTAAAACGGTTTAAAATCCCAGCGTATAGATGAATGAAGCAGCTTATTGGTCTGATCAGACGAAACAAATGCGTAAAGAGATTTTTGGAGTTTTTCACCCTCTTAAACGGCAGAGGGATATATTTCCATTTGAGCTACAGGTCAAACGAATACAGACACTCATTCTCCCTATTCTTGGTTATTGTGACGTTGTTTTAGTTGACATGACGAGAGAAGAAACACTTAAACTTCAACGAGCACTGAATTCCTGCCTGCGATTTATTTACAATATCACGTATGATGTTCATATCACCCCATACTATCAGGCTGTCTCATGGCTGATGTTTGTTAAACGTCGGCAGCTACACACTTTAACGATGGTGATCAGAGTGGTAGCTGAAAGTCAGCCAATGTACAGGTCTTCTAAATTCATCTTTTTATCACAATTTCACAACTTAAATACACGTTCTAGATTCATTCTTTCTATTTCATTGCACCGCACAAATAAAATTAATAGACAATTTGTGGTGACTGTCGCCAGATTATGTAATTCCCTGCCAGTTCAGGTCAGAAAAACTAGCTTTTTTAAATCACGATTTAAGGTCACCTGCCGAGACTACCTGTTGAGGACAGCTGACTGAATGGTTGAAGTATGAATGTGTGTGTTCTTGAGGATTAGCCATTTCTAAGAGTTTTAAATATTAATTAGTTCTAATATTAATTTAGTAAGTAATTTATTTAAATGTATTTTCAATTCTATTTATTTATGTAGTTTTAACTATTTTAAGTATCTCAGTATTTTATTTAAGATTCTGATTAGTATGTGCTTAAGTGTACGAGAGGGCCTGAAACCCTAACTTCGCCACTGTACTGAAGGCACTAATAAATAAATAAATAAATAAATAAATAAATAAATAATGTAAAGCGTGTGGGTATAGATATTTTGTTAGTTGGTAAAGAAAAACACGCGTTACAACATATGCTATGTAGGGTTTGCCTTGTCCTGTTAGTTCCAACGCGGTTAGGGCCACGCACCTGTGAGCTTGCATCCGGGAGATAGTGGATTCGAACCCCACTGTCGGCAGCCCTGAAAATGTTTTCCCGTGGTTTCCAATTTTCACACCAGGCAAATGCTGGAGCTGTACCTTAATTAAGGCCACGGCCGCTTCCTTCCCACTCCTAAGCATTTCCTATCCCACCGTCACCATAAGACCTATCTGTGTCGGTGCGACGTAAAGTAAATTGTTAATTACTTTCCTCGCAAGCCTGGGATACAGAATATAGTAGTATAAAGTTAGAGTTTTGTGACGTTAATATTCGTATGTATAATTTTTATTAACGTGTCAGAAACGACATTGAGCTGTTGCCATTTCAACACCGTTTTAAGGGTTACCGATCCAAGCCGGGATTTGAACCTGCGAACTCGGACTCAGAAGGACAGAGACACAACCAACTGAGCCACATGAAAAGGCGTTTGTGATTATTGTTATAAATAGATGTAGTTAGTATTTTTACAAAGGTTTTATGAGTAGCATTTATTAAGTCGTACGTTTTCTTACTGTCCTAAATGCACGAGGCCGGGCAGAAGAACTAGCTGGAAGCTAAGGAGCCTTGCAGGGGTGTCGCTTCCTTCTCTGTTCACTTTTCCAAACCAAACTCCATGACGTAACAGCCCCGAAGCGCCATCGCCTACCAAGCGACGGCTGTTCAGCCCGGAGGCCTGCAGATTACGTGGTGTCGTGTGGTCAGCACGACGAATCCTCTCCACCGTTATTCTTGGCTTTCTAGACCGGGATGGTGGTGGTGGTGATTATTGTGTTAAGGGGAAGTACAAATAGGCAACCATCCTCTATATAACACTAATCAGAGGGAAAATATGGAAGGGGTCCGACACTTCGAAAATGAAGGTTTCGGCCAAAGAAAGACAAGGGCCACGGAGGGCGTGAAAATGAAAGATTCCCTAGCCCTCGCAAACCTAATAGCGTCGGGGTCGAAAAAAAACAAGAGTTGACCAAGGGAGGTCGGATAGGATCAATGAAAGTGAGGAGCCTGGCACAAGTAAGTGGAAGCATTGTAGGGACTCAGCCGAGGGCCCCGTGGTCGCCAACCCACGCTCCAAAGTTCAGAGCCCCTGGGGCCCCTTTTAGTCGCCTCTTACGACAGGCAGGGAATACCGTGGGTGTTATTCTACCGCCCCAACCCACAGGGGGATCTAGACCGGGGCCGCCATCTCACCGTCAGATAGCTCCTCAATTATAAACACGTGGGCTGAGTGTACCTCGAACCAGCCCTCAGATCCAGGTAAAAGTCCTTGACCTGGCCGGTAATCTAACCCGGGGCCTCTGGTAAGAGGCAGGCACGCTACCCCTACACCGTGGGGCCGGCTGGTTACTTTTAGGTCTCCTTATTTACGAATTTGACTTAAAGTATTCTGCATTCGATTCCCGGCACTGACAGAGTTAAGAAAGGCATGGGATCGGGAGGATACAACCTTGTTTTGGGGTGCAGTAGAGTTTTCCTTGAGTCTCCCGAAATCGAAATATCTACGGCCTGGACGGTAGTAACCTTCACGGAGTGTAGTACCAAAGTGGTTCCTTTTTTAAGAAGAGAAATTAAATAAAGATTCTACTTCCTCACAAATGAAGAATGATATTATCAATTTTACGAACAGTAACCCCACCCACTGTTAAGAGTACAGAAGCTATGATTGTACATGGTAACAATCAAAACCAACAATGTCTACTGAAGATCCGTCACCGCACTCGGTAGGACAAGCTTTCTTTTTATATCCACCGGGCGAGTTGGCCGTGCGGTTAGGGGCGCACAGCTGTGTGCTTGCATCCGGAAGATAGTGGGTTCAAACACCACTATCGGCAGCCCTAAAGATGGTTTTCTGTGGTTTCCCATTTTCATACCAGGCAATTGCTGGGGCTGTACCTTAATAAAGGCCACGGCCGCTTCTTCCCACTCTCAGCCCTTTCCTTTCCCATCGTCGACATAAGACCTACGGTGCGACGTAAAGTAAATTCTAAATAAAAAATAAAAAATCTTTTCACACCCCCTTCCAAGGAAAAGTTGTATCCACACACAAAATACGCCACCATAAATGATGCGGTTCTGGCTCAAAAGTGTAAGGAAATGTAAGAGACGGGATCTGTGTTTTAAGTAGAAACCGTATCAATAGAACGTGACTTCCCATTTTAAAAATGTTTCATGTATCGACTGCGATTCAAGCCTGGGCCGTCCTGATGAGAAGATAGAACCATTGGAACTGAGTTATCACGCCCGCCAATTACAAAATAGTTACCCGCACTTTTGATGGTGCCATTTGAGGTTCCAATCAGTCCCCGGGCATTTGATAAAATATATAGGCCTACCTATCGAACTTAGGCACGACTCCGCGATTGTCTTGTTATTTTAAAAGTAAAAAAACATTTTCATAACTAACCGAGGATGCACATGGTGTTGGCTTCTCAGTGATAGAGCGGTCCCTCTTAAAAAAAAGTTACTTATATGGCACAAAATGAGGAACTAACGTGCAGCTCACAATCCTGTCACAGTCTTCCCAGCTCTGCAACTTAAACACAGCACATCTCTCAACCACGGTACAACCCGAGGATCCCTAGGACATTGTTGTTTCCTTGAACCGATATGCAAAAGCTGACACGATGTTGTTATCTCGGTGGTCACGTTCCGGCCCCCTACTGAGTAATCCCTTCCTAATTGCCCCTTTCTCCATGTCTTGACATTTGTCAACACACTGTTACATTCTCAATACTGAGGCCTCTACAGGTAAATATCCCCGCGCATCACAATCCTAAGTGTCTTCCTTTCATTCAAGCAGTACAAATGTGGAGACTTATGTATGGCCCTATTGAGCCCTGCTAGTAGATTCTTGTCGCTACGTTAAATTAACATTTCGGCGTACGTTTTTAAGTTGTTCGTACCGTACGTAAAACAACGGGTGATCATCGCTCTAGTTTCAGGAAATATTTGGGGGGGGCCCGGCCCCAGTGGGCCCCCCCCTTGGCTACGCCAGTGCTACCAACCACCACAGAAACACGCAATAGTGCTTACATCCCTCCATGGAGGGTTGGCGTCAGGAACGGCATCCGGCCGTAAAACAGGGCCAAATCCACATGTGCGACGCAGTTCGCACCCGCGACCCCACAGGTGTGGGAATAGCGGCAGGAAAAGAAGAAAGAAAGAAAGAAGAAGGGTAGGAATGGTAGGAGGGGGAGTTTTCATTCTGGTTAAAGAAGAATGTGTAAGCTACGAAAAAGTTAAATCATGTTATTGGCCTTACGACCCACTAACTATTCTTACGGTTCTAGGACACGCCGAGGTGCCGGAGAAAATATCCTGGACGTGGTGCTGGTAAAACCAGACGAGCTCTATAGAGAAACCGAAGTAATAGATGGTATTAGTGATTACAAAGCTGTTTTTGTCGTAGATAAAAATAAATGTGATATGATCGGTGGAAAATTTTAAATAAAAATGTAAACCGACATGGGTTTAAAGCAATTGTTTAGGAATGTGAAAACAGGTTTGTACCTTTAAAGGTGGTAAGGAATGGTAAGGACCCACCTTATTATAATAGAGAAATAAAGAGACTAAGAAAGAGGTACAAATTGGAAAGCAATAAAGTTAGAAATGGCTGTGGAAGTAAGGAGAAATTGAAAGAACTTCCTAGGAAATTGTATCTAGCAAAGAAGGCAGCTAAGGATAACATGATGGCAAGTATAATTAGCAGTCATACAAATTTTAGTGAAAAATTGAAGTTGAATTATAAGTATTTTAAGGCAGAAACAGGTTCCAAGAAGGACATTCCAGGAATAAGTAATGAACGAGGGGAGTGTGTATGCGAGGATCTTCAAAAGGCTGAAGTATTCAGTGAGCAGTGTGTACAGATTGTTGGTTACAAGGAAAATGTCGAGATAGAGGAGGTGACTGATGCTAAAGACGTATTGAAATTTACATATGATAACTACGACGTTTACAATAAGATACAAAATTTGAAAACTAAATTAGCGGCTGAAATTGATAAGATTTCTGCGGATATACTTAAGACAATGGGTTAGGATATAGTACCATATCTGAAGTACTTATTTGATTATTTTTTACATAAAGGAGCTATACCAAATGAATGGAGAGTTTCTATAGTAGACCCTGTGTATAAAGGAAAGGACGATAGACATAAACCTGAAAATTAGAAGCCAGTAAGTTTGACATGAGTTGCATGTAAGCTTCGGGAAGGCATTCTTTCTTATTATACTAGAAATGTTTGCGAAATTAATAAGTGGTTCGATAGAAGGCAGTTCGGTTTTAGAAAAGATTATGCCACTGAAGCTCAACTTGTGGGATTCCAGCAAGATATAGCAGATATCCTGCGTTCAGGAGGTCAAATGGACTATATCGCGATAGACCTGTCTAAAGCATTTGATAGGGTAAATCATGGGAGACTACTGGCAAACATGAGTGTAATTGGACTAGACAAAAGAGTGACTGAATGGGTTGCTATATTTCTAGAAAATAGATCTCAGAGAATTAGAGTAGGTGAAGTTTTATCTGACCCTGTAATAATTAAGAGGGTAATTCCTCAAGGCAGTATTATTGGACCTTTATGTTTTCTTAAATATATAAAAATGATATGAGTAAACAAGTGAAATCAGAGGTAAGGCGTTTTGCGGATGATGTTATTCTGTACAGAGTAATAAATAAGTTAAGATTGTGAGCAACTGCAAAATGACCCCGATAATGTTGTGAGATGGACAGTAGGCAATGGTTTGGTGATAACCGGGGTTAAAAGTCAGGTTGTGAGTTTCACAAATAGGAAAAGTCCTCTCAGTTTTAATTACTGCGTTGATGGGGTGAAAGTTCCTTTTGAGGATCATTGTAGGTATCTAGGTGTTAATATAAGGAAAGATCTTTCTTGAGGTAATCACGTAAGTATGATTGTGAATAAAGGGTACAGATGTCTGCACATGGTTATGACGTTATTTGGGGGTTGTAGTAAGGATGTAAAGGAGAGGGCATGTAATTCTCTGGTAAGACCCCAACTAGAGTGTGGTTCCAGTGTATGGGACCCTCACCAGGATTACCTAATTCGAGAGTTGAAAAAATCCAAAGAAAAGCAGCTCGAGTTGTTCTGGGTGATTTCCGACAAAAGAGTAGCGTTTAAAAAATGTTGCGAAGGTTGGGGTGGGAAGAATTGGGAGAAAGGAGACTAAGTGGTATGTTCCGAGCTCTCAGCGGAGAGATGGGAGTGGTGTATTCTAAAGTAGGAAAAATCGTATAATATGACGATGGAGTTGGAATTCAAGAGGACAAATTGGGGAAAATATTATTTTATAGGAAGGGGAATTAGGGGTTGGAATAACTGATCAAGGGAGATGTTCAATAAATTTCCAATTTCTTTGAAATCATTGAAGAAAAGGCTAGGAAACAACAGATAGGTAATCTGTCACCTGCGTGACTGCCCTAAATGCAGATCAGCAGTGATTGATAGATAACATTACGTTGTGCTTGTCTGAGAAATAAATAGTAAGGAACATAAAACATTTGTCATAGGACTTGTCGGTTCTAACACGAACATTTTAACCCTAGAAGTGAAATTCCTGCTAACTCTTGTGCTAGTTAGGTAACCATAAAGGAAACAATTGTTGCCGAGTGGGTACGTGCGCTAGGACTAGGAAGGCTTTCGAAAGTCGTTTTAACTAGCTCAAGGTTTTGAGAGTTTTAAAACTTTAGTGTGACGTAAGCATTACAACTCCTCAACTCAGCGTAAAACTGGACTATAGTACTTCCTGCACAGCATTAGCGAACTTCAGTTTCTCCGTAACAAGCGCTTCAAGTTTAGTGTTTCCCTCCTTAAAGCTCGGATGTAAGTCCCCGAGCCAACTGACATGTAAAGATGGTTGCTTTTCCTCCATTTTTTATGTTGCCTTTCATTAAAATTGATTTTATTTTGTGGTATATGAGAAGAGCATCTAGCTCAATGTTTTTGTTATGATATCGCCTCAGCTACACACACGAGCAGTATTTCTAGTCACCTTTTCACTCTAGAGCTCAGTAAGTCGTTTTGCTGGGAAATCAAGTTTGATTCCAATAAGTTGTATTAGGGCACACTACACCAGTCACTCCTCTCAGCAACACCAAGCAAATATTAGAGAGTGTTAATATTTCATAGTCATAGGAAAGGTAGATGTTGTCTTCAGAAAGTAAAGCTAGGTGTCTTATGGTGACAGGAATGGGAAGTAGAGCCCCAGCATTTGCCTGGTATGGAAATGGGAACCACGGAGGGCTGTCGATAGTGTGCTTCGAGCTCAGTGAAGACAGACAGAGCTTCGACTGCCTTAGGAGAAACGGTTGTTCTGTTTAGTGTGTAAGTGCCATCCGATTTTAGACAAAATGTTGTTATACCTATTCCCGAGAAAGCAGGGGCTGACAAGTGTGAAAACTACCGCACCATCCAAATTTTAACACGTATTATTTGCAGAAGAATGGAAAGACAAGTTGAAGCTGAGATGGAAAAAGATCAAATTGAAACAATCCTGACTTACGTCTGATCTTTGACCATCCAATTAAGGAAGACAAGTCCACGTAAATCGCTTTCGTAGAACAAGAAAAGGCATTCGATAACGTTCATTTGACCAAGCTATTTGAGATTCTGAAAGGGATACTGAGATAGAAGGGCCATTTACAATCTGTACACAAATCATTCTGCAGTCATAAGAACCGATCCAGAAAGGAGTGAGGCAAGTCTTCAGGCGGTAAAGGAATTTGGAGAGGAAATCAAAACTCTGGGACTGTAGAAGATCTGGAGAAGTCCTCAGTGGTATGGGCGGAGTCTTGGGGAAGAAGTACAAGTCAAAACAAAGTCACGTGATGTTGATTCGTTGTGTAATATTTATAGTGAACAGCCAGGACTTGTTCAGTACGCAAGGGTGGAGAGCCGCATCAAACCAGTCAATGGACTGATGACCCATGCAGCATAATGTAAAGGTGTGCTCGTCTCGACAAATGATTTGAGAGGCACTAGACACGGTCATGACCGATCGGCCCTCTCGGAGGAAATCCAGCTTACATTGTTCCTCCTCGATAACAGTTGATAAGAACACAGGATATGGTCCGACTCAATGGATGAATAGTCACGGTTTAGTGGGACCCAGACTCGATTCCCGACCGGGTCGGGGATTTTAATCGCCTGTGATTAATTATTCTGGCCCGGGGACTGGGGTTTGTTTCTGTCCCAAAACTTTGCTCTTCTTATTCAGACAACACACTACGGAATAGAGATTACATCCCTCCAAATAGGGTTGGCGACAGGAAGGGCATCCTGCCGTAAAACATGGACAAATCCACATGTGCAACATAGTTCGCACAGGTGTGGGAAAAGCGGTAGAGAAGAAGAAGAAGAAGACTACGGCAGGTTGTGGATATCCTGAAATATTTCATTAACATGATTTTTATTAACGTGACTCGTGAAAGTTTTTATTAATTAAAACGTACTATTCAATTTTATTTTGTATCTAGCTGATGTACCCATGCTTCGCTACGGGCTTCTCAGAAAGACTGACTTGGTGGTTTTCCTAACTGAATTCAACATACGTCATCACAAAAACGTCACTAGAAATATAGCGATTGAAAGAAATGTTATCATATAAAATACTCGATCAAATGAAAAACCGCACACTTTCTCACTTTCAACGAACAGTACTACGGTGCCGATCAAAGTTCCAGAGCTGGAATAACCAGGTCGCAGACTGCCATCAACACTCCTCTGACATTATTCCGTTAAATATGCACACTGCTCATTCCAATCAGTAGCTCAGAGTAGGGTTTGAATGGCTCGAATACTATGATGAACCAGTGTGTTACGTACCAGATATATCAGAAAATGTATGAACCAGAGGAATGGCATGCTAAAGGAGAAACTTCCCACCAATATACAGGCAGGCTGTTACAGTCGGTACGACCAGGCGAGTTGGCCGTGTGGTTAGGAGCGCGCAGCTGTGAGCTTGCATCCGGGAGATAGTGGATTCGAACCCTACTGCCGGCAACCCTGAAGATGGTATTCGGGAGATAGTGGGTTCGAGCCCCACTGTCGGCAGCCCTGACGATGGTTTCACAGCAGGCAAATGCCGGGACCGTACCTTAATAAAAGCCACGGCCGCTTCCTTCACACCACTATTCATTTCCTGTCCCATCGTCGCCATAAGACATACCTGTGTCGGTGCGACGTCAAGCAAATTTTAAAAAAACCTCGGTGCGCTGCAGTAATCCTATCTATCGGGGATGAGGGAGAACAGTAGACAAAAAGCACATCACAACAAACAATGGTCAATGTAATGTTATTGTTGATAAAGTTTATGAGCTTTCTATATTGCAGGCCTTCACATTAGTTTTCTTTCGACGCTGTGATATTAGGGTGTCTTAGAAAATTATTTATATCGTAGACTGTAGTTCCTTATTCTCAGACTTTACAAACCGATTTTCACTAAATTCTGTTTACCCATTTTCTCGTGACTCGGCGCTGATATGGACGTAGTAACAAAAATCGAAACTCATGAATATCTCCGATTATATGCGGAAATGTAATAACTACTGCTAACTTAGTTATGTAGTATTTATCGATACGACCACTAAGAACATAAATAACTTTTTTGAGAATTACATTTCAGACCTTCCCCTAACTTACCATTTCACTCAGCGTGAATAAAATAATTTATAGCCCAGCTTGTAGTGGTTCATCGCCCGTCATTACATACCGATATTATTAAATTACCTTCAGCCGTTTTCTATTGATGCGTGTACAATCATACATACATACATACAGACAGACAGACAGACAGAAATTACGGAAAAGTAAAAAATGCATTTCCTTGTTACTGTGGACATGACAGATACAGAAATACCATTAATTTCAAATTCTGAGCAATATACAGGCAAAACACTTACTTTATATATAGATTACATTTCAGGCCTTCCCCTAAACTACCATTTCACTCAGTGTGAATAACATTTTTGATAGCCTAGATTATAGCGACCTATTCCCGGACTTTGCATACCAATTTTCGTGAAGATACAACCACTAATAAAATAAATATTTGACAATGCAATTTTATGCCTTCCCCTAAACTACCATTTTTCTCAGCGTGTATAGCCTATATTGTAGCGACTTGTTTCCCATCTTTGTCTAACGATTTTCATTAAGACACGATCACTAATAACATAAATATTTGAGAATTAAATTTCAGGCCTTCCCCTAAACTACCATTTCACTCAGCGTGATTAAAATAATTTACAGCCTAGATTGTAGCGGTTCATCACCCGACTTTACATTCCCATTTTCATCAAATTCTCTTCAGCCGTTTTCTCGTGACGCGTGTACAGACAGACAGACAGACAGACAGACAGACAGACAGACAGACAGACAGACAGACAGACAGACAGACAGACATTACGGAAAAGTATAAAATGCATTTTCTTGTTACTGTGAACATGACCGATACAGAAATACCATTCTTTGCAAATTCTGAGCAATGTACAGACAAAACTCTTATTTTATATCTATAGATATTCAGTAATATGATTTAATGCGCCTAATATTCAATAAATGTCGTTTAATATCATAAATTAAATTGCTAAATAAAATGAAAAATTCTTAATGCTTGTGTTTGTAACAATATTGGTTTCCAAAAATTGTTGGTTAGTTAAATTAAAACGTAGTTAAGCCTCCTAGCACGTGAGAGACACGGACTTATCGGTCAACAAAGAACTGTTTAGAATACTGAAAGGATACTTTGCTATTTGCTTTACGTCGCACTGACGATGGTACAGGAAAGGCCTAGGAAGTGGAAGGAAGCGGCCGTGGCCTTAATTAAGGTACAGCCCCGGCATTTGCCTGGTGTGAAAATGGGAAACCACGGAAAACCATCTTCAGGGCTGCCGACAGTGGGGCTCGAACCCACAAAATGATAAGTGATTTTGGTTCTTCTGCCTGATTATTTTTAAATTGACCACTAACACCATTTATTTGAAGAAGACCAGGCCCGTCGCGTGAACATCAATAGGTCCCGCCTGCTAAAAACGACCTTATATTAGATACCAAGCAACTAATTGTTAATGAAAGAATTAAAACTTACTTCCAAGTTGTTCGATAATATCTACATTTAATGTGCTATTCCATTCACACAACTTACAGTAACAACTGGCGTACGATAATAATTAAAAGTCGCCACACTACAATTACCACCGAACTAAGCTCTTAGGAAAATTACTGCAAATAGTGAAGGCCTCGGAAATCTATTGGACTAGATCTCTACGACCTACCGGAGCAAGAAGCTCCTTGGAGTATTCCAGAAAGCTGTGGAATGAGACAATACAAGTGCCGTAACACGAGAAGTGCTTCCAACACCGCTACTTAAGTACCTAGGTGTTAGTATAAGTAGTTCCATTGCATGGGAACTTCACCAGGATTACTCGATTAAAAACTGGAAAGAATCCAAAGAAAAGTAGCTCGATTTGTTCTGCGTGATTTCCGACAAAAGAGTAGTGTTACAAAAATGTTGCGAAGTTTGGGCTGGAAAGGCTTGGGAGAAAGGAGATGAGCTGATCGATTAAGTGGTATGTTCCGAGCTGTCAGTGGAGGGATGACGTGGAATGACATCAGTAGACAAATAAGTTTGAGTGGTGTCTTTAAAAGTAGGAAAGATCACAATTTGAAGATAAAGTTGGAAATCGAGAGGACGAATTGGACGAAATATTCGTTTATGGGAAGGGGAGTTAGGGATTGAAATAACCTAGGGAGATGTTGAATTGCAGCCATTTAACGAAAGGCTATGAAAACAACAGATATGAAAGCTGCCACTTGGGCAACAGGCCTATATGCAGATCAGTAGTGATTTTTTGATTGATGAAGTACACGCATACGATTCGGGGTTCACAAAAGACAGTTTAAACCTAAGAACCTAAGAAATATTTCATTATTAAGTGGAAAAACTGTTTAACTGAAAATACGACAGTTATGCATGAATAGGCTGTGGCACTGTGTTTCTCATGTTAACAAGTGCTTCTGCTGAATTCAATTAAAACTTCCTAAGGGTCGTCATCGAATAATTTCTACTGAATATTACATCTTAGAATAGCCTCCGTGGCTCAGGCCTCTCACCGCTGGGTTCCGTGGTTCAAATCCCGGTCACTCCATGTGAGATTTTTGCTAGACCAAGCGGAGGCAAGACAGGTTTTTCTCCGGGTACTGCGGTTCTCCCTGTCGCATTTCATTCCAGCAACACTCTCCACCTATCATTCATTAATCATTTCCCCAAAGGAGGGCGACAGGCACAATTCCTATCCTCGCCGCTAGATGGGGGCTTCTTTCATTCCATTCCTGACCCGGTCACAAACAGGCTGTGGATTTTCATTTTCGTTACAGCTTAGAAAAGAACTTCCGAGATAATCTGAATGATTTCATGCAAAAATGTAAGGGAAGAAATATTTAGTTTGTGCTTTCCTCTCAAATAACTAGACACCTCATTATCTGATAATGTTTGACTGAGGTGCTCGGGATTACAACAGTTTTACAGGAAGATAGATCTTTTCAAGTTGTCGGCAACTAACGATCAGGCTGCACTATCTCCATACTATTTAGAATATTAAGTTGTTTATTTTTAACACAATCCCGAAAGTTTCCCTTCAATATTTACAAGTCTATTCATATTTTCATGCAGCATCCCATTCAAATATTTAAAAACGGTCAATAAAATAGAGACACGGTTCCAATGTGGCTAAATCAAAAGAAATAGTTTAATCGTTGTTTGTAAAATCCTCTGAGTATTTTGGGAATCAGGCACTTTCTCTCACAAAGGATAACACAGAGAGCAGTTATTTATGGTCGTGAGATCCCCTTAATGGACAGTTAAGTGATGGCAATAATAATAATAATAATAATAATAATAATAATAATAATAATAATAATAATAAAAGTACACTCCAAGCTGATCGGATCAGTTCTAAAAACCCAAGGATGATGACTCAGGGTGGTAGATCTCATTTGACAAAGAGGTACTTTCAATATTCAACTAATGTTCCATCTGCTCTAAACTTGTCCTATTTTGTTTAGCGTTAATGAAGTCTACTTTAACATTTCTCAGTGTCACACTCAAGTGTACACCTCAGTCACAGCTATTTATTTATTTTAAATAGAATGCAGAAAGCTGGCGGGAAGTGCGTTACGTGTTTTGATACGGTATGTCACATTTTAGGCTGAGCCAGCTCCTAGTTTTCAGCAGTTCACTTTCAATTTAGGATTTGCTAGCTGATCCTTGAACCAAGTTCCATTGAAATTCATCTGGTCCAACACTTGTCGGTACGTTTGAACTACTGCACCATCTGTTTAATATCTCACGCGTGTAAAATTTGAACACAAACTATTTACAGAAGACAAGTTTAAGTTGGAAGAAGATCAGTTTGGTTTCTGAGGAAGTGTACGAGCTCGCAAAAGCACATCTGAACAAAACTACAGTTATAGAATGCACCATTTTCACTCCTTCCTGATCTGTGGAATGACATGGAAAAGTGTCGTGAGAACTGGTGCAGGAACTGCCTACGAGGAGATGGGTAGTCACCCAGGAACTGCATCACTGTGACCCTTAAGTACCACAGCCTTTGTCTCCTGTTTTAGGGGAAGAATGAGCCTTTGAGAATGGTTTAATCCCCTGCCTCCAGGTGGGTCTCTGTTTTTAATCAATAGAGACAAATAATAATAATAATAATAATAATAATAATAATAATAATAATAATAATAATAATAATAATAATAATAATAATTTTCTTTAAGTGCAAATGTTAAAGGTATTTAAAGTTTGAGTTTGAGACTTACCACCAGGCCGGCGCGACCGCGAGCACAGGAGTCGTGTTGGAGGCCAGCAGGCCTATGAGGGCGCACAAGAGCCACGTCCGTGTTCGCGAGTCCATCCCGTGAGCAGAACAGTGAGTGCCGCTTGTCAGTCGACCAGCCCGCCTTGCGTAGCGGAGAGGAGCAGGGGAGGAGCACAGCCAACACCCATTGGTCCGTGTATACCGTCCCCCAACCCATTCCGCGCGCACCATGCCACTGCACACTTGCCGAATTAATAGCCACCCTCAGCATGTAGTACAGCTTTTGGCGGTGACGATGACGAGATGGCTTCCTTCCTTCCTTCTCTCACTTCTTAATTCTGTAATAACCTGACCAGCCTTTGTTTGTTTGGTCCTCACTCCGTCTTGAGTCAATATTTAGGTGGAAACGTTGCCAGGTGAAGCCAAACCGCAATTTCCGGCGGAGGGCGACTGGGTTACCGTACCAATTACTGCTCAAAACCAGCCATATGTCTCATGTACTGCATTCCCGCAGGTAGCAGCGCTCCATTGCTCTTATTAAAATTGACTCAGCCACAAAAACGGTTGGTCGAGACAAGGTCGCGGCACCTCCTAACTTCGTCGAGATCTCTCTCTCTTTCTCTCTATCTTTTGCTGTGCAAGGTGTCAACTCTCTTATGCAATCAATTGACAGTGAAGGGGTCATCCCGGAAATTGCAAACTCTGCGCTGCCTGGAATTCGACAACAGTCCTTTCCCTTCACTGAAACCAGTGTTGAACTCATTAAGCTAGACTATAGAGTATGTCACTGAAACCACTGTTGAACTCATTACGCTAGACTATCAGAGTATGTCACTGAAACCAGTGATGAACTCATTCAGTTAGACTATGAGAGTATGTCACTGAAACCACTGTTGAACTCATTACGCTAGACTATCAGAGTATGTCACTAAAACCAGTGATGAACTCATTCAGTTAGACTATGAGAGTATGTCACTGAAACCACTGTTGAACTCATTAAGCTAGACTATAGAGTAAGTCACTGAAACCACTGTTGAACTCATTCAGTTAGACTATGAGAGTATGTCACTGAAACCACTGTTGAACTCATTAAGCTAGACTATCAGAGTATGTCACTGAAACCACTGTTGAACTCATTAAGCTAGACTATCAGAGTATGTCACTGAAACCACTGTTGAACTCATTACGCTAGATTATCAGAGTATGTCACTAAAACCAGTGATGAACTCATTCAGTTAGACTATGAGAGTATGTCACTGAAACCACTGTTGAACTCATTACGCTAGACTATCAGAGTATGTCACTAAAACCAGTGATGAACTCATTCAGTTAGACTATGAGAGTATGTCACTGAAACCACTGTTGAACTCATTAAGCTAGACTATAGAGTAAGTCACTGAAACCACTGTTGAACTCATTCAGTTAGACTATGAGAGTATGTCACTGAAACCACTGTTGAACTCATTAAGCTAGACTATCAGAGTATGTCACTGAAACCACTGTTGAACTCATTAAGCTAGACTATAGAGTAAGTCACTGAAACCACTGTTGAACTCATTAAGCTAGACTATCAGAGTATGTCACTGAAACCACTGTTGAACTCATTACGCTAGACTATCAGAGTATGTCACTAAAACCAGTGATGAACTCATTCAGTTAAACTATGAGAGTATGTCACTGAAACCACTGTTGAACTCATTAAGCTAGACTATCAGAGTATGTCACTAAAACCAGTGATGAACTCATTCAGTTAGACTATGAGAGTATGTCACTGAAACCACTGTTGAACTCATTAAGCTAGACTATAGAGTATGTCACTGAAACCAGTGTTGAACTCATTCAGTTAGACTATAGAGTATGTCACTGAAACCACTGTTGAACTCATTAAGCTAGACTATAGAGTATGTCACTGAAACCACTGTTGAACTCATTCAGTTAGACTATAGAGTATGTCACTGAAACCACTGTTGAACTCATTACGCTAGACTATCAGAGTATGTCACTAAAACCAGTGATGAACTCATTCAGTTAGACTATGAGAGTATGTCACTGAAACCACTGTTGAACTCATTAAGCTAGACTATAGAGTATGTCACTGAAACCAGTGTTGAACTCATTCAGTTAGACTATAGAGTATGTCACTGAAACCACTGTTGAACTCATTAAGCTAGACTATAGAGTATGTCACTGAAACCAGTGTTGAACTCATTCAGTTAGACTATAGAGTATGTCACTGAAACCACTGTTGAACTCATTAAGCTAGACTATAGAGTATGTCACTGAAACCAGTGTTGAACTCATTCAGTTAGACTATAGAGTATGTCACTGAAAGCAGTGTTGAACTCATTCAGTTAGACTCCATGAAAATATGTCACTGAGACCAGTGTTGAATTCATTCAGTTAGACTATGAGAGTATGTCACTGAGACCAGTGTTGAATTCATTCAGTTAGACTATGAGAGTATGTCACTGAAAGCAGTGTTGAATACATTCCATTAGACTATGAGAGTATGTCTCTGAAACCAGTGTTGAATTCATTCAGTTAGACTATGAGATTATATCATTGAAACCAGTGTTGAATTTTTTCCGTTAGACTAGGAGAGTATGTCATTGAAACCTGTGTTGAATTCGTTCAGTTAGACTATGAGATTATGTCTCTGAAACCAGTATTTAATTCATTCAGTTAGTCTAGGAGAGTATGTCACTAAAACCAGTGTTGAAGACATTCAGTTAGACAAGGAGAGTTGTGTTGTTTGAGTCATCAGTCCATAGACTGGTTTGATGCAGATCTGCAAGCCACCCAATCCTGTGCTAACCTTTTCATTACAACGCAACTACTGCTTCCTACATGTGCTCTAATCTGCTTGTCATGTTCATACCTTGATCTACCCTTAGCGTTCTTACAAACTGCACTTCCTTCAAAAACCAACTGAACAAGTCCTGGGTATCTTAAGATGTGTCCTATCATTCTATCTTTTCTTCTCGTCAAATTTAGCCAAATCGATCTCCTCTCGCCGTTATGATTCAGTACGGTATCTCTTCATTTGTGATTCGATCTATCCATCTCACCATCAGCATTCTTCTGTAACAGCACATTTCGAAAGCTTCTATTCTCTTTCTTTCTGAGCTAGTTATCGTCCATGTTTCACTTCCATACAATGCCACGTTCCACACGAAAGTCTTCAAAAACAGTTTTCTAATTCCTATATCAATGTTTGAAGTGACCAAATTTCTTTTCTTAAGAAAGCTCTTCCTTGCCTCTGCTAATCTGCATTTTATGTCCTCCTTACTTCTGCCATCCTTAGTTATTTTACTACCCAAGTAACAATATTCATCTACTTCCTTTATGACTTCATTTCGTAATTTAAATATCCTGCATCACTTGCCTTCGTTCGACTGCACTCCATTACTTTTGTTTTGGACTTATTTATTTTCATCTTGTACTTCTTACCCAATACTTCGTCCATACCATTCAGCAGCTGCTCGAGATCTTCTGCAGGCTCAGATAAAATAACAATGTCATCGGCAAATCTCAAGGTTTTGATTTCTTCTCCTTGGATTGTGATTCCCTTTCCAAATTTCTCTTTGATTTCTTTACTGCTTGTTCTATGTAAACATTGAAAGGGAGGGCGACAAACTGCAGTCTTGCGTCACTCCTTTCTGGATTCCTGCTTCTTTTTCGAAGCCCTCGATTCTTATCACTGCGGACTGATTTTTATACAGATTGTGGATAATTCTTCGTTCTCAGTATCTGATCCCAATCACCTTCATAATCTTAAATAGCCTGGTCCAATCAACATTATCGAATGCCTTTTCTAGATCTACGAATGCCATGTACGTGGGATTGTCCTCCTTGATTCGATCCTCTAAGATCAGACGTAAAGTCAGGATTGCTTCAAGTGTTAATACATTTCTTCTGAAGCTAAATTTATCTTCTCCCAACACAGCTTCAACTTATTTTTCCATTCTTCTGTAAATAATACGTGTTAGAGTTTTGCAGACATGAGACACTGAACTAATGGTGCGATAGTTTTCACACCTGTCAGCACCGGCTTTCTTGGGAACAGGTATAACAACATTCTTCAGAACATCGTATGGGACTTCTCCTGTCCCATACATCTTACACACTAAATGGAATAGCCTTGCCATGCTGGTTTGTCCTAAGGCAGTCAGTAATTCAGAGGGAATGTGATCAATTCCAGGTGCCTTCTTCTTGTTTAGGTCACTCACAGCTCTGTCAAACTCTGACCTCAAAATTGGGTCTTCCATTTCTTCAGCATCAACAGCCTCTTCTTGTTCCAAACCAAATTATCTACATCTTCACCTTGATACAACTGTTGGATATGTTCCTGCCATCTCTCTGCTTTGTCTTCTTTCCCTAGAAGTGGCTTTCCATCTGAGCTATTAATATTTATACACCTAGATTTCCTTTCTACGAAGGTTTCCTTGATTTTCCTGTATGCAGCATCGACCTTTCCTAGGAACATACAACATTCGACTTCCTTGCACTTCTCCTTCATCCAGTCTTCCTTAGCCACCTTGCACTTTCTATCCACTTAATTCTTTAATCGCCTGTATTCCTTTCTTCCCTCTTCATTTCTAGCATTCTTGTATTTTCGTCGTTCATCAATCAGGTCTAGTATCTCCTGAGTTATCCACTGACCCTTAGTTGATCTTTTCTTCCTTCCTAACATTTCTTCAGCAGCTTTGCTGACTTCATTTTTCATGACTATCCACTCTTCCTCTATTGTGTTTCCTTCAGCCTTTTCATTTAGTCCTTGTCCAACATGTTCCTTGAAACAATCTCTCTCGCACTTTTCTTTCAACTTTTCTAGATCCCATCTTTTGCATTCTTTCCCTTCTTCAATTTCTGTAGCGTCAGATGGCATTTCATGACAAACAAGTTGTGGTCGGAGTCCACGTCTCATTCTGTGAAAGTTTTGCTATCCAACACCTGGTTTCTGAATCTCTGCCTAATCATAATGAAGTCTGTTTGATACCTTATAGTGTCTCCAGGTTTCGTCCACGAATACAGCCGTCGTTTGTGGTGTTTGAGCGAAGTATTGACAAGGACTAAATTATGATCAGTGCAGAATTCAACCAACCGACTTCCTCTATCTTTCCTTTGTACCAATCCGAATTCTCCTACTGTATTATCTTCTCTTCCTTGGCCTACCACTGCATTCCAGTCTCCGATCACAATTAGATTCTCATCACCTATTTCATATTGTATTAAATCTTCTATCTCTTCATACGTTCTTTCTATTTCCTCACCATCCGCTGAGTTAGTAGGCATTGGTCTGGTGTCTATGTTGACGACAATATTTCTTTCACTATGCTGGTCGTAGTAGCTTAACCGCTGACCTATTTTCATAGTCATTATTAAACCAACTTCTGCATTTCCTCTAGTTTGATTTTGTGTTGATTATTCGGTAGCCGCCTGACCAAAAATACCCTTCTGCCTTCCAACGTATATCACTTATTCCAACTACATCTAACCTTGGTCTGTTCATCTCCCTTTTCAGATTCTCTAACCTACCACAACGATTCAAACTTCTAACATTCCACGCTCCGACTCGCAGAATGTCAGTATCCATCTTCCTCATGATCGCAGCCTCTCGTGTAGTCCCCACCCAGAGATCCGAACCGGGGGACTAAATTTCATCCGGAATATTTTACCCGGGAGGAAGCCATCATCAGTACATCATCCATACAGAGAGAGCTGCACGTCCTCAGGAGTTGGTTACGGCTGTAGTTTCCCGTTGCTTTCAGCCGTGTAGCAGTACCAACATAGCTAAGCCATGTTGAGTATTATCCCCCCTCGGAGAGTATGTCACTGAAACAGTCTTGAATGTACTCAGCTAGACTTCATGAGATTGTCACTAAAACCAGTGTTGATACATTCAGCAAAATTCCATGAGAGTGTGTTACTGAATCCAATGTTGAATTCATTCAATAAGATTCCATGAGAGTATGTCACTGTAACCAGTGTTGAATTCATTCAGTTAGACTATGAGGGAATGTCACTGAAACCAGTTTTGAATTCCGCATCATCATGGTACGTTCAACTCTCACCTGTGAGAGAATGAACAAATCATCCAGCAATTACATCTTTTCTGTGAGAGGCAGAACATATCATCTCGGTATGTATATCTCTCTCCTGTGACAGACTGAACACATCATCATGGTATATATATATATATCTTTTCTGTGAGAGGCTGAACACATAATCATGGTATGCATATCTCTCTCCTGTGAGAGACTGAATATATCATCTCGCTATTTATTTCTCTCTGCCGTGAGAGACTGAACACACAATATCGGTATGCATCTCTCTCTCCTGTGAGAGACAGAACAAATCATCATGGTATGTAAATCTATTTTCCGTGAGAGGCTGAACACTTTATCGTGGTATGTATATCTCCCCTGTGAGCGACTGAACATAACATCTCGCTATTTATATGCCTTTTCTGTGAGAGGCAGAACACATCATTATGGTATGTATATCTATCTCTTGTGAGAAATTGAACACCTCATCTCGCTATTTATATCTCGTTCCTGAGGAAGACTGCACACATCATCATGGTGTGTACATCTCGTTTTTGTGAGAGACTGAACACGTCATCCGCTATTTATGACTCATTTTTATGTGAAACTGAACGCATCACCGCGATATGTATATCTATCTCCTGTGAGTGTGAACACATCATCTCGGTGTGCATAACCTTCTCCTGTGAGAAACTGAAACATCATCATGGTATGAATATCTCTCTTCTGTGAGAGACTGAACACATCAAAATGGTATGTATATTTCTCTCCTGTGAGAGGTAGAACACATCATCTAGCTATTTATATTTCTTTTCTGTGAGAGACTGAACACATCATCATGATAAGTATATCTATTTTCTGTGCGAGAATGTACACCGGAACTCGGAATGTATATCTCACTTCTGTGGAGACTGAACATATAATCTCGGTTCGTACATCTCTTTCTGTCAGAGATTGAGCACATCATCTCGGTACGTATAACTCTCTCCTTTGAGAGAAGGAACGCATCATCATGGTTTGTATATCTCTCCCCTGTGAGAGAAGCAACCGTTCATCTCGCTATTTACATCTCTTTTCCGTCAGAGGCTGAACACGTCATCATCGTGTGAATACCTCTCTCCTGTGAGAGACTGAACACATCATCATGGTACTTATATCTCTCTCCTCTTACAGACAGAACACATCATCATGGTATGTATATCTCCATCCTGTGAGTGAATGAACACATCACCTCGATACTTATATCTCTTTTCTGCGAGATACTGAACCCATCATCATGGAATGTATATCCCTCTGTGCGAGTGACTGAACACATCATCATGGAATGTATATCCCTCTCCGTGAGAGACTGAACACATCATCGTGGTATGTATATCCCTCTCCGTGAGAGACTGAACACAGCATCATGGTATGTATATCCCTCTCTGTCAGAGTTATATCAATCAGTCGCCCAGGTGGCAGATTCCCTATCTGTTGCTTTCCTAGCCTTTTCCTAAATGATTTCAAAGAAATTGGAAATTTAAGAACATATCCCTTGGTAAGTTATTCCAATCCCTAACTCCCCTTCCTATAAATGAATATTTACCCCAGTTTGTCCTCTTGAATTCCAACTTTATCTTCATATTGTGATCTTTCCTACTTTTATAAACGCCATTCAAACTTATTCGTCTACTAATGTCATTCCACGCCATTTCTCCGCTGACAGCTCGGAACATACCACTTAGTCGAGCAGCTCTTCTTCTTTCTCTCAATTCTTCCCAACCCAAACATTGCAACATTTTTGTAACGCTACTCTTTTGTCGGAAATCACTCAGAACAAATCGAGCTGCTTTTCTTTGGATTTTTTCCAGTTCTTGAATCAGGTAATCCTGGTGAGGGTCCCATACACTGGAACCATACTCTAGTTGGGGTCTTACCAGAGACTTATATGCACTGTCCTTTACATCCTTACTACAACCCCTAATCACCCTCATAACCATGTGCAGAGATCGGTACCCTTTATTTACAAACCCATTTATGTGATTACCCCAATGAAGATCTTTCCTTATATTAACACCTAGATACTTACAATGATCCCCAAAAGGAACTTTCACCCCATCAACGCAGTAATTAAAACTCAGGGGACTTTTCCTATTTGTGAAACTCACAACCTGACTTTTAACCCCGTTTATCAACATACCCAGTAGCGTAGCCAGGATTTCAGTTTGGGGGGGGCCCGTTCATCCAGAATTTTATTTTGATAGGTGTCCAAACTTCCATAGTTTAGGTGGTGTAGAATACCGAAAAAGGAAATGAGTGTCCTTGGATCCAAGTAAGAGTGGTGGATTCGTGCGGATTCCGGAAGCTAATAGTAATTTCCTTCTTCTTCTTCCCCACTTTTCCCACATCTGTGGGGTCGCGGGTGCGAAATGTGTCGCACATGTGATTTGGCCCTGTTTTACGGCCGGATGTCCTTCCCGACGCCAACCCCATATAGAGGGATGTAATCAGTGTTGTGTGTTTATTTGGTGGTTGGTAATGTAGTATGTTGTCTGAATATGAATATGTTGGGACAAACACCCAGTCCCAAGCCAGAAGAATTATTCAGACGCGATTAAAATCCCCGACCCAGCCGGGAATCGAACCCGGAACCGTCTGAACCGAAGGCCTCAACACTGATAATTCAGCCAAGGAGTCGGACTCCGGAAACTAATATTAATGCACATTATATATAAAATGCTCAATAAAAGAACTTTCGTTAAAACTCCTGGGGTGTCTGGACTCCTTGGACGACAACCCCGTCCCCCGGCTACCTCCGTTACTCCCATCCCAACATAACTGCAGCATTTCATATATTCCGCGTAGAAGTGAAATGAATGCAAGAATAAACACTTTGAGTAAGGATGCAATATTCTGGTTTAGAACAAATACGGTAATGTTATAATAATAATGGTCATGTGGTAAGCAATAAAGAAGTGACATTTTATACAAATAATGCGGCAAAGATACACACACAAACACACACGCGCGCGCTTGCGCGCGCGTCGAATACAGGTTTCTCGTCCTTCTTGTCCATGGCTAGATGATGAAGGCAAGAGAATGATGGCCCACCGTGACTCGTTATTTCGACATTATAAACAAACCCTAGATGACACAGACTTCGAATCTAATCGCATCTTAAGAAATCGCACAAAGCAGTTAATCAGAAATTTAAAAAATGCATATATTTTCGGATTTCAGCTAACAACTTAAATTCTAATCGCGCATGGGACCAACTTAGAGCTCTGGGAATAGGAAAACATCAACAGAGATAGACAACTCCTGGCATTCCACTTGACGAACTGAACGATTACTTTAGTAGAATAAATATTCAACCTACCCAAATTAACTGCACCGACTCACCGCCCTCCCCTCCAGCCAATCCGCCATTCACATTTCACAGTGTCACAGAAAATCAGGTTAAAAGGCTTTGTACTCGATTAAATCAAAGACTACACGTGTATATGATATTCCTATTACTTTTATACATAACATTATGAGTAACCGTCAACAGCGTGTAACAGTAAACGACAAGGCCTCTAAATGGAAAATGAAACTTAGTGTTGCCCCACAGGGCAGTATTCTACGGCCCCTAAGTTTCTGTATTTATATCAATGACATACCATCTGTGACAGGAAATAACACACATGACCTCTGTGCTGACGATCTTTAAATAGGCTATATCGACACTGCAAGACAAGATATTAACAGGGACCTCCGACGACTCAGTGTATATGCACAACGAAGCTATCTTATACTAAACTGCAAAAAAACTCAGACAATTATAATTGTATCACGAAAATTACTGAGCTTCTCAAACAATGTCGCAATCCCGCCTATCGTACTGAATGGTAACATTATTCCCTACAGTAAAACGGTTAAAAATCCCGGCGTAATGATGAATGTAACAGTTGATTGGTCTGATCAAACGAAAGAAATACGTAAAAAGATTTTTGGAGTACTTCACCCTCTTAAACGATAGAGGAATGCATTTCCATTTGAGCTACAGGCCAAACTAATACAGACACTCATTCTCCCTATCCTTGATTATTGTGACGTTGTTTTAGTTGATATGACGAGAGAAGAAACACTTAAACTTCAACGAGCACTGAATTCCTGCCTGCGATTTATTTACAATATCGAGTACCGTACGATTTTCATATCACCCCATACTATCAGGCTGTCTCATGGCTGATGTCTGATAAACGTCGGCAGCTGCACACTTTAACGATGGTGATCAGAGTGGTAGCTGAAAGTCAGCCAATGTATATTTCTTCTAAATTCGTCTTTTTATCATCATTTCACAACATTAATACACGTTCTAGATCCATTCTTTCTATTCCACTGCACCGCACAAATAAAATTATTAGATCATTTGTGGTGACTGTCGCCAGATTATGGAATTCCCTGCCAGTTCAGGTCAGAGAAACTAGCTTTTTAAAATCACGATTTAAGGTCACCTGCCGAGACTACCTGCTGAGGACAGCTGACTGAATGGTTGAAATATGAATGTGTGCGTTCCTGAGGAATAGCCATGTTTAAGAGTTTTTAATATTAATTAGTTCTAATATTAATTTACATACATACATACATTATCATTATAGACTGTTATGCCTTTCAGCGTTCAGTCTGCAAGCCTCTGAGAATTTACTAAACGTCGCCACAATCCTCGATTTGCAACTAGTGTTGTGGCCTCATTTAGTTCTATACCTCTTATCTTTAAATCGTTAGAAACCGAGTCTAACCATCGTCGTCTTGGTCTACCTCTTCTTCTTTTACCCTCCATAGCAGAGTCCATTATTCTCCTAGGTAACCTATCCTCCTCCATTCGGCTCACATGACCCCACCACCGAATATTTAGTAAGTAATTTATTTAAATTTATTTTAAATTCTTATGTAGTTTTAACGATTTTAAGAATTATTTAAGATTTTGATTAGTGTGTGGTTAAGTGTACAAGAGGGCCTGGAGCCCTAACTTCGCCACTGTACTGAAGGCACTAATAAACAGACAAATAAATAAATAAATAAATAAATAAATAAATAAATAAATAAATAAATAAATAAATAAATAATGTAAAGCGTATGGGTATAGATATTTTGTTTAGTTGGTAAAGAAAACTACAATTTACAACAAATGCTATGTAGGGTTTACCTTGTCCTGTTAGTTTCCAACGCGGTTAGGGCCACGCAGCTGTGAGCTTGCATCCGGGAGATAGTGGATTCGAACCCCACTGTCGGCTGCCCTGAAAATGTTTTCCCGTGGTTCCCCATTTTCACACCAAGCAAATGCTGGGGCCGTACCTTAATTAAGGCCACGGCCGCTTCCTTCCCACTCCTAGGCATTTCCTATCCCGACGTCGCCATAAGACCTATCTGTGTCTGTGTGACGTAAAGTAAATTGTTAATTACTTTTCCACGCAAGTCTGGGATACAGAATATAGTAGTATAAGGTTAGAGTTTCGTGACGCTAATATTCGTATCTATAATTTTTATTAACGTGCCAGAAATCAACGACACTGAGCTGTTGCCATTTCAACACCGTTTTAAGGGTTACCGATCCAATCCGGGATTTGAACCTGCGAACTCAGACACAGAAGGACAGCGACTCAACCAACTGAGCCACATGAAAAGGAGGCGTTTGTGATTATTGTTATAAATAGATGCAGCTAGTATTTTTACAAAGGTTTTATGAGGAGCATTTATTAAGGCGTACGTTTTCTTACTATCCTAAACGCACGAGGCCGGACAGAAGAACTAGCTGGAAGCTAAGGAACCTTGCAGGGGTGTCGCTTCCTTCTCTGTTCACTTTTACAAATTAAACTCCATGACGTAACAGCCTCGAAGCGCCATCGCCTACCAAGCGACGGCTGTTCAGCCCGGAGGCCTGCAGATTACGAGGTGTTGTGTGGTCAGCACGACGAATCCTCTCCGCTGTTATTCCTGGCTTTCTAGACCGGGGCCGCCATCTCACCGTTAGATAGCTCCTCAATTATAAACACGTGGGCTGAGTGTACCTCGAACCAGCCCTCAGATCCAGGTAAAAGTCCCTGACCTGGCTGGGAATAGAACCCGGGGCCTCCGGTAAGAGGCAGGCACGCTACCCGTACACTGTGGGGCCGGCTGGTACTTTTAGGTCTCCTTATTTTCGAATTTGACTTAAGACATCCTGCATTCGATTCCCGGCACTGACAGAGTTAAGAAAGGCATGGGATGGGGAGGATACAGCCTTGTTTTTGGGTGCAGTAGAGTTTTCCTTGAGTCTCTCGTAATCGAAATATATACGGCCTGGAAGGCAGTCACCTTCACGGGGTGTAGTACCAAAGTGGTTCCTTTTTTTTTAAGAAGACAAATTAAATGAAGATTCTACTTCCTCACAAACGAAGAACGATATTATCAATAATGCAGCCGGTTTATGTTAAAAGTACAAAAGCTATGATTGTACATGGTAACAATCAAAACCAACAATATCTACTGAAGATCCGTCACCGCACTCGGTAGGACCGGCTTTCTTTTCATATTCACCGGGCGAGTTGGCCGTGCAGTTAGGGGCGCACAGCTGTGTGCTTGCATCCGGGAGATAGTGGGTTCAAACACCTCTGTCGGCAGCCCTAAATATGGTTTTCTGTGGTTTCCTATTTTCACACCAGGAAAATGCTGGGGCTGTGCCTTAATTAAGGCCACGGCCGCTTCTTCCCACTCTCAGCCCTTTCCTTTCCCATCGTCGCCATTGAAGACCTACGGCGCGACGTAAAGCAAATTCTAAATAAAAAATAAAAAATCTTTTCACAACCCCTTCCAAGGGAAAGTTGTATCCACACTACTGGCCTGGACTTACACCCCACCCACTGAAATTATTTTGTGGGTACGCCACTGCATCCACTCACCATTTAAGGTACAAGGTAAGTCCGAAGAATGGTTGGATACTCAAAATACATCACCATAAATGATGCGGTTCTGACTCAAAAGTATAAGGAAAGGTAAGGGACGGGATCTAGTTTTTAAGTAGAATCCGTATCAATAGAACGTGACTTCCCATTTTAAACGTGTTTCATGTATCGACTGCGATTCAAGCCTGGGCCGTCCTGATGAGAAGATAGAAGCATTGGAACTGAGTTATCATGCCCGCCAATTATAAAGTATTTACCCGCACTTTTGATGGTGCCATTTGAGGTTCCAATCATTCCCCGGGCATTTGACAAAGTATATAGGCCTACCTATCGAACTTAGGCACGCATCCGCGATTGTCTTGGCACTGTAAGAATTAAAAAAAAAAAAAATTCATAACTTACCGAGGATGCACATAGTGTTGGCTTTTCAGTGACAAAACGGTCCCTTCTTCAAAAAATGTTACTTATATGGCACAAAATGAGGAACTAACGTGCAGATCACAATCCTGTCACAGTCTTCCCAACGCTGCAACTCAAATACAGCACACCTCTCAACCACGGTACAACCCGAGGATCCCTAGGACATTGTTGTTTCCTGGAACCGATCTGCAAAAGCTGACACGATGTTGTAAGCTTGCAGCTGTTTCTGGACGTGGCCCCCGTTATCTCGGTGGTCACGTTCCGGCCCCCTACTGAGTAATCCCTTGCTAACTGGCCCTTTCTTCATGTCTTGACATTTGTTAATACACGGTTTCATTCCCAATACTGAGGCCTCTACAGGAAAATATCCTCGCGCATCACAATCCTAAGTGTCTTCCTTTCATTCAAGTAGTACAAATATGGAGAATTATGTATGTCCCTATTGAGCCCTACTAATAGATTCTTGTCGCTACGTTAATTTATCATTTCGGCGTACGATTTTAAGTTGTTCGTACCGTACGTAAAACAACGGCTAATCCTCGCTCTAGTTTCAGGAAATATTTTGGGGGGGGCCCGGCCCCCCTGGGCCCCCCCCTGGCTACGCCAGTGAACATACCATTGCCTGCTGTCCATCTCACAACATTTTCGAGGTCACGTTGCAGTTGCTCACAATCTTGTAACTTATTTATCACTCTATAGAGAATAACATCATCCGCGAAAAGCCTTACCTCCGATTCCACTCTTTTACTCATATCATTTATATATCACGTTGGGTGCCACGTGCCGCCATTCGGCGTCACGGTGGTCTACAAATTTGAGATGGCGTGACGCCATATGGCGGCACACCGTTCTTGAAATCAGAGTTGGCGTGACGCCATATGGCGGCACAGTTGAGTTTCAGGCGATGCGCCGTAGATAATCAGCTGTGACATCTATGCGCGTAAAATTGGTACTACGTGAAGGGCGAACTTCAGGGTCTATTCCAGCTATGTATTTTTACTGTATGCCACCATGTGGCGCCACAGTATTCTTCCGAAGCCACTGTCTGGCCAGTGGTCATTGTCACAGGTGAAAGCGCGCCAGGCTTTGTTTATTCCTCGTTTACGTACGTATTATCACTCAGTTTATATAGTTGTGCACAAATATAAAAAAATGGAAGATATTGGTAATAATCTTACGAGGGAACACATACATGTGTTACACTCGGATTCGGTTGAAATTTGGTAGGAATATTCGTGGGAGGCAGTAGAATGCCAAGGTGAAAACTGCATGTACCCAGCGCAAGTTTAAACGCCAAAATTGAGCAAATAAATAGTCATAAAATTAGAAGTACCACGGGAGTATCGGGGTGTGGCGGAGAGGTAGGGAGGAGCGAAGCATCGGACGTGAACCAACCGGGCTGCGTCGAGCTGCGCCAGCAGCCAGGTAGCGTACAGTTAGCGCGTTTCCCTTAACTTCCCGATCAGATGTGCAAAACGTAAATATGAAAACAGCACATGAAACAAGTGTACAAAGGACGATGTTTGAACAACGACGCCAATAATGTTTGAAAAATTACAACGAGTAACAAGAACTCGGGCATGCCGAGACGCATATTTTCATTGTTTAGAGTTATCAGAAAACTGTTCACAACAATATGTAATGCAATATAAGTACTTGTTTTGCATTTTACTAGGTTTTCATAAATATTGCGTTAATTTGAATTAGGAAATAAATATCCCGTATTGGAAATTCGTATTGAACATTCCATGTCAAAAAATTCTGTGACACCATATGGCGTCACGCTATATTTTATCTTTCCTAAAAATTGATGTGACACCATATGGCGTCACGCATGACCATGGTATGGTGAGATAAAATTTACTTAGTACATCATATAAATACATCCCAAGATTATATAAACAGTCTACAACGCGTACAATTGCTTTGGCACCAGCGGAATGCAATTCAAAAACATGCCTGGCACCAGTGGAATAGTGTGCTACAATCGGCTCGGCACTCAACGTGATATATAAGAAAACATAAAGGTCCGATAACACTGCCCTGAGGAAGTCCCCTCTCAACTATTACAGGGTCAGACAAAGCTTCACCTACTCTAACTCTCTGAGATCTATTTTCTAGAAATATAGCAACCCATTCAGTCACTCTTTTGTCTAGTCCAATTGCACTCATTTTTTGCTATATCTTGCTGGAATCCTACAAGTTGAGCTTCAGTGGAATAACCTTTCCTAAAACCGAATTGCCTTCTATCGAACCAGTTATTAATTTCACAAACATGTCTTATATAATCAGAAAGAATGCCTTCCCAAAGCTTACATACAATGCATGTCAAAATTACTGGCCTGTTATTTTCAGCTTTATGTTTATCACCCTTTCCTTTATACACAGGGGCTACTATACCAACTCTCCATTCATCTGGTATAGCTCCTCCAACCAAACAATAATCAAATAAGTACTTCAGATATGGTACTATATCCCAACCCATTGTCTTTAGTATATCCCAAGAAATCTGATCAATTCCAGCCGCTTTTCTAGTTTTCAACTTTTGCATCTTATTGTAAATGTCATTGTTATCATATGAAAATTTTATTACTTCTTTGCCCTTAATCTCCTCCTCTATCTCGACATTATCCTTGTAACCAACAATCTTTACATACTGCTGACTGAATACTTCTGCCTTTTGAAGATCCTCACATACACACTCCCCTTGTTCACTAATTATTCCTGGAATGCCCTTCTTGGAACCCATTTCTGCCTAAAATACCTACACATACCCTTCCATTTTTCACTAAAATTTGTATGACTACCAATTATGCTTGCCATCATGTTATCCTTAGCTGCCTTCTTTGCTAGATTCAATTTTCTAGTAAGTTCCTTCAATTTCTCCTTACTTCCACAGCCATTTCTAACTCTATTTCTTTCCAGTCTGCACCTCCTTCTTAGTCTCTTTATTTCTCTATTATAATAAGGTGGGGTCTTTACCATTCCTTACCACCCTTAAAGGTACAAACCTGTTTTCGCATTCCTCAACAATTTCTTTAAACCCATCCCAAAATCTGTTTACATTTTTATTTACCGTTTTCCACCGATCATAGTTACTTTTTAGAAACTGCCTCATGCCTGCTTTATCAGCCATATGGTACTGCATAACAGTCCTACTTTTAAGACCTTCCTTCCTTTCTATCACATTTATTTTTAACTACCATAAAAACAGCTTCATGATCACTAATACCATCTATTACTTCAGTTTCCCTATAGAGCTCATCTGGTTTTATCAGCACCACATCCAGGATATTTTTCCCTCTGGTTGGTTCCATCACTTTCTGAATCAGCTGTCCTTCCCATATTAACTTATTTGCCATTTGTTGGTCATGCTTCCTGTCGTTCGCATTTCCTTCCCAATTTACATCTGGCAAATTAAGATCTCCCGCTACAATCACATTTCTTTCCATGTCGTTTCCCACATAGCTGACTATCCTATCAGATAATTCTGAATCCGCGTCAGTGCTACCCTTTCCCGATCTGTACACTCCAAATATATCAAGTTGCCTATTATCTTTAGAAATGAGCTTTACACCTAGAATTTCATGTGTCTCATCTTTAACTTTTTCGTAGCTTACAAATTCTTCTTTCACCAGAATGAACACTCCCCCTCCCACCATTCCTATCCTATCTCTACGATACACACTCCAGTGCCGTGGGAAAATTTCTGCATCCATTATATCATTTCTCAGCCATGATTCAACTCCTATTACAATATCTGGTAAATATATATCTATTAAATTACTTAATTCTATTCCTTTCTTTACAATACTTCTACAGTTCAACACTAACAATTTTATGTCATCCCTACTTGATTTCCAGTTCCCTGTTCCCTTATCACCGCTCCCTAGGCCATCCCGTTTCCCTGAATGTCTGAACACATCATCATGGTATGTATATCCCTCTCCGTGAGAGACTGAACACATCATCATGGAATGTATATCCCTCTCTGTGAGAGACTGAATACATCATATCGGTATGTATATCCCTCTCCGTGAGAGACTGAACACATCATCATGGTATGTATATCTCGCTCCTGTGAGAGCCTAAAACAATCATCATGGTATTTATATCTCTCTCCTGTTAGAGACTGAACGCATTATCATGGTATGTACATCCTTCTCCGTGAGAAAATGAACACGTCATCACGGTATGCATATCTCTCTCTTGTGAGATATTGAACATATCATCTCGCTATTTCTATCTCTTTTATGTGAGAGACTGAACATTTCATCATGTTATGTATATATCTTCTCTGTGAGAGACTGAACACATCATCATGGTATGTATATCTCTCTCTTGTGAGAGACTGAACACATCATCATGGTATGTATATCTCTCTCTTGTGAGAGACTGAACACATCATCATGGTATGTATATCTCTCTCTTGTGAGAGACTGAACACATCATCATGGTATGTATATCTCTCTCTTGTGAGAGACTGAACACATCATCATGGTATGTATATCTCTCTCTTGTGAGTGAATGAGCACATCAACTCGCTATTTATGTGTCTTTTCTGTGACAGACTCAACACACCATCTCGGTATGTACATCTCTCTCCTGTGAGATATTGAACACACCTTCATGGTGTGTATATCTCTTTTCTGTGAGAGGCTGAACACATTAACACGGTATGTATATATCTCCCGTGTGAGAGACTGAACACATCATACCGCTATATATATATCTCTTTTCCATGAGAGACGATACACATCTTATCGGTATTTATAACTACCTAATGCGAGAGACTGAACACGTCATCATGTTCTGTATGTCTCTCCACTATGAGAGACTGAACTCATCATAATTGTATGCATATCTCTCTCCTGTGAGAGGCTGAACACATCATCTCTGAGTGTATATATCTTTCTTGTGAGAGACTGAACACATCAGAATTGCATGTATATCTCTCTCCTGTTGGAGAATGAACACAACATCGCTATTTACACCTCTTTTGTGTGAGAGGCTGAACACATCATCATGGCATGTATATCTCTCTCTTGTAAGAGACTGAACATCTCGCTATTTATATCTCTTTTCTCTTAGAGAAAGAACACATCATCTCGATATTTTTAACTCTCCACTGTGAGAGACTGAACACGTCATCATGGTATACATATATATCCCTCTCCTGCGATAGTATGAACACATCATCTCGCTATATATAACTCTTTTCTCGAGAGGCTGAACACAGTATCACGGTATGTATAACCCTCTCGCGTGAGAGCCATAACACATCTTCTCGGTATGTAACACTCTCTCCTGTGAGAGACTGAACACAACTTCACGGTAAATATACCTATCTACTCTGAGAGAATGTACACATCATCTCGCTATTTGTAACTCTCGCCTGTTAGAGAATGTACACGTTATCGTGGTATGTATATCTCTCTTCTGTGAGAGCCTTAACACATCATCGTTGTACGTATATCTCTCTTTTGTGATAGTATAAGCCTATCATCTCGCTATATAAATCCATTTTCTGTGAGAGGCTGAACATATTATCATGGTATGAATATCTCTGTCCCGTGAGAGACTGAACACATTATGATGAGATATACATATCTCCCCTGTGAGAGGCTGAACATATCATCCATGCATGTGTATCGCTCTCGTGTGACAGACTGAGCTCATCATCATGGTATGAGTATCTCTCTCCTGTGGCAGACTGAACACATCATCATGGTATGTATATAACTCCCTGTGTGTGTGAATGAACACATCATCTCGCTATTATTATCCCTTCTGTGTGGGAGGCCGAACACATCATCATGGTATGAATATCTCTCTCCTGTGAGAGAATGAGAACATAGTCATTGTATCTATATCACTTTACTGTGAGAGACTGAACATATCATCTCGGTATGTACAAACCTCTCCAGTGAGAGACTGAACACATCGTCGTGTTATGTATATCCCTCTCCTGTGACAGTATGAACAAAGCATTTCGCTACATATATCTCTTCTCGTGTGAGAGGCTGAACACACTATCATGGTATGTATATCTCTCTCCTGTGACAGGCTGAACACATCATCATGGAATGTATATCCCTCTCCTGTGAGAGAAAGAACACATCATCTCGCTAATTATATCTCTTTTCTCTTAGAGACTGAACACATCATCTCGCTATTTATAACTCTCCCCTGTGAGAGACTGAACACTTCATCATGGTATGTGTATCTCTCTCCTGTGAGAGAATATACACATCATCTCTTTCATGTAAGAGTCTGAACACATCATCTCGGTATGTATAACACTTTCCTGTGAGAGCCTTAACACATCATCGTTCTATGCATATCTCTATCCTGTAATAGGCTGAACACGTCATCCCTGCATGTGTATCCGTCACCTGAGGCAGACCGATCACATCATCATTATATATATATATATATCTGGGTATATATATATATAATGTGAGATACTGAACACATCACCATGGTATGAATATCTTTCTCCTGTGAGATACTGGACACATCATCATGGTATGTATCTCTCTCTCCTGTGAAAGCCTGAACAAATTACCATGGTATGTATATTTTTCTCCCGTTATAGACTGAGCACATAATCATGGTATGTTTATCGCCTTACTCTGAGAGACTGAACATTTCATCTCGGTATTGTGCCATTTCACTGTTATGAGAAATTCCGTCCGTAAGAAGAGCAAAGATGGAGTTCTGGTCTCTGAGAATAATTAATGTCAAAATATCTGACGATACCGCGAGCGAAAGCAACAGTATTTACCTCAGGCGCTAGAGAAGAGAGTTTAGATCCAGAAGGCAGTGAAAAGAACGAATGTGAAGATTGTTACTAACAATTATTGAAAAAAGAAGAAACGAGGTTGAATTGCTACTTTAATCAGAGTCGAAGACGGAAAGCAACTACGTTAGAATTAAAGAAGGTATCGACAAGAGATCATTCCAGATGAAACAAGGAGCAGATTTATTGGAAGCTGCGTCGCAGATCAAGCTGAAGATTTTTTTTTTAGTTTCGTTCCGCGAACTTTAAAATACGTGGAAATTCAAGCATAAACTACGACAAGCTTACGTCACGGCAGTCTCTGCTGACGTATTACTCGATATCACCCAAATTAAAGAACTACAGAAGTGGGATTCCTATAATAATTCCTGAAAGATAAAGGAGAATAATCTGTTCGTTTCGGGTCATAGAATTACACCGCCCAAGATTTTTTTTGTCAAGTAGATCAACTCTTTCAAAAAAACAATCTTTCGCGTTAAGCAGATTATCACAGCTGTTCATGATGGCAATGCTAATTGATCCTGTTTGTTATTCTATTCCAACTAGTCCAGAAATGAGCAAGATGTTCTAAGAAGGCCAGACTGCCCAAATGGGTACCATCGGATGACGTTGCCTGCCGAGTGATGACTAAGCCCAGAGGAGAATTATGCCAGTATTTCCCATTCACCTAGGGAAGTAAAAGGAGGCGTATCCCTATGTTCTGTCAGCTGGACATATGCCGACGACTGGAGCTGCTGAATTCAGATAAGTCTTGTTTTTAAATTAATGTAGTGATGCTATATATTCATATGTGAGTATAATACAATGTGTTAAGTTATTCCGTGCGAAATAATGAAGCGACGAAAGTGGTGTACAATTAATTAGATCAAAGGTGGCTAGGTAATCTTCGTATATGAATGACAAATCCATAGATAGCCAGTCAATTAGTGATGAAAGCCTACGTTCGAGATGTGATCCATGTAGTGTGAAATACTGAGTTCGTTAAAGGTGACAGTGAATTGTATACTATTTCAAAGAGAGATTTAGGTACGCGTGTACGTTGGTTATGACCAAGGAATGTTAAATTAGGAACCAGCAGTAGGATATGCTTGCTAAATAGACAGATGAATTTACAATAATTTAAGGTTATGACGGAATTAAGGTCATAATGTCGTGAAATATGTCCATAAACCGTGATTAAAATAATAAATGCCGCGATTAAATGGAATGGATTCGTATTTAGTAAAGGAGACGGGATATATTTTTGGAAGTATAATAATGATTATTTTAAGAGAAGTTGATGTGAGACTGATAATTTAGAATGGTGGTAGTTATTGTTTCTTCGCGAATATGAACACGGTGATGTAGTAGTGGTAGTAGTGGACTTAATGGTTTTAAGTTGAGTTTTTACTGAGTGGTAATGAATATGTAGTATTTATATGTGCTATTTTTCTTACGAGCAAGCATGAGAAAGTTCACATATGGTTGAAGTGACACCTGTTGGTTAGCGTGCATACTTGGTAGTACCAATGAAGTCTCAGTTAGGAGGATGAAACCGAACATATTCTCTATGTCATAGATGTTTCTAATTATCATCCATTCTCAGACGAAAGGAAGTGTAGTAATTTCTTAGGCAACACCCTATCACTGATGACTGACTGTAGGTGTATAGATGTATCTTATGGTTGAGTCTTCGCAGATTGCAGACGACGTTAGCTAGTATACTTCAGAAGAAACTAGTAGAGTAGTCGTTAGAATATATAAAGTCGCACGTATGTTCAATTAAAAATAATGATAAGATTCAAATTTTAGAATAGTATACGGACCTTACTGGTACTTGGTAAACCATTTATTTAAAATTACATTAATTTATAAGAAGACTTATCAATATTCACGCAGTAAAGGAAGAAGCATGAATATTCAGAATTATAAACCAGTTGTTTGTAGAAATATTAGGGAACTATCCTCCCAGATTGACATTTGTAGGTATCTATTGATATGTTGTGAGAAAGACAGGAATGATTATATGTCAGCAAATTAATATGAGCTCAGAATAAGAGCAAGTAATCAATTCAAAAACTTCAAAGGTAATAGAGGAGAATTCCAATTCTTGAGATGTGGTTCTAGGCCTAAAATGCGTCCTGAATATTTTGAAACCGCCCTAAGTCTACAGTTTAGTTCATAATGTATTATATTGTAAATATTTTTCTTTGCTAGGATGCACCCAAACATATTTTAAGTTAGTTACTTCAGCCTACTGATTTTTATCTCGGTATTTCGATTTAATCATTCCTTTTTAACTTAATATGGTGAGTTCCACATATTTAGACTTATAATTTTTAATTTGATAAGTGTGAGCTGAGTTATAGTAATGTAGAGTTAAAGAATTTGTTATATGTCCTTCAATGATTTGCCGTATATTCCATTCGGTCCTTGATTTTTGGGCCAGTCAAGATTTAAGCACCTAGTGCGATAGATTTCAATAGATTCATTTTTAAAGTGACTAACTCAAATAGCATTTCTTATATAATGCAGAGTGGGTGCCGGGCATATCAATTACCGGCAGATTCAAGGTGAACGTCGCTTGTATGAAATTTTTGCCCGATACAGACATTTCTTAAATTTCTTCTCACATCAGAAACGATGACGTGTTAGCTGTAATGTTGGTATGGAGTGAGGCTAAGAGAAGAATTAAGTGACTCGCTATACATTCGGGTTATAGAAGTAGATGGAATTAGGAAATTAAAGCAACGCTCGCCAAAGATAGATGAGATAATCAAGTGACCATGCAGTTTCCTCTATCAGAAATTCTTTAGGGAGGATAGCATAATGTTCGACCTTTGCATTCAAACAAATATGTAATAAATAAGATATGTAAAACTTAAATCATTCTTTCAATGTGTATCGTAGCGTAGAGACTTAGATTTAAGTGGATGAATGCTGCAACATCTTGGTAACATAAGAGATTCAATAAATAACGTATGAGAGTTGTATCTATGTGTAATTTAAGATTTCCTTGGCTCCGCATGACATGTCTTCTCATTCGGAACTCATAACCCAAATGATAGATTATGTCGGTCAGAAGAATCGTAATTAAGCTAGTCTGGATCTTATGCGTCCTCTCAGGGAGCGGGGACGGCGCAGTATGTATAACTAATTCCTGTGGGACACTGAGCACATCATCACGGTATGTATATCTCTCTTTTGTGAGAGGCGGAACACATCATAATGTTATGTATATATCTCTCCTGTGAGATACTGAAGACTTCATCATGGTAGGTATATCTCTCCTCTGTGAGAGACTGAGCGCATCATCTCGGTATGTAGATCTCTCCCCTGTGATAGGATGTACACAGGATATCGGTATGTACATCTCTCTCCTGTGAGAGACTGAACATATCATCTCTGTATGTATATCTCTTTCCTGTCAGTGATTGAGCACATCACCTCGGTATATGTAACACTCTCCTTTGAGAGAAGGAACACATCATCATTGTTTGTACATATCTCTCCCCTGTGAGAGAAGGAACACTTCTTCTCGCTATTTATATCCCTTTTTCCGTGAGAGGGTGAACAAATCATCATCGTGTGAATACGTCTCTCTCTGAGAGAGACTGAACACATCATCTCCGTATGTATTACCATCTCTGTGAGAGACTGAACACATCATAATGTTATGTATATATCTCTCCTGTGAGATACTGAAGACTTCATCATGGTAGGTATATCTCTCCTCTGTGAGAGACTGAGCGCATCATCTCCGTATGTATTACCATCTCTGTGAGAGACTGAACACATCATAATGTTATGTATATATCTCTCCTGTGAGATACTGAAGACTTCATCATGGTAGGTATATCTCTCCTCTGTGAGAGACTGAGCGCATCATCTCCGTATGTATTACCATCTCTGTGAGAGACTGAACACATCATAATGTTATGTATATATCTCTCCTGTGAGATACTGAAGACTTCATCATGGTAGGTATATCTCTCCTCTGTGAGAGACTGAGCGCATCATCTCCGTATGTATTACCATCTCTGTGAGAGACTGAACACATCATAATGTTATGTATATATCTCTCCTGTGAGATACTGAAGACTTCATCATGGTAGGTATATCTCTCCTCTGTGAGAGACTGAACACATCATCTCCGTATGTATTACCATCTCTGTGAGAGACTGAACACATCATAATGTTATGTATATATCTCTCCTGTGAGATACTGAAGACTTCATCATGGTAGGTATATCTCTCCTCTGTGAGAGACTGAGCGCATCATCTCGGTATGTAGATCTCTCCCCTGTGATAGGATGTGCACAGGATATCGGTATGTACATCTCTCTCCTGTGAGAGACTGAACATATCATCTCTGTATGTATATCTCTTTCCTGTCAGTGATTGAGCACATCACCTCGGTATATGTAACACTCTCCTTTGAGAGAAGGAACACATCATCATTGTTTGTACATATCTCTCCCCTGTGAGAGAAGGAACACTTCTTCTCGCTATTTATACCTCTTTTCTGTCAGAGACGGAACACATCATCTCGCCAGTTATAACTCTCTCTTGTGAGATGCTGAACACAACATCATGGTATGTACATCTCTCTCCTGTGAGAGGAAGAATACATCATCTTGCTATTAATATCTCTTTTCTGTGAGAGGCTGAACACATAATCGCAGTTTGAATATATCTCTCCTATGAGAGACTGAACACATCATCTCGCCGTTTATATGAATTTTCTGCGAGAGAGTGAGCTCATCACCTCGGTGTGCATATCTTTCTCCTGAGAGTGACTGTACACATAATCAAGGTATGTACATCTATCTCCTGTGAGAGACTGAGCACATCAAAATGGTATGTATATCTCTTTTTTGAGAGATTGAACATATCATCTCGGTATTTATAACTCTCACCCTTGAGTGCCTGCGCACATCATCCCGGCATGTATAACTCTCTCCCATGAGAGACAGAACACATCATCATGCTATATATATCTCTTCCTTGTGAGAGACTGAAACGTCATAATGGTATGTATTTCTCTATCCAATGAGTGACTCAACACATCATCATGGTACGTATATATTTCTCCTGTGAGAGACTGAACACATCATCTGTGTATGTATATCTCTTTCCTGTCAGAGATTGACCACATCATCAACGTGTGAATACCCTCTCCTGTGAGAGACTGAACACATCATCGAGGTATGTATATCTCTCTCATGAGAGTGTGAGCGCATCATCATGGTATTTATATCTCTCCCATGTTACAGACAGAACACATCATCATCGTGTGAATACCCTCTCCTGTTACAGACTGAACACATCATCTAGGTATGTACTTCTCTCTCATGAGCGGGTGAACGCATCATAATGGTATTTATATCTCTCCCCTGTTACAGACTGAACACCTCATCATGGTATATATATCTCCATCCTGTAAGTGAATGAGCACATCATCTCGCTATTTATACAATTTTCTGTGAGAGGCTGAGCACATCATCATGGCATGTATATCTCTCTTTTGTGAGAGGCGGAACACATCATCATGGCATGTATATCTCTCTCTTGTAAGAGACTGAACATCTAGCTATTTATATATCTTTTCTCTTAGAGAGAGAACATATCATCTCGATATTTTTAACTCTCCACTGTGAGAGACTGAACACGTCATCATGGTATATATACACTGACTGACAGAGCAAATGCAACACCAAGAAGGAGTGGACAGAACTTTATGCCAATTGCAGGGTAGACTGACGTCACTGAGGTATTCTCATGATGTGAAATGCGCCGCTGTGCTGCGCACGTAGCGAACGATAAATGGGACACGGCGTTGGCGAATGGCCCACTTCGTACCGTGATTTCTCAGCCGACAGTCATTGTAGAACGTGTTGTCGTGTGCCACAGGACACGTGTATAGCTAAGAATGCCAGGTCGCCGTCAACGGAGGCATTTCCAGCAGACAGACGACTTTACGAGGCGTATGGTGATCGGGCTGAGAAGGGCAGGTTGGTCGCTTCGTCAAATCACAGCCGATACCCATAGGGATGTGTCCACGGTGCAGCGCCCGTGGCGAAGATGGTTGGCGCAGGGACATGTGGCACGTGCGAGGGGTCCAGGCGCACCCGAGTGACGTCAGCACGCGAGCATCGGCGCATCCGCCGCCAAGCGGTGGCAGCCCCGCACGCCACGTCAACCGCCATTCTTCAGCATGTGCAAGACACCCTGGCTGTTCATAATATCGACCAGAACAATTTCCCGTCGATTGATTGAAGGAGGCCTGCACTCCCGGCGTCCGCTCAGAAGACTACCATTGACTCCACAGCATAGACGTGCACGCCTGGCATGGTGCCGGGCTAGAGCGACTTCGATGAGGGAATGACGGAACGTCGTGTTCTCCGATGAGTCACGCTTCTGTTCTGTCAGTGATAGTCACCGCAGACGAGTGTGGCGTCGGCGTGGAGAAAGGTCAAATCCGGCCGTAATTGTGGAGCACCCTACCGCTAGACAACGCGGCATCATGGTTTGGGGCGCTATTGCGTATGATTCCACGTCACCTCTAGTGCGTATTCAAGGCACGTTAAATGCCCACCGCTACGTGCAGCATGTGCTGCGGCCGGTGGCACTCCCGTACCTTCAGGGGCTGCCCAATGCTCTGTTTCAGCAGGATAATGCCCGCCCACACACTGCTCGCATCTCCCAACAGGCTCTACGAGGTGTACAGATGCTTCCGTGGCCAGCGTACTCTCCGGATCTCTCACCAATCGAACACGTGTGGGATCTCATTGGACGCCGTTTGCAAACTCTGCCCCAGCCTGGTACGGACGACCAACTGTGGCAAATGGTTGACAGAGAATGGAGAACCATCCCTCAGGACACCATCCGCACTCTTATTGACTCTGTACCTCGACGTGTTTCTGCGTGCATCGCCGCTCGCGGTGGTTCTACATCCTACTGAGTCGATGCCGTGCGCATTGTGAACCTGCAATTCGGTTTGAAATAAACATCAATTATTCGCCCATGCCATCTCTGTTTTCTCCCCAACTTTCATCCCTTTCGAACCACTCCTTCTTGGTGTTGCATTTGCTCTGTCAGTCAGTGTATATATCCCTCTCCTGTGATAGTATGAACACATCATCTCGCTATATATAACTCTTTTCTCGAGAGGCTGAACACAGTATCACGGTATGTATAACCCTCTCGCGTGAGAGCCATAACACATCTTCTCGGTATGTAACACTCTCTCCTGTGAGAGACTGAACACAACTTCACGGTAAATATACCTATCTACTCTGAGAGAATGTACACATCATCTCGCTATTTGTAACTCTCGCCTGTTAGAGAATGTACACGTTATCGTGGTATGTATATCTCTCTTCTGTGAGAGCCTTAACACATCATCGTTGTACGTATATCTCTCTTTTGTGATAGTATAAGCCTATCATCTCGCTATATAAATCCATTTTCTGTGAGAGGCTGAACATATTGTTGCATTGTTGGATGCGCTTGAGAACGGTTGTCTGTTGAGAGAGCTCTTACATTATTGTAGTGATAAAGTAGCGAAAACCTATTGAAATAGCTTAAATTTGTGTATATCTGATTCATTTAGTGCTGTTTATATAGTGGTGTTTAGTCCTTGTTGGTAGAAATTGGGAGTAGTTAAATTTATTTAAATTTTGTAACAAGTAATTCAGTTGGTCTTCAGTAAATTACGTTTTCTACGTTAAGTAGGCTAGCTAGGTGTACCTTGTTTCGAATTTAGGTTTAGAAGATACTTTAGGTAATACTATTAACTTTAAAAATATTTGTAAATATCTGTAGGTTCGTTGGTTGTACTTACAAAGGCAGATTATCATAAGGAATAGTACCGTAACTTCTGCAGCAACTTCTCCGGTATTTCGTATAGATATCCGTTCAAACTATCGCGAAGGTAATAATTTACTACATTAAAAAAGCACGATACGCCTGTAAACTTCCATTTAAAAAGAAGTTAAAGAGAATACACGGTAATAGTTAACAGTCGTTGTATTGTTATTGATTATTGTCGCTCCACATATTCAAATATTGCATTGTTGGCTACAGTCGTGAACAAAGGGTGTAGTGTAGTCAAGTAAATATAAATAAAAATCAGCTGACTTTGTATTCCATTCATTTGTACTCCTGAGTAGGTAGTTAGTATCCGTAATTTATATTTCGCTCCCTCGATCTTTCAGTATTTATGAGCGGTTAGCTAATAATAATAAAGTTCATATATCCCAGTAATTGCAGTTCAAGTCCCTGGAGTAGTAGTAGTAGTTTTGATAGAAATATTTGAGAAATTATTGTAGACAACCTCGTATTTTTCAGCAGGCCTAATTAAGGACACATTTTTATTCTCCGTCCCGTGGAGTAGGGAAAAAAATAGTAATCCACCAGCTGTAATAATCACATAACCACATTTCAGTAGAATTGTAGTGAAGATAAGGTATAATATATTAGATAGTATCTTACCAGTTATATTCGTGTTTTTCTTCGTGTACGGCAATCCGATACTTAAGCATTTAACAAAACGCAGTGTAGTGTAGTGTAGATACATTGTAGTATAGATACAGTACATTTAGATAGTGCCGTATCTTGCCTGCTATATTCGTGTGTTATCTTTCGTGTGTATCTATTAGACCGTAATACTAATAATAATAATTTGTCTAAGCATTTAGCTTCGTTGGTAATCTTTGAGTACAGAAGTTCTTGCAAATTTCATTTCTGTTGTGCTTAGTAGTGACATACGGTACGGTACCGGTATCGTAATTAGGATACGTCTGAAAGTAGTTTAAAAATTACTGTAGTGTACTGTACAGTAGTATACGAGTAATATCCTATTAGAATTTAGTGTGCTTATTTTATTATTGTAAAATATTTGTGTAGTACTGGTGTAGTAGAGGTATCCGTAGAAACTCTTACTAAAATACTGTTGTTGTAATTAGGATAGGCTTAATTGCAGTTTGGAATTGTGTAGTTCTTGTGTATTACTTTAGATATTCAGTAATTAACAGCAGTTTTTATCCTGTTAGGGGTTGTAGAATAAAAAAAATAGAGCACGACTAAGTAGTAATGTAGTGTAGTCGTATATTAATTACCTTATTGTTGTGTACTATCCCAGACAATACATCCCTTCGTTCATTTATTTTTTGCAAATAAGTTATTTTATTTTTTAATTTAATTTTTTTCCCGTAAAGAATGGCTAAGGAGCGCGAGTGTACGAACTGTGGGTGTGGTGAGGCATTGAGGGGTATGAGGGAGGAGTTGGAAAGTTTGAGGGAGATAATTAGGATTCTCACAGAAGACAGAAAGGAAGATAGGACTCCCTCAAACAATGTACAGGTTACAGTAGGTGTACAAGAAGGAGGGGAAGGAAAGGGAGGAGTTGTAGATGACAGGTGGTCTAATGTTCTAAGGGGAAGGAGATTGCAGGCTAAGGGCTCTATTCAGGATCAGAATTCAGGACAGGTGTCTGTGCAAAATCGGTACGAGTCACTCCAGGTAGAACAACAGAGGGAAGATGAGGGACAGGGAACTGTTGCTGAGATGCATGGAAGTAGGAGGAAGGGAAAAGGTAGGAAAGGGAAATGTAGAGTAGAGGATAGGAAAAGACTGGTGGAACAGGTACATGGGAAGGAGAAAAGGGAGGAGGAAGTAGTTTCTGCAGCAGTGAGAGAAGATAGGGCTGACCAGGAGGGGAGGGGATCAGATGAGGTGGGGAGGATTGAGGCTCTGGTCATGGGGGATTCCATCGTTAGACACGTGGGGAAAGTGTGTGGAGGAAAAGGAACCAGGGTAGGATGTTATCCAGGAATTAGGTTGAGGCAGATGTTGAGGAAAGTAGAAGAGAGGGAGGAGGGGAAGGAGAAGGTGGTAGTGTTTCACGTTGGTACCAACAACGTAAGATAAGCTGATATAAGTACCAACATAGTTGGAGATGTGTGGGATCTGGTAAATGCAGCACGCGAGAAGTTTAAGAAAGCGGAGATTGTTATTAGTGGAATACTGTGTAGGAGGGATACTGACTGGAGGGTGAATGGGGATTTAAATGAGACTATGGAGCGGGTACGTGGGAAACTGGGAGTGAAATTTCTAGATCCTAATGGGTGGGTAGGAGATAGGGATCTGCGCTGAGAAGGCCTTCATTTAAACCGCAGTGGTACATATAAGTTAGGAAATTTGTTTGGAAGGGTAATAGGGAGGTACATTCAGGGAAACGGGATGGCCTAGGGAGCGGTGATAAGGGAACAGGGAACTGGAAATCAAGTAGGGATGACATAAAATTGTTAGTGTTGAACTGTAGAAGTATTGTAAAGAAAGGAATAGAATTAAGTAATTTAATAGATATATATTTACCAGATATTGTAATAGGAGTTGAATCATGGCTGAGAAATGATATAATGGATGCAGAAATTTTCTCACGGCACTGGAGTGTGTATCGTAGAGATAGGATAGGAAAGGTGGGAGGGGGAGTGTTCATTCTGGTGAAAGAAGAATTTGTAAGCTATGAAAAAGTTAAAGATGAGACACATGAAATTCTAGGTGTAAGGCTCATTTCTAAAGATAATAGGCAACTTGATATATTTGGAGTGTACAGATCGGGAAAGGGTAGCACTGACGCGGATTCGGAATTATTTGATAGGATAGTCAGCTATGTGGGAAACGACATGGAAAGAAATGTGATTGTAACGGGAGATCTGAATTTGCCAGATGTAAATTGGGAAGGAAATGCGAACGACAGGAAGCATGACCAACAAATGGCAAATAAGTTAATATGGGAAGGACAACTGATTCAGAGAATGATGGAACCAACCAGAGGGAAAAATATCCTGGATGTGGTGCTGATAAAACCAGATGAGCTCCATAGGGAAACTGAAGTAGCAGATGGTATTAGTGATCATGAAGCTGTTTTTGTCGTAGATAAAAAAAATGTGATAGAAAGGAAGGTCTTAAAAGTAGGACTGTTAGGCAGTACCATATGGATGATAAAGCAGGCATGAGGCAGTTTCTAAAAAGTAACTATGATCGGTGGAAAACGGTAAATAAAAATGTAAACAGATTTTGGGATGGGTTTAAAGAAATTGTTGAGGAATGCGAAAACAGGTTTGTACCTTTAAGGGTGGTAAGGAATGGTAAAGACTCACCTTATTATAATAGAGAAATAAAGAGTCTAAGAAGGAGGTGCAGACTGGAAAGAAATAGAGTTAGAAATGGCTGTGGAAGTAAGGAGAAATTGAAGGAACTTACTAGAAAATTGAATCTAGCAAAGAAGGCAGCTAAGGATAACATGATGGCAAGCATAATTGGCAGTCATACAAATTTTAGTGAAATATGGAAGGGTATGTGTAGGTATTTTAAGGCAGAAACAGGTTCCAAGAAGGACATTCCAGGAATAATTAATGAACAAGGGGAGTGTGTATGTGAAGATCTTCAAAAGGCAGAAGTATTCAGTCAGCAGTATGTAAAGATTGTTGGTTTCAAGGATAATGTCGAGATAGAGGAGGAGACTAAGGCCAAAGAAGTAATAAAATTTACATATGATAACAATGACATTTACAATAAGATACAAAAGTTGAAAACTAGAAAAGCGGCTGGAATTGATCAGATTTCTGGGGATATACTAAAGACAATGGGTTGGGATATAGTACCATATCTGAAGTACTTATTTGATTATTGTTTGGTCGGAGGAGCTATACCAGATGAATGGAGAGTTGCTATAGTAGCCCCTGTGTATAAAGGAAAGGGTGATAGACATAAAGCTGAAAATTACAGGCCAGTAAGTCTGACATGCATTGTATGTAAGCTTTGGGAAGGCATTCTTTCTGATTATATTAGACATTTTTGTGATATTAATAACTGGTTCGATAGAAGGCAATTCGGTTTTAGGAAAGATTATTCCAATGAAGCTCAACTTGTAGAATTCCAGCAAGATATAGCAGATATCATGGATTCTGCAGGTCAAATGGACTGTATCGCGATTGACCTGTCTAAAGCATTCGATAGGGTGGATCATGGGAGACTACTGGCAAAAATGAGTGCAATTGGACTAGACAAAAGAGTGACTGAATGGGTTGCTATATTTCTAGAAAATAGATCTCAGAGAGTAAGAGTGGGTGAAGTTTTGTCTGACCCTGTAATAGTTGAGAGGGGAGTTCCTCAGGGCAGTGTTATCGGACCTTTATGTATTCTTATATATATAAATGATATGAGTAAAGGAGTGGAATCGGAGGTAAGGCTGTTTGCGGATGATGTTATTTTCTATAGAGTGATAAATAAGTTACAAGATTGTGAGCAACTGCAACGTGGCCTCGAAAATGTTGTGAGATGGACAGCAGGCAATGGTATGTTGATAAACGGGGTTAAAAGTCAGGTTGTGAGTTTCACAAATAGGAAAAGTCCCCTGAGTTTTAATTACTGCGTTGATGGGGTGAAAGTTCCTTTTGGGGATCATTGTAAGTATCTAGGTGTTAATATAAGGAAAGATCTTCATTGGGGTAATCACATAAATGGGATTGTAAATAAAGGGTACCGATCTCTGCACATGGTTATGAGGGTGTTTAGGGGTTGTAGTAAGGATGTAAATGAGAGTGCATATAAGTCTCTGGTAAGACCCCAACTAGAGTATGGTTCCAGTGTATGAGACCCTCACCAGGATTACCTGATTCAAGAACTGGAAAAAATCCAAAGAAAAGCAGCTCGATTTGTTCTGAGTGATTTCCGACAAAAGAGTAGCGTTACAAAAATGTTGCAATGTTTGGGTTGGGAAGAATTGAGAGAAAGAAGAAGAGCTGCTCGACTAAGTGGTATGTTCCGAGCTGTCAGCGGAGAGATGGCGTGGAATGACATTAGTAGACGAATAGGTTTGAATGGCGTTTATAAAAGTAGGAAAGATCACAATATGAAGATAAAGTTGGAATTCAAGAGGACAAACTGGGGCAAATATTCATTTATAGGAAGGGGAGTTAGGGATTGGAATAACTTACCAAGGGATATGTTCTTAAATTTCCAATTTCTTTGAAATCATTTAGGAAAAGGTTAGGAAAGCAACAGATAGGGAATCTGCCACCTGGGCGACTGCCCTAAATGCAGATCAGTATTGATTGATTGATTGATTGATTGATTGATTGATTGATTGATTGATTGATTGATTGATTGATTGATTGATTGATTGATTGATTGATTGATTGATTGATTGATTGATTGATTGATTGATATTATCATGATATGAATATCTCTCTCCTGTGACAGACTGAACACATTATAATGATTTGTACATATCCCCCCTGTGAGAGGCTGAACACATCATCCATACATGTGTATCGCTCTCGTGTGACAGACTGAGCTCATCATCATGGTATGAGTATCTCTCTCCTGTGGCAGACTGAACACATCATCATGGTATGTATATAACTCCCTGTGTGTGAATGAACACATCATCTCGCTATTATTATCCCTTCTGTGTGGGAGGCCGAACACATCATCATGGTATGAATATCTCTCTCCTGTGAGAGAATGAGAACATAGTCATTGTATCTATATCACTTTACTGTGAGAGACTGAACATATCATCTCGGTATGTACAAACCTCGCCTGTGAGAGACTGAACACATCGTCGTGTTATGTATATCCCTCTCCTGTGACAGTATGAACAAAGCATTTCGCTACATATATCTCTTCTCGTGTGAGAGGCTGAACACACTATCATGGTATGTATAACCCTCTCCTGTGAGAGCCTTAACACAACATCGTATTATGTATATCACTCTCCTGTGATAGTATGAACACATCATCTCGCTATTTATATCCCTTTTCTGTGAGCGGCTGAACACATCATCATGGTATGTATATCTCTCCCGTGTGACAGACAGAGCACATCATCATGTATATCTCCCTCCTGCGAGAGTATGAACACATCATCTCGCCATTTGTAACACTTTTCTGTGAGATAATGAACATATCATTATGGTATATATATCTCTCTTTTGTGAGAGGCGGAACACATCATAATGTTATGTATATATCTCTCCTGTGAGATACTGAAGACTTCATCATGGTAGGTATATCTCTCCTCTGTGAGAGACTGAGCGCATCATCTCGGTATGTAGATCTCTCCCCTGTGATAGGATGTACACAGGATATCGGTATGTACATCTCTCTCCTGTGAGAGACTGAACATATCATCTCTGTATGTATATCTCTTTCCTGTCAGTGATTGAGCACATCACCTCGGTATATGTAACACTCTCCTTTGAGAGAAGGAACACATCATCATTGTTTGTACATATCTCTCCCCTGTGAGAGAAGGAACACTTCTTCTCGCTATTTATATCCCTTTTTCCGTGAGAGGGTGAACAAATCATCATCGTGTGAATACGTCTCTCTCTGAGAGAGACTGAACACATCATCTCCGTATGTATTACCATCTCTGTGAGAGACTGAACACATCATAATGTTATGTATATATCTCTCCTGTGAGATACTGAAGACTTCATCATGGTAGGTATATCTCTCCTCTGTGAGAGACTGAGCGCATCATCTCCGTATGTATTACCATCTCTGTGAGAGACTGAACACATCATAATGTTATGTATATATCTCTCCTGTGAGATACTGAAGACTTCATCATGGTAGGTATATCTCTCCTCTGTGAGAGACTGAACACATCATCTCCGTATGTATTACCATCTCTGAGAGAGACTGAACACATCATCTCCGTATGTATTACCATCTCTGTGAGAGACTGAACACATCATAATGTTATGTATATATCTCTCCTGTGAGATACTGAAGACTTCATCATGGTAGGTATATCTCTCCTCTGTGAGAGACTGAGCGCATCATCTCCGTATGTATTACCATCTCTGAGAGAGACTGAACACATCATAATGTTATGTATATATCTCTCCTGTGAGATACTGAAGACTTCATCATGGTAGGTATATCTCTCCTCTGTGAGAGACTGAGCGCATCATCTCCGTATGTATTACCATCTCTGAGAGAGACTGAACACATCATCTCCGTATGTATTACCATCTCTGTAAGAGACTGAACACATCATAATGTTATGTATATATCTCTCCTGTGAGATACTGAAGACTTCATCATGGTAGGTATATCTCTCCTCTGTGAGAGACTGAGCGCATCATCTCGGTATGTAGATCTCTCCCCTGTGATAGGATGTACACAGGATATCGGTATGTACATCTCTCTCCTGTGAGAGACTGAACATATCATCTCTGTATGTATATCTCTTTCCTGTCAGTGATTGAGCACATCACCTCGGTATATGTAACACTCTCCTTTGAGAGAAGGGACACATCATCATTGTTTGTACATATCTCTCCCCTGTGAGAGAAGGAACACTTCTTCTCGCTATTTATATCCCTTTTTCCGTGAGAGGGTGAACAAATCATCATCGTGTGAATACGTCTCTCTCTGAGAGAGACTGAACACATCATCTCCGTATGTATTACCATCTCTGTGAGAGACTGAACACATCATAATGTTATGTATATATCTCTCCTGTGAGATACTGAAGACTTCATCATGGTATTTATATCTCTCTCCTGTTAGAGACTGAACACATCATAATGTTATGTATATATCTCTCCTGTGAGATACTGAAGACTTCATCATGGTATTTATATCTCTCTCCTGTTAGAGACTGAACACCTCATCATGGTATGTATATCTCCATCCTGTGAGTGAATGAGAACATAGTCATTGTATCTATATCACTTTACTGTGACAGACTGAACACATCATCATGGTATGTATATTACTCCCTGTGTGTGAATGAACACATCATCTCGCTACTATTATCCCTTCTGTGTGGGAGGCCGAACACATCATCATGGAATGAATATCTCTCTCCTGTGGGAGACTGAACACATCATCGTGTTATGCATATCCCTCTCCTGTGTAGTATGAACAAAGCATTTCGCTCTCTTCTCTGTGAGAGGCTGAACACATTATCATGGTATGTATAACCCTCTCCTGTGAGAGCTTTAACACAACATCGTATTATGTATATCTCTCTCCTGTGATAGTATGAACACATCATCTCGCTATGTATATCTCTTTTCTGTGAGCGGCTGAACACATCATCATGGTATTGTCCCCGTTAAAATTGGCGATATTACGAATATTTTAACATGTGGCAAGTGAAAATTTTATTGTCTGCTTGTAACTGCAGTATATCATTTGGGGAGTTGTGGCGAGCTGAGAACGAGTTTTTTTTTCGTCGTTCAGAGGGGTGATACACCGGCAAGACTGTGCCGAGGTCAGAGCAGACCACGTGATTGCCTTCGCACGCGCGCAACCCAGCTTGTTTCTGGAATAGTCTGAGCCAATTAAAGGAGACCATCAGCCAATTACCGTCCTCGCTGAAGATCACACCCCCCTGGCTAATTAGATAAAAGGCCTTGTTTCGAGTAAATCGCTCTCTTAATGTTCTTGAAGCTCTTACTCTGAATCCTTCGTCGTGTTGTGCTGCACCACATTCTCAGACCACGTGGAGAAGTAATTTCAGTTCAAGTCGATGCCGTTCTGCTAGAATTTAGAGAAACCATTAGTGAATTCTATGGAATAAAGACGCCTAGGAGCCAAGTTAAGTGTGACAGTGTAGGCGAGATATTTATATTCGGCGTGTGCTTGTGCAAAGTACTTAATTTTGTCATCTCAGTTACAGCTTGTGACCGGCACTCTACGGAAGTCGTCGTAAAATTGAACATCTCAAGATGGATAATTCCGCAACCACCGGCAACATCATTTCATCGAGGGACACCTGTTGCAGAGCCTCCATGGAGCTGTAAAATGTGAGGCGTATCTGGTAATTGGAAGGAGACTGACCGGAGGAGTATGCTGGAATAACTGACTGTCGACGAGAATCGAACCCCATCAAAACTTGAGTACCTTTTTAATTTAATTTATCTGTCTTATCTTTTGTACAACTAGAGGTCTTTCTTCTTAAGTCGTAGATCTATTAGTTTGTTGTAGTTAGAAATATTTCATTTTTCCACTCCTTAAGGTGTCGTGGTAGACTAGGTACGTGTGAATGAAATTTTGGAATCTATTAGAGTAGACATGTAGGTTGTCTTTGAATGATTTCCCATGCTTAAGGAACTTTATATTTAATAATCACTGACCACGCGGTAAATCTACTTTCCTTGTAATGTTGAAAGTTACTGGATGGAAATTTAAGTGTACATTTTGAGTGAATAGGGTCGAACCTAGTGTCTTTCAAGATCACTTGTTGCATTTATGATGAAGTCATCTAATTTTACGATATTCCATGAGGATCAGTAGATGTAATAATCACTTGAATAATAATAATATTAACTAAAGATCGGGTAAAACAGAAGTAAACGCTCGTGAGCCATAAAACTACTGTAGAGTCCTTATATGTGAGATTGAATGTGCTCTGTTCATGAAGGGTCTGGAATATGACCAATCCTGAGGGATATTTGTTGTATAATTGTGCAGTTGATGATTTAAAGATGATATTTGACTTATTCTTGTGCATTGGGAGCGCAAGATAGAGTATAATTATTGGAGCACGTGTTGCGGGTGTATTTCACAGGTAGGAAATAAAAGTAATACAAGTAAGGCTCACGCTTGCGGTAATTTCAACCTGTAGCCCAAATGATGGTAGTGCTTATGGATTTTACTAGAATCTTCCATTATAATTTCATGAGTTAGATGGACTTACATTGATATGTGAAATGTGTTTCTACCAAGTGATACCCATGACTTCGATCACTAGCCACTATAAATGAAGGATAATTTCAGTACAGGGATTATTTCTGTTAGACATTACGCGTCCCGACCACCAATAAAAATCATAAATAAACTTGCCAAAACAGGATTCGATGTAAATAATGTACATAAAACGTGTTTCCCTAGTGTGAATGTGTGTGTGTATGTGAATATGTATATTTCTCTTGTGCCATGTTGGTTTCATTTAATTTTGATCTGGTCACGCACTCGCTGTGACGCAGATTACACTCATCGTTGTGTGTTGCCTTAAGAAATAATTTTCATGCCCTTAAGGGAAAGTTTGATTAAGTTAAGTCGAGGAAGACTAGGAAGAATTTATTTTCTTAATTAGCGAGATTTAAAAGGAAAGATCATCTCGTTACTTTATGAAGGCACTCGATTTGTAAATAAAATTTATTTAACTAGCTCACACGTTGGTAATGCAAATTTCTAAAATTTGGAAAATATTAAGATTAATTTGAATAGAAATGAAATACACAGATCAGACGTAGAAATTTGTTAGCCGCATAATTAATTGGAGTTATGGTGAAAATAAGTCATTAATAATTAATTCAAAATAATTATTCTAAAATGCTAATGACGATCATTAGGTAAATAATGCAGTGGAAATTTAATGAGAACACGATCGTGTGACAATGAAACATGGGCTAATTAAATGATGAGAAATTAATAATAATAATAATAATAATAATCAGAATAATAATTAATTAATTTTGAGAATTTTGAAATCAATTTTCATTTTCTACTGAAGTTCATGTTGGTGTCATTGACTATTATTAAATACTGTAAATGACAAATTCAGTTGGGTACATCTTAAAACCACGTGTTGAGGCTACTTTAAGTTGGTAAAGCTTTGAACACATTTATTGTAAAACCCGCGTTAGCAAGACAGCTGTTTATGATTTTATGAACTTCTGTGTTAATTTGTTTAATCCTTTCAGTCAAGTATTTTGATTTGAAAAGGCAAGTGGCCTAATTTTTCTTTGGTTTCATTACAGCACAGTAAGGCTGGAGATTGAGAACACGTGTCACTCTAAATCGAGGAAGAAATGCAATATTATGAAAGTTCTCTGTTAAAAGAAAAATATCAGCAAGGATATTTATTTGTTTGTTTGCTTATGTGAATAAATGTCAGAGTGTTGTTTTAACATTTCTTTTTATCCTGCTTGGTCATCAATCCCTAACAACCCTTAAATGCCTCTAGAAAGTGATAGCCAACGATCGAACGGTCCACCTTGGGATCTCTCGCTCGATGGCTGGGCTTAGCTCGGGAAAAAATGGGGGCAGTATGTATATCTCTCTCCTGTGACAGACTGAGCACATCATCATGGCATGTATATCCCTCTCCTGTGAGAGAAAGAACACATCATCTCGCTAATTATATATCTTTTCTCTTAGAGACTGAACACATCATCTCGCTATTTATAACTCTCCGCTGTGAGAGTCTGAACACATAATCATGGTATGTATAACCCTCTCCTGCGATAGTATGAACATATCATCTCGATATATATATCTCTTTTCTGTATATGTATCTCCTCTCTGTGAGAGACTGAACACATTATCATGGTAGGTATAAACCTCTCCTGTGAGGGCCTTAACACATCATCGTGGTATGTATATCTCTCTCTTGTGATAGTATGAACACATCATCCCGCTATTTATCTCTTTTCTGTGAGCGGCTGAACACATCATCATGGTATGCATATCTCTCCCCTGTGACAGACAGAGCACATCATCATGTATATCTCCCTCCTGTGGAGAATGAACACATCATCTTGCCATTTGTATCACTTTTCGGTGAGATAATGATCATATCATTATGGTATATATATCTCTCTACTGTGAGAGAATGAGCACATCATCTCGCTATTTATATCTCTTTTCTATGAGAGGCTGAACACATCATCATGGTATATATACCTCTCTCCCCTGAGAGAATGTACACATCATCTCGCTATTTATGTCTCATTCATGTGAGAGACTGCACACATCATCTCGCTATTTATAACTCTCTCGTGTTAGAGAATGATCACGTCATCATTGTATGTATATCTCCCATCTGTGAGAGACTCAGCACATCATCTCGGTATGTATAACACTTTCCTGTGAGGGCCTTAACACATCGTCTTGGTATGTATATCTCTCTCATAAGACAGAATGAACACATCATCTCGCTATATATATATCTCTCTCCTGTAATAGGCTGAACACGTCATCCCTGCATGTGTATCCCTCTCCTGTGAGAGACTGAACACATCACCATGGTATGAATATATCTCTCCTGTGAGATACTGAACACATCATCATGGTTGTATATCTCCTGTGAGATAGTGTAAATATAATCATGCAATGTATATCTCTTTTCTTTGAGAGACTAAGCACATCATCTCGGTAAGATAACTTTCTCTTGTGAGGAACTGAACACATCGTCATGGTATGTATATCTCTCTCCTGTGAAGGACTGAAAACATCATCAAGGTATGTATACATTTCTCCACTGAGAGGCTGAACAAATCACCTCGGCATGTGTAAATGTACCCTGTAACAGACTGAGCACAACATCATGGTTTGTATATCTCTCGCCTGTCAGAGAAGGAACACATCATCTCGCTATTTACATCTCTTTTCTGTGAGGGTCTGAACACATCACCAGATTTTGAATATCCCTCTCCTATGAGAGACCGAACACATCATCATGGTATGTATATATCTCTCTTGTGAGAGGCTGAACACATCATGATGGTATTTATATCTCTCTCCTGTTACAAATTGAACACATCATCATGCTGTGTATTTCTCCATCGTGTGGGTGAATGAACACATCATATCGCTATATACACTGACTGACAGTGACAATGCAACACCAAGGAGGAGTGGTTCGAAAGGGATGAAAGTTGGGGAAAAACAGAGACGGCACGGACGAATAATTGATGTTTATTTCAAACCGATATGCAGGGTACACAATGCGCACGGCATCGACTCAGTAGGACGTAGGACCACCGCGAGCGGCGATGCAAGCAGAAACACGTCGAGGTACAGAGTCAATAAGAGTGCGGATGGTGTCCTGAGGGATGGTTCTCCATTCTCTGTCAACCATTTGCTACAGTTGGTCGTCCGTACCAGGCTGGGGCAGAGTTTCCAAACGGCGTCCAATGAGATCCCACACGTGTTCGATTGGTGAGAGATCCGGAGAGTACGCTGGCCACGGAAGCATCTGTACACCTCGTAGAGCCTGTTGGGAGATGCGAGCAGTGTGTGGGCGGGCATTATCCTGCTGAAACAGAGCATTGGGCAGCCCCTGAAGATACGGGAGTGCCACCGGCCGCAGCACATGCTGCACGTAGCGGTGGGCATTTAACGTGCCTTGAATACGCACTAGAGGTGACGTGGAATCATACGCAATAGCGCCCAAAACCATGATGCCGCGTTGTCTAGCGGTAGGGCGCTCGACAGTTACTGCCGGATTTGACCTTTCTCCACGCCGACGCCACACTCGTCTGCGGTGACTATCACTGACAGAACAGAAGCGTGACTCATCAGAGAACACGACGTTCCGCCATTCCGTCATCCAAGTCGCTCTAGCCCAGCACCATGCCAGGCGTGTACGTCTATGCTGTGGAGTCAATGGTAGTCTTCTAAGTGGACGCCGGGAGTGCAGGCCTCCTTCAACCAATCGACGGGAAATTGTTCTGGTCGATATTGGAACAGCCAGGGTGTCTTGCACATGCTGAAGAATGGCGGTTGACGTGGCGTGCGGGGCTGCCACTGCTTGGCGGCGGATGCGCCGATCCTCGCGTGCTGACGTCACTCGGGCTGCGCCTGGACCCCTCGCACGTGCCACATGTCCCTGGGCCAACCATCATCGCCACAGGCGCTGCACCATGGGCACATCCCTATGGGTATCGGCTGCGATTTGACGAAGCGACCAACCTGCCCTTCTCAGCCCGATCACCATACGCCTCGTAAAGTCGTCTGTCTGCTGGAAATGCCTCCGTTGACGGCGGCCTGGCATTCTTAGCTATACACGTGTCCTGTGGCACACGACAAAACGTTCTACAATGACTGTCGGCTGAGAAATCACGGTACGAAGTGGACCATTCACCAACGCCGTGTCCCATTTATCGTTCGCTACGTGCGCAGCACTGCGGCGCATTTCACATCATGAGCATACCTCAGTGACGTCAGTCTACCCTGCAATTGGCATAAAGTTCTGACCACTACTTCTTGTTGTTACATTTGCTCTGTCAGTCAGTGTATATCTCATTTCTGTGAGAGACTGAACACATAGTAGTGGTAGTTAAAAATAAATGCGATAGAAAGGAAGGTCTTAAAAGTAGGACTATTAGGCAGTACCATATGGCTGATAAAGCAGGTATGAGGCAGTTTCTAAAAAGTAACTGTGATCGGTGGAAATCGGTAAATAAAAATGTAAACAGACTCTGGGATGGGTTTAAAGAAATTGTTGAGGAATGCGAAAACAGGTTTGTACCTTTAAGGGTGGTAAGGAATGGTAAAGATCCACCTTATTATAATAGAGAAATAAAGAGACTGAGAAGGAGGTGCAGACTAGAAAGAAATAGAGTTAGAAATGGCTGTGGAAGTAAGGAGAAATTGAAGGAACTTACTAGAAAATTGAATCTAGCAAAGAAGGCAGCTAAGGATAACATGATGGCAAGCATAATTGGCAGTCATACAATTTTTAGTGAAAAATGGAAGGGTATGTACAGGTATTTTAAGGCAGAAACAGGTTCCAAGAAGGACATTCCAGGAATAATTAATGAACAAGGGGAGTGTGTATGTGAGGATCTTCAAAAGGCAGAAGTATTCAGTCAGCAGTATGTAAAGATTGTTGGTTACAAGGATAATGTCGAGATAGAGGAAGAGACTAAGGCCAAAGAAGTAATAAAATTTGCATATGATAACAATGACATTTACAATAAGGTACAAAAAGTGAAAACTAGAAAAGCTGCTGGAATTGATCAGATTTCTGGGGATATACTAAAGACAATGGGTTGGAATATTGTACCATATCTGAAGTACTTATTTGATTATTGTTTGGTCGAAGGAGCTATACCAGATGAATGGAGAGTTGCTATAGTAACCCCTGTGTATAAAGGAAAGGGTGATAGACATAAAGCTGAAAATTACAGGCCAGTAAGTTTGAAATGCATTGTATGTAAGTTTTGGGAAGGCATTCTTTGTGATTATATTAGACATGTTTGTGAAATTAATAACTGGTTCGATAGAAGGCAATTCGGTTTTAGGAAAGGTTATTCAACTGAAGCTCAACTTGTAGGATTCCAGCAAGAAATAGCAGATATCTTGGATTCTGGAGGTCAAATGGACTGTATCGCGATTGACATGTCTAAAGCATTTGATAGGGTGGATCATGGGAGACTACTGGCAAAAATGAGTGCAATTGGACTAGACAAAAGAGTGACTGAATGGGTTGCTATATTTCTAGAAAATAGATCTCAGAGAATTAGAGTAGGTGAAGCTTTATCTGACCCTGTAATAGTTGAGAGGGGAGTTCCTCAGGGCAGTGTTATCGGACCTTTATGTTTCCTTATATATATAAATGATATGAGTAAAGGAGTGGAATCAGATGTAAGGCTTTTTTCGGATGATGTTATCCTCTATAGACTGATAAATAAGTTACAAGATTGTGAGCAACTGCAACGTGACCTCGAAAATGTTGTGAGATGGACAGCAGGCAATGGTATGTTGATAAACGGGGCTAAAAGTCAGGTTGTGAGTTTCACAAATATAAAAAGTCCTCTCAGTTTTAATTACTGCATTGATGGGGTGAAAGTTCCTGTTGGGGATCATTGTAGGTATCTAGGTGTTAATATAAGGAAAGATCTTTACTGGGGTAATCACATAAATGGGATTGTAAATAAAGGGTACCGATCTCTGCACATGGTTATGAGGGTGTTCAGGGGTTGTAGTAAGGATGTAAAAGAGAGTGCATATAAGTCTCTGGTAAGACCCCAACTAGAGTATGGTTCCAGTGTATGGGACCCTCACCAGGATTACCTGATTCAAGAACTGGAAAAAATCCAAAGAAAAGCAGCTCGATTTGTTCTGGGTGATTTCCGACAAAAGAGTAGCGTTACAAAAATGTTGCAATGTTTGGGTTGGGAAGAATTGAGAGAAAGAAGAAGAGCTGCTCGACTAAGTGGTATGTTCCGAGCTGTCAGCGGAGAGATGGCGTGGAATGACATTAGTAGACGAATAGGTTTGAATGGCGTTTATAAAAGTAGGAAAGATCACAATATGAAGATAAAGTTGGAATTCAAGAGGACAAACTGGGGTAAATATTAATTTATAGGAAGGGGAGTTAGGGATTGGAATAACATACCAAGGGAGATGTTCTTAAATTTCCAATTTCTTTGAAATCATTTCGGAAAAGGCCAGGAAAGCAACAGATAGGTAATCTGCCACCTGGGCGACTGCCCTAAATGCAGATAAGTATTGATTGATTGATCATTTCGCTATGTATTACTCTCACCTGCGAGAGGCTGAATAGTCATCATGGTATATATATGTCTCTCTCCCTTGAGATGCTGAACACATCAACATGGTATGTATATCTCACTCCTGCGATAGTAAGAATACATCATCTCGCCAATTATATCTTTTTTCTCCTATAGAATGAACACATCATCTCGCTATTTATAATTCTGGCCAGTGGGAGACTGAACACGTCATCATGGTATGTATTTCCCTCTCCTGTGATAGTATGAACATATCATCTCGCTATATATATCTCCTTTTGTGAGAGGCTGAACACATTATCATGGTATGTATATCTCTCTCCTGTGATGGGCTGAGCACATCATCATGGCATGTATATCTCTCTCCTGTGAGGGAATAAACAAATCATCTCGTTATTTATATATATTTTCTCTTAGAGACTGAACACATCATGTCGCTATTTATAACTCTCCCCTGTGAGAGACTGAACACGCCATCATGGTATGTGTATCCCTCTCCTGTGATAGTATGAACACATCATCTCGCTATATACATATCTCTTTTCTGTGAGAGGCTGAACATATTATCATGGTATGAATATCTCTCTCCTGTGACAGACTGAGCACATCATAATGGTAAGCATATCTCTCTCCTCTGAGAGAATGTACACATCGTCTCGCTATTTATAACTCCTTCATGTGGGATGCGGAACACATCATCTCGCTATTTATAACTCTCTGCTGATAGAGAATGAACCCGTCATCATGGTATGTATATACCTCTTCTGTGACTGACTGAGCACATCATCTCGGTATCTATAACACTCTCCTGTGAGAGACTTAACACATCTTGGTATGTATATCACTCTCATAAGATAAAATGAACACATCATCTCGCTATATATATATCTCTCTTTCCTGTGTTAGACTGAACATATCATCATGGTACGTATATATCTCTCCTGTGACAGACAGAACAAATCATCTCTGTATGTACATCTCTCGACTGTGAGAGATTGAACATATCACCATGGTATGAATATCTCTCTCCTGTGAGAGACTGAGCACAGCATCAAGGTATGTATATCTCTCTCCCCTGAGAGACTGACAACATCATCATGGCATGTATATCTCTCTGCTCTGAGAGAATGAACACATCATCTCGCTATTTATAACTCTGCCCTGTGAGAGACTGAACACGCCATCATGGTATGTGTATCCCTCTCCTGTGGTAGTATGAACACATCATCTCGCTATTTAGATCTATTTTCTGTGAGAGACTGAACACATCCTCTCGTTATCTATAACTATCTCCTGTGAGAGACTGAACACATCATCTCGCTATTTATAACTATCTCCTGTGAGAGGCTGAACACATCCTCTCCGTATGTATATCTCTCTCCTGTGAGAGAATGAACATATCATCTCGCTATTTATATCTCTTTTCAGTGAGGGACTGAACACATCCTCTCGTTATGTATAACTATCTCCTGTGAGAGGCTGAACACATCATCTCCGTATGTACATCTCTCTCCTGCGAGAGCCTGAACACATCATCATGGTATGTATATCTCTCTCCTGTGAGAGAATGAACACATCATCTCTGTATGTATATCTGTATCCTGTGAGAGCCTGAGCACATCACCTCGGTATGTATAACTCTCTCCTTTGAGAAACTGAACACATCATCTCGGTATGTGTAACTCTCTCCTGTGAGAGACAGAACACGTCATCATGGTATGTATATCTCTCTCCTGTGAGAGAATGAACACATCATCTCGCTATTTAAATCTCTTTTTTCTGTGAGAGACTGAACACATCATCTCGCTATTTATAACTATCTCCTGTGAGAGGCTGAACACATCCTCTCCGTATGTATATCTCTCTCTGTGAGATTCTGTACACATCATCTCCGTATGCATATCTCTGGCCTGTGAGAGGCTGAGCATATCATCATGATATTTATATCTATCACCTGTGAGAGACTGAACACATCATCTCGCTATTTATATCACTTTCTGTGAGATAATTAACATATTATCTTGGTATGTGTAACTTTTTTCCGTGAAAGAGAGAACATATCATCATGGTATGTTTATCTTTCTCCTGTGAGAGACTGCACACATCATCTTGGTATGTATGACTCTGTCATGCGAGAGACTGAGCACATCATCAGGTTTTTTATATCTCTCTCCTGTGGGAGAGGGAACAGTTCATCTCGCTATTTATATCTCTTTTCTGTGAGAGACTGAGCACATCATTATGGTATGTATATCTCTCTCATGGGAGGGTAAATAGATCCTGAACACATCATCATGGCATGTATTTCTCTCTCATGGGAGGGTAAATAGATCCTGAACACATCATCATATTTTGAATATCCCTCTCCTATGAGAGACCGAACACATCATCATGGTATGTATATCTCTCTCTAGTGAGAGGCTGAACACCTCATGATGATATTCATATCATTCTCCTGTTACAGACTGAATACATCATCGTGGTATATATCTCCCCATCCTGTGAGTGAATGAACACATTATCTGGCTATTTATATCACTTTTCTTCGAGAGGCTGAACACATTATCATGGTATGTATGTCTCTCTCCTGTGAGAGACTGAACACATCATTCGCTATTTATAACTCTCTGCTGGGGAGACTGAACACATCATTCGCTATTTATAACTCTCTGCTGGGGAGACTGAACACATCATTCGCTATTTATAACTCTCTGCTGGGGAGACTGAACACATCATTCGCTATTTATAACTCTCTGCTGGGGAGACTGAACACATCATTCGCTATTTATAACTCTCTGCTGGGGAGACTGAACACGTCATCACGGTATGTATGTCTCTCTCCTGTGAGAGACTGAACACATCATTCGCTATTTATAACTCTCTGCTGGGGAGACTGAACACATCATTCGCTATTTATAACTCTCTGCTGGGGAGACTGAACACATCATTCGCTATTTATAACTCTCTGCTGGGGAGACTGAACACATCATTCGCTATTTATAACTCTCTGCTGGGGAGACTGAACACATCATTCGCTATTTATAACTCTCTGCTGGGGAGACTGAACACGTCATCACGGTATGTATGTCTCTCTCCTGTGAGAGACTGAACACCTTATAATGGTATGTATATCTCTCTCCTGTGACAGACTGAGCACATCATCAAGGCATGCATATCTGTCTCCTGTGATAGACTGAACACATCATCTCGCTATTTATATCTCTTTTGTCTTAGAGTCTGAACACATCATCTCGCTATTTATAAGTCTCTCCTGTGAGAGACTGAACACATCATCGTGGTATGTATATCTCTCTCTTTTGATAGAATGAACACATCATCTCGCTTTTTCTATCTCTTTTCTGTGAGAGACTTAACACATCATCTCGTTATTATATCCCTTTTCTGTGGGAGACTAAGCACATCATCATTGTAGGTATATCTCTCTCCTGGGAGAGACTGAACACTTCATTTCACTATTTATATCTCTTTTCTGTGAGAGACAGAACACACCATCTTAGTATGTATATCTCTTTTTTGAGAGACTGAACACATCATATCCCTATTTATATCTGATTTCTGTGAGAGGCAGAACACACCATCTCGGTATAGATATCTCTCTCCTATGTGAGGGAAGTCCCGGTTAGTTCCTGAACACTGAAACAATATCATGCGATGTTGTTTGTTGCTGCACTAGTGGCCGGCGTAAGGTGGTGGCAAAAGGGGCTCTGGTTAAGACGCAGCAGGTCGTTATGCTACTTAGGTTAAAAAAAGGTAAATAAATGCACTGTAAATTTTTATCTTATATCAGTTGTATTGTATCATTTGAAGTAATTCCACATACTGTATATGAGTTGACTATGTTTGTGAGTATAGGCGATATTATATGTAGAATTTTGTAAATAATATAAATTTATGAATGATGAGCTGTGTGTTTAATGTGAAAAAATTTTTAGCGTATTTTGTATAATATTGTACTATAGGAAAATTTTCTTCTCTTGTTAATTTAATATTTAGTGCTTGACTATAGTGTATTTTAGTGTATCATTTGCCACCGAGGTAGACACCTCATTCGCAAATAAAGAGATTTTGATTTGATTTGATATTCTGTTTATTGAACGTTCATGTAGGCGGGTTTGCTCCAACAGTAAAGTGATCCGTGGGAAGTAGAGGACAAAGTGTATGGATCAGATCTATTGGAGATATGTCGACTCCGTATCACCTATCGATGTCGGTTGAACATGAAACAAATTCCGAAAACACAAAAAGACTATGTTACTTTAATTTCAAAATTCGCTTTTTAATATCCCAATTCTACTCTTATAATTGATTGGTGTATACAGTATCAAAATTACTTTGTTATGCCTTTCCCTGTTCTATCTACAGACGTCAAACAGTTAACTATGCACCTTGTTTCGGACTCTTTCTTCCTCACTTATTCTCAATGGCCGATAAAATATTTCCTGGTCGCTTATCGCCGCACATGACCCCACCATCCCTCGTCCTCTCATTCCTACAACGCTCCTGACGTTTCCAGTGCCTTTTTACCAGCAAGTATTTCATGTCTGCTACTTATGACTTATGAATTGGATATCCTGTGCTACTACGGTATAGTAAAAGTCGGTCCGAAAAGAGGCCGTCTAGGAGGTAATTTATTTCTCAAGAATACTGTTGATCGCAGCTGCGAGCTCTGTGCGTTAACATTGCCGCACCTCGATTCAATCTCTTCTATCCGGAGAGAATACTTATCCCTACCTAATATTAAATTCTCTTAGGTGTCTTCATTACTGACATCAATACAAGCTTCGAAATGGTAATCAGTGACCTCTTTTCAACACAACGAAACATTAAGCGGAAGTCACAATGCTGGAGGAGCGAGTGGCAGGCCAAGACGCTGCATCGGTAATCGGAAAAATTTCAGGTTTCTATAACAATTGTGGAGTGCTGGAATTTGGCCCTCTAATTTTCCAATAAAGACCGAGTGGTGGTGACCACTGAGTTGCTTCCCTAGTTCCTGACCGTTCCATGTGATACACTTACTGTGATATCAAGAAAAATATTTCTGTTACAATAAGTAAAACAAATAATCGGCTTGAGTTACTGCGATAAAAATTTCTTACATCATTTCCTTTTAAAATACACATTTGCTTTAAGCTTTCGGTAGCGAATGAGTGTGTTGGCAGGACGCCGCACATGATAACGGACAGGTTTCCTTAAATGTTTACTTGTAGTTTTGTTAGTGTCGTGTCATTAGACGTTGGGCTGACATCATGTAAACAGACGCTAGTAGCTCAGCCACCCCAAAGCACTTCACTAAAAAGTTATTGCCTCAGGGTTGATTCGCCCCCAACTGCTCTGATTTAATGTTTAGGGAGGTCGAGCGGGGCTGGCCCCTCCGTAGCCTGGTGACTTAAGGAAATGACCAGTACAGAGATGCAGTAGCAACAGTAAACATAACGGTCCACAGAGGAGGAGTTTGTTGGTCTACGAAGCCACTTAAATGCCGAAGTAAACGATTTACTGAGCATTAACGATCTTCACACGTCTTTCAATGCTTCCAGTCCTACGTTTTTTGGATTCTTCGTATTGCAACGTTTGTTTGTAACTTACGGGGTAGCAGGGGGTGGAACTTGTTTTGAAACCGGTTGATAATTCATTTTAGACGGCCTAACGAGTTAAGAATGGAATTAAGTAATTTAATAGACATATACTTAACAGATATTGTAATAGGAGTTGAATCATGGCTAAGAAATGGATGCATAAACGTTATCACATAATTGAAGTGTTTATAGTAGAGATAGGATAAGGTGGGGGAGGATTCATTCTGGTCAAAGAAGAATTTGTAATCTGCAAAAAAATAAATATAGCAAACATGAAATTGTAGGTGTAATCCTCACTTCTAAAGATAATAGACAACTTGATGTCTTTGGAGTGTACAGACCGAGGAAGGGCAGCGCTGACGCAGATTAAGAATTATTACATAGTAATATAATCAGCCATGTGAGAAACGACATGGGAAAAAATGTGATTGAAGCGGGAGATCTCAATTTAACAAATATCAATTGGGAAGGTTATCAAACGACAGGAAGCATGAACAAAAATGGCAATAGACAGCTGAATCAGAAAGTGATGGAACCAATTAGAGGGAAGAATATTCTGGATGTGGTGCTGGTATTAGTGACCACAACATACCGGTAGTTAAAAATAACTGTTATGGAATGGAAGGTCGTACAAGTAAGACTGGCATGAGGGAGTCTCTCTAAAAGTAATATTGATCAATGGAAACCGGTAAATAAAAATGTAAATGACGGGTTTAAAGCAATTGTTGACGAATGTGAAAACAGGTAAGTACGTTTGAAGGTGGTAAGGAATGGTAAAAACTTACTATATCACACCACAGAAGAAAGAGACCAAGAAGGAGGTGCAGTTGGAAAGAAATAGAGATAAAATTGGCTGTGGAAGTAAGGAGAAATTGAAGAAGCTTACTAGGAAATTGAATCTAGCAAAGAAGTCAGTTAATAAAAACATGATGACAAGCACAATTTTCAATCATACAAATTTTAGCGAAAAATTCAAGGTTATGCATAGGCAGAAACAAGTTCCAAGAAAGAATTCCAGGAATCATTACTTAACAAGGGAAGAGTGTATGCGAGGATCTAGAGAAGGCTGAAGTATTCGGTCAGCAGTATGTAAAGATTGTTGGTTACAAGGAAAATGTCAAGATAGAAGGGGTGATTAATCTTAACGAAGTATTAAAATTTATCTACGATAACAAAGACATTTAAAATAAGACACAAAATTTGAACACTAGAAAAGCAGCTAGAATTGAAAATATTTCTGGGGATATAGAAAAGACAATGGGTTGGGATATAGTACTGTATCTGAACTAGTTATTTGATTATTGTTAGCATGAAGCAACTATACCAACTGAATGGAGAATTGGTATAGTAGCCCCTGTGTATAAAGGAAACGGTGATAGACATTAAGCTTAAAATTACAGGCCAGTTAGTTTGACATGCATTACATTTTAGCTTTGAGAAAGCATACTTTCTTATTATATTAGATTTCTTTGCGAAATTAATAACTGGTTTGAGAGAAGCCAGTTCGGGTTTAGGAAAGATTATTCCACTGAAACTCACCTTGTAGTATTCCAGCAAAATATAGCGAATATCTCAGATTCAGAAGATCAAATGGACTGTATCACAAGTGATTTATCTAATACATTGGTCAGGGTAGATCATGGGAGACTACTGGCAAAAAGGAGTGCAATTCGACTAGATAAATGAGTGGCTGAATGGGTGGTTATATTTCTAGAAAATAGAACTCACAGAATTGGAGTTGGTGAAACATTATCTGATTCTGTAACAATTAAGAGCGGAATTCCTCAAGGCAGTATTATTGGACCTTTATGTTTTCTAATATATAAAAATGATAAGAGTAAATAAGTGGAATCAGAGATAAGGCATTTTGCAGATTATATTTTTGTGTATAGAGTAATAAATGAGTTACAAGATTGTGAGAAACTGCAAAAAGACCTCGATAATATTGTAAGATGTACAGCAGGCAATTGTAGGATGATAAATGGTGTTAAAAGTCAGGTTGTGAGTTTCACAAGTAGGAACAGTCCTCTCAGTTTTAATTACTGCGTTGATGGGATGAAAGTTCTTTGTGGGGATCATTGTAAGTACCTATGGTTAATATAAGGAAAGATCTTCATTGGGGTAATCACATAAGTGGGATGGTAAATGAAGGGTACATATCTCTGCACATGGTTATGAGGGTGTTTAAGGGTTTTAGTGAGGATGTAAAGGGGAGGGCATATACGTCTGTAGTAAAACTCCAACTAAAGTATGCTTCCAATGTATGGGATCCTCATCAGGCTTACTTGATTGGAAAAAAGGAAAAAATCCGAAGAATAGATGCTCGATTTGGTCTGGGTAATTTCCGACAAATAAAGGAGACGAGCTGCTCGACTAAGTGGCATGTTCCGAGCTGTTGGTGGAGAGATGGCGTGTAATGACATTAGTAGACAAATAAGTTTGAGTGGTGTTGTTGAAAGTAGGAAAGATCACAATATGAGGATGTCAAGTTGGGATACATGTTCGTTTATAGGAAGAGGAGTTAAGGATTGGAATATTTTTCTTAAATTTTAATTTACAGTTTGTGTTATGTTACACCGACACAGACGGATCTTACGGTGACGATTGGAATAACTTACCACGGGAGATGTTCAATAAATTTCCAAATTGTTTGCAATTATTTAAGAAAAGTCTAGGTAAGCAACGGATAGGGAATCTGCTACCTGGGCGACTGCCGTAAATGCGGATCAGTGATTGATTGATTGATTGATTGATTGATTGATTGATTGATTGATTGATTGATTGATTGATTGATTGATTGATTGATTGATTGATTGATTGATTGATTGATTGATTGATTGATTGATTGATTGATTGATCGATCGATCTGGCCGTCTCGCAGCTGGAGATAGTTGGCAGTCCTGAAGATGGTTTTTCAAACAAGATCGCTGTGCAAAAGTAAGGATTTTGAAAGATTTACTGAATTAAAGGTTCAAAGATTTCGCTCCTCATAAAAAATGTCACTCCGTTGATGAGCAAATGGTACCATATTTTGGTCAGCATGGCTGCAAACAATTTCTAAGGGGTATGTATATATTCAATATACATGTATTCCATAATACTTTACAGTTCTACTATGTTCATATGTCTTTTAGTTGGACATGTTTATACATATTTTCTGTTTTGTAAGTTCTGGGCAGGAGGTACTAGTGATGGGTACATAGTATGGTAAGGAGCAGGGACTTGCAATGACAAGTACGCCAATGAAGGTTTGGGATACATCGTCGTGATGTCGTGTGCGGATGAACTTCCCATGTCAGATCTTTTTTGACAATCTTTTCACCACCATCGGACTCCTACGTGACCTAAAAGAACGTAATCTGCAAGCAACTGGGTCAATATTGTTCCCAGCAACTGTCCTCAAGACTGAAAGCCGAGGAAGCTTAAGGATGGCTACAGATCAAAATTCAGGTAGTAAATAAAACTTGTTTTTTCTCATTTTGAAAAAAGGAATTGATGCCTAATCCTAATGAACCAATGTTCAACTTTCTATTCCTAGGTGCAATGGTGGTCCGTTGGCATGACAACAATGTACTTACAGCAGCAACTAACTTTGACACAGTGAACCCTCTGAATAAGGTTCTCCGATTTTCACGTATGCAAAGAACAACTATCTCAGTGACACAACCGCATTAATTTTCACTTTACAACAAAGAAATGGGTGGGATCGATCGGGCTGATGAGAATATTTCAGTCTACAGGGGAATGAAATGGTATTTCCCCCTAATGAACACATGATAGATTTAGCAGAACAAAATGCCTGGAAACTCTATCGGAAAGACGACGCAAAACTACATCATTTGAATTTTAGAAAAAGTGTGGCCACATCTATTTTTAAATCCAATAAAAGAGTGGTTTCTGGTCAAGGGAAGTCATCTAAGAAACGTTAAGTGGATGCACATTTTGACGGAGTGGAACATTACGTGGCAGATCTTTCAATTGACACTCACACTAAGAAATAAAAAGCAGCTTCATTGCAAACATTGCTCAAAGAAGTGGACTACAATGTAACTATGCACGTTTCATGTTTTGTACCATTCCACACAAAGCTGTAATGGTTAGAATATTATATGTCAGGAGAAATTAATTACTTCATTACTGAAAAATTAATAAATAAACTAACGTTCTGGAATTGGTTAAAATTTATTTCAACAGTAGTTGATGATATAGTAAATAGTGTATTTCCCAGACGTCCTTCAGGAAGGATGCTCAATTTCCGGCATACTAAGCAAAGAATTTCGGTAAACCTTTTTCTTTCGCTTCATTTCCAACCTCAATGATAGATTTTCATGGAAAAGTTCCTCATTACAAACAAAAAAATATTCAGGATTATACAAATTTCATTTTCGCACTATAATTGAAAATAATAATCACTTGGCGACTTCCAGTGAAATAACTTTCGAAGTATGTGAATTTATTAATAAATGTTGATAATAATAATAATTTATAATTTGCCGAAAATGCTAGAAAATGGGCGCCAGAGGTAACCATACGATCCCTTAACTTAGAATATTAATAACAAGAGCGTAAAAGATTCCACTCACGTCGCCTCACTGTACCCGTCCAAATGGTACTTTGTAAGCATAAATAAAGGTTTCATTTATTTCACGTATAATTATACATGAATACTCACGGACAAGACATCAGCTGGTTACCAGGTCGTTCCGCTGCGAGCGAGCAGAACTTGCTCAGGCGGTCAAGGACCTAGAATACGTCACACCAGAGAACACGTCATGCAGTAAGAGCTGGAGAAGACCTGGATGTGAGAATTCTAGAATCATCTTCATCTAATATGGAAGGACGAATCATGTTAAAGAATTGCTGTCAGCCAATGAGAATCCGAAGGCCACGTATCTGTCTGCACTCGTATGTTGAGCGAGAGAAACTGATATTAGTGTGTGAATGATACTACATTGTATTACAGTACCTTATCAACTACGGAACAGTACAGTACGATTATATTATGTTACCGTACAGAACACGGAACAGTACAACGCATTAGATTTCACCGGGTGTAATAGCACAAACCACGGACCGTCACAGTATCACATTACATTATAAGTTACGGAACAGTATGGATTACATTCCAGAACAGGATAAATTAAATTACCGTACAGCTATGAAATTAAGGAATACACGACACTCAGCGAGACACAGCATTCTTCAAGATTCAACCGCTGCGGATTCTAGTAAGCGTCAACATAATCATTGATCCGGAAACTTTTCCTTTGCTGGTGAACTTGGTTCGAGAAGATGTTTAACAAGCTCGTGTTTGATATTCAAAATTGTGGAGATTTGAGGAAGTGCGGTAGAAATTATAATAGGGTAATAATTCAAGTGTTGAGCCACATTAAACATCGTTGAGTATTTTAGTGCACAAATTAGTGGAATACAACAGGCGAAGAACGCATTCTAATAGAAAATTTTTGTTTCAGCTAAACACAAGGGCCGATTTTCACCATGGATCGACCAAGCAGAATTCCAGGGGAACTTCAAGAAATCGTCAGTGTGAATCCATATTGTCTGGCTACACCGGAATCATGAATTGTTAAGCCGAAGGCGTGGGAGTCAGAACAATGAGCCTGTTCACCTATAATTCGCCATCATTCAGCTACATCTGTGTTCCTACTACATTACTAGTTGGATTGTATTCTTGTGTAAAGTAAAGTTTGATATTAGTTAGAGGAGTAGTTAATTCAAATTTTTGGTGCTGGTGGAGTAGGGCATTGTTTTATTTAGTCCTTGACTTTTTTATTAATTGATTATTGACTCATCGATTTATGAATTTATTGATGGTGTGAGTTAATCAAGATCTTTGAAGATAGATTACTGGTATATGGAGACCATAACGATAATAATAATAATAATAATAATAATAATAATAATAATAATAATAATAATAATAATAATAATTCTTATTAAAAAATCAAGATGATAAAAATTCGTCATTCGACCTAAAAGCAATGATCCAACTAAAGTATTGATAGATTGTGATATCTTAAACATAAATCTGACCTTAAATGGATCTTAGATAGTTGTCAGCCACTGGGTATTTCTTCGAGATGGTGCATTTGAATGTAATAGTCATGGAGATAATAATAATAATAATAATAATAATAATAATAATAATAATAATAATAATAATAATTGTTCCGGGGTATCTGTGGAACGCACAGAGGTGAAAGAAGGTGCGGGCTTGAATGGGTTTAACTACAATATAAAAAATGAATTAAAAGTTGAACTGAAGGTTGTATTTCTTCAAAAACAACAAACTTAACAATTTTTCATATAGTGAAAATAACAATGATATCTCAGGTACAATGCCAAACAAGGGTGAAACACCCCGGATACGGAATTTAACAATTTTGGGCTTCAATCCTCGATTTACAAGATCCGAGCTACAAGATCAAGTTTGCAAAATTTACAATTCAAAATGAGTAATAATTTAATCAAGGGCAGAAATCCCCCAATTCAAGAGCACTTGTTCCAAAATTTACAATTTTCAGCCTTCCATAGGTACCTCACACTATAACAAAACTTTAAAAAGAGCCTACATGCTCTCGATTTCTTACAGCCCACTCAAGGCAACCTTACATCAAAATCTTACACTCTCTGACCCCACAAGGCACGATTTAACGAATGGAAATAGTTTTACACAGGGGTATCTAGTACCCAACCTACCGGGCCTTTGCGGAAAAGAACAGGTTAAATAATTTGCCCTAACACAAACTGAATGGAGGCGTACACTGCGATCCCAGATAATGAAATATTAAAAACCTACAGGGCTCTCGGCCTATGAGACTGGGGCTAGTCCCAAGCTACTGAGGTGGCTCGCATGGAAATAACTTTAATATATTACAAAAGAAAAAAGTTGCGAAATCGAAGTCACCTCAAACCAAGATGAAGGGGAGCACGAGAGGGTAACTCGCTGTCTATCCCCAATTTACAGTTACAGACTTCATGAAATTTTACATGAAAAGGAAGCTGTTTACATTAAAACGTTTACATAGTTAGAAATTCGGAACTTTCCCTCGGATAAATATGCGGAAACGGCAAGAAAGATTGAATTCATGTGGCCATTACCTGGCTGATGTTCTACCTGGCGAAGAAAGAGGCGTCCCGCCTCCTGCCTTAACACACACACTGAGAAAGACGACGATCAATAGATAAGGAAACTCGAAAGCCGCAACTTATATACCCTCAGGGAAGGTTCGGGAGGATTCTGGGCTAATCCGGACACACCCTCTCATTTTTATTGGCAGAACCTAAAAGTTACACTCAAAACCGAACAAGAAGCCTGTGATAAGCTGAAAATTAATTACAGAATATTTCCATTGGCCAGATTCAAAACTGGCGGAATGAGACAGAAGTGTTGCAAACATAAAAAAACAAATGAAAGTTGAGAAAACCTATAAACACTTCCTTTACCTTGCACCAGAGTGCATGACTATAGTTTTTTGGTAGTAACATCTGTGGAGAAAAGTCCAAATTCCTTGATGTAAACAAACACGCAGAAAATAAAACCAGTCAGCTTAGGCAAATTCAGAATAACACAGTTACTTAATGTTTCAGTAGTGACATCTTCTCATTAAAGTAGCAATTTCACTTTTTGGTCGATAGAGGAGTTCATTAAAGCGCTTATTTTGAATGAGCGGAGTTGAGGTGTACAATAATGGTTACGACGAAGTGTTGAGATATAAATGTGAATGATGATTTCATAATGAAGATAACAGACAAAGTGATGATGTGGATATAGGGAATAATAATAATAATTTGAAACTTAACAACTAGTCTTATGTAATGCAAAGGTTTAGAAGTTTTCCATTAATTGAGGTAGATGTATTCTTCGAAGTATTCATAATAAGTGGTGGTGATGATTATTTTATTCGTCTTATTGGCGTCATTTGTTTCCGTATTATAGTGTTATTCATTGCTATCCGCTATGGACATTGTTACTATAGTGTCTTCCATATAATCCAAAGGGTCGAAATAATAATAATAATAATAATAATAATAATAATAATAATAATAATAATAATAATAAAATGTATACGGTAATAAATCAGTTTGCAATAAATGATTGAGGAGATCGTGTGACTACATGATAGTTTGTACCAGTGTATTTCCGATTTTTGGATTTCTGTTAGTGGATTTTTCACGTACTTCTTGTACCGGGAGGTACACCTCAACCGCAGACATTTATATGAAGCGCCTTGAAGAACGCTATCTATCATATAAAAATTGAAATATCTAGTACAAGAAGTTGGGAAGTTGATCCAAAAAATGTCACTACAAGATGATGAAGTAATATGTTATGTTAAAGTTTCCTAAACTGACTGGATTTCTTTGTTTTGTTGTGTGTATCACTGGCTAGAAACGGGGGTGTGATGCGAATATATGAACTCACCAAGAGAGTTCACTTAGCCTCTCACAACTCAATTCTCCAAATCCCACCTACGCGTGGTGCCCCTGTTAAGCTGAGCAACCCACTGGAAGCTTGGGTTTTCAACCCCAGCGGGAAACTGGGTCAGTGAGCCAACAGGAGTGGAGGACAGTGGAAGGCAACGGAAAACCACCACTGTAATTTTCCCAAGAAAACCCCATGGCTTTGCTCAATTCAAAATATTCCGGAGTTTCAAGTTCCCCAGTCGGATCTCCGGGGGGAACTACGTTGAGAGAAGCCTCAAGAAATGTGCGATGCTGCAAGGAACAGTACTGCTTGGGAACTTGGAATGTAAGATCCGTGTATCAAGGAAGTATGGATATAGTCAAACGAGAAATTAAGAGACTGGGCATCGATATACTGGGAATAAGCGAAGTGAGATGGATTGGTATTGGTGAATTTGCTACAGATGAGTACATGGTCTACTATTCTGGACATGAAAACCAAAGAAAAAATGGAGTTGCCCTCATAGTTAACAACAGGGTGCGTAACACTATAATGGGGTGCAATTTTAAAACTGATAGAGTGATGTCTGTACGTTTTCAAGTCCAACCTTTTAACATCACAGTCATACAAATTTACGCTCCAACCACAGAAGCTGAAGAGGAAGATATTGATCAGTTCTGTGAAGACTTACGAGAATTGCTACAGTTAACACCAAAGAAGGATGTCGTCTTCATTATTGGCGACTGGAATACCAAAGTAGGAAATCAAACTGTAGGTGGAGTAACGGGAAAATACGGCCTTGGCACAACAAATGAAGCTGGACAGTGACTCCTAGAATTCTGTCAAGACAACTCACTGGTCATTACCAACACACTGTTTCAATTGCCCAAACGACGCCTATACACCTGGACCTCGCCAGATGGTAAATGTCGGAATCAGATTGACTACATACTCTGTAGTCAGAGGTGGAGGAACGCTGTACAGTGAGCCACAACCTCCCTAACTAAAGGACACACATAGTGAATCACGACCATCGTAGGGAAACAAATTTGCCGTGGATCCCCGATCAGGAAGAGCGAAATACATAGCCCTGAGCTGAAAATGTTATTCTCCTCAAACAATTAAAGCTAACAACTAACACTACTACGAGTAAAAATCGTTATAAATGATAGATGAGAATTTATTGTAATGTAACGTAAATCAAAGGGATTAATTAGATGAAATAACCAGTAATAATAACAAGGTAACACATACATATTTCGCGTCAGCCCAAAAGATAATCGTACCAAGGTCTCGTGACCTCATCTTTTCGTACATGCATAGGACACAGTTACTCTTGAGATGATAGCATTTATTCCACCACTGGCCTCGCTACTAAAAACTGCGAGCTGAATATCATTAACTCAATCTTTATTCAATCTTTCCTTCGGCGAGGAATAGAAACGCAATTCCAAGCGTGGGAGTCATTTTCAATATCCACACTTATTTTAACAATACCCCTCTCATATCGATTCCACACACCAAGGAGCAGATAAAATAATAAAGTGATTAAATCAGAAAACTGCCGGACCGAGGAAATAATCCACGAGGGGCAAAGACAATGCTCCATGGAGCAATGAACGCAAAGTAAAACAATAACAGAAAACATGGACCTGCACACGGCCATGAAAGAAATAAACCAACATGGCGAGCTCCAGGTCGTAAACAACAGGATGCACAACATACAAAATAAAGACTTCGCACCCAGGAGAAAAGGAGGCGCGATAGGGAACAAATAGGCATAAATTCAACAGACCGATACGTCATCTTGGCACTCAGCTCATTCATCTACACATTCATTCAATCACGCGATCCTTTTGCCCCCAAAGGCAAATAATTCCGGCAGATTGGTGCGAGTAAATAAAATCAAGGCAACTCGTGGAGTGCAGTTCAACATTTCATCAATAAGGTCTCACGTCAGTAGTAGATGAATAGCCCACCAAGGGCAAGTGACAGTAGGACGTTTGTGACCCCACGGTCATGCGTAGATCCATCACCTACATACTGCGTACGGCTAGAATAGACCTGGCCGACACACAGACCATACCTCCAAATAATGGCAAAATGTTTCATCGAGAAATTCATTTAAAATAATCAGAGACCAGATTTTGACGCACCACAATCACCTACACAACTCTTTTTTTTTTTTGCTACGGGCTTTACGTCGCCCCGACACAGATAGGTCTTATGGCGACGATGGGATAGGAAAGGCCTAGGAGTTGGAAGGAAGCGGCCGTGGCCGTAATTAAGGTACAGCCCCAGCATTTGCCTGGTGTGAAAATGGGAAACCACGGAAAACCATTTTCAGGGCTGCCGATAGTGGGATTCGAACCTACTATCTCCCGGATGCAAGCTCACAGCCGCGCGCCTCTACGCGCACAGCCAACTCGCCCGGTCCTACACAACTCATACACATGCCATTCTCGCTTCGAGTACCGAGATGGACTTCGGTCGGCCATAATAAAAAGAAAGATAATACATCAAATAAATTTAAAACGTTACATTACCGTCAATATCATTCATCGAAGCATGCAAATGATGCAGCAGTTTTGCATAGTTTTAAACTTATAAAACCACCATAAGAAAAGCAAAAACGCCCCTCCTGTGTGTGTGTGACACATCTCTTCTTTTCCCAGCATAAACAGCCCAACATTACTTGAAGGAGAAGATACTAAAAAGGACTCGCCGAGAAAAGATCCTTCACGCTCGCGACAGAGGGAGCTGCCCTCTGTCGACAGAAGGCCGAAATACAATAACTATAGGAACAGCCAGATATCTACTCATGGAGACATCGGTATAATCACATTAGAAACCATGCTAAATTAGCATGTTTCTTCATCACACCGCTCTGCCTTTAAAATGTGTGCGAACTTGATGATCAGTCAAGGAGACACATTTTAAAGCGAGGTCCCAACGCTAAATATGATTACTTATGTATATAGTGCGCACTATATAACGAAAATTAACTAACCTAATTACTAACCTAATTAATCAGAGTAACAACAAATAACATTGATTATCACCAACAGCCACAAGCGAGCATAGATTGGCGGAATACACATTGCTTAAAGTTCAATACTTTAAAAGGAAGGAAAGGCGTTGAATTTAATCAGTCTTTTTCCTATCATTAATACGACACTTTCACGAATCGGTTGCAGGCAGGTAAAGGATAACAGTAGTAATGCAATGTTCGTGTTCTATCAATAGGTCTGTTGTTTATTTTATATTATCCTTGTCCTTCGATTCTGAAATGTCCTTTGACTCTTCTTTACTTTCCCTCTCTTTTTTTTCCTGAAAAGAAAAAGACTTTAGAACAACGATTCTAAGAGTGATAAATTAATCAAATCACGTTACCACCAAGTACTAATAGCTACTAGATCAATTATTTCTGGCCCCGTGAATGATAGGGCTTCAACAGACTCACGTGAGCTCTGGATTCCCTCTTATTTATTTCATCCTCCAACAACACCGTAACAGGTCCCAAGAATTTAACAATACGGTTGGGACCAGACCATTTTAGGCTCCAATTTGGTCTGCTGCCGAGCTTGTCGGGAACCTTTTAATCATTACTAAGTCTCCAACCTTTAGGGTGACTTCTTTCCTTCCCTTGTTGAACCTTTTGACTACACGATCTCTGGCTTTGATCAGTTGCTCGACCGCTTCCTTCCATTTTTCTTCGACGCTCTTGGTCCTTAACGGTTCGGACAAATATCCAAAATTCCATTTTAATTGTAACGGGTCAGCAACATTCCTGCCCAAGAACAACTCCGCCGGTGTGTGCCGATGCGACTCATGTTGAGCACTGTTGAAAGCTAGAACAAAGAAATTTAAGTTTTCGTCCCAACTGCGCTGATCAGCGCTGTGGAACGCGGTTAGGCAGGCCTTAAGATTACGATGAAACCTCTCTACATGAGACGGTTAAGGGTAGTGAGGGCTGAGAAATATCTGGTTCACTCCCCACTCAAAACACAATTGACGAAAATTACTACCGCTGAAAGTGGATGCATTGTCAGTTACCAACTTTTTTGGGGGGCCATAAATTGCAAAGATGTGACGAGACAAGATGTGAACGGCGTTATTAGAATTGATTTTGCGCACTGGGAACAACCAGACGAATTTTGAGAAACCATCAATGACAGATAGGATTCCAACGTTGCCTTTACGGGACTTGACGAGAGGGCCGAAATAATCTACGAATAACCTTTCTCCGGGGTACGTTGCCACATCAGCGGAATGCAACCCAACTTGAGATGATTTGGCAGGTTTAGACCGTTGACACACGTCGCAGCTTTTCACGTAGTCGAGCACTTCTTTTTTCATATTTGGCCAGTAGAAGTCACGAGAAACGCGATGTAATGTCTTGTACTGACCCAAATGCGCCCCTAAATAAGAGTCATGGTAATAATGTAATACCATGCGTCTTATGTTATCTGGAATGTAAATCTTGTCCTTTCCCCTATTACCACAACGACGAACTAACAATCCACGCTTAATACAAAATGATTTATCATAAAGTGACCCATCGGCGACACCTTTCATCTGTTTTTGACACTCGTCATCAGTATTCTGGTGCTCTGAAATATCAGAAAATGACCAAGGATATTTCTGCATAATATTAACACATCCAGCACTATCAGATCTATGGTATTTCTCCGCGTCATCGGCTTCACTCATGTTTATTCCGTCAAACATACGCGACAGACAGTCAGCCACGACATTTTTCTTTCCGCGAACATGTACAATGGTGAACTTATACGCAGACAGTCGAAGAATCCACCTGGCTGTTCTTCCAAGTCGTTTGACGTTGGCACTCATCCACGACAGGGCCTGATTATCAGTGTGGACAAAGAAGTGACGGTGTTCGAGGTAAGTTCTAAATTTTTCTACACCCAACACGACGGCCAAACATTCTTTTTCGTAAATGGAGTAACCTAACTCGGCCCCGTGTAGTAGCTTGCTAAAATATGCGATCGGGACTAGTTTTCCGTCATCATCGGTTTGGTTTAGCACGGCGGAAATCGCAATTTCACTGGAATCGCATTGGAGCACGAAATCGCGGGAGAAATCGGGGCTGTGGAGAACAGGGGCTCGACAAAGGGCGTCTTTCAGCTGACTGAAGGCAAGGATTTGGGCTTCACCCCAGACGAAACGACAATTCTTCCTTTTTAGAAGATTCAAAGGGGCCGAAATTTGAGAAAAATTCTCGATGAACAGACTGTAAAAACCCACCATACCCAAGAACCTTCTTACGCCGCGGACGTTCTTGGGCTGAGGAAACTCTTTAATACATTTAACCCTCTCAGGGTTTACAGCTATACCGGAATCAGAGATGACATGCCCCAAGAAATTCAATCGTTTGGAACAGAGAGAGACTTTTTTGGGGTTGATAGTGAACCCGTGTTTGCGCAGACGACTAAGTACCTCACGTAGGTGAGCCAGGTGTTCGTCAAAGCTTGCAGAGTATATGAGGAGATCATCCAGAAAATTAAATACATAGGAGAACTTTAGATCGCCAAAGATCGAATCCATGACCCGGCTAAGCGCTTGTCCCCCGATCGAGATGCCCATGGGTACTTTATTGAAATGAAAGAGACCAAAAGGGGTGACAAAGGCTGTACAAGGGCGACTTTTTGGGTCCAAAGGAATCTGGTAATACGCCGAGTTAAAGTCGAAGACAGTGAAAAACCTAGCACCATGAAAATGCTGAAAGGCGCTTTCGATGGTGGGCAATGGGAAGCTGTCAAACACAATGTTCCTATTTACCTTGCGGTAATCAACAATGAAACGAAAACTCCCGTGTTTTTTAGGTATTAGGAAGGCGGGGCTACCATAAGGTGACTTGGATGGACTGATGACCTTCTTTTCTAAAAGTTCGTCTACACATTCTCTCATGGCGGACAACTTCGGAGGCGAACATCCGAAAGGAGGGGACCTAACAGGGGTTTTATCTTTGAGCTCAATTGAATAAGAAAAGTTTTTCGCACAACCCAACTCAGTCGTCAAAACATCAGAAAATTCCTCCATTAAACTGTTTAGCATCAAATTCTGCCCGTCGGTTAGGTCACACGACGCACTTGGAGTCACAAAAGTAGAAAGAGGGCACACAATATTACGCAGAAAGGGGGTTTCGAAAGGATAATTAACGTCAGACCGGAAACGGAAGGCGAAACTTCGAGTAATGAAATCAATGGATAGACCCGTCGCTTGCATAAAGTCAGTCCCTAAAATGATCGGGACAGACAGATCTGTAACAACATAAAATTTCCAATTCCACGAAAGATTATGAATTTTGATGTGGCATACGACGCGGCCCACCGGAAACACTTGACGGCCTTCAGCAGGCATAAACTTATCTATCTTCCCGCAATCCGAGAGATACTTTAAATGCATGGAAGACACAAGGCTCAGATTCAAGAAGGAAACGCTGGAACCGGTATCCAGCAGGGCGTATAGCGTGCGGGACCCCATACAAACTTTGGCCCAGGGTGTCGACGAAGGAAGGCCCCAGATCCTTTTGTTAACACCGACATTTTGCGCCAACGAAGGGCCATTTCGCCGGCGCGCGTTCAGTTTCCCTGCCCGGAACTACATCTAGGACATACACGCGCAGTGACACCAACGAGGCCACATTTAAAACACTTCAGTCGCGATTTTGACCAACAATTTTTAGAAATATGTCCCGCCTTACCGCAATTCCAGCACTTTCTTGTAGCGGAACCACGTTCAACAGGCGACTCGGAGGGTTGGATGGCGTTAATACAGCGTCGAGCCGGAGACACAACGCTGGTCCTTGGCTCGGGACTACTCGAGGGGCGCGACGGCGAAGGGGGGGCATCAAAAGATACTGACTTGAAGGACGTGCGGCAGGTGACGTCGGGGAAAGAGCATTCGGACGGAGTCGGAGGGGGACGATATTGTTTATTCTGACATACGATCGATTCAAACTCGCGACCCAAGTTAATAACATCATCGACGGTCTGAACCTAGGATCTCTTAATGAATAATTTGTATTGAGGGGACAGGTTTCGGTAAAACTGGTCGAAAATTTCACACTCAGGAACCTTCACACCCAATCGGTTATACAGGGTCAAAATACCAGTTGCATAGTCGTCAACACCTTCCCCAACGCCTTGGGTTCTTCTAAAGATCTCTTGTTTCAGACGATAATCCATATCGGGCAACCCGATACGTTTTTTAATGCGATCAGCGAAATCCTCCCACGACCGGACATTTGCTTTAACCAACCTAAACCACCTTAACGCCGGCCCTTCGAGCATCCCCGGAATTACAGGAACAAAAAGGTTAAGGGGTATCGAGCTGCATTCAGCGAAGTCCTCGACCCTCTCAAGAAATTCAACCACATTAGAATTTTCCCCTTCCCCGGAGAAATTGAGCTTCCATTTCCTAACTATATCGAAAACGGGATTAATATGAGGACTACGTACACTACTGGGTCCATAACAGGGGGGGGGGAAATCGACACGATTCTCATCGAGGGCACAATTTCTATCAACAATAGCACATATTACTCTCACTACCTGATAGGGCAGAAGCACTATCCCGATTAATACGTTCACGACTTTCTCTTTCGACATCGGAGACCCCTCCAGCAAATACATCACTCTCACCACTCATGTCAACAACTTTATCACTTTCCATATTTCAGCCAAGGTTTCGTCAGCAATGAAAAACCCACACATACACAATGGTCATCGAAAGAGTTAATTAATAAACGACACACAAGATCAGAATTACTATAGCAAGTTTCAATAGGTTAAATCGAAAGAAATAATTTTTCTTAACGCATCCGAAACAGAATACCATTCCCAGTTCTATCTCACCCGTGCACTTTTCCAGATGAGATATCCTGATCGAGCACGACTCTGCTACCATTTCTGAGCCACACCCTCCCTAACTAAAGGACACACATAGTGAATCACGACCATCGTAGGGAAACAAATTTGCCTTGGATCCCCGATCAGGAAGAGCGAAATACATAGCCCTGAGCTGAAAACGTTATTCTCCTCAAACAATTAAAGCTAACAACTAACACTACTACGAGTAAAAATCGTTATAAATGATAGATGAGAATTTATTGTAATGTAACGTAAATCAAGGGGATTAATTAGATGAAATAACCAGTAATAATAACAAGGTAATACATACATATTTCGCGTCAGCCCAAAAGATAATCGTACCAAGGTCTCGTGACCTCATCTTTTCGTACATGCATAGGACACAGTTACTCTTGAGATGATAGCATTTATTCCACCACTGGCCTCGCTACCAAAAACTGCGAGCTGAATATCATTAACTCAATCTTTATTCAGTCTTTCCTTCGGCGAGGAATAGAAACGCAATTCCAAGCGTGGGAGTCATTTTCAATATCCACACTTATTTTAACAATAAACCTCTCATATCGATTCCACACGCCAAGGAGCAGATAAAATAATAAAGTGATTAAATCAGAAAACTGCCGGACCAAGGAAATAATCCACGAGGGGCAAAGACAATGCTCCATGGAGCAATGAACGCAAAGCAAAACAATAACAGAAAACATGGACCTGCACACGGCCATGAAAGAAATAAACCAACATGGCGAGCTCCAGGTCGTAAACAACAGGATGCACACCATACAAAATAAAGACTTCGCACCCAGGAGAAAAGGAGGCGCGATAGGGAAAAAAATAGGCATAAATTCAACAGACCGATACGTCATCTTGGCACTCAGCTCATTCATCTACACATTCATTCAATCACGCGATCCTTTTGCCCCCAAAGGCAAATAATTCCGGCAGATTGGTGCGAGTAAATAAAATCAAGGCAACTCGTGGAGTGCAGTTCAACATTTCATCAATAAGGTCTCACGTCAGTAGTAGATGAATAGCCCACTAAGGGCAAATGACAGTAGGACGTTTGTGACCCCACGGTCATGCGTAGATCCATCACCTACATACTGCGTACGGCTAGAATAGACCTGGCCGACACACAGACCATACCTCCAAATAATGGCAAAATGTTTCATCGAGAAATTCATTTAAAATAATCAGAGACCAGATTTTGACGCACCACAATCACCTACACAACTCATACACATGCCATTCTCGCTTCGAGTACCGAGATGGACTTCGGTCGGCCATAATAAAAAGAAAGATAATACATCAAATAAATTTAAAACGTTACATTACCGTCAATATCATTCATCGAAGCATGCAAATGATGCAGCAGTTTTGCATAGTTTTAAACTTATAAAACCACCATAAGAAAAGCAAAAACGCCGCTCCTGTGTGTGTGTGACACATCTCTTCTTTCCCCAGCATAAACAGCCCAACATTACCTCAAGGAGAAGATATTAAAAAGGTCTCGCCGAGAAAGATCCTTCACGCTCGCGACAGAGGGAGCTGCCCTCTGTCGACAGAAGGCCGAAATACAATAACTATAGGAACAGCCAGATATCTACTCATGGATACATCGGTATAATCACATTAGAAACCATGCTAAATTAGCATGTTTCATCAGTCATCCAAAACAAGGCCTGGGGCTGATTGTGGATCAGATCACGAGCTCTTAATTTCCAAATTCCGGCTCAAATTAAAAAGGATTGACAAAGCCAAACCATCAAGCAGAAATGACCTAATGACCTGAACATACAGTAGAGGTTAGAAACAGATTTAATGGATTAGATTTAAGAGATAGATTCCCAGAAGAGCTATGGTGAGAAGTACGCTGTGTTGTTAAGGAGACAGCGGAAAAGCATATCCCAAGAAAAAGAACAAGAAGAAGGCCAAATGGTTATCGGGTGAAGCACTACAAATAGCAGAAGAAAGAGAGAATGCAAAAATCAAAGGGGAAAGATCGAAGATGTCTAAATTAAATGCAGAGTTTCAGAAACTAGCTAGAAGAGATAAGAATGCCTTTTTGAATGAACAGTGCAAGGAAGTTGAGGAAAATAACAGACTGGGTAAGACAAGATATCTTTACATGAGAATTGGAGACATCAGAGGGAAATTCCAGGCGAAGACTGGAATGATAAAAGATAAAAATGGAAAAGATCTTACTGAAGCAGAGGAGATTAACGAAAGGTGGAGGGAATATGTAGGCAATTTGTATAGGAAAGGTAGGAATACTCCTGATGATGAAATTACTCTGTTGTCAGAGCCAGAACCAGATATGCTAGAAAGTGAGGTCAGGTGGGCCCTTGAAAGTATTGCAAACAATAAGGAAAGTGTTTATGATGGAATCCCAGCAGAGCTGTTCAAAGTCCTAGGAGAGGATACTGTAAAAGTCCTACAGTCAATATGTCAGCAAATATGGAAAACCCAGCAGTGGCCAAAAGTATGGAAAAACTCAGTGTTCATCCCAATTCCAAAGAAGGGCAATGCTAAAGAATGTTCAAACTACCGAACAATCGCACTTACATCGCATGCTAGTAAGGTTATGCTCAAGATCCTGCAAAATAACTTACTAGATGTATTCTTGGTTAAACCATGGGAAATTGTTGATATAACTGAGGTAATTGAAGGAATAGGTGACCATAAGGCTGTAATAATGGATGTAGGACTGGTACCAAAAAGGCTTAATAAGAGGGTCACACAAGACAAGAAATTGTACAGAAAAACTAAAGTTGATGAATTTGGGACTTACCTTAAATCACAATTCAGTTGTTGGATAAGTGAAGGGAGTAATGTGGATACACTTTGGGCTAAATTCAAAGAAATCATTTGGGAAGGAGAGAAGAGATTTGTACCTGTTAAGAAGGGTAAAATGACCTCAGACCCTGTTTATTATACAAGGGAAATAAGAAAATTAAAAAGAAAATGTAGAACAGTAAACAGGAAAATCAAAGAAGGTAGGGAGAGTAGAGAAAGTAGAAAACAGCTAACGAGGGAACTGAATAGAGTGAAAAATGAAGCAAAAGAGAATTACATGAATGGCATACTTCAAGAGGGTAATGACCACAAAGGGAAATGGAAAAAGCTGTATTCATATATTAGGAATCAAAAAGGAAAAGGAATCAGAATTCCTACAATGGTGGGAGAAGGGGGTGAACACTATTTAACAGATACTGAGAAAGCAAACCTCTTTAGTAGGGAATTTAGAGATTCAGTAGATGATTGTCAGGAGTGGGAAACCGAAACAGAAGTTACAGAGGGACAGACACAGAGGGAAACAAGAAGCTTCTCGTTCACAAATGAAGATATTTTCAGAGAAATCCAACTGCTTCAGCAAGGAATAGTAGCAGGAAGTGATCAAATTACTGGGGAGGTGATAAAGACAATGGGGTGGTACATAGTGCCTTATTACGATAGTGTAATACCAAAGGAATGGAAGGAATCTATAATAATACCAATATATAAAGGAAAGGGTGATAAAAGGAAACCAGAGAACTACAGATCAATCAGCCTGACCAGTATAGTTTGTAAAATACTGGAGAGTTTAATAACAAAGTACATCAGAGGGATATGTGATGATAGAAATTGGTTCATGAGGAGCCAGTATGGATTTAGAAAGAAATATTCTTGTGAGGCACAACTGGTGGGATTTCAGCAGGACATATCAGATCAATTGGATTCAGGAGGCCAGTTAGATTACATAGCCATAGATCTTTCCAAAGCCTTTGATAGAGTGGAACATGGAATATTATTAAAGAAATTGGAGGGAATAGGATTGGACGTAAGGGTTACATGTTGGGTAAAAACATTTCTAAATTCAAGGGTTCAGAAAGTCAAAGTAGGAATTAACGTATCGCAGGAAGAGAAAGTTTGGAAGGGAATTGCACAGGGTAGTATAATTGGTCCGTTACTTTTCTTAATATACGTAAATGATTTAGGGAACAATATAACATCAAAAATGAGATTGTATGCAGATGACATAATTGTTTATAGGGAAATAAATACCATTGAGGATTGTTCAGAATTACAAAGGGACCTTGAGAGTATCCAACAATGGGTTGAAGAGAATAACATGAAGGTTAATGGAGACAAATCAACTGTTACAACATTTACAAACAGGAGTTTTAAAACTGAATTTGAATATACTTTGGATGGGGTAGTTATCCCAAAAGATGGCATGTGCAAATACTTAGGTGTAAGATTTGAAAGTAATTTGCACTGAAAGGGTCATGTGAATGACATTGCTGGGAAAGCATACAGATCATTACATGTCATAATGAGGCTACTTAAAGGATGCAACAAAGAATTAAAAGAGAAAAGTTACTTAAGTATGGTTCGTCCATTATTGGAATATGCAAACAGTGTTTGGGATCCTCACCAAGAATACCTAATAAAAGAAATAGATAGTGTGCAGAGGAAAGCAGCAAGATTTATAACAGGGGATTTCAGGAGAAAGAGTAGTGTGTCATAAATGTTAAAGAAACTAGGGTGGGAAACTTTAAGTAAGAGAAGGGAGAAAACTAGAATTAAAGGTTTATATAGAGCCTATACAAGAGAAGCTGCATGGGGAGATATCCGTGAGAGGCTTCAGTTGGAAAATAATTATATTGGCAGGACTGATCACAAATATAAAATTAGAAGGAATTTTAGCAGAAGCGATTGGGGTAAATTTTCTTTCATTGGGAAGGGTGTGAAAGAATGGAACAGTTTACCAGGGGTAGTGTTTGATCCTTTTCCAAAATCTGTACAGATATTCAAGAAGAGAATAAACTGCAACAGAGAAAATAAATGAAATGTTAGAGGGCATTCGATCAGTACAGGTTAATATAAATAAAAAATGTGTGTGAATAAATTAATTCCATCCCCTGGTCTAAGGAGTTTGGACAGCCAAGTAGGGGACTGCCTGTAGGGTTGAAGTACAGTGGGGATTTCGTGGGCCCTGGGACCGCTACGGTAGCTGTGAAGGCCCTTCAGGAACTCTGAAAAGTGGTGGTAAAAGGGGCTCCGGTTAAGACGCAGCAGGTCGTTATGCTACTTAGGTTCCAGAATGGGTAAAGAAAAGAAAAAGTAAATTTTCTTCTCTTGTTAATTTAATATTTAGTGCTTGACAATAATGTATTTTAGTGTACCATTTGCCACCGAGGTAAACACCTCATTTGCAAATAAAGAGATTTTGATTTTTTTTGATTTGAAATAGGCTTCGGCAGTATGTAGATCGAGAACTACCTGAAGAACAAGCCGGTTTCCGCAAAGGCAGAGGAACCAGAGATCAGATTGCTAATATTCGCTGGATTATGGAGAAAGCAAGAGAAATCCAGAAAGACCTATACTTACGCTTTATTGACTATGCTCAAGCCTTTGACTGTGTTGACCACAATAAATAATCAAGACTATGGGAGTACCAGATCATCTTATTTGCCTTATGAGAAATCTCTACTCTGATCAGGAAGCTACGGTGAGAACCCTATATGGAACAACTGAATGGGTCAAGATTGAGAAAGGTGTACGTCAAGGCTGCATATTGTCACCTTATTTATTCAACTTATATGCAGAGTATGTGATGAGGAATGCCAAATAAGATGAAACAGAAACTGGAGCTAAAATTGGTGGGACCTTAGATACGCTGATGACACCACCCTGTGGGCAGAAAATGAAGAACAACTTAAGTATCTACTAATGAAGGTCAAAGAATAAAGTGCAAAAGCTGGACTAAGGTTGAATGTCAAGAAAACAAAGATCATGCCAACTAAACCTATCACCTCCTGGCATATAAATGGTGAAACAATGGAGGTTGTTCCTAGTTTCATCTACTTGGGCTCCAAAAGAACTGCTGACGGCGATTGCAGCCATGAAGTTAAGAGACGCTTGCTCCTTGGGAGGAAGGCAATGGCCAACCTTGATAACATTTTCAAGAGTAGAGACGTAACTTTAAGAACGAAGATTCGTATAGTGAAGGCTATGATCTTCCCAGTAGCAATGTACGGAAACGAGACCTGGATAGTAAGAAAGGCTGAGCGTCGAAGAATACACGCATTTGAACCATGGTGTCGGAGAAAACTCCTTAGAGTTCCGTGGACTGCGAAGAGATCTAATAAGTCCATATTACAGGAAATCAACCCAGGCTGTTCACTGGAAGGTCAAATACTCAGACAAAAACTAAAGTACTTCGGTCATATTATGAGAAAACATGATTCACTGGAAAAGATATTAATGCTGGGGAAGACTGTTGGTAACAGGAGAAGAGGGCGACAACGCATGAGGTGGATTGATGGCATCAAGGAAGCCACGGTTCTCAATTTAGAAAGATTTCGGAAAATAGTATACAACAGGAATAAATGGCGCACTTTGGTCTATGGGGTCACGGAGAGTTGAAAGCGACTAAACGACTAACAACAACAACAACAACAACATCACTGGAAGTTCGGACTCTTCTCCATAGATGCCTCCATTAAAGAACTGATGCCATGCACTCTGGTGCAAAGTGGAACAACTAGAGATTTAAAGAAGGTTTGTGTTTATAGGTTTTCTCAACTGAATTGACTTTCTTATTTTTGGTACTTCAAGGTTTGCAACACTTCTTATTCATCCCGCCAGCGTTGGTTTCTGAGCAATCAGAAATGTAATGTATTTATTTTTTAGCCAATCAAACGTTTCTTGTACCTATTTTATCTGCCAATAAAAATGAGGGGGTGTGTCCGGATTTAGTCCAGAGCCTTCTCGAAATTTCCTCTCGAGAATAAAAGCTGTCGCTTTTTCGAATTAACTTGTCTTATTGATCGCCGAATTACTGTGTGTGTTAAGAGAGGTGACGGGGGTTCTCATTCTTCGGCAGACAGAACATCAGCCCAGGTAATGGCCACCAGTTTTCTATCTCTGTAGTTATATCCGCAAGCTGAACTTGAGGTGAAGGTTGCAATCTTTAACTATGTAACAGTCATTCCTAAAATGTAAATGTTCTTCTTTCTCATGTAAAATTGCATGTAAGCCCTATGGACTTAAGCTGTAAACCGGCGATAGAGAGTGCGTTACCTCCTGAATTACCATTCATTTAATCTTGAAGTGACTACGATTTTGTGACGGTTTTTCTCTTGTAAATCATAAATTAACTTGTCCTTGTAGTCACCTCAGTAGGGTGGGATTAGCCTCTGCATCACCGGGCTGCAAGTCCAAGTAGGGTTTTAACCTTAGGAGCGCAAGTGTACGCCTCCATACTTTTTGAGTTAGGGCAAGTAATTTAACCTGTTCTTTTTCACGAAGGCCCAGTACAATGGGTACTAGATACCCCTGTGTAAACTAAAAGGTAATTCATATGGTATTGTAAATTGCATGTTGCACCTAGAGAGGCCTGAAGGTGTGATCGTATTGAGCAGAGACTCTCTTTTCCATCTTGTAATAGTTAATAGTTGCCTTTAGTAGGCCCTAAGTCTTCAGGAGCGCTGTCTCCTTGGTAGAATTTGTAGAGCATGTAACCTCTTTTGTGGTAATGTAATAGATACGTAGTTGTGTACTATTGAGAGTTGCCTTCGGAAGGCCGTAACATGTAACTGTTAGAGCAAAGTGCTATTGGAAATTGTGTTTTGGGCGATTTTTCTCCTTGTCTACCTAACTAAACGCAACATTAGCGATGTTGGAACCTTGTAAATTAGGAGCTTGAAGCTCAAAATTGTAAATGACCAATTCTTAGTTTTTCTATTTTTTTACCAACTACCCTTGTACCTGAAAGCTTGATATTCGTTGAAATTTAACATGTGAAAAGAAATATAACCTTTAAAGTTTTAAATTAATCTTTGACTATCGTAGATAGAAACATTCTAGCCCGCATCTCTGTGATCCACGAAACAACACGGTAACACTTCTATTATGAGAATTTTCGATACAGTTGGATTTGAGTATTTGTCTATGATTATGCTCTATTTCTCAGTTAATAATTAACTTAGGAAATGTATGATTATTCATAACTAGATGTAGGAATACAATCAAACAGAATCTGAGAAGAAAGGGAATCAGCCAAAGAATTTGAATGAATTTAAACAAATAATTGTAAAAGAATTTAAACGAATAACTGTAAATACACTTGTCAAAGGAAGCATATCCAATAATTTGAACAGAATTTATTTGTAAAAGGAAATATTTGAATTATAATTAATTATTAATTCGTAAATGAAATACAGAAGGAAAGCCTTATTTTAAAAGAATTAAGAAATAATTTGATCAATTTAAGATAAAAAATGGCTACGTTTGGATACAGTGATATCCAATTATAACGAACATTTCCACTAATATTATTTTGATTTGTTCGATGTTACAGTCACGTTAAATCAACGCTGAGACCGGAGAAAACACTTGTTGATAAGGAATTCAAGAAATATTTTGATTGTAAAATTTGGAGGAAACAAAAGCACAAAGTCCAGGTCACTCATATTTTGTTGTTTTGATAAATGTTTGTTGTTGTTTTGGTTATGCTATGTCACCTATCCAATCACCTACAGCCGTGCAAAGTATAAATTTTAAAAGGTCCGTCCCAATAAAGTGGAGGCGGCCCTGCGAACGTTCCACCCATGGGACTCACGCTCCGTCGACTGAGCGACCCCAGAAAAGGGGACAATACCTATACATTCAAAAAGAAAGAAGTTGATGTATAATTTTACAAATTAATATTGACACTGTGCTGTAAAAATGAAAGCAACCCTAATCCCTCAACTTATTCTCCTCTTTCTACCACTTTTAGAAGAGACGTTCACTCAATTACATAGCTTTCTGCTTCCTTGCCTGAATTTGAAACCGCATGATCCGGAACTCCAGTTCGACCTCCCTGCGACGATGTGTCTCCAAACTCGCGCCATATTATCCTCTCTCGTGCAGTCACCACTGACATCAAGTGCCCCTCAATTTGATGTATTTGGTAATATTTAACAAGATACTCCCATAGTCTGTCCCTCACTCGCTCATGATACGGACTGAGAGTCGCCACAGAACATGTATTCACTCAACAAAATGAGTAGCATCATGCGTCCTCCGAACCATAATCAACAATCCCTCAATCCTCTGAATCCGAATAAGCAATCCTCTCCAGACTAACAATTCCTACGTGTTTTCTGCTTTACTCAGAACAAAATATGTCCCATCTTTTGACAATCAGGTGCTAGAACAAATCCAGCCGTGACAACGGTTTTACCCAAGATTACACCAGTAGGCTGAGCTGAAATGTCCTGGAAAAGGCTGTCTGATTCATACGATTAATATAAAAAATTGACCAATTAAATACTGGAAATGCCTAATTTAATTATAATAATGTAGAGATATACGTTACAATATTAGCAATTAACTTTGGCATGATAATAACATGATTGGCTCCGTAAAATAACAACCATGATACATGTTACAATGGTCTTCCTTTTTTCCGCTTTTTCACTTCTAGCCAAACATCGGGACAGTTCCCGTTCATAGCCCACAACCCACCTGAATCCTTCCTCTTCCTTACCCATTTAATTTGATCCTTTATGAACTTTATAGCCTATCTAGGAATCACACAGCCATAGGCTCTGTTCACCAGATGAATGAAGTTCAAACAATCAATACTGATCTGCATTTAGGGCAGTCGCCCAGGTGGCAGATTCCCTATCTGTTGCTTTCCTAGCCTTTTCTAAATGATTTCAATGACATTGGAAATTTATTGAACATCACCCTTGGTAAGTTATTAAAATCACTAACTCTCCTTCCTATAAATGAAAATTTGCTCCCATTTGTCCTCTTGTATTCCAACTTTATCATCATATTGTGATCTTTCCTACTTTTAAAAACGCCACTCAAACTTATTCGTCTACTTATGCCATTCCACACCATTTCTCCGCTGACAGCTCGGAACACACCACTCAGTCGAGCAGCACGTCTCCTCTCTCCCAGTTCTTCCCAGCCCAAACTTTGCAACAATTTTGTAAATCTGCTCTTTTGTCGGAAAATGACAAAAAATCGAGCTGCTTTTCTTTGAATTTTTTCCAGTTCTTGAATCAAGTAATCCTGGTGAGGGTCCCATACACTGGAATCATACTCTAGTTGGGGTCTTACCAGAGACTTATAAGCCCTCTCCTTTACATACTTGCTACAACCCCAAAACACACTCATAACCATGTGCATAGATCTGTATCCTTTATATACAATCCCATTTATGTGATTAACCCAATGAAGGTCTTTCCTTACATTAACACCCAGATAATTAAAATGATCCCTAAAAGGAACTTTCACCCCATCAACACAGTAATTAAAACTGAGAGGGTTTTTCTTATTTGTGAAACTCACAACCTGACTTTTAACCCCGTTTATCATCATACCATTGCCTACTCTCCATCTCACAACATTATCGAGGTCATTTTGCACTTGCTCACAATCTTGTAACTTATTTACCACCCTATGGAGAATAACATCATCCGCAAAAAGCCTTACCTCTGATTCATTTCCTTTACTCAAATCGTTGATATATGTATATAAGAAATTATAAAGGTAAAATAATACTGCCTTGAGGAATTCCCCTCTTAATTATTACAGGGTCAGATAAAGCTTCACCTACTCTAATTCTCTGAGATCTATTTTCTAGAAATATATCAACCCATTCAGTCACTCTGTAGATTAGTCCAATTGCACTCATTTTTGCCAGTAGTCTCCCATGATCCGCCCTATCAAATGCTTTAGACAGGTCAATCGCGATACAGTCCATTTGACCTCCAGAACCCAAATAATCCGCTATAGCTTGCTGGAATCCTACAAGATGAGCTTCGGTGAAATGACCTTTCCTAAAACGGAATTGCCTCCTATCGAACCAGTTATTAATTTCACAAACATGTCTAATGTAATCAGAAATAATGCCTTCCCAAAGCTTACATACAACGCATATCAAACTTACTGGCCTGCAATTTTCAGCTTTCTGTCTATCACCCCTTCCTTTATACAAAGGGGCTACTGTAGCAACTCTCCATTCATTTGGAATAGCTCGCTCAACCACACAATAATCAAATAAGTACTTCAGATATGGTACTATATCCCAACCCATTGTGTTTAGTATGTCCCCAGAAATCTTGCCAATTCCAGCCGCTTTTATAGTTTTCAAATTTTGTATCTTATTGTTAATGCCATTGCTAACATATGTAAATTTTAATACTTCTTTATCCTTAGTCTCCTCCTCTATCTGGACATTATCCTTATAACCAATAATCTTTACATACTGCTGACTGAATACTTCTGCCTCTGAAGATCCTCACATACACACTCCCCTTGTTCATTAATTATTCCTGGAATGTCTTTCTTGGAATTTGTTTCTGCGTTAAAATACCTATACATACTCTTCCATTTTTCACTAAAATTTGTATGACTGCCAATTATGCTTGCCATCGTGTTATCCTTAGCTGCCTTCTTTGCTAGATTCAATTTCCTAGTAAGTTCCTTCAATTTCTTCTTACTTCCACAGCCATTTCTAACTCTATTTGTTTCCAACCTGCACCTCCTTCTTATTCTCTTTACTTCTCTACTATAATAAGGTGAGTTTTTACCATTCCTTACCGCCCTTAAAGGTAAAAACCTCTTTTCGCATTCCTCAACAATTTCTTTAAACCCATCCCAGGGTATGTTAAATTTTTATTTACCGTCTTCCAGCGACCATAAGTTAATTATTTTTTAATAACGCCCTCGTGCCTATTTTATCCGCCCAAATGCATAATATCCTTAATCGTCTCCAGTATGGTTTCCGACAGGACATAGTATAAACAGGCATGGTTATGAACGTGTTTACGGGTTGTAGTAAGGATATAAAGGAGAGAGCATATTTGTCTCTGGTAAGGCCCCAACTAGAGTATGGTTCCAGTGTATGGGACCCTTACCAGGATTACTTGATTCAAGAACTGGAAAAATCCAAAGAAAAGAGCTTCATTTATTCTGTGTGATTTCCGAAAATACAGTAGCGTTACAAAAATGTTGCAATGTTGGGCCTAGGAAGACTTGGGAGAAAAGAGAAGAGCTGCTAAACTAACTAGTATGTTCCTGTGCTGTCATTAGTAGACGAATAAGTGCGAGTGGTGACTTAAAAAGGAGCAAAGATTACAATACGAAAATAAAGTTTGAATTCAAAAGGACAAATTGGGTCAAATGTTCGTTTATAGGAAGGGGAGTTAGGGATTGGTATAACTTACCAAGGGAGATATTCAATAAATTTCCCATTTGTTTGCAATCATTTAAAAAAGTCGCCACCTGGGTGACTGCATTAAATGCAGATATCTGGATGGATGGAAAAATGGATGGATGGATGGATGGATGGATGGATGGATGGATGGATGGATGGATGGATGGATGGATGGATGGATGGATGGATGGATGGATGGATGGATGGATGGATTGGTATTACACATCTCTAACGTTCGCATAGCGGTTGTCTCCTTGGAATATATCTGAGGGAACAGCTGACTATGATATAGAATACTTGATGACGGTTCCATCATGATACTACCCCTTTTTTGCTACTGATAGATTAACTGACTATGATGTAACATGTTTGATGAACATTTCACCACTTCCTGCTAGTGGTGCATTCTTATATAGAGGTGTGAGGTTCGATTCGGTTATAGTCCAAGGATGTTCATTTAATGCATCAAGATAACTTGCAATGTTTTGGTAATGATCAATTTCTACCAAAGAGCTTGTGTGTAAACTAATTCATATGATGTCAATGAAGGTTCCTAGGCACACGGAAGAAACCAGAACGGAGATATCTGTCCGAAGTGCATTTCAACACTCTGTAAGTTTCCTCTGTTCAACGTCGCGCGACAGCTAGTAACTCGGCTGACTAGGGCTAGAATTAGGGAGAAAGAAACCGAACTTATTATAAGAAAATGGAAAACAACTGAAATCGATCTTCAGGGCTACCGACTGAGAAATCTCGCGCAATAATTCCGCACTTATCAGCCAACAGAGTGGACGAAATTGTGGTGTTCAGCCAACATTTTGGACGACTTGACGGTGTTTAACATATAAATGATCAGACGGCTGGTAGTCAACAAACTACCTCAACTGATGCTTGTCGACCAACACACTGGACGGTCAGACGGTTGTAAGTCAATAAATTACATCACCTGATGGTTGTCAACCAACATAGTGGACGGTCAGACGGTTGTAAGTCCATAAATTACATCATCTGATGTTTGTCAAACAACATACTGGGCGATCAGACGGTTGTTAGTCAATAAATCATATCACCTGAAGGTGTCAACCGACATACTGGACTACCAGGCGGTTGTTAGTCAGTGAACCTTACCACCTGATGGACGATGGTACGATTGTTTGTCAATAAACTAGATCACATGATGGCTCTCAGCCAACACACTGGACGATCAGGCGGTTGTTAGTCAATAAACTAGATCACCTTATGGTTGTCAGTCAACACACTGGACGATCGCACGGTTGTTAGTCAATCAAATACATCACCAGATGTTTTTCACCCAAAACACACTGGACCATCAGAAGGTTCTTAGTCAATAAACCACATAACCTGGTGGTTGTCAGTAAACACACTGGACGATCGGACGGTTGTTAGTCAATAAACTAGAACAGCTGATGGTTGTTCGACAACACACTGAGGAACGGGCGGTTCTTTGCCAATAAACTAGATCACCTGGTGTTTGTCAGCTAATATACTGGACGATCAGACGGTTGTTAGTCATAAACAAGTTCACCTGATGACTCTCTGCCAAAAGAATGGAGATCAGAAGGTTGATCGTCAATAAACTGGATCACCTGATTGTTGTCAACCAACAAACTGGACGATCGGACGGTTCCTAGTCAATAAACTAGATCATCTGATGTATCTCAGCCAACAAAGTGGACGACTTAACGGTTGTAAGTCAATAATCCAGATCGCCTGATGGTTGTCAGCCAACATACTGGACGATCGGACGATTCTTATTCAATAAATTACATCACCTGATGGTTGTCACCAACATAATGGAAGATCGGACAGTTGATAGTCAATAAAGTACATCACCTGATGGCTTTCAGCCAACACACTGGACGATCGGACGGTACTTATTCCAAAAACTTGTTCACCTGATGGTTGTCACCAACATAATGGACGATAGGACAGTTGATAGTCAATAAACTAGATCACTTGATGGTTGTCACCAATATAATGGACGATCGGACAGTTTATAGTCAATAAAATAGATCACCTGATTGTTGTCAACAAACATAATGGACGATCGGACAGTTGATAGTCAATAAAGTAGGTCACCTGATGGCTCTCAGCAAACATATTGGACGAAGGGACGGTTGTTAGTCAATTATCTACATCACCTGATGGCTCTCAGCCAAAATACTGGACGATCAGTCGGTTGTTAGACAATACACTAGATCACCTGATGGCTCTCAGCCAACAGACTGGAAGATCAGACGGTTGATAGACAATAAACTAAAAAACCTGATGGTTGTAAACTAATATATTGGAATTGGATGCCTGTTAGTCAATAAACTAGATCACCCGATGGTTGGCAGTAAACATACTGGACGATCAGACGGTTTTTAGACAATAAACTCCAAAACCTGATGGTTGGCAGTAAACATACTGGACGATCAGATGGTTGTTAGACAATAAACTCCAAAACCTGATGGTTGGCAGCCAATTAATTGGGCGATAGAACGGTTGTTAGTCAAAAAGCTACATCACCTCATGGTTGTTGTTACCGTGATTTGGTGGATCAGCAGAGGTGAAAGAAGGTGCCGGGATGAATGGGTCTAACTACAAAGTTACAGTTCATTTAAAATTTTAACAAAGGTTATATTTTCTTGTTAAAATTTCAACAAGTAACAAAATCACAGGTACTAGTAGCAAAAGTCAAATCTAGATAAGACAAGATAGTTGGTATAAACAGAACTTGTGCTTAAATTCCTCACTATACAATTCCTGAGTTTCGACCTTATTTCTACAATGATCACCATATTATGCAAGGGCAGAATACCCCTCAATACATGGAGCACTAGCTCCGTGAATTACAAAGTCAAGCCTCCTAGAGGCACTTTCACAGTACTAGAAAAGAGCAGACCCGCTCTCAGTTTTCAAGCCTAGTCAAGGCAAGATCAAAAATGTCTTACATTTCCTGGCCTTCCATGGCCCAGCTTACAAATTGAAACAGGGGTATCTCGTACCCAACCTATAGGGCCTTCCAGTAAATTAATTAACCGTTAAATAAGTGGCCCAAACAAAAGGAAGGAGGCGGATACTTGCACTACTCTATGTGCCTTCTCAAAACCTAACAGGCACAAGGCCAATGAAACAGGGGCTAATCCCAACCTATGGAGGTGACGCTTACAAGAATAATTTAAGACATAATGGAAAGGAAGAAAATCAGTTATCAAAACGTCGTCACCTCAAACCAATATGAAGGGGAGCTCGAGAGGGTAAATCACTCTCTATCCCCGAATTACAGTTACATATTTTATGAAGTTTTTATATCAAACGGCAGAAAATTACATGTTGGAAAGATAGGTTACATTGTAAAGGATTCGGACCTTTCCCGCGGGTTAAACTGCTGAGCTAGCAAGAAATAAAGATGTTAAGCGGGCATTACCTTACTGAAGACCTGCTGCCTGACGAAAGAGGCCCCTCCCGCCTCCTCCTACACGTCCATACACTAGGTTAGATGTTAATCAAGTGGCCACGAGACGTGAAAATCAGCAGTTTATAAACCCTCGGGGAACGTTCGAGACCTTTCATGAATAATCAAGCCACACCCTCTTACTTTATTGGTCAATCTTGATGGTACACACAAAGTCAAAGAAAAAATACATGGTTGGTGGGAAATTAATTACAGAAATTCGGGATTGGCTAAATTCAAAACTGGCGGAAAGAAAAGATAAACATTGCCAACCCACAAACGAATGGACGAAATTTAGCAAAGAAAAACTTAGGAGTAAAGAATTTATTCAAAAAGTTCCTTCAATTCGCACCAGGGTGAATGATCATAGATTTTAGCAGAGATATCTATGAGAGAATGTTCACACTTCTTGCTAAACGGGAAACAAAACAAGTAGAAATGTACACAGTTCAGGAAACATCAACAGAACAAAAATCTTTAGTGGCGCCATCTTCAGAGAAAATGTAAAAGTTAGTCCAGTTTTAAGTTCAGGGTTTCTCCTGTAGAGGAGGTTTTATTGGCGCAAGATTTAAACGTGCGGCGTAGAGGAGTACCTCCTGGTACAGATGTAAACCAACACACTGGACGATCGGACACTACATCACATGATGAACCTCTGCCAACAGACTGGAAGATCGGACGGTTGTTAGTCAACAAACTACGTCACCTGACAGTTGTTAACCAACATACTGCTCCATCACACGCTTGTTATTCAATAAACTAGATCACCTGAGTTTCCTGGACGATGGGACGGTTGATAGACATAAACTAGATCACCTGATGGTTGTCAGTCCACACACTGGACGATCGCACGGTTGTTAGTCAATCAAATACATCACCAGGTGCTTGTCACCCAAAACCCAATGGACGATTAGACGGTTGTTAGTCAATGAACTACATAACCTGGTGCTTATCAGTCAACACACAGAACGATCGGACAGTTGTTAGTCAATAAACTAGAATAGCTGATGGTTGTCGGCCAACACACTGGAGGAACGGGCGATTCCTTGCCAATAAACTAGCTCACCTGATGGTTTTCACCAATATAATGGCGGCTCGGACAGTTGATAGTCAATAAATTGCATAACCTAACGGTTGTCAAAAAACATACTGGACCATCAGACGAATGTTATTCAGAAAATTAGATAAACTATTGGCTCTCAGCAAATATACTGGACGATCAGACGGTAGTTACTCAATAAACTACATCACATGCTAGACGATTGGATGATCGTTAGTCAATAAACTAGATCACCTGATGTTTGTCAGCACACACACGACTATCATACAGTTGTTAGTCAAAAAGTACGTTACTTGATGGTTATCAGCCAACATACTGAACGATCGGGCGCTTGTTAGTCAATAAACTACATCACCTGATGGCCTCCAGCCAACATACAGAACGACCGCTCGGTGGTATGTCAATAATACAGATCACATGATGGTTGTCAGCTAACATACTGGAAGATCGGACGGTTGTTAGTCAATAAACTAGAACACTTGATGGTTGTCAGCCAAAACACTGGACGATCGGACGATTGTTAGTCAATAAACTAGATCACATGATGGTTGTCACCAATATAATGGAAGATCGGACAGTTGAGAGTCAATAAACTACATAACGTGATGGTTGTCAACCAACATATTGGACAATCAGACGGTTGTTAGTCAATAAACTAGATCACCTGATACTTGTCAACCACCATACTGGACGATCAGACGGTTGTTAGTCAATAAACTGGATCACATGATGGTTGTCAGCCAATATATTGGACGATCCGACAGTTTTCTTTAATGAACTGGATCACCTGATGGTTGTCAGAAACATACTGGAGGATCAGAATGGTGTCAGAGAATAAACTGGAATACGTGATAGCACTCAACCAACATACTGGACATTCGAACTGTTGTTAGTCAATAAATTAGATCACCTGATGTTTGTCAACCACCATACTGGACGATCGAACATTTGTTAGTCAATAAACTAGATCACCTGATGTTTCAGGACCAATATACTGGACGATCAGACGGTTGTTAGTCAGTAAACTAGAGCACTTGATGTCTCTCAGCAAACATACTGGACGATGGGACTGTTATTAGTCATAAAATAGATCACCTGATGTTTGTCAACCAACATACTGAACGATCAGACGCTTGTTAGTCAATAAACTACATCACCTGATGTTGTGCAAACAACACACTTGACGATCAAACGGATGTTAGTCAATAAATTAGCTCAGCTGATGTTTGTCAGATAATATACTGGACGATCAGACGGTTGTTAGTCATAAACCAGTTCACTTGATGACTCTCAGCCAAAAAACTGGAGATCAGACGGTTCATCCTCAATAAACGAGATCACCTGATACTTGTCAACCAACATAATGGACGATCAGACGGATATTAGTCAATAAACTAGATCATCTGATGGTTGTCAGCCATCACACTGGACGGTCAGACGGTTGTTTGTCAATAAACTCATCATATGATGGTTGTCAACCAAAAATCTGGACTGAGGTGGTTGTTAGTCAATAAACTACATCACCTGGTGGTTGTCAACCAACATACCGTATGATCAGACTCGTTTTAATTCAATGAACTACATCACCTGATGTTTTTCAATCAACATACTGGATGATCAGACGGTTGTTTTTCAATAAACTCATCACCTGATGGTTGTCAACTTAAAATCTGGATGCTGAGGTGGTTCTTAGTCAATAAAATTCACCACCTGATGGTTGTCAACCAACATACCGGATGATCGGACGGTTTTTATTCAATAAACTATATCACCTCTGGGTTTTCAACCAACAGATTGGAATCGGACGACTGTTAAACTGTATGCTACATCGCCATATGGTTGTCAACCAACATAATGGAATCGGACGGTTGTTAGTCAATAAAAATATCACCTGATGGTTGTCAACAGACATAGTGGAATCGGACTGTTTTAGTCAATAAACTAGATAACCTGATGACGCTCAACCAACATTTTCGACGATCAGACGGTTGTTAGTCAATAAACTAGGTAACCTTATGACGCTCAGCCAACATTTTGGACGGTCAGACGGTTGTTAGTCAATAAACTAGGTAACCTGATGGTTGTTAGCCGATATACTGGACGATCAGGCTGTTGTTAGTCAATGAACTACATACCCTGGTGGTTGTCAACCAATATATTGGACGATTGGGGGTTGTTATTCAATAAACTAGATTTTCTGAGGATATTCAACCAACATATTGGACGATCAGATTGTTTTAGTCAATAAACTTGAACACCTGATAATTTTCAATCAAAATACCGGACGATTCGAAGGTTGTTATTCAATAAACTAGATCACCTGCTGGTTGTCAGCCAACACACTGGATGATCAGACGGTTGTTAGTCACTAAACTACATCACCTGATTGTTGTCAGCCAACATATTGGACGATCAGACCGTGGTTAGTCAATAAACTAGACCACCGTATGTTTGTCAGCCAATATAATGGACGATCAGACGGTTGTTAGTCAAGAAACTAGAATAATTGATTGCTCTCAGACAACATAGTGGACGATAGGACGGTAGTTTTTCAATAAAGTACATCACTTGATGTTTGTCAACCAAGTACTGGATGAACAGACGGGGTTAGTCAATAAAATATATCACCTGATTGCTTTCAACCAATATACTGGATGATCAGACAGTTGTTAGTCAATAAACGACATCACCGGGTGGTTTCCAACCAACACACTAGAAGATCAGACGGTTTTTATTCATTACACTATATCACCTGATGGTTGTCAGCCAACACACTGGACGATCAGACGGTTGTTAGTCAATAAAGTACATTACCTGATGTTTGTCAACCAACATTTTGGAATCGGACTGTTGTTATTCAATAAACTAGATAACCTGATGGTTGTCAGCCAACACACTGGACGATCAGACGCTTATTAGTCAAGAAGATACATCAGCTGATGGTTGTCAGCCAAAATAGTGGACAATCAGACGGTTGCTAATCAATAAACCCGATCATCTGCTGGCTGTCAGCCAACTCACTGGACGATCAGACGTTTGTTAGTCAATAAAGTACATTACCTGATGGTTGTCAAATAACATATTGGAAACGGACGGTTGTTTGTCAATAAACTAGATACCTGATGGTTATCAGCGATCACACTGGACGATCAGACGCTAGTTCATCAATAAACTATATCACCTGATGGTTGTCAAACAACATATTGGCATCGGACGCTTGTTAGTCAACACACTACATCACCTGATGGTTGTCAATCAACACATTCGAATCGGAAGGTTGTTACTCAATAACCTGCATCACCTGATGGTTGTCAGCCAACATACTGGAGGATCAGACGCTAGTTATTCAATAAACTACATCACCTGATGAGTGTCAACCAACATCGAGGGCGATCAGACGGTTTAGTCAATAAAATAGATCACCTGATGTTTGTCGACCAATATACCGGACGATTACACGGTTGTTAGTCAATAAATTACATCACTTGATGTTGTTCAAACAACACACTTGACGATCAGACGGATGTTAGTCATAAACTAGTTCACCTGATGACTCACAGCCAACAAACAGGTCGACCGGACGGTTGTAAGTCAATCATCGAGTTCACCTGATGGTTGTCGGCCAACACACTGTACGATCGGACGGTTCCTAGTCAATAAACTAGATCACCTGATGGTTGTCACCAACATCATGTAAGATCGCACAGTTGATAGTTAATAAACTATATCACCTGATGGTTGTCAGCCAACATGTTGGACGATCGGACAGTTGATAGTCATAAACTAGATCACTTGATGGTTGTCACCAATATAATGGACGATCGGACAGTTGATAGTCAATAAACTAGATCACCTGATTATTGTCAACAAACATAATGGGCGACCGGACAGTTGATAGTCGATAAAGTAGATCACCTGATGACTCTCAGCCAACATATTTTACTAAGGGACGGTTGTTAGTCAATTACCAACATCACCGGATGACTGTCAACCAACATACTGGACGACCAGTCGTTTGTTAGTCAATAAACTAGATCACCTGATGGTTGTCAGCCAATATATCGGACAATCGGACGGTTGTTATTCAATAAACCTGATCACCTGATGGTTGGCAGCCAACATACTGGACGATCAGATGGGTGTTAGTCAATCAAAATTAAATCAAATCAAAATCTCTTAATTTGCAAATGAGGTGTCTACCTCGGTTGCAAATCGTGCACTAAAATACATTATTGTCAAGCACTAAATTTTAAATTAACAAGAGAAGAAGGAAATTTTCCTAGAATACGATACTATACCATTTATGGTAACTTTTCCTTCTATTAAACTCACAGCTCATCCTTGAGAAATTTATATTGTTTACTAAATTCTACTTACGATATCTCTTGTACTTACAATTATAGTCAAATCATATACAGAATGTGGCATTACTTCAAATAATACTATACAACTGGATACCCTCATGGCTATCAGTCAACATCCCGGACTGGTTATCGGACAGTCGTTAGTCAATAAACTGCATCGCCTGATGATTGTCAGCCAACATATCGGACGATAAGACCGGTGTTATTGCACGTTATAAATTTCATATTAGAGCCCGTATTGTCAAAGTATCAACTTGTGAAAATTTAGATTTTATAATTCCACCTTTACAATACTGTAATTGTCTTTATTACAAAGACTGCATTAGATTACACTCGTGAAACATGTTTCGTCCTCTTGTAGGACATCTTCAGTCACAAATAAAAATGCATAACTTTAAAAATAAGTAAATGCAAAGTCTTTGTATCTTGTGACGCGGCATGATAGCGTCTTGTCAATCTTCAATGTTAAAATGGTGCGGTGTGAACATGATATGAAGCATGAAGTCCAATTAAAATTATATGTTAAAACTGTTGTTCAAAACAACGAATTGTCAATTGTAAATAAATCCAACATTCTATGGATCAGGAACGAAATTAAATTTCCTTATAGGAAAAAGCATTACTTAACACTCTTATACGAGGCCCATCTCATCGCGTCTGCCTCCATTGCCCCATTAGAATGGAGTTCGTTCCAAAATTACGTAAATGATAAAATCGCATACCTACTTGTAGATAAACAGAACAAGTTGGTCAACAAAACTAATACACTTGGGCGCAATAGTAAGAGAACTGAGACTGATTCTCCCTCGTCTAAGGATCATAATAATCAGACTCATTCAACCATTCCTGTATTTCAAGAGCCGGTTATTAATCTTTCAGAGACTTGTTTTGATAAGTCAGAAATAAGTGTTATGGAGAAAGGTCCCAAATTCAACTGGCCCGTTCAATTTAAACTTAAAGGTGCGATCCCGATCACGGCGGAAGCAGAAAGTGCAATACAAAAGTTAACGATAGAGAACCAAACAGAGATGAGATTTAATATAAAGAAAAAACTTTCTAATTTAATAAATAATAACAAAGGTAGAGTTTCTACACATCATAACCAAACAATAGCTTCATTGAAACAGAAAATTAAGGAGAATGGTTTGATTGTGACTAAGGCGGACAGGGGGAATGCGATGGTCATTATGAATAAAGAATCATACATACAGAAAACCGAAACCTTTTTCGCAGAGAATTCATTCAAAATTATAAGAAAAGACCCGACGAATATCATTCATAGAAACTTAAAGAAACTTCTTAAACAATCTTCTTTCATCCTTAATGAAAGGGAGTCCCAGAAACTTATTAATATGAACCCGGGTATTCCGACGGCTAAGGCACTACCGAAGTTGCATGAAGAGAATATACCTATAAGACCCACCATTAATTTCAGAAATAGCCCTTTATACACAATTTTTTAAAAACTATAGATTTGAGGGTAATAGGTCTATTAAGAATTCCAAAGAAATTTGCGATCGTATTAAAGATTTAAACATACACTCGAACCATAAGATGTATTCATTCGACGTCAAAAATATGTTCTCGAATATTCCAGTATCAAAAACGATAAATCTTGTAAAGAATAATCTACTTAAATACAGTAATTTGAGTAGGCAAGAGATAGCCGATTTTATTAATATTTTGAGTTCGTCGTTGCTAATAATTACTTTACTTTCAACGGTCAAATATATAAACCGGAAGGTCTTCCTATGGGGGCCCCAGCTTCGGGAATTATGGCGGAAATTTATATGGATTTTCTTGAAAATAGCAAAATTAACAACATTAAAGGAATGATAAGCTGGTTGAGATACGTAGATGTTTCGTTTACAATAATTGACCATAGCATTACTAATGGACAGGAGGTATTAGAGCAATTAAACAATATGGATTCACAGATTAAATTTTCTTTCGAAAGTGAAAATAATAAAGCATTAAACTTTCTTGACATTACAATTATTAATGACTCTAATAAACTTAGATTTAAAATATTTAGGAAACCTACTCAAACGGCAAACGTAATTAAACAAAATCCCGTACACCCGGCAGCACATAAGAGGGCCTCCTTTTACAGTATGATTTATATAGCTTATAATGTACCCTTATCAGAAGCAGATCGTAAAAATGAATTGGATACTATTTATTTTATAGCAAAATGAAAAAGGGTTCAACAGGCAATTTGTAGATAAAATTATTAGCAAAATTGAGAAAAAATCTACTTCCACCTTAACCAAGGATACCAAAAAGAAAGAAGATCGTTACGCCCTTTTTACTTATAGTCACAGTAAAATATACGAAATTACGAATGTTTTCAAGAAAATATGAAAGTTTATTTTAAAACAACCAATAACAACACTCATCTTTTCTTTAATCAGCATACTATCAATAACGGTAATAGCAAATTTCAGAAATCAGGTGTTTACAGATTAAAGTGCCAGCAGTTTTCCGCCAGTTATATTGAACAGACAGGCCGCAATTTTAACATAAGGTATAATGAGCATGTTAATGCGTCAAAGTACGGCAGATTCTCAGCATTCTGTTCTCATATGAACGATACCAATCATACATTCACAAGACCTTCAAATTCTCCATTTATGTAAGAAAGGAAATCTATTGAATATTTAAGAAAACATCTTTATAAATATTGATCAAAAATGCAACCCTATTTATAATCTTAATGAGATATCGGAGGATATCAATATACATTTCGAGGAGTTAATCAATAAATTCTTTTCACGAAGGCGCGTGAGTAATACGACACCTCACGCCTCTCCTCTTACGTCAAACTCCTCTCAACCTCCCTTCACAGTCAGTCCTCAACGACCTTCGAGGACGTCACTCAGTTAGCCTTAGCACTTGAGGTGGAGTGGTCGATGTAGGACGGGCAAGGAGGTGAGTGACTGGATGGGCACTTAATTCACATTTTAACGCCATTTTATTCTTCAGTTCATTCATATTTTCTTTTTCTTTTTAGGCCCCTATTGTCAACACAAAATCAGGTTCAACTTGCATCAGTATAACTCCACCTCCTAATCAAGAAATCTATTATAATGTTGCATCACCACAACACTGTTTTATGTACAATATGCACATAATTTTATTTGCATAGCCACTTACGGTGTTTTATAATTGACAATTTGTTGTTTTGAACAACAGCTCTAACATATAATTTTAATTGGACTTCATGCTTCATATCATGTTCACGCCGCATCATTTTAACATTGAAGATTGACAAGACGCTATCATGCTGCGTCAAAAGATACAAAGACTTTGCATTTAGTTATTTTAATGTGTCCCCGCCTTATTATTAATGTTATGTATTTGTATTTGTGACTGAAGATGTCCTACAAGAGGACGAAACATGTTTCACGAGTGTAATTTAATGCAGTCGCCAGCGGGATACAGGAGAGCGTATCTACACGACGCCACAGAAGATGACTACCGCAGCAGTAGTCGAAACGTCTGGGAGAAGCGAGAGGAGTGGACCACGGCATAACAGCCCGGAAGAATTTTATTATATAATTTAATGTAGTCTTTGTAATAAAGACAATTACAGTAGTGTAAAGGTGGAATTATAAAATCTAAATTTTCACAAGTTGAAACAGGTATTAGTCAATAAAATAGATCACCGGATGTTTATCAGCCAATATATCAGACGATCAGACGATTTTAGTCAATAAACTACATCACCTATGGTTCTCAGCCACCACACAGGGCTGTCAGACGGTTGTTAGTCAATAAATAACATCACCTGATGTTTGTCAAAAACACACTGGACGATCAGACGTTTGTCAGTCAATAATCTAGTTCGCTTGATGGTTATCAACCAGCATACTGGACGATCAGTCAGTAGTTAGTCAATAAACGACATCACCACATGGTTGTCAACCAACATACTGGACGATCAGATTATTTTTATTCAATAAACCATATCATCTGTTGGTTGTCAACCAACATATTGGAATCGGACGGTTTTTGTTCAATAACAACATCACCTGATGGTTGTCAACCTACATATTGGAATCGGTCTTTTGTGAGTCAATAAATTGCATTACCTGATGGTTTTCAACCGACATATTGGAATCGGACGGTTGTTAGTCAATAGACTAGGTCACTTGATGGTGCTCAGCCAACATGTTGGATAATCAGACGGTTGTTATTCAATAAACGACATCAGCGGGTGGTTGTCAACCAACATACTGGACGATCATACGGTTTGTATTCAATAAAATTCATCACCTGATGGTTTTCAGCCAACATATTTGAATCTGACCCTTGTTGGTCAATAAACAACATCACCCGAAGGTTGTCAACTAACATATTGGAATCGGTCGCCTAGAGTCAATAAAATACGTTAGCTGATGGTTGTCAACCAACATATTGGAATCGGACGGTTGTTAATCAGTAATCTAGATCTCCTGAAGGCGATCAGCCACCATATTGGACGATCAGACGGTTGTTACTCAATTAACTAGATCCGCTGATGGTTATCACCCAACATACTGGACGATCAGACGCTTGTTACTAAAAAAAAAATACATCACCTGCAGGTTGTCAGCCAGCATAGTGGACGATCAGACGGTTGTTTGTGAACAAACTACATCCCCTGATATTTGTCAGCCAACATATTGAAAGATCAGACGCTAGTGAGTAAACTATATCACCTGATTGTTGTCAAGCAACATACTGGATGATCAGACGGTTTTTATTCAACAAGCCACATCACCCGATGGTTACCAACCAACATATTTGAATCGGACGCTTGTTATTCAATATACTACATCATCTGATGGTTGTCAATGAATATATTGGAATCGAACGGTTGTTAGTAAACTAGATCTCGTGAAGGCGACCAGCCAACATATTGGACGATCAGATGGATGTTAGTCAATTAACTAGATCAGCTGATGGTTGTCAGCCAACCTACTGGACGATCTGACGATTGTTAATCAACAAACTACATCACCTGATGGCTGTCAGAAAACACACTGCAGGATCTGACGGTGGTTAGTCAATAAGCTACATCACCTGATGGTTGTGAACCAATATACTGGACGATCGGACGGTTGTTAGTCAATAATCTAGATCATCTGATGGTTGTCAGCCAATAAATTGGACCATCAAACGGGTGTTAATCAATAAACTAGATCACCTGATGCTTGTCAACCAATATCCTGGGCGGATCAGACGGTGGTTAGTCAATAAGCTACATCACCTGAGGGTTGTGAACCAACATACTGGACGATCGGACGGTTGTTAGTCAATAATCTAAATCATCTGATGCTTGTCAACCAACATCCTGGGGGATCAGACGGTTTATATTCAATAAGCTACATCATCTGAAGATTGTCAACCAACATATTGGATCGGACGCTTGTTATTCAGTATACTATATCACCTGATGGTTGCCAGTGAACATATTGGAATCGTACTTTCGTTAGACAATAAACTACATCGCCTGGTTTTTGTCAACCAACATATTTGAAACGGACGGTTGTTTGTCAATATACTAGATCACCTGATGCATATCAGCCGACATACTGGACGATCAGACGGTTGTTAGTCAATTAACTACATCACCTCATGGTTGTCAACCAATATATTGGACGATCGGACGCTTGCTATTCAATAAACTGGTTTCTCAACCAACATACTGGTCGATCAGACGGTTTTTAATCAATATACCATATCACCATCACCTGATGGTTTTCAGCCAACATATCAAACCGGACTTTTGTTAGACAATAAAATACATCGCTTGAATTTTGTCAACCAACATATTTGAAACGGACGGTTGTTTGTCAATAAACTAGAACAGCTGATTACGCTCAGCCAACCTCCTGGGCGATCAGACGGTTCTTAGTCAATAAACTAGATCACCTCATGTTTGTCACCAACATAATGGACGATCAGACGGTTTTCAGTTAATAAACTGGATCACTTGATGTTTGTCACAACATACTCTAGAATCAGACGGTTGTCAGGGAATAAACTGCAATACCAACATACTGGACAACCGGACTGTTGTTAGTGAATAAACTAGATCACCTGTTGGTTGTCACATACATAATGGAAGATCAGACAGCTGATAGTCAATATACTACATATATACGACGAACGGACGGTTCTTAGTCAATAAACTAGATCACATGATGGCTCTCAGCCAACACACTGGACGATCAGACGGTTGTTTGTCAATCAAATAGATCACCTGATGGTTGTCACCAACATAATGGAGGATCAGATGATTGTCAGAGAATAAACTGTAATACCTGATGGCTCCCAACCAACATACTGGACGATCGGACGGTGCTAAGTCATTAATCCAGGTAAACTGATGCATGTCAGCCAACATACTGGACGATGGACTGTTGTTGGTCAATACACTAGACCACCTCATGGTTGTCCGCAAATATACTGGATGACCTGACGCTTGTTTGTCAATAAACTAGATCACATGATGGTTGTCAACCAACATACTGGACGATCGGACGGTTGTTACTCAATAAACTAGATCACCTGATGTTTCACGACCAACATACTGGACGATCAGACGTTTGTTAGTAAACTAGACCGCTTGATGCCTCTCAGCAAACATACTGGACGATCAGACGGTTGTTACTCAATAAACTAGATCACCTGATGTTTCACGACCAACATACTGGACGATCAGACGGTTGTTAGTCAGTAAACTAGATCACCTGATGTTTGTGAACCAACATACTGGACGATCAGAGGGACGTTTCTCAATAAACTAGATCACCTGATGTTGTTCAAACAACACACTTGACGATCAGACGGATGTTAGTCAATAAACTAGATCACCTGGTGCTTGTCAGCTAATATACTGGACGATCAGACGGTTGTTAGTCATAAACTAGTTCACCTGATTACTCTCAGCCAACATACTGGAAGATCGGACGGTTCTTAGTCAATATACTAGATCTCCTGATGGTTGTCACCAACATAATGGAAGATCGGACAGTTGATAGTTAATAAACTATATCACCTGATGGTTGTCAGCCAATACACTGGACGATCAGACGCGTGTTAGTCAATCAGAATTAAATCAAATCAAAATCTCTTTATATGCAAATGAGGTGTCTACCTCGGCGGTAAATCGGGCACAAGAAACATTATTGTCAAGCACTATATTTTAATTTAACAAGATAAGCAGAAAATGTTCCTAGAATACGATACTATACCATTTATGATAACAATTTTTCTATTTAACTCACAGCTCATCCTTAAGAAATTAATGTTGTTTACAAAATTCTACTTATGAAATCTCTTGTATTTACAAACACAGTCAAATCATATACAGAATGTGGAATTACTTCAAATAATACCATACAACTGGATATCCTCATGGCTATCAGCCAACATGCTGGACTGGATATCGGACAGTTGTTAGTCAATAAACTGACTCACATGATGGTTGTCATCCAACATATTGGACGATCAGACCGGTGTTAGTCAATAAACTACATCACCTGATTGGTTGTCAACCAACATACTGGATGATCAGACGGTTTTTATTCAATAAGCTACATCACCTGATGGTTGTCCACCAACATATTGGAATCGGACGGTTGTTAATCAATAAACAACATCACCTGCTGGTTGTAAGCCAACACACTGGACGATCAGACGGTTGTTCGTCAATAAGATAGATCACCTGATTATTGTCACCAACATACTGGAGGATCAGACGATTGTCAGAGAATAAACTGGAATAGCTGATAGCTCTCAACCAACATACTGGACGATCGGACTGTTGTTGGTCAATACACTAGATCACCTCATGGTTGTCTGCAAACATACTGGATGAGCTGACGCTTGTTTGTCAATAAAATAGATCACCTGATGGTTTTACAAACTATCCACTTCATTCCCGAATCGATAATGTAATCCAATCAATAAATGAAAAAAAGGTTCCACCTAATCGATACTTTCTCTTTTTTTTAGCCTTGGGCTATTTATAAAGACATTAATAATCAGGGAACGTGTTTTGATTGCTTATCAATCATCATCAGCTGTTTTTCATGTAGCTTAGGTAAAATAGCTTAAAATTAATCCCATAATTTACATTAAAACATTAAAAACAGGTGTTAGTAGAAAGCGTATAGGTGGGAGAGGGGGGAGTGCATTGAGGGCGGTTGTTAGTTGGACATTAAACTTAATATTAAAAACACTTATTGGACTAAAATGTCCAGTCTAGCTCGAGCAGCAGAGGAGCGAGGTCGCGTGGTGCAGTGCGTGCCGCGGTTGGGAAATGGCAGGCGAAGCAGACGAAGGAGACCAAGAATGGACGGGTGTTAAGAAAAGGATGAGTAAAAATGAGTGAAACGGTGCTGGTAGTGACAGTGATAGCGGTGCTACTCGTTATTGGGGGGTGGAATTAAACCCAGGCCCAAATACCAGCGGAAAATTTAGCATGGAGGACTTGGCAGCACTCAAGGTGGTAGTTCGTGAGGTAATACAGGAAAAGTGTCAATGGGATAAGGTGCAGGAAATAAAGGACATGATGGAGGAGCAGAGAAATGAGTTAGGGAACATGAAGAAATGGCTAGAAACGAAGACGGAGGAATCGAGCAGGAGAGTGGACAATAAAGAGAATGAAATCGAGTTATTAAGAGGGAAAGTGAAACATCTGGAAGAGGAGGTGATGAAGATGAAGAGAGAAGCGGAGGGGTACAGGCAGGAGAGATTGAAGAAAGCCATATTTATATATGGTGTGGAGGAAGGAGAGAGGGAGGGCAAGATTGACCTGATATCCAAGGTGGTAGAAGTCATACGCGATAGGATGAAGATAAACTTCAGTGAAGTAGACATAGACGATGTAGAGAGAGTTGGAAAAACTAAAGGACGGAGGCCAATTAGAGTGAAATATTTCTCTACCCTAATGGCAGAAATTGTGTTAAGTAACAGTAATAATTTACAGGGACAGAAAGTAGGGGTGAAAAGAGTCATGGGAAAGGAAGGAAGTGAAAATATGAAGATCTTGAGCAGACACCTATGGAGAGCGAGAAATCAGGGGCTAAAGGCACGAATAAGAAGTCAGAGGTTGGTGGTGACAAACGGACGATGGGTTAGGGAGCACTCAGTGGCGAAGCTAAAGGAGATGGACGAATGCGTTATTTCCGAGGGAGGAGAGATGCCATGGCAAGATGGAAGGAAGAAAGAAGTAACAATGGGGGGGGGAGACGTGGAAGGAGAGGAGATCATCTCAGAAGAGAACGGACAGTGTAGTTTGGATGCAGAAGATCAAAATATTGAAGGGGTGAGTGAGGGTGAGCAGCAAGAAACGGTGAGAGCAGAGTGCAGTGGTTTAGTGAGCAAGAAAGGACACGAGAAGACTGATCGACAGGAAAGTAAAGCAATTATGAGTAAAGGAAGAAGTAGTTTAAGAGACCTCTGGGGAAAAGTACGTAATAGAAAGTTTCGATGTTGTGGCACTCTTGGAGACGTGGCTGGAAACAGGGAGGGAGATCTCATGGAACGGGCTTGTGATAAAATATAAATATAGAAGGAAAGAGAGGATTAAGGGACGCGCACCAGGAGGGATGATAGTTTTAATTAGAGAATAAATTAGTGAAATGGTAGAGGATATAGAGACAGATATGAAAGAAACTATATGGTTGAGATTGAATATGGGAGGGGTTGAGGGAAGGAGGAAGAAAATAAATCTAGCGTCCGTTTATTGCCATCCTAGTAGTTCAGCATATGCAAATAAGTATATATTTGAAGAGTTATTGGTGGATAATAGTAGGATAAGAGGAAAGTTTGCAGGAGAAGAGGATATGTTGTTATTCGGAGATTGGAACGCAAGAATAGTGGAACAGAGCCCAGTGTATAGTAGGGAGGATGGAATGTGTATGTTGAAAAGTAGAAGGAGTGAGGATAAAATTATAAACACTTATGGGAGAAGCTCCTAGAGATGTGCGCTGCGGGGAGTTTGTATATTCTGAATGAATGGATGGAGGGTGACTGTACGGGGAAATCGACATATGTTACTGAGAAGGGAGGTAGTGTGATAGATATGGTTTTAAGCTCGGAAGGAGTGATGGAGGATATTGTCAGAATGGAAATAGGAGACTGGATTGAATCACACCATTCCCCAGTGTGGGTTATGTTGAAAAGGGGGGAAGAGAATTGTATAAGGAAGGAAGCTGAGACGAAGGATAAACAAGGGAGTGGATATAATAAGTATAAATGGTCAGAGAAAGTGGTTCGGGATTGGAATAGGGTAGCAAGAGAGGAAGTACAACTTCTGAAATATGGGTGGGAAGGTGCGTTAGAGGAGAATAATATTGATAAGCCTTGGAATTGCTGCTACATCCAATAAAGATGATAGCGCAGAAGACAGAATGTAGAAAGAGATATAAGAAAGAGGGTGAAGAATGGTTTAATAGAGAGTGTGAAGGAGTGCGGAGGAGGGTGCTGGGTACGTTATGAGAGTACAGAAAAAAGGTGGGAGCGAAGAAAGGGAGATTTTCTGCAAATTAAGGAAGGAGTATAAAAAGAAAATTTGTGAGGTAAAAAAGGCGTAATTAGAGGAACAAATTGAAGCCATAAGTAAGGATTGTAAGACTAACAACATTGAGAAAGTATGGGAAAAGATTAATAGAATAATTAAGGGTGGAAGGAATATAGAGAGAACGAGAATTGAGAAAGTTCAATGGGTGAGGTACTTTGGTGAATTACTAGGGGAGAAGGGGGAAGAAAGATGGAGAGGGACGAGAGAAGAAGTAATTTGGAGGAATGGGAGAGTGGCACTTTATGAACTCTACAAGGAAATTACAAGGGAAGAAATCTTGAGAGTGATAAGCAGAGTTAGGGGAAAGTCGGCCGGGGGATGTAATGGGATAAATAATAAGTTTTGGAAAGAAATTAGCAAAAATGAGACAATGATAGAGGGCATAGTTAAACTATTCAATAAGATCTATGAGGTAGGTAAGTACCCGAAGGAATGGGAAATAGGAATTGTATGTCCAATATATAAGGATAAGGGTAGTAGGAACAGTTTGAACAATTATAGAGGAATATCTCTGTTAGACACCTTAAGTAAAATTTACACTGGGGTGTTGGCGAATAGGTTAAGCGTGTGGGCTGAATAAAAAAGAAATATTGACAGCTTTCCAAGGGGGATTTAGGAAAAAGAAAAGAACAGTGGATAATATAATGATAGTAAGGACTGTTTTAGAAAAGTTAGAAAAGTATAAGAGTCTGGCTAGAAGTACGGTTTATGTGGCAGCAATAAATTTTGAAAAAGCGTTTGATAAGGTGAATAGACAGGCTCTATTAGAGAAATTAGGCAGGCTGGGGGTTTCGGAAAAGATGTTGAGGGCAGTGGAGGGAATATATAGGGTTGTCAGGTTTTGTGTAAAATTGGGAGACGAGAGACTGAGTAGACCCTTAGAGTCCAAGCTGGGTTTAAATCTAGGGTGCAAGTTATCGCCAATATTGTTTATTTTCTTTATTAACGGTATTTTGGAGGGGCACGGGGCAAGCAATTGGGCCGTGCCGGTAATTAATGGCCTGGAGGTATCGGGACTGATATTTGCTGATGACGTGATATTGATGACTCTAACTTCAGGGGGGATGCAGAGAGCGTTAAATGCAGTGTCGCTGTTTGCGAGGAAATGGGGATTGAGAATTAATGGGTATAAATCTAAAATAATAGCAGCCCAGGTAAACAAAGGAAGAAAGATGGAAGGGAAATGGGTCCTGCAGGGAGAAAGGTTGGAACAAGTAAGGAAGTTGGAATATTTAGGAGTTATTATCAACAGTAAAGGAAACTGGAACGATCGGATTAGTAGGGTGAAAAACAGAGGATTGGCAGCCCTTGCCTCAGTCAGAAACTTGCTAGCTAAATACCCGGGTATTAGGTATAAAGCCTTGAGGCTAGTGTTAAGATCGGTGATTTTCGGGAGGGTATTGTCTGGCGCAGAAGTTTGGGGGTTGGATGAGAAAAGAGGGGAATTAAGACGTATTATTAGTTTTGGTAAGACAGTAATAGGTCTGCCGAGGTGCACAGCAAATGCAGGGACGGAATTAATGTGTGGGGAGGATTTGGAATCGGAGGGTGTGAAAAGAATAGTTAGATATTGGATGAATTTAAAAAGACAGGAAGTTGGGAGGGTTTTACAGGCAGCATATGAACAGCAACGTAAGAGTATGTATAAGGGTGGATGGCTAGAAAAAATTAAGGGATATTTGGAGATGATAGGATTAGGGCATCTGTGGGGGGAGGTTTGGACGAAGACAGAAGTTAGAGGGATGAGGATGCTTGTGAGGAGGATTAGAGACATTCATAGGCAGAAATTATTGGGGGAAAGTAGACTGAGAAATTCGCTGAATGTTTTTATTAAAATAGAGGAGGTTGCAGGGATAAATATTAGATACGTTGACAGGTCAAAAAGTTATGGGATGATGTGCTGGTTTATGGGATTGCATAGGAATAAAGGATGGTTACACGGGAGGGACAGGACAATGTGTATACTTTGCTGGGCAGTGAATGACGATTTTCACTTATTAAGTGACTGTGAAGAAGCGAATAAGATAAGAAATAGATTAGTGAGTGCCGAGCATCGGAAACTATTGAGAAGAGGGGATGAGCAGTCTATTTTGAGATGGATTATCAAGGAGTGGGAAAGCAGGGGCGAGTTGAACAGGTATTTATGTGCCGTAAAAAAGTTCTGTAAGAGCAGAATAAAAGAGGGGGAGTTAGAGGGTGGACAAGGGGGATACGTGTTTGGAATAGTAATGTATGTCTATGGGAAGCGTGTTTAATAATCGGATGATATGCAATGGATGGAGATAGTATGATAAAATAAATGGGAAGGGGAGTATTGTGTTGAGTACATAGTTAAGTGGGTGGAGTTGGGTAAATGATATGTGATTTCATAAAAGTAGGGACTTTTGTTTGTGATATGGCTGGTTGGAATGTAATTGCTGACTGTCGTTGTTTTGGTATTGATTGTGAGTAGGTCAGGGAACATTGAATGTGACGCAAGTTGCTGAGCGTATAAGGACACGTGATGAGTTTGCTGGAACCATGAGTCGGTGACTGCTACAGCTAATTGTTATTATTTTTGTTATTTTTTATTCCTATTATTATTATTATTTTTATTATTATTATTATTATTACCATTATCATTATTATTATTACTATAATTATTAATATTATTTTTCAATAGACTTATTGCTTTGTGAACATGTATTGGGGCTGGAAGCCTGTTTGTTCATAAATAAATACATTACATTACTGTACCGGGAAATGATTAGGGATCTGGGCATGAGAATCTTCACGTAGGGGTGGACGGCTCTTATGGAGCAGGTACAGAGAGGCGTACGCCGAGCAAAATAATAGTTAGGCTTAAAGATCAATTTATTCACCATCATGTATTTATGGGCAAAGTTTCCTACTGTATTATTCCTGCTCCTTTTCACGAAATATTTGTTTCGTTGGCAAATTATTTAAACATTAAAGCAAGTTATTTTACAAAATTTTCGTAATGCAATGTTTGCCTGATTTAAAAACATGATATCCACAAAAGATTGCCTTCATCTTGAGGTTTTGAAAATAATTTGTTTTCACGTAAGTCACCATAAACTAACTGAAATGAATGTCTTTCACCAGAAGATCAAATTTAAAATTCCAAAAACTGAATTGTTTCCCTACAGTCTTTTATTAAATAATAAATTTCACTTGTTTCCTAGTCTTTTAAAATAATAAATTTCACTTTAAAATAAATAATTATTCACTTTCAAAGTTTGTGAAGTACTCCCTAAAAGGTTTGATACGTATGAAGAATTTTACACTTCGAAAATAACGCAAACTAGAATTTTTTAAAAGTCTAGTTTCCAATGAGCGTTGTAATAATTGTTCGTAAAGCCGCTAAACGAAGCCACAGATTTTACTATTCCACTTGGCAAGAAGAAAGTTTGTTTTGTGGAATTTTATGCACTTGTTTTGAAAGTGGTTTAAAATACACTTCATATCACCTGTTTTTACTGGAACTCAGGACTGGAATGTTGACAGCTGCTGGTCAGCGAACAGCAAGTTGTCACCATAGGCAGCCGGTGTCGTGAAGTCATCACCATAGCATATCCCATGTTGATACCGCAGTTCCATTCCCTTGTTGACACGTCCCACGTCGACTCGAGATTCAGCTTGTGTAGCGGCAGGCAGACATGATAATTACGAGTAATAGGCACTCGTCAGGATTTCGCGCGTCACTGTGTAATGTAGCGAACACGAGAAAGTTCAACTGACTGTGATTGCTAGGTACTGTCCCATTCAAAATAAGTCGTATTTGCACTTAATAAATGTATGCACGGTATTTTGTTATGCGCACTTGTTCACTGTTCTTAACACTAGCAGCAAAATTACGAAAGCTCATTTATCGGAATAACTGTTCAGAGGAAAAACACAGTTCTAATATAATCATTGGTATGACACACGAAGAAAAGGTATATTTACAACAGTAGAAGTGCTCTAAACACATGCATGTTTGTATGTTCAAATAGCTACAGTGTTTTGAAGAAGTCGTCTAATGCGGCACTGTCTTGTTCACCCTAGACGAATGCTTTAATGCTGTTTAGAGTTAATCACACTTGTATTAAATACCAATCTTTAAACACTTTCATTGCGTTACTTGCTTTAAAAGACCAAGTATTTATGTATTTCACTGCGTTAATATGCACCCGCTTTTAAATTACAAATGTTCCAAGTTAAATATAAATCTGGTGTGAGTACAAGTTCTACACACTCGCTTTCGACTGAGTTGAAGTTTAAATACATTATACCACAGTTTAAGTTACTGTCACACATTCCCGAAATAGTCCTAGTAGTTCGTGAAAACTAAGTTCGTATTTTAATTTTCGAAAAATGTGTTTGACGACAATTACGGCAGAGTTCTTACCGGCGAACCTCACTCGTGGCGGCTATGTTCGAACCTTGGCGTAGTCACTCGCGTACAACATCGTGTTGTTCCTTCAGCTGCGAGTTATGAACTGACTTTTACTTGGCGAATCCCTGTCCTTTTATACCATTCCTTTCCATGCAATAACGCGCTGTACACGTGATCGGCGCGTCATAGTAATGTCACTTCCTTGCGTGAAGCTCGTGACGTAGTTACTCGCTCTCACTCGAAAGTTCCAGCTGTGACTTTGTTTACTTCGCTGTACCTTACGCTGAAATAAATTATGTTCCAGACCGCTGGCGGTTCCTGGTACATTATGTAAGACTAAAATATCTTAAGTTCACTAGAAGTCCTGAGAGCATTTCCAATAAAATCACTTGCTGTTAAAAACTTGGAGATTTTTGGTAAAATGCTCCTGTTGAAATGTTTATGAAGTGTTTATGTCTTCTTAAAACGGCTTCTGGTTTTCCTCCCCGTAGCTTGTCTCTTATTAGGTGGAAAAGTGTGGCCCGCTCTTGAATGAAGTCTACTATTTGGTGTTCAAGAACTTGTTAAGTTAGATGGTCTGTATTACGACACTTGTCCTGTTTGTTTTCTTTACTTCCCGTTCTACGGGTGTGGGTTTAATATTAAGTTTAATGTCTAAATAACAACCGCCCTCAATGCACTCCCCCCACTCCCACCTATACGCCTTCTACTAACACCTGTTTTTAATGTTTTAATGTAAATTATGCGATTGATTTTATGCTATTTTACCTAACCTACATGACAAACAGCTGATGATGAATGCCAAGCAATCGAAACATGTTCTGTGATTATTAATGTCTTTATAAATAGCCCAAGGCTAAATAAAAAAGTGAAAGTATCGATTAGGTGGAATCTCTTTTCATTTATTGTTTGCACCTGATGGTTGTCAACGAACATACTGGACGATCAGACGGATGTTGCTCGATAAACTAGATCACCTGACGTTTGTCAACCACAATACCGGACGATCGGACGGTTGTTAGTCAATGAACTAGATCGCCCGATGTTTCACGACCAACATACTGGACTATCAGACGGTTGTTAGTCAGTAAACTAGTCCACCTGATGCCTTTTGGCAAACATACTGGATGATAGGACGGTTGTTAGTCATAAACTAGATCACCTGATATTTGTCAACCAACATACTGAAAGATCAGACATACGTTAGTCAAAAAACTAGGTCACCTTATGTTTGTCGATAAATATACTGGACGATTAGACGGTTGTTAGTCAATAAACTACATCACTTGATGTTTTTCAAACAACACACTTGACGATCAGACGGATGTTAGTCAATAAACTAGATCACCTGGTGTTTTTTGGCTAATATACTGGACCATCAGACGGTTGTTAGTCATAAACTAGTTCACCTGATGACTCACAGTCAACAAACAGGATGACCGGACGGTTGTAAGTCAATAATCCAGATCACTTGATAGTTGTTAGCCAACACACTGGAGGATCGGACGCTTGTTAGTCAATAAATTAGAACACCTGATGGTTGTCAGCTAACGCACTGGACGATCGGACGGTTCTTAGTCAATAAACTAGATCACCTCATGGTTGTCACCAACATAATGTAAGATCGCACAGTTGATAGTTATTAAACGATATCACCTGTAGGTTGTCAGCCAACATATTGGACGATCGGACAGTTGATAGTCATAAACTAGATCACTTGATGGTTGTCACCAATATAATGGAAGATCGGACAGTTGATAGTCAATAAACTAGATCACCTGATTATTGTCAACAAACATAATGGGCGATCAGACAGTTGATACTCGATATAGTAGATCACCTGTTGACTCTCAGCCAACATATTGTACGAAGGGACGGTTGTTAGTCAATTACCAACATCACCGGACGATTCTCAGCCAACATACTGGTGTTTGTCAGCTACTATACTGGACCATCAGTCGGTTGTTAGTCAATAAACTAGATCACCTGATGGTTGTCAGCCAATACACTGGATGATCGGCTGGTTGTTAGGCAATACACTAGATCACCAGATGGTTGTCAGCCAATATATCGGACGATCGGACGGTTGTTATTCAATAAACCTGATCATCTGATGGTTGGCAGACAACATACTGGACGATCAGATGGCTGTTAGACAATCAAAATGAAATCAAATCAAAATCTCTTTATTTGCAAATGAGGTGTCTACCTCGGTTACAAATCGTGCACTAAAATACATTATTGTCAAGCACTAAATTTTAAATTAAGAGAGAAGAAGATAATTTTTCTAGAATACGATACTATGCCATTTATGATTTAAAAAATTCTATAAACTCACAGCTCATCCTTAAGAAATTTATATTGTTTACAAAATTCCACTTATGATATCTATTGTACTTACAAACATAGTCACATCATATACAGAATGTGGAATTACTTCAAATAATACTATACAACTGCATGACCTCATGGCTATCAGCCAACATGCTGGACTGGATATCGGACAGTTGTTAGTCAATAAACTGCATCACCTGATGATTGTCAGCCAACATATCCGACGATCAGACCGGTGTTAGTTAATATACAAGAGCACGGGATGTTTGTCAGCCTATGTATTGGTCGATCAGACGGCTGTTATTCAATAAACTACATCACCTATGGCTCGCAGCCAACACAAAGGGATATCAGACGGCCGTTAGTCAATAAAATACCTCACCTGATGTTTTTCAAGCAACACACTGGACGATCAGACGGTTTTTATTCAATAAACTATATCACCTGATGTTTGTCAACCAACATATTGGAATCGGGCGGTTTTAGTCAATGAACTAGATAACCCGATGCTTATCAGCCGACATACTGGACGATCAGACGGTTGTTAGTCAATAAATTTTATCACCTTATGGTTGTCAACGAACGTGCTGCATTATCGGACGGTTGTTAGTCATTAGACTAGATCACCTGATGGTTCTCATGCAAGACACTGGACGATCATCCGGTTGTTAGTCAATAATCTACATCACCTGATGATTGTCACCAACGTACTGCACAATCCGACGGTTGTTAGTCAATAAATAGATCACCTGATGGCTCTCAGCCAACATACTGGAAGATCGGGCGGTTGTATGTCAATAAACTAAATCACCTTATGGTCGTCGACAAACATACTGGATGACCAGACGGTTCTTATTCAATAAACTCTATCACGTGATGGTTGTCAACCAACATACTGGACGATAAGCAGTTGTTAGCCAATAAACGATATCACTTATGGTTGTCAGCCAGCATATTGCAATTGGAGGCTTCTTAGTCAATATACTACACCACCTGATGTTTGCCAAACAACATATTGGAATCTGATGGTTGTTAGTCAATAAACAACATCACCTGATGGTTTTTGTTCCGAAGTATTTGTGGACCGCAGAGGTTAAAGAAGGTGCCGGGATGAATGAGTCTAACTACAATGTCCAGAGAAGAATTTAAAACTTAAACTGAAGGTTATATTTTTGAAAAACAACAAACTTAACAACTCTTCACTTGACAATGACATTTCAGGTACAAAATAGCAATTTAGAAACAAGACGTAGAAAAATCCAAGATTTCAGAACTTTAACACTCGTGGGCTACAAGCCCCTAGTTTTACAGTTTTTGAGCTCCCAGCTCAAATGTTACAGACGAGCATAAATTTGTTCAAAGGGCAGAAATTCCTTAAATTCATGGAGCACTTGCTCCCAAAATAGAACATCTAGCCTTCAAGAGGCATACAGTAATCTTAATTTGAGAAAGAGGTAACAGGCTATCTGTTTTCCAAGCCTATTTAAGGCAACATCAACTAACAAATTCTGGCCTCTGAAGGCACAACTTACAATAGGAAAATGATTATGGAGGGGTATTTAATACCCAACTTATTGGGTTTTCATGTAAAAGGAAAAACGATTAAATAAATGGCCCGAACACAAAACGAATGGAGGCGAATTCTTGCACTCCTAGATATTAATTCATAAAACCTAAAGGGCACTAGGCCGATGAAACAGGGGCTATACCCAAACTACTGAGGTAGCACGCAAGGAAATCACTTTAATACATTGCAGAAAACAAAACGTGGCACCTCAAACCAAGATGAAGGGGAGCTAGAGAGGGTACAACACTCTCTATCCCCGATTTACAGTTGGAGATTTTATGAAGTAATTCCATTAGCCGGTAGAGAGTTACATTTTTAGAAAGGAAGGTTACGTGGTTAACGATTTCGGAACTTTCCCTCGGGTTAACCTGCGGAGCTAGCAAGAAAGAGAAAAAGAAAGAAATTATGTGGCCATTGCCTGATAGAAGTTCTAGGAGCTGACGAAGAGGCCTCCCGCCTCCTGCTTGACACACACACTCTCAGTAATTAGACGATCAATTGGCCAAGAGACGAGAAAATCGGCAGTTTATAAACCCTCGGGGAAAGTTCGAGATCATTCATGAATAATCAAGACACACGCACAGAATTTTATTGTTAGGTTTAAAAAGTAACTCTCAGGATCGAAGAAGAAGATTGTGATTGGTAGAAAATTAATTTCAGTAATAAGGGATTGGCTAGATTCAAAATTGGCGGAAAGAAAAGATAAATATTGCCAACCCAAAAATAAATGAACATCAATTTGTAAAGAAAACTTATGAATACAAAACTTCTTTAAATCAAGAGTTCTTTCACTTCGCACCAGGATGCATGATCATAGTTTTTTGTAGTGATATCTATGGAAGAAAGTCCAAACTTCTTGATGAATGGCAAAGAAAACAAGTAGATATACAGTCAGTTCAGGAAACTTCACAATAACAAAATTGCATCATATTTCTGTGGTGACATCTTCTGAGTAAATTTATAAGTTGGTATAGTTTCAATTTTACGGTTTCTCCACTAGAGGAGTTCTTTTAGGCGCTAGATTTAAATGCGAGACGTTGGGGTGTACCTCCCGGTACAGACTTTCCCCTCCCCCAAATATCCTTCCAAGGGGAGACACAGAAAAATTTTTAAAAATTATTTCCAGTTGAAAAAATTTTCTAAGTTTTTGAAGTTGATAGTTAGAAGGTAGTTTAACTCCAGATTTAGAGTGTCTTTGTTGTAGTAGAATATGAAATACATGTTGATAAATTTGACGGCAAGTCCTGCCGCCGCTGCCGATATCCAGTTGAGGTCGCCCGGACCCTCAAGTACCTACAGGTACACCTCTCCCGCTACTATGAGAGGGGTAGTCGTGGTGATGGACGCCGCAGATTAAAAGTATATATCCAGTCCCCAGATGAGTTGGCGGTAAGGTCACCGCACTTCAGCCTTTGCCGGGAGAGGGACTCCGGCGCGCCGTTCAAAATTAGTCTTCACGGGAGACCACCTCGGTTGCAGTACGGCGGCGAAGGGCTGAGGGGGTACTGTAAGATCACGGCGACAGAAAGGTGTTGTTGGAGATTGGAGAGTACGATCTTTATTGGTGATGCTGAGGGGCGGGCGGCGTGGAAGATGTTTGTGTGCCAATGGTGTGGATATGCAGGAGACGTGGACTTGGTAATGGCCACTCAGGAATGGACAGTAGGAAAACCAGAGGGGAAGGTCGTACATACAGTTTATATATATATAACAAAATAAAATAATTTGGAGCAGAAGGCCTCCCAAAAAGTATAACTTTCAAACTGCTGCTAAACGTTGAAGGCTAAGTTAACAATGCCATTACACAGGTTTCACCTGAGATAGGTGAACTCTAAAGATCCTCTCTGTGGCTGGATTGCTTTCTAATAAGGTAACCGGTGTCAAAAATTCCAATATGATTCACGGCCCCGTGAAATCTGGGGCAAGCTGGCCCGCGGGAACAAAGTTTCTAACCATGACTTGATCTCCTACTTTTAAATTGGTGGGCCTCCGTCCACGATCATATCTTTCCCTAACTTTTCATGCGACACCTTAATATTGGCCTTAGCCTTCTTCCATAGATCTCTGATATTATCGGGATCGATTGTCTCTGGTAGAATATCACTAAGAGACCAAAGGTTAGAGAGCGGTGTGTTAGGCACAAATTCAAACATCAGAGAAGCAGGAGTAAACTTATGGGACTCATGAACTGCCGAATTCAAAGCAAAGGCCAATCAATGCAGGGACGTATCCCACCTGGAATGATCTTCATGATGAAAATCAATGAGAGCTGATCTAAGATTACCGTTGACCCGTTCAGCCAGATATGGTTGAGGATAATACGCCGATGTAGTTACATGTGATATAGACAGGTCAAAACAAAATTTACGGAAGAGGTTGTATGTAAATGCCTTAGCATTATCAGAAACTATGTTCTGACACGGATCAAAAGAAACAAATATGGTATTTAAACAATAAATAGTGGACTGAGCGGCTGCCAGTTTAAAGGGAAATAACCAGGAAAATCTTGTGAAACCATCTGCTGTACCTGGCAAGTTTTCAAAACAAATTACCGTTGTTCACTAATATGACATTAGAATGGAGCACCTTCGGTGAGCCTCGAACTCAGACCGATTGTCGAAGTCTCACCCTCCCCTACTAGAATGATTCGCTAGCTTAGTCGGTGGGCATTATCGGGTTGACTGGACCGTCCGATGGGGCGGTGATCTGCTAATAATTTTTATAGCAGGGGAATATTAATTATGAGAGGAATACTAGTTCATTACTAACGAGAAGAGAAACAATATCTTGTATAACAATTTTACTATACTAGTGAAACACACCTTATTAATATGGATATGCCATACAACGCACTTTACATATGATATTTGAGGTGATCATGACGTTTAAATGTTCGGTAGTCTTTCTCTACACTTCATTATATGTTCAATTATTCAAACTTAAGAGGCGTTCCCTCTTGAACAATTTACACTATCTGAGACTTTGAGAGGCGCTTCCTCTCGAATTATTTCACTCTACACTTATACTTATCATTTTACACACATATTTAATCAGTATGGTCATGCCCTGCCATAATCCTGTTTACCTGCCGAGAATTAATATATTCAAATTATATCAAGCTACGATATAAGTCTGCAAAAATCGGATGAACTGAAATAAGCATATGTTTCTAATATGCACAATCCCAATCCCTAAGTTAATCATTGACGAATAGGCAATATAATAAACACGCTCATTTCATTAGGATTTTTATCAATACACATAACAGGACATTATTTACACAACGTTGCTACCTAGGGACGAGCATAAAGCGACTTCAATACAAAACATCTTAAGCAGAGTATCATAGCACTTCCTGTAAGAGATAGACAAGGACAAATACACTCCAAACACACACGATGAGGCATAGATGGCACAAGCCACCCGCTGTTGGTAACAGTAAGCTTTCACTGTCTCCTGGAATGAACCCAGGATCTTCTGAGACGGGGTATATATAACCTGGAACTCCCTACACGCTATAAATAATTAAGAAATAAATTGGAGGGATCCTTCCTTTAATGTACATCGGAATTTTGCGACGTTGGCCATATTTAAATTGATGCACGTAATCGTTGTGCCGAGAGGAATGAAACAGCTACTTGTATTTTGTTTCCTTTTAGTGGAGAAAACACTTTCGTTCGTTCCTATAAACGGGCTCATAAATTACCCAGCCGTTAGCTGCCCACGACACACTTTCAAAGAGCGGGGCACTGGGTCTTTTCATACAATAGCTTAGGGGCCGATGACCTTCGATGTTAGGCCCCTTAAAACAACAAGCATCATCATCATCATCATCATACAATAGCTTCACGGCAAATGACCTCGCTTCTTTTCTTCCTGGCCACAATGGCATCACATTTGATATCGGCTCTATATCCGGCCATAATCAACATATTCATAGCGCGGTATCCACTTCGCACATATTAATAACAGATTCCAGGGGAACTTCAAAATATACCTCAAGGCTACAGCCCGCTTAGCCTTCACATCTCACCTCTCGGTACCTCGACTACAATGCTATTCAATGATGAAACCCTGCCACACGGGTCCAAATTACCTCACGCATTCACCAGCTAAATAATACGACGATATATACCCCATGTCTCCATCCGTTGTTTCACACCAGCCTTAATTACTAGTTGGAAGGACTCCCTACGAGCTTGTGAAATGCAAAAAAAAGAAAATCAATTACTGAGAGATCTTTGATGACTCATATTTGCTATAGAGAAGATGATAACTGGAGTCATTTTTACAGTATATTTAAGCCCACTTTACTTGACAGCACATCGCCCTTAATTAATCTAACTCCTTAAAATTACGTCATGCATTACGAAACTCTTATATAAAAATGGAAGTAAAATATGGTTATCCCAACCATGATGAAGGTGTTTCATAAAACCCATAAATAAAAATGAAATTATTATTATCCTTCTGAAATGGCATATTGGCGATTTACGTTACGTCTGCATGCAAATTTATTCTATATTTACAATATGATAAGACTTTCAAAGCTACTTAATATTTTCGAAATGTACTTAGCCTTCAGGATACCACGTTCACAGCATTACAGAAGGACACGCCCATGAATTACTCGGACATAAAGACGTCTTCAGCGATGTGAATTTCTTGGTGATCAACTGGCAAGTCTCGAACATGATGGCTTGAACTCGTGCGACGTTCCAGGCGGTCTCTGCTACACTAGGCAAAATTCCGGCAGACAGCTAGATGTCTCGTTCGCTCCGACATTCTTGTAGACTCCTTATGTAAATGAGGGGAAGTTATATCATGTGAATGGGTTAGTTTATATTACACATCACAGATTAAATACCTGGTTGGATCTGCTCAATGGCACAAGCATTCCAACTCAATGTCGGTAATGTCACTGAAGCCCGACATTATTCACCTCTCATCTACCTATCATCCTTATAGTCAGCTACTCTAGGCCCTGAAATTCCAGTGGGTCACTTAGGAAACGTCACTGGTTAGGCCACTAATGCGTTAGCACTCTCGCATTTCACGACGATAGTTCAGGCATATTCTATTGCACTTAGTCGTAAGTCGAGCTCTCTACTGCGTTAGAAATTGATTTAACGTGACACTGCCCTTAACCATGCCGTTCATTCACTTTCTTTGTAATTCACACTTATATCGGTTACGCTCGCTCCACACACTTCGCTAAATACGTGCCTATTTATGTTAATTTGGCTACATTAGTTTAGGCATATATGAGGCTCGATGCACGACCTCTTCTACACACGGACAGCGGTATTACGGTTTCGTACCGTTCCTACTATATTTGTTAGCGGCACACTGTACGCGCAAACAGCTTACTTGAATTGTGGTTATTTCCACATATACTCACAGACTTTAATAAATCACTGCATTACACTGCCTACATTACAAATGATTTCTTCATAAAGGACTCACTCACAAATCACGACGAACTAGTAACGAACTGACGTTGAACTGAAAATGCACTGGTGGTGTCTGCCTCTCAGCTTCTTCCTATATAGACGAGATGCTCTGGTACTAGGAGTGGGGGAAAAACACAACCCCTTCTCAAGATGCGCTCCGGTAATACGCAACGTAGAGTGACGAACAGGATATCAAATTGTAGCTCCTGTATTCCCATTTTCACTGAATGAATGTTATTAAAATAGCTTCGTAGATTCTCAAGCAATCTTAAAAGCGTCCTTTTGTCTCTATTGGTGAATGATGACGAGCACTAGGGGAATCCTTGAACTCGCTCCCACGGTTGGGTCCAACATCTGGTAACCATTAAAACGAGCCCTTGTTACGGCGTAGTTACCGTTCTTTCAATTATGTAAAACACTTCTCGGCCTCATAATGCCGCGTAAAATTCCCTGATTCGAATGAATATCTACACGTGATTATCCGTAGAATATCTTGCGATTTATAAAAATGAACAGGGGAAAACAATTGAACTCGATGAGTTGGCAGTGGTGAATGAATGAGGAAAATAGGGTATAATGTTATTTTTTACGTTGGATATGCTTCCTGGGCTCGACTAGTGACCTAGATACTCTGTCACGTGACAACGCGTCTCTTTTTGTCTTGCTCGTGGTTGGAGTGAGAAAACTTCGAGTACAAGCGCTCTTGCACCGCCTTGCTGCTAATTACCAGCAACTAGAGTTGGGTCGCGCGACTCAGGATACTGCCAATCGTATCCCGGAGCGGCTGGAAAAATTCTAACTTGGGCAGCTTTTATCGGCATATTTCATCTCCTGGGTATCATGACATACCATAGGTGACGTTGTGAACGGTAACAATACAGACAGGAGAATGAATTTGTTGGCGTTCCCCTTTGATTGGGGGAAGGGTCCTAGGTAGTAGATATAGAGGCGTTCCATGGGGCGCGACGCTTGAGAAGATAATAGACCTAGCTTAGTGGACAAGGTGGGTTTACTAAGCAAACAAGATTTACAAGTTTTTACCAATTCACGAATTTCACCGTCCATACCTTTCCAAATAAACATCTCTCGGATCTTTTCTCGAGTTTTGAAGATGCCTAAATGCCCCCCTAATGGGGTCTCATGGTAGTACTTGAAGATCGTAGGTACAAGGACAGCTGGAACCACAACTTTCATCCTTTGCTCATGCCTCGATGGACAACACAAAACCCCGTTCCTCAATACATAAGGGACGACATGTTCCCCAGAAGAAAGGGTTTCAATAATAGGGGCCAGCACAGGATCTTCATGTCGATATTATTCAGTATCCCTAAACAACATGGGGGAATAAGTTAGAATGGCATTTACACCCGAAAGTACGGGCGTGGGAAGAGACGAACTATCTTCCAATTCGGAGGTCTCCACATCATTAGCAAACATGTGGCTTTGTCCATTCGCCACAACATTTTCAGATCTTCTTCAAACTGGAAGGCAGAAATCCTGATGGCCCATCGGGCTATACGACCAGTACGACGCGGTCTAGCTATGACAAAACTTCAGGCTTGGTTATCTGTTTCTAGGTCGAACTTAACATGTTCCAGATAGAGGGGGAAATTCTCTAATGCAAATAAGACTGCCAAACCCTCGAGTTCATAGATGGAGTACTTGGCTTCTTGAGTCGATAGTGTGCTAGATGCATAGGCGATGGGTCGCCTTCCGAGTTCATTTGCTTGAAGAAGCACAGCAGCCACCGCCGACGACGAGGCGTCGGTTTGAACGATGAATTTGTTCGAGAAGTCAGGCATCGCAAGAACCGGGGCATTACAAAGAGCTAATTTCAGATCTTCAAAAGCAGCTTGTTGAGAAGGCCTCTACTCGAATTTGACGCCTTTCCTACGAGGTAAGTTCAAGGGCGCCGTTCTGTTAGTGAAGTTAGGAATACATTTCCTGAAGAAATTCACCATGCCTATGAATCTGGCAATACCTTTGATGTCCTTAGGAGGTTGGAAATCACGGATGGCCTGTGTTCTAGAATGATCAATAGAAACACCATCGGGCGACACAATATGCCCTAGGAATGACATGGAAAGTTTAGCAAAAGGTACCTTAGGTACTTCACAGATAACCCTGCCTTACGAAGGCGATTAAGGACCTCTTTTAGATGATCAAGGTGTTCTTCAAAGGTCTCAGAAAATCCGACATCATCAAGGTAACGGTATAAGTATTCAAATTTGATGTCGGAGAAGACCCTATCTAGCAGTCTCGTTAGCACAGCTGCCCCCGTGGAGCCCAAAAGGCACGCGGTTGTACTCATACAAGTTCCAATCCGTGGCAAAAGCTGTTAGATGTTTTGATTCTTCGGCTAGAGGGATCTGATTGTACGTTTGATTAAGGTCTAATATGGTGAAGAAAAACATGAAAAACAAGAGGGAAGGTCGGGAAGAGGCACAGATTGTAACACCACCTTCCGATTTAAAGCCCTATAGTCAATCACAGGCCTGAAGCCACCTTGAGGTTTCGGAACCAGGAAAATAGGCGATGAATACGCCGACTTAGATGGTCGAATAATACCATCCGATCGATGATCTCTTTCAGGGCCTTCATTTTAGGAGGAGATATCCTATAAGGTGGAAATCTGACCGGGATGGAATCAGTGACCTCAATCTTATGTTCAATAAGGTCAGTAACACCAAGAGTATAGTAAAATACATCCGGAAACGACTGACACAATTGACGAATACTATCAGCCTGCTCCTCAGGTAGATGTCTAAGGTCTAACAACATCTCATCCTTGGTACGCGAAACAGATGAACATGATGAATTTTACAGTTACTAGCAAATTTGAAAGTGCACGACTTGCTCTGAATGTCGAGCACTAGACCGGTATGAGACATGAAGTCTGCTCCTAATATTATGGGGCAAGACAAGTGCTTAGCCACAAACAGTTTTACTTTCCAAGTGAATTTAGAAATACGAATTTGGGCATATAAGAAACCTAAAATTTCTAATGGAGAAGAATTAGCCGAAACGCATTGAACTACAGTCGAAGAATAATCAGAAAGTTTACAGACAGACTTTAATTTTGAGTACCATTCAGCCGAAATAATGGAGAAAACACCCCCTGAATGTAATAGAGCGGTAACGAGTTCACAATTCAACTCAATCTTGAGAAATGGTACCAGTGCGGGGGACTCCGCCGCAATTCTGAGGCATTCTTTGGGGCGTTCAAATGCGGGGTCAGAAGTCCTTCTACCCTGTTCCTAGCTTTCGGTGGGTTTAACAGGGGCTGAGCCTGGAAAAGATGAACGCGCCGACTCAGCCGATGACACTAGTCACTTGCTATTATTAGAGTTCGCGGAGGTTGCACCAGAAGTTGAACAGGATGGGGTGCTATTGGCGTTAGGGCAATTCTTGGCAATATGAGGAAACGAGCCACATTTAAAGCATCCTTGTGATGACCCTTCTCCATTCTTTGTCCCACTCGATTTTATTACTGGGCAGTTGTTACGGAGATGATCTGCCAACCCACAAGCATAACATTTGCGGGTGGTGAAAGTTCGGCGAGTTTGAGGCCGAAAGTTACTCGAAGACGCAGGGGGCTCCTTAGCAACACGTAAGGTGTCGGCATACCGCACTCCTTTGGCTGAGACAGCCATAGCCTCTAATTCAGCAACGGTTTGAGGACGCGACGCGAAACACAGGTACGACCTATAGGGCGGGGAAATTCCCTCAACAATCGTCTGCACAATTTGATCTTCTGGGAAATGAAGAGCAAATACCCTTGTGTAAAACTTAATATCTTGGATGAAGTCTGCCAGGTTTTCATCCAGTCGCTGTACTCTGAAATAGTACCTTTGAATTAATGATGACATTTCCCGAGCCGGGATGAAGTTAACTAAGGGATGGGCGTGGAAGTCTTCTATAGAAGATTGGTCAGCTATTGCTTTGACTATGTTGTCCGTGAGGACGCCGATGGAGTAAGAGTAAATTACTTGAAGAATTTGAGAGTGAGAAAGGGAAAACACTAGTGCGTGATCTTGAAATTCAACTAAAAATCTTAAAAATGAGATTACATCATTAGTAGTATTAATAGAAAAAGAAATTCCCCTAAGTAACATAGCCAAAGGGTGAGGCAAGCTACTGAACCCGGGTGACATAGTAGAAAACGGCCTAGGGGGTGAAAAAACTACAGAGACAGCATCATTTAAAAAGAATGGTGGAATAGATGTACGACGATCAGGGGATGGGGCGGATGTTTGTTGCGCTGCTACAGATTTTCTGCTTTCTTAGCCTTTGGAAGAATCCTCCTCACTTACAGTGGCTTGGTCGGTTTTGGGAGCAGCTGCCCCAGTTAACAATTGACTAACCTTACTGGACATTTTTGATAGATGATCAACTAAATTACTCGCCTCCTTAGCATGAACTCCCTTTAACTTTAGAGACAATAGATCGCTCACCCTGTTATAAAAGTGGAACACAGCCGGGCTGAGTGGCTCAGACGGTTAAGGCGCTGGCCTTCTAACCCCAACTTGGCAGGTTCGATACTGGCTCAGTCCGGTGGTATTTGAAGGTGCTCAAATACGACAGCCCCGTGTCGGTAGATTTACTGGCACGTTAAAGAACTCCTGCGGGACTAAATTCCGGCACCTCGACGTCTGCGAAGACCTTAAAAAGTAGTTAGTGGAACTTAAAACAAATAACATTATTATTAAAAGTGGAACAATCTTGCCTGCACTCTTTTAGGATGGACTACTCACCTCAAAAAAATTACTACAGAAGCTTACTCTGAAGTGTTGTCCTTGATAGTGGATAGAGCCTCATCAATATCCTTCTCTCCCAAAGTTGGTTACTAATTGATAATTCTAATGACTCTTTCAGTTTGGTTGTATCTGCCGCAACCGGGCTCCCGGATTGAACATTCCTAATAAGCAATTCGTAAATTCCTCCTAGCGCAAGTTGCCGGGATGGAGGAATTCGCGAGGGACAGACATGATGAAAAAATTTACAAATGTAGAAAAGGAAATAGGAATTCCAGCGACTGAGAAAATTCTTAAAGTTCGAAACGGTACTATGCTTAGCCGTCAAAAGTGGCTTAATTGAGACCCATTCGACCACGATATGCTACCACTTGTTCCGGGGATTATCGTGGAACGCAGAGGTGAAAGAAGGTGCCGGGATGAATGGGCCTAACTACAATATCAAGAAAAGAATTTAAAACTTAAACTGAAGGTTATATTTTTGAAAAACAACAAACTTAACAACTTTCCACTTGCAATAAATAAACCTGATATTTCCACCTATTCAATACAATTTTAATGCTGTTATTCAATTACAACATATTAAATTTCACAGGACTAGTTTCAACGCGTACTTGCGTCATCTTCAGTTGTTTTCGGAAAATAGGCAACCTTAAAATTCATGTCATGTCTTAAAATGTTTGGCATGAAATCCCATTAAATCTATAATTAAAACCTTAACTCATTAAAAACTATTATGACAAGTGTTACGAATCTTCACACTTATGGCTATGTTTCACAAATCCCTTTAGGAATCATCAATCAATACCAGTATATTCCCAAGTATTAGCAGAACATCATTGCAAATATCAACAAAAGATCGATGCATAAGAAGTGAAACACTCCTGCGAATACGTTCTAGTGTGCAAGGCAAAGAACTCAGCAGAGTAGTGTGCAGTGAAAAGTGAGATATACGAATGTCATACTTCAAATGTTGACAATCATTCAAAACATTCAACAACATAGATCATGGGCCTTTTCCCAGGAGGAATTTCCGTAGTAAGTACATGCTAAACAAAGGGAAGGGAAAACAAAAAGAGAACTCCCAAAACACAGGTTTTAAAAATTGAACTAATATATTGAATCAGGATCAATTAGATAACATATGTTTTCACAAGAGAGGGTAAAAAATGGACCCAATGGGAATTTTACAAATAGAATATTATTTGGCATTGGCTCATATTGATAGTTACAACAGAGGGTCAAAAACCCGTAAATCACACTTATCTTTGGTTTGCACAGGTACGAAGTGAGAAGTTAGACCAGAATAAACCAATATTCTCAACACATTCAAGTTCCAATATGACGGTATTCTCATAGACCGAAACAATATTAAGCAAGAACAAGTAACAATTAATTTTATGTTACAGAGAACCTTTCAATACTAAAGGGGTTTACTTTGCGAAATTACACCACTATCCCCCATAATCTAACACATACATACATAAATACATACATACATACATTATCATTATAGACTGTTAGGCCTTTCAGCGTTCAGTCTGCAAGCCTCTGAGAATTTACTAAACGTCGCCACAATCCTCGATTTGCAACTAGTGTTGTGGCCTCATTTAGTTCTATACCTCTTATCTTTCAATCGTTAGAAACCGAGTCAAACCATCGTCGTCTTGGTCTCCCTCTACTTCTCTTACCCTCCATAACAGAGTCCATTATTCTCCTAGGTAACCTATCCTCCTCCATTCGCCTCACATGACCCCACCACCGAAGTCGGTTTATGCGTACAGCTTCATCCATCGAGTTCATTCCTAAATTAGTCTTTATCTCCTCATTCCGAGTACCCTCCTGCCATTGTTCTCACCTGTTTGTACCAGCAATCATTCTCGCTACTTTCTTGTCTGTTACATCTAACTTATGAATAAGATATCCTGAGTCCACCCAGCTTTCGCTCCCGTAAAGCAAAGTTGGTCTGAAAACAGACCGATGTAAAGATAGTTTCGTCTATGAGCTGACATCCTTCTTACAGAATACTGCTGATCGCAACTGCGAGCTCACTGCATTAGCTTTACTACACCTTGATTCAATCTCACTTACTATATTACCATCCCGGGAGAACACACAACCTAAATACTTGAAATTATCGACCTGTTCTAGCTTTGTATCACCAATCTGACATTCAATTCTGTTGAATTTCTTACCTACTGACATCAATTTAGTCTTCGAGAGGCTAATTTTCAAACCATACTCATTACACCTATTTTCAAGTTCCAAGATATTAGACTGCAGACTTTCGGCACAGTCTGCCATTAAGACCAAGTCGTCAGCATAGGCCAAACTGCTTACTACATTTCCACCTAACTGAATCCCTCCCTGCCATTTTATACCTTTCAGCAGATGATCCATGTAACCTACGAATAGCAAAGGTGAAAGATTACAGCCTTGTCTAACTCCTGTAAGTACCCTGAACCAAGAACTCATTCTACCATCAATTCTCACTGAAGCCCAATTGTCAACATAAACGCTTTTGATTGATTTTAATAATCTACCTTTAATTCCATAGTCCCCCAGTATGGCGAACATCTTTTCCCTCGGTACCCTGTCATATGCTTTCTCTAGATCTACGAAACATAAACACAACTGCCTATTCCTCTCGTAGCATTTTTCAATTATCTGGCGCATACTGAAAATCTTATCCTGACAGACTCTCTGTGGTCTGAAACCACACTGGTTTTCATCCAACTTTCTCTCAACGACTGATCGCACCCTCTCTTCCAGGATGCCAGTGAATACTTTGCCTGGTATACTAATCAATGAGATACCTCGATAGCTGTTGCAATCTTTCCTGTTCCCTTGCTTATAGATAGGTGCAATTACTGCTTTTGTCCAATCTGAAGGTACCTTACCAACACTCCACGCCAATTTTACTACTCTATGAAGCCATTTCATCCCTGCCTTCCCACTATACTTCACCATTTCAGGTCTAATTTCATCTATTCCCGCTGCCTTATGACAATGGAGTTTATTTACCATCCTTTCCACTTCCTCAAGCATAATTTCACCAACATCATTTTCCTCCTCCCCATGAGCTTGGCTGTTCGCCACACCACCATGATGATTTCCTTTTACATTGAGAAGATGTTCAAAATATTCCCTCCACCTCTCCAGTGATTCCCTGGGATCTATTATGAGTTCACCTGAATTACTCAAAACACTGTTCATTTCCCTTTTCCCTCCCTTCCTAAGATTCTTTATTACTGTCCAGAAAGGTTTCCCTGCTGCTTGACCTAGCCTTTCCATGTTATTAACAAAATCTTCCCATTACTTCTTTTTGGATTCAACAACTATTTGTTTCGCTCTGTTTCTTTCATCTACGTACCAATCCCTGTCTGTCTTGGCCCTTGTTTGGAGCCATTTCTGATAAGCCTTCTTTTTACGTTTACAGGCTGCTCTCACTTCATCATTCCACCAATATGTTCGCCTTTTCCCATCTTTACACACAGTTGTTCCTAGGCATTCCCTTGCTGTTTCTATTACAGCATCCCTGTATGGCACCCATTCACCTTCTATATCCTGAACCTGCTTTCTGTCTACTGTTTGAAACTTCTCACTAATCATATCCATGTACTTCTGTCTAATTTCCTCGTCGTGGAGACTTTCTACCCTTATTCGTTTGCAGACAGATTTCACTTTCTCTACCCTAGGCCTAGAGATACTTAGTTCACTACAGATCAGATAGTGGTCTGTATCATCGAAAAATCCCCCCAAAACTCGTACATTCCTTACAGATTTCCTGAATTCAAAGTCTGTTAACATATAGTCTATTATGGATCTGGTACCCCTAGCCTCCCATGTGTAGCGGTGAATAGCCTAATGCTTGAAGAAAGTATTCGTAACAGCTAAACCCATACCAGCACAGAAGTCCAGCTAACGCTTCCCATTCCCATTAGCTTCCATATCTTCCCCACATTTACCAATCACCTTTTCGTATCCCTCAGTTCTATTCCCAACTCTCGCATTGAAATCGCCCATTAGCACTATTCTATCCTTGCTGTTGACCCTGACCACGATGTCGCTCAATGCTTCATAAAACTTGTCAACTTCATCCTCATCTGCACCATCACATGGTGAATACACGGACACAATTCTTGTCCTAATTTCTCCCACTGACAAATCTACCCACATCTTTCGCTCATTTACGTGCCTAACAGAAACTATGTTGCGTGCAATGGTATTCCTGATAAAGAGCCCTACCCCAGAATCTGCCCTTCCCTTTCTAACACCCGTCAAGTACACTTTATAATCTCCTATCTCTTCCTCATTATCTCCCCTTACCCGAATATCACTTACTCCTAGCACATCCAGATGCATCCTCTTTGCTGACTCAGCCAGTTCTACCTTCTTTCTTGCATAAGCCCCATTAATATTGATAGCTCCCCATCGAATTCCATTTCGTTCGCCAAGTTGTTTCCAAGGAGTCCCTCGCCTGTCAAATGGGAGTGGGACACCGTTACTCCCATAGGTCCGAGGCTTGCTTAAAGTGTTCTGAGCTCGGTAAATTCATGAAGCAGGATGCTGCCCTACTTGCACATAGTCCAAGTGAGGATCTCTCCTCTAACGGGTTATGGACCTAACACAGCCTAGATAAAATAGGGAAATACACAAACATCCAAAATATAAAGAATAGATACAGCGTAAAGGTTAGCAGACCACGATATTACAAATTTGCATAGTAAACGTGAGAAAGTAGGAACGGAAATGATGAAAAGGGGCGAAAAGACAGGAGCAGGACAAGATAACAAAAAACAAAGAGGAGGGAAAAGGAGATAAAGTACTGATCAGGCTGCCAAGTCCGCTCTTTATATCAATGTAAGGCTAAAGTTCACACATGACAGGTTAAGGTTAGAGCTAACCAAACATCGCTTGTCCTGATCACTTCCTCCATCACAATCGCACCACAAGTTCAAAGTTTTCAGTTTAACACAGCGTTAATCTCGTAGTGTCCTGAAGGGACTAAAGTTTGAACTCCAAGCAACACGTAAGCCCAAATGAAAAGAATGAGAGCAAAATTGAATGGATGTAAAATTGAAAAAAAAATTAAGTCTGCTCACCCAGTACGTAGAGAAAAGAGAATTAAAACTGAAATGCACACGGTCCAGCCGTGTACACTGCCAGAGCTTCCACTGCCTATCACAACATTTCACTCACACCTGAACATCGCACACGCAAAAGCAGGCCGTATATATACAGAAGCGAGGCGAGCTGGAGAACATGCTAGAAGCAGGTGACGTCACAGAGCTCGCGTAGAGCAAAGAAACAGTCCAAGCAGTGGAGTGACAGGCTTGAAGGCAGGCAGTTCGTATAGCGACGGAGTGCACTGGGTCGAGCGTAGAAGAAAAATAAGGTAAGCGAAATTGCACTCGTTACACAAGTGAAAGACTTGCAAGTCAGTCGTATAATAAACGTTCATTGGTTAAATGATATTCTTATGAACAAGCAGTTGTGGAGTCCTTAAATTTGTTGAGCGATTGATAACATTTCACTACAACTTGTATACTGCAGAACCATCTCGAAAAACGTGAAGGTTGGTCATATGGAATGTTCTGGATAAAATCTTCTATGTCTTAGGCCTATGAGGTGGAAACATTAAAGTAGTTTCTTGTGATGTTAGTGAAACCAATGTTTTCTGGTTCAATGCTGAACCTGTAAATATATTAAAACGCGGTTAACGATCCAATGTTGAATGTGTTGTGGCTCTAGTCAGCAAAATGATGAAGTGATTGTAAGTAGGACTCGCCTCAAACTGCCGCGAGACAATGCTATTACTAGCCGCGCTCAATGAACGATGAATGCTCTGGGCAGGTTTGCATGATCGGACGTAGCTAAAGAGGGGACGTAGGGGTGGGTTGAGACGATGTATGTGGGCCGCGCGTGTGGAGGGAGTCTGGTGGGCGTGGACTGCGGAACGAATATCGGGAAAACTTATTGTGTATTATACGTAAAATTAAATTCTTGTTTGGGATTTGAACATTTTTTTAAAATGTTATCAGAAAATCAAAGAGAACTTTTGGAGTTTCAGATATATCATTGAGATTGAGGTTAGCGTTAAAATATTGGTCTATATGAATGTAACATTATTCAGTAGCGTCCAGCAACGGTCCCTTGCTCAAAATCTCTAACATTTGAATGCCTTGTTCCAAGTTTGTAAAATAATGTCTTAGCTCATGGATATGTTGTCCCACAGCGGAGAATCTATTATATTTTATTGCATTAACGTGTTCGGCATACCTTATCTTAAAGTTGCGCCCAGTTTTCCCTAGGTAGGCGCTGCCACAGTCATTGCATTGGAACCTATAAACACCTGACCTAAGATAAGGGTTAGATTTATTTACAGTAGCTGCATTGTGTAAAACTTCGGTACTTTTGTTATCTGTGCGAAAAGATATCTTTACGTTATTCTTTTTGAATATATTAGTGACTCTGTGAACGTTATTATTAAATGTAAAAGTTGAATAGGAATTATGACTTTGTTTATCTTTGGTAAGCGTGGTTTGCGGACGATGTTTAATCTTATTGATTATACTTTCGATGAAAGAGGCCTTGTAGCCATTGGCATAGGATATATTGCGGATAGTATTCAGCTCCTTGTTTAAATTAGCTTTAGTCATAGGGATTCTAAAAGCCCGGTCTACGAGGCTGAAATACGTAGCTCTTTTGTGAGCTTGTGGGCGTGTTGAATCTTGTCTTATGGTGACGCTAATCTGTGTTGGTTTCCTGTAGATGTTGAAGGAAAAAGTAGGAGGCTGTCTCTTAATAGTTAAATCTAAAAAGTTAATTGATCCCTTCTTTTCAGATTCCAAGGTAAACTTGATGTGCGGATCTATGTCATTGAGTTTACTTAAGGTGGTCTTTGCGTCTATTATCCGCTCATCTAGAACTACGAATACATCATCCTCGTACCGTTATTTATCGCGGAATCCTCTAAAAAATCCAAATAAATTTCTTCTAAAATCCCCGAGCCGGAGACCCCATTGATAGCCCATTTTGTTTATAAATTATACTATCAAATGTAAAGTAATTATTGTTAATTAACAACCTTAATAAATTCATGAAGTCCTGTATCTCCAGTACGCTTAGGTGACTTGTAAGTTTTTAAATTGTTGTGAATGATCGGTATTATCTTACTGGTATTAACACTTGGAAACATGTTAACCACATCGAACGAATGTAATGTGTGGTAGGGTCGTAGTTCGAAGTCGTTCAACTTGTTAACTAATTCAATAGTATTCTTAATTGATTTATTAGCCCTAAATTTATAATGTTGTTTGAGGAATTTCTGAATAAACTGTGCTACTTTATAAAAAGGACTTGGTCTATAGTGTATTATTGGTCTAATGGGGACTCCGGCCTTGTGGATTTTTGGAAGTGCTTTAGCTGTTGGAAGCCCCGGGTTCATGATAATCAATTTGGTCTTATCTTGTTCCGTAAAGAGAAAAACCGTTTTCTTTAATGTTTGTTTTAATTGTTTTCGAAGTATAAGTGTTGGATCTTTCTTGTACACTGTGAAGGTCTTATCATCGAAAAATATTTTGGCTTTTTGAATGTAATCGGCCTTATGCATAGTTACTGTCGTATTACCTTTATCCGCTTTGGTTATGATAAGTTCTTCGTCTTGAATCTTCTTCTTAAGGTCTATAATGCTTTTTCTTTCAGTAAAAGAAACTTCTGCCGTAACGCCAGTTCTATTATTGTTTGCAATAAAAAGTTTTTGTAATTGTCTTTTTACATCTGTCCTAATATCATCCTGCAAATTGTGTGGCATTTCACGAATTGCGGCTTCAGATTCTGTTACTAATTTAGAGGCTATATTGGCCAAATTAACATTAGGCCAATTGTGTTTGGGCCCTTTAGAAAGAATACTCTTTTCCACTTCATTTAAATCAATTGTAGACAAGTTGACTACTGGAGTATGGAATTGATCTATCGATCCGTCATTGGGATTATGCCTAGATCTTTTAGAGAAAGGTATGCTGGCTACTACTTCGTTATGCAACGTGTTAAGTTTTCTGTAATGTTGTCTGTTTGATATTAAGAAAATTGGTAAGTTTGTCTTGGACCTGAGCTTGGAAGAGGTTCCATTGAGCTTTCGTAAGTAAACTCGTGGCCTTGAGGTGAGCCTCATACAATTTCTGGTTTAAATAGAATTTTTTCTTATGAAGAAACTTTAATTCATTCTTTAGCTATAACTTTTTAGTTTTTAAATGAACATTACTTTGATGTTTTAGAACCTTATGTTTTCTGAAAACACTTCTCAGAAATTTGGAGATCAAATTCTGTGAAATACAATGTTTTATAAATTTTATATCTTTGCCTATTTTTCCTACTTTGACTCTTAAGCCCATATATTGGTAGGCTACGATTTTTGCTTGGTGAACTGCTTCAGTTAACGTAAGAAATTTCATTTTTCCGTATTGAACCAAGAATTACAATAAATAAACTTGATATTTCCACCTATTCAATACAATTTTAATGCTGTTATTCAATTACAACATATTAAATTTCACAGGACTAGTCTCAACGCGTACTTGCGTCATCTTCAGCTGTTTTCGGAAAATAGGCAACCTTAAAATTCATGACATGCAAAGACCACCTTAAGTAAACTCAATGACATAGATCCGCACATCAAGTTTACCTTGGAATCTGAAAAGAAGGGATCAATTAACTTTTTAGATTTAACTATTAAGAGACAGCCTCCTACTTTTTCCTTCAACATCTACAGGAAACCAACACAGACTAGCGTCACCATAAGACAAGATTCAACAAACCCACAAGCTCACAAAAGAGCTACGTATTTCAGCCTCGTAGACCGGGCTTTTAGAATCCCTATGACTAAAGCTAATTTAAACAAGGAGCTGAATACTATCCGCAATATATCCTATGCCAATGGCTACAAGGCCTCTTTCATCGAAAGTATAATCAATAAGATTAAACATCGTCCGCAAACCACGCTTACCAAAGATAAACAAAGTCATAATTCCTATTCAACTTTTACATTTAATAATAACGTTCACAGAGTCACTAATATATTCAAAAAGAATAATGTAAAGATATCTTTTCGCACAGATAACAAAAGTACCGGAGTTTTACACAATGCAGCTACTGTAAATAAATCTAACCCTTATCTTAGGTCAGGTGTTTATAGGTTCCAATGCAATAACTGTGGCAGCGCCTACCTAGGGAAAACTGGGCGCAACTTTAAGATAAGGTATGCCGAACACGTTAATGCAGTAAAATATAATAGATTCTCCGCTGTGGGACAACATATCCATGAGCTAAGACATTATTTTACAAACTTGGAACAAGGCATTCAAATGTTAGAGATTTTGAGCAAGGGACCGTTGCTGGACGCTACTGAATAATGTTACATTCATATAGACCAATATTTTAACGCTAACCTCAATCTCAATGATATATCTGAAACTCCAAAAGTTCTCTTTGATTTTCTGATAACATTTTAAAAAAATGTTCAAATCCCAAACAAGAATTTAATTTTACGTATAATACACAATAAGTTTTCCCGATATTCGTTCCGCAGTCCACGCCCACCAGACTCCCTCCACACGCGCGGCCCACATACATCGTCTCAACCCACCCCTAATTCCCCTCTTTACCTACGTCCGATCATGCAAACCTGCCCAGAGCTTTCATCGTTCATTGAGCGCGGCTAGTAATAGCATTGTCTCGCGGCAGTTTGAGGTGAGTCCTACTTACAATCACTTCATCATTTTGCTGACTAGAGCCACAACACATTCAACATTGGATCGTTAACCGCGTTTTAATATATTTACAGGTTCCGCATTGAACCAGGAAACATTGGTTTCACTAACATCACAAGAAACTACTTTAATGTTTCCACCTCATAGGCCTAAGACATAGAAGATTTTATCCAGAACATTCCATATGACCAACCTTCACGTTTTTCGAGATGGTTCTGCAGTATACAAGTTGTAGTGAAATGGAATACAATATGTTATCAATCGCTCAACAAATTTAAAGACTCCACAACTGCTTGTTCATAAGAATATCATTTAACCAATGACCTTTTATTATACGACTGACTTGCAAGTCTTTTACTTGTCATAATAGTTTTTAATGAGTTAAGGTTTTAATTATAGATTTAATGGGATTTCATGCCAAATATTTTAAGACATGTCATGAATTTTAAGGTTGCCTATTTTCCGAAAACAGCTGAAGATGACGCAAGTACGCGTTGAAACTAGTCCTGTGAAATTTAATATATTGTAATTGAATAACACCATTAAAATTGTATTGAATAGGTGGAAATATCAAGTTTATTTATTGTAATTCTTGGTTCAATACGGAAAAATGAAATTTCTTACGTTAACGTTTCACTTAGCGAGATAACAATGACATTTCAGGTACAAAATAGCAATTTAGAAACAAGACGTAGAAAAACCCAAGATTTCAGACCTTTAACACTCTTGGGCTACAAGCCCCTACTTTTACAATTTTTGAGCTCCCAGCTCAAATTTTACAGACGAGCATAAATTTGTTCAAAGGGCAGAAATTCCTTAAATTCATGGAGCACTTGCTCCCAAATTACAACATCTAGCCTTCAAGAGGCATACAGTAATCTCACTTTGAAAAAGAGGTAACAGGCTGTCTGTTTTCCAAGCCTCTTCAAGGCAACATCAACTAACAAATTCTGGCCTCTGAAGGCACAACTTACAATAGGAAAATTATTATACAGGGGTATTTAAAGCCCAAACTATTGGGCCTTCATGTAAAAGGAAAAACGATTAAATAAATGGCCCGAACACGAAACGAATGGAGGCGAATTCTTGCACTCCTAGATATTAATTCTTAAAACCTAAAGGGCACTAGGCCGATGAAGCAGGGGCTGTTCCCAAACTACTGAGGTAGCACGCAAGGAAATCACTTTAATACATTGCAGAAAACAAAACGTGGCACCTCAAACCAAGATGAAGGGGAGCTCGAGAGGGTACAGCACTCTCCATCCCCGATTTACAGTTGGAGATTTTATGAAATAATGACATTAGCCGGCATTTTAGAAAAGAAGGTTACATGGTTAACGATTTGGGACCTTTCCCTCGCGTTAAACTGCGTATCTAGCAAGAAATAATGAAAGATGTTATGTGGCCATTACGTGATGGAAGTTCTAGCAGCTGACGAAGAGGCCACCCGCCTACTGCTTGACACACACACACACACACACACACACATGTATGATGACGATCAATTGGCCAAGAGACGAGAAAATCGGCAGTTTATAAACCCTCGGGGGAAGTTCGAGATCATTCATGAATAATCAAGACACACGCACAGAATTTTATCGGTAGGTTTCAAACGTAACTCTCAGGATCGAAGAGGAAGACTGTGATTGGTAGAAAATTAATTGCAGAAATTAGGGATTGACTAGATTCAAAACTGGCGGAAAGAAAATATAAATATTGCCAACCCCAAAATAAATGAACATCAATTAGTAAAAAAAACAACTTATGAATACAAAACTTCTTTAAATCAAAAGTTCTTTCACTTCGCACCAGGGTGCATGAGCATAGTTTTTGTAGTGATATCTATGGAAGAAAGTCCAAACTTCTTAATGAATGGCAAACAAAACAAGTAGAAATACAGTCAGTTCGGCAAACTTCACAATAACAAAAAACATCATATTTCTGTGGTGATATCTTCTGAGTAAATTTATAAGTTGGTCTAGTCTCAATTTCACGGTTTCTCCAGTAGAGGAGTTCTTTTAGACTTTAGATCTAAATGCGCGGCGTAGGGGTGTACCTCCCGGTACAGTTTTCAACAAACATATTGGAATCGGACGGCTGTTAGTCAATAAAGTAGATCATCTGATACTTATCAGCCGACATACTGGACGATCAGACGGTTGTTTGTCAATAAACTTCACCACCTGATGGTTGTCAACCAATATATTGGACGATCGGACGGTTGTTATTCAATAAACTAGGTCACCTTATGGTTATCAACTTACATGCTGGACGATCAGACGCTTGTTGGTCAATAAATTAGATCATCTGATGGTTGTCAGCCAACACACTGGAATATCAGGCGGTTGTTAGTCAAAAATAGATCACCTGAGGGCTCTCAGCCAATACATTGGACGATCAACACTGGTTAGTCAATAAAGTAGATCACCTGATGGTTCTCAGCCAACATACTGGACGATCGGACGGTTGTAGGTCAATAAACTACATCATTTCATGAATCTCCACCAACATATTGGACGATCCAACGGTTGTTAGTCAATAAACTACTTCACCTTGTGGTTGTCAAAGAGTATGTTGGACGATTGGACGGTTGTTGGTCAATAAACTAGATCATCTGGTGTTCTCAACCAACAAATTGGACGATCCGACGGTTATTACTCAATAAAATAAATCACCTGCTGGTTGTCAACCAATATACTGACGATCAGACAGTTGTTATGCAATAAACCACATCACCTGGTGGTTCTCACCCAACAGACTGGACGATCGGACTGTTGTTAGTCAATAAACTAGATTATCAGATGGATGTCAGCCAATATATTGGATGATCGAACGGTTGTTAGTCAATAAAATAGATCACCTGCTGGCCGTCAACCAATATACTGGACGATCAGACGATTGTTAGTCAGTAAACTATATCTCCTGATGGTTGTCAGCCAATATATTGGACGATCAGACGATTGTTAGTCAGTAAACTATATCTCCTGATGGTTGTCAGCCAATACACTGGACAATCGGATGGTTGTTAGTCAATACACTAGATCACCTGCTGGTTGTCAGCCAATATATTGGACGATCAGACGGTTGTTAGTGAATTAAAATCAAATCGAAATCTCTTTATTAGCAAATGAGGTTTCTACCTCGGTGGCAAATGGTGCACTAAAATACGTTATTTTCAGGCACTATATTTTAAATTAATACGAAATTATACCACTTATGATAACAATTTTTCTATTAAAACACTGCTCATCCATAAGAAATTTATATTGTTTACAAAATTCTACTTATGATATATCCTGTGCTTACAGATGTGGAATTACTTCAAATAATACTGGATAACGTCACGGCTCTCAGCCTACATACTGGACTCGATATCGGGCAGTTGTTTGTCAATAAACTGAATCACATGATGGTTGTCAGCCAACATATCGGACGATCAGACGGTTTTTATTCAATAAACTACATCACCTATGGCTCGCAGCCAACACACAGGGCTATCAGACGGTTGTTAGTCAATAAAATACATCACCTGATATTTGGCAAAAACACACTGGACGATCATACGGTTGTCAGTCAATAAACTAGTTCACTTGATAGTAGTCAACCAACATACTGGACGATCAGACAGTTGTTAGTCAAAAAAACGACATCACCGGATGGTTGTCAACCAACATACTGGACGATCAAACAGTGTTTATGCAACAAACTATATCACCTGAGCCAACATATTGGAATCGGTCTTTTGTGAGTCAATAAATTGCATTACACGATGGTTGTCAACCAATATATTGGAAACGGACGGTTGTTAGTCAATAAAATAGATCACCTGATGGCTCTCAGCCAAAATATTTGACGATCAACGCTGGTTAGTCAATAAACTAGATCACCTGACGGCTCTCAGCCAACATATAGGACGATCGGACTGTTGTTCGTCAATAAATTACATCACCTGATGGTTCTCAGCCAACAGACTAGACGATTGGTTGGTTGTTATTCAATAAACTACACCACCTGATGGTTCTCAGCCAACAGACTGGACGATCGGGCTGTTGTTAGTCAATAAAATAGATCACCTGATGGTTGTCAACGAGCACACTGGACGATCGCACTGTTGTTAGCCAATAAACTAGATCACCTGATGTTTGTCAACCAACATACTGGACGATCAGATACTTCTTAGTCAATAAACTAGATCACCTGATGCCTCTCAGCCAATACACTGGACGTTGGGACAGTTGTTAGTCAATAAACTACATCACCTGATGTTTCTCAGCCAACATATTGGACGGTCAGACGGTTTTTAGACTATAAACTTTTGACCTAATTGTTGCCAGTCAACATACTGGATGATAGGACGGTTGTTAGTCAATAAACTACGTCAACTTATGGCTCTCAGCCAACATAGTGGACGATCGGACTGTTGTTAGTCAATAAAATATATCACCTGATGGTTGTCAACCAACACACTGGACGATCTGACTGTTTCTCTGATGTTGATCAGCTACGGTTTCTAGCGTACAAGGATGACATTTCCAATGTTACATACTCCGAATGCGCAAGTACACTAGCACAGCTCTGAGTTCGCGAGTACACTGAGAACAGACCTGAGTTCGCGTGTACACAGAGAGCAGCTCTGATAGTACTCAGCTCTGAGTTCGTGAATACACTGATGAGAGCTCTGAGTTTGCGAGTATATTGAGGACAGCTCTGAGAGTACTCAGCTCTGATTTCGCGCGTACACTGAGGATATCGTCGAGTTTGTCAGTACATGGAGCACAGCTTGGATGTTATTCAACGCTGAGTTGGCGAATACACTTTGGGAAACTCTGAGTTCGCGAGTACAGTGAGTACAGCTCTGAGTTCACGAGTACAGTGAGTACAGCTCTGAGTTCACGAGCACATTGAGTATAGCTCTGAGTTCACGAGTACAGTGAGTACAGCTCTGAGTTCACGAGTACAGTGAGTACAGCTCTGAGTTCACGAGTACACTGAGTACAGCTCTGAGTTCACGAGTACAGTCAGTACAGCTCCGATTTAGCAAAAACACTGAGGGCAGCTCTGAGTTCACGACTACAGTGAGTACAGCTCTGAGTTCACGAGTACATTGAGTACACCTCTGAGTTCACGAGCACATTGAGTACAGCTCTGAGTTCACGAGTACAGTGAGTACAGATCTGAGTTCACGAGTACAGTGAGTACAGCTCCGATTTCGCAAAAACACTGAGTACAGCTCTGAGTTCACGAGTACATTGAGTACAGCTCTGAGTTCACGAGCACATCGAGTACAGCTCTGAGTTCACGAGTACATTGAGTACAGCTCTGAGTTCACGAGTACAGTGAGTACAGCTCTGAGATCACGAGTACAGTGAGTACAGCTCTGAGTTCACGAGTACAGTGAGTACAGCTCTGAGATCACGAGTACATTGAATACAACTCTGAGTTCACGAGTACAGTGAGTACAGGTCTGAGTTCACGAGTACAGTTAGTACAGCTCTGAGTTCACGAGTACACTGAGTACAGCTCTGAGTTCACGAGTACAGTGAGTACAGCTCTGAGTTCACGAGTACAGTGAGTACAGCTCTGAGTTCACGAGTACAGTGAGTACAGCTCTGAGTTCACGAGTACATTGAGTACAGCTCTGAGTTCACGAGTACAGTGAGTACAGCTCTGAGTTCACAAATACAGTGAGTACAGCTCTGAGTTCATGAGTACACTGAGTACAGCTCTGAGTTCACGAGTACAGTGAGTACAGCTCTGAGTTCACGAGTACAGTGAGTACAGCTCTGAGATCACGAGTACAGTGAGTACAGCTCTGAGTTCACGAGTACAGTGAGTACAGCTCTGAGTTCACGAGTACACTGAGTACAGCTCTGAGTTCACGAGTACAGTGAGTACAGCTCTGAGTTCACAAGTACACTGAGTACAGCTCTCAGTTCACGAGTACAGCTCTGAGTTCACGAGTACAGTGAGTACAGCTCTGAGTTCACGAGTACAGCTCTGAGTTCACGAGTACAGTGAGTACAGCTCCGATTTCGCAAAACCACTGAGTACAGCTCTGAGTTCACGAGTACACTGAGTACAGCTCTGAGTTCACGAGTACAGTGAGTACAGCTCTGAGTACACGAGTACATTGAGTACAGCTCTGAGTTCACGAGTACAGTGAGTACAGCTCTGAGTTCACGAGTACAGTGAGTACAGCTCTGAGTTCACGAGTACATTGTGTACAGCTCTGAGTTCACGAGTACAGTGAGTACAGCTCTGAGTTCACGAGTACAGTGAGTACAGCTCTGAGTTCACGAGTACAGTAAGTACAGCTCTGAGTTCACGAGTACAGTGAGTACAGCTCTGAGTTCACGAGTACAGTAAGTACAGCTCTGAGTTCACGAGTAGTGTGATTACAGCTCTGAGTTCACGAGTACAGTCAGTACAGCTCTGGGTTCGCGATTACAGTGAGTACAGCTCTGAGTTCACGAGTACAGTGAGTACAGCTCTGAGTTCACGAGTACACTGAGTACAGCTCCGATTTCGCAAAAACACTGAGTACTGCTCTGAGTTCACGAGTACATTGAGTACAGCTCTGAGTTCACGAGTACAGTGAGTACAGCTCTGAGTTCACGAGTACAGTGAGTACAGCTCTGAGTTCACGAGTACACTGAGTACAGCTCCGATTTCGCAAAAGCACTGAGTACAGCTCTCAGTTCACGAGTACAGTGAGTACAGCTCTGAGTTCACGAGTACAGTGAGTACAGCTCTGAGTTCACGAGTACACTGAGTACAGCTCCGATTTCGCAAAAGCACTGAGTACAGCTCTGAGTTCACGAGTACAGTGAGTACAGCTCTGAGTTCACGAGTACATTGAGTACAGCTCTGAGTTCACGAGTACAGTGAGTACAGCTCTGAGTTCACGAGTACAGTGAGTACAGCTCTGAGTTCACGAGTACATTGTGTACAGCTCTGAGTTCACGAGTACAGTGAGTACAGCTCTGAGTTCACGAGTACATTGTGTACAGCTCTGAGTTCACGAGTACACTGAGTACAGCTCTGAGTTCACGAGCACATTGAGTACAGCTCTGAGTTTACGAGTACACTGAGTACAGCTCTGAGTTCACGAGTACACTGAGTACAGCTCCGATTTCGCAAAAACACTGAGTACAGCTCTGAGTTCACGAGTACATTGAGTACAGCTCTGAGTTCACGAGTACACTGAGTACAGCTCCGATTTCGCAAAAACACTGAGTACAGCTCTGAGTTCACGAGTACATTGAGTACAGCTCTGAGTTCACGAGTACAGCGAGTACAGCTCTGAGTTCACGAGTACAGTGAGTACAGCTCTGAGTTCACGAGTACATTGTGTACAGCTCTGAGTTCACGAGTACAGTGAGTACAGCTCTGAGTTCACAAGTACACTGAGTACAGCTCTGAGTTCACGAGTACAGTGAGTACAGCTCTGAGTTCACGAGTACACTGAGTACAGCTCTGAGTTCACGAGTACAGTGAGTACAGCTCTGAAATTCACGAGCAGATTGAGTACAGCTCTGAGTTCACGAGTACAGTGAGTACAGCTCTGAGTTCACGAGTACATTGAGTACAGCTCTGAGTTCACGAGCACATTGAGTACAGCTCTGAGTTCACGAGTACACTGAGAACAGCTCTGAGTTCACGAGTACAGTGAGTACAGCTCTGAGTTCACGAGTACAGTGAGTACAGCTCTGAGTTCACGAGTACATTGAGTACAGCTCTGAGTTCACAAGTACAGTGAGTACAGCTCTGAGTTCACGAGTACAGTGAGTACAGCTCTGAGTTCACGAGTACAGTGTGTACAGCTCTGAGTTCACGAGTACAGTGAGTACAGCTCTGAGTTCACGAGCACATTGAGTACAGCTCTGAGTTCACGAGCACATTGAGTACAGCTCTGAGTTCACGAGTACACTGAGAACAGCTCTGAGTTCACGAGCACATGGAGTACAGCTCTGAGTTCACGAGTACAGTGAGTACAGCTCTGAGTTCACGAGTACACTGAGAACAGCTCTGAGTTCACGAGCACATTGAGTACAGCTCTGAGTTCACGAGTACAGTGAGTACAGCTCTGAGTTCACGAGTACATTGTGTACAGCTCTGAGTTCACGAGTACAGTGAGTACAGCTCTGAGATCACGAGTACACTGAGTACAGCTCCGATTTCGCAAAAACACTGAGTACAGCTCTGAGTTCACGAGTACAGTGAGTACAGCTCTGAGTTCACGAGTACAGTGAGTACAGCTCTGAGTTCACGAGCACATTGAGTACAGCTCTGAGTTCACGAGTACAGTGAGTACAGCTCTGAGTTCACAAATACAGTGAGTACAGCTCTGAGTTCATGAGTACACTGAGTACAGCTCTGAGTTCACGAGTACAGTGAGTACAGCTCTGAGTTCACGAGTACAGTGAGTACAGCTCTGAGATCACGAGTACAGTGAGTACAGCTCTGAGTTCACGAGTACAGTGAGTACAGCTCTGAGTTCACGAGTACACTGAGTACAGCTCTGAGTTCACGAGTACAGTGAGTACAGCTCTGAGTTCACAAGTACACTGAGTACAGCTCTCAGTTCACGAGTACAGCTCTGAGTTCACGAGTACAGTGAGTACAGCTCTGAGTTCACGAGTACAGCTCTGAGTTCACGAGTACAGTGAGTACAGCTCCGATTTCGCAAAACCACTGAGTACAGCTCTGAGTTCACGAGTACACTGAGTACAGCTCTGAGTTCACGAGTACAGTGAGTACAGCTCTGAGTACACGAGTACATTGAGTACAGCTCTGAGTTCACGAGTACAGTGAGTACAGCTCTGAGTTCACGAGTACAGTGAGTACAGCTCTGAGTTCACGAGTACATTGTGTACAGCTCTGAGTTCACGAGTACAGTGAGTACAGCTCTGAGTTCACGAGTACAGTGAGTACAGCTCTGAGTTCACGAGTACAGTAAGTACTGCTCTGAGTTCACGAGTACAGTGAGTACAGCTCTGAGTTCACGAGTACAGTAAGTACAGCTCTGAGTTCACGAGTAGTGTGATTACAGCTCTGAGTTCACGAGTACAGTCAGTACAGCTCTGGGTTCGCGATTACAGTGAGTACAGCTCTGAGTTCACGAGTACAGTGAGTACAGCTCTGAGTTCACGAGTACACTGAGTACAGCTCCGATTTCGCAAAAGCACTGAGTACAGCTCTGAGTTCACGAGTACATTGAGTACAGCTCTGAGTTCACGAGTACAGTGAGTACAGCTCTGAGTTCACGAGTACAGTGAGTACAGCTCTGAGTTCACGAGTACATTGTGTACAGCTCTGAGTTCACGAGTACAGTGAGTACAGCTCTGAGTTCACGAGTACATTGTGTACAGCTCTGAGTTCACGAGTACACTGAGTACAGCTCTGAGTTCACGAGCACATTGAGTACAGCTCTGAGTTTACGAGTACACTGAGTACAGCTCTGAGTTCACGAGTACACTGAGTACAGCTCCGATTTCGCAAAAACACTGAGTACAGCTCTGAGTTCACGAGTACATTGAGTACAGCTCTGAGTTCACGAGTACAGTGAGTACAGCTCTGAGTTCACGAGTACAGTGAGTACAGCTCTGAGTTCACGAGTACACTGAGTACAGCTCCGATTTCGCAAAAACACTGAGTACAGCTCTGAGTTCACGAGTACATTGAGTACAGCTCTGAGTTCACGAGTACACTGAGTACAGCTCCGATTTCGCAAAAACACTGAGTACAGCTCTGAGTTCACGAGTACATTGAGTACAGCTCTGAGTTCACGAGTACAGCGAGTACAGCTCTGAGTTCACGAGTACAGTGAGTACAGCTCTGAGTTCACGAGTACACTGAGTACAGCTCTGAGTTCACGAGTACATTGAGTACAGCTCTGAGTTCACGAGCACATTGAGTACAGCTCTGAGCTCGCGAGTACAGTGAGTACAGCTCTGAGTTCACGAGTACATTGTGTACAGCTCTGAGTTCACGAGTACAGTGAGTACAGCTCTGAGTTCACGAGTACACTGAGTACAGCTCTGAGTTCACGAGCACATTGAGTACAGCTCTGAGTTCACGAGTACAGTGAGTACAGCTCTGAAATTCACGAGCAGATTGAGTACAGCTCTGAGTTCACGAGTACAGTGAGTACAGCTCTGAGTTCACGAGTACATTGAGTACAGCTCTGAGTTCACGAGCACATTGAGTACAGCTCTGAGTTCACGAGCACATTGAGTACAGCTCTGAGTTCACGAGTACAGTGAGTACAGCTCTGAGTTCACGAGTACAGTGAGTACAGCTCTGAGTTCACGAGTACAGTGAGTACAGCTCTGAGTTCACGAGTACAGTGAGTACAGCTCTGAGTTCACGAGCACATTGAGCACAGCTCTGAGTTCACGAGTACAGTGAGTAGAGCTCTGAGTTCACGAGCACATTGAGTACAGCTCTGAGTTCACGAGTACAGTGAGTACAGCTCTGAGTTCACGAGTACATTGAGCACAGCTCTGAGTTCACGAGTACAGTGAGTAGAGCTCTGAGTTCACGAGTACAGTGAGTGCAGCTCTGAGTTCACGAGTACAGTGAGTACAGCTCTGAGTTCACGAGTACAGTGAGTACAGCTCTGAGTTCACGAGTACAGTGAGTACAGCTCTGAGTTCACGAGTACACTGAGTACAGCTCTAAATTCACGAGTACAGTGAGTACAGCTCTGTGTTCACGAGTACAGTGAGTACAGCTCTGAGTTCACGAGTACAGTGAGTACAGCTCTGAGTTCACAAGTACAGTTAGTACAGCTCTGAGTTCTCGAGTACATTGAGTACAGCTCTGAGTTCACGAGTACAGTGAGTACAGCTCTGAGTTCACGAGTACAGTGAGTACAGCTCTGAGTTCACGAGTACAGCTCTGAGTTCACGAGTACAGTGAGTACAGCTCTGAGTTCACGAGTACAGCTCTGAGTTCACGAGTACAGTGAGTACAGCTCCGATTTCGCAAAACCACTGAGTACAGCTCTGAGTTCACGAGTACACTGAGTACAGCTCTGAGTTCACGAGTACAGTGAGTACAGCTCTGAGTACACGAGTACATTGAGTACAGCTCTGAGTTCACGAGTACAGTGAGTACAGCTCTGAGTTCACGAGTACAGTGAGTACAGCTCTGAGTTCACGAGTACATTGTGTACAGCTCTGAGTTCACGAGTACAGTGAGTACAGCTCTGAGTTCACGAGTACAGTGAGTACAGCTCTGAGTTCACGAGTACAGTAAGTACAGCTCTGAGTTCACGAGTACAGTGAGTACAGCTCTGAGTTCACGAGTACAGTAAGTACAGCTCTGAGTTCACGAGTAGTGTGATTACAGCTCTGAGTTCACGAGTACAGTCAGTACAGCTCTGGGTTCGCGATTACAGTGAGTACAGCTCTGAGTTCACGAGTACAGTGAGTACAGCTCTGAGTTCACGAGTACACTGAGTACAGCTCCGATTTCGCAAAAACACTGAGTACTGCTCTGAGTTCACGAGTACATTGAGTACAGCTCTGAGTTCACGAGTACAGTGAGTACAGCTCTGAGTTCACGAGTACAGTGAGTACAGCTCTGAGTTCACGAGTACACTGAGTACAGCTCCGATTTCGCAAAAGCACTGAGTACAGCTCTGAGTTCACGAGTACATTGAGTACAGCTCTGAGTTCACGAGTACAGTGAGTACAGCTCTGAGTTCACGAGTACAGTGAGTACAGCTCTGAGTTCACGAGTACATTGTGTACAGCTCTGAGTTCACGAGTACAGTGAGTACAGCTCTGAGTTCACGAGTACATTGTGTACAGCTCTGAGTTCACGAGTACACTGAGTACAGCTCTGAGTTCACGAGCACATTGAGTACAGCTCTGAGTTTACGAGTACACTGAGTACAGCTCTGAGTTCACGAGTACACTGAGTACAGCTCCGATTTCGCAAAAACACTGAGTACAGCTCTGAGTTCACGAGTACATTGAGTACAGCTCTGAGTTCACGAGTACACTGAGTACAGCTCCGATTTCGCAAAAACACTGAGTACAGCTCTGAGTTCACGAGTACATTGAGTACAGCTCTGAGTTCACGAGTACAGCGAGTACAGCTCTGAGTTCACGAGTACAGTGAGTACAGCTCTGAGTTCACGAGTACATTGTGTACAGCTCTGAGTTCACGAGTACAGTGAGTACAGCTCTGAGTTCACGAGTACACTGAGTACAGCTCTGAGTTCACGAGCACATTGAGTACAGCTCTGAGTTCACGAGTACAGTGAGTACAGCTCTGAAATTCACGAGCAGATTGAGTACAGCTCTGAGTTCACGAGTACAGTGAGTACAGCTCTGAGTTCACGAGTACATTGAGTACAGCTCTGAGTTCACGAGCACATTGAGTACAGCTCTGAGTTCACGAGTACACTGAGAACAGCTCTGAGTTCACGAGTACAGTGAGTACAGCTCTGAGTTCACGAGTACAGTGAGTACAGCTCTGAGTTCACGAGTACATTGAGTACAGCTCTGAGTTCACGAGCACATTGAGTACAGCTCTGAGTTCACGAGCACATTGAGTACAGCTCTGAGTTCACGAGTACACTGAGAACAGCTCTGAGTTCACGAGCACATGGAGTACAGCTCTGAGTTCACGAGTACAGTGAGTACAGCTCTGAGTTCACGAGTACACTGAGAACAGCTCTGAGTTCACGAGCACATTGAGTACAGCTCTGAGTTCACGAGTACAGTGAGTACAGCTCTGAGTTCACGAGTACATTGTGTACAGCTCTGAGTTCACGAGTACAGTGAGTACAGCTCTGAGATCACGAGTACACTGAGTACAGCTCCGATTTCGCAAAAACACTGAGTACAGCTCTGAGTTCACGAGTACATTGAGTACACGTCTGAGTTCACGAGTACACTGAGTACAGCTCCGATTTCGCAAAAACACCGAGTACGGCTCTGAGTTCACGAGTACAGTGAGTACAGCTCTGAGTTCACGAGTACACTGAGTACAGCTCTGAGTTCACGAGTACAGTGAGTACAACTCTGAGTTCACGATTACAGTGAGTACAGCCCTGAGTTCACGAGTACAGTGAGTACAGCCCTGAGTTCACGAGTACATTGAGTACAGCTCTGAGTTCACGAGTACAGTGACTACAGCTCTGAGTTCACGAGTACAGTGAGTACAGTTCTGAGTTCATGAGTACACTGAGAACAGCTCTGAGTTCACGAGCACATTGAGTACAGCTCTAAGTTCACGAGTACAGTGAGTACAGCTCTAAGTTCACGAGTACAGTGAGTACAGCTCTGAGTTCACGAGTACATTGTGTACAGCTCTGAGTTCACGAGTACAGTGAGTACAGCTCCGATTTCGCAAAAACACTGAGTACAGCTCTGCGTTCACGAGTACATTGAGTACAACTCTGAGTTCACGAGTACACTGAGTACAGCTCCGATTTCGCAAAAACACTGAGTACAGCTCTGAGTTCACGAGTACATTGAGTACAGCTCTATGTTCACGAGTACAGTGAGTACAGCTCTGAGTTCACGAGTACATTGTGTACAGCTCTGAGTTCACGAGTACAGTGAGTACAGCTCTGAGTTCACGAGTACAGTGAGTACAGCTCTGAGTTCACGAGTACAGTAAGTACAGCTCTGAGTTCACGAGTACAGTGAGTACAGCTCTGAGTTCACGAGTACAGTAAGTACAGCTCTGAGTTCACGAGTACAGTGAGTACAGCTCTGAGTTCACGAGTACAGTGAGTACAGCTCTGAGTTCACGAGTACAGTAAGTACAGCTCTGAGTTCACGAGTACAGTGAGTACAGCTCTGAGTTCACGAGTACAGTGAGTACAGCTCTGAGTTCACGAGTACACTGAGTACAGCTCCGATTTCGCAAAAACACTGAGTACTGCTCTGAGTTCACGAGTACATTGAGTACAGCTCTGAGTTCACGAGTACAGTGAGTACAGCTCTGAGTTCACGAGTACAGTGAGTACAGCTCTGAGTTCACGAGTACACTGAGTACAGCTCCGATTTCGCAAAAGCACTGAGTACAGCTCTGAGTTCACGAGTACATTGAGTACAGCTCTGAGTTCACGAGTACAGTGAGTACAGCTCTGAGTTCACGAGTACAGTGAGTACAGCTCTGAGTTCACGAGTACATTGTGTACAGCTCTGAGTTCACGAGTACAGTGAGTACAGCTCTGAGTTCACGAGTACATTGTGTACAGCTCTGAGTTCACGAGTACACTGAGTACAGCTCTGAGTTCACGAGCACATTGAGTACAGCTCTGAGTTTACGAGTACACTGAGTACAGCTCTGAGTTCACGAGTACACTGAGTACAGCTCCGATTTCGCAAAAACACTGAGTACAGCTCTGAGTTCACGAGTACATTGAGTACAGCTCTGAGTTCACGAGTACACTGAGTACAGCTCCGATTTCGCAAAAACACTGAGTACAGCTCTGAGTTCACGAGTACATTGAGTACAGCTCTGAGTTCACGAGTACAGCGAGTACAGCTCTGAGTTCACGAGTACAGTGAGTACAGCTCTGAGTTCACGAGTACATTGTGTACAGCTCTGAGTTCACGAGTACAGTGAGTACAGCTCTGAGTTCACGAGTACACTGAGTACAGCTCTGAGTTCACGAGCACATTGAGTACAGCTCTGAGTTCACGAGTACAGTGAGTACAGCTCTGAAATTCACGAGCAGATTGAGTACAGCTCTGAGTTCACGAGTACAGTGAGTACAGCTCTGAGTTCACGAGTACATTGAGTACAGCTCTGAGTTCACGAGCACATTGAGTACAGCTCTGAGTTCACGAGTACACTGAGAACAGCTCTGAGTTCACGAGTACAGTGAGTATAGCTCTGAGTTCACGAGTACACTGAGTACAGCTCTGAGTTCACGAGCACATTGAGTACAGCTCTGAGTTTACGAGTACACTGGGTACAGCTCTGAGTTCACGAGTACACTGAGTACAGCTCCGATTTCGCAAAAACACTGAGAACAGCTCTGAGTTCACGAGTACAGTGAGTACAGCTCTGAGTTCACGAGTACAGTGAGTACAGCTCTGAGTTCACGAGTACATTGAGTACAGCTCTGAGTTCACGAGCACATTGAGTACAGCTCTGAGTTCACGAGCACATTGAGTACAGCTCTGAGTTCACGAGTACACTGAGAACAGCTCTGAGTTCACGAGTACACTGAGAACAGCTCTGAGTTCACGAGCACATGGAGTACAGCTCTGAGTTCACGAGTACAGTGAGTACAGCTCTGAGTTCACGAGTACATTGTGTACAGCTCTGAGTTCACGAGTACAGTGAGTACAGCTCTGAGTTCACGAGTACACTGAGAACAGCTCTGAGTTCACGAGCACATTGAGTACAGCTCTGAGTTCACGAGTACAGTGAGTACAGCTCTGAGTTCACGAGTACATTGTGTACAGCTCTGAGTTCACGAGTACAGTGAGTACAGCTCTGAGATCACGAGTACACTGAGTACAGCTCCGATTTCGCAAAAACACTGAGTACAGCTCTGAGTTCACGAGTACATTGAGTACACCTCTGAGTTCACGAGTACACTGAGTACAGCTCCGATTTCGCAAAAGCACTGAGTACAGCTCTGAGTTCACGAGTACATTGAGTACAGCTCTGAGTTCACGAGTACAGTGAGTACAGCTCTGAGTTCACGAGTACAGTGAGTACAGCTCTGAGTTCACGAGTACATTGTGTACAGCTCTGAGTTCACGAGTACAGTGAGTACAGCTCTGAGTTCACGAGTACATTGTGTACAGCTCTGAGTTCACGAGTACACTGAGTACAGCTCTGAGTTCACGAGCACATTGAGTACAGCTCTGAGTTTACGAGTACACTGAGTACAGCTCTGAGTTCACGAGTACACTGAGTACAGCTCCGATTTCGCAAAAACACTGAGTACAGCTCTGAGTTCACGAGTACATTGAGTACAGCTCTGAGTTCACGAGTACACTGAGTACAGCTCCGATTTCGCAAAAACACTGAGTACAGCTCTGAGTTCACGAGTACATTGAGTACAGCTCTGAGTTCACGAGTACAGCGAGTACAGCTCTGAGTTCACGAGTACAGTGAGTACAGCTCTGAGTTCACGAGTACATTGTGTACAGCTCTGAGTTCACGAGTACAGTGAGTACAGCTCTGAGTTCACGAGTACACTGAGTACAGCTCTGAGTTCACGAGCACATTGAGTACAGCTCTGAGTTCACGAGTACAGTGAGTACAGCTCTGAAATTCACGAGCAGATTGAGTACAGCTCTGAGTTCACGAGTACAGTGAGTACAGCTCTGAGTTCACGAGTACATTGAGTACAGCTCTGAGTTCACGAGCACATTGAGTACAGCTCTGAGTTCACGAGTACACTGAGAACAGCTCTGAGTTCACGAGTACAGTGAGTACAGCTCTGAGTTCACGAGTACAGTGAGTACAGCTCTGAGTTCACGAGTACATTGAGTACAGCTCTGAGTTCACGAGCACATTGAGTACAGCTCTGAGTTCACGAGCACATTGAGTACAGCTCTGAGTTCACGAGTACACTGAGAACAGCTCTGAGTTCACGAGCACATGGAGTACAGCTCTGAGTTCACGAGTACAGTGAGTACAGCTCTGAGTTCACGAGTACACTGAGAACAGCTCTGAGTTCACGAGCACATTGAGTACAGCTCTGAGTTCACGAGTACAGTGAGTACAGCTCTGAGTTCACGAGTACATTGTGTACAGCTCTGAGTTCACGAGTACAGTGAGTACAGCTCTGAGATCACGAGTACACTGAGTACAGCTCCGATTTCGCAAAAACACTGAGTACAGCTCTGAGTTCACGAGTACATTGAGTACACCTCTGAGTTCACGAGTACACTGAGTACAGCTCCGATTTCGCAAAAACACTGAGTACAGCTCTGAGTTCACGAGTACAGTGAGTACAGCTCTGAGTTCACGAGTACAGTGAGTACAGCTCTGAGTTCACGAGCACATTGAGTACAGCTCTGAGTTCACGAGTACAGTGAGTACAGCTCAGAGTTCACGAGCACATTGAGTACAGCTCTGAGTTCACGAGTACAGTGATTAGAGCTCCGATTTCGCAAAAACACTGAGTACAGCTCTGAGTTCACGAGTACATTGAGTACACGTCTGAGTTCACGAGTACACTGAGTACAGCTCCGATTTCGCAAAAACACTGAGTACAGCTCTGAGTTCACGAGTACAGTTGTTAGAGCTCCGATTTCGCAAAAACACTGAGTACAGCTCTGAGTTCACGAGTACACTGAGTACAGCTCTGAGTTCACGAGTACAGTGAGTACAGCTCTGAGTTCAGGAGTACAGTGAATACAGCTCCGACTTCGCAAAAACACTGAGTACAGCTCTGAGTTCAGGAGTACAGTTTGTACAGCTCTGAGTTCACGAGTACAGTGAGTACAGCTCTGAGTTCACGAGTACAGTGAGTACAGCTCTGAGTTCACGAGCACATTGAGCACAGCTCTGAGTTCACGAGTACAGTGAGTAGAGCTCTGAGTTCACGAGCACATTGAGTACAGCTCGGAGTTCACGAGTACAGTGAGTACAGCTCTGAGTTCACGAGTACATTGAGCACAGCTCTGAGTTCACGAGTACAGTGAGTAGAGCTCTGAGTTCACGAGTACAGTGAGTGCAGCTCTGAGTTCACGAGTACAGTGAGTACAGCTCTGAGTTCACGAGTACAGTGAGTACAGCTCTGAGTTCACGAGTACAGTGAGTACAGCTCTGAGTTCACGAGTACACTGAGTACAGCTCTAAATTCACGAGTACAGTGAGTACAGCTCTGTGTTCACGAGTACAGTGAGTACAGCTCTGAGTTCACGAGTACAGTGAGTACAGCTCTGAGTTCACAAGTACAGTTAGTACAGCTCTGAGTTCTCGAGTACATTGAGTACAGCTCTGAGTTCACGAGTACAGTGAGTACAGCTCTGAGTTCACGAGTACAGTGAGTACAGCTCTGAGTTCACGAGTACAGCTCTGAGTTCACGAGTACGGTCAGTACAGCTCCGATTTCGCAAAAACACCGAGTACGGCTCTGAGTTCACGAGTACAGTGAGTACAGCTCTGAGTTCACGAGTACACTGAGTACAGCTCTGAGTTCACGAGTACAGTGAGTACAACTCTGAGTTCACAAGTACACTGAGTACAGCTCTGAGTTCACGAGTACAGTGAGTACAGCTCTGAGTTCACAAGTACACTGAGTACAGCTCTGAGTTCACGAGTACAGTGAGTACAACTCTGAGTTCACGAGTACAGTGAGTGCAGCTCTGAGTTCACGAGTACAGTGAGTACAGCTCTGAGTTCACAAGTACACTGAGTACAGCTCTGAGTTCACGAGTACACTGAGTACAGCTCTGAGTTCACGAGTACAGTGAGTACAACTCTGAGTTCACGATTACAGTGAGTACAGCCCTGAGTTCACGAGTACAGTGAGTACAGCCCTGAGTTCACGAGTACATTGAGTACAGCTCTGAGTTCACGAGTACAGTGACTACAGCTCTGAGTTCACGAGTACAGTGAGTACAGTTCTGAGTTCATGAGTACACTGAGAACAGCTCTGAGTTCACGAGCACATTGAGTACAGCTCTAAGTTCACGAGTACAGTGAGTACAGCTCTAAGTTCACGAGTACAGTGAGTACAGCTCTGAGTTCACGAGTACATTGTGTACAGCTCTGAGTTCACGAGTACAGTGAGTACAGCTCCGATTTCGCAAAAACACTGAGTACAGCTCTGCGTTCACGAGTACATTGAGTACAACTCTGAGTTCACGAGTACACTGGGTACAGCTCCGATTTCGCAAAAACACTGAGTACAGCTCTGAGTTCACGAGTACATTGAGTACAGCTCTATGTTCACGAGTACAGTGAGTACAGCTCTGAGTTCACGAGTACATTGTGTACAGCTCTGAGTTCACGAGTACAGTGAGTACAGCTCTGAGTTCACGAGTACAGTGAGTACAGCTCTGAGTTCACGAGTACAGTAAGTACAGCTCTGAGTTCACGAGTACAGTGAGTACAGCTCTGAGTTCACGAGTACAGTAAGTACAGCTCTGAGTTCACGAGTAGTGTGATTACAGCTCTGAGTTCACGAGTACAGTCAGTACAGCTCTGGGTTCGCGATTACAGTGAGTACAGCTCTGAGTTCACGAGTACAGTGAGTACAGCTCTGAGTTCACGAGTACACTGAGTACAGCTCCGATTTCGCAAAAACACTGAGTACTGCTCTGAGTTCACGAGTACATTGAGTACAGCTCTGAGTTCACGAGTACAGTGAGTACAGCTCTGAGTTCACGAGTACAGTGAGTACAGCTCTGAGTTCACGAGTACACTGAGTACAGCTCCGATTTCGCAAAAGCACTGAGTACAGCTCTGAGTTCACGAGTACATTGAGTACAGCTCTGAGTTCACGAGTACAGTGAGTACAGCTCTGAGTTCACGAGTACAGTGAGTACAGCTCTGAGTTCACGAGTACATTGTGTACAGCTCTGAGTTCACGAGTACAGTGAGTACAGCTCTGAGTTCACGAGTACATTGTGTACAGCTCTGAGTTCACGAGTACACTGAGTACAGCTCTGAGTTCACGAGCACATTGAGTACAGCTCTGAGTTTACGAGTACACTGAGTACAGCTCTGAGTTCACGAGTACACTGAGTACAGCTCCGATTTCGCAAAAACACTGAGTACAGCTCTGAGTTCACGAGTACATTGAGTACAGCTCTGAGTTCACGAGTACACTGAGTACAGCTCCGATTTCGCAAAAACACTGAGTACAGCTCTGAGTTCACGAGTACATTGAGTACAGCTCTGAGTTCACGAGTACAGCGAGTACAGCTCTGAGTTCACGAGTACAGTGAGTACAGCTCTGAGTTCACGAGTACATTGTGTACAGCTCTGAGTTCACGAGTACAGTGAGTACAGCTCTGAGTTCACGAGTACACTGAGTACAGCTCTGAGTTCTCGAGCACATTGAGTACAGCTCTGAGTTCACGAGTACAGTGAGTACAGCTCTGAAATTCACGAGCAGATTGAGTACAGCTCTGAGTTCACGAGTACAGTGAGTACAGCTCTGAGTTCACGAGTACATTGAGTACAGCTCTGAGTTCACGAGCACATTGAGTACAGCTCTGAGTTCACGAGTACACTGAGAACAGCTCTGAGTTCACGAGTACAGTGAGTATAGCTCTGAGTTCACGAGTACACTGAGTACAGCTCTGAGTTCACGAGCACATTGAGTACAGCTCTGAGTTTACGAGTACACTGAGTACAGCTCTGAGTTCACGAGTACACTGAGTACAGCTCCGATTTCGCAAAAACACTGAGAACAGCTCTGAGTTCACGAGTACAGTGAGTACAGCTCTGAGTTCACGAGTACAGTGAGTACAGCTCTGAGTTCACGAGTACATTGAGTACAGCTCTGAGTTCACGAGCACATTGAGTACAGCTCTGAGTTCACGAGCACATTGAGTACAGCTCTGAGTTCACGAGCACATTGAGTACAGCTCTGAGTTTACGAGTACACTGAGTACAGCTCTGAGTTCACGAGTACACTGAGTACAGCTCCGATTTCGCAAAAACACTGAGAACAGCTCTGAGTTCACGAGTACAGTGAGTACAGCTCTGAGTTCACGAGTACAGTGAGTACAGCTCTGAGTTCACGAGTACATTGAGTACAGCTCTGAGTTCACGAGCACATTGAGTACAGCTCTGAGTTCACGAGCACATTGAGTACAGCTCTGAGTTCACGAGTACACTGAGAACAGCTCTGAGTTCACGAGTACACTGAGAACAGCTCTGAGTTCACGAGCACATGGAGTACAGCTCTGAGTTCACGAGTACAGTGAGTACAGCTCTGAGTTCACGAGTACATTGTGTACAGCTCTGAGTTCACGAGTACAGTGAGTACAGCTCTGAGTTCACGAGTACACTGAGAACAGCTCTGAGTTCACGAGCACATTGAGTACAGCTCTGAGTTCACGAGTACAGTGAGTACAGCTCTGAGTTCACGAGTACATTGTGTACAGCTCTGAGTTCACGAGTACAGTGAGTACAGCTCTGAGATCACGAGTACACTGAGTACAGCTCCGATTTCGCAAAAACACTGAGTACAGCTCTGAGTTCACGAGTACAGTGAGTACAGCTCTGAGTTCACGAGCACATTGAGCACAGCTCTGAGTTCACGAGTACAGTGAGTTGAGCTCTGAGTTCACGAGCACATTGAGTACAGCTCTGAGTTCACGAGTACAGTGAGTGCAGCTCTGAGTTCACGAGTACAGTGAGCACAGCTCTGAGTTCACAAGTACAGTGAGTACAGCTCTGAGTTCACGAGTACAGTGAGTACAGCTCTGAGTTCACGAGTACATTGAATACAGCTCTGAGTTCACGAGTACAGTGAGCACAGCTCTGAGTTCACGAGTACAGTGAGTTGAGCTCTGAGTTCACGAGTACAGTGAGCACAGCTCTGAGTTCACGAGTACAGTGAGTTGAGCTCTGAGTTCACGAGCACATTGAGTACAGCTCTGAGTTCACGAGTACAGTGAGTGCAGCTCTGAGTTCACGAGTACAGTGAGCACAGCTCTGAGTTAACAAGTACAGTGAGTACAGCTCTGAGTTCACGAGTACAGTGAGTACAGCTCTGAGTTCACGAGCACATTGAGTACAGCTCCGAGTTAACGAGCACATTGAGTACAGCTCTGAGTTCACAAGTACAGTGAGTACAGCTCTGAGTTCACGAGTACAGTGAGCACAGCTCTGAGTTCACAAGTACAGTGAGTACAGCTCTGAGTTCACGAGTACAGTGAGTACAGCTCTGAGTTCACGAGTACAGTGAGCACAGCTCTGAGTTCACGAGTACAGTGAGTACAGCTGTGAGTTCACGAGTACAGCTCTGAGTTCACGAGTACACTGAGTACAGCTCCGATTTCGCAAAAACACTGAGTACAGCCCTGAGTTCACGAGCACATTGAGTACAGCTCCGAGTTCACGAGTACAGTGAGTACAGCTCTGAGTTCACGAGTACAGTGAGCACAGCTCTGAGTTCACAAGTACACTGAGTACAGCTCTGAGTTCACGAGTACAGTGAGTACAGCTCTGAGTTCACGAGTACAGTGAGTACAGCTCTGAGTTCACGAGTACAGTGAGCACAGCTCTGAGTTCACAAGTACAGTGAGTACAGCTCTGAGTTCACGAGTACAGTGAGTACAGCTCTGAGTTCACGAGTACACTGAGTACAGCTCCGATTTCGCAAAAACACTGAGTACAGCTCTGCGTTCACGAGTACATTGAGTACACCTCTGAGTTCACGAGTACACTGAGTACAGCTCTGAGTTCACGAGTACAGTGAGTACAGCTCTGAGTTCACGAGTACACTGAGTACAGCTCTGAGTTCACGAGTACAGTGAGTACAGCTCTGAGTTCACGAGTACACTGAGTACAGCTCCGATTTCGCAAAAACACTGAGTACAGCTCTGCGTTCACGAGTACATTGAGTACACCTCTGAGTTCACGAGTACACTGAGTACAGCTCCGATTTCGCAAAAACACTGAGTACAGCTCTGAGTTCACGAGTACAGTGAGTACAGCTCTGAGTTCACGAGTACATTGTGTACAGCTCTGAGTTCACGAGTACAGTGAGTACAGCTCTGAGTTCACGAGTACACTGAGTACAGCTCCGATTTCGCAAAAACACTGAGTACAGCTCTCAGTTCACGAGTACATTGAGTACAGCTCTATGTTCACGAGTACAGTGAGTACAGCTCTGAGTTCACGAGTACAGTGAGTACAGCTCTGAGTTCACGAGTACAGTGAGTAAAGCTCTGAGTTCACGAGTACAGTGAGTACAGCTCTGAGTTCACGAGTACAGTGAGTACAGCTCTGAGTTCACGAGTACAGTGAGTACAGCTCTATGTTCACGAGTATAGTGAGTACAGCTCTGAGTTCACGAGTACAGTGAGTACAGCTCTGAGTTAACGAGCACATTGAGTACAGCTCTGAGTTCACGAGTACAGTGAGTATAGCTCTGAGTTCACGAGTACAGTTGTTAGAGCTCCGATTTCGCAAAAACACTGAGTACAGCTCTGAGTTCACGAGTACATTGAGTACACCTCTGAGTTCACGAGTGCAGTGAGTACAGCTCCGAGTTCACGAGTACAGTGAGTACAGCTCTGAGTTCACGAGTACAGTGAGTACAGCTCTGAGTTCACGAGTACAGTCAGTACAGCTCTGAGTTCACGAGTACAGTGAGTACAGCTCTGAGTTCACGTGTACAGTGAGTACAGCTCTGAGTTCACGAGCATATTGAGTACAGCTCTGAGTTCACGAGTACAGTGAGTACAGTTCGGAGTTCGCGAGTACAGTGAGTACAGCTCTGAGTTCACGAGTGCAGTGAGTACAGCTCTGAGTTCACGAGTACAGTGAGCACAGCTCTGAGTTCACAAGTACAGTGAGTACAGCTCTGAGTTCACGAGTACAGTGAGTACAGCTCTGAGTTCACGAGTACAGTGAGTACAGCTCTGAGTTCACGAGTACAGTGAGTACAGCTCTGAGTTTACGAGTACAGTGAGTACAGCTCTGAGTTCACGAGTACAGTGAGTACAGCTCCAATTTCGCAAAAACACTGAGTACAGCCCTGAGTTCACGAGCACATTGAGTACAGCTCTGAGTTCACGAGTACAGTGAGTACAGCTCTGAGTTCACTAGTACAGTGAGTACAGCTCTGAGTTCACGAGTACACTGAGTACAGCTCTGAGTTCACGAGTACAGTGATTACAGCTCCGATTTCGCAAAAACACTGAGTACAGGTCTGAGTTCACGAGTACAGTGAGTACAGCTCTGAGTTCAGGAGTACAGTGAATACAGCTCCGACTTCGCAAAAACACTGAGTACAGCTCTGAGTTCAAGAGTACAGTGAGTACAGCTCTGAGTTCAGGAGTACAGTGAGTACAGCTCTGAGTTCACGAGTACAGTGAGTACAGCTCTGAGTTCACGAGCACATTGAGCACAGCTCTGAGTTCACGAGTACAGTGAGTTGAGCTCTGAGTTCACGAGCACATTGAGTACAGCTCTGAGTTCACGAGTACAGTGAGTGCAGCTCTGAGTTCACGAGTACAGTGAGCACAGCTCTGAGTTCACAAGTACAGTGAGTACAGCTCTGAGTTCACGAGTACAGTGAGTACAGCTCTGAGTTCACGAGTACATTGAATACAGCTCTGAGTTCACGAGTACAGTGAGCACAGCTCTGAGTTCACGAGTACAGTGAGTTGAGCTCTGAGTTCACGAGTACAGTGAGCACAGCTCTGAGTTCACCAGTACAGTGAGTTGAGCTCTGAGTTCACGAGCACATTGAGTACAGCTCTGAGTTCACGAGTACAGTGAGTGCAGCTCTGAGTTCACGAGTACAGTGAGCACAGCTCTGAGTTCACAAGTACAGTGAGTACAGCTCTGAGTTCACGAGTACAGTGAGTACAGCTCTGAGTTCACGAGCACATTGAGTACAGCTCCGAGTTAACGAGCACATTGAGTACAGCTCCGAGTTCACGAGCACATTGAGTACAGCTCTGAGTTCACAAGTACAGTGAGTACAGCTCTGAGTTCACGAGTACAGTGAGCACAGCTCTGAGTTCACAAGTACAGTGAGTACAGCTCTGAGTTCACGAGTACAGTGAGTACAGCTCTGAGTTCACGAGTACAGTGAGCACAGCTCTGAGTTCACGAGTACTGTGAGTACAGCTGTGAGTTCACGAGTACAGCTCTGCGTTCACGAGTACTGTGAGTACAGCTCTGAGTTCACGAGTACTGTGAGTACAGCTGTGAGTTCACGAGTACAGCTCTGAGTTCACGAGTACTGTGAGTACAGCTCTGAGTTCACGAGTACACTGAGTACAGCTCCGATTTCGCAAAAACACTGAGTACAGCCCTGAGTTCACGAGCACATTGAGTACAGCTCCGAGTTCACGAGTACAGTGAGTACAGCTCTGAGTTCACGAGTACAGTGAGCACAGCTCTGAGTTCACAAGTACACTGAGTACAGCTCTGAGTTCACGAGTACAGTGAGTACAGCTCTGAGTTCACGAGTACAGTGAGCACAGCTCTGAGTTCACAAGTACAGTGAGTACAGCTCTGAGTTCACGAGTACAGTGAGTACAGCTCTGAGTTCACGAGTACACTGAGTACAGCTCCGATTTCGCAAAAACACTGAGTACAGCTCTGCGTTCACGAGTACATTGAGTACACCTCTGAGTTCACGAGTACACTGAGTACAGCTCTGAGTTCACGAGTACAGTGAGTACAGCTCTGAGTTCACGAGTACACTGAGTACAGCTCTGAGTTCACGAGTACATTGAGTACACCTCTGAGTTCACGAGTACACTGAGTACAGCTCCGATTTCGCAAAAACACTGAGTACAGCTCTGAGTTCACGAGTACAGTGAGTACAGCTCTGAGTTCACGAGTACATTGTGTACAGCTCTGAGTTCACGAGTACAGTGAGTACAGCTCTGAGTTCACGAGTACACTGAGTACAGCTCCGATTTCGCAAAAACACTGAGTACAGCTCTCAGTTCACGAGTACATTGAGTACAGCTCTATGTTCACGAGTACAGTGAGTACAGCTCTGAGTTCACGAGTACAGTGAGTACAGCTCTGAGTTCACGAGTACAGTGAGTAAAGCTCTGAGTTCACGAGTACAGTGAGTACAGCTCTGAGTTCACGAGTACAGTGAGTACAGCTCTGAGTTCACGAGTACAGTGAGTACAGCTCTATGTTCACGAGTATAGTGAGTACAGCTCTGAGTTCACGAGTACAGTGAGTACAGCTCTGAGTTCACGAGCACATTGAGTACAGCTCTGAGTTCACGAGTACAGTGAGTATAGCTCTGAGTTCACGAGTACAGTTGTTAGAGCTCCGATTTCGCAAAAACACTGAGTACAGCTCTGAGTTCACGAGTACATTGAGTACACCTCTGAGTTCACGAGTGCAGTGAGTACAGCTCCGAGTTCACGAGTACAGTGAGTACAGCTCTGAGTTCACGAGTACAGTGAGTACAGCTCTGAGTTCACGAGTACAGTCAGTACAGCTCTGAGTTCACGAGTACAGTGAGTACAGCTCTGAGTTCACGTGTACAGTGAGTACAGCTCTGAGTTCACGAGCATATTGAGTACAGCTCTGAGTTCACGAGTACAGTGAGTACAGTTCGGAGTTCGCGAGTACAGTGAGTACAGCTCTGAGTTCACGAGTGCAGTGAGTACAGCTCTGAGTTCACGAGTACAGTGAGCACAGCTCTGAGTTCACAAGTACAGTGAGTACAGCTCTGAGTTCACGAGTACAGTGAGTACAGCTCTGAGTTCACGAGTACAGTGAGTACAGCTCTGAGTTCACGAGTACAGTGAGTACAGCTCTGAGTTTACGAGTACAGTGAGTACAGCTCTGAGTTCACGAGTACAGTGAGTACAGCTCCAATTTCGCAAAAACACTGAGTACAGCCCTGAGTTCACGAGCACATTGAGTACAGCTCTGAGTTCACGAGTACAGTGAGTACAGCTCTGAGTTCACTAGTACAGTGAGTACAGCTCTGAGCTCACGAGTACACTGAGTACAGCTCTGAGTTCACGAGTACAGTGAGTACAGCTCTGAGTTCACGAGTACAGTGAGTACAGCTCTGAGTTCACGAGTACAGTGAGTGCAGCTCTGAGTTCACGAGTACAGTGAGCACAGCTCTGAGTTCACGAGTACAGTGAGTACAGCTCTGAGTTCACGAGTACAGAGATTACAGCTCTGAGTTCACGAGTACAGTGAGTACAGCTCTGAGTTCACGAACACATTGAGTACAGCTCTGAGTTCACGAGCACATTGAGTACAGCTATGAGTTCACGAGCACATTGAGTACAGCTCTGAGTTCACGAGTACAGTGAGTGCAGCTCCGAGTTCTCGAGTAGAGTGAGTACAGCTCTGAGTTCACGAGTACAGTGAGTACAGCTCTGAGTTCACGAGTACAGTCAGTACAGCTCTGAGTTCACGAGTACAGTGAGTACAGCTCTGAGTTCACGAGCATATTGAGTACAGCTCTGAGTTCACGAGTACAGTGAGTACAGCTCGGAGTTCGCGAGGACAGTGAGTACAGCTCTGAGTTCACGAATGCAGTGAGTACAGCTCTGAGTTCACGAGTACAGTGAGCACAGCTCTGAGTTCACAAGTACAGTTAGTACAGCTCTGAGTTCACGAGTACAGTGAGTACAGCTCTGAGTTCACAAGTACAGTGAGCACAGCTCTGAGTTCACGAGTACAGTGAGTACAGCTCTGAGTTCACGAGTACAGTGAGTACAGCTCTGAGTTCACAAGTACAGTGAGTACAGCTCTGAGTTCACAAGTACAGTGAGTACAGCTCTGAGTTCACGAATACAGTGAGTACAGCTCTATGTTCACGAGTACAGTGAGTACAGCTCTGAGTTCACGAGTACAGTGAGTACAGCTCTGAGTTCACGAGTACAGTGAGTACAGCTCTGAGTTCACGAGTACAGTGAGTACAGCTCTGAGTTCACGAGTACAGTGAGTACAGCTCTGAGTTCACAAGTACAGTTAGTACAGCTCTGAGTTCTCGAGTACATTGAGTACAGCTCTGAGTTCACGAGTACAGTGAGTACAGCTCTGAGTTCACGAGTACAGTGAGTGCAGCTCTGAGTTCACGAGTACAGCTCTGAGTTCACGAGTACACTGAGTACAGCTCCGATTTCACAAAAACACTGAGTACAGCTCTGACTTCACGAGTACACTGAGTACAGCTCTGAGTTCACGAGTACAGTGATTACAGCTCCGATTTCGCAAAAACACTGAGTACAGGTCTGAGTTCACGAGTACAGTGAGTACAGCTCTGAGTTCAGGAGTACAGTGAATACAGCTCCGACTTCGCAAAAACACTGAGTACAGCTCTGAGTTCAAGAGTACAGTGAGTACAGCTCTGAGTTCAGGAGTACAGTGAGTACAGCTCTGAGTTCACGAGTACAGTGAGTACAGCTCTGAGTTCACGAGCACATTGAGCACAGCTCTGAGTTCACGAGTACAGTGAGTTGAGCTCTGAGTTCACGAGCACATTGAGTACAGCTCTGAGTTCACGAGTACAGTGAGTACAGCTCTGAGTTCACGAGTACAGTGAGCACAGCTCTGAGTTCACGAGTACAGTGAGTGCAGCTCTGAGTTCACGAGTACAGTGAGCACAGCTCTGAGTTCACAAGTACAGTGAGTACAGCTCTGAGTTCACGAGTACAGTGAGTACAGCTCTGAGTTCACGAGTACATTGAATACAGCTCTGAGTTCACGAGTACAGTGAGCACAGCTCTGAGTTCACGAGTACAGTGAGTTGAGCTCTGAGTTCACGAGTACAGTGAGCACAGCTCTGAGTTCACGAGTACAGTGAGTTGAGCTCTGAGTTCACGAGCACATTGAGTACAGCTCTGAGTTCACGAGTACAGTGAGTGCAGCTCTGAGTTCACGAGTACAGTGAGCACAGCTCTGAGTTCACAAGTACAGTGAGCACAGCTCTGAGTTCACAAGTACAGTGAGTGCAGCTCTGAGTTCACGAGCACATTGAGTACAGCTCCGAGTTCACGAGCACATTGAGTACAGCTCTGAGTTCACAAGTACAGTGAGTACAGCTCTGAGTTCACAAGTACAGTGAGTACAGCTCTGAGTTCACGAGTACAGTGAGCACAGCTCTGAGTTCACAAGTACAGTGAGTACAGCTCTGAGTTCACGAGTACAGTGAGTACAGCTCTGAGTTCACGAGTACAGTGAGCACAGCTCTGAGTTCACGAGTACAGTGAGTACAGCTGTGAGTTCACGAGTACAGCTCTGAGTTCACGAGTACACTGAGTACAGCTCCGATTTCGCAAAAACACTGAGTACAGCTATGAGTTCACGAGCACATTGAGTACAGCTCTGAGTTCGCGAGTACAGTGAGTACAGCTCTGAGTTCACGAGTACAGTGAGTACAGCTCTGTGTTCACGAGCACATTGAGTACAGCTCTGAGTTCACGAGCACATTGAGTACAGCTCTGAGTTCACAAGTACAGTGAGTACAGCTCTGAGTTCACGAGTACAGTGAGCACAGCTCTGAGTTCACGTGTACAGTGAGTACAGCTCTGAGTTAACGAGCTCATTGAATACAGCTCTGAGTTCACGAGTACAGTGAGTACAGCTCTGAGTTCACGAGTACAGTGAGTACAGCTCTGAGTTCACGAGTACAGTGATTACAGCTCTGAGTTCACGAGTACAGTGAGTACAGCTCTGAGTTCACGAGCACATTGAGTACAGCTCTGAGCTCGCGAGTACAGTGAGTACAGCTCTGAGTTCAGGAGTACAGTGAATACAGCTCCGACTTCGCAAAAACACTGAGTACAGCTCTGAGTTCAAGAGTACAGTGAGTACAGCTCTGAGTTCACGATTACAGTGAGTACAGCTCTGAGTTCACGAGCACATTGCGTACAGCTCTGAGTTCACGAGCACATTGAGTACAGCTCTGAGTTCACGAGTACAGTGAGTACAGCTCTGAGTTCACGAGCACATTGAGTACAGCTCTGAGTTCACGAGCACATTGAGTACAGCTCTGAGTTCACGAGTACAGTGAGTACAGCTCTGAGTTCACGAGCACATTGAGTACAGTTCTGAGTTCACAAGTACAGTGAGTACAGCTCTGAGTTCACAAGTACACTGAGTACAGTTCTGAGTTCACAAGTACAGTGAGTACAGCTCTGAGTTCACGAGTACAGTGAGCACAGCTCTGAGTTCACGAGTACAGTGAGTACAGCTCTGAGTTCACGAGTACAGCTCTGAGTTCACGAGTACACTGAGTACAGCTCCGATTTCGCAAAAACACTGAGTACAGCCCTGAGTTCACGAGCACATTGAGTACAGCTCCGAGTTCACGAGTACAGTGAGTACAGCTCTGAGTTCACGAGTACAGTGAGCACAGCTCTGAGTTCACAAGTACACTGAGTACAGCTCTGAGTTCACGAGTACAGTGAGTACAGCTCTGAGTTCACGAGTACAGTGAGTACAGCTCTGAGTTCACGAGTACAGTGAGCACAGCTCTGAGTTCACAAGTACAGTGAGTACAGCTCTGAGTTCACGAGTACAGTGAGTACAGCTCTGAGTTCACGAGTACACTGAGTACAGCTCCGATTTCGCAAAAACACTGAGTACAGCTCTGCGTTCACGAGTACATTGAGTACACCTCTGAGTTCACGAGTACACTGAGTACAGCTCTGAGTTCACGAGTACAGTGAGTACAGCTCTGAGTTCACGAGTACACTGAGTACAGCTCTGAGTTCACGAGTACAGTGAGTACAGCTCTGAGTTCACGAGTACAGTGAGTACAGCTCTGAGTTCACGAGTACATTGTGTACAGCTCTGAGTTCACGAGTACAGTGAGTACAGCTCTGAGTTCACGAGTACACTGAGTACAGCTCCGATTTCGCAAAAACACTGAGTACAGCTCTCAGTTCACGAGTACATTGAGTACAGCCCTGAGTTCACGAGTACAGTGAGTACACCTCTGAGTTCACGAGTACAGTGAGTACAGCTCTGAGTTCACGAGTACAGTGAGTACAGCTCTGAGTTCACGAGTACAGTGAGTACAGCTCTGAGTTCACGAGTACAGTGAGTACAGCTCTATGTTCACGAGTATAGTGAGTACAGCTCTGAGTTCACGAGTACAGTGAGTACAGCTCTGAGTTCACGAGTACAGTGAGTACAGCTCTGAGTTCACGAGTACAGTGAGTACAGCTCTATGTTCACGAGTATAGTGAGTACAGCTCTGAGTTCACGAGTACATTGAGTACGGCCCTGAGTTCACGAGTACAGTGAGTACAGCTCTATGTTCACGAGTACAGTGAGTACATCCCTGAGTTCACGAGCACATTGAGTACAGCCCTGAGTTCACGAGTACAGTGAGTACAGCTCTGAGTTCACGAGCACATTGAGTACAGCTCTGAGTTCACGAGTACAGTGAGTATAGCTCTGAGTTCACGAGTACAGTTGTTTGAGCTCCGATTTCGCAAAAACACTGAGTACAGCTCTGAGTTCACGAGCACATTGAGTACAGCTCTGAGTTCACGAGTAGAGTGAGTATAGCTCTGAGTTCACGAGTACAGTTGTTAGAGCTCCGATTTCGCAAAAACACTGAGTACAGCTCTGAGTTCACGAGCACATTGAGTACAGCTCTGAGTTCACGAGTACAGTGAGTATAGCTCTGAGTTCACGAGTACAGTTGTTAGAGCTCCGATTTCGCAAAAACACTGAGTACAGCTCTGAGTTCACGAGTACACTGAGTACAGCTCTGAGTTCACGAGTACAGTGAGTACACCTCTGAGTTCACGAGTGCAGTGAGTACAGCTCCGAGTTCATGAGTACAGTGAGTACAGCTCTGAGTTCACGAGTACAGTGAGTACAGCTCTGAGTTCACGAGTACAGTCAGTACAGCTCTGAGTTCACGAGTACAGTGAGTACAGCTCTGAGTTCACGTGTACAGTGAGTACAGCTCTGAGTTCACGAGCATATTGAGTACAGCTCTGAGTTCACGAGTACAGTGAGTACAGTTCGGAGTTCGCGAGTACAGTGAGTACAGCTCTGAGTTCACGAGTGCAGTGAGTACAGCTCTGAGTTCACGAGTACAGTGAGCACAGCTCTGAGTTCACAAGTACAGTGAGTACAGCTCTGAGTTCACGAGTACAGTGAGTACAGCTCTGAGTTCACAAGTACAGTGAGTACAGCTCTGAGTTCACGAGTACAGTGAGTACAGCTCTGAGTTCACGAGTACAGTGAGTACAGCTCTGAGTTCACAAGTACAGTGAGTACAGCTCTGAGTTCACAAGTACAGTGAGTACAGCTCTGAGTTCACGAGTACAGTGAGTACAGCTCTGAGTTCACGAGTACAGTGAGTACAGCTCTGAGTTCACGAGTACAGTGAGTACAGCTCTGAGTTTACGAGTACAGTGAGTACAGCTCTGAGTTCACGAGTACAGTGAGTACAGCTCCAATTTCGCAAAAACACTGAGTACAGCCCTGAGTTCACGAGCACATTGAGTACAGCTCTGAGTTCACGAGTACAGTGAGTACAGCTCTGAGTTCACGAGTACAGTGAGTACAGCTCTGAGTTCACGAGTACACTGAGTACAGCTCTGAGTTCACGAGTACAGTGAGTACAGCTCTGAGTTCACGAGTACAGTGAGTACAGCTCTGAGTTCACGAGTACAGTGAGTGCAGCTCTGAGTTCACGAGTACAGTGAGCACAGCTCTGAGTTCACGAGTACAGTGAGTACAGCTCTGAGTTCACGAGTACAGAGATTACAGCTCTGAGTTCACGAGTACAGTGAGTACAGCTCTGAGTTCACGAACACATTGAGTACAGCTCTGAGTTCACGAGCACATTGAGTACAGCTATGAGTTCACGAGCACATTGAGTACAGCTCTGAGTTCACGAGTACAGTGAGTACAGCTCTGAGTTCACGAGTACAGTGAGTACAGCTCTGTGTTCACGAGCACATTGAGTACAGCTCTGAGTTCACGAGCACATTGAGTACAGCTCTGAGTTCACAAGTACACTGAGTACAGCTCTGAGTTCACGAGTACAGTGAGCACAGCTCTGAGTTCACGTGTACAGTGAGTACAGCTCTGAGTTCACGAGCACATTGAGTACAGCTCTGAGCTCGCGAGTACAGTGAGTACAGCTCTGAGTTCACGAGTACAGTGAGTACAGCTCTGAGTTCACGAGTACAGTGATTACAGCTCTGAGTTAACGAGCTCATTGAATACAGCTCTGAGTTCACGAGTACAGTGAGTACAGCTCTGAGTTCACGAGTACAGTGAGTACAGCTCTGAGTTCACGAGTACAGTGATTACAGCTCTGAGTTCACGAGTACAGTGAGTACAGCTCTGAGTTCACGAGCACATTGAGTACAGCTCTGAGCTCGCGAGTACAGTGAGTACAGCTCTGAGTTCAGGCGTACAGTGAATACAGCTCCGACTTCGCAAAAACACTGAGTACAGCTCTGAGTTCAAGAGTACAGTGAGTACAGCTCTGAGTTCACGAGTACAGTGAGTACAGCTCTGAGTTCACGAGCACATTGCGTACAGCTCTGAGTTCACGAGCACATTGAGTACAGCTCTGAGTTCACGAGCACATTGCGTACAGCTCTGAGTTCACGAGCACATTGAGTACAGCTCTGAGTTCACGAGTACAGTGAGTACAGCTCTGAGTTCACGAGCACATTGCGTACAGCTCTGAGTTCACGAGCACATTGAGTACAGCTCTGAGTTCACGAGCACATTGAGTACAGCTCTGAGTTCAAGAGTACAGTGAGTACAGCTCTGAGTTCACGAGTACAGTGAGTACAGCTCTGAGTTCACGAGCACATTGCGTACAGCTCTGAGTTCACGAGCACATTGCGTACAGCTCTGAGTTCACGAGCACATTGAGTACAGCTCTGAGTTCACGAGTACAGTGAGTACAGCTCTGAGTTCACGAGTACAGTGAGTACAGCTCTGAGTTCACGAGCACATTGAGTACAGCTCTGAGTTCACGAGTACAGTGAGTACAGCTCTGAGTTCCCGTGTACAGTGAGTACAGCTCTGAGTTAACGAGCTCATTGAATACAGCTCTGAGTTCACGAGTACAGTGAGTACAGCTCTGAGTTCACGAGTACAGTGAGTACAGCTCTGAGTTCACGAGTACAGTGATTACAGCTCTTAGTTCACGAGTACAGTGAGTACAGCTCTGAGTTCACGAGCACATTGAGTACAGCTCTGAGTTCACGAGCACATTGAGTACAGCTCTGAGTTCACGAGCACATTGAGTACAGCTCTGAGTTCACGAGTACATTGAGTACAGCTCTGAGTTCACGAGCACATTGAGTACAGCTCTGAGTTCACGAGCACATTGAATACAGCTCTGAGTTCACGAGTACAGTGAGTACAGCTCTGAGTTCACGAGTACAGTGAGTACCTCTCTGAGTTCACGAGTACAGTGAGTACAGCTCTTATTTCACGAGTACAGTGAGTACAGCTCTGACTTCACGAGTACACTGAGTACAGCTCTGAGTTCACAAGCACATTGAGTACAGCTCTGAGTTCACGAGTACACTGAGTACAGCTCTGAGTTCACGAGTACAGTGAGTACAGCTCTGAGTTCACGAGTACAGTGAGTACAGCTCTGAGTTCACGAGTACAGTGAGTACCTCTCTGAGTTCACGAGTACAGTGAGTACAGCTCTGAGTTCACGAGTACACTGAGTACAGCTCTGAGTTCACGAGTACACTGAGTACAGCTCTGAGTTCACGAGCACATTGAGTACAGCTCTGAGTTCACGAGCACATTGAGTACAGCTCTGAGTTCACGAGTACATTGAGTACAGCTCTGAGTTCACGAGCACATTGAGTACAGCTCTGAGTTCACGAGCACATTGAATACAGCTCTGAGTTCACGAGTACAGTGAGTACAGCTCTGAGTTCACGAGTACAGTGAGTACCTCTCTGAGTTCACGAGTACAGTGAGTACAGCTCTTATTTCACGAGTACAGTGAGTACAGCTCTGACTTCACGAGTACACTGAGTACAGCTCTGAGTTCACAAGCACATTGAGTACAGCTCTGAGTTCACGAGTACACTGAGTACAGCTCTGAGTTCACGAGTACAGTGAGTACAGCTCTGAGTTCACGAGTAGAGTGAGTACAGCTCTGAGTTCACGAGTACAGTGAGTACAGCTCTTATTTCACGAGTACAGTGAGTACAGCTCTGAGTTCACGAGTACACTGAGTACAACTCTGAGTTCACGAGCACATTGAGTGCAGCTCTGAGTTCACGAGTACAGCTCTGAGTTCACGAGCACATTGAGTACAGCTCTGAGTTCACGAGTAGAGTGAGTACAGCTCTGAGTTCACGAGTACAGTGAGCACAGCTCTGAGTTCACAAGTACAGTGAGTACAGCTCTGAGTTCACGAGTACAGTGAGTACAGCTCTGAGTTCACGAGTACAGTGAGTACAGCTCTGAGTTCACGAGTACAGTGAGTACAGCTCTGAGTTTACGAGTACAGTGAGTACAGCTCTGAGTTCACGAGTACAGTGAGTACAGCTCCAATTTCGCAAAAACACTGAGTACAGCCCTGAGTTCACGAGCACATTGAGTACAGCTCTGAGTTCACGAGTACAGTGAGTACAGCTCTGAGTTCACTAGTACAGTGAGTACAGCTCTGAGTTCACGAGTACACTGAGTACAGCTCTGAGTTCACGAGTACAGTGAGTACAGCTCTGAGTTCACGAGTACAGTGAGTACAGCTCTGAGTTCACGAGTACACTGAGTACAGCTCTGAGTTCACGAGTACAGTGAGTACAGCTCTGAGTTCACGAGTACACTGAGAACAGCTCTGAGTTCACGAGTACAGTGAGTACAGCTCTGAGTTCACGAGTACAGTGAGTGCAGCTCTGAGTTCACGAGTACAGTGAGCACAGCTCTGAGTTCACGAGTACAGTGAGTACAGCTCTGAGTTCACGAGTACAGAGATTACAGCTCTGAGTTCACGAGTACAGTGAGTACAGCTCTGAGTTCACGAACACATTGAGTACAGCTCTGAGTTCACGAGCACATTGAGTACAGCTATGAGTTCACGAGCACATTGAGTACAGCTCTGAGTTCACGAGTACAGTGTGTACAGCTCTGAGTTCACGAGTACAGTGAGTACAGCTCTGTGTTCACGAGCACATTGAGTACAGCTCTGAGTTCACGAGCACATTGAGTACAGCTCTGAGTTCTCAAGTACAGTGAGTACAGCTCTGAGTTCACGAGTACAGTGAGCACAGCTCTGAGTTCACGTGTACAGTGAGTACAGCTCTGAGTTAACGAGCTCATTGAATACAGCTCTGAGTTCACGAGTACAGTGAGTACAGCTCTGAGTTCACGAGTACAGTGAGTACAGCTCTGAGTTCACGAGTACAGTGATTACAGCTCTGAGTTCACGAGTACAGTGAGTACAGCTCTGAGTTCACGAGCACATTGAGTACAGCTCTGAGCTCGCGAGTACAGTGAGTACAGCTCTGAGTTCAGGAGTACAGTGAATACAGCTCCGACTTCGCAAAAACACTGAGTACAGCTCTCAGTTCAAGAGTACAGTGAGTACAGCTCTGAGTTCACGAGTACAGTGAGTACAGCTCTGAGTTCACGAGCACATTGCGTACAGCTCTGAGTTCACGAGCACATTGAGTACAGCTCTGAGTTCACGAGTACAGTGAGTACAGCTCTGTGTTCACGAGCACATTGAGTACAGCTCTGAGTTCACGAGTAGAGTGAGTACAGCTCTGAGTTCACGAGTACAGTGAGTACAGCTCTTATTTCACGAGTACAGTGAGTACAGCTCTGAGTTCACGAGTACACTGAGTACAGCTCTGAGTTCACAAGTACAGTGAGTACAGCTCTGAGTTCACGAGTACAGTGAGTACAGCTCTGAGTTCACGAGCACATTGAGTACAGCTCTGAGTTAACGAGCACATTGAGTACAGCTCTGAGTTCACGAGCACATTGAGTACAGTTCTGAGTTCACAAGTACAGTGAGCACAGCTCTGAGTTCACGAGTACAGCTCTGAGTTCACGAGTACACTGAGTACAGCTCCGATTTCGCAAAAACACTGAGTACAGCCCTGAGTTCGCGAGCACATTGAGTACAGCTCCGAGTTCACGAGTACAGTGAGTACAGCTCTGAGTTCACGAGTACAGTGAGCACAGCTCTGAGTTCACAAGTACACTGAGTACAGCTCTGAGTTCACGAGTACAGTGAGTACAGCTCTAAGTTCACGAGTACAGTGAGTACAGCTCTGAGTTCACGAGTACAGTGAGCACAGCTCTGAGTTCACAAGTACAGTGAGTACAGCTCTGAGTTCACGAGTACAGTGAGTACAGCTCTGAGTTCACGAGTACACTGAGTACAGCTCCGATTTCGCAAAAACACTGAGTACAGCTCTGCGTTCACGAGTACATTGAGTACAGCTCTGAGTTCACGAGTACACTGAGTACAGCTCTGAGTTCACGAGTACAGTGAGTACAGCTCTGAGTTCACGAGTACAGTGAGTACAGCTCTGAGTTCACGAGTACATTGTGTACAGCTCTGAGTTCACGAGTACAGTGAGTACAGCTCTGAGTTCACGAGTACACTGAGTACAGCTCCGATTTCGCAAAAACACTGAGTACAGCTCTCAGTTCACGAGTACATTGAGTACAGCTCTATGTTCACGAGTACAGTGAGTACATCCCTGAGTTCACGAGCACATTGAGTACAGCCCTGAGCTCACGAGTACAGTGAGTACAGCTCTGAGTTCACGAGTACAGTGAGTACAGCTCTGAGTTCACGAGTACAGTGAGTACAGCTCTGAGTTCACGAGTACAGTGAGTACAGCTCTATGTTCACGAGTATAGTGAGTACAGCTCTGAGTTCACGAGTACAGTGAGTACAGCTCTGAGTTCACGAGTACAGTGAGTACAGCTCTGAGTTCACGAGTACAGTGAGTACAGCTCTATGTTCACGAGTATAGTGAGTACAGCTCTGAGTTCACGAGTACATTGAGTACAGCCCTGAGTTCACGAGTACAGTGAGTACAGCTCTATGTTCACGAGTACAGTGAGTACATCCCTGAGTTCACGAGCACATTGAGTACAGCCCTGAGTTCACGAGTACAGTGAGTACAGCTCTGAGTTCACGAGCACATTGAGTACAGCTCTGAGTTCACGAGTACAGTGAGTATAGCTCTGAGTTCACGAGTACAGTTGTTAGAGCTCCGATTTCGCAAAAACACTGAGTACAGCTCTGAGTTCACGAGTACACTGAGTACAGCTCTGAGTTCACGAGTACAGTGAGTACAGCTCTGAGTTCACGAGTACAGTGAGTACAGCTCTGAGTTCACGAGTACATTGTGTACAGCTCTGAGTTCACGAGTACAGTGAGTACAGCTCTGAGTTCACGAGTACACTGAGTACAGCTCCGATTTCGCAAAAACACTGAGTACAGCTCTCAGTTCACGAGTACATTGAGTACAGCTCTATGTTCACGAGTACAGTGAGTACATCCCTGAGTTCACGAGCACATTGAGTACAGCCCTGAGCTCACGAGTACAGTGAGTACAGCTCTGAGTTCACGAGTACAGTGAGTACAGCTCTGAGTTCACGAGTACAGTGAGTACAGCTCTGAGTTCACGAGTACAGTGAGTACAGCTCTGAGTTCACGAGTACACTGAGTACAGCTCCGATTTCGCAAAAACACTGAGTACAGCTCTCAGTTCACGAGTACATTGAGTACAGCTCTATGTTCACGAGTACAGTGAGTACATCCCTGAGTTCACGAGCACATTGAGTACAGCCCTGAGCTCACGAGTACAGTGAGTACAGCTCTGAGCTCACGAGTACAGTGAGTACAGCTCTGAGTTCACAAGTACACTGAGTACAGCTCTGAGTTCACGAGTACAGTGAGTACAGCTCTGAGTTCACGAGTACAGTGAGTACAGCTCTATGTTCACGAGTATAGTGAGTACAGCTCTGAGTTCACGAGTACATTGAGTACAGCCCTGAGTTCACGAGTACAGTGAGTACAGCTCTATGTTCACGAGTACAGTGAGTACATCCCTGAGTTCACGAGCACATTGAGTACAGCCCTGAGTTCACGAGTACAGTGAGTACAGCTCTGAGTTCACGAGCACATTGAGTACAGCTCTGAGTTCACGAGTACAGTGAGTACAGCTCTGAGTTCACGAGTACAGTGAGTACAGCTCTGAGTTCACGAGTACAGTGAGTACAGCTCTGAGTTCACGAGTACAGTGAGTACAGCTCTGAGTTCACGAGTACAGTGAGTACAGCTCTGAGTTCACAAGTACAGTGAGTACAGCTCTGAGTTCACAAGTACAGTGAGTACAGCTCTGAGTTCACGAGTACAGTGAGTACAGCTCTGAGTTCACGAGTACAGTGAGTACAGCTCTGAGTTCACGAGTACAGTGAGTACAGCTCTGAGTTTACGAGTACAGTGAGTACAGCTCTGAGTTCACGAGTACAGTGAGTACAGCTCCAATTTCGCAAAAACACTGAGTACAGCCCTGAGTTCACGAGCACATTGAGTACAGCTCTGAGTTCACGAGTACAGTGAGTACAGCTCTGAGTTCACGAGTACAGTGAGTACAGCTCTGAGTTCACGAGTACACTGAGTACAGCTCTGAGTTCACGAGTACAGTGAGTACAGCTCTGAGTTCACGAGTACAGTGAGTACAGCTCTGAGTTCACGAGTACAGTGAGTACAGCTCTGAGTTCACGAGTACAGAGATTACAGCTCTGAGTTCACGAGTACAGTGAGTACAGCTCTGAGTTCACGAACACATTGAGTACAGCTCTGAGTTCACGAGCACATTGAGTACAGCTATGAGTTCACGAGCACATTGAGTACAGCTCTGAGTTCACGAGTACAGTGAGTACAGCTCTGAGTTCACGAGTACAGTGAGTACAGCTCTGTGTTCACGAGCACATTGAGTACAGCTCTGAGTTCACGAGCACATTGAGTACAGCTCTGAGTTCACAAGTACAGTGAGTACAGCTCTGAGTTCACGAGTACAGTGAGCACAGCTCTGAGTTCACGTGTACAGTGAGTACAGCTCTGAGTTAACGAGCTCATTGAATACAGCTCTGAGTTCACGAGTACAGTGAGTACAGCTCTGAGTTCACGAGTACAGTGAGTACAGCTCTGAGTTCACGAGTACAGTGATTACAGCTCTGAGTTCACGAGTACAGTGAGTACAGCTCTGAGTTCACGAGCACATTGAGTACAGCTCTGAGCTCGCGAGTACAGTGAGTACAGCTCTGAGTTCAGGCGTACAGTGAATACAGCTCCGACTTCGCAAAAACACTGAGTACAGCTCTGAGTTCAAGAGTACAGTGAGTACAGCTCTGAGTTCACGAGTACAGTGAGTACAGCTCTGAGTTCACGAGCACATTGCGTACAGCTCTGAGTTCACGAGCACATTGCGTACAGCTCTGAGTTCACGAGTACAGTGAGTACAGCTCTGAGTTCACGAGTACAGTGAGTACAGCTCTGAGTTCACGAGTACAGTGAGTACCTCTCTGAGTTCACGAGCACATTGAGTACAGCTCTGAGTTCACGAGTACAGTGAGTACAGCTCTGAGTTCACGAGCACATTGAGTACAGCTCTGAGTTCACGAGTACATGCAGTACAGCTCTGAGTTCCCGTGTACAGTGAGTACAGCTCTGAGTTAACGAGCTCATTGAATACAGCTCTGAGTTCACGAGTACAGTGAGTACAGCTCTGAGTTCACGAGTACAGTGAGTACAGCTCTGAGTTCACGAGTACAGTGATTACAGCTCTTAGTTCACGAGTACAGTGAGTACAGCTCTGAGTTCACGAGCACATTGAGTACAGCTCTGTGTTCACGAGCACATTGAGTACAGCTCTGAGTTCACGAGCACATTGAGTACAGCTCTGAGTTCACGAGTAGAGTGAGTACAGCTCTGAGTTCACGAGTACAGTGAGTACAGCTCTTATTTCACGAGTACAGTGAGTACAGCTCTGAGTTCACGAGTACACTGAGTACAGCTCTGAGTTCACGAGTACACTGAGTACAGCTCTGAGTTCACAAGGACATTGAGTACAGCTCTGAGTTCACAAGGACATTGAGTACAGCTCTGAGTTCACGAGTACACTGAGTACAGCTCTGAGTTCACGAGTACAGTGAGTACAGCTCTTATTTCACGAGTACAGTGAGTACAGCTCTGAGTTCACGAGTACAGTGAGTACAGCTCTGTGTTCACAAGGACATTGAGTACAGCTCTGAGTTCACGAGTACACTGAGTACAGCTCTGAGTTCACAAGTACAGTGAGTACAGCTCTGAGTTCACAAGGACATTGAGTACAGCTCTGAGATCACGAGTACACTGAGTACAGCTCTGAGTTCACGAGTACAGTGAGTACAGCTCTGAGTTCACGAGTACAGTGAGTACAGCTCTGAGTTCACGAGTACAGTGAGTACAGCTCTGAGTTCACGAGCACATTGAGTACAGCTCTGAGTTCACGAGCACATTGAGTACAGCTCTGAGTTCACGAGTAGAGTGAGTACAGCTCTGAGTTCACGAGTACAGTGAGTACAGCTCTTATTTCACGAGTACAGTGAGTACAGCTCTGAGTTCACGAGTACACTGAGTACAACTCTGAGGTCACGAGCACATTGAGTACAGCTCTGAGTTCACGAGTACACTGAGTACAGCTCTGAGTTCACGAGCACATTGAGTGCAGCTCTGAGTTCACGAGTACAGCTCTGAGTTCACGAGCACATTGAATACAGCTCTGAGTTCACGAGTACAGTCAGTACAGCTCTGAGTTCACGAGTACAGTGAGTACAGCTCTGAGTTCACGAGTACAGTGAGTACAGCTCTGAGTTCTCGAGTACAGTGAGTACAGCTCTGAGTTCACGAGTACAGTGAGTACAGCTCTGAGTTCACGAGCATATTGAGTACAGCTCTGAGTTCACGAGTACAGTGAGTACAGCTCTGAGTTCACGAGTACAGTGAGTACAGCTCCGATTTCGCAAAAACACTGAGTACAGCTCTGCGTTCACGAGTACATTGAGTACAACTCTGAGTTCACGAGTACACTGAGTACAGCTCCGATTTCGCAAAAACACTGAGTACAGCTCTGAGTTCACGAGTACATTGAGTACAGCTCTATGTTCACGAGTACAGTGAGTACAGCTCTGAGTTCACGAGTACAGTGAGTGCAGCTCTGAGTTCAAGAGTACAGTGAGTACAGCTCTGAGTTCACGAGCACATTGAGTACAGCCCTGAGTTCACGAGTACAGTGAGTACAGCTCTGAGTTCACGAGCACATTGAGTACAGCTCTGAGTTCACGAGTACGGTGAGTATAGCTCTGAGTTCACGAGCACATTGAGTACAGCTCTGAGTTCACGAGTACAGTGAGTACAGCTCTGAGTTCACGAGTACAGTGAGTACAGCTCTGAGTTCACAAGTACAGTGAGCACAGCTCTGAGTTCACGAGTACAGTGAGTACAGCTCTGAGTTCACGAGTACAGTGAGTACAGCTCTGAGTTCACAAGTACAGTGAGCACAGCTCTGAGTTCACGAGTACAGTGAGTACAGCTCTGAGTTCACAAGTACAGTGAGTACAGCTCTGAGTTCACGAGTACAGTGAGTACAGCTCTGAGTTCACGAGTGCAGTGAGTACAGCTCTGAGTTCACGAGTACAGTGAGTACAGCTCTGAGTTCACGAGTACAGTGAGTACAGCTCTGAGTTCACAAGTACAGTGAGCACAGCTCTGAGTTCACGAGCACATTGAGTACAGCTCTGAGTTCACGAGTACGGTGAGTATAGCTCTGAGTTCACGAGTACAGTGATTAGAGCTCCGATTTCGCAAAAACACTGAGTACAGCTCTGAGTTCACGAGTACATTGAGTACACCTCTGAGTTCACGAGTGCAGTGAGTACAGCTCTGAGTTCACGAGTACAGTGAGTGCAGCTCCGAGTTCTCGAGTAGAGTGAGTACAGCTCTGAGTTCACGAGTACAGTGAGTACAGCTCTGAGTTCACGAGTACAGTCAGTACAGCTCTGAGTTCACGAGTACAGTGAGTACAGCTCTGAGTTCACGAGCATATTGAGTACAGCTCTGAGTTCACGAGTACAGTGAGTACAGCTCGGAGTTCGCGAGTACAGTGAGTACAGCTCTGAGTTCACGAATGCAGTGAGTACAGCTCTGAGTTCACGAGTACAGTGAGCACAGCTCTGAGTTCACAAGTACAGTTAGTACAGCTCTGAGTTCACGAGTACAGTGAGTACAGCTCTGAGTTCACAAGTACAGTGAGCACAGCTCTGAGTTCACGAGTACAGTGAGTACAGCTCTGAGTTCACGAGTACAGTGAGTACAGCTCTGAGTTCACAAGTACAGTGAGTACAGCTCTGAGTTCACAAGTACAGTGAGTACAGCTCTGAGTTCACGAATACAGTGAGTACAGCTCTATGTTCACGAGTACAGTGAGTACAGCTCTGAGTTCACGAGTACAGTGAGTACAGCTCTGTGTTCACAAGTACAGTGAGCACAGCTCTGAGTTCACGAGTACAGTGTGTACAGCTCTGAGTTCACAAGTACAGTGAGTACAGCTCTGAGTTCACAAGTACAGTGAGCACAGCTCTGAGTTCACGAGTACAGTGAGTACAGCTCTGTGTTCACAAGTACAGTGAGCACAGCTCTGAGTTCACGAGTACAGTGAGTACAGCTCTGAGTTCACAAGTACAGTGAGCACAGCTCTGAGTTCACGAGTACAGTGAGTACAGCTCTGAGTTCACAAGTACAGTGAGTACAGCTCTGAGTTCACAAGTACAGTGAGTACAGCTCTGAGTTCACAAGTACAGTGAGTACAGCTCTGAGTTCACGAATACAGTGAGTACAGCTCTATGTTCACGAGTACAGTGAGTACAGCTCTGAGTTCACGAGTACAGTGAGTACAGCTCTGAGTTCACGAGTACAGTGAGTACAGCTCTGAGTTCACGAGTACAGTGAGTACAGCTCTGAGTTCACAAGTACAGTTAGTACAGCTCTGAGTTCTCGAGTACATTGAGTACAGCTCTGAGTTCACGAGTACAGTGAGTACAGCTCTGAGTTCACGAGTACAGTGAGTGCAGCTCTGAGTTCACGAGTACAGCTCTGAGTTCACGAGTACACTGAGTACAGCTCCGATTTCACAAAAACACTGAGTACAGCTCTGACTTCACGAGTACACTGAGTACAGCTCTGAGTTCACGAGTACAGTGATTACAGCTCCGATTTCGCAAAAACACTGAGTACAGGTCTGAGTTCACGAGTACAGTGAGTACAGCTCTGAGTTCAGGAGTACAGTGAATACAGCTCCGACTTCGCAAAAACACTGAGTACAGCTCTGAGTTCAAGAGTACAGTGAGTACAGCTCTGAGTTCAGGAGTACAGTGAGTACAGCTCTGAGTTCACGAGTACAGTGAGTACAGCTCTGAGTTCACGAGCACATTGAGCACAGCTCTGAGTTCACGAGTACAGTGAGTAGAGCTCTGAGTTCACGAGCACATTGAGTACAGCTCTGAGTTCACGAGTACAGTGAGTGCAGCTCTGAGTTCACGAGTACAGTGAGCACAGCTCTGAGTTCACAAGTACAGTGAGTACAGCTCTGAGTTCACGAGTACATTGAGTACAGCTCTGAGTTCACGAGTACAGTGAGCACAGCTCTGAGTTCACGAGTACAGTGAGTTGAGCTCTGAGTTCACGAGTACAGTGAGCACAGCTCTGAGTTCACGAGTACAGTGAGTTGAGCTCTGAGTTCACGAGCACATTGAGTACAGCTCTGAGTTCACGAGTACAGTGAGTGCAGCTCTGAGTTCACGAGTACAGTGAGCACAGCTCTGAGTTCACAAGTACAGTGAGTACAGCTCTCAGTTCACGAGTACAGTGAGTACAGCTCTGAGTTCACGAGCACATTGAGTACAGCTCCGAGTTAACGAGCACATTGAGTACAGCTCCGAGTTCACGAGCACATTGAGTACAGCTCTGAGTTCACAAGTACAGTGAGTACAGCTCTGAGTTCACGAGTACAGTGAGCACAGCTCTGAGTTCACAAGTACAGTGAGTACAGCTCTGAGTTCACGAGTACAGTGAGTACAGCTCTGAGTTCACGAGTACAGTGAGCACAGCTCTGAGTTCACGAGTACAGTGAGTACAGCTGTGAGTTCACGAGTACAGCTCTGAGTTCACGAGTACACTGAGTACAGCTCCGATTTCGCAAAAACACTGAGTACAGCCCTGAGTTCACGAGCACATTGAGTACAGCTCCGAGTTCACGAGTACAGTGAGTACAGCTCTGAGTTCACGAGTACAGTGAGCACAGCTCTGAGTTCACAAGTACAGTGAGTACAGCTCTGCGTTCACGAGTACATTGAGTACACCTCTGAGTTCACGAGTACACTGAGTACAGCTCTGCGTTCACGAGTACAGTGAGTACAGCTCTGAGTTCACGAGTACACTGAGTACAGCTCTGAGTTCACGAGTACAGTGAGTACAGCTCTGAGTTCACGAGTACACTGAGTACAGCTCCGATTTCGCAAAAACACTGAGTACAGCTCTGCGTTCACGAGTACATTGAGTACACCTCTGAGTTCACGAGTACACTGAGTACAGCTCCGATTTCGCAAAAACACTGAGTACAGCTCTGAGTTCACGAGTACAGTGAGTACAGCTCTGAGTTCACGAGTACATTGTGTACAGCTCTGAGTTCACGAGTACAGTGAGTACAGCTCTGAGTTCACGAGTACACTGAGTACAGCTCCGATTTCGCAAAAACACTGAGTACAGCTCTCAGTTCACGAGTACATTGAGTACAGCTCTATGTTCACGAGTACAGTGAGTACAGCTCTGAGTTCACGAGTACAGTGAGTACAGCTCTGAGTTCACGAGTACAGTGAGTAAAGCTCTGAGTTCACGAGTACAGTGAGTACAGCTCTGAGTTCACGAGTACAGTGAGTACAGCTCTGAGTTCACGAGTACAGTGAGTACAGCTCTATGTTCACGAATATAGTGAGTACAGCTCTGAGTTCACGAGTACAGTGAGTACAGCTCTGAGTTCACGAGCACATTGAGTACAGCTCTGAGTTCACGAGTACAGTGAGTATAGCTCTGAGTTCACGAGTACAGTTGTTAGAGCTCCGATTTCGCAAAAACACTGAGTACAGCTCTGAGTTCACGAGTACATTGAGTACACCTCTGAGTTCACGAGTGCAGTGAGTACAGCTCCGAGTTCACGAGTACAGTGAGTACAGCTCTGAGTTCACGAGTACAGTGAGTACAGCTCTGAGTTCACGAGTACAGTCAGTACAGCTCTGAGTTCACGAGTACAGTGAGTACAGCTCTGAGTTCACGTGTACAGTGAGTACAGCTCTGAGTTCACGAGCATATTGAGTACAGCTCTGAGTTCACGAGTACAGTGAGTACAGTTCGGAGTTCGCGAGTACAGTGAGTACAGCTCTGAGTTCACGAGTGCAGTGAGTACAGCTCTGAGTTCACGAGTACAGTGAGCACAGCTCTGAGTTCACAAGTACAGTGAGTACAGCTCTGAGTTCACGAGTACAGTGAGTACAGCTCTGAGTTCACGAGTACAGTGAGTACAGCTCTGAGTTCACGAGTACAGTGAGTACAGCTCTGAGTTTACGAGTACAGTGAGTACAGCTCTGAGTTCACGAGTACAGTGAGTACAGCTCCAATTTCGCAAAAACACTGAGTACAGCCCTGAGTTCACGAGCACATTGAGTACAGCTCTGAGTTCACGAGTACAGTGAGTACAGCTCTGAGTTCACTAGTACAGTGAGTACAGCTCTGAGTTCACGAGTACACTGAGTACAGCTCTGAGTTCACGAGTACAGTGAGTACAGCTCTGAGTTCACGAGTACAGTGAGTACAGCTCTGAGTTCACGAGTACAGTGAGTGCAGCTCTGAGTTCACGAGTACAGTGAGCACAGCTCTGAGTTCACGAGTACAGTGAGTACAGCTCTGAGTTCACGAGTACAGAGATTACAGCTCTGAGTTCACGAGTACAGTGAGTACAGCTCTGAGTTCACGAACACATTGAGTACAGCTCTGAGTTCACGAGCACATTGAGTACAGCTCTGAGTTCACGAACACATTGAGTACAGCTCTGAGTTCACGAACACATTGAGTACAGCTCTGAGTTCACGAACACATTGAGTACAGCTCTGAGTTCACGAACACATTGAGTACAGCTCTGAGTTCACGAACACATTGAGTACAGCTCTGAGTTCACGAGTACAGTGAGTACAGCTCTGAGTTCACGAACACATTGAGTACAGCTCTGAGTTCACGAGCACATTGAGTACAGCTATGAGTTCACGAGCACATTGAGTACAGCTCTGAGTTCACGAGCACATTGAGTACAGCTCTGAGTTCACGTGTACAGTGAGTACAGCTCTGAGTTCACGAGCACATTGAGTACAGCTCTGAGTTCACGAGCACATTGAGTACAGCTCTGAGTTCACGAGCACAGTGAGTACAGCTCTGAGTTCACGAGTACAGTGAGTACAGCTCTGAGTTCACGAGCACATTGAGTACAGCTCTGAGTTCACAAGTACAGTGAGTACAGCTCTGAGTTCACGAGTACAGTGAGCACAGCTCTGAGTTCACGTGTACAGTGAGTACAGCTCTGAGTTAACGAGCTCATTGAATACAGCTCTGAGTTCACGAGTACAGTGAGTAGAGCTCTGAGTTCACGAGTACAGTGAGTACAGCTCTGAGTTCACGAGTACAGTGATTACAGCTCTGAGTTCACGAGTACAGTGAGTACAGCTCTGAGTTCACGAGCACATTGAGTACAGCTCTGAGCTCGCGAGTACAGTGAGTACAGCTCTGAGTTCAGGAGTACAGTGAATACAGCTCCGACTTCGCAAAAACACTGAGTACAGCTCTCAGTTCACGAGTACATTGCGTACAGCTCTGAGTTCACGAGCACATTGAGTACAGCTCTGAGTTCACGAGTACAGTGAGTACAGCTCTGTGTTCACGAGCACATTGAGTACAGCTCTGAGTTCACGAGTAGAGTGAGTACAGCTCTGAGTTCACGAGTACAGTGAGTACAGCTCTTATTTCGCGAGTACAGTGAGTACAGCTCTGAGTTCGCGAGTACAGTGAGTACAGCTCTGAGTTCACAAGTACAGTGAGTACAGCCCTGAGTTCACGAGTACAGTGAGCACAGCTCTGAGTTCACAAGTACAGTGAGTACAGCTCTGAGTTCACGAGTACAGTGAGTACAGCTCTGAGTTCAGGAGTACAGTGAATACAGCTCCGATTTCGCAAAAACACTGAGTACAGCCCTGAGTTCACGAGCACATTGAGTACAGCCCTGAGTTCACGAGCACATTGAGTACAGCTCCGAGTTCACGAGTACAGTGAGTACAGCTCTGAGTTCACGAGCACATTGAGTACAGTTCTGAGTTCACGAGTACAGTGAGTACAGCTCTGAGTTCACGAGCACATTGAGTACAGCTCTGAGTTCACGAGTATAGTGAGTACAGCTCTGAGTTCACGAGTACAGTGAGTACAGCTCTGAGTTCACGAGTACAGTGAGCACAGCTCTGAGTTCACGAGTACAGTGAGTACAGCTCTGAGTTCACGAGTACAGCTCTGAGTTCACGAGTACACTGAGTACAGCTCCGATTTCGCAAAAACACTGAGTACAGCCCTGAGTTCACGAGCACATTGAGTACAGCTCCGAGTTCACGAGTACAGTGAGTACAGCTCTGAGTTCACGAGTACAGTGAGCACAGCTCTGAGTTCACAAGTACACTGAGTACAGCTCTGAGTTCACGAGTACAGTGAGTACAGCTCTAAGTTCACGAGTACAGTGAGTACAGCTCTGAGTTCACGAGTACAGTGAGCACAGCTCTGAGTTCACAAGTACAGTGAGTACAGCTCTGAGTTCACGAGTACAGTGAGTACAGCTCTGAGTTCACGAGTACACTGAGTACAGCTCCGATTTCGCAAAAACACTGAGTACAGCTCTGCGTTCACGAGTACATTGAGTACACCTCTGAGTTCACGAGTACACTGAGTACAGCTCTGAGTTCACGAGTACAGTGAGTACAGCTCTGAGTTCACGAGTACACTGAGTACAGCTCTGAGTTCACGAGTACAGTGAGTACAGCTCTGAGTTCACGAGTACAGTGAGTACAGCTCTGAGTTCACGAGTACATTGTGTACAGCTCTGAGTTCACGAGTACAGTGAGTACAGCTCTGAGTTCACGAGTACACTGAGTACAGCTCCGATTTCGCAAAAACACTGAGTACAGCTCTCAGTTCACGAGTACATTGAGTACAGCTCTATGTTCACGAGTACAGTGAGTACATCCCTGAGTTCACGAGCACATTGAGTACAGCCCTGAGCTCACGAGTACAGTGAGTACAGCTCTGAGTTCACGAGTACAGTGAGTACAGCTCTGAGTTCACGAGTACAGTGAGTACAGCTCTGAGTTCACGAGTACAGTGAGTACAGCTCTATGTTCACGAGTATAGTGAGTACAGCTCTGAGTTCACGAGTACAGTGAGTACAGCTCTGAGTTCACGAGTACAGTGAGTACAGCTCTGAGTTCACGAGTACAGTGAGTACAGCTCTATGTTCACGAGTATAGTGAGTACAGCTCTGAGTTCACGAGTACATTGAGTACAGCCCTGAGTTCACGAGTACAGTGAGTACAGCTCTATGTTCACGAGTACAGTGAGTACATCCCTGAGTTCACGAGCACATTGAGTACAGCCCTGAGTTCACGAGTACAGTGAGTACAGCTCTGAGTTCACGAGCACATTGAGTACAGCTCTGAGTTCACGAGTACAGTGAGTATAGCTCTGAGTTCACGAGTACAGTTGTTAGAGCTCCGATTTCGCAAAAACACTGAGTACAGCTCTGAGTTCACGAGTACATTGAGTACACCTCTGAGTTCACGAGTGCAGTGAGTACAGCTCCGAGTTCATGAGTACAGTGAGTACAGCTCTGAGTTCACGAGTACAGTGAGTACAGCTCTGAGTTCACGAGTACAGTCAGTACAGCTCTGAGTTCACGAGTACAGTGAGTACAGCTCTGAGTTCACGTGTACAGTGAGTACAGCTCTGAGTTCACGAGCATATTGAGTACAGCTCTGAGTTCACGAGTACAGTGAGTACAGTTCGGAGTTCGCGAGTACAGTGAGTACAGCTCTGAGTTCACGAGTGCAGTGAGTACAACTCTGAGTTCACGAGTACAGTGAGCACAGCTCTGAGTTCACAAGTACAGTGAGTACAGCTCTGAGTTCACGAGTACAGTGAGTACAGCTCTGAGTTCACAAGTACAGTGAGTACAGCTCTGAGTTCACGAGTACAGTGAGTACAGCTCTGAGTTCACGAGTACAGTGAGTACAGCTCTGAGTTCACAAGTACAGTGAGTACAGCTCTGAGTTCACAAGTACAGTGAGTACAGCTCTGAGTTCACGAGTACAGTGAGTACAGCTCTGAGTTCACGAGTACAGTGAGTACAGCTCTGAGTTCACGAGTACAGTGAGTACAGCTCTGAGTTTACGAGTACAGTGAGTACAGCTCTGAGTTCACGAGTACAGTGAGTACAGCTCCAATTTCGCAAAAACACTGAGTACAGCCCTGAGTTCACGAGCACATTGAGTACAGCTCTGAGTTCACGAGTACAGTGAGTACAGCTCTGAGTTCACGAGTACAGTGAGTACAGCTCTGAGTTCACGAGTACACTGAGTACAGCTCTGAGTTCACGAGTACAGTGAGTACAGCTCTGAGTTCACGAGTACAGTGAGTACAGCTCTGAGTTCACGAGTACAGTGAGTGCAGCTCTGAGTTCACGAGTACAGTGAGCACAGCTCTGAGTTCACGAGTACAGTGAGTACAGCTCTGAGTTCACGAGTACAGAGATTACAGCTCTGAGTTCACGAGTACAGTGAGTACAGCTCTGAGTTCACGAACACATTGAGTACAGCTCTGAGTTCACGAGCACATTGAGTACAGCTCTGAGTTCACGAGCACATTGAGTACAGCTCTGAGTTCACGAGTACAGTGAGTACAGCTCTGAGTTCACGAGTACAGTGAGTACAGCTCTGTGTTCACGAGCACATTGAGTACAGCTCTGAGTTCACGAGCACATTGAGTACAGCTCTGAGTTCACAAGTACAGTGAGTACAGCTCTGAGTTCACGAGTACAGTGAGCACAGCTCTGAGTTCACGTGTACAGTGAGTACAGCTCTGAGTTAACGAGCTCATTGAATACAGCTCTGAGTTCACGAGTACAGTGAGTACAGCTCTGAGTTCACGAGTACAGTGAGTACAGCTCTGAGTTCACGAGTACAGTGATTACAGCTCTGAGTTCACGAGTACAGTGAGTACAGCTCTGAGTTCACGAGCACATTGAGTACAGCTCTGAGCTCGCGAGTACAGTGAGTACAGCTCTGAGTTCAGGCGTACAGTGAATACAGCTCCGACTTCGCAAAAACACTGAGTACAGCTCTGAGTTCAAGAGTACAGTGAGTACAGCTCTGAGTTCACGAGTACAGTGAGTACAGCTCTGAGTTCACGAGCACATTGCGTACAGCTCTGAGTTCACGAGCACATTGAGTACAGCTCTGAGTTCACGAGTACAGTGAGTACAGCTCTGAGTTCACGAGCACATTGAGTACAGCTATGAGTTCACGAGCACATTGAGTACAGCTCTGAGTTCACGAGTACAGTGAGTACAGCTCTGAGTTCACGAGCACATTGAGTACAGCTCTGAGTTCACGAGTACAGTCAGTACAGCTCTGAGTTCCCGTGTACAGTGAGTACAGCTCTGAGTTAACGAGCTCATTGAATACAGCTCTGAGTTCACGAGTACAGTCAGTACAGCTCTGAGTTCCCGTGTACAGTGAGTACAGCTCTGAGTTAACGAGCTCATTGAATACAGCTCTGAGTTCACGAGTACAGTGAGTACAGCTCTGAGTTCACGAGTACAGTGAGTACAGCTCTGAGTTCACGAGCACATTGAGTACAGCTCTGAGTTCACGAGCACATTGAGTACAGCTCTGAGTTCACGAGTACATTGAGTACAGCTCTGAGTTCACGAGCACATTGAGTACAGCTCTGAGTTCACGAGTACAGTGAGTACCTCTCTGAGTTCACGAGCACATTGAGTACAGCTCTGAGTTCACGAGCACATTGAGTACAGCTCTGAGTTCACGAGCACATTGAGTACAGCTCTGAGTTCACGAGCACATTGAGTACAGCTCTGAGTTCACGAGTACAGTGAGTACAGCTCTGAGTTCACGAGTACATTGAGTACAGCTCTGAGTTCACGAGCACATTGAGTACAGCTCTGAGTTCACGAGCACATTGAGCACAGCTCTGAGTTCACGAGTGCAGTGAGTACAGCTCTGAGTTCACGAGTAGAGTGAGTACAGCTCTGAGTTCACGAGTAGAGTGAGTACAGCTCTGAGTTCACGAGTACAGTGAGTACAGCTCTGAGTTCACGAGCACATTGAGTACAGCTCTGAGTTCACGAGCACATTGAGTACAGCTCTGAGTTCACGAGTAGAGTGAGTACAGCTCTGAGTTCACGAGTACAGTGAGTACAGCTCTGAGTTCACGAGTACACTGAGTACAGCTCTGAGTTCACAAGCACATTGAGTACAGCTCTGAGTTCACGAGTACACTGAGTACAGCTCTGAGTTCACGAGTACAGTGAGTACAGCTCTGAGTTCACGAGTACAGTGAGTACAGCTCTGAGTTCACGAGTACAGTGAGTACCTCTCTGAGTTCACGAGTACAGTGAGTACAGCTCTGAGTTCACGAGCACATTGAGTACAGCTCTGAGTTCACGAGCACATTGAGTACAGCTCTGAGTTCACGAGTAGAGTGAGTACAGCTCTGAGTTCACGAGTACAGTGAGTACAGCTCTTATTTCACGAGTACAGTGAGTACAGCTCTGAGTTCACGAGTACACTGAGTACAACTCTGAGTTCACGAGCACATTGAGTACAGCTCTGAGTTCACGAATACACTGAGTACAGCTCTGAGTTCACGAGCACATTGAGTGCAGCTCTGAGTTCACGAGTACAGCTCTGAGTTCACGAGCACATTGAATACAGCTCTGAGTTCACGAGTACAGTCAGTACAGCTCTGAGTTCACGAGTACAGTGAGTACAGCTCTGAGTTCACGAGTACAGTGAGTACAGCTCTGAGTTCACGAGTACAGTGAGTACAGCTCTGAGTTCACGAGTACAGTGAGTACAGCTCTGAGTTCACAAGCACATTGAGTACAGCTCTGAGTTCACGAGTACACTGAGTACAGCTCTGAGTTCACGAGTACAGTGAGTACAGCTCTGAGTTCACGAGTACACTGAGTACAGCTCTGAGTTCACGAGTACAGTGAGTACAGCTCTGAGTTCACGAGTACAGTGAGTACAGCTCTGAGTTCACGAGTACAGTGAGTACAGCTCTGAGTTCACGAGTACAGTGAGTACAGCTCTGAGTTCACAAGCACATTGAGTACAGCTCTGAGTTCACGAGTACACTGAGTACAGCTCTGAGTTCACGAGTACAGTGAGTACAGCTCTGAGTTCACGAGTACACTGAGTACAGCTCTGAGTTCACGGGCACATTGAGTACAGCTCTGAGTTAACGAGCACATTGAGTACAGCTCTGAGTTCACGAGTACATTGAGTACAGCTCTGAGTTCACGAGTACAGTGAGTACAGCTCTGAGTTCACGAGTACATTGAGTACAGCTCTGAGTTAACGAGCACATTGAGTACAGCTCTGAGTTCACGAGTACATTGAGTACAGCTCTGAGTTCACGAGTACAGTGAGTACAGCTCTGAGTTCACGAGTACAGTGAGTACAGCTCTGAGTTCTCGAGTACAGTGAGTACAGCTCTGAGTTCACGAGTACAGTGAGTACAGCTCTGAGTTCACGAGCATATTGAGTACAGCTCTGAGTTCACGAGTACAGTGAGTACAGCTCTGAGTTCACGAGTACAGTGAGTACAGCTCTGAGTTCACGAATACAGTGAGTACACCTCTGAGTTCACGAGTACAGTGAGTACAGCTCTGAGTTCACGAGCACAGTGAGTACAGCTCTGAGTTCACGAGTACAGTGAGTACAGCTCTGATTTCACGAGTACACTGAGTACAGCTCTGAGTTCACGAGTACAGTTAGTACAGCTCTGAGTTCGCGAGTACAGTGAGTACAGCTCTGAGTTCACGAGTACAGTTTGTACAGCTCTGAGTTCGCGAGTACAGTGAGTACAGCTCCGATTTCGCAAATACACTGTGGACAGCTCTGTGTTCACGAATACACTAAGGACAGCTCTGATGTTATTCAGCTCTGAGTTCGCAAGTACACTGAGGACTCGTCTGAGTTCAAGGCGTACACTGAGAACACCTCTGAGTCCGCGAGTACACTAAGGACAGCTCCGATGTTACTCAGCTCTGAGTTCGCGCGACACTGAGTATATCATCGAGGTCGCCACTTCACGGAGGACAGCTGGCATGATATTAAACGCTGAGTTCGCGGCTACACTGTGGGCAGCTCTGCGTTCGCGAATACACTGAGGACAGCTCTGAAGTTACTTCAGATCTGAGTTCTCGTGTACACCGAGGTCAGCTCTGATCCTACTCATCTCTAGTTCACAAGTACACTGAAGATAGCTCTGGGTTCGCGAGTACACTGGGGACAGCCCTAAGTTCGAATCTACGCTAAGGACAGCTCTGATGTACCTCATCTCTGAGGACAGGCCTGATTTCGCGAGTACACTGGGTGCAGTTCTGAGTTCGCGAGTGCACTGTGGACAGCTCTGAGTTCGCGAGGACACTGAAGACAGCTCTGATATTAATCAGCTCTGAGTTCATGGGTACGCTGAGGCGAGCTCTGAGTTCGCGATTACACTGAGGGCAGATCTGTGGTTACTCATCTGTGAGTTAGCGACTACACTGCGGATAGCTCTGATTTTACTCAGTTCTGAGTTCGCGAGTACACTGAGGTCTGCTCTGATGATACTCAGCACTGAGTTTTTGCGTACACTGAGGACAGACCCGAGTTCGCGTGAACACTGATGACAGCTCTAACGTTACTCAACTCTGAGTTCGCCAGTACCCTGGGGACAGCTCTTAGTTCACCAGTACACTGTGGAATCCCTTAGCTCGTGTGTACGCTGAGAAGTCCTCTGAGTTCCCGAGTACACTGAGGAGAGCTCTAATAATACTCAGCCCTATGTTCGATAGTACACTGAAGATTGCTCGGATGTTACTCAGCTCTGAGTTCGCGAGTATACTGAGCAGTGCTCTAATAATACTCAGCCCTATGTTCGATAGTGCACTGAGGATTGCCCGGATGTTACTCAGCTCTGAGTTCGTGAGTACACTGAGGGGAGCGCTGATGTTTCTCTTTCGCGCGTACACGGAGGACAGCTCTGAGTTCGCGGGTTCACTGAGGACAGCACTGATGTACTCAGCTCTGATTTCACGCGTAAACTGAGGACAGCTTGACGATACTCAGTTCTGAGATCGCGAGTACACTGAGGGAGCTCTGATGTTGCTCCGCTCCGACTTCGCGACATATTGAGGACAGCTCTGATGTCACACTGCTCTGAGTTCGCGAGAAAACTCTGGACAGGTCGAATATTACTCAGCTGTTAGTTCCTGAGTACACTGAGGACAGCTCTGATTATGCGAGTACACGAGGACAGCTCTGTGTTCACCAGTACACTGAGGAAACCCTTAGCTCGTGAGTACACTGAGGAGACCTCTGAGTTTCCGAGTACACTCAGGATAGCTTTGAGTTCGCTAGTACACTAAGGAGATCTCTGGGTTCCTGAGTACACCGCGCAGACCTCTGAGTTCACGGGTACACAGCGGAGAGCTGTGATGTTACTCAGTTCTGAGTACGCTTTTACACTGCTGGCAGCTCTGAGTTCGCCAGTACACTGAGGACAGTCCTGAGTTCGCACGTACCAGTAGGAGAGCTCTGATATTACTCAGCCCTGTGTTCGCGAGTACACTGAGGACAGCTCTGACGTTACTCAGCTCTGAGTTCGCGAGTACATAGAGGACAGCTTTGATGTTACTCAGCTCTGAGTTCGCGCGCACACTGAGTATATCATCGAGTTCGCCACTTCACGGAGGACAGCTGGCATGATATTAAACGCTGAGTTCGCGGCTACACTGTGGGCAGCTCTGAGTTCGCGAATACACTGAGGACAGCTCTGAAGTTACTTCAGATCTGAGTTCGCGAGTACACTGAGGACAGCTCTGAGTACCACCGTTCACTTAGGACAGCTCTGAGTTCGCGAGTACACTGAGGACAGCTCTGAATACCACCGTTCACTTAGGACAGCTCTGAGTTCGCGAGTACACTGAGGACAGCTCTGAGTACCACCGTTCACTTAGGACAGCACTGAGTTCGCGAATACACGAAGGACAGCTCTGAAGTTACTCAGTTCTGAGAACGCATTTAGACTGCTGGCAGCTCTGAGTTCGCCAGTACACTTAGAACAGCTCTGGTGTTACTCAGCTCTGAGTTCGCGAGTACAGTGAAGACAGCTCCGATGTCACTCAGCTCTGAGTTGGCGTGTACACTGAGGATAGTTCTGATGTTACTCAGTTCTGAGTTCGCGAGTACACTGAGCACACCTCTGATGTCACTCAGCTCTGAGTTCCAGAGTAGACTCAGGACGGCTTTTTTCGCGAGTACACTGTCGACATCTATGAATTCGCGAGTACACTGAGGACATCTCTGAGTCAGCGAGTTAACACACGACGGCTCCAATGTTAGTCAGCTTTGAGTTCGCATGTACACTGAGGACCGCTCCTAGTTCGCAAGTACCTGCGGAGAGCTCTGATCTTACTCATCTCTAGTTTACAACTACACTGAAGGCAGGTCTGAGTTCGCGAGTACACTGGGGCAATTCTGTGTTCGCGATTACACTGAGGACAGATCTGTGGTTACTCGACTCTGAGTTCGGGAGTACATAGAGGACACCTCTGATGCTTTTAAGCACTGAGTTCGCGCGTACAATGAGAACAGCCCTGAGTTCGCGAGGGCACTGAAGACAGCTCTGATGCTACTCAGCTCTGAGTTCATGGGTACGCAGACGCGAGCTCTGAGTTCGCGATAACACTGCGGACAGGTCAGTGGTTACTCGGTTCTGAGTTAGCGAGTACAATGAGGATAGCTCTGATTTTACTCAGCTCTGAGTTCGCCAGCTTACTTAGAACAGCTCTGATGTTACTCAGCTCTGAGTTCTCGAGACACTGGGGCAGCTCCGATGTTACTCAACTCTGAGTTCGGGAGTTCACTGAGTACAGCTCTGATATTTCTCAGGTCTGAGTTCGCGAGTTAACTGAGGGCAGCTCTGAAGTTATTCAGGTCTACGTTCGCGAGTACACTGCGGACAGCTCTGATGTTACTCAGGTCTTAGTTCGCGAGTGCACTGAGGGTAGCTCTGAAGTTCCTCAACTCTGAGTTCGAGAGTTCACTGAGTACAGCTCTAATGTTACTCATGTCTGAGTTCGGGAGTTCACTGAGGACAGCTCTGTGTTCGCGAGTTCAATGAGGACAGCTCTGATGTTACGCTGCGCTGAGTTCGATAGTTCACTGAGTACAGCTCTGATGGTACTCATGCCTGAGTTCGCGAGTTCAATGAGGACAGGTCTAAGGTTCGCGAGTTCACTGAGGACAGCGCTGAGTTCGCGAATACACTGAGTACAGCTCTGATGTTACTCAGCTCTGAGTTTGCCAGAACACTGAGTACAGCTCTGATATTTCTCAGCTGTGAGTTTGAGAGTACACTGAGGACGGCTCTGATGTTACTCAGCTCTTTGCTCGCGAGTACACTGAGTACAGCTCTGATGATACACATTCCTGAGTTCACGAGTACACTGAGGACTGTTCTGAGTTCACGAGTACACTGAGAACTGTTCTGATGTTACTCAGCACTGAGTTCGCGAGTACACTGAGGACTGTTCTGATGTTACTCAGCACTGAGTTCGCGAGTACACTGAGGACTGTTCTGAGTTCACGAGTACACTGAGAACTGTTCTGATGTTACTCAGCACTGAGTTCGCGAGTACACTGAGGACTGTTCTGAGTTCGCGAGTACACTGAGGACTGTTCTGAGTTCACGAGTACACTGAGGACTGTTCTGAGTTCACGAGTACACTGAGAACTGTTCTGATGTTACTCAGCACTGAGTTCGCGAGTACACTGAGGACTGTTCTGAGTTCACGAGTACACTGAGAACTGTTCTGATGTTACTCAGCACTGAGTTCGCGAGTACACTGAGGACTGTTCTGAGTTCACGAGTACACTGAGGACTGTTCTGATATTACTCAGCACTGAGTTCGTTAGTACACTGACGACTGCTCTGATATTACTCAGCTCGGAGTTCGCGAGTACACTGACGACAGCTGTGTGTTTGCGAGAATACCCTAGAGAGCTCTGACTTTGCGAATACGCTGAGGATAGATCTTGGTTCGAGAGTACACTGAGTACAGGTCTGATCTTACTCTGCTCTAATTTCGCGAGTCCACTAAGGACCAGTCTGACAATATTCTGCTCTGAGTTCGCAAGTACACTGATGACAGGGTTGATGTTACTCAGTTCTGAATTCGCGAGAACACTAAGGACAGCTCTGATATTATTCAGCTCTGAGTTCGCGAGTAGACTGAGGACATCTCTGAGTTCGCGAGTAGACTGAGGACATGTCTGAGTTCACTTGTACACTGAGGACATCTCTGAGTCCACCAGTACACAGACGACAGCTCCGATGTTATTCAGTTCTGAGTTCGCATGTACAATGAGGACCGATCCAAGTTCGCGACTACACTGAGGAGCACTCTGACCTTACACAGCTATGAGGTCGCGAGTACATTGTGGTCAGTTCTGAGTTCACGAGTACACTGAGGACAGCTCCGATGTCAAGCAGCCCTGAGTTCACGAGTATACTGAGGAGAGCTCTGAGTTCACGATTACATTCAGGAGAGCTCTGAGTACGCGACTACACTGAGGAGAACTCTGATTTCGCGACTACACTGAGGAGAGCTCTGAGTTCGCGACTACACTGAGGAGAGCTCGGAGTTCACCACTACACTGAGGAGATCTGTGAGTTCGCGACTATACTGAGGACAGCTCTGACCTTAAGCAGCAATGAGTTCGCGAGTACATTGAGGTCAGTTCTGAGTTCGCGCGTTCACTGCGGACAGCACTGAGTTCACGAGTATATTGAGGACAGCTCTGATCTTATACAGCTGTGAGTTCGCGAGTACATTGAGGTCAGTTCTGAGTTCGCGCGTTCACTGAGGACAGCTCCGATGTCACCCGTGTGTGAGTTCGCGCGTTCACTGAGCAGAGCTCTGAGTTCGCGAGTACACTGAGAACAGCACCGATAACACTCCTGTGTGAGTTCGCGGGTCCACTGAGGACAGTTATGAGTTCGCGAGTACACTGATGGCAGCTCTGACGTTACTCACCTCTTTGTATGCGAGTACACTCGGGTACACTCGAGTACACTGATGACAGCTCCGAGTAAGCGAGTACACTGAGGACAGCTCCGAGTAAGCGAGTACACTGAGGACAGCTCCGAGTAAGCGAGTACAAAGAGGACAGCTCCGAGTAAGCGAGTATACTGAGGACAGCTCCGAGTAAGCGAGTACACTGAGGACAGCTCCGAGTAAGCGAGTACAAAGAGGACAGCTCCGAGTAAGCGAGTACACTGAGGACAGCTCCGAGTAAGCGAGTACAAAGAGGACAGCTCCGAGTTAGCGAGTACAAAGAGGACAGCTCCGAGTAAGCGAGTATACTGAGGACAGCTCCGAGTAAGCGAGTACACTGAGGACAGCTCCGAGTAAGCGAGTACAAAGAGGACAGCTCCGAGTAAGCGAGTACACTGATGCCACCTCCGAGTTAGCGAGTACACTGATGACAGCTCCGAGTAAGCGAGTACAAAGAGGACAGCTCCGAGTAAGCGAGTACACTTAGGACAGCTCCGAGTAAGCGAGTACACTGATGCCAGCTCCGAGTTAGCGAGTACACTGATGACAGCTCCGAGTAAGCGAGTACACTTAGGACAGCTCCGAGTAAGCGAGTACACTTAGGACAGCTCCGAGTAAGCGAGTACATTGATGACAGCTCCGAGTAAGCGAGTACACTTAGGACAGCTCCGAGTAAGCGAGTACACTTAGGACAGCTCCGAGTAAGCGAGTACACTTAGGACAGCTCCGAGTAAGCGAGTACACTGATGCCAGCTCCGAGTTAGCGAGTACACTGATGACAGCTCCGAGTAAGCGAGTACAAAGAGGACAGCTCCGAGTAAGCGAGTACACTGATGCCAGCTCCGAGTTAGCGAGTACACTGATGACAGCTCCGAGTAAGCGAGTACACTGATGACAGCTCCTATGTTACTCAGCTCCGAGTTATCGAGTACATTCAGGACAGCTCCCAGTAAGCGAGTACACTGAGGACAGCTACGAGTAAAAGATACACTGAGGACAGCTCCGAGTAAGCGAGTTTACTGAGGACAGCTCCGAATTAGGGAGTACACTGATGACAGCTACGAGTAAGCGAGTACACTGATGACAGCTACGAGTAAGCGAGTACTTTGAAGACAGCTCCGCGTAAGCGAGTACACTGAGGACAGCTCCGAGTAAGCCAGTACTTTGAGGACAGCTCCGAGTAAGCGAGTACTTTGAGGACAGCTCCGCGTAAGCGAGTACACTGAGGACAGCTCCGAGTAAGCGAGTACACTGAGGACAGCTCCGAGTAAGCGAGTACACTGAGGACAGCTCCGAGTTAGCGAGTACACTGATGACAGCTCCGCGTAAGCGAGTACACTGAGGACAGCTACGAGTAAGCGAGTACTTTGAGGACTGCTCCGAGTAAGCGAGTAGACTGAGGACAGCTCCGAGTTAGCGAGTACACTGATGACAGCTCCGAGTTAGCGAGTACATTGATGACAGCTCCCAGTAAGCGGGTACACTGATGACAGCTCTGATGAATCTTAGCACTGAGTTTGCGAGTACACTGAGGACAGCTCCGAGTTAGCGAGTACACTGAGGACAGCTCCGAGTAAGCGAGTACACTGGGGACAGCTCTGATGTTACTCTGCTCTGAGTTTAGTGTACACTGACGACAGCTCCGAGTAAGCTAGTACACTGATGACAGCTCCGAGTAAGCGAGTACACTGATGACAGCACCGAGTAAGCGAGTACCCTGATGACAGCACCGAGTAAGCGAGTACACTGATGACAGCACCGAGTAAGCGAGTACACTGAGGACAGCTCCGAGTAAGCGAGTACCCTGATGACAGCTCCGAGTAAGCGAGTACACTGAGGACAGCTACGAGTAAAAGATACACTGAGGACAGCTCCCAGTAAGCGGGTACACTGATGACAGCACCGAGTAAGCGAGTACCCTGATGACAGCTCCGAGTAAGCGAGTACACTGAGGACAGCTACGAGTAAAAGATACACTGAGGACAGCTCCGAGTAAGCGAGTTTACTGAGGACAGCTCCGAATTAGCGAGTACACTGATGACAGCTCTGATGAATCTTAGCACTGATTTTGCGAGTACATTGAGGACAGCTCCGAGTAAGCGAGTACACTGAGGACAGCTCCGAGTAAGCGAGTACACTGATGACAGCACCGAGTAAGCGAGTACCCTGATGACAGCACCGAGTAAGCGAGTACACTGATGACAGCACCGAGTAAGCGAGTACACTGAGGACAGCTCCGCGTAAGCGAGTACACTGAGGACAGCTCCCAGTAAGCGAGTACACTGATGACAGCTCCTATGTTACTCAGCACCGAGTAAGCGAGTACACTGAGGACAGCTCCCAGTAAGCGAGTACACTGAGGACAGCTCCGAGTAAGCGAGTACTTTGAGGACAGCTCCGAGTAAGCGAGTACTTTGAGGACAGCTCCGCGTAAGCGAGTACACTGAGGACAGCTCCGAGTAAGCGAGTATACTGAGGACAGCTCCCAGTAAGCGAGTACACTGATGACAGCTCCTATGTTACTCAGCTCCGAGTTATCGAGTACATTGAGGACAGCTCCCAGTAAGCGAGTACACTGAGGACAGCTCCGAGTAAGCGAGTACTTTGAGGACAGCTCCGAGTAAGCGAGTACTTTGAGGACAGCTCCGAGTTAGGGAGTACACTGAGGACAGCTCCGAGTAAGCGAGTACACTGAGGACAGCTCCGAGTAAGCGAGTACACTGATGACAGCTCCGAGTTAGCGAGTACACTGATGACAGCTCCTATGTTACTCAGCTCCGAGTTAGCGAGTACACTGATGACAGCTTTGAGTAAGCGAGTACACTGAGGACAGCTCCGAGTAAGCGAGTACACTGATGACAGCTCCGAGTTAGCGAGTACACTGATGACAGCTCCGAGTTAGCGAGTACACTGATGACAGCTCCTATGTTACTCAGCTCCGAGTTAGCGAGTACACTGATGACAGCTTTGAGTAAGCGAGTACACTGAGGACAGCTCCTATGTTACTCAGCTCCGAGTTATCGAGTACATTGAGGACAGCTCCGAGTAAGCGAATACACTGATGACAGCTCCGAGTAAGCGAGTACACTGAGGACAGCTCCGAGTAAGCGAGTACACTGATGACAGCTCCGAGTAAGCGAGTACACTGATGACAGCTCCGAGTAAGCGAGTACACTGAGGACAGCTCCGAGTAAGCGAGTACACCGATGACAGCTCTGATGTTACTTAGCACTGAGTTTGCGAGTACAATGAGAACATTTCTTTTGTTACTCGGTTCTGAGTTCGCGAGTATCCTGAGGGCACTTCTGAGTTCTCGAGTACACTGATGACAGCCCTGCTCTTGCTTTCAGGTTGTACGATAGAATGACCTCATTGCAGTTGGGGATCTTCTTTAGGTGATGAAAGGCGCTTCTGGTAGCCGCTTAGGAAATGATATGGACAATTTCAACTTGCCTTGTGCTCATAATGTTTTTACCAGTAACTTTTATTAATATTATGGCACGTTTTCTCTGTCTAGGAGAGGGCCGAGTGGTAAAGGGACGTAGCGGTGGAGGGAAGGAGCCGTTCGCATTTAGCGAATTGATCCCAGTGCTGAGAGAAAGATGCAATTCCTGTGAGTGTTTGACAATGGCTTGCAACTTAACCTCCCATTCCTTTCCGAAGCGTTCAAGCGTTGCATAATTCAACAAGTACAGTACATCCAGTGAAGTTCATTTGGCTTTACTGTATCCTTCAAACACATACAACGTTTCTTCTCTAACAAATGCTAGGCAGTTTACCTTCATTTTGTCTGTCAGGAACGTTCATGTTTGGATTTGCGTGATTTCTTTGAGCGATCATTTCACCGCACACGTCTACAGTTTTTCATGGGGTAGGGAATAATAATAATAATAATAATAATAATAATAATAATAATAATAATTGTTCCAGAGATATCCGTGGTAGTTAGAGGTGAAAGAAGGTGCGGGCTGGAATAGGTCTCAACTACAGAAGTTCGAAAGATTAATTAAAATTTCAACAAGGTTATATTTTCAAAACTGAACAATGGTAACAGAATTTGAAAACTTAACAAGTCAACAAGAAGCCAAAAATCAAATACAGAAAAGTTACAAATGTTATAAGATTCGAGCCCCACAATCACAATCCTTGAGCTATTAGCCCAACTTTACCAAGGTACAAAATTGAACAAAGGGGCAGAAGACCCCGTCATGCCAAGGAGCACTTGCTCCAAATTACAGTGTTAAGCCTCCTAGAGCCACACAGAAATCAAATTTAGGAAAGAGCAGACCCGCTCTCAAAGTTCGAGCCTATCAAAAGCCACAACGAATTTTACTTCTATCTGCCCTCAAGGCACACATGGAAACAGGGGTATTTAACACCCAACCTACAGGGCCTTCGCAATGAAAATAAAACAACAGGTTAAGTTACTGGCCCAAAGTACAGAGAGGAATGGAGGCACGAACTTGCACTCCAAATACACTTTTAAAACCTAAGTGGCTCTAGGCCGATACACAGGGGCTAGTCCCAAGCTAGGGAGGTGACCCGTATGAGAAAACTTTAATACATTAAGGTAGAGAAGAAACGGGTATGAAAACGTAGTCACCTCAATTTCAAAAATGAAGGGGAGCTCGAGGGGGTACTGCGCTCTCTATCCCCGCTTTACAGTAAAAGATATTTGTAGTTATTACATAGACAGAAGAGGAATGTACATTTTAAAGTGGTAGGTTACATACTAAAAGGTTTCGAACCCTCCCCGAGAGTTAAACTGCTGAGCTAGCGAAAAATAAAGATGTTAACAGGCCATTACCTTGTTGAAGAGCTGCTGCTGGAAGAAAGAGGCGATTCCCGCCCCCTGCTACATATCCACACACTAAGATAGATGTTACTGAAGTGGCCCCGAGACAAGAAAATCAGCAGTTTCTACACCCTCTTGGAAAATTCGAGACCTTACAAGAATGAATAGACACACCCCCTCAACTTTATTGGATAGCTTAGAGCTACATATCCATATTGAAGAAAACATACACTATTGGTGAAAAATTAATTAAATAAATTCGGGATTGGCTGAGTTCAAAACTGGCGGGCAGAAAGATTAATAGTGCCAACCCAGAAAATAAAAGAACAAAATGTAGTAAAGTCAAAACTTAAGAATACAAAATTTCTTTAAGAAAGTACATTCCTTCGCACCAGAGTACGTAATCATAGTTTTTAGTAGAGACATCTGGTAGAGAACGTCCACACTTCTTGGTCAATTACAAACAAAACACATCAAAATTCACACAGAGCCATCTTCGGAGAAACTGTTGAGTTAATACAGTTTTCTAAAGTTCAGGCTTTCTCCTGTAGAGGAGTTTCAACTGGCGCAATATTTGAACAAGCGGCGTGGAGGTGTACCAATCGGTACAATAATAATAATAATAATAATAATAATAATAATAATAATAATAATAATAATAATAATAATAATAATAATAATAATAATTGTCAACGTGTTTTGGTGGATCAGCAGAGGTGAAAGAAGGTGCGGGCTGAAATGGGTCTAACTACAAGTCCGAACGATGAATTTAAAATTTAAATAAAGGTTATATTTTCAATAGACAACAAAATTTAACAAATTTTTACATAGAATTTGAAAACTTAACAAGTCAACAGCTATCCAATAATCAGGTACGAGACCAGAAAAGCAAGGATTTAGAGACAAATTAATGATCTGGGCTTCAAGCCCCACCTTTTACAATCTCTGAGCTCTCAGCTCACAACAACAAAATACCAAAGGGCAGAAAACCGCTAATTACATGGAGCACTTGCTCCCGCCTAGTAATATCAAGCCTCCTAAAGGCACCTTTCCAAATACCAGAAAGAGCTGACCGCTGTCAATCTTTCAAACCTATAAAAGGCAACAACCAACATTACTATCAACTGCCCTCAAGGCACACCTATCAAGAAACAGGGGTATCTAGTACCCAATCTACTGGGCCTTCGTGGAAAGGAACAGATTAATTAAATGGCCCCACAAAAAAATCAAGAAGAAGGGAGGCGTGTACTTACACTCCTACATGAAAGCTTGTTAAAACCTAAGTGGCGTTAAGCCGATACACAGGGGCTATTCCCATACTATAGAGGTGACTCGTATAAGAAAAAAAATTTAACACATTAGGGGAGAGAAGAAAATAGGTTATGAAAACGTAGTCACCTCAAATCAAAATGAAGGGGAGCTCGAGAGGGCAAAGCACTCTCTATCCCCGATTTACAGCTAAAGTAATAAGTAAATGTTTACATAAGCCGGCACTAAGTTACATTTTTAAACAGGAAGGGTACTTTGAAAAGGTTTCGAACCTTCCCCGGGGGTTAAACTGCTGAGCAAAAAAGAAATAAAAATGTTAAAAGGCCATTACCTTTGCTGAAGAGCTGCTGCTCGAAGGAAGAGGCGCAACGCGCCCCCTGCTATACTTCCATACACTACGCTAGATGTTGTTGAAGTGGCAATGAGCCATGGAAATCAGCAGTTTTTAAACCCTCATGGAAGATTCGAGACCTTTCATGAATAATTAAGACACGCCCACAGGCGTTTATGGGTCGGCTAATAGTTACAAGTCAAAAATGAAGAAGAAACCTGTGATTGGAGGGAAATAAATTACAGAAATTACTGATTGGGTAAATTCAAAACCGGCGGAAAGAAAGGATTAATATTGCCAACCCACCAACGAAAGAACGAAATTTAGTAAAGACAACAACTTATGAATACAAAATATCTTCAAGAAAAGTTCCTTCACTTCGCACCAGGGTGCATGATCATAGTTTTTGGTAGAGACATCTGTGAGAGAATGTCCACACTTCTTAATAATTAGTAAACAAACACAATTCGAAATTTACACAATGACATCTTCAGATAAACGGTTGAATTAATTCAGATTTAAAGGTCAGAGTTTCAGCTGTAGAGGAGTGCTTTAAGGCGGAAAATTCAAATGTGCGGCGTATAGGTGTACCAACCGGTACAGACCTCCCCCCCCCCCCCCCCGCCACAAATGTCCTTCCAAGGGGTAACACAGAAGAATGTTGAAGAATATTATTTTCCGAAACAAAAGTCCAAGTTTTGTTTAACCCAACTTTAAAAAAATTTGCTTCCTTGGTGATAGATTTGTTGAAGTACATGGAAGAAACTTTAATCGATGAAAAGGTCTCTTAATATTGAAGAAGAAGAATTTTGAAGAAAGCAAAAAAATTTCGAAGTGTTTTCGTTGATAACTCTTTAGACTCCAGATTTAGAGTGTCTTGTTTGCCGTAGAATACCAGGTACATGTTGCTACTTTTAACGGCAAGACCAGCCGCCGCCGCCAAATTCCAGTCGAGGTCGTCCGGACCCCTCAAGCACCCTGAGATACCTCTCTCCCGCACTATGAGAGGGGTAGTCGTGGTGAAGAACGCCGCAGATGTGAAGTTTGTTTACAGTTCCCAGATAAGCTTGCGGTTGGTGCGCCGCACTTCAGCCTGTGCCGGGAGATAGTCTCCGGCGCGCCGTACACAGAAGGTCATCACGGTAGTGGAGTGGGCCCTTACCCCACCACTGTGGCGGTAAGGCGCCGAACGGCCGCGGGGCACTGAAACAATAAAATCTACGGTGGCAGAATTGTTGTTGGAACTAGTGCTTTAGGGGACTATCTTGGAGGAGAGGCTAGGGGCCAGCGGCGTAGGAATTTTTTTTTCCTTAAACCACTGGTATGGTTTAGCAGGGGACGGGAGCTTGGTAATGGCCGTACGGGAAATGACAGCAGAATAACCGGCGGGTAAGGTTTTACATACATATACAATGTAGATGAGGGAACAAAGGGCAGAAGGCCTAACATAAATAGAAGATATAACCTTTACACCGTTGAAAGACACAAATGGCAATTTAGCAATTACATTACACAGGTTTCACCTGAGACAGGTGAACCCTAAAGATCCTCTCAGTGGCTGGATTTCTTACTAATTATGTCACCGGGGTTAAGAAATCCAAAACGGTGCACGGCTCATGAAATCTGGGGGCAAGCTTGCCCGCGGGAACAAAGTTTTTGACCATAACTTGGTCTCCTACATTTAAATAGGTGGGCCTCCGCCACGATCATATCTTTCCCTAACCTTTTCATGAGAAATTGTAAGGTTGGCCTTAGGCTTCTTCCAAAGATCTCTAATATTATCTGGATCTATTGTCTCAGGTAGAATATCACTAAGAGACCAAAGGTTAGAGAGCGGCGTGGTGAGTACAAACTTAAACATCAAGGAAGCTGGAGTAAACTTATGAGATTCATGAACCGCCGAATTCAGAGCGAAAGCTAACCAATGCAAGGACGTGTCCCACCTGGAATGATCACCATGATGGTAGGCAATTAGAGACGACCTAAGATTACGATTGACCAGTTCAGCCAGAGATGGTTGAGTATAGTATGCAGAGGTAGTCACATGAGAGATGGACAGATCAAAACAGAATTTACGGAAGAGATTGGAGGTGAAAGCTTTAGCATTGTCAGAAACAATATATCGACAGGGACCAAAAGAAGCGAATATGGAATTTAAACACGAAATAGTGAACTGAGCGGTAGCCAGCTTAGTCGGAAATAACCAGGAAAATCTTGTGAAACCATCTACACACACAAGAATGAATTTGTTGGCGTTCCGCTTAGATTGGGGGAAGGGTCCTACGTAGTCGATGTAAAGGCGTTCCATGGGGCGCGACGCTTGATGGGAGGACAGAAGACCTAGCTTAGTGGACATGTTGGGTTTACTAAGCAAGCAATATTTACAAGCCTTTACCAACTCACGGATTTCACCGTCCATACCTTTCCAAATGAACATTTCTCTCATCTTTTCTCGAGTTTTGAAGATGCCTAAATGCCCCCCCCCCCCCCCAATGGGGTCTCATGGTAGTACTTGAAGATCATAGGTACAAGAACAGCTGGAACCACAACTTTCATCTTCTTATCATGCCCCAACGGGCAACATAAAACACCATTCCTCAATACATAAGGGACGACATATTCCCCAGAAGAAAGGGTTTCCATAATAGGAGCCAGCAGTGGATTTTCACGTTGATATTTTTCAATATCCCTAAATAACATGGGAGCATCTGTTAGAATGGCATTTACACCAAGGGATATGGACTCGGGAAGTGAAGAACTGTCTTCTTGTTCACAGGGATCGACATCATTAAAAAACATACGGCTTAGTCCGTCCGCCACGACATTTTCAGTGCCTCTTATATGCATAACATCAAATTGGAAGGCAGAAATTCTGATGGCCCAGCGGGCTATACGACCACTGCGACGCGGCCTACCTAAGACCTAACTTAAGGCTTGGTTATCTGTCTCCAAGTCGAACTTGACATGTTCCAGATAGAGGCGGAACTTTTCTAGAGCAAATAAGACTGCCAAACCTTCAAGTTCATAAATTGAATACTTGGCTTCTTGAGTCGATAAAGTTCTAGACGCATAGGCGATGGGTCGCCTCCGTAGTTCAGTCTCTTGAAGAAGGACTGCAGCCACTGCCGACGACGACGCGTCGGTTTGGACGATGAATTTCCTCGAGAAATCAGGCATGGCAAGAACAGGGGCATTACACAGAGCTAATTTGATATCTTCGAAAGCGGCTTGTTGAGAAGGCCCCCACTCAAATTTGATGCCTTTCCTACGAAGTAAGTTCAAGGGCGCCGCTCTATTAGCGAAGTTAGGAATAAATTTCCTGAAGAAATTCACCATACCAATGAATCTGACAATTCCTTTGATGTCCTTAGGAGGTTTGAAATCACGGATGGCCTGTGTTCTAGAATGATCTACAGCGACACCATCGGGCGACATAATATGCCCTAGAAATGACATGGAAGGCTTAGCGAAAGCAACCTTGGACAACTTCACCGTTAACCCTGCCTTACGAAGGCGACTCAGGACCTATTTCAGATGATCTAGATGCTCTTCAAAGGTCTCAGAAAATACGACGACATCATCAAGATAATGGTATAAGTAATCGAATTTGATGTCGGAGAAGACCCTGTCTAGCAGTTTGTAAGCACAGCTGCTCCCGTGGGGAGCACGAAAGGCACGCGGTTGTATTCGTACAAGTTCCAATCCGTGGCAAACGCTGTAAGATGTTTAGATTCTTCCGCCAGAGGGATCTGGTTATAAGCCTGATTGAGGTCTAAGATGGTGAAGAACTTAGCATTACGAAACCATGAAAAACAACAGTGAAGGTCTGGAAGGGGCACCGATTGTAACACCACCTTCCGATTGAGAGCCCTATAATCAATCACAGGCCTGAAGCCACCTTGGTGTTTCGGAACAAGGGAAATAGACGATAAATACGCAGATTTAGAGGGCCGAATTATACCATCTTTCAATATCTCATCTATGATCTCTTTCAGAGCCTTCATTTTAGGTGGAGATAACCTATAAGGAGGAAATCGGACAGGAATCGAATCCGTAACTTCAATCTTGTATTCAATAAGGACAGTAACACCAAGAGTATCAGAGAAAACATCTGGAAACGACTGACACAACTTACGAATACTTTCAGCCTGCTCCTCAGGTAGATGTCTAAGGTCTAACAACATCTCATCCTGGGTAGGCGAAATAGATGAACATGATACAGAATTACATTTCAATAAGGGGATTTTACAATTAAAAGCAAATTTGAAGGTGCACGACTTGCTCTGAATGTCGAGCACAAGGCCGGTATGAGACATGAAATCCGCTCCTAATATAATGGGGCAGACAAGTGCTTAGCCACAAAGAGTTTAACTTTCCAAGTAAAATCCAATTGATTGAAGGAACAAGAATCCACCTGATCGATACTTTCACTTTTATTTAACCTTAGGCTATTTCAATAGACATTAAATTAAAAGTTCAGAACATGTTTCGAATGCATTGCATTCATCATCAGCTGCTTACATTTGGCAAAAGTAAAATTAGCTGAGAACAGTTCCACAATTTTCTTAAAACCTTAAAAACAAGTTTTAGTAGTGCATGTGTGAATGGATGTGGGGGAGGGTAGAGGGGGGGATGCATTGAAGGCGATTGTGACTTATTATTAAAAATATGAATGTTAAAAACACTGATGGACTAAAATATAGTTCACTATAAGTCTTGTGAATTTTCCATAAGTTCGTTGAATACTGAAGAACTTGTATGCACTATGTGAAGTATTTCTGTTGAGCTATTGGTAAAGAATTTCCTTAAGAAGGCATCAGGTGTTTTCACGTCTCTTATCTCCTGTTGGGTGGAGAGGTGTGGCTTGTTTCGAATATGAAGTTTGCTATTTGTAGTTTTAATTGAAAAAATTTAAAAAGTAAATTCAGCAATTCTAATTTTAGCATACAGAAAACCAAAAATTTCTAACGGGGAAGTGTTAGCCGAAATGCATTGAACCGAAGACGAACAAAAATCAGGAAGTTTACAAACAGACTTTAATTTAGAATACCACTCGGCCGAAATAAAGGAAAACGCACTGCCAGAATCTAATAGAGCAGCAACAGGTTCATTATTGAACTAAATTATGAGAAAAGGTACAGGTGCGGGGGTATCCGCAGCAATCCTCAGACATTCTTTTGAACCTTCAACTGATAAATTAGAAGACTGAGTTTTCCCTGAGATTTGGTCGGATTTAACCGGGGCTAAGCCTGAAGAAGGTGGGCACGCCGACTCAGCCGAGGCCGCTAGTCACTTTTGATTATTGGTGGAAGTTGCACCCGAAGTTGAGAAGGAGGGAGTGCTATTAGAAGTCGGGAAATTTTTGGCAATATGAAAAAAGCGGCGCATTTAAAACAGCCTCGAGATGACCCTGCTCCATTCTTTGTCCCGTTGGATCTGATCAAAGGGCACTTGTTCCGGAGATGGTCAGGCGACCCACAAGCATAACATTTGCGGGGTGTGACGGTTCGGCGAGGTGGAGGTCGAACATTACCTGAAAATGGAGGGGGCACTTTCGCGACACGTAATATGTCCGCATATCTAAGTCCCTCGGCTGAGACAGCCATAGCTTCTAATTCGGCAAAAGTATGCGGACGCGACGCAAAACACAAGTATGACCTGTAAGATGGTGAAATTCCTTCAACAATAGCCTGTACAATTTGATCTTCAGGGAAATGTAGAGCAAATACCCTAGTATAGAACTTAATATCTTGGATGAAGTCTCCCAAGTTTTCATCCAATCACTGTACTCTATAATAGTACTTCTGAATTAGAGATGGCCTAGCCCTAGCCGGGATGAAATTAGCTAGCAGGTGGGCGTGGAAGTCTTCAATAGGTGATTGTTCAGCAATGGCTCTTACTATTTTGTCTGAGAGGACACCAATGGAATAAGGGTAAATAATCTGAAGGTTTTGACACGGAGAAAGTAAAAAAACAAGAGCAGGATCCTGAAACTCAACTAAAAATCTTAAAAATGCAATGACCTCATTAGTAGAGTTAACGGAAAATTTAGAAATACCCCTGAGCAACATTGCTAATAGGTGAGGCAAACTACTGAACCCGGGTGACATAGTAGGTAAAGGCCTAAGGGGCGGAGAAGCTGTTTCAGAAACTGCATTATTCAACACAAAGGGTGGAATGGATGTGCGACGACCGGACTCAGTTTCTAATGGGGCAGATGTTTGTTGGACTCCTACAGATTTCCTACTTTCTTCCCCCGTGGGAGAATGCTCTCCGCTAACTACGTTTACCAGAGTGGGTTGGTCGGTTTTGGGGGGTACTGCCCCAGTTAACAATAGGCTAACCTTACTGGACAATTTAGAAAAGTTTTCGAGAACAGCACTAACCTCCTTCCCTTGAATGTCATTTAACTTCAGAGACAATAGATCAGTAACCCTCTTGTAAAAATGGAACAATCTAGCTTGTACACGTTTAAGTTGATTAGTTGATGGATCACCTCCTTCAAAAAAACTAACTACTGATGCTAGCTCAGTAGCATTATCAGTGATCGTGGAGAGAGCATCATCAATATCTTTCTCCCCCAAGATGGGGATACTAATCGGCAAATCCAGAGAATCTTTAAGTTTGGTGGTATCGGCCGCAAGCGTGCCTCCAGATTGAACATTTCTAATAGTTAATTCATAAATTAATTCCTCCTTGCGCAAATAGCCGGGATGGAGGACATCGTGAGGGTCGGACATGATGATAAAAGATTGAAAAATTTAGAAAATAAGAAAGAAAATTCCAGCGACGGAGAAGATTGTTAGAGTTCAAAACAAAAGCTATGTTTTGCCGTCAAAAGGGGCAAAATTGAGACCCATTCAACCATGCTCTGCTACCACTTGTTACCGTGTTTTGGTGGATCAGCGGAGGTGAAAGAAGGTGCGGGCTGGAATGGGTCTAACTACAAGTCCGAACGATGAATTTAAAATTTAAATAAAGGTTATATTTTCAATAGACAACAAAATTTAACAAATTTTTACATAGAATTTGAAAACTTAACAAGTCAACAGCTATCCAATAATCAGGTACGAGACCAGAAAAGCAAGGATTTAGAGACAAATTAATGATCTGGGCTTCAAGCCCCACCTTTTACAATCTCTGAGCTCTCAGCTCACAACAACAAAATACCAAAGGGCAGAAAACCGCTAATTACATGGAGCACTTGCTCCCGCCTAGTAATATCAAGCCTCCTAAAGGCACCTTTCCAAATACCAGAAAGAGCTGACCGCTGTCAATCTTTCAAACCTATAAAAGGCAACAACCAACATTACTATCAACTGCCCTCAAGGCACACCTATCAAGAAACAGGGGTATCTAGTACCCAATCTACTGGGCCTTCGTGGAAAAGGAACAGATTAATTAAATGACCCCACAAAAAAATCACGAAGAAGGGAGGCGTGTACTTACACTCCTACATGAAAGCTTGTTAAAACCTAAGTGGCGTTAAGCCGATACACAGGGGCTATTCCCATACTATAGAGGTGACTCGTATAAGAAAAAAAATTTAACACATTAGGGGAGAGAAGAAAATAGGTTATGAAAACGTAGTCACCTCAAATCAAAATGAAGGGGAGCTCGAGAGGGCAAAGCACTCTCTATCCCCGATTTACAGCTAAAGTAATAAGTAAATGTTTACATAAGCCGGCACTAAGTTACATTTTTAAACAGGAAGGGTACTTTGAAAAGGTTTCGAACCTTCCCCGGGGGTTAAACTGCTGAGCAAAAAAGAAATAAAAATGTTAAAAGGCCATTACCTTTGCTGAAGAGCTGCTGCTCGAAGGAAGAGGCGCAACGCGCCCCCTGCTATACTTCCATACACTACGCTAAATGTTGTTGAAGTGGCAATGAGCCATGGAAATCAGCAGTTTTTAAACCCTCATGGAAGATTCGAGACCTTTCATGAATAAGTAAGACACGCCCACAGGCGTTTATGGGTCGGCTAATAGTTACAAGTCAAAAATGAAGAAGAAACCTGTGATTGGAGGGAAATAAATTACAGAAATTACTGATTGGGTAAATTCAAAACCGGCGGAAAGAAAGGATTAATATTGCCAACCCACCAACGAAAGAACGAAATTTAGTAAAGACAACAACTTATGAATACAAAATATCTTCAAGAAAAGTTCCTTCACTTCGCACCAGGGTGCATGATCATAGTTTTTGGTAGAGACATCTGTGAGAGAATGTCCACACTTCTTAATAATTAGTAAACAAACACAATTCGAAATTTACACAATGACATCTTCAGATAAACGGTTGAATTAATTCAGATTTAAAGGTCAGAGTTTCAGCTGTAGAGGAGTGCTTTAAGGCGGAAAATTCAAATGTGCGGCGTATAGGTGTACCAACCGGTACAATAATAATAATAATAATAATAATAATAATAATAATAATAATAATAATAATAATAATAATAATAATAATAATAAAGTTATGTCTTTAAGCACACTACACTCACCATGTATTTTAGGGGAGTTCTTTAACGTGCAATGCCAATGGTTCATTCGTTAGTTGTAATATGAACTCTCGTCAGATAAAAGATGGCAGGGAAACTTGGAGCGACATGTTTACATCTTTGAAACTGTCCGGCCTTTGGTCCAAGTTTTCGGGTTTGATTCCCGGCCGTGTCGGTGATTTTAACCTTCATCTGTTAATTCTGATGGCTCGGGGGCTGGCTGTATGTACCCCACTCTCACATACGCGCAATTCACATGCGAGTATTATTATTTAATTGGAAGCAACGTTTCAAACAACGATATCTACATAAATTCTCAACTGCCGAAATGACTTCAAACTAATGAACAGACAATAACAGTTTGATACGTAGCTGATACTTTAACGCCAAGACCTATGTCTTCATTTTAATGAGGGATTATTTCGCCTGGCTCATGCTAGTCCCAAGTCCGGATAAAAGAAGAGGGCTGTGCGTAGGGCTAACCTCTTAAAACGTAAAAATATCCTAGTAGCCCGACAAACATGCAGCTCACTGCACAATCTTTAGCTCCCCATAGCGGTAATTATGCATGTTTTCAGCACGAAGGAAACTCTGCTATAAGTTGAGCGTCGGTCAGGAGCCGTGGTGGACAGAGGTGAAAGTATGTGCAATTATGAAAGGGTCCATAGATAAAAGATCGAATTTTAGTTATAAACTTAAAAATTAGTAATTTTGTTTCTTCTTTTTCCTTTTTTTCAAATATTAAATTTTGCTAAGCAATAACAAAATTCAGGTACAAAAGTCTATCTCGTGAGCTCGAGAAACAATGTTACAAACTGCCAGAACAATCCGAACATGAACTTGAAGCTCCCCAGTTACAAATTTGACTGGAGCACTACTGTTCCCTCTACACAATCACTCTCTAGGAGACATCCTCGGGCACAATCTACATTTTACCAAAACCACTGTCTAATCTGCTCAACAGTTTAACTTTAACAAGTACCCGTTCTAAATTGCCTTAGTTAAAGTTACTGGCCAAAAATCAAAATGCTAAGAAGCGAACTCTTGCACTCATTGAAGTTCTTAAAACCCTACTTGGGCAGAGGTTAACCCTAAACTACGGAAGTGTCTAGACGGAGGGACGAAAGAATTTCAAGGTTTATGAAAACGTAGTCACCTCACACACCAAGTTGAAGGTGAATACAAGAGGATTAAAGTTCCGGGACTGGTTTGAAACCTTCCACTCGAACTCGCTTTCTGAGACTATGTCTGCCATTACCTTGAGCTGGTGGACGTTCCGTAGATGGACGACGCAAGCCCTCCCCTGCCTCCTATGCTAACACACTCTACTGCTGGACGGAAGCGATCAAAGACCACATGTCACGAACGGTCCCAGCTTTTATAGCGGAAAGGAAGGTTCCAGATTTCTCTGAGCCGAAGCCCTGACATACACACAATTTCCATTGGACAGTGATATAAATATCAAAACCCCTGATTGGTTACGTAAATAAACGAAAACTTTCCTATTGGCTACAATGTTAAGACGGCAGGAATAGGCAGATATGCTAGTAACCTTAGAACACCAAGAACAATCTATAAACAATTCTGTTTTACCAACTAATGACTACAAAATTTCTCTTGAAATGTAATTGTCCATCCTCTCATCAGGGGGAGAACCTAGGTTGACAGTAGAGACCTAATCTTTTACCACGTAGTTTGAAGTACAAGTTACGGATGGCCTTCTAAAAGGAGCTAGTTTAAACACACGGAGCGGGTGTACAGTACATCCGGCACGGAACAAATAACAATGTTTTTGTCCCACTGAATAATTTTTGACGGTTTTTGGAGACGCCGAGGTGTCGGAATTTACTCCCGCAGAATTTCTTTTCAGTGCCAGTAAATCTACCGACATGAGTCTGACGTATTTGAGCACGGGACTGAGCCCGGCTAAAGATAGTGTTGTGGCTCTGCGAAGCTTCACGAGGAGGAATTGACGGAGTTGTACCAACAGTTATCCCGCCACTGTCCAGTTTAGAACATGTTACATTGCATCCTATCCTAGCTAGCTCATAAATCTGTGAAGTAAGCGGAGAAATCAAATTTATTTACTGTTAGGCAAAATATTAGGAAAACGAACACTCAGAAAATCCAATAAATTACTCTCGAAAGAGAAACAGTTATGAGCACACTGGGAAACTCAAGTCCCTTAAATTTTATGGTAATGATTCATAAAATACGTCATTATTGAATGGTATGGCAACTAATCCCTCATCTTATTGTTCAGGTTGCTCTGAATATCTAGAAGGTAGAGAAAGTGAAACAAATTACAAATTACTGAAAATCCCGTACGTTCAGGTTGAATAACACAAATAATTAACACAAAATCGTGAAGGGAGACCCTGAAAGTAACCTAAAATATCAATCAATCAATCAATCAATCAATCAATCAATCAATCAATACTGATCTGCATTTAGGGCAGTCGCCCAGGTGGCAGATTCCTTATCTGTTGTTTTCCTAGCCTTTTCTGAAATGATTGCAAAGAAATTGGAAATTTATTGAACATCTCCCTTGGCAACTTATTCCAATACCTAACTCCCCTCCCTATAAACGAATATTTGCCCCAATTTGTCCTCTTGAATTAAATCCTTTTCTTCATATCGTGATCATTCCGACTTTTAAAGACACCACTCAAAATTATTCTTCTACTGATGTCATTCCACGCCATCTCTCCGCTGACATACCACTCAGTGGAGCAGCTCGTCTCGTCTCTTTTCTCTCAATTCTTCCCAGCCCAAACTTTGCAACATTTTTGTAACACTACTCTTTTGTCGGAAATCACCCAGAAAAAATCGAGCTGCTTTTCTTTGGACTTTTTCCATTTCTTGAATCAGGTAATCTTGGTGAGGGTCCCATACACTGGAACCATACTCCAGTTGGGGTGTTACCAGAGACTTATACGCCCTCACCTTTACATGTTCACTACAATCCCTAAACACCCTCATAACCACATGCAGAGATCTGTACACTTTATTTACAATCCCATTTATGTGATTACCCCAATGAAGATCTTCCCTTATATTAACACCTATATACTTACAGTGATCCCCAAAAGGAACTTTCACCCCATCAACGCAGTAATTAAAACTCACAGGACTTTCCCTACTTGTGAAACTCATAACCTGACTTTTAACCCCGTTTATCAATATAAAATTGCCTGCTGTCCATCTCACAACATTATCGAGGTCACGTTGTAGTTGCTCACAAACCTGTAACTTACTTGTTACTCTATACAGAATAACATCATCCGCAGAAAGCTTTACCTCTGATTCCACTTCTTTTCTCTTATCATTTACATATATAAGAAAACACAGAGGTCCAATGATACTGCCTTGTGGAATTCCCCACTTAATTATTACAGGGTCAGATAAAGCTTCACCTACTCTAATTCCCTGAGATCTATTTTCTAGAAATATAGCCACCCATTCAGTCACTGTTTTGTCAAGTCCAATTACACTCATTTCTGCCAGTAGTCTCCCATGATCAACCCTTTAGACGGGTCAATCACAATACAGTCCATTAGACCTCCTGAATCCAAGATATCTGCTATTTCTTGCTGGAATCCTACAAGTTGAGCTTCAGTGGAATAACCCTTCCTAAACCTAACCTACCTTCTATCGAATTAGTTATTAATTTCGCAAACATGTCTAATATAATTCACTTACGTCATTCTATGCTCCTCCCCACACTAACTTCCTTACGCTGCGCAAGGTGAGCCAGTGTCGTCCCCTCATTTCAATTCTTTCTTGCGTTAAATCAAACTTTCTTTTCTCCGGGTTCATTTGGTTCCTATTGAATTGGGATTGCTCCTTTGTAACACAAAAAGATTTCAATCGTCCACAAGATATGTCCAACAGTTTTGTCAACATTTAACCTCTTTTGTGGATTTATTGAACAAAATATGCCTTTGCTGGCAGGATGTAGTGTTTACAGTGCACTATATCTTCTGGTATGGGCTAGAGCAATACTGTTACTTTCATTGAACTGTCTCAGCTTTATCCTTGGCTTTGACAAGATGAAAGTGACTGAGGTATGAGTGATGCTAGTAATGCCATTCCTTGTGCAGCCAGTCCCTGCTAAGAATGGTGTGAAAATATTGCTCATAGGGTTGGTTGGTGCATGCATTTCAGTGGGCTTGGCAGACTGATATGTAATAGCTACTTCTGGCTCGGTGAGGAAAGCAATGGGAAACTACCTCACTCCTCATTTCCCTAGTACGCCTCTTCAGTGATGCCTAGGCCATTTATGACAGCTGATGGCGGAGCTGTTGAGGATCCAACCAGCCTTCGGGCTGAGGACTAAACATACATACATACATTGAACAAAATAATTCCCTCTGGGCCAATGTTGAACTTCATATCTTCTAGAACTTGATAGAAACATTAGACATTGTTTAAAATGCGACATAAACTAGTTTTTAAATGTGCAACCTTGGACTATTCTTCAACTGGAGATTATTTTATTCAATTTTGAGATGATTGTTAATATTGTAATTTTACGAGACATATATCAGAAGATTTAATTTGTCACTGTTCAACATAACTTTGCTACATCTACAACAGTTCGTATTTTCACCATTTTATATGTATATCATTCCACCACATCCCCAGTCCATTCTTTCATCTCTCATCTCACCGCATAACTCAGTTTTAGGACTATGGTATACACTTACGTATCTTGGCTAGGCTGATGATGGTCCTTATAGGAACGAAACTAGTACCTTGTAATAGCACATTGTAATGTTTTTGTAAACATCGCATGATAGTCAAGTATTGAGAACGTGGATTAAAATGTTTGTATTTATTTTATGTCTAATATAATCAGAAATAATGCGTTACCAAAGCTTACATATAATGCATGTCAAGCTTACTGGCCATGTCATTTTCAGCTTTATGTCTATTACCCTTTCCTTTATACACAGGGGATACTATAGCAATTCTCCATTCATTCAGTACAACTCCTTCATGGAAACAATAATGAATTAGGTACTTCACACATGGTACAATATCCCAACCCATTGTCTTTAGTATATCCCCAGAAATCTTTTCAAGTCCAGAAGCTTTTCTAGTTTTCAAATTTTGTATCTTATTGTAGATGTCATTGTTATCATAAGTACATTTTAATACTGCTTTAGAATTAGTCACCTCCTCTATCTGGACATTATCCTAATAACCAAAAATCTTTACTTACTGCTGACTGAATACTTTTGCCTTTTGAAGATCCTCACATACACACTCCCCTTGTTCATTAATGATTCCTGGAATGTCCTTCTTGGAACCTGTTTCTGCCTTAAAATACCTATACATACCCTTCCATTTTTCACTAAAATTTGTATGACTGCCAATTATGCTTGCCATCATGTTATCCTTAGCTGACTTCTTTGCTAGGTTCAGTTTCCTGGCAAGTCCCTTCAGTTTCTCCTTACTTCCACAGCCATTTCTAACTCTATTTCTTTCCAATCCGTATCACCTTCTTGGTCTCTTTACTTCTCTATTATAATAAAGTGGGTCTTTACCATTCTTTACCACCTTTAAGGGTACAAACCTGTTTTTACATTCCTCAACAATTTCTTTAAACCCATCCCGGAGTCTGTTTACATTTTTATTTACCGTTTCCCAACAATCATAGCTGCTTGTTTTAAACTCCCTCGTGCTTGTTTTATCAGCCATATTGTACTGCCTAATAGTCCTACTTTTAAGATCTTATCTATCACACTTATTTTTAACTATGGCAAAAAAACAGCTTCATTATCATTAATACCATCTATTTCTTCAGTTTATCTATAGAGCTCATCTGGTTTTACTAGAAGCACATCCAGTATTTTCTTCCCTCTAGTTGGTTCCAACACCTTCTGAATCAGCTGTTCTTACCATTATTAACGTATTTGCCATTTGTTGGTCATGCTTTCTGTCGTTCGTCTTATCCGTCTTATCCGTCGAACAGAAAGAGGTGAAAGAAGGTGCTGGGGCGAGTGGGTCTTTCTACAACACTCAAATTCATTTAAAATCTGAACTGAAGATTGTATTTCTTCAAAACAACAAACTTAACAATTTTTCACTTAGCGAAAATAACAATGATACTTCAGGTACAAAGCCAAACAAGGGTGGAACACCCCAGAATATGGAATTTAGCAATTTTGGTCTCCAAGCCCTCGATTTACAAGATCCGAGCTACAAGATCAAGTTTATAAAATTTACATTTCGAAACGAGGAATAATTTAGTCGAGGGCAGAAATCCCCCAATTTAAGAGCACTTGCTCCAAAATTTACAATTTTTAGTCTTCCAGAGGCACCCCACACTATAACAAAACTTTAAAAAGAGCTTACATGCTCTCGATTTCTTACAGCCCACTCAAGGCAACCTTACATCAAAATCTTACACTCTCTGGCCCCACAAGGCACGATTTAACGAATGGAAATAGTTTTACACAGGGGTATCTAGTACCCAACCTACCGGGCCTTTGCGGAAAAGAACAGGTTAAATAAACGACCCGAGCACCAACTGAATGGAGGTGTACACTGCGCTTCCAGATAATGAAATATTAAAAACCTACAGGGCTCTCGGCCTATGAGACTGGGGCTAGTCCCAAGCTACTGAGGTGGCTCGCATGGAAATAACTTTAATATATTACAAAAGAAAAAAGTTACGAAAGCGTAGTCACCTCAAACGAAGATGAAGGGGAGCTCGAGAGGGTAACTCACTCTATATCCCTGATTTACAGTTAAAGACTTTATGAAATTTTGCATGAAAAAGAAAACGTTTACATTAAAACGGTTACATAGTTAAATATTTGGACCTTCCCCTCGGATAAGTATGCGGAAACAGCAAGTAAGATTGAATTTGTATGGCCATTACCTGGCTGATGTACTCCCTGCCGATGAATGAGGCGTCCGCCTCCTGCCTTAACACACACACTGAGAAAGACGACGATCAATAGACAAGGAAACTCGAAAAGCCGCAACTTATATACCCTCAGGGAAGGTTCGAGAGACTTCAGGACTAATCCGGGCACACCCTCTCATTTTTAATGGCTGACCCAAAAGTTACACTCAAAACCGAACAAGAAGCCTGTGATAGGCTGAAAATTAATTACAGAAAATTTTCATTGGCCGGATTCAAAACTGGTGGAATGAGACAGAGGTGTTGCAAACCTAGAATTACATGAAAAACAAATGAAAGTTGAGAAAACCTACAAACGCAAAATTTATTTCAATAACAACTTCCTTTACCTTGCACCAGAGTGCATGACCATAGCTTTTTGGTAGTGACATCTGTGGAAAAATGTCCAACCTTCTTAATGTACAGCAAAATCAAAACCAAGAGAAATCTAATCAGTTTAGGAAACTTCACAATAACACTATTACTTAATATTTCAGTAGTGACACCTTCTGATTAAATTCTCAGCTTTATGTAGTAGAAATTTCATATTTTTGTCGGTAGAGGAGTTCATTAAGGCGCTTATTTTGAATGTGCGGAGTTGAGGTGTACCTCCCGGTTCCTCCTACAATCCGAAACAACTTTACACCACGCGTTTGAATTCACGGAGCCACCTGTGTTCTGAGTGTTTACCGCTACTTCCGATTCCAGTAAACGTACCTTCTCCTTTAAGATCAAATTCTCCGCGTTTAATGCTTGTAAATCCTGTTGCAGTAAAGAGAGAATTACTAGTACATTATCATTACCTCCAACCTCCAAGAAATGAGACGCCAGCACTTCGTTGACCGTTGTAGGCCTAGGTTTGTTACCGCTATTCAAATTCAACACGCCACAATTCACACAGGTCCAAGTATCTTCATTTTTAGCATAACCAGCACTACATATGCACTCAAAATGGCACCAAATTAAATACTTTTCACAATGGGTACCATTTTTCTCTCGCTTCCTGTTTACATCACATTTATTCTTGATTATTTCATAAGAGAACCGGGAGCTACCTTCACTTACATCCTTCGCTGTCACTGTCTTAAACAGCAATATATTGGCCGCTTAGAGCTTTGTGCTGCTCTATTGCTTTTTCGACTTATGTGTAAGATCATTAAATCTTGGAATCTGTCTGTACCATTCTCCACGTACTATTGTACAGACAGAACTGAAGTTATGTGTTGGCTACGTAAATCCAATATTTGCTGGAAAACTATTGTTGCCAGTCGTGTTTCTGAAAGTGAGTCTCTTATTTCTATTGCAGAATAGGGACATGTATCTATCCATAGTAACCTAGCTGACTACTTGTCTCGAGGTGTTCTTCCCTCACAAAAGTTTTCTGTTGATGTATGTTGGCATGGCCTCACCTCGTTACACGAATTATTCCCAACATATTCTGATTCTGCTGTTAGCAATACACCACCTGCAATGAATGCAGAAACTAAATCCTCTTTGAGAGTGCTGCTGGTTAAGGTTCACTCACCAGAGTTGGAAAGATTTTCATTTTGTCTTAAACTCAAACGAGTTTACAGCTATGTTCTCAGATTTATTACTAATATCCGTTTTACTATAGATATTCGTCCGATAGGTTCAATTACCACTGAAGAATTGAAGGTTAGTGAAATGAAGAATATAGGTCTCATACAAGCTGTGATTGTGGAAGAAAACTTCATGACTTGAATTCCAACAATGCATTTTTCTCTTCAAGCGCATTTAAAACTTTCAATCCTTTTCTTGATTATAATGGTCTGTTGAGAGTCGATGTTCGGCCCATGAATTCTCAGTTGTAATATAATGACAATCATAATATCATTCTTATTCATTGTTATTTGACACCTGGACATTTACCTGTCGGGAGACGATTGACTTCAGTTCTCTGCAAGGACATATCAAACAGCCCCTCTTCCTCTCTGTCAAAATGAAAATTGGTGCAAAGGCTGTATCATGCTTTCTGGCAGAGTTTGTCAAACGAATACATGCAATCACTCCAGCAGGGAGACAATTGGTCATCCACTGATAAATGGAGTCCAGCAATAGGAGACTTGTTTCTTTTAGGGGATGATAACCTCCCTCTATTAGTTCGGAAAGCTGTTGTAATCCAGGAGGTCATCTTGGTTTTTACAACGTTACTGGTGTGTCAATGTGAAACAAAAACTGGTTCTTTTAGCCGTGCCATAGTTAATTTCTGTCTACTGCCCAAGAATTGCAATTCATATTTGTACAGTGTATAGTATATTTGTATTTGTTGATGTTGTAAACACATCGTATTTTGAAATTTGTTTGTGTGTTGAAATCCCTTAACGGGGGTGATACGTTTGTTAGCAACACTTATCCATAGCCACATAAGAACTCTTTGACATTTTCAAGTTTGCAGTTGGAAATACACTCCCGCTAAGCCCCGTGGTGTAGAGGTAACGTTCCTTCCTCTTACCCGGGGTAGATTCCCGGTCATTTCATGGCTTTACCTAGGTCCACTCATCCTACGTGATTAGAATTAAGGAGCTATCAACCGGTGAGATGGCGGCCCCGGTCTAGGATGCCAAGAATAACGGCTGAGATGATTCGTCGTGCTGACCACACAACACCTCAAAATCTGCAGGCCTTCGGGCTGAGCAAGGGTCGCTTGCTAGGCCCTGGCCCTTCGGGACTGTTGCACCTTGGGGTTTGGTTGGAATACACTCCTTCAGCATCTTGAGAGACTCTAGTAATGGGAAGAGGCAGTTCATTCTCTCTCGCTCCCAAGAAAGAACTACTTCACGAACTACTTCGCGAACTACTTCACGATGTGTAATTTTCTCACCAGTGCCCTCTGCTTCCGCTGAAGTAGCTCGTCCACGATCATTTTGCTTCGCATTCACTTCACATATTGCTGCAACGCTTCGCGATCTTTGTAATAAACTTCAGATACAGATCGAGAAAGTACACAAAGTGTACAACAGGTACCATACAGGTGCACTTCTCTGTAACGTTCGTAGATGCTACAGAGATGCGCGTTCCTGTTAATGTCACTTCATACTCTCTTCATCCGACCCCCAAACCTCAGTAATGCAAGTGTAGGAAAAATATATATCTTTTTAAAGCTAATAAAAATTTCTGTTAAATATTGTCGACAATTTTAAACTTCAAATAAATGCTGAACTGTTGTCAAAAGAGAACCCTTTTATTGGTAGTGATTTCACCCCTTGACTGAAACTTACACATTTAGTGGGTATATTATAACTAAATGAGTTTTTAAACATTTTAAAAGTTCATCGGAACAGGTCAAAAAGTTTATATTATATTTATCATGACTTCATGGGTTGAAGTTCGGGGAATTCCAAGATTTTGTGGCTAAGTACATTGGTCTCGTGCATACGATGTTAGTTCCTACATTGTCAATATTGATCTTATGCTCTTGGAGATAAAGTTCATGAAGGAGTTCTGATTTTCGGAATTTTCTGTTAGTGATATTTGTTGTTTTGCGTGTGGAAGTCATTTTACTCTTGTAATGCTTTAGTGTTGGAATTAGGTATATGTTAAATTTTATTAATTCAGTAGTGAATAATTTTAGCCATATATATAAGTTGCCAAGCACTATTGGGGTATTTCTAAATTTACACTGGGTCAAGGAACCACTATGGCTACTCGTTCCAGAAAACGTAGCCAAATTTGGAGCTGCTTTTCTGATATAGTTGATAATAAGACAACGTGTAAATTTTTCTCTAAAGTGATATCCTACAAAGGAGACAACACTTTCAATTTCAATCGTCATGTCTGAAAGGGTCATCCCAACGTTAGGTCCCTCCACGTCTCCAGGCGATCCAAATGTTTATCCGGTAATATCCTCACCTTGGGCCACTGCAAGTACCATCACTCCTACAACGATTATATCAATAATGGCTACGAAGCTGCCACCACCACCATCACCACCACCAACAACAACAATAACAACTACTACTACAAGAAAATCAACAACAACTGCAACAAAAATTCTGCATGTAACTCTCGGGAATATGCTGTTTCTGTGTATTTCCCCAAGCCGCTCTCTAAAAGAAGAAGTCAGGAACTCGATTTTTTACTATTGAAACTAATAGCGAACAATGATTTACCGTTTCAGATTGTAGAGAGTGAGGAGCTGTAGAGGTTCATTTCAAAATTATATAGTGGCTACAAAATACCGATTCATAAGATTTTAAGTAACACACTACTTCCCCAGCTGTACACTATGACGAAAGAAAAATTTACAAGTTACGTGCAGTCAGCAAGTCAACACGAACAGTTGGACGTCTTCCAACAATGGGAGTTACGTTTTAGTAACGTGCCATTATTTAGATGCCAATCGTAAACTGAACTCTTCATTACTGGAATGCATAAAGTACGACCAACAGCATACAGCAGCCAACTTAGTTTGTAATTTAGGAAGTCTCTCTGAAGAGCGCTGAATTTAGAAGAAAATTGTTGCATTTGTCACTGACAACGCTCCTAATATTGTAGCCGCTGTGCCATTAACAGGGTGGAAACGTATACCCTGCCTCGCTCATATGCTGAACTTAATTTCTCACTGCGGTCTTCAGACAATAAAAGATCTGCCGAGTAAAGTGAAGTCCATTGTGGAGTTTTTACGTGAAACCCCAAGATCGTGAGAAATGGAAGTCTAAGCAGGAACAAATCCGATAGGCAAGTCTTCTCTTGAAGCAGGATGTGGCCACCAGGTGGAACTCCTATGTTATGTGTTAGAATTATTTTAGTAAAAATCCCTTTTATGTCAGTGATAGCCATCAACTAACCAGAACTGCAAAATCTTTCAAACGAGGACATAACTATTTTTAATCAAATTTGTGGCTTACAGTACTAAAAGCATTCAGAAACTGTACTGAAGAAATTGGCAAAGGGAAGCAGGTCACGCTTTTTGAAGTCTTACTTATGCAACGGGATCTCAAGACATGGTGCAGTCTCGTTACAGCAACAATCCAGATGTCAACAACGAAGTGAGACGAATGGAGTTCAACCTCTTAGAAGTGTTAGGGAGACGACTTAGGTTGATTGAGGAAAATAGTCAATGGTCTCAAGAAACACGTCTGGGCCCACGATCCAAAACACTGGGTTGGGTGTTTTGAATGGGCAAAGCAATCTCTGACTGCTTACTGTGAAGAACGCCGACCATAAGCAAACACATCCCCACTTTTATCAGAACAAGTACCGATAAACCAAGTCAGAGGTTCTTCCATTTAGGACGGCGACAGTGCTTCGAAACTGGATGACTCTTTAACTGCAGCAGTTGTTGAGGTGGATAAATATCTTGAAGAACCCCTGCTATCATGGCATCAAAATCCCTTGCACTTGTGTCAAGAAAGGCGCCACGTATATCCAACCCTGTTCGAAATGACAAAGTCGGGAAATTACGTTGTCGCTACGTTCTTTCCATGTGAAAGAATCTTTTCGTTCTGTTCTTTTCTGTTCTGATCTGTTCTGCTCTGTTCTGTTCGTGAAGTGTATTTGGGCTCGTAATTTCACCCAGAGACAAGACTTGTTTATAATTGTACTAGTTCTACACTCTCACACAATTCCGATAAAGCAGGACACCAATGCTGTTCGCAGTTTTCTCTGATTGATAAGTACTTGAGGATTGAGTAAAGTAGATCGTACAGTTGACTGTCAAAATGGTTCCAAATCACTTGAAATAGTTCACCAGAAGACGTAGCACCTAGACAGCTGTGAGTGATTAAATTATGTATACTAGGAGATATTGAAAAATCACAGGGACACGAGGTATACTAATCTTCACGCTAGAGGAACCCATCTCAGCGACTTTACAAAACAAACAAGACCGGGTCGACATGTAAGGGAGAAGTAGGAGAGGACGGTGGAACTACTGTGGGGTGAATACATGTAAGGATGTGGGACGTTGGACAGTGGGAAATTAAGATCTGATCAACGTATATTGGGGACTTAGAGAGAGGAAAGCGTTATTGAGATCGTAAACAAAAAACAAGGGGCGTGACCGTGTGATGATATGACGGCAATGAAAGTGTACACGCGATTGAGGAAGGAGGACGGATGACAATATACGGCAAATATACGGTAGCTATGTGGCGTGGTTTAAAAGCAGGCGTTATAGGGGACGTGAGTCAAATGAGAATACATAATATGATGTATACGAGCTTGAGGGAAAATATTATAAAACAATTGAGTGATGTCAAGTTATGTTGGTAATGAGGGATTAGAGTTGTAAATTAGAGTGATCTAAGAATTGATTTAACATACTTATTATTGTGTGAGAGGGCTTGTACACCAGACATGCAATTGACGTGGGGAGAAGATGATTAAAATTTATTAGGCTTGAGGAAAGGCAGCGTCGAGAGGAGTTATACAACGGACATTGAAAAAGAGATGATTAATATCGGAATCTGCGGATCCACAATGGCATAGTGGATGCTGTTGTAAACGAAATCGAAATTTATATGTAAGGGCATGATTAAAGCGAAGGCGTAAGATATTGATGATATGATGACGAGTGTGGGTTGGGTGTTGATACCAGAAAGTAGTAGGTAATAGTGGTTGTAGACTATGATAGACGTTCGCTTCTCACGTGCAGATGTTGTCCATATGTGTTGCCATAATTGTTTTCGTTGTGATTTTAACAGAGATATGAGATCAGTGGCTGGAACAGAAAATGTAGCTGGGTTTGTAGATAACAGTGAAGTTTTTCGCTAATCGATCAGCCCTTTCATTACCTGGTATGTTTCTATCTGCCGGTATCCAAATGAGTGTAACTTAGACACCTGATTGGTTTAAATTAAATAGGATGTGCTTTACGTTACATACATAACAATTCAGCGTAAACTTGTTTGATTTTAGTGTTTGGAGCACGGATAGGGAGTCAGTAAATATATTAGCAGATTGTACGGAGGAGTTTTTATGTACAGTAACGTTTGTCGTATGGCAAGGAGTTCTGCAGAAAAAATAGAAAATTGTGACGATAAATGAAACAATTGTTCGTAGTAAAAATCAGCTCCAACACCACAAGAATTTTTGGATGCATCAGTATAAAAGTTGGTACATGCGTTAATGGAGGAAATATACATACATACATACATACATGCATACATACATACATACATACATACATACATACATACATACATACATACATACTGCACCCGTCATGCCGGGCTCAGCTCGGCCGGTGAGCGAAGATCTCCAGGGTGTAGATCGTTCGCTTATCGGCTGTGCGAAAATTTTAAAGTGCAGGGATAGATAATGAACTAGTGGCAAATGAGAGAAAACTAAATAGGTTTTAGACATTTATTACAACTACTGCTCTTCATAAATTATACAATAATTAACAAAATCTAGGTATTTTGTTTATATGATTGTCTTCTTTTATGTTGTAGTCACATAGATACTTCATCGGTAAACGAAACAGGAAATGCCTGTATCTGCAAATATAATATTCATATTTTTAGTGAAAAATTAATTAAATAATTAATAATAATTAATTTGAGATGATCTCTCTCTTTGATAATTTAATAATTTGAAAATAAACTTCCTTCCTTCATGGATTTGATTTTAAACAAATTTGAAAATGATCATTTTCATTTCTCTTTGAAAATTAAATAAAAATTTTCTCTTATAAAATTATAGTTAAATCGTCTTCCTTGACCTTTAAATTAATTAATAAACTCAACTTTATAATTATTTAGCAGTTGCTTTTCACATAATAGCTCGGAACTTGACCTCATGTCAATTTACATTTATCCGTTACTCGAAACAATTAATTAAATTATTCTTACAATTTTCGACTTTGTGAGTTCAATCCACTGACATGGCCTATACTTATTCATGTGTATTTGTTAAATAAGATCCTATCCCTCCTTAAAAACGAATAAAATTCACTAAAGGTTTGAATTCATTCAAATGGTGAACCACTAAAGTTGGCGTAAATTAGGCCGAAAATTCCACAAAATAATGAAGAGCATCATCACAAATATGGATTATAAACTTACATTAAGCAAAACACAGTCAAATCACACATACTACACTCACACAAGGATACACGGAAATATTATATACATATTTACACGAACGCTAGCCCTTGATTATTAATTTTTATGTTTAGACAAAGTTAGGAAAATTATTATCACGATGACACTATCGTGGTGACCTCCTCTCATCAACTGGGAAATGTGACAGAGCAAGGATTATCACTTAATTATAGAACACAGTTATACGACAACGTCTAGAGAAAATTTACGAACACAAAATCATCCAAAAAATCATCGATAAACCGCTCGAACATAGGCCAGAATAAACATTCCGCGCACGCGGTTCATGAGCTACGACATTTATTTTTACTTCACCACTATAATTGTGATTCTCGATTAATCTGCACTCATAACGAAAACATTACATCAAGTAACATATTTATTCCATCATTGACTCATTAATGGATGCACAGCTCGACTGCTGAATTCAATAATATCCATCAATCAATCAACTAATCATCACAGCACAGCAAATATATAACAAATTGTATCGGTCAGATACTGCCATTTCCCAGGCCTAAATTACAATAATGAGCGCACATCAACCATTTTCAATAATAACTAATATTATGCTCATGACCTTAGATGTTCTTTTACGCGGTAATTTAGTTAAATTATTTTTAATATTATTATTATTATTATTATTACTGGCCGCGCAAGATCATACGTGCGGAAGCTACTACACAATAATATTTCAGATGACTCTATTGCACACAAACTCAACCATATGTCGCATAATTGAAGAATGAACTCTGACATGATAGAATCCACGGAATTTCTGTCCCATTTGATCTCATTAAAAGTCAAAAAATATTCAAATAGTTCAAGTTTAACGTTGGGGTCAATTTACACTTATTTCTCCTGCCACAACGAACTCGGGACAGTTGAAACACTTCTCGAAGACATCCACTCAAAGCAAACTAATAGGTCCAAATACTCACTCATTCTCAATCTACCATCACCAAGAAAGAAGAGATGGAAAAATTCTAACTAATAGAAAATGTCTAAACAAATAAGTAGAGGCTATGTCATTACAATTACTTTACAAAAGGAAAGAAAGAATAACAAAGTTTAAATATTACTTGGTGGTGACTGTCGGTTGTAGAACTCGGGCTGATGACCTAGTGCATTATCACCTTACGCACCATCGATCCTCGTCACGCCCGTCTGGACTGCCTTACATTTTACTCGTGCATTGGAGACATGCTGGCGCGCTGGAAATCACACCGTTCACGAAGAAAGAAGACTGACATCCTGACTCGAACTCGAACCGGTGACCTCTTCTGTGGAAATCTTGTGAAGCTGAAACTAAAAATCACGTCTAAGACAAGGTCCAAAACTCACACCGATGTCTGATAAGATGACAAGGAAACTTAACTTTTAAAATCTGCTGAATTATAGGTGGAATCCGCAAACATCTGAACTGCAGTTGTAACCAGTTGTAGACTCTGAATGACGAAGTTCCCTGGTAAGCGAAGTGCGTCTTCTTCTGCCCGTAGTCGAAGCTAGAGTAATTCTTCTCAGTAAGCGAAATACGTCTTCTTCCGTCCGTTGTTGAAGCTAGAGTAATCCTCCACAAGACGTGTTCAGAGGTAGAAATTTTTGTGTAAATTTTCCCTAGGAAAATCCATTATTCACTGTCTTAAGACAGGGGTGCGTCCTTTCCTCATAAGCGATTGGTTAATTCATTAACTTAGCACCAAATTAATCGCTTGATTGGCTGCCATAGTCAGACGTCATGCACCTTCACAATTATCGATCGAGCACTTGACACACATTCAGCCTGGTCACGTGTCGTTCACGGCTGATTCCAAGGTTATTTGGCTAGCTGTCTCTGCGTTCTCCCCTCGCCTGGCCTTGAGCGGAATTCCCAGCCACCTGGCGTATCTCGCTCAGTCAACTCGACGTGATAAACTCCCTTCCTGGTTCATAAAATAATATTTCAACACACAGTAGAAATAAATGCTTTCCAATAAATGATTTTGCCAATTTTGAAGGGGACATCATCTCCCTTGGTTGGTTAATGATTTAGTCGGAAGATGAAATCATTAATGCTGGAAATAGACCCTTAACATGTTCCCTGAAAAATTTGAGTGGTAAACATGTGTAACACTTCTAAGCCATATTTTCAGCTCTTGTTCCGGCACGTAGCCTCCTGTTGTCCGCTTCTAGTGCTGCGCCCAGTAGTCGAAGTTGATTCATTATAGTGTTCTGCATTGCTTGACATTCCTCACAGGTTTCTTCTTGCAGGTTGACTTGGGTCGATGCATGGTGGTACTGCATCCTCACTTGTATCCCATGACGTTTCTTCTTCCATTATAGTGTTGACTTGGGCATTATTTACTGGTCTAGGGCAGTTGTAGCTTCGTAAATTTGAGGCATTATGAATTCCCTCATAGCTCTTATCAAGACTTTGAATTTTATAGGCATTATTCCCATATACTCGGATAATTTTATAGGGACCCACGAAAAGAGGTGCGAATTTCGCGTAGAATTTACTGGTAGGTTCCGAAATGGCTGGTTTCTTTAAAAGAACATATTCATTCAATCTCAGGGGTCGACGGAATTTCTTTTCTCTTACCCTCCGTTGTCTGCGATCAGCTTGCTCCCTTAATGAGATAGCAGCCTTTTGAATGTTTTCCTCTAGCGTTGGCCTTAAGTTACCGGGGCATTGAACGATGCTATCCCAAGGTCGAGTTGGTGTTCGATTGAAATGGAGACTGACAGGGATTTGTGCCGTGGCCTCATGTACAGTATTGTTTAAACACTCCATCATTATAGGTAGAACGTCAACCCATAACCAATGTGTATTTCCACAATAAATCCTACAGAATTTAGCTAGCTCTTGCATTACCCTCTCTGCCGGGTTGCTTGAAGGATGGCGGATAGAATTCAGAATATGCTTAATTCCAAGCTGTTCCATGGCTTCACGGAATTCTGTGGATGTAAATTGGGACCCATGGTCAGTGAGTAATGTCTCTGGTTTGCCCATATCTAGAATCAGATTGCGAGTGATGCGCCGAATTATTGATTTCGAGTTCGCTTTCTGGATCGGGTACAAAGTTACGTATTTTGAAAATACGTCGATGGTGACGATGATATGCCGGTTACCTCGCTTCGATGTCGGAGCAGGTCCAAATAGGTCCATTGCGTATAGTTGTTTTGGCCTAGAAGGAATGATCGGAATCGGACTATGTTGGAGCAGATGGGAGCTCGGTTTCACTCTTTGACAAACGTCACAAGTTCGGACTATGTTTCTTACAGTTGACCGGAGTTTGTCCCATGTAAACTTTTCTTGTATCGTGGCTAGTGTCTTGTCAATGCCACCATGGCCGGTGATTCTGTGAGCATGCCATATCAATGGCTCGCGTAATTTAGAAGGTACTAGTACTCTCAGCTTCGATTTCGCTGTGTCCACAAATTTAAATAAAGTACCATCTAAGTATTGATACCGGGACGCTTTCCTTCTTATCTTTCTGTACCCAGGGTCCTTAGGTTTAGTTTTGTTTTCTAGAAAGTCAATAATAGGCCTCAGGTTACCATCTCGCTTTTGAGCTTGTTTTATATATCTCAATTTTCTCAAAAACTCGTGATCTTCGGGAATTAATTCCAGTTGGTTGACTTGTAAAGTTTCCTCGTTGGGGTTACGGCTCAAGCAGTCAGCTAGCATGTTACTCTTCCCTGAACAGTGCTCTAATTTGATGTTAAATTGTTGTACGAACATGGTCCATCTAAAAATGCGCTCAGACGCCATCGTGGCCTTTAGCATGAATATCAGTGCTTTGTGGTCTGTCCTAATAATTATCTCGAACCCATAGATAATTTTCTGCCAGTATTTTAAGGCATAGACGATAGATAGCATCTCTAACTCTGTTACTGAGTAGTGTTTCTCGTGGCTGCGCAGTTTTCTACTGACGAAGGCTAGGTAGATCTTGTCCTCGGGATTCCTTTCGTCTTCTTGAAACAGTACGGCCCCAATTCCGACTCCTGATGCATCTGTTTGTAGAATAAAAGGTTTCTGGAAATTGGGATATCCTAGTTTGACATGATTTGACAGCATCTCTTTGGTCTTTGCGAAGGCTAAATCACATTCTCTGTTCCACTTCCACCTGTTGCCTTTCTTCAATAAATCTTGCAATGGAGCGACGGTTTCTGTGAAGTTCGGACAGTGATTCGCGAAGAAGTTGGCCATGCCTAAGAACTGCCGTACTTGCTTCACGCGGATCGGCCTTGGGAACTTGCTGATGGCCTCTATTTTTACAGGATTGGGTCGTATTCCTTCCCCATCAATTATATGGCCTAAAAACAATATTTCAGCTTGGCAAAAATGGGATTTCTTTAAGTTGATGTGGAATCCAGACTTAGAGAGGTTATCTAACAATTTCTCCAATTTAATTAGGTGTTCTTCAAAAGTTTCACTGGCCAGAAGCAGATCATCAATATACCTGGTGGTAAAGCTCTTAACTTCTTCTGTAAGGCATCTATCTAAGGCTCTGACGAGAACGGCTCCGGCGTTACATATGCCGAATGGAAGCTTCCTAAAAACATAGGTCTGCTGATCGAACATAAACCCAGTTAACAGCCTAGACTTCTCTTCTAACAGTATGTGATAATAGGAGGCTGTAAAATCAACTGATGAGAACAATCTCATGCCATGAAATTTCCTCAGGACGTCTTTGATTGCCGGTGCCTGGTCTCTTTCTGGTACTAACTTCTTATTTATATTACGCGCGTCGATACACAGGCGCAGAGACCCGTCTGGTTTATTTACTACTACAAGAGCACTAAGAAATGGTGTGCAAGCTTTCATAATAATTCCATCCCGTTCCATCTCCTTGATAATCTTCGCCACACGAGAGTGAAATTTCTCTGGGATCGGATAGGGTTTCTTCTTAAATGGGGTCCAATCTGTAGCTACCAGTGAGTATTTAAAATCAGGAATCTGGCCTGGTTTGTCATCGAACAGCGATTTATATTTCATCAGAAGATCTCGGAGCTGGCCTCTCTCTTTCTCTGTTCCTAATGCTTGTTCAGCCTTGGAGTTTATAAGATCGTACGGGTGTGTTGTACTATCGCCCTCTTCTATTACGTTGTCCAGGGCCTGGTGAACTTCTTCTGTGGCCTCCTGGTCTTCAAATTCCCACGGTGCATAGGCGTTACTAATTTGGAACACACTCTGATCAGCTATTTCTGATGGGTTAACCATGACTGTTTCAATTGTTTCATGTGACCGGAATAGTATCTGATTTAAATTAAGATCGATGTTGGCCTGATAAGTAGTTAAGAAATCCACCCCAAGGATGATATTGAATTTTATATTTGACATGGCCAGGAAAATATTTTGAAATTTTGAATTCCCAATTTCAACATCCAGTAAAGTTTGTTGTCTACATGCTACAGTTTTATCCGGGATAATTCCCTTTATTTTTACATGAGACACTGGAATAATCGGAATGTTATATCTTTCGTTCAAGTCATTTAGAAACGAATTGGAGATGACACTGATGGTGGACCCTGTGTCGACCAAACATTTTACTCTAACACCACACACTCGGGCTAAAATTATTGGCAATGTCCTCGTACAAATTCTACTTGAATCCATATTTTCTTCTAGTAAATCCTCCGACTTTGTCATCCAAGAATCAATCTGCACTATTATCCATTCTCGTGTCGTATTGTCAATACAAGGGCTAGAATTCCGGCAATCTCCCGTTAGTTCAGGGATTGTTTTTTTTTTAATAGCGCCCTGACTCTGTTCTTCTCTTTCAGGACGTTCCCTTTCCTCCTTTTCTTTAGCTCTCTGATATTCTAGGCTCTCGGCGCCGACCATGTCAGGATTGACGTCTTGGTCGTGGATAGCACGGTGCCATTTGCGTCGTTCTTGGTTGGATTGTTGTAACTCGCGGAGATATTTTTCCCGCTCTTCTTGCCTCCAGTTCCTCTTCCGGGTTTCGAGTCTGCGGTCGTTGGGTTCTCTTCTCCAGCGATCTCTATTATTCTCATACGGCTTTCTCCGATTGTTCCGCCGGTAGTAATTCCATTCTCTTTCATTCCTATAGCCTGGTCTTGGAGAACGATCCCTGGGCGGTCTTTCTTCACTTTCGCGACTCCGGTTTCTCCCTTGGCTGGTAAGGTTCCTGTCGTCTGATCGATTGACAGTTGCATGGAACACCTGTTGCTCTGGGTTTGTACTTCGCCGAGGCGGTTCCCTAGATGTCATATCCAACTGTCTGAGAATAGCCTCTGCCTGAATTGCCGTCTGGACGTTCGAGGCTATCATAATTCTTTGGATATCCGCAGGCAATTGTCTTACGATGACCTTTATTAGTTCAGTTTCTGTAGGTGGCGCGTCAAGCTCACGCAATTTGCGTAATTGACTTGAAAAAAATTCTGAGAAGCGCGTGGGTGTAGACTGAGCATATTTCTTAGCGTACAGTTCTGTCTTAAGTTGGTCCTGAATATCTGAGTTCCAGTACTTCTCTAAAAATGCCCTTTTAAAGCCTTCAAAATCGTCAAACGAGTATCGGAAGGCTGTGAACCACGTCAACACTGAGTTTTCCAGGTATCTCTCGGTTACTCGTAGCTGACGTTCCACAGGGATTTTATTGTCTCGGAAGAACTCCTGCAATTCGTTAATAAAACTCTTGGGGGTTATTCCTTTTACATTATTGAATTTCTTTGGGTGGTCCTCATGCAATCGTATTATATTTACGATTTGGGTTTGACCAGAAGTGTTCAGTTGACTTGTTTCCCCTCTAACAGGCTCTAAAAATGGGTTGGTGGTGTTTACGGGAACGTTTAGAATTACCCTTTCATCGGTCTTGGGAGTTGAAAATGGAACTTCCCCAGATACACGTTTTTCCAGTTGTCCCTGCCGTTCTAATAGAGAATTAGCTACAATATTATTACTCTCTCCTTGTAACTTGAGTAGCTTCAGCTCCTTGGTAAGCTCCTGTATTTCTCCCTGTAATTCCTGTTTGTAGACTTCCGAGCTGGCTCTAACTTCACTTATCTCCTTGTCCACGGATGTTTTTATTGTTTCAAGACTCTGCTGGGTTTCCTCGATTGTCTCATAAAAGTATTCGAGTCGTTCCGAATTAGTGACTTGGGCTACTTTAATCTCGGCTATTACGCCCTTCTCCACCTGTTTTACCGTTTCATAGATTTCAGTGAACTTCCTGCCCCATGCGGTTTTAGTTGCAGACAAGTCCTCGGCATTGTCACTAATTTTCTCTTCAATGGTCCTAAAATTTTCTTTTACTTCGTCCTTGTATTGATCTAGTCCATGCAGTATTCCCGTCTGTACTTTGGCTAGTCTTTCGCTAAACTCATTTGACATAGCTGACATGGAGCTATCGATTCCGGCTTGAATTTCCCCTTTCAGGTTAGAAAATTTTTGCTTAACGGACACCAACTCACTCTGGACTGACGCTAGTTTTCCGTTAAATAATTTAACGTCCATGTGCAGTTTCCCTAAGCTTTCATCCGTCCTAGCTTGAATTTCCTCTAGGGCACCCTTAAGATCTTGTTTGAGTTTGTCCTGTCCTGCATTCAGTTTTCCTGTTAGTGTAAGCTCCAACTGAGTGTTATTTTCGGTTAATTTGCGTTCTAGTTGAGCATTCACATTCTCACTAATTTCACGTTTTAACAGTACACTGTTCTCACTAATCTCACGTTTTAACAATTCATTGTTCTCACCTAACTCACGTTTTAACTCCTGTTTCAGTAAGTTATTGTTTTCATTTAATTCCTGTTTCAATAGATCACTATTTTCATTTAACTCAACTTTTAGCTCCTGCTTCAATGAATTACTGTTTTCATTTAACTCTTGTTTTAAACTGTCCTTCAAGTCCGCGGTCACTACCTCTAGGAGCCTACGAAGGTCCTCCATAGTAACAGTACCCATTCTAATTTGAGACAACTAGCAGTTCAGACATTGGACGGACCAGGTTCGATGGTCTAATACCCGAGTTCCGATCGACAGTCACGTGTGGATTGAATTCACAGTCATAAAAGAAGATTATTATCGCATAAATAATATCTTATAATTTAAGTCCAAACTATGCGGAAATCTGCCGCAAAAGATAAATTTTGAAAATATCATCCAGATTTTGTTTATAATATAGCACCAAGGCCCTTCCTAACCTTTAACATGAGCGTAGTTCGCCACAAAAATTTGGGCTAATAAATGTCACAAAATAAACTTGAAATTTTTAATTTGCCACTGCATCTTGTTTGCATCCAAATTCTGGACTACAAGATCGAGTTCTTTATTGGTACAGCCAATAAATCGGGCCTTAACACGTTGGCCGCCAAATCTATACCTGCACCCGTCATGCCGGGCTCAGCTCGGCCGGTGAGCGAAGATCTCCAGGGTGTAGATCGTTCGCTTATCGGCTGTGCGAAAATTTTAAAGTGCAGGGATAGATAATGAACTAGTGGCAAATGAGAGAAAACTAAATAGGTTTTAGACATTTATTACAACTACTGCTCTTCATAAATTATACAATAATTAACAAAATCTAGGTATTTTGTTTATATGATTGTCTTCTTTTATGTTGTAGTCACATAGATACTTCATCGGTAAACGAAACAGGAAATGCCTGTATCTGCAAATATAATATTCATATTTTTAGTGAAAAATTAATTAAATAATTAATAATAATTAATTTGAGATGATCTCTCTCTTTGATAATTTAATAATTTGAAAATAAACTTCCTTCCTTCATGGATTTGATTTTAAACAAATTTGAAAATGATCATTTTCATTTCTCTTTGAAAATTAAATAAAAATTTTCTCTTATAAAATTATAGTTAAATCGTCTTCCTTGACCTTTAAATTAATTAATAAACTCAACTTTATAATTATTTAGCAGTTGCTTTTCACATAATAGCTCGGAACTTGACCTCATGTCAATTTACATTTATCCGTTACTCGAAACAATTAATTAAATTATTCTTACAATTTTCGACTTTGTGAGTTCAATCCACTGACATGGCCTATACTTATTCATGTGTATTTGTTAAATAAGATCCTATCCCTCCTTAAAAACGAATAAAATTCACTAAAGGTTTGAATTCATTCAAATGGTGAACCACTAAAGTTGGCGTAAATTAGGCCGAAAATTCCACAAAATAATGAAGAGCATCATCACAAATATGGATTATAAACTTACATTAAGCAAAACACAGTCAAATCACACATACTACACTCACACAAGGATACACGGAAATATTATATACATATTTACACGAACGCTAGCCCTTGATTATTAATTTTTATGTTTAGACAAAGTTAGGAAAATTATTATCAAGATGACACTATCGTGGTGACCTCCTCTCATCAACTGGGAAATGTGACAGAGCAAGGATTATCACTTAATTATAGAACACAGTTATACGACAACGTCTAGAGAAAATTTACGAACACAAAATCATCCAAAAAATCATCGATAAACCGCTCGAACATAGGCCAGAATAAACATTCCGCGCACGCGGTTCATGAGCTACGACATTTATTTTTATTTCACCACTATAATTGTGATTCTCGATTAATCTGCACTCATAACGAAAACATTACATCAAGTAACATATTTATTCCATCATTGACTCATTAATGGATGCACAGCTCGACTGCTGAATTCAATAATATCCATCAATCAATCAATCAACTAATCATCACAGCACAGCAAATATATAACAAATTGTATCGGTCAGATACTGCCATTTCCCAGGCCTAAATTACAATAATGAGCGCACATCAACCATTTTCAATAATAACTAATATTATGCTCATGACCTTAGATGTTCTTTTACGCGGTAATTTAGTTAAATTATTTTTAATATTATTATTAATATTATTACTGGCCGCGCAAGATCATACGTGCGGAAGCTACTACACAATAATATTTCAGATGACTCTATTGCACACAAACTCAACCATATGTCGCATAATTGAAGAATGAACTCTGACATGATAGAATCCACGGAATTTCTGTCCAATTTGATCTCATTAAAAGTCAAAAAATATTCAAATAGTTCAAGTTTAACGTTGGGGTCAATTTACACTTATTTCTCCTGCCACAACGAACTCGGGACAGTTGAAACACTTCTCGAAGACATCCACTCAAAGCAAACTAATAGGTCCAAATACTCACTCATTCTCAATCTACCATCACCAAGAAAGAAGAGATGGAAAAATTCTAACTAATAGAAAATGTCTAAACAAATAAGTAGAGGCTATGTCATTACAATTACTTTACAAAAGGAAAGAAAGAATAACAAAGTTTAAATATTACTTGGTGGTGACTGTCGGTTGTAGAACTCGGGCTGATGACCTAGTGCATTATCACCTTACGCACCATCGATCCTCGTCACGCCCGTCTGGACTGCCTTACATTTTACTCGTGCATTGGAGACATGCTGGCGCGCTGGAAATCACACCGTTCACGAAGAAAGAAGACTGACATCCTGACTCGAACTCGAACCGGTGACCTCTTCTGTGGAAATCTTGTGAAGCTGAAACTAAAAATCACGTCTAAGACAAGGTCCAAAACTCACACCGATGTCTGATAAGATGACAAGGAAACTTAACTTTTAAAATCTGCTGAATTATAGGTGGAATCCGCAAACATCTGAACTGCAGTTGTAACCAGTTGTAGACTCTGAATGACGAAGTTCCCTGGTAAGCGAAGTGCGTCTTCTTCTGCCCGTAGTCGAAGCTAGAGTAATTCTTCTCAGTAAGCGAAATACGTCTTCTTCCGTCCGTTGTTGAAGCTAGAGTAATCCTCCACAAGACGTGTTCAGAGGTAGAAATTTTTGTGTAAATTTTCCCTAGGAAAATCCATTATTCACTGTCTTAAGACAGGGGTGCGTCCTTTCCTCATAAGCGATTGGTTAATTCATTAACTTAGCACCAAATTAATCGCTTGTTTGGCTGCCATAGTCAGACGTCATGCACCTTCACAATTATCGATCGAGCACTTGACACACATTCAGCCTGGTCACGTGTCGTTCACGGCTGATTCCAAGGTTATTTGGCTAGCTGTCTGCGTTCTCCCCTCGCCTGGCCTTGAGCGGAATTCCCAGCCACCTGGCGTATCTCGCTCAGTCAACTCGACGTGATAAACTCCCTTCCTGGTTCATAAAATAATATTTTAACACACAGTAGAAATAAATGCTTTCCAATAAATGATTTTGCCAATTTTGAAGGGGACAATACATACATACAAACATACATACTGTACCAGAAATGCCAATGCCTTTATTTCAGCATACAGTTCCCTTTCGATATGTGAAAAGCTGAGCGAAGGAACATTCCAGTAACTACCAGACTCCACGAGTAAGACAGGCAAGGTCAAGTGACGTCACCTGCCGCTTGTAACTTGCCTCCCCTAGAGACATTTCTCGAAGTTTTTTATGTCATGAACTTTTTAACGCCTTAACCGATTGCAACAGGACTAACGCTAAATTGTAGCTGACGTTATAAAAGTAAAACCCAGCAAATTTCAAGTCAATCTGTCAAGTAGTTTTTGAATTATTACAATTTAAAGTTTGAAAAGAATGTGCACTCTCAGTCACATGATTCATAGCGCCACCCCTCCTGGCGGGGATATATATGCCACTATGTCAAGGCCGGCAAGCAGTGTGTGTGTGTGTGAGACAGAGGGAGAGAGAGCAGTCTGACCCGCGTACAGTCTGTCAGTGCAGTCTGGTTCGCGGAGGAATTACACTCTGTAGCGTTTCATGAGTCCGTAATTATGGCGGGCGAACTTGTAAAGGACGTTGCACCGTACTTATTCTATCGTGCCGTGACTACGATAATATTCAAGACATTTCGGAAGATCACACTTGTGAACTTATTGAAGTGAGAAGTCAAGTATTTGATATTCACAGACTAACGCATGACATGTGAACTTTGTTAATTTCGCATAAATGTGAACTACTACGATATCTCAAACTGTCGTGTGTGATAAACAGAAACCATCAGTTACGATAACCATAATTATTCTAGGACTCATTTCTTTTAAAACAGTACTTCCTTGAAATGTGTCTCTTTATTTACTCAGTGTGCGTGCCATATCAGGACACGACTTTCTCCAGTAATAAACTTGTGAATATTAAGAACTTTTTATTAGACAACTCATGCTAATATAATATAATCACGATCAGAAAATCAGCTTTATCTGTTTACGATATTGGTTCAGAGACTGTGATCAGAGACTGTGATAAAAATTATTACACGTTGCATTTTCAAGTGTTAGAACTGTGTATTTATAGACGTTATCAGTGACGATTTTAAAGAGTGTCTTATGCAGCAAGCACTGTAATTATTCACTTAACATCATAAAATTAGAATACGAGCTAAACTGTGTTTTACGACAGTGAATGATAATATCTGTGATTACTAATCGCACCAATTGAACTTTCCGTGTTCAAATATCACCTCCCAAAGCAGCGGAAGTCTTGGTGAAATACTTCAAGATCCAGTTACATCAGACATCATTTCATCTATGGTACCCATCGAGGGACGTCAACGTGGTCTCTTCATGGAACATCGCCGAGTTCGAGTCTCCGTCCGCACTCCGTGGAATGTTCCAGACTCCCATTCAACATTTGTAAGCAAAATCTTCTCTTCTAAGTGAGTAGTCATAAACTGACTAACTTTCTTTTCATTAATCCTGAGCAGTGATATTCTCAGTGCTACGTGTGAACAATACTTCATAACTTTTCATCCTTACCAAGAAGTTCATATTTAGTGATAGATTTATTTTTCAAATTTAATAACTAATTCATGTACACATTACGTAGAAAAACTTTAGGGTTTTGAAGCGTTTTATGATCCTTAATTTCAATGCTAACGAACTGAGAAACATTCATCAAGAAGTTAAATTTTTATTTCAATTTTTCAATAATCAGTTTGTGTTAATTTTTTGGATTTAATACTTAGAGAGACTCTAGGTTCAAGACAAATACTTAGTGTTTTTATAAAAGTTAAAAAACTATAGGATCAGTGATATCCATTTATTTTTTCTCGAAATGACTTCAAGAAAATCTCCGTTTAAACCTTTGATTTTGATGAAAGGTAGAGTCCTATATTAATATTGCAGGGTGATGAATCTTTGAGCATTATAAATAAATTGTTAACAGAAGTATAACCATCTATTATTCGCCCTGCGGTTCTATCCTGCTCTGTATCGGCTCCAAAATCACCTTCAACTACCTGTGGTCCTTCTCATGCCCCATACCCACGTACTTTTCCTAGTACAATACATACATACATACATACATACATACATACATACATACATACATACATACATACATACATACATACATACATACTGCACCAGTAAAAGAGCCCGACTCTCAGATTAAATTTTAAAGTAGCATGAATATAGTTCTCAGGGCGAAAAACTGGATTAATTGTAGCTAGGGCTCGGTACAGGAGGTAGGGTCCTATCAAAAAAAACTTTGACTCTTATTGCACAAGAGTTTATTCAAATAAGTCATGAATTTGCACATCACATCTAAGTAGAAATGGATTGTCTTCCTCGTATTCCAATAGTATGGCTCGGGTTCTCCAGCTCACCAAGCCAAGCTGGTTGAAGCACGTTCCAGAAGACTCCAGGGATTCCAGGGACTCCAGATACTCCAGACAGAGGCATCTGGACTGTCTGGATTGACGGCAAGTAGAGATGCCTCGAACTCTGAGGCCCGGGTTGAACCCCGGTGATCCAGGCGATGTTGTAGACAACCTCAGCCCAATGAGACTGAGAGGATTGATGTTCCCAAGGTCACTAGTAGCACTGAGTCCATGAAAACCTTGGATGATCAACTTATAAGCAGAGTTCTTGATAATTGTACATCAAGACTTCCAACACTCCAAAAACGATATGAGTGGTATTAATATTTTAGAGTTCATCACTAGGAAAATCCTCGTCCCTGAATAACTTTTGGCAACGACAAATACAAGTCCCTTCTTGTGAAATTATAGTTAAACTCAAAGTTCATTACTGGCGAAGGTGCAAGTCTTTGCCTAAACTCGAATGAAAACACAAGTCCATTCACTTGGAAGTTTGAATATATTTAAAGTTAATCACTGGTGAAATTCATAAAGTCTTTGAGTGACCACTGACGAAAACACAAGTCCTTCCACATAAATAAATTCACTGACGAAATTTATAAGTTTTTTAAACCAACACTGGGAAATGTACAAGTCTTTGGGTAAATTTAAGTGAAATCCTAACTTCGTTTAAAGCCGTTGGAAAGTTAAAGTTCATCACTAGCAATGTTAATAAATCACTGTCTATTAGAAGGATGAGTTCCTCAACAGTCGCAAATATTCCACGTAAATAATACAAGTCAATTTCACGAACACTTAGAAAAATTCCAATCTCGAATACTCGTAAATAATACAAGTCCATTCAATGATCACGTAGAAAAGTTCTGGTCTCGAACACATGAAAATAATACAAGTCCATTCAGTGAACACTTAGAAAAATTCCAGCTTCGAAGACGCGTAAATAATACAAGTCCATTTAGTGAACACTTAGAAAAGTTTCAGTCTCGAAGGCACGTAAATAATACAAGTCCATTCAATGAACACTTAGAAGAATTCTGGTCTCGAACCCATGTAAATAATACAAGTCCATTTCACGAACACTTAGAAAAATTCCAGCTTCGAAGACACGTAAATAATACAAGTCCAAACACTTAGAAAAGTTTTAGTCTCGAAGGCACGTAAATAATACAAGTCCATTTAATTAACACTTTTAAATATTCTAAGTTCAATTACGAAGACTTAGAAAATTTTCTACAACACTCGAAGTCTTATGAGTCCACTCTATAGTACTTGGAAGAATCGTCTTCCCACACTTGTATAATGACAGAGTTCCACGATGATAGTAGCAGCAAGAGTGTCCCCGCTGACTACTCAGCTGAGACTGTGTGAATAGGCTACAGTAGGTCCTCCTTTTATTCAATCCGGGATGTCTACGTCATAATACGGTTTGATTGAATATCTCTCGAACCCCTCGATGGATTTGCTTGAAACTCGAGCATTGGGACGTTTAGGTGATCCCAAACAAGATGACATATCGCTCGATTCGCTAGCATCATTATTATAGAAATTTCAAAATTTTCTCCTTCGAACTCTCTAGAACAAGTGACGTGGAATCCAGAAAATACCAGTCAAGGCTGGTAACACGTGTTGAGACGAGCGGGCGGTCTAGCTAGCCCCTGTGGCTACGTCACAGCTCACCGTCGTCATACACTCGCTAGCTGGTCCTCAAACCAGGCGCGCTCGGAACATTACGCGTGGTAAATAAACGTAACTTATGCTCAAAAAATACTTATGTACAGGTCGTAACCGGTACAATACATACATACATACATACATACATACATACATACATACATACATACATACATACATACATACTTACATACATACATACATACATACATACATACATACATACATACAATATCATTATAGACTGTTATGCCTTTCAGCGTTCAGACTGCAAGCCTCTGTGAATTTACTAAACGTCGCCACAATCCTCGATTTGCAACTAGTGTTGTGGCCTCATTTAGTTCTATACCTCTTATCTTTAAATCGTTAGAAACCGATTCAAACCATCGTCGTCTTGGTCTCCCTCTACTTCTATTACCCTCCATGGCAGAGTCCATTATTCTCCTAGGTTGTCTATCCTCCTCCATTCGCCTCACACGGCCCCAGCACCGAAGAACCGAATCCGGTTTATGCGTACAGCTCCATCCATCGAGTTCACTCTTAAATTAGCTTTCATATCCTCATTCCGAGTACCCTCCTGCCATTGTTACCACCTGTTTTACCAGAAATCATTCTTGCTACTTTCATGTCTGTTACTTCTAACTTGTGAATAAGACATCCTGATCCACTCAGCTTTCGCTCCCGTAAAGCAAATTTGGTCTGAAAACAGACCGATGTAAGGATAGTTTCGTCTGGGAGCTGACTTCCTTCTTACAGAATACTACTGATCGCAAATGCGAACTCACTGCATTAGCTTTACTACAACTTGATTCAATCTCACTTACTATATACCAGCCAGGAAGAACACACAGCCTAAATACTTGAAATTATTGACCTGTTCTAGCTTTGTATCACCAATCTGGCATTCAATTCTGTTGAATTTCTTACCTGCTGACATCAAATTAGTCTCCGAGAGGGTAATTTTCATACCATACTCCTTGCACATATTTTCAAGTTCCAAAATATTAGACTGCAGGCTTTCGGCATATTCTGCCATGAAGACAAAGTCGTTAGCATAGGCCAAACTGCTTACTACATTTCCACCTAACTGAATCCCTCCCTGCCATTTTATACCTTTCAGCTGATGATCCATGTAAACTACGAACAGCAAAGGTGAAAGATTACAGCCTTGTCTAACTCATTCTACCATCAATTCTCACTGAAGCCCAATTGTCAACATAAATGCATTTGACTGATTTTAGTAATCTACCTTTAATTCCATAGTCCCCCAGTATAGTGAACATCTTTTCCCTCGGCACCCTGTCATATGCTTTCTCTAGATCTACGAAACATAAACACAACTGCCTATTTCTCTCGTAGCGTTTTTCAATTACCTGGCGCATACTGAAAATCTGATCCTGACAGCCTCTCTGTGCTCTGAAACCACATTGGTTTCCATCCAACTTCCTCTCAACGACTGATCGCACCCACCCTTCCGAGATGCCAGTGAATACTTTGCCTGGTATACTAATCAATGAGATATTTCGATAGTTGTTGCAATCCTTCCCGTTCCCTTGCTTATAGATAGATGCAACTACTGCTTTTGTCCAATCTGAAGGTACTTTACCAACACTCCACGCGAATTCTACTACTCTATGAAACCATTTCATCCCTGCCTTTCCACTATACTTCACAATTTCAGGTCTAATTTCATCTATTCCTGCTGCCTTATGACAACGGAGTTTATTTACCATCCTTTCCACATCCTGAAGCATAATATCACCAACATCAGTTTCCTCCTCCCCATGAGCTTGGCTGTTTGCAACACCACCAGAATGATTTTCTTTTACATTGAGAAGATGTTCAAAATATTCCCTCCGCCTCTCTAGTGATTCCATGGGATCTTTTATGAGTTCACCTGAATTACTCAAAACACTGTTCATTTCCTTTTTCCCTCCTTTCCTAAGATTCTTTATTACTGTCCAGAAAGGTTTCCTTGCTGCTTGACCTAGCCTTTCCAGGTTATTACCAAAATCTTCCCATGACTTCTTTTTGGATTCAACAACTATTTGTTTCGCTCTGTTTCTTTCATCTACGTACAACTCCCTGTCTGCCTCGGCCCTTGTTTGGAGCCATTTCTGATAAGGCTTCTTTTTACCTTCACAAGCTGCTCTCACTTCATCATTCCACCAAGATGTTCGCTTTTCCCATCTTTACATACAGTTGTTCCTAGGCATTCCCTTGCTGTTTCTACTACAGCATCCCTGTATGCCACCCATTCACTTTCTATATCCTGAACCTGTTTACTGTTTACTATTCGAAACTTCTCACTAATCATATCCATGTACTTCTGTCTAATTTCCTCGTCCTGGAGATTTTCCACCCTTATTCGTTTGCAGACAGTTTTCACTTTCTCTACCCTAGCCCTAGAGACACTTAGTTCACTACAGATCAGATGGTGGTCTGTATCATCGAATAATCCGCGAAAAACTCGTACATTCCTAACAGATTTCCTGAATTCAAAGTCTGGTAAGATATAGTCTATTATGGATCTGATACCCGTAGCCTCCCATGTGTAGCGGTGAATAGCCTTATGCTTGAAGAATGTATTCGTAACAGCTAAACCCCTACTAGCAGAGAAGTCCAGTAAACGCTTCCCATTCCCATTAGCTTCCATATCTTCCCCACATTTACCAATCACCCTCTCGTACCCTTCAGTTCTATTCCCAACTCTCGCATTGAAATCGCCCATTATCACTATTCTATCCTTGCTGTTGGCCCTGACCACGATGTCACTCAATGCTTCATAAAACTTGTCAACATCATCCTCGTCTGCACCCTCACATGATGAATACACGGACACAATTCTTGTCCTAATTCCTCCAACTGAAAATCTACCCACATCATCAATCAATCAATCAATCAATCAATCAATCAATCAATCAATCAATCAATCAATCAATCAATCAATACTGATCTGCATTTAGGGCAGTCGCCCAGGTGGCAGAATTCCCTATCTGTTGCTTTCCTAGCCTTATCCTAAATGATTTCACAGAAATTGGAAACTTATTGAGCATCACCCTTGGTAAGTTATTCCAATCCCTAACTCCCCTTCCTATAAATGAATATTTGCCCCAGTTTGTCCTCTTGAATTCCAACTTTATCTTCATATTGTGATCTTTCCTACTTTTATAAACACCATTCAAACTTATTCGTCTACTAATGTCATGCCACACCATCTCTCCGCTGACAGCTCGGAACATACCACTTAGTCGAGCAGCTCTTCTTCTTTCTCTCAATTCTTCCAAACCCAAACATTGCAACATTTTTGTAACGCTACTCTTTTGTCGGAAATCACCCAGAACAAATCGAGCTGCTTTTCTTTGGATTTTTTCCAGTTCTTGAATCAGGTAATCCTGGTGAGGGTCCCATACACTGGAACCATACTCTAGTTGGGGTCATACCAGAGACTTATATGCACTCTCCTTTACATCCTTACTACAACCCCTAAACACCCTCATAACCATGTGCAGAGATCTGTACCCTTTATTTACAATCCTATTTATGTGATTACCCCAATGAAGATCTTTCCTTATATTAACACCTAGATACTTACAATGATCCCCAAAAGGAACTTTCACCTCATCAACGCAGTAATTAAAACTGAGAGGACTTTTCCTATTTGTGAAACTCACAACCTGACTTTTAACCCCGTTTATCAACATACCATTGCCTGCTGTCCATCTCACAACATTTTCGAGGTCACGTTGCATTTGCTCACAATCTTGTAACTTATTTATCACTCTATAGAGAATAACATCACCTGCAAAAAGCCTTACCTCCGATTCCACTCCTTTACTCATCATTTATATATATAAGGAAACATAAAGATCCGATAATACTGCCTTGAGGAATTCCCCTCTTAATTATTACAGGGTCAGATAAAGCTTCACCTACTCTAATTCTCTGAGATCTATTTTCTAAAAATATAGCAACCCATTCAGTCACTCTTTTGTCTTGTCCACGGTCATCGGCCGAAATCCAGTTTCGTCAATCATTTAAGTACAATGTTATAATATCTTTGTAAACACGATGTAGACATAACGCTTCCTTATTCATTTGGCATAATTTTCTTCTAGTCTTACAGTAGTTTGATATTTCATTTCTTCTTTCCATGGTGTACGGTAGTTAGTTATTGAGTGTGAATGATTATTGTTCCTATTAGATAGTTAGTGATGTGTGAGTGTCTTCGATATTTATTCTGACTGTCCCATTCAATAATATAGGATTGATTTAAAAATAATTGACCTCTCCGATAACAATAATTTAATTTTGAATAATTTATAATTATTTTTTGAAGTCATATGGGACAAATTATCGGTACGATTTATTACGTCGAATTTTCTCTAGATGTTATTACGGTCTTTATGTGGATTTTAAGCGTGTTAGTGTCATCTGGTAACTTTATCGAACCTTACCTTACGCGGATTTGTGATCTCGCACATTTAATAATAATAATAATAATAATAATAATAATAATAATAATAATAATAATAATAATAATAATAATAATAATAATAATAATAATAATAATAATAATAATAATTAAATTTCATCACGGGTTAAATAAGGAAAGAAGGGTCATGAGTGTAAATATTGTTTATTCTTGTGTGAAATATTAATATGTGCTCTAGTAGGATAATGCGAGCCTGGAAGACGGCCGAATCTTGACGGATTATTTATTGTATTTATGGACTTGGGAATGGTTCAGTTATTATGAGTTTGACTTGTGAATCCATTTATTGAGTCTCATGTGAAGAGAATATGTTGTTGAACAAAATTTCTTCGAGTGGAGCACGTGTTAGTTGATAGCCATGATATTTAAATAATAATAATGTCGTGACTCATGAACATAAACGTGTATGTTTATATTTGACCTGCGTTATGTGCGTTTCTCTAACGATAATTTTCCGACGATATCTACCACCGATATTCTCATGAACATCGTTGTTGAACCTAGTTTCTTCATTTAAGTGATAATCCTGACATCATCACATTCCTAGTTGTAATCGTATTTCTTTACCCGATACCGTCATCAGAAATTTTCTGTGACTTAGATTAAAATTAAAATATAATAATCAAGGACTAGAAATCGCCATAAATACTATAAACTGTTACCGTGTACCCTAGTGTGAATGTTGTATGTGTGATTAGTCATTATTTCTATGGATTGTGATATTTCTTATGATTGCAATTTGACTCGATCATTTGTTCGTTGCGTGTGTTTTGATTAAAATATCGTTATTTGTGTTGCTCCCATTTGTTGAGAAGTGAATCTTTAGTGGATTTTATTCCGAAATTATATAGAGAAGGGTTTAATGTCTTAGAAAAAATGAATAAGCAAGGGTCATGTCCGTGGACAGGAGTCACAAACGATTTATTGTAACACCTACAAAGCTAAAAATTCTAAATGAGTGTAATATTGAAGAAGGGTATTGCATTAATTTATGTAATTATTATGGGAAAATGTTGAGATAATAATTATGGAGAATTTTTCATTTATAAATTTAGATCTGTGGAAAACATGTTGAATGGAATTTCGACAGGAAAAATTTATTTTAAAGTTTTATCATTTCAATCTAGTGGAACTAACGTTAATTTAAAACATTAAGCAGGAATGGATAATTTAATCGCTGATGAAAATAATGAATCAGAAAATTATTTATTTATTTATTAAAATTTTAATTTGTAAATAATTCTGTTAACATTAGAGAAAGCTCTTCTCGTAAAATTACGTTTATTATTTTACTATATCAGATATAGGCTAATACTTGTCTGTGTATTTCCAGAAATTATGTCACCAGAATTATGGGAAGAATATTTACGTTGTACCGAAAATACCGGCAGAGAAGATAAATTAAATTCCAAGATTTTGTTCAATTTAAGTTTGTTTTAAGAGTGCTTAGTTATAATAAATGTTGAAACCTAATATTATTTAGTGTTGATTTTATTGTCGCTAGTCCTTATTTCTATCCCAGCCCTTAAAATTTTTTTCAAGGCCAGAAAACGAGCGGTCTACGACTGAGACTCTCGTTCTCCGGCTGAGTAATATGGGTGCAACATGGGCATGTGTGGTTTAATGGGTATAAATTACACGCAATATTGTTAGGAGGTTGAGCAGGAGGTGGAGGGTTATTATTGCATTGGGTCGAAGTTTGCAACGAAGGGGTATTAGGAGAAACTATCAGTCACGTTTGTATCCATTTTCACCTCTTCTTCCCGTTCAACATTGCTGTTTGATGCGGGATGAAAGTCCCCATCACCTCCACTATCAGAACGCATGTCATCACTATACAAATCACACGCAAGCTATCACTCAAAATTAGGAGTAAGTTCTAGAAACTTAAAGCCACGGAACAAAAAACCTCGAACACTACCAACCGTACAGTACGATGTCGCGAACGAGACTAAAGAATCTTTTCGAAGGCTGGGCAGACAGTTAGAGACAGGCCAATTCGCTTAACTAGGAGAAAATTGAACAAATGTTGTTCTTAAACTGAAACGTGTAACTTTTCGTTAAGGCAATATCTCTCCTAACGCGATGAATGTGTAAATCATTAACTTACGTTTAGGTTTACTTTTGTGTATGTGGACTTTGAACTGTGTAATGCCAGTTTGCTGCCTAGAATAATAACCAACTGCTTCACAATGTACTACCGGAGTCCTCAGATTCATCACTTAAGACAAGTAATATTTCCCCTTACGAGGTATGTGCTCTATAACATGTCATTCCTTCTTTGACTTGTGAAGTAAATAGCCTCTTTCTATTTCTCGCCAGTTCTAAGAAACGTTCGTTATCACAATCTCACACAGTTCATGAGCGAGCTGAGACGCGTTGTTTCCCCTGAAGCTTTCTGCCGCTATACCTACGCGCAGTACATTCACTTCATTCGTGTACATACAGTTCGCGAAGTAGTTCTCGAGTGATGAGCAAACTCTTCACAGTACGTGGGAGTACCGGGCGAGTTGGCCGTGCTCGTAGAGGCGCGCGGCTGTGAGCTTGCATCCGGGAGATAGTAGGTTCGAATCCCACTGTCGGCAGCCCTGAAAATGGTTTTCCATGGTTTCCCATTTTCACACCAGGCAAATGATGGGGCTGTACCTTAATTAAGGCCACGGCCGCTTCCTTCCAACTCTTTGGCCTATCCTATCCCATCGTCGCCATAAGACCTATCTGTGCGCGCGGCTGTGAGCTTGCATCCGGGAGATAGTAGGTTCGAATCCCACTATCGGCAGCCCTGCAGATGGTTTTCCGTGGTTTCCCATTTTCACACCAGGCAAATGCTGGGACTGTACCTTAATTAAGGCCACGGCCGCTTCCTTCCAACTCCTAGGCCTTTCCTATCCCATCGTCGCCATAAGACCTATCTGTGTCGGTGAGACGTAAAGCCCCTTAGCAAAAAAAAAGTACGTGGGGGCCAAGTACCCATCATAATGAGACTCAATATGTGTTCCTATAAGCCGACGTGTTTTCTCACGCTGCTAAGTTTTGTTATACATTATGAGTAAATTATGCATTTAATACGTTTATTGCAAGTAATATTAACGTGTAGAAACTTTAGTAATTCTCTGTTTCCTGTCTGTCCAAGTACGGCAGTCTGCATCTCAAAATATTTTATTGCTGTATATATTGCGCCTACGGGAATATTTTGCTTGTACGGGCTTATGGATATTTTATTTCATGGGTAGCTACCGTATTGCACTGGGTCAGTAAATGCTGGTGCTGGATCTCGCAAGTCGGGACTCTGTAGAGCGCGTTTCGTGACAGCAGCGGTATCATAAATAGTATAACCTTTTCAATCACCAGTGTGACGTACAAATCCGCCGTCATGATCCTAGGGAAAATGACAAGAGTGCTCCTGCTACCAGAGGAAATCGATCCACAGACCATAACTCCTGGTGGAGCTCCAGTGTGTCGAACAGTTGGGTTCTAAGCACTCACCTGTGCTCCTCCTTGCCCATCTACGGCCATCACTCGCACGAAGGCAGAATCGGCTCTCATCTGAGAATACAACAGATCTCCATTGAACATCCAATGTGTGTTAGCTTGACACCACTTAAATTACAGACAACAGGGATTTGGAGTTAGTGGCATAAACGCTACAAGAGCTCGGACTGGGAACTCTCTTTCAAGTAATCGATTTGTTACAGTTCTCTGTGTCACTCTGGTGCCAACTAAAGTCTGATGACTGCTGCAGATGCAGTACGATCTACCACAGCCATGTAATGAATATGGTGGTGTTCCCACTCAGTATTGACCTGTGTGCATCGGACTCAGTCTTATGGAAACAGTGCCTTCCCACGACCATTCTTGTCAACACTGATGCATGTGGGTACATCTCTGCTCTTTCTGCAATGTCGCGGAAATAAAATCCACTTTCTCGTAGCCTTATTACACGGTCTCCTTAAAATTCAGTTACCAGCTGATACTGAATTCTTCGCCTCCGTTTTGAATCACACCTGCATCACAATGTCAACACCAGATGATGACTAACGTTCACGAAGTACACAGTGTGTACGGAGGTCGAGTCATAAGTAAAGGCAACTATTTTCTTTCTCTCGAACAGGAGAAAACACGGAAAATCTAATATATGCATTTGGAAACGTACGGTATGTCCTTGCGTACGATGCCACTAGATGGTGCATGTAAACAACAGTGCGGGTCTAAGCATGCCCCCAAGTTCAGTGTGTGAGTGAGAGCGTCACGAAATGGAAGTCAACAAGCAGGAGCAACGATCGTATATTAAAATAGCAGTTCTCCGCGGCAGATATGCACGCCAATGCCATGCAGAACTGCGGGAAGCATTAGGTGTGTGACTATGATCTAATCGCCAAAGTCAAGAAGCCATTACGTGGACAACGGTTTGCTAACAAAGAGGACATCGAAAGAACATTTCGGAGAGAGGTGTCACACGTTAGCGATACACATGCAGCGAATGGTATTCAAAGACTGCCCAACCGCGGGCAACGCATAGTGGAAACTTTCGGCGATTAATTCGAAGGTTTGTAACCAGTGGAGACCTGTCCTTTATACGTAGTCTTGTGTACTTGATGTCTATACCATAATAAAACAATGATTACCAATGCCACTGCTCTGTCCCTTTCCTACGAGAATCTCCTGAAGTCAGAATTCAGTCTTCTTCTTGTAGGCGCCATCTTTCAGATGTGCAAACACGCCTCCCGAAAATCTTTTATCTACAACAGTTCTTTGTTCGTGTCCAAATTTAATTATCCACCAGTGTATACACAGCCTTTAAAATGAAGGTCTACAATCTAGTAAAGAAACACAAACATTGTACTGATTTACAAAATTATTATGAGTTAAGTGATCCTTAATAGAGTAAACATGTCCACAAACAGATTTAAATATTTCTTTCTTAAATTTCGGAAGTGGTCCTATTTACGATGTCTTTAAAACTGTCTTTAAAAGTAGGAAAGATCACAATATGAGGATAAAGTTGGAATTCAAGAGGACAAATTTGGGCAAATATTCGTTTATAAGAAGGGGAGTTAGGGATTGGAATAACTTACCAAGGGAAATGTTCAATAAATTTTCAATTTCTTTGCAATCATTTAAGAAAAGGCTAGGAAAACAACAAATAGGGAATCTGCCACCTGGGCGACTGCCCTAAATGCAGATCAGTAGTGACTGGTTGACCCAGTCTGGCAATTTACTTATAATAATAACAAGTTTAATGCAGCTAATGACCATTATTCACAATTAATTATAGTGAAAATGAAAGGTTATTCACTACACCTGCCCTTAAGAGGTCGCTGTCTCGTATTACATCAATCAATCAATCAATCAATCAATCAATCAATCAATCAATCAATCAATCAATCAATCAATCAATCAATCAATCAATCAATCAATCAATCAATCAATCAATCAATCAATCAATCAATCAATCAATCAATCAATCAATCAATCAATCAATCAATCAATCAATCAATCAATCAATCAATCAATCAATCAATCAATCAATCAATCAATCAATCAATCAATCAATCAATCAATCAATCAATACTGACCTGCATTTAGGGCAGTTGCCCAGTTGTGAGATTCCCTATCTGTTGCTTTCCTAGCCTTTTCCTAAATGATTTCAAAAATTGAAAATTCATTGAACATCTCCCTTGGTAAGTTATTCCAATCCCTAACTCCCCTTCCTATAAATGAATATTTGCCCCAGTTTGTCTCCTTAAATTCCAACTTTATCTCCATATTGTGATATTTCCTACTTTTATAAACGCCACTCAAACTTATTCGTCTACTGATGTCATTCCACGCCATCTCTACGCTGACAGATCAGAACATTCCGCTTAGTCGAGCAGCTCTTCTTCTTTCTCTCAATTCTACCCACCAGAAAATTTGCAACATTTTTGTAACGCTACTCTTTTGTCGGAAATCACCCAGAACAAATCGAGCTGCTTTTCTTTGGATTTTGTCCAGTTCTTGAATCAGGTAATCCTGGTGAGGGTCCCATACACTGGAACCATACTCTAGTTGGGGTCTTAGCAGATACTTATATGCCCTCTCCTTTACATCCTTACTACAACCCCTAAACACCCTCATAACCATGTGCAGAGATCTGTACCCTTTATTTACAATCCCATTTATGTGATTACCCCAATGAAGATCTTTCCTTATATTAACACCTAGATACTTACAATGATCCCCAAAAGGAACTTTCACCCCATCAACGCAGTAATTAAAACTGAGAGGACTTTTCCTATTTGTGAAACTCACAACCCGACTTTTAACCCCGTTTATCAACATACCATTGCCTGCCGTCCATCTCACAACATTATCGACGTCACGTTGCAGTTGCTCACAATCTTGTAACTTATTTATTACTCTGTACAGAATAATATCCGCAAAAATCCTTACCTCTGATTTCACTCTTGTACTCATATCATTTATATATATAAGAAAACATAAAGGTCCGATAATACTGCCTTGAAGAATTCCCCTCTTAATCATTACAGGTCAGACAAAGCTTCACCTACTCTAATTCTCTGAAATCTAGTTTCTAAAAATATAGCAACCCATCCAGTCACTCTTTTGTCTTGTCCAATTGCACTCATTTTTGCCAGCAGTCTCCCATGATCCACCCTATGAAATGCTTTAGACAGGTCAATCGCGATAAAGTCCATTCGACCTCCTGAATCCAAGATATCTGCTATATCTTGCTGGAATCCTACAAGTTGAGCTTCAGTGGAATAACCTTTCCTAAAACCGAACCGCCTTCTATCGAACCAGTTATTAATTTCACGAACATGTCTAATATAATCAGAAAGAATGCCTTCCCAAAGCTTACATACAATGCATGTCAAACTTACTGGCCTGTAATTTTCAGCTTTATGTCTATCACCCTTTCTTCTATAAACGGGGGCTACTATAGCAGCTCTCCATTCATCTGGTATAGCTCCTCCGACCAAACAATAATCAAATAAGTACTTCAGATATTGCACCTGTCCAGGGTTCCAGTGCATAGCAATTTATCTTAATTGGCTTATAAAGTGGCTGAAAGGATTTATTTGTCGAAACCCTCGAACAATCCCAGGAATCGAAGACCATCACCCCTACTTGAGTCTTTCCTAGGCTGGCTCAAGAGCTTGGGTACGTGGTATGTCCGGAAAAGGGTTTTAACTATTTAATTCTAAGTAGGGGAAAGAGTCTCGGATATCAGAGGAATACGAATACACTACTAATGAGAAGGAAAACCATCTATTTTTGCACAAACACCTTTAATTAGCTAAGGAAACACGCTACACACAGACATGCCGGGATATTTACGTATGCAATATCATTCATTCATAAATTAGGTTTGAGCTTTGAATGTCCTTTTCTGTCTCTCTCAGATTAGCATAACCTTCATAACCTTCAAATCATTGAAAATACATCGAAAGGGCGTCCCCATTCAGAACTATTTAGCACATGGAAGATCTTATCATAATATTAAAACATTTTATACATATCTCTGACAAAGGCATATCTTCTTTACGGCATGATTTATTTCATTCAATTTATTCAGATCATGTTAATTGAGGATTACTACATAATTCTTGCGCGCATTTTAAACACATGATAGTTATGTCACATTGTCTACGTTAATGAACTCGTCAAATTTTTCGTGCGGAGTACTAACTCCCTCATAACACCTGTTTCATTGGAATTGCCTATGCGTTAATATAACATGCAACATTCAAATTTCAACGGTGTCCCTAAAAAACGATACATATAGTAACTCAACAACCAGGGTATTACATTATACGACGTATAATATGACATTCACTTGAAGAAATAATATGACATTCACTTGAAGAAATAATATAATATTCTGCACTTCATTTCCATGGACAGAACAGTATCTGGCATGACCCATCTCAATTGCTACGGGTGAGCAACAATCCTCGTCAGAATCTGGAATTCGAACCCAGGGACTTTGGCGTGTGAGGGTATAACATTCTGAAAACCCTATACGGTTTCTATTTTAATAAAAATGTAACAGAAATATGGGAGGATTTCATTCATTTATCAAATCTGAGATTTATACGACGATGTCAATTTCTTGATTTATGCATGTCTTCGTTATACTACGGAAAGAAAAGAACGAACTGAATATATCTCCTTACAAAGTGGTCAAGAAACTTCGTTCGAGCTCCCTTGACCATAAAACTGTCAGACGGTTCGGCTCGCTCGTACCCTCCCCCTCCCCCGCCAAACAAAGCCTCTCACTTTACCTGCTATTCTTAAATATTCATATCATAGAAAAAACACTCTCTCTCTAGTAGTATAATTGGACAGTTCTGACGCCTCCGCCCGCGGGAAATTTGAATTTTGGCGGGAAATTTGAATTTTGGCGGGAAATTTGAATTTTGGCGGGAGATTTGAATTTGTAAACAAAGCCACGTGCTTTTTGACAGCTGTCATCGACAACAACGCATCGCTAACCTCACTGCTGCCATCTTGACGGGCCTAAACCTCACTAGTGCCAACTTAACCTAACTAGCATGAGGTGAACAAACCCACGTGTTTTTTGACAGCCACGTGCTTTTTGACAGACAACAACGCATCGCTAACCTCAGTACTGCCATCTTGACGGGCCTAAACCTCAGTAGTGCCAACTTAACCTCACTAGCGCGAGGTAAACAAAGCCACGTGTTTTTTGACAGCCACGTGCTTTTTGACAGATTTGTAAACAAAGCCACGTGATTTTTGACAGCTGTCATCGACAACAACGCATCGCTAACCTCAGTACTGCCATCTTGACGGGAATAAACCTCGGTGGTACCAACTTAACCTAACTAGCTCGAGATAAACAAAGCCACGTGCTTTTTGACAGCCACGTGCTTTTTGACAGCTGTCATCCGCCATCTTTAAACTACAGAGCGCTGTGCTGCCCTCTTTCGTCACCTGTCATCGGCAGTGCTGCCATCTTGGCGGGCCTAAACCTTAGTGCTACCAACTTAACCTCACTAGCTCGAGATAAACAAATCCACGTGCTTTTTGACAGCCACGTGCTTTTTTGACAGCTGTCATCCGCCATCTTTAATCCATAGAGCACAGTGCTGCCCTCTTTAGCTACTTACCTTTGAAATGTGGTGGCGGATAATTTGAAAAATGCTTTTTTGACAGCAGCCATCTTTGAGCGCCGTGCTACACTCTTTAGCTAGTTACCTTTGAAATGTGGTGGCAGGCAATTCCACATGACAGCAGTCATCTTTAATCAAGAGAGCACCGTGCTGCCCTCTATGTGGTGGTGGCAAATTGAAAAATTCTACATGCTCTTGTTTGGAAGCAAACTCACTCGCTTTTTTGACAGCCGTCATCCGCCATCTTTAATCAACAGAGCACAGTGCTGTACTCTTTAGCTAGATACATTTGAAATGTGGTGGCGGCAATTTGAAAAATACTATGTGCTCTTGTTGGGAAACAAAGCCACGTGCAGCTGTCATCCGCCATCTTTAATCAATAGAGCACTGTGCTGCTATCATGCGGGCAATTTCGTCACCTGTCATCCGCCATCTTCAATCCAGAGAGAACAGTGCTGCACTCTATGTGGTGGCGGTAAATTCCATGTGCTTTACAAACCTATGTGCAGCTGTCATCCGCCATCTTTAATCCAGAGAGAACAGTGCTGCACTCTATGTGGTGGCGGCAAATTCCACGTGCTTTACAAACCTATGTGCTTTTCTGACAGCTGTCATCCGCCATCTTTAATCTAGAGAGAACAGTGCTGCACTCTATGTGGTGGCGGCAAATTCCACGTGCTCTTATTTGGAAACAAATTCTACTCGCTCTTCAGCTGTCATCCACCATCATTAATCAAGAGAGCACCGTGCTGCCCTCTTTGTGCCGGATAATTTGAAAAAATTCTTTTCGACAAGCAGCCATCTTTAATCCAGAGAGAACAGTGCTGCCCTCTTTAGCTACTTACCTTTGAGGCGGTTAATTTGAAAAATTCTTTTCGACAAGCCGCCATCTTTAATCCAGAGAGAACAGTGCTGCCCTCTTTAGCTACTTACCTTTGAGGCGGTTAATTTGAAAAATTCTATTTAACAAGCTGCCATCTTTAATCCAGAGAGAACAGTGCTGCCCTCTTTAGCTACTTACCTTTGAGGCGGTTAATTTGAACAATTCTATTTAACAAGCTGCCATCTTTAAAGAAAAGAGCATCGTGGTGCTATCTTGCGGGTAATATTTTACGTCACAGCTGTCATCCACCATCTTGCATTGCTAACCTTAGTGCTGCCCCCTTTAGCTACTTACCTTTGAAACAAAAATCTATTTGACAAGCTGTCACCCGCCATCTTGCATCGCAAACCTCAGTGCTGCACGCTATGTGGTGGCGGATAACTTGAAAAAATCTTTTTGACAAGCAGCCATCTTTAATCAACAGAGTACCGTGCTGACATCTTTAGCTACCGCCATCTTACATCGCTTACCTCGCTGCTGCACTCTATGTGGTGGCGGTAAATTCGAACAAGTTTAATCACGCATCGGGAAAGCTAGAGTAAGCACGTGCTGCAGTGATGACGTCATTGTACATGTTTAGACTTGTCCGTTTTCTTAAGAGTAAGTCGGTGTAAAGGAATGTGGTAGCGGTAAATTCGAACAAGTTTAAACATGCATCGGGAAAGCTAGAGTAAGCACGTGCTGTTGTGATTACGTCATTGTGCATGTTTAGACCTGATCGTTTTTCTTAAGAGTAAGTCGGTGTAAAGCAATGCAATAAGTACAACATTTTTTGAATGCGATCAAATATTTATTTACAAATGTACTACAACAGTGCTCGTTTCTGCTGCTGACAAGGTTGGTGTGCTTCTTAACAACGTATGCTTCTGAAATGCCTCCTGCAACATTCAAATTAAACAAAGCATTTAGAAATATATTATACTAGGTATGTTATGCTTTACAGAGAAGATCATATACTTCTTACCTTGCTGTTATTCCTTTTCGGAATCATCATCATCATGATCATCATGAGGTACTAGAGAAAGTTCATTCATACACTGTGTACAGTGTTCAATCCTCGGATTTGGTCCATCCCAATCATCATCACCATTTTCTCCTCGATGCTTGTAATGTCGTTCACAAGTTCTGCATAAAGCTACTTCGATTGACATCTTACTGTGTAGAGGAAGGATGTCCCAAAAATTATGTACGTAAGAGGCAGCGTACGTATATAAAAATCCTGGTGGTAAGTATTGAATAAGATGTTTCAGCATCAACGATCTACGTTTATAGAACATCTTAATAGCCTCACTCACTCGTGAAACATAAATAAGATGTTGCGTATGAGCATGCAAACAGCATGCACATTTACAGTTTTGTTCCATAGCGTACGATGTCGAAGCACACACTAATGAAAATGATAAAGATCTATTCTTATTTATAGTCTCGTAACAATATTCGTTAGCGGATGGTAAGTAACATCACTCATATGAATAATAAGACAATAGGCTGCTGTGTTAGCAGGAATGTTTTCAGATGTTTCAAATTCTAAACGAATATCAACTGGAGATTCTTTTATAGATTCTTCGTGATAAGAGCAGTCTATAACTACAATCGGTGCTTTATTTTTAAATTCTTGAGGTGTAAATAGCGGACGATCTTCTTTCTGATAATACGATGATTGAAATTTACAAAACATGTCATAGAGCATCCCAAACTTATTTTTCTCAAAGTTAATGTCGATGTTTTCGTAGGGATACGTAATTCCGTTGAGATATAGTCTAACGTGTCTTAACTTGCAGTGATCAAACAGTGAGCTATCTTTTTCGTGATTGAATTTACGATTAGTTTGAAATCCAAAAATAATGTACAAGGGCTTCTCAGTAAAACGTGATGTTTTAACAGCCCAGCTATGCTTGTTTGTAGGTGGTAACACAGGATATTCATGCAGCTCCCAACTTCTAAAACGTATAGGTAATGGTGTATCATTTTCTACAATCTTGAGCAATCGAAGTTTTTCACGATCAGATAAGGTTACATGTGGAATCCTCCACAGTATACGATGCAGTGTTATTTTCGATTCGACAGGTGTTTCTACTGCTTTAAGAGAATTGTAATCACTTCGATCACGGATTAGAATAAGCTCTTGTTTTGCGTTGATTATAATACGTGTAAAGTCTTCTGCGAATCCAAAAATATGTTTCAGTGATAACATACCCGTAAAAGTTCCATCCTCATTAATCATCCAGTTGTTAGTAGCTTTTGGACACCATCCAGCCATCGCAAAAGATTACTTTCTTCATCACAGAAAGAAGGGTAGAGTTTCATTGCACTTGTATTACCAACATTCTTCGTTCGATCTATTTCAACATTATTTACTTCATATCGCGCTTCAGAAAAGAGAAAAGCTAGAGCATGGTTGTTTAGTTGTGAAGTGCTTGGTCCACTTCCATCAGACTTTTCTAATCGTCCTTCAATATAGAGGTAGCTTTCGTGTGGTAAGGTGTAAACATCTTGTTGATTAATAATAAAATGAATTTCATCATTGTTATTTAATCCTAACGTAAAAGGTTGATAGGAATGAAGCTCACTTCGTACTACACCTTCACGACTTTCTACTGTATTCGTAATGTCTAGCATTTCTTCCATTTTGTTGTAGTAGTGTATATCCCAAATCTTGGAGTATCTCCTTATGGGTATCTGTTAACTCGATGAGTCTCTGCACACATGTAGTATGTCTTCGGAATGTACACCGTGTTTTATAGATGGTTTTCATACTGGTTTAAGATGTAGTTTGTAAGCTACGTACGCGTGCTGATCTAAATGAATAAGCTGATTATGTTTATTTACAAGTCTAAGAGTAATGTTGCTAATGTGTTTTACAGACACAGGATGATAAACAACTACTGCTGGTTTCTCACAAATAGTATATCCACGTTCCTCTGTAACAATGAAGTCGTGCAGGACGTGCGAAGGTTGTAGATTACTATTCAAGTCTGTAATAATATTACAAGTAATGTTCACATTATAATCATCGAAGAGTTTTATAGGTTGATCAGACTCGTAACGTACGTTCGGTAGGAGCTCCCTCGATGAAAATCCAAGCAGTGGGCCAATCGAATCAGGTTGTGATTTGAAGTCAATCTTAAATGATGATTCAATAACACATTTATGTGTAATGTTGCTTATAGTGATTGAGAACTTGTAATTATGATTACTAAAACTATCTTCCCCAAACTGATCAATTAACGTACTTTCAATATAGTCGTGAATATCATCTACTGTATAACTACCTGAGGGTAGTGTTAGCACATACTCATCATAATAGAACTTGTTTAAACCATCACGCACATTATAGATTTTATTGTAGCTTTCAAACGATACTAGTCCAAGACTATGCGGCTGATAACCAAGTTCGATTGGTGGATTAAAATAGACGGTTGTTTCAGGTCCTTCTCCACGTACAGCAAACGTTCTTTCACTGTTCGTCATCACGTAGACACTAATGCACTTTCTCTACTGTCTGGGTTTGATATAAGAACATAAGACATAATCGTCCGCACATGCGTGTATTAAAGTTTTGCACACGGTTTTTATTGTAAACAATGTCTGCACTGCTTCCGAAATAACGTATGAGCTCAAAAGGAGGAGGTAAATCTCCATAGCTATCAAAATACCATACTTTAGATTTACGTGTTACATAAGCAACATAATGAGTTCCAGGTCCACGACTGTCGTCCAAGTTAATTACGGCACATTCACGTTCACGTGGACGTGCTGTTAGTTGATCGCGCATATACACTCCTCGAAAATAATGAATTCCTAGTTGTTTAGCAAACGTAAAAACTTCATCATGCGTTAGAGCTCGATATGGCAGTGCATTCAGTAGACGTTTTTTTGAGAAATGTAGATACCAAGCCCTTTCTTGTATGGCGCTAGCTTCATGTTCACACCTTTGCCTCGTAACGCAATTGCCTCCATCGTCTTGTTATGACGTTCACTCTCTTTCAACTGTTGTTTCGCTTCTTCTACAGCTTTGACAGTTCTCGCTACAGCACTAGCACCACCTAGCAATGACCCTAAAGCTGCTAAGCCAGCAAACAGCGCAGGAAGAAATCCTCCTCGTTTTGGTACAGGAATAATTCGCGCACGTTTACTAAATATAGCTCTGCACTTTGGAGAAATTCTCGCTCTTGCTGCGCGTAACGCCTTAGTAATAGCTACACGAGGATTGTATTCCCCTCGAATAGCTTTTTGCGCAGCCTTTATAACATCTTTCCATCCAACAGTTTTTACTTTCTTCTTCTTCTTCATGTCGTTTGGATATCGTTGTTTCACCATGCTGGACATGACTTTACTAGTCAAGAGCAAATCATAAACTAACCGTTGCCTCTTGTTTCGTTTAATATATATATTACTATTACGTACTTTATGATTCAGTTATCATGAAGATTATAAAGCAGCAAGACACGCTACCTGTTACCGACATTGTACCACATCTCTTACCTAGTTCTAGTACAACTACAAGAAAACGTCATGGAACGTTGTTTCCTTTTACTGTTCGATGTATTATATCAGGTCCGTCGGGATGCGGTAAAACAAATCTTTTACTCACACTTATTACTTCTGTAAATGGTGTACGCTTCGAGAATATTTACGTTTTCGCAAAGTCACTCTATCAGCCGCTATATACTATTCTACAAACTGTAATGCACGATCTAGTTAAAGATGGAATAAGATATTTTAAATTTAATTCACATGAGCAAGTACCATCACCAGACGATGTGCTTCCTAATTCTCTAATGATCTTTGATGATGTCGCAACAGAACAGCAAAACGTTATTCGTGCATTCTTTAGTATGGGTCGACATAAATATGTTGATTGCATCTATTTGTGCCAAACCTATTCTCGTGTGCCTAAGCAGTTGATACGCGACAACGCAAATCTTATTGTGCTTTTTCGGCAAGATGAGCGCAACATGCGACATGTGTATAACGATCATGTTAACACTGATATGACATTCGATGACTTTAAACGTATGTGTGCTAAATGTTGGTCATTACACCGTTACAGCTTTTTAGTTATTGATAAAGAAAGTGATGTACAGCATGGACGATATCGCATGGGTTTCGATCATTTTATATGCATTAACACAGAATTACAGTAACTACTTGATTAAAAACCATCATCATGTTAACATCTAGCAAGGAGATCACAAAACATATCATCCAAGCTCGAAACAATATTCGACGGAAATTTAAAGAGCTTAAACGTATTCAAGCAGACACGGATTTATTTTTAAAAACACAACTAAGTACACCACTCAAAGAAATTTTTAATTCTACTTCATTACCGCAGTCTACTTCAAGTTTTGCTTCTATGCAAACATCATATCATAAAGAGAAGCATGAAGAAGAAAAGCATGAAGAAGATACGGAAGAGAAGAAGCAGGATGTAGATCAAGAAGAGGAAGATAAGGAAGAAGAAGAAGAACTTAATGATACATCACCATCTAAGCGTGTTGAGTTTTTAACTACAGATGTTATTGCAGAAACACCTACTACATCGACGCAAAATCTACCATCTTTGTCTGAGGTTATGATTACACCAGAGTATCGCAATCAGTTTAGAACTTTTATTCAAGATACCTATGGATCTCTCTTTGCACCTTATATAGGAAAACTTTTTACAGGACAAACTGACACTACCTATGGTATTCGCTACGAAGATGACTGTTTCCGGATAGGAAATTCAAATGTTAAGATTAATAGCAACAAACTCATTGTAAAAGGTGTTACCTATAAACCTACGAGAGGACTCTTAGAACTTCTTTTCTCACGAATACCTGACAAGGATATAATTTTACAAGATGATCTTAAAAAGTATAAAGCAATACTTTTTGCTACTGATGCAACACGACGTAATTACAGGAGAACAGAAGCTGTAAATGCGAATAAGAGTTACAAGTATCGTGAGTTTATTTCTAAGCTGTTTCCGACTGCACGTAGTCTAGACGTTATCTACAAGCCTTTGTTGCCGTATGTGGATGTAAGATACTGGAATGACCCAAACTTACTCGTTGAACGATTACAACTTTTAAGAGCATCGCAAGAGGCTGGTCACACTGGTCACGGATCAGAAATTCTAGAAATAGAAAGAGAACTACGTTATGCCGGTATTATTTTGTAATGGCTCGTCAAGAGAAGATCTCACCTGTAAAGGTAAACATCGCACATGAGTTACATAAACCAGCACGTCGCACCTACTGTCGCAGACGCGTTATTACACGAGGAAAAGATGATCTCTGGCAAGCAGACTTAGTAGAAATGATTCCATATGCCTCTAGTAATAAGGGGTATAAGTATCTACTTACTGTTATCGATGTGTACTCAAAGTTTGCTTTTGCACAACCCGTGCGTTCTAAAACAGCAGCCCAAGTTAAAGAAGCATTTAAACATATTGTTGAAGAATCGAAACGCTGCCCAAGGCTTCTTCAAACTGATCAAGGTAAAGAGTTTTACAACAAGGATTTTTCTTCTTACCTCAAGTTACTTGGCATTCAACACTACTCTGCGTTCAGCAATCTCAAGGCAAGTGTTGTAGAACGCTTTAATCGTACACTCAAAACAATGATGTGGCGAGAATTTACAGCGCAAGGTTCATATCGTTGGATTGATCTGCTACCTAGACTTTTATCTACCTACAGCGATACACCTCATCGCACTATCGGAACAAAGCCACGTCTTGTTACAAAGAATACACCTCGTCTAGATGCTATTCATCTTGTAATCAAAACAGCTGATCCACGTCGCCATCGCTTTAAAGAAGGTGATTTCGTTCGCAATAGCAAACACAAGTCTATCTTTGCAAAAGGATACACACCTAACTGGAGCACTGAAATTTTTCAAATCAGAAGTGTTAAGCTTACTAATCCAGTTACGTATTTACTTCGCGATCTCAGAGGACAGCCTATTGAAGGAGGATTCTACATCGAAGAACTGCAGAAAACAAAATATCCTGATCACTATTTAGTTGAACGTGTTATTCGACGTCGTGGTAATAAACTGTATGTTAAATGGCTTGGTTTTAATAACAGCTTTAATTCATGGATTAATAAAGAGGATGTACTTTAAATCTTATGTGTGTTTTCTTTTAATCCTCTACGTTTCCTTTCTTCTAAGTCACTAGGACATGCTGTAGGATTAAACAACACCTGTAATATGTTTTGACAATTCATATTTATTTTAGAATATATAATTTTTATCCTTTGTTTATTTTACGGTCTTTGTCACTCAGTTTTCGTTTTATTACACCAACAACGACAAGTGCTGCTATATTCTTCTGAGCAGCTAAAGCACTAGGTAATAACACACACACACAGCATAACTCTACGAAGCAGATTTTAACAGCTACACGACATACTCTATGCAGGCAGCATGTAACTACGTGTCAGGCGAACGTGTTCTAGGGCCGCAGGGGAGATGAAGCACGAAGAAAAGAAGATCAATCACTCTATTGATGAGTCCACGCCCAACATGCTTCCTCATCTTTCTCCCAGCACGTTTCTTCACCCTTTCCTTGTTTACTCTCTCCACAGCCATGATAAGTGTTTATAAGCGAAGACAACTCGTTAGTTTTAGGTCCGTGATACAGTTTAATTAGTTGACATGTACGGCACTGTCTCACAGAAGGTCTTCTAGCTAAACTCACGTGTTCATGATGTAAACTACACGTTTGAAGCTCTGACAAAACAGGATCTTGAGTCCACTCACGAGGCACCTTTTCCCAAATCTTCTTTACAGCATTCGCAGCTACATTAACCAAAAATGCCTTTGGTAATGCATTTAACTCTTCTTCAGTAAAAGTGTTTAGTTTCTTTTTGCATGCATAAAACTTTACGATCGCCTTTTCAACTGCGTTACACTTAGTATCTGTTAGAAATGACATGATGTCTTTACTCTACAAATGTTTCTTTTACACTAAGGTTATTTCGACACTGCACTTTACATATGTTGTTCACTTCCCGGCATGCACTGTGACACAACCAATCAAAGAGCATGCATACATGTTGTAATGACTGTTTACTTGTTTCTCTGCTATGCTCTTTCGGAAGAGTTTTAAATGATGGGCACCCCAATTCATGCATGTCGATAACTTCACATGATGATGGTAGAAACTCACGCAACCATTCTTTCTTTTCACAACCCTTTAAAAGAACAAGATCTGCTCTTGACAAATGTGCATTCATCATTAAAGGTAGAAAACGATAAGGTATTCCTTTTTCTCCCCACTTCAAACCTAAATTGTTTTCAATCCACTGAGTCTGCTTTTTATCTTCATCTGTATGCAAACAGTAAGGGAACGGTGGACTAAATACTAAACTAACAAGTTTTGGAGCCCACAACACACTGCAATCTAACACAGCCACCTCTTTAAACACAAATTTGTTTCCGTTTACTTTAAAGCCTTGCACATCAACTATTAATGTTTTCGTCATGTTTGCACTCCACACTCTATCACTGTTTCTCGAAGACTAAAGCTTTTAGTCAACGAACGGGTTTAAACATGCACAATGACGTCATCACTGCAGCACGTGCTTACTCTAGCTTTCCCGATGCGTGATTAAACTTGTTCGAATTTACCGCCACCACATAGAGTGCAGCAGCGAGGTAAGCGATGTAAGATGGCGGTAGCTAAAGATGTCAGCACGGTGCTCTGTTGATTAAAGATGGCTGCTTGTCAAAAATATTTTTTCAAGTTATCCGCCACCACATAGAGTGCAGCACTGAGGTTTGCGATGCAAGATGGCGGGTGACAGCTTGTCAAATAGATTTTTTGTTTCAAAGGTAAGTAGCTAAAGCGGGCAGCACTAAGGTTAGAAATGCAAGATGGTGGATGACAGCTGTGACGTAAAATATTACCCGCAAGATAGCACCACGATGCTCTTTTCATTAAAGATGGCAGCTTGTTAAATAGAATTGTTCAAATTAACCGCCTCAAAGGTAAGTAGCTAAAGAGGGCAGCACTGTTCTCTCTGGATTAAAGATGGCAGCTTGTTAAATAGAATTTTTCAAATTAACCGCCTCAAAGGTAAGTAGCTAAAGAGGGCAGCACTGTTCTCTCTAGATTAAAGATGGCGGCTTGTCGAAAAGAATTTTTCAAATTAACCGCCTCAAAGGTAAGTAGCTAAAGAGGGCAGCACTGTTCTCTCTGGATTAAAGATGGCTACTTGTCGAAAAGAAATTTTTCAAATTATCCGCCACCACAAAGAGGGCAGCACTGTGCTCTCTTGATTAAAGATGGTGGATGACAGCTGAAGAGTGAGTAGAATTTGTTTCCAAATAAGAGCACGTGGAAATTGCCGCCACCACATAGAGTGCAGAACTGTTCTCTCTGGATTAAAGATGGCGGATGACAGCTGCACATAGGTTTGTAAAGCACATGGAATTTACCGCCACCACATAGAGTGCAGCACTGTTCTCTCTGGATTAAAGATGGCGGATGACAGGTGACGAAATTGCCCGCATGATAGCAGCACAGTGCTCTATTGATTAAAGATGGCGGATGACAGCTGCACGTGGCTTTGTTTCCCAACAAGAGCACATAGAATTTTTCAAATTGCCGCCACCACATTTCAAAGGTATCTAGCTAAAGAGTACAGCACTGTGCTCTGTTGATTAAAGATGGCGGATGACGGCTGTCAAAAAAGCGCGTGAGTTTGTTTCCAAACAAGAGCATGTAGAATTTTTCCATTTGCCACCACCACATAGAGGGCAGCACGGTGCTCTCTTGATTAAAGATGACTGCTGTCATGTGGAATTGCCTGCCACCACATTTCAAAGGTAACTAGCTAAAGAGTGTAGCACGGCGCTCAAAGATGGCTGCTGTCAAAAAAGCATTTTTCAAATTATCCGCCACCACATTTCAAAGGTAAGTAGCTAAAGAGGGCAGCACTGTGCTCTATGGATTAAAGATGGCGGATGACAGCTGTCAAAAAAGCACGTGGCTGTCAAAAAGCACGTGGATTTGTTTATCTCGAGCTAGTGAGGTTAAGTTGGTAGCACTAAGGTTTAGGCCCGCCAAGATGGCAGCACAGCCGATGACAGGTGACGAAAGAGGGCAGCACAGCGCTCTGTAGTTTAAAGATGGCGGATGACAGCTGTCAAAAAGCACGTGGCTGTCAAAAAGCACGTGGCTTTGTTTATCTCGAGCTAGTTAGGTTAAGTTGGTACCACCGAGGTTTATTCCCGTCAAGATGGCAGTACTGAGGTTAGCGATGCGTTGTTGTCGATGACAGCTGTCAAAAATCACGTGGCTTTGTTTACAAATCTGTCAAAAAGCACGTGGCTGTCAAAAAACACGTGGCTTTGTTTACCTCGCGCTAGTGAGGTTAAGTTGGCACTACTGAGGTTTAGGCCCGTCAAGATGGCAGTACTGAGGTTAGCGATGCGTTGTTGTCTGTCAAAAAGCACGTGGCTGTCAAAAAACACGTGGGTTTGTTCACCTCATGCTAGTTAGGTTAAGTTGGCACTAGTGAGGTTTAGGCCCGTCAAGATGGCAGCAGTGAGGTTAGCGATGCGTTGTTGTCGATGACAGCTGTCAAAAAGCACGTGGCTTTGTTTACAAATTCAAATCTCCCGCCAAAATTCAAATTTCCCGCCAAAATTCAAATGTCCCGCCAAAATTCAAATTTCCCGCGGGCGGAGGCGGCAGAACTGTCCAATTATACTACTCTCTCTCTCTCTCTCTCTCTCTCTCTCTGAGATTCATTAACGCTATCAGCGTAATGTCATACATATGGCCTCAATTATCTTGTTCACGAGGCGACATTCTACATCACCCTAAATATATATTCAACAGGGGAATCCACACATTTAAGCACTACTGTACTTTCAAATTCACGAGCCTCCAAATCAAGTACCGTCCTCTCAATCCTCATATTCCGAGACCATGCATATTTAAAGAGAAGACTCTAGCCTTCAGGATAAAAAAAATTTCACATTTAATCGCGATCTACATAATTCAATTACACACCCACAGTTGACCCTTTGTTGTCTTGAAGTTTGCAATCTTAAATCTATACAGGAGGAATTTCTACCATTATGTGACGTGCCGTCAAGAATAACTAATCGGGAATTCTTGTGATGAATCATAGCATTTAAATTTAGCTTTAGGACGATAGGATCATACTATGAAAATTTATCCCTTTACATTTACGTCACGTCACCTGTAAATTATACTAGGGCCTTATAACTACCATGGAATATCTCCCCATAATGAATGAAATAAATGGTTCAAACGACGAACATCTCACAAAAATAATCTTACAAAACTACAACCCCTCTGAAACTTCATAATATTCAAAGTATTTACATGCAAGTTACTTGTTTAAATAGACGTGACTTTAACTATCATGATAAGAAGTTCAAATGTACTCAACACTCAGGTGTCTGCAATCAGCTTTCCTCAGGGAGTACAACCAGGGTTTTAAGCTGCTATCAGGACGTCTTCACTTGCGATGGCCTCCAGAGTCGTCCTATGTCTGTTCACCTGCATGTTGGTTGAATCCTCGTCTGGCGTCGGAAGCTCCAGAGTATCCCTGATGCGTTGGAGTGACTGTACAGCGCACCGCTCACCGGCCTTCTGCAAACTTGAAGCTCTCAGATGTCAAATACGCAAATGAGGAAGAACTAATTTGTCATAAATGCACTAATCGTGTCATGCATTATAACTTTGTTATGACTGAGGATTTTTATAAACTCAAGTATCCTAGTCCTATATCAGTATTTGTCCTGAAGCCCGATATCGATACTTTCATTTGCATACTCCCGTTCTCCACAAATAATTTAATGTCGGCCAGTATCCAGTATTCGGGAGATAGTAGGTTCGAACCCCACTGTCGGCAGCCCTGAAAATGGTTTTCCGTGGTTTCCCATTTTCACACCAGGCAAATGCTGGGGCTGTACCTCAATTAAGGCCACGGCCGCTTCCTTCCCACTCCTAGCCCTTCCCTGTCCCATCGTCGCCATAAGACCAATCTGTGTCGGGGCGACGTAAAGCAACTAGCAAAAAAAAAAAAATCTCGGAGCGTCACACACTTGCCGGTCACCATCACAGGATATGAATGTTAGGTATTAATATTTTTCCTTACTTGTCATTAATTGACCCACTCCATTTCACTAATCAGTGATACGATATATGACTCACTGCGTTTGAGAGAATACGGAGGGTGCCGCCCGATCCACTAAAATGATAGCTGATAAGCCGCTCACTGTTATCGTTGGTTCAAGCCTTACTGTAACACTGTTACTGAACTATCTTGCATTTAATTACTTCCTTCATTTAACCATATATATTACCCGTTCAAAGCCTGAGTCCCAACCAGCATTTATCTCAGGGAGTGTTATGGTCCGAATCTATCGCATATAATATACAATAAAATTTAATATAGAGATATAAAATCTCAAACTAAATGTATGGGCGCCATCCAACCAGTACTACAGGGTTGAACGGGACACTCATTATACAACACACAAATCAGATCAAAGGGAAGTATATGAAGGCTCCGTCCTAGTAATGGGGATGGATATTTAAACGGTCACCAGGGGTTTACTATTCTACAAGAACAAGAGCCTGGGACTGTTTCCTTGCAAATGCTAAAGGAGCATTTTATTTAAGTAAAACAAAGTAATTTTTTACACACAACCAAAATCTGTTGATTCTTAATTTGCCGGTATTAGCAAATTATTCACGAAAATTTCTTTTACACAATATTTAACACATTTGACCACCCATCCATTTGGGTGGTGGAACAGCTGATATCTGAAGGTATCAGATTTACCCTCGTTAACACAATGACCATTTATTGTCCTTGACCAATTACCTGTTGGCGAAGTGGACTCGATCACATGACCCATGTCATCGCCTCCATTTTTATTGAGATGAGACCGACCCGGGACACTACAAACTCTCTTCGGGTTAATAACCAATATATGCTGATCGTTAACTGAAGGAAATGACAAAGTGACTCTGACCTAACAGTCCACATGTAGGGATTTGCCTACATATTACAAATATTAACTTAACTTATTATTTACAACAACTTGACATTATTACGTTATTTCGCCAGCCGACTTCCCTAGTATCATTCATCCTCATTATCCGAAATAATAATAAAAAATAAAATATAAGAATATTTATTATTATGATTAACATTATCAGTAATAGTGGAGATCATAATTGGACCATGTTATGCATCACTAGACTAAGCTCCAAAACATCATTCTGAGATAATTGAGCTCAAAGATTCCAGTCGATTAAAAATCCATTTATTGTTAAATTTTCCCAATTTTTTGCAATAAGTAAGAATTATTATTTTTGAACTCTTTTGTAAAACTTCAACCTAATTACTTATCAAACAACGCTAAAAATAAATAAAATGGCGGTTAGTCTATTTACGTTTGTTGTTTGATTGTGCATTTTTGTTTTGCATCAACAGACTAAGTGACTTTTAAGTCCTTTGGTTGGGTTATGCATAACTAAACAGTGCATTTGGACTAGTCTGTGATAAAGCATAAGTAAACTACACGACATTTCTGAAATTTACAGTTCAAAAAATAAATAATCATTTCACTATATTGGACACATAATCGTAAACGAAGTTGTAAATTACATTACCTAAGATATAAATCATTTGTGAAATCTACAATTTAACGTTATGGAATTATGAAATAAGTCGGTTATTTTTTCTCTCAAGACTTTTGTAGAAATTCCTTTTTCTTACCGGTAGTGTGAGGGAATAGCAATAACACGCACAATTTTGCAATAAAATGTACTTTATTCTTTACTAATTGCCACAAAACATAGTAATGTAATGTAAAACAACTGAATAAAAATGGAAATAATAAAGCTTACAATACAACAATAAATCCAAAATGAACCCGGACATCATGTATTTTACACTTTAAAGCTTTTTATTACCTGGCTTGAATCACAATACTGTAAAAAATGAATTATAGCGAAAGATATTTGATTAATCTTATAAACATAAACAAAACCCCTAAAATTAAAAGGTGCCATTGGAAGTCTTTTTCACTACGGTAATTAGCATGAAACACAATACTGTTCAGTAAGTAAAGAAAATCTAAGAAAGAAACATAAATGAAATCAAAATCTGTCATTATTCACTTTCTATTTCAAACTCAAGTTGTCCATTGAACCCATCAATATCGTCTTCCGTATTATTATCGGTGAAAAAAGACCGATACATTGGTCTGGCATCTTCTGGAATCAGCGGCAGAAGAGACTTCAAGTCTTCAAGTTTAGGTTTTGAAATTGGTTTCCCTCCTGGCCACAGTTGAATTAAGTGTTCACTCAAATGAACTGGTTGCGCAGAAGTTCCTCATTCCTTTCTTTTCTTTGAATACTTAATTCAACTCCAGTGTCCTGGTCAAAGTCACTCTTCATGAAAATGCTTATAGGTTTGTCTTTTATGATTTCAAGTTCTCTCGTTTTCAGCCAGTTTATTTTGGGATTTTCCATGTCAACTTTACGGTTTGTTATCTGTTTTTCCAGCATTTGTGTTCCAAAGAATTCTTTCTGTTCCATTCTGTGAACAGCCAAAGCATTCTTTCTACGACGTACTTTCATCACATTCATATAGTCATTCACAGTGTACAACTGTTGTTGTAGCTTCAACGCGCCCTCTATGTCTCCAAAATTGCTGTCGTTGGGCAAAAAACTATGTCATGGGAGAACATAGCGCAAAGTAATATTTTCTAGCGTGGGGTGAGTTTCCAAAATCGTTAGTTTTCTTACCTGTAAAACCTCATAGTTATTAGAAATCCTTATTGCATTTGTAACAATGCGTTCGGTTCTTGCTCTGATAGCCTCCATTACTGGTACCATAATGTAGGAAATACGACAGCACAATCGTTTACCATGTAAACATGCACAGTAACAACATACTAGGTTAGTAAACACTACACAGCTGATGTTGTCTGGTCTGTTGTGAACCAGTGCAGCCACCTGTTTCGTATAGCATCACTAGACCACAGACCGGTAAAAGGCGCTTGGTCTACTGTTGCATACCTAAACATTGGCTTATCGCTTTTGGTTTCGTGATGCACAACACAAAATCAAACATAGGTAAATTTGCACTTAGATTTTTCACATAGTTTAAGGCAACTGTTACTTGGACATGTACGGTGATTTTTGTCCAATTAAGTTACGTTGTTTCTCAACAGAATGCGCACAAATACTGATTTTTAAAAAATGGCGCTTGGTCTAGTGATGCATAACATGGTCCAATTATCGTAGCCCATAATCATCCTCGCTCTAATATTTCAACTTCTCACTCTTATTATTATCATCATCATCATCATCATCATCATCATCATCATCATCAGAAAAATTAGGTTCTTCTTCTTCTTCTGATTCTTCAAATATTATTATTATTATTATTATTATTATTATTATGATTATGATTATTATTATTATTATTATTATTATTATTATTATTATTATTATTATTATTATTATTTGCTAGGGGCTTTACGTCGCACCGACACAGATAGGTCTTATGGCGACGATGAGATGAAAAAGGCCTAGGAGTTGGAAGGAAGCGGCCGTGGCCGTAATTAAGGTACAGCCAAATCATTTGCCTGGTGTGAAAATGGGAAATCACGGAAAACCATCTTCAGGGCTGCCGATAGTGGGATTCGAACCTACTATCTCCCGGATGCAAGCTCACAGCCGCGCGCCTCTACGCGCACGGCCAACTCGCCCGGTATTATTATTATTATTATTATTATTATTATTATTATTATTATTATTATTATTATAGTAACTTAGTTTGAGAATTTTCAATACTTTCATTTCAACTCCCACCATCATTACTATGTTGAGAAATATTAAAATAAATTCTTCTTCTTCTGCCTCTTCAAATTATTATTATTATTTCGAAAATTTATATTTTAATTTCAATCTTGAGAACTTAGTCACATATGTTAACTCCCAAATATGAACCACCAAGATCCGATTTCATATCGGTTGGGACAAAATAACGGTATTCGAACCCACAACCTTAATTTCGTACTGTCGTTAATTTATGGGAACACCACATCCTCCCAAGACAAATATCAAATCCCATGGCACCTCGCAGTTGGGAAAATAGATCCAATCTCTGCAAGTGCTAAATTATTCCTTCCATTTTCGTTTTGAACTCAATTTTTTCCACTGGAACTCTTCAAAACATTTAATTAATTAACCCTCGGTGCGTGGACTCTATTCTGCCACTCATAACACCGGTCTCGGCATACGACCTCAATGTCGGCCTTAAGATCCATCTATTTCATCAACATCAGTAAAATTCCCTATCATCTCGTGCCGGACTTCTGTCCCACACGACTTCCGACCTCAACTTTTGGCTCAAATCACTCTGGGCTTCCAACATAGCGTGACCATCTTATTAAAGTGCCTCTATCGTTTCTACAAAATTATTTATGATTATTATGGAGTCCAAAATAACTTTAAATCAACAATTAGTGTTGAAATCGTATATACTGCCCCAATTAAAATATTCACGCCACATGTTAACTCCACATTTTAATTACTTTTTGTCTGTAACCGTTCTATCAAATAAGACCCGTGCCTTTATTCACAAAGCATTATTATTAAACACGCATTTACACATTACCCATATTAATTGATTACTCTGACACTTTTACTGATTACTTCGCGGCAAAATAATCATCGATATTTACAGATAATTCAGTGGACTTCATTCCGTCCCACAACCATTAAGTCACTTGGCAACCCTCTACTCCCGGAAAATCTTACAACATGCCTTAATATCTATAAAATTTCCGATAACTGGAAACCACGGGTGAGCAATTCTAGAATGAATATTAATCTTATCTTTAAGTGAAACGTGCTCCATATAATTTCAAACAATTCAAGCAATTCAATAAACATATCCAACCTACTCTACTCTATTAAATAATCAAAATTATGGCGAGTGCTTGATCTAATTATGTACATACTAATTTGTCCCTTTGTCTATCTATCTCTGAATTTATACGAGCCAGAAACAGTTCGTTTCACAATCAAGTTACCATAAAGAAAGAATATGATTTCCTCCCGCTAACGATAGTAATCTACAAATATTATTAAGGGATACTCATCTCAGCCTGTAGTTTGCTAAACCGGACGAGGAGCACAGGCGCCGTCCAGTTCAACACTGCATCCTACTGGTTTTCATGCCAGTTTGAAGAGGTAATCCAATGCACTTTTTAGATTTACACATATTAAATTTCAAGTTTTAAATTTTTAACATTTTAACAATTTTACACGCACTAATATTGAACTGAAACTTTACATTTCTAGAATTTTATCTAGCCCACTTAATTTAAATATACATTCTTCGTTCCTTTCCCGGACACTAGGAACATGGGATACCTCGGGATCCCTTTTACAACGGCCCGGGCGCACACTCGATTTCCCGTCACGCGTTCGCTCAGCTGACCAGGTATCGGTTGATGATTGATTGTTTACTGGGTGAAATACGTCGAAAACTCCCATCCGTAGGTTTTAATTTAATGAGTTCGGTAAATATTGGAACTCTTCTTGCTAGTAGACTGTTCAAAACTGCAATATGAACTACTACAGGTCACGAATCACTGTGCTACGTAACATTCTAACACTTCGAACACTACTCGACGAGTAAATACACACATGCTCCTTGGCGTAGTAACAGCTCGAACATATTATCAGAAGTAAGTAAGTCCATCTCCACGACCGTAAATATATATTCGTCTCCCCTCTCCTCCGAGTTTACGGGAGGTCATCTTAAGGGACGCAGTTCAAATATCGTCATACCTCTATTTGCCGCCCAGCCAGTGGCTTTAACTTGGGATCCACTGATGTACTGTAATTATGTTCTCAAATGATTTATACCAATTCTCAACTAATATCGTTAGCTGGTAATTGTTATAACCGTGAATTTAGTTCCTGTATTCCAGGCTGGGATTTCGAGCTCTTTTGTAGCGTCTCTTGCCTGCAGCCAATCAACGGATAGCGTCCAGGAATTCTCAGAATTACTCCCGTCAATCTCCCTCAATCAATAACTTTTAATGACTTTTATTATATGGTTAGGCTTCTAAATTTTACCTTATCCCGAATTTAAGAATCGCTTCCTTCTATAAATTTTATACGTGGTGATAACTTTGATAGTGCTTCTTACAATACGAAGTTGTCGTACCTGCCACTGGTCTATGAATTTCACGATTGGTCCAAGCTAGCGCGGGACAGAGAAGTTTCGTATTTTTTTCTTCAAGTGCCAACCTTGCTCTCAGATCCTGCTAGTAACATGGAGCTCCCTTGACTTTTTTTCTAGGAATTTTGCACACGGCCCTTGCGGGGTTGCCACTGCAAATTTCGCTCGCGGCGATGAATCTTTCCACTAACTTGTCAACAACTCTCGCCTCTCTCTTTCCCCTTCGTCACCATTTCTGAGAATCCTAATTCTGCTGGCCATTGTATTTCTTAATCTTAGTGGAGACAACAGACTTTGGAAGGTTGCACAATACAATCTCGATTTTCTTGCTTCTGAAACTGAAATATATATTCCTCAATTATTAATTACAATTGAATGACGGCTATTACACACTCACCAGGGCGCATTATTTCCCACGCCATGTTTAAACATTTTGTGCATACATGAAGTTTTTAATAACTTTGGAATCAATATAGCGTCATGAATTTGTTGCTGACATCCCTCTAAACTCTACCAGTCCTTTGGATTTTACAATCTCGTTCCGTCGTTGATGATTCTCCTTTAGAAGTGCCTCATTCTCTTGTTCTAATTGACGAATAATTTCTATGAATTCCAGGACGTCGCTGTCTGGGTTTCTACATTCCGAGCATGGCCTGGCTATTGATGTAGGCCGGATCATTTGGACCTCTAACTGCATGGCTTCTTCTTCTCCTCTAGCATCTTATTCTTCTCCCTCTTCTTCTTCCTCGTCTTCTTCGTCTTCTCCGTTTTCTCCTACTTCTGCCTCGTCTTTTTCATCTTCTTCCATACCCTCGTCATTTCTTCCTCTTCCTCTGCGGCCTCGTTTTCATCATCCGCTTTCTGGGCTTTTGTTTGTAGCTCGATACTGCCCTACTGACCCATTTGGGCTTTACCTGCCCTCGAGCAACGAACTGGGGACGTTTGCCATCTGACCTCCTCACAAAATAGACAATAGGGGATGCAGCATGGTTCGTTCAGGAAGATGATCCATCCCCCGTATGGAGTTTTGACGCTGTCGTATCGGCTGCCAAGTTTTCCTCCTTCATCCTGTTCAACCCTCTGTTCTCTGGGGTCTCGAACTCCCTATACTCGAAGTTGAAATCTCGAGTACCGGACCTGACTTCGTGCGTCTTTAACAGTACAACTTCCTTTCTCAGTTCATCTATCTTATCCACGTTGACATCCGCAATGAACTTAGTCTTAAACTGTCTCTCAACGCACATAGTTTGAGATGTGTGGGATCTGGTAAATTCAGCACGGTTGAAGTTTAAGAAAGCGGAGATTGTTATTAATGGAATAGTGTGTAGGAGGGATACTGACTGGAGGGTGACTGGGGATTTAAATGAGACTATGGAGTGGGTATATGGGAAACTGGGATTGAAATTTCTAGATCCTAATGGGTGGGTAGGAGATAGGGATCTGCGCTCAGACGGCCTTCACTTAAACCGCAGTGGTACGTATAAGTTAGGAAATTGGTTTGCAAGGGGAAGAGGGAGGTACATTCAGGGAAACGCGGTGGTCCAGGGGGCGTTAATAAGGGAACTGGGAACTGGAAATCAAGTAGGGAGGGGGGAAGAGGGAGGTACATTCAGGGAACGCGGTGGTCCAGGGGGCGGTAATAAGGGAACTGGGAACTGGAAATCAAGTAGGGATGATATAGAAATGTTAGTGTTGAACTGTAGAGGTATTGTAATGAAAGCAATAGAATTAAATAATGTAATAGTTATATATTTACCAGATATTGTAATAGGAGTTGGATCATGGCTGAGAAATGATATAATGGATGCAGAAATTTCCTCACGGAACTGGAGTGTGTATCGCAGAGATAGGCTAGGAATGGTTGGAGGGGGAGTATTCATTCTGGTGAAAGAAGAATTTGTAAGCTACGAAAAAGTTAAAGAGGAGAAACGTGAAATTCTAGGTGTAAGGCTCATTTCTAAAGATAATAGGCGACCTGATGTATCTGGAGTGTATAGACCGGAAAAGGGTAGTGCTGACACGGATTCAGATTATTTGATAAGATAATCAGCTGTGCGGGAAACGACATGGAAAGGAATGTGATTGCAGCGGGATATCTGAATTTACCAGATGTCAATTATGAAGGAAATGCGAACGACAGGAAGCATCACAAACAAATGGCAAATAAGTTAACATGGAAAGGACAGCTGATTCAGAAAGTGATGGAACCAACGAGAGGGAAAAATATCCTGGATGTGCTGCTGGTAAAGCCAGATATGCTCCATAGGGAAACCGAAGTATTAGGTGGTATTAGTGATCACGAAGCTGTTTTTGTCGTAGTTAAAAATAAATGAGGTAGAAACGAAGGTCTTAAAAGTAGGACTATTAGGCAGTACCATATGGCTGATAAAGCAGGCATGAGGCAGTCTCTAGGTGGAAGACGGTAAATAAAAATGTCAACGGACTCTGGGATGGGTTTAAAGCAATTGTTGAGGAACGTGAAAACAGGTTTGTACCTTTAAGGGTGGTAAGGAATGGTAAGGACCCACCTTATTATAATAGAGAAATAAAGAGACTAAGAAGGAGGTGCAGAGTGGAAAGAAATAGATTTAGAAATGGCAGTGGAAGTAAGGAGAAATTGAAGGAACTTAGTAGAAAATTGAATCGAGCAAAGAAGGCAGCTAAGGAGAACATGATGGCAAGCATAATTGGCAGTCATACAAATTTCAGTGAAAAATGGAAGGGTATATATAGGTATTTTAAGGCAGAAACAGCTCCCAAGAAGGACATTCCGGGAATAGTTAATGAACAAGGGGAGTATGTATGTGAGGATTTTCAAATGGCAGAAGTATTCAGTCAGCAGTGTGTAAAGATTGTTGGTTACAAGGATAATGTCCAGATAGTGGAGGAGACTAAGGGTAAAGAAGTATTAAAATTGACATATGATAAGAATGACATTTACAATAAGATACAAAAGAGGAAAACTAGAAAAGCAGCTGGAATTGATCAGATTTCTGGGGATATACCAAAGACAATTGGTTGGGATATAGTACCATATCTGAAGTACTTATTTGATTATTGTTTGGTCAAAGGAGCTATACCAAATGAATGGAGACTTGCTATAGTAGCCCCTGTGTATAAAGGAAAGGCTGATAGACATAAAGCTGAAAATTACAGGCCAGTAAGTTTGACATGCATTTTATGTAAGCTTTGGGAAAGCATTCTTTCTGATTATATGAGACATGTTTGTGAAATTAATAACTGGTTCGGTAGAAGGCAGTTCGGTTAGGAAAGGTTATTCCACTGAAGCTCAACTTGTAGGATTCAAGCAAGATATAGCAGATATCTTGGATTCAGGAGGTCAAATGGTCTGTATCGCGATTGACCTGTCTAAAGCATTTGCTAGGGTGGATCATGGGAAACTACTGGCAAAAATGTGTGCAATTGGACTAAACAAAATAGTGACTGAATGGGATGCTATATTTCTGGAGAATGGATCTCAGGGAATTGGAGTAGGAGAAGCTTAATCTGACCCTGTGTAATAATTAAGAGGGGAATTCCTCAAGCCAGTATTATTGGAACTTTAGGTTTATATATATATATATATATATATAAATGGTATGATTAAAGGAATGCAATCAGAGGCGAGGCTGTTGCGGATGATGTTATTCTGTATAGAGTAATAAATAAGTTACAAGATTGTGAGCAACTGCAACGTGACGTCGTTAGTGTTGTGAGATGGACAGCAGGCAATTGTATGTTGATAAACGGTGTTAAAAGCCAGGTTGTGTGTTTCACAAATAGGAAGAGTTCTCTGAGTTTTAATTACTGCGTTGATGGGGTATAGTTCCTTTTGGGAATCAATGTAAGTATCTAGGTGTTAATATAAGGAAAGATCTTCGTTGGGGTAATCACATAAATGGGATTGTAAATAAAGGGTACCGATCTCTGCACATGGTTATGAGGGTGTTTAGGGGTTGCAGTAAGGATGTAAAGGAGAGGGCATATAAGTCTCTGGTAGAACCCCAACTAGAGCATGGTTCCAGTGTATGGGACCCTCACCAGGATTACCTGATTCAAGAACTGGAAAAACCCAAGGAAAAGCAGCCCGATTTGTTCCGACAAAAGAGTGGCGTTACAAAAATGTTGCAATGTTTGGACTGGGAAGAATTGGGAGAAAGGAGACGAGCTGCTCGACTAAGTAGTATGTTCTGAGCTGTCAGCGGAGAGATGGCGTAGAATGGCATTAGTAGACGAATAAATTTGAGTGGCGTTTATAAATGTACGAAAGATCAAAATATGAAGATAAAGTTGGAATTCAAGAGGTCAAACAGGGGCAAATATTCATTCATAGGTAGGGGAGTTAGGGATTGGAATAACTTACCAAGGGCGAAGTTCAGTAAAATTCCAATTTCTTTGAAATAATTTAGGAGAAGATATGGAATCTGCCACCTGGGCGACTGCCCTAAATGAAGATCAGTATTGATTGATTTGATTTGGCTTCGACTGCTCTAATACCGTCGGGGTCTAAAGAAAGGGAGTTGACCAAAAGAGGTCAGATACGATAAAAGTGAGGAACCTGGCACAAGTAAGTGGAATCAATGCACGTGATTATCGACCCACGCTCTCAAGTTATGAGTCGCCTCTTACTTAAGCTATGGTGGCCTGAGCGACAGGTAGGGGATACCGTGGATGTATTCTACCGCCCCTACAAAATGTTACAAAGCCGACATTTGAATTATGCTTATATCAACATCAATTAAAAACTGGTGGTCATAATTTGTAGGGCTACAGTCTTCAGCTGGCTTTTGGAAGGAAATCAATGTAATATCATCATCATCATCATCATAAAGGGAAGAAGTAGAAAAAGAAGAAAAGAAGAGGAATACCGATCAAGTGGCCGTGCGAACTGGGTCACGTAACTATAAAGTTGCATTCGAGATATTGTGGGTACTTCGAACCGCACTGTTGTTAGCCCTGAAGACTGTTTCCCGTGATTTACCCATTGTTCACACCAGGCAAATGCTGGGGCTGTACCTAAATTACGAGGTCACGGTCGGCTCCTTCACACTCCTAGCCCTGTGCGACGTAAAGGAGATTGTAAAAAAGAATACTTACATGGAGTGGTATAACGCTTGCCGTAGATACATGCGAACCCGTGTGTGGGTCGCTAGAATAACACCTAGGCTATCCCCTGCCTATCGTAAAAGGTGACTAAAACGGTCTAAACTCTCTCTCTACTTGGAACCCTTGAATGGCAACTACGAGACCCTTAACTTAGTCCTGGCCTTTTTGTGTGCCTCAGCCTATTTGTGCCAGCTCCTTAATTTAATTTTCATGAACGACCTCCCCTGCGTAGGTAACTCGAAAAAATCACGAATAATGTTGTAATACAGTTCCTATTACCTTTGCTTCTTCTTTAAAAATAACTTTGTTTCTTTCCATCTACACTATTCTCTTCAAACTGCGTTTCATCTAAATGATATCCGAAGAAAATACATAATATAACCCATAAATACAAAAATAGTTCATATAAATATGTGATTCTTCAGGAATAATTTCATTGTAATAACTTACTTACCTCGAACAGGATGGTCTTCTAAGTGGGTTGCCGTTCATCACGCCTGTATTTTTTACCGTATCCATTGAGCTCACCATTTAAGCTTTCTAGTGTCATTTAATACAAATACTTGCAATACGGATATAAGAATGAATTTTATCTTTGGTCGGCCACAGATGCTCCAGTAGAGCAATATCGAACTCTTAAATCTTGGGGACGTAGCGGGAATAATTCGGTCACGATTTCAACCAAACAATGGGGTTCAGAAGAGAGCCTAAATACTTGAAATGAGGAGCAAGTATGTGCTTATTAACTTTTATTGAATCAATTAACTGCACAAAATATCATTTATATAAAATCCTTGATCAAGAAAATATTTTATTATTAAATGTTTCAAACGCAGTCAAATTGCATGGCGTTAGTTTTATTGATTACAGTATTGAAGAATTTTCTTCGGAGATAAATAGAAATATCACAGATTATTGGACGGCGAAACTGAAAAAGTGAAAAGAAAACCCGAAAATCGGGCACCTATTGATCCAAACGATAACTGAGGATTAATCCACACGAACAGAGGGAAATCTGACCTTCAACAAGTAGAATGCCAGATTTACTCTTAACTAAGGTTATCCACTAGTCAAATACCCTATCTTATATGGGAACACCCGCCGAATGGACACTTAATCGAACCAAATTGACTATCAGTTGCTTTGGATAGGTTGCGAAATAATACTGGAAATCATGGTGTTCACTACAAGTTAACAGCAGCATTCACAATTGAAAATAAAATTCCAGCATGTATTGTCATCTCGTGACACCCTTCAGTTATAAAATAATCCCGATGCTGAAGCGTGCATCACCCAAACAGCTGTTCAGAAAGAACCAACAACAACACTTTGCGAGAGGATCTTACGTTACGTCGTTCTGAAGGAACAAAACTGCGAAATGCAGGAAACACTTATTCATCACGCATTTAGAAGAAATGCCAAACACTGAAGTTAAATAAAAAGTGGTAAATCACTTGGTAAATATTATTACAAAACAAACTTTCAGGTTATAAATGGTTACGTTACGCTTAATAAAATTACAAGTCCACATGGTAAAACAAAATTAAAACATAAGAACAACAACGACTACTATCACAGATCCATCTACTTGTTGTTTGTCCCAACACACTACCTACAAAGTCATTAATCGCCCACACTCAACTACGTATAAAATGAAAAACGACAACATTTTAAAATAAAATATTTTCGCGGCTGACGAATCGAACCCGCATTCGTAACTCAAGTCTCACATAAATAAGTTAAGTGTCAACACGCACACTAGCAAAGCAATCGGACGTCGGAACGACAAAACAATTAAGTCCGTAACTGAAATAAAATACTGAAGTTCAATGAACTCAAACACGCGTGGCACACTGCAATAATATTCAATCACCGTTAGCTCAGTACCCAATATTGGACAACCCTCACGTTCATGCCACTAGTGGTTCCATAATCTTAGGTAAACACTTTCCAGCTGGTGAGGGCTGTGTGCAAACATGGCCTCAATGTTACTTAGCTAACACTCTTTGCATTGCATATACTACTGCAGACACTGCCATCGCTCAAGTCACTTCGCAACAACACTTAATCTAAGACTTGAGTATATACAGCCGACATCCTAAACCTATCGTCGGACCTACCTAATGTCTGCACCCTAACACTAACCTCTATGTACTTACACACACCTTCCTAAACCTATCGTTGAGCGTGAACTAGGACGTCTCATCATCAGCATAGTCATAGGATAATATGTGACGTCCTAAATCTATTGTCGAGCGGAAACTAGGCCGTATACGCTTCCTGTAGAATGTCAGGCGAAATCGAAACTTCAAACACACTCTTAGATATATTAGCTGTAAACCTTGTCGAAACTAATATCACACAATGAATCAAATCTTGCCACGGAATGAACGCAAGTCGGGAAATGCAAAAAAAAGTCCCTAATCTTGTTAATAAAACGTGAAGTTAAAATGAACAACGCGTGGCAAGCAATCCTCAACTCAAACACGAATTCGACATACGCAATGAAGTTTGAAAAAATAAAATGACTTTCAACACACGTCTAACATTACGTGAATGTCGCCCAAAACAATAATAAAAACACGAATTCGACATACGCAATGAAGTTTGAAAAAATAAAATGACTTTCAACACACGTCTAACATTACGTGAATATCGCCCAAAACAATAATCATCACCACCGCAAAAATCCACAACGTAACTCTAGGGTGAGGCTCTCAAATCGCCTACATCTTACTATTCCAAATCCATATCCATGACTATCCAGTGAAGCGAAATCCAATGAATCTATACAGCCAAACTATCGCTTTAATAACGTCCATTATCTCATCCCACAATGTTTCCGATTTAATGATAAATTATCGTCTCGTAATTTATGAAATTTACTGATTGGAAATTTGTCATTACAGTAAAATAACCAACCGTGTATTCATAATGCTCTTCTACCCTTGAGGTCGTATAATATAATTTTCATTATGCAGACTTTACGTAAACTAGTCACTTGGATTAAACTACCACGAGCTACAATCTTCAACAGAAATTGTTTTTCACAGGGGATTTTAACTTGAAATCTTACTGTACATCACACAATACTCATCTCGAACCAACCTTCACTCGGTCAGCTGTTCCGGATTGTTAGCGGAAAATACTACAGCCTGCCGCAAAAAGCCTGTCTCAAAAATTCCTCGCCATCAACAAATATAGCCTGTCTCAAAAAATCATTCTCATCGCCTCTGACGGCGGCATTACATGAAATACAGGCTTCCTCTGCCTTCAACATCTATACAACTCTTATCTCAACATGTCATATCGGAGCAATCCATTTTTTTCTGTTTCAAGATTTTACAAATCTCAATCCTCTCGTGACAAACAACTTTTATAACATCTTTTTTTTTCATTTAATTTTCCTACAACTTTCGGACTTCAGGAATACAACAACACACCGTGATTCCCTATATCACCGACATACACGATGTCATAAAATTTAACTTCCCATGAAAAACATAACTTTATCAGACCTCTCTGGATTATTATTATTTCGGCAAAAATTTTCTGAACTCATATGATATTTGAAATTAAGATATTCATCACGACTATCTGATCGTTATCACCTTCCCAATTTTACCCAGTTTGAACAATGTCTCAAAGATTATTAACACATTATTTAAACTTCTCATTTGATAGTTTATCGTCGTGAATTTTACAGCCCTGAAGGGTTACACACGGCGACCAGAAATGTAATATATTCGCCTGATCATCATTAAATATCAATTTGACACACGCACTGAAAATTTGTTGGGACAAACAATATTCTAACTACAACATTAATAAAATATAGTTACAGACCTGTAATCTTAGCCGTCATCCTGGATTTCTGGCTGCATTTAGCCAGCAGGCCTTGTGCCTAGCCTTCCATGGCTACATTTGACATCATCTTCTTATATATATAACTTAATCTACACAAAAATTTACACTCGGTGTCCATCAACACCGCAAACACCGCACTTTCTTCGCGTTTAACATGCGACGAACACTCTTCTCAAATGGCGACTGCCACTGTTTTCCCAAGACTCTATTTTCGTTCACCCTACCGCTGGCCAGGTGTTCCAAACAGATAAGAAAATCAGACCTCTCGGCCAGCCTCCATTCTTCTCTTCGATAAATATTAGACGTACACAATGAAACACAGAGAGAAACTCAGCTACGTATTTTAACCAAATCTCTAAACCTTCAAAGTTTCCATCGGCGGCAGTTCAGGAAAATTTCTATCACTTTCTACTTTAATATTCTATTTGAACCATTGACACCAACATGTGACAAGTTACTCGGAGAATAAAACCCCGCACTTTCTTCCAGACGAGTGACGTGAGCTTCTCCGTTCAGACAACCAGACAGAGTGTGTAAAATAGACGGAGGGAGGTTTCTTTTATACTCTCCGGGAGGGACGCCACCCTCTCCACAAGGCTTGATTGCACAATATGCTAATTCCAGATCTACTGGACCAATTTTCTTGAAATTTGTTCCATAACTTCGGACAGACTTGCGATTCATTATGGTGTTAATTTCATATTTTCCCCATACTTGCAACGGGCGAAATGAATTATTTCTGCCCTGGCGTTTCGCGGGTTTTTCGTCATCCATTGGCCTTGCCAATTGCCGCTAATTCGGGAGCCGGACACAAACCTTTCTCCAGGCTTAACTGCATTTATATTTACCCTGGGGGTTCTATCGTCACATATGGTTTATAAATAATTTAGAACCTTTATTCCTGGATTAACATGTCGCCAAAATCTCTCGTTATGAAGGATTTCTTGAATTTGGACAAACTATCCATTACTCGAGGTCCACCGAAGTGTCCCAGCAATTCACGAGCTCGCGCCTCGCTTTTCGCAGGGAGCTATGTTCCCACGAGGGAGCCAGACTCTTGAAATAAAAACATGGCTACTTTCAAAAAGTAGTTTGTAGCTGAAACAAATATTTGGAATTAAATTTGTTTCTCATCGTAGAATTATGGGTTCGGTATGTTCCGAGCTGTCAGTAGAGAGATGGCGTGGGGGGACATCAGTAGAGTAGTGGGTTTGAGTTATGTTTTTAAAAGTAGGAAAGATCACAATATGAAGATAAAGTTGGAATTCAAGAGGACAAATTGGGGCAAATATTCGTTTATAGGAAGGGGAGTTAGTGATTAGAATAACTTACCAAGGGAAATGTTCAATAATTTTCCAATTTCTTTGCGATCATTTAAGAAAAGGCCAGGAAAACAACATATAAGGTATCTGCCACCTGGGCGACTGCCCTAAATGCAGATCAGTAGTGACTGATTGATTGCTTATCTAGCTAGTTGCTTTTACGTCGCACCGACACAGATAGGTCTTATGGCGATGATGGGACAGGAAAGGGCTAGGAGTGGGAAGGAAGCGGCCGTGGCTTTAATTAAGGTACAGACCCAGCATTTGCCTGGTATGAAAATGAGAAACCACGAAAAACCATTTTCAGGGCTGCCGACAGTGGGGTTCGAACCAACTATCTCCCGAATACTGGATACTGGCCACACTTAAGCGTTTGCAGCTAGTATAAGATACTGAAAACAAGTCAGCCAATATTGTATTTTCTCTTAATATATTAAGAGCATGTTAACCGATTTAGGGAAACATATGAATTACAGGAATATAGGCAAATATAGGTTCTAACGTCAATTCAGCCACTTTTAAGGCACTATAGAACCACTATTTCTAACATTATAAATATATGAAACGTGTAAATACAACCTCATTTTAAGTTCTGTATTCAAGAACAAAATAAGCTTTTCCCCCAAATCCGAAGTCAAGTGATTACATGCCTCCTTGTAGGGTTGGCGTGGTGAAGGGCATCCGGAAGTAAAATAGGGCCAAATCCTCATGTTCGACACAGCTCTCATCTGCTATATCAAAGATCAGGGAAAAGCGGTGGAAAAAGAAGTATTTTTGTGTTATTTATTTTATTTAATTTTCTTGATGTAATGAATCTAAGATAAGAATACTTGACAACTAAATGTTAAACCTACTGTGATGTGTACACTATATTTTACAATATTGGAATTACTTACAATGTTTTGTCTCGAGGAAAGCGGAAGAAAAATTCCTTTAGCTGAACAAGTTCAAAGTTATTCTAGCCAGAAGCAGCACAAACCTCACCAAACATGTTTCAGTGCTTGATGATTATACTCCCAGAAACTTTTGCTGCCGGATAAATTACATTTTCACGGAAATGTTCTTCTTAACGCAAATGCAAGATCAAAATTTCACACTGCATAAGCTGATCGCTATTACTATTACAGTCAGTTTTAAGGTCGTATCGCTAAGTGCGCTGGCGGTCAATGTCTTGCGATATCTCGCAAAGTGTCATGTATTCTCTATAGTGCATTTGCAGCTACTCAACACCTTCATCATCAATGTCTCACTCCAGTCGCCCGGGTGTGGTTAACAAGCCTCCTCCACTCCTTTCTGTCCTTCCACTATTCCTGCTCCATTACTTCCGCCACATCCAATCCGGCTTCCCTAATGTCCTTCCAAATCTGATCCATCCACCTTCTTCTCGGTTTTCCAACTTGTCTCTTTCCCTTAACTTCTCTTTCCAATTCCCTTCTTGCAACCCATTCAATTCCCATTCTTTTTACATGTCCGAACCATCTCAGTCTTGCTTTCTGTATCTTCTGTACTAACGGTTCTATATTTAGCCCTTTCCTGATTTTAACATTTTGAATTCTACCTCTTCTTGTCTTTTTAACCGATGTTCTTAATATTTCATTTCTACTGCTTGGATCTTACTATCTTGTCTCTTATTAATTACCATTGTTTCTAGTCCGTATGTTACAATTGGTATGAAATACTGTTTATATAATGTTAATTTTGTTGTCTTGGGTACTTTGTCATCCCATAAAACTTTCGGACTTGATGATAAAACGGTATACCTTTACTTAGTATGATATTAATTCCAGGGCTGATTTAATTACTTCCTTTAATAATGCTACCCAGATATGTAAACTCTTCTACATTCTCTAACCGTTCTCCATCTATGTTCACTTGGCTTCTCTTTTTCTCTTTTCCACAGTGCATGACTACAGTTTTCTTTTTACTAATTACCATTCCAAACTCCTTCAGATTTTCATTCCAAATGTCCAGTCTCCTTTGTACATCGTTTTCTCCCTTTCCCCAAAACAGCACATCATCTGCAAATACCAAAGCATTCATTTTATCACTACTGATACTCTGTTTTACATGTTTTAGGATTCCATCCATCAATATAATAAACAATAATGGCGACAATGCACTTCCTTGCTTGAGAACTTTTTTGTGTTTAAAATGTTTTTGAGTCACCACTCCCCACTTGTACACTGTTTTTACTCTCATGATACAACATATTGTTTATTAATGAGTTTGGTACATTCCTTTTCAGTAGGCATTCCCATACATGTTTTCTCTTAACTGTATCATAAGCTTTTTCCAAATCCAAAAATACGAAGACGATTTCCTTGTTCCTTTCAAGATGTTTTTCAATTATAGTTCCCACTGCAAATATCAAGTCTATTGTTGATCTATTTGGTCAAAACCCATATTGTTCTTCTTATAACTGTGTTTCTATTATATCCCTCAGCCTTTTGTCTATGACTTTCTCCATTGTTTTTAGCCCGTGTGATAATAAATTTATACCTCTATAACTGTCATATTTCCTCCTGTTTCCTTCTTTGAACAGTGGTACAATACTTCCTTGTGGCCAATCTTCAGGTATCCTTTCATCCTTCCATATGGCACCGAGGGCTCGGTATAGCCACTGTAGTCCAATGCTTCCTGCTGCCTTTATCATACCAGCATTGAATTCGTCTTTTTCACTTGCTTTACCTTAGGTCATTGCATTCAGTGCCTTTCAAGTTCCAACCATGTTATCGGATTTTATTCTTTTTCTCCATTTATTATTTCCATTTTCTTATCTCCTTCTTCCTCCGAGCAGTCATCCTCTATATAAAGATCTCTAAATACTTTGCCATCACCTTCTGAAGACACTTTACGTCATGTACTATGGATCCATCTTCTCTCTCTAATACCTTGATTTTTCTTGATTTATTCTTTTCGATTTTATTACTCTGTATAATATAGTTTCTGATTTCCTCGACTATCTTGCCCAATTTTGTTGCTAAACTCTCCCCAACATTTCTCCTTTTCTTCCTTGATACTCCTCTTTACTTGTAGTTTCAATCTCTTGTATTCCACATGCAACATTTCTATCTTATTTTCATCCCTCTTATACATTTTTAGCTTTTCTTTATCCATTTCTTTCTTCACCTTGTTCCTTTATTTTATTTATTTTTTATTTTGTCTGTCCGCCACTGTGTCTCCCTTCCCTTAACCTTTGCTTTTGTTTTTCCGCATACCAGTACCTCAATTGCTGCTTCCACAAATGGCTGTCTTAAATCGTCCCACTCTTCTTCTCCACTTCGTATTTCCGTCTTAGGCAATTCCTTTTTATAGAATCTCGGAATGCCATTCCTTTATCCTCCTCCTCCAATTCCCAAATCCTGATCTTTGGTTTCTTCTTCAACGCAATTTAAAGGATTTTTACTTGTTTTAGTTCCACAATCAATAATCTATGATCACCTTTCATACTTGCACTGGGGAGTATTTTCTTACTCATGACGTATTTTCCCCATTCTCAGTCTGTTATTATAAAATCGATGAGTATTCCATACTGTCCATCACAACTACAGGCTCCGTGCGTATAGGAATGTGCTGCTGCGGGTGAAAATTATGAGAACTACTTAGGGACACCTTGATCATCAGCTGACCATAAGAAGCTGGAATACGTGTGACGTTCACATAGCCTACATATATTCAATAATTTTACACTGGTCCTCTATCGCTAAATCTCTGTCTATGTTTTCGTCTAAAGCCGTTATTAGGATCTAAAACCACATTCCATATGCGTTGATACGGTCATGTTTGTGACATAGATAGCCGCCGTGATGAATCACATTGGCGTGAAGAGTAGAACCTTGTGTCCCTGTACATGCTCTTTCACAGGTTTTGCTTTGTTTTGCCCTTAACCAACTATAAGATACCTACGTATGTTTTCTCAGTTAATTTCTTATCTCCCCTCCTTTACAATGAATATATCATGCTTCATAGTTATGGCTTTACCCGATAAAACGACTAGTGGCTGGGTATAACGCAAAAGCGGAGTCCAATAAATAAATTAAGAATGAGAATAAGTAGAAGAAGCAGAAGAATCATTTTACAATGCTGTCTTAGATGATTATTTTTTAATGTCGTAACATACGGCCAGAACTATATGCTTGTTGTTGGCTGCATTAATACATACTGTGATACAAAGGTTTTCTTCTAGACCTCATGAAATGCATTTGAAAAGACGGCGGATAATAGCAGTAAATCGCAAGAAGAAATTCGAGATTTATACATTTTAATTAATACAAAATAACCCTTTACAACATGTATTTTAACCATTTTCCAAATAGGTTAACAATTTTAAACAAGTTATTATAGAAATAGAAATACAGAAATATAGAAATATTATAGAAATAGTATAACATGATGGCAAGCATAATTGGTGGGCACACTAATTTTAGCGAAAAATTGAAGAGTATGTACGGGTACATTAAGGCAGAAACAGGTTCCAAGAAGGACATTCCAGGAATCATTAATGAACAAGAGGAGTGTGTATGCGAGGATCTTCAAAAGGCAGAAGTATTTAGTCAGCAGTATGTAAAGATTGCTGGTTACAAAAATAATGTCCAGATAGAGGAGGTGACTAACACTAAAGAAGTATTAAAATTTACCTATGACAGCAATGACATTTACAGTAAGATACAAAAGTTGAAAAACAGCTGGAATTGATAAGGTTTCGGGGGATATACTAAGTACAATGGGTTGGGATATAGTACCATATCTGAAGTACTTGTTTGATTATTGTTTGCATCAAGGAACTTTACCAAATGAATGGAGAGTTGCTATAGTAGCCCCTATATATAAAGGAAAGAGTGATAGACATAAAGCTGAAAATTACAGGCCAGTCAGTTTGACATGCATTGTATGTAAGCTTTGGGAAAGCATTATTTCTCATTATCTAAGACATGTTTGAAAAATTAATAATTGGTTCGATAGAAGGCAGTTTGGGTTTAGGAAAGGTTATTCCACTGAAGCCAAACTTGTAGGATATCAGCAAGATATAGCAGATATCCTGGATTCAGGAGGTCAATTGGACTGTATTGTGATTGACTTATCTAAGGCATTTGATAGGGTAGATCATGGGATACTAGTGGCAAAAATGAGTGCAATTGGACTTCACAAAAGAGTGACTGAATGGGTGGCTCTGTTTCTAGAAAATAGAACTTAGAGAATTAGAGTAGGTGAAGCTTTATCTGTCCCTGTAAAAATTAAGAGGGAAATTCCTCAAGGCAGTATTATTGGACCTTTATATTTTCTTATATACATCAATGATATGTGTAAAGAAGTGGAATCAGAGAAAAGGCATTTTGCAGATGATGTTATTCTGTACAGAGTAATAAATAAGTTACACGATTGTGAGCAACTGCAAAATGACCTCGATAATGTTGTGAGATGGACAGTAGGAAATGGTACGGTGATAAACGGGGATAAAAGCCAGGTTGTGAGTTTCGCAAATAGGAAACGTCCTCTCAGTTTTAATTACTGCGTTGATGGGGTGAAAGTTCTCTTTGGGGATCATTGTAAGTATCTAGGTGTTAATATAAGGAAAGATCTTCACTGGGGTAATCACATAAATGGGATTGTAAATAAAGGGTACAGAATTCTGCACATGTTTATGAGAGTATTTAGGGGTTGTAGTAAGGATGTAAAGGAGAGAGCATATTTGTCTCTGGTGAGACCCCAACTAGAGTATGGTTCCAGTGTATGGGACCCTTACCAGGATTACTTGATTCAGGAACTGGAAAAAATCCAAAGAAAAGCAGCTCGATTTGTTCTGGGTGATTTCCGACAAAAGAGTAGCGTTACAAAAATGTTGCAATGTTTGGGTTGGGAAGAATTGAGAGAAAGAAGAAGAGCTGCTCGACTAAGTGGTATGTTCCGAGCTGTCGGCGGAGAGATGGCGTGGAATGACATTAGTAGACGGATAAATATGAATGGCGTTTATAAAGGTAGGAAAGATCACAATATGAAGATAAAGTTGGAATTCAAGAGGACAAATTGGGGCAAATATTCGTTTATAGGAAAGGGAGTTAGGGATTGGAATAACTTACCAAGGGAGATGTTCAATAAATTTAGAATTTCTTTGCAATCAGTTAAGAAAAGGCTAGGAAAACAACAGATATTGAATCTGCCACCTGGGCAACTGCCCTAAATGCAGATCAGTAGTGATTGATGATGATAATTTATATTTGCAAAGCGAGCTGCAGTAGGCCATCTTTTTTAGAGCACATGCGTCATAATAGATACACATTGTATTGTATTTCCAATGTCTTAATTATAGCCATTAGAATAATGACAATAATAATAATAATAATAATAATAATAATAATAATAATAATAATAATAATAATTGTCAATTATTCAATTAAAACTTTAACTTTCTTTCATTATAAAAAACAAAAATAACAAATTTCCGCAAGGGAAAAATAACAATCAGGTACAATGCGAATCTAGAAACCAGATTAGGAAAAATCTAAGATTCAGAACCCTAACACTTTGGGCTTTAAGCCCCTACTTTTACACTTTTACAAATGGAAGAAGAAATATTTAGTTAAAGGCAGAAATCCCCTAATTCATGGATCACTTGCTCCCCAAAATACAATTTCTTGCCTTCTAGAGGCACTTTTTACAATTACAAAACTTGAAAAAGAGCTAACCGGCTCACCGTTTCTTTCAGCCCCTCGAGGCAACCTCAAAAATCTTACACTCTCTGGCCTTCCATGGCCCAACTTACAATTTACAACCGGTAGGGCCTATGCGGAAACGAACAGGTTAAGTAAATGGACCGAAACACAAACTGAATGGAGGAGAGTAGTATAATTGGATGGTTCGGCGACCACCTCCACCTCCGGCTCCCGAGGGGCCTTCCAGGAGCCCGTTCCACCTCCTCCTCCCGAGAGGCCTTCCCAGGGGCGCGCTCCACCTCCACCTCCCGGGAGGCCATCCCAGGGGCCCGCTCCTCCTCCCGCGGGAAGTTTTAATTGGTAAACAAAGCCAAGTGCATTTTGTCAGCTATCGTCGACAACAACGCATCGCTAACCTCACTGCTGATATCTTAACCGGCCTAAACCTCAATGCTGCCAACTTAACCTCACTAGCGCGAGATTTGAATCGGTAAACAAAGCCACGTGCTTTTTTGACAGCCACGTGCTTTTTGACAGACAACAACGTATCGCTAACCTCAGTGCTGCTATCTTGACGGGCCTAAACCTCAGTGCTACCAACTTAACCTTACTAGCGCGAGATTTGAATCGGTAAACAAGTCGACGTGCTTTTTTGACAGCTGTCATCCGCCATCTTTAATCAAGAGAGCACCGTGCTGGCCTCTTGCAGGCAATTTTGTCAACTGTTATCCGCCATCTTTAATCAACAGAACATCGTGCTGCCCTCTTTATGGCTACTACCTTAAGCACGTAGTAGCGGGCAATTTCGTTAGCTGTCATCCGCCATCTTTAATCAAGAGAGTACAGTGCTGCAATATTTAGCTACTTACCTTTGAAATGTGGTGGTTTCAAATTCCACGTGCTCTTGTTTGGAAACAAACCGACGTGCATTTTTGTCAGCTGTCATCCACCATCATTAATCAAGATAGCACCATGCTGCACTCTTTAGCTACATACCTTTGAAATGTAGTGGCGGTAATTTGAAAAATACCACATTCTTTTGTTTGGAAACAAATCCACGTGCTTTTTGACAGCTGTCATCCACCATCTTTAGTCAAGAGAACACCGTGCTGCACTCTTTACTTGAAATGTGGTGGTGGCAATTTGAAAAATTCCACTTTCTCTCGTTTGGATACAAACTCACGTGCTTTTTTGGCAGCTGTCATCCGGCATCTTTAATCAACAGAGCACCGTGCTGCACTCTTTAGCTAGATACCTTTGAAATGCGGTGGCGGTAATTTGAAAAATTCCACATTCTCTTGTTTGGAAACAAACTCACGTGCTTTTTGTCATCCGGCATCTTTAATCAACAGAGCACCGTGCTGCACTCTTTAGCTAGATACCTTTGAAATGCGGTGGCGGCAATTTGGAAAATTCCACATTCTCTTGTTTGGAAACAAATCCACTTGCTTTTTTGACAGCTGTCATCCGCCATTTTTAATCAAGAGAGCACCGTGCTGCACTCTTTAGCTACATACCTTTGAAATGTGGTGGTGGAAAATTCTACGTGCTCTTGTTTGTGTACCGGGCGGTACACCTCCACGTTGCTAATTCAAACCTTCGCCAGTTGAAACTCCCCTACTGGAGGAAGTCTGAACTTTATCTAAGGTGTTAATTTTCAAGTTTCTCAGAAGATGTCACTACTTGGAAATTTTGAAGTTTCTGAACTGGGTCGTTTTCGATGTATTTTTGTTTTGCCTGTAGTAAGAAGTGGGAACATTCTGTTCTAGAGGACACTAAAGAACTACAATGGTGCACCCTAGTGCGAAGTGAAAGAACTGTTTTATGGAGAAATTTTTATTTCAAAAGTTTGTTCCTTGTTAAATTTCTTTCTGTTATTGTTTAAGTTGGCTGTATAACACTTTCTTTCCCCTTGTTTTGAATCTAGCCAATCCCGTATTTCTTTAATTAATTTATGACCAATCAGGTGTATCTTCTCCAAAGGGGATATGTTGCTTAACCCTAGCCAACAAAATTTTTGTGGGAGGGTGTTCTCATTCCTGAAACGCCTCGAACTTTCCGCGAGAGCATATAAACTGCTGATTTTCGGGTCTCCGCGCCACTTCAGTAACATCTTTCAGTGTGTAAAGTACGTAGCAGGGGGCGGGAAGCGCCTCTTTCTTCTGGCAGCAGTTCATCCACAAGGTAATGGCCTTTTAATAACTTCTCTTCTTGCTAGCTCAGCAGTTTAACTCTCGGGGCAGGTCCGAAGCCTTTTCCATGTAACTTTCCTTTAATAATGTAAAGACACTCGGTGTCAATTCTTTCTGTTTTAACTACATATTGGGATAGAGAGTGCTTAACCCTCTCGAGCTCCCACTCATATTGCATTGAGGTGAACTTATTTTCACAACCGTCTTCCTTAACGTAATGTAAATTGTTTCATTCTACAAGTCACCTCTTTAGTATGGGATTAGCCCTTGCATTAGCGGCCTAGAGCCAGATTAGGTTTTAAACAAATGTATTAGGAGTGCAAGATCGCCTCCTCTCAAATTGGTATTTTAGAGGCCATGTAATTAACCTTTTCTCACTTAATAGGCCTCAGTAGGTTGGGTATTTTACCCCTGTGTTTATGTCCTTAGAGGACAGCTTGAAGGTGGAATTTGGTGTGGCCTTTGATAGGCTAGAACTTTGAGAGCTGGTTGCTCTTTCCAAAATAAAAATTGTGTTTTCTGCGCTCCTCGAGGAGGCTTTACTGTGTAATTGGGAGCAAGTGCTCCTGGGCATAATTGGGGTCTTCTGCCCCTTTGTTGAATTCTGTATATCGTAAAATTGGGCTAATTGCTCAAGAATTGTGCGTCTGGCTCTCGGAGCCCAAATCCTGTAACTCTGTAATTGTACATTCTCGAATAGTGGCTTTGCTACTCTGTACCTGCCATTCTTGTTATTTCTTGATTTTGCAAAGAAAATATAACCTTGTTAAATTTTAAATTAATTTTAATTTCGTAGCCTGAGACCTGTACACCCCCGCACCTTCTTTCACCTCTGCTGTTCCACAGATACCTCGGAACAGTTTGGAAACAAAGCCACGTGCGTTTCTGACAGCTACCATCCGCCATCTGTAATCAAGAGAGCACCGTGCTGCACTCTTTAGGTACATTCCTTTGAAATGTTTTGGCGGATAATTTGAAAAACGCTTTTTGACAGCAGCCACCTTTAATCTACAGAGCACCGTGCTGCTATCTTGCAGTCAATTCCGTCAGCTGTCGTCCGCATCTCTCATCGCAAACCTCAGTTCTGCACTCTTTAGCTACTACCTTTGAAATATGGTGGCGGATAATTTTAAAAAATCTACAGCAGCTATCTCTCAACGCTAATTGCATAAGATGGCGGCTATACATGACACCTTAAGGGTGCTTACGCAAGATGGCTGCTATACATAGGTTCTTATGAGACTCACTTGGGATGCTTGCGTAAGATGGCGGCTATACATATGTTCTTATGAGACGCCCTAGGTATGCTTGCTTAAGATGGCGGCTGCTCTTATGAGACGGCTTAAGGGTGCTTGCACGAGATGGCTTGAGACTCCCTAAGGATGCTTGCGCAAGATGGCGGCTATACATGGCTCCTTATGAGACTTCCTAGGGATACTTGCTTAAGATGGGGGCTGCTCTTATGAGACAGCTTAAGGGTGCTTGCACGAGATGGCTTGAGACGCCCTAAGGATGCTTGCGCAAGATGGCGGACAAAAGATGGCAGCTATACACGACTCCTTATGAGACACCTTAAGGGTACTTGCGCAAGATGGCTGCTGCTCTTATCAAGAAAGCTAGCTTAGAGGCTAACGTGTCGTGCTAGTTCGATTCATTAAATTTGGGGCTTAAATGCAAAATGTTAAATGTCTCGAAAACGGTGCGTCGCAGAGCAAAACGGACTAAATTTTCCCGCCTAATACCCAGGTTCGCAGTATGAGGAACAAGATAGCATAAGAAAAACATAGTCTAATGATGAGATCAACGGTTCGGTTCCTATTTAGGCCCTTTGGCATTTGCTGTTTTAGCTTGTATTGAAGCATGTTTTATAACATGATCAGGTCTAGCTATGGTAGAGAGTATAACGTGCCATGCTGGTTCGATTCTTTAAATTTGGGGCTTAAATGCAAAATGTTAAATATCTCGGAAACGGTGTTTCGTAGAGCAAAACGGACAAACTTTTTCCGCCTAATACACAGGTTCGCAGTATGAGGAACATGATAGCATAAGGAAAACATAGTCTAATGATGAGATCAACGGTTCCATTCCTACTTAGGCCCTTTGACATTGACGGCTATCTAATTCTACAAGATGGCGGCTATACAAAGTTTCTTATGAGACAGGTTAAGGGTGCTTGCACAAGATGACTGCTGCTTTTATGAGAGGCCTTAGGGATGCTTACGCAAGATGGCGGACACAAAATGGTTACTATACATAGCTCCTTATGAGACAGCCTAAGGGTGCTCGCACAAGATGGCGGCTACTCTTATGAAGAAAGCTAGTTTAGAAGCTACTACGCAAGATGCTGGCTGCAGTTATGCAAGCGGTGGAGGGAAATTTGAAAAAATCTACGTGATTTTTTGACAAGCTGCTATTTTTAATTAACAGAGCACCGTGCTGCCATCTTCAGCTACTACCTTACGTACGTGGTAGCGGGCAATTAAAAAAATTCCACGTGCTTTTCTGACAGCGGTCATCTTTAATCAACAGAGCACCGTGCTGCTATCTTTAGCTACTTACCTCTGAAATTTGCTAGCAGGCAATTTGTGACATCTCTCATCTTTAATCGACAGAGCACCGTGTTGCTATCTTTACAGCACTAAATCTCATACTTTTGAAATGTCGTGGTGGGTAATTTAAAAAATTCTTCGTGCTTTTTTAACAGCGGTCATCTTTAAACAATAGCGGTTATACATAAGCTGTTAAGGCCTCTTCTTATGTCAAGGCATTACTCTATCGAACAAGTTTAAACCTGCATTGCGAAGGCAAGAGTGTTCAGCGATAGCATCATTATGCATGTATAAACTTGCAGATGATAAAAGAAACATAACAAGACTAGAATCAAACGTTGTACTCGATACAAAATGTGTTTAGAATATTGCTTGATGTGTTCAGAACACTAAATAAGTGATCAAGACTAGAATAGAACACTGTACCCGATACAACATGTGTTTCGAACATGTTAGGGGATACCTGAAGATCACATTACAGAAGAAGTGATTGAAACATAACAAGACTAGAATCAAACGCTGTACTCGATACAACATGTGTTTAGAATATTGCTTGATGTGTTCAGAACACTAAATAAGTGATCAAGACTAGAATAGAACACTGTACTCGATACAACATGTGTTTCGAACATGTTAGGTGATACCTGGAGATCAGATTACAAAAGAAATGATTGAAACATAACAAGACTAGAATCGAACACTGTACTCGATGCCGTTAACTTCAACATGTGATTAGAACATTGATTGATGTGTTCAGAACACTAAAATCGAACATACAACGCGATGTTATGCATAAGGCAGTGTACATACTGTGTAACCAACTCGCTTGGTAAATGATAGAGCAAAAGTACAACTTCAAATGATTTGCCTTCTATCATTTTTCTTGTGCGAAAAGCAGTCGAACAAGTTATCGCATAAACATGTAACGTGAATATATCAGTTCGGAAACCTATTGTTTCTAAACAGAACACGTAGTGCTATAAGAAATACACCGCTTACATTTAAGTCCCCAGCAGTTGAACAAGTTATAGCATAAACATGTAACATAAAATATAGGTTCGGAAACATATTATTGTTTCAACCTGCTCGCATGGGTTACAAACATGCATCTTTTGCAGGCAAGGGCTACTCTGCAAAATACTGAACCAAAAAATAATCATGATAGGGAATGGAAACCAGGGGTTACGTCTTATCAGAAGGGCAAAAAGGATAAAACGACTCTCCCTCCTCCCTACTGCACATTCCGTGTAGAGCTAAAGGCTAATGGGCTAAAGGTCTAATGGGCTAAAGTGCTCCTCTACTACCTCACTATGCCCTCCTCCTAGAAGGAGTTAGCTGAAGTAGGCACATTTTTAACACCCTCATCGATTGCTGTCAGCAAGAACGCTTCTACTTTGTTAAGTGTAGCAAATTAATCTTTATTGGTAAATGGTTTTGTGTTCAGAACAAGGAATGGAACCAAGAGGTCACGTCTTATCAGAATTACCTAATAAAATCCCCCCGAGGTGCAATGAGTTGCGTTTTTCTAACAGAAATCAGTATCTGCTCGATAGCTTTTAGTGTTTGGAACACTGAACGTTTCAAGAAGGCAGCAGTGAGGTTAGCGATATTCTGTTGTTGGATTTTAAATTCCACGCTACAACATGCGTAAGGTGGTAGCCTTGAGGTTTAGCGTCGTAAAGATGGCAACAGTGAGTTTAGCGATGCTTTATTGTCCTTCAAAATGAGGTTAGGGTCAGTCAAGGTGACAGCTGTCAAAAAACACGCGGCTTTGTTTACCAACAAGAGAACGTAGTAGTGACGTCGCGGTTACGCGGTATGCTACGTCAGCATGCGAAGTTCAATGTCTATACCTACGTAGTTAACACTCTGCTATGTTCACAAGATTTTTTTACACATAACTATTCTTTATGCTTTAAGTTCGTGCACATAGGTTATGTTAAGATAGCAGCAGATACATGCAATTGTTACACGCTCTAGTAGAAGATGCATGCATTATTAATAGGTGATGTGTACACGATTTTAAACCTTGTTATTCTTGCCGCTGCTATGTTCTTAAGATTTTTAAACATCACTATAGTCGATGCATGCAAAATCGATAGGTGATGGGTACACGCTTTGAAATATGACTATTTTTGTACTTAAAGTTAATGTGTATTAGTTATGCTAAGATAGCAGCACAATCTAGCGGAAGAAGTTTAGTACGATATTTGATGCACGCAATATCGATAGGTGATATGTACACGCTTTGCAACATGGCTATTATTTGTACTGTAAGTTCATGTGTATAAGTTATGCTAAGATAGCAGCACAATCTAGCGGAGGAAATTTAGTATGAGGGTTGATGCACGTAAAATCGATAGGTGATGTGTACACGCTTTTAAACGTAGCTATTCTTACTGTAGCTCTGTTCCCAAGATGTTTAAAAATAGCTAATCCTAATGCTCCTCTTAACGAAGTAGAGCTAAGAATTGATCACGTTACCGTGACGTCACAACCACGAGCTCTTGTTGGTAAACAAAGTCACGTGCTTTTTTGACAGCTGTCATCTTGACGGACCCTAACCTCACTTTGAAGGACAATAAAGCATCGCTAATCTCAAGGCTACCACCTTATGCATGTCGTAGCGCGGAATTTAAAATCCAACAACAGAATATCGCTAACCTCACTGCTGCCTTCTTGAAACGTTCAGTGTTCCAAACACTAAAAACTATCGAGCAGATACTGATTTCTGTTAGAAAAACGCAACTCATTGCACCTCGGGGGGATTTTATTAGGTAATTCTGATAAGATGTGACCTCTAGGTTCCATTCCTTGTTCTGAACACAAAACCACTTACCAATACATATTAATTTGCTACACTCAACAAAGTAGAAGCGTTCTTGCTGATAGCAATCGATGAAGGTGTTAAAATGTGCCTAATTCGGCTAACTACATCTAGGAGGAGGGCGTGGTAAGGTAGTAGAGGAGCACTTTAGCCCATTAGACCTTTAGCCCATTAGCCTTTAGCTCTACACGGAATGTGCAGTAGGGAGGAGGGAGAGTCGTTTCATCCTTTCTGCCCTTCTGATAAGACGTAACCCCTGGTTTCCATTCCCTATAATGATCATTTTTTGGTTCAGTATTTTGCAGAGTAGCCCTCGCCTGCACAAGCTGCATGCTTGTAACCCACGCGAGCAGATTGAAACAATAATATGTTACCGAACCGATATTTTATGTTACATGTTTATGCGATAACTTGTTCAACTGCTAGGGACTTAAGAAGTGTAAGCGGTGTGTTTCTTATAGCACTAAGTGCTCTGTTTAATTTTACTTTCCGAATGAGCTGCATGCTTGTAACCCATGCCAACAGATTGAAACAATAGGTTTCCGAACTGATATTTCACGTTACATGTTTATGCGATAACTTGTTCGACTGCTTTTCGCACAAGACAAATGATAGGAGGCAAATCATTTGAAGTTGTACTTTTGCTCTATCGTTTACCCGAACGAGTTGGTTACGCAGTATGTGCACTGCCTTATGCATAACATCGTGTTGTTTGTCCGATTTTAGTGTTCTGAACACATCAATCAATGTTCTAATCACATGTTGAAGTTAACGGCATCGAGTACAGTGTTCGATTCTAGTCTTGTTATGTTTCAATCACTTCTTTTGTAATCTGATCTTCAGGTATCCCCTAACATGTTCGAAACACATGTTGTATCGAGTACAGTGTTCTATTCTAGTCTTGATCACTTATTTAGTGTTCTGAACACATCAAGCAATATTCTAAACACATGTTGTATCGAGTACAGCGATTGATTCTAGTCTTGTTATGTTTCAATCACTTCTTTTGTAATCTGATCTTCAGATATCCCCTAACATGTTCGAAACACATGTTGCATCGAGTACAGTGTTCTATTCTAGTCTTGATCACTTATTTAGTGTTCTGAACACATCAAGCAATATTCTAAACACATGTTGTATCGAGTACAGCGTTTGATTCTAGTCTTGTTGTGTTTCTTTTATCATCTGCAAGTCTAAACATGCGTAATGATGTTATCGCTGCGCACTCTTGCCTTCGCGATGCAGGTTTAAACTTGTTCGATAGAGTAATGCCTTGACATAAGAAGAGGCCTTAACAGCTTATGTATAACCGCTATTGTTTAAAGATGACCGCTGTTAAAAGAGCACGAAGAATTTTTTAAATTACCCACCACGACATTTCAAAAGTATGAGATTTAGTGCTGTAAAGATAGCAACACGGTGCTCTGTTGATTAAAGATGAGAGATGTCACAAATTGCCTGCTAGCTAATTTCAGAGTTAAGTAGCTAACGATAGTAGCACGGTGCTCTGTTGATTAAAGATTACCGCTGTCAGAAAAGCACGTGGTATTTTTTAATTGCCCGCTACCACGTACGTAAGGTAGTAGCTAAAGATGGCAGCACGATGCTCTGTTAATTAAAGATAGCAGCTTGTCAAAAAATCACATAGAATTTTTGAAATTTCCCTCCACCGCTTGCATAACAGCAGCCAGCGTCTTGCGCAGTAGCCTCTAGGATAGCTTTCTTCATAAGAGTAGCCCCCATCTTGTGCGAGCAACCCTAGGCTGTCTCATAAGGAGCTATGTATAATAACCAATTTGTTTACGCCTTCTTGCGTATGCATCCCTATGGCGTCTCATAAAAGCAGCAGTCATCTTTTGCAAGCACCCTTAACCTGTCTCGTAAGAAGCTTTGTATAGCCGCCATCTTGTAGAATTAGATAGCCGTCAATGTCAAAGGGCCTAAGTAGGAATGGAACCGTTGATCTAATCATTAGACTGTGTTTTCTTATGCTACCGTGTTCGTCATACTGCGAACCTGTGTATTAGGCGGAAAAATTTTGTCCGTTTTGCTCTACGATACACCGTTTTCGAGATATTTAACATTTTGCATTTAAGCTCCAAATTTAATGAATCGAACCAGCATGGCGCGTTATACTCTCTACCATAGCTAGACCTGATCATGTTACAAAAGCTTGCTTCAATACAAGCAAAAGCAGAGCAAATGCCAAAGTACCTAAATAGGAACCGAACCGTTGATCTCATCATTAGACTAAGTTTTTCTTATGCTACTTGTTCTTCATACTGCGAACCTGGGTATTAGGCGGGAAAATTTAGTCCGTTTTGCTCTGCGACGCACCGTTTTCGAAATATTTAACATTTTGCATTTAAGCCCCAAATTTAATGAATCGAACTAGCACTACACGTTAGCCTCTAAGGTAGCTTTCTTGATAAGAGCAGCAGCCATCGTGCGCAAGTACCCTTAAGGCGTCTCATAAGGAGTCGTGTATAGCTGCCATCTTGTGTCCGCCATCTTGCGCAAGCATCCTTAGGGCGTCTCAAGCCATCTCGTGCAAGCACCCTTAAGCCGTCTCATAAGAGCAGCCACCATCTCAAGCAAGCATCCCTAGGAAGTCTCATAAGGAGCCATGTATAGCCGCCATCTTGCGCAAGCATCCTTAGGGAGTCTCCAGCCATTTCGTGCAAGCACCCTTAAGCCGTCTCATAAGAGCAGCCGCCATCTTAAGCAAGCATACCTAGGGCGTCTCATAAGAACATATGTATAGCCGCCATCTTGCGCAAGCATCCCAAGGGAGTCTCATAAGAACCTATGTATAGCAGCCATCTTGCGTAAGCACCCTTAAGGTGTCATGTATAGCCGCCATCTTATGCAATTAGCGTTGAGAGATAGCTGCTGTAGATTTTTTAAAATTATCCGCCACCATATTTCAAAGGTAGTAGCTAAAGAGTGCAGAACTGAGGTTTGCGATGCAACATGGCGGATGACAGCTGACGGAATTGACTGCAAGATAGCAGCACGGTGCTCTGTAGATTAAAGATGGCTGTTGTCAAAAAGCATTTTTCAAATTATCCGCCACCACATTGCAAAGGTATGTACCTAAAGAGTGCAGCACGGTGCTCTCTTGATTACAGATGGCGGATGGTAGCTGTCAAAAAGGCACGTGGCTTTGTTTCCAAACAAGAGCACGTAGAATTTTCCACCATCACATTTCAAAGGTATGTAGCTAAAGAGTGCAGCACGGTGCTCTCTTGATTAAAAATGGCGGATGACAGCTGTCAAAAAGCACGTGGATTTGTTTCCAAACAAGACGATGTGGAATTTTTCAAATTGCCGCTTCCACATTTCAAAGGTATTTAGCTAAAGAGTGCAGCACGGTGCTCTGTTGATTAAAGATGCCGGATGACGAAAAGCACGTGAGTTTGTTTCCAAACAAGAGAATGTGGAATTTTTCAAATTACCGCCACCACATTTCAACTAAAGAGTGCAGCACGGTGCTCTCTTGATTACAGATGGCGGATGGTAGCTGTCAGAAAGGCACGTGGCTTTGTTTCCAAACAAGAGCACGTAGAATTTTCCACCACCACATTTCAAAGGTATGTAGCTAAAGAGTGCAGCACGGTGCTCTCTTGATTAAAAATGGCGGGTGACAGCTGTCAAAAAAGCACGTGGATTTGTTTCCAAACAAGAGAATGTGGAATTTTTCAAATTGCCGCCACCGCATTTCAAAGGTATCTAGCTAAAGAGTGCAGCACGAAGCTCTGTTGATTAAAGATGCCGGATGACAAAAAACACGTGAGTTTTTTCCAAACAAGAGAATGTGGAATTTTTCAAATTACCGCCACCACATTTCAAGTAAAGAGTGCAGCACGGTGTTCTCTTGATTAAAGATGGTGGATGACAGCTGTCAAAAAGCACGTGGATTTGTTTCCAAACAAAAGAATGTGGTATTTTTTAAATTACCACCACCACATTTCAAAGGTATGTAGCTAAAGAGTGCAGCATGGTGCTATCTTGATTAATGATGGTGGATGACAGCTGTCAAAAAAGCACGTCGGTTTGTTTCCAAACAAGAGCACGTGGAATTTGAAACCACCACATTTCAAAGGTAAGTAGCTAAATAGTACAGCACTGTACTCTCTTGATTAAAGATGGCGGATGACAGCTAACAAAATTGCCCGCTACTACGTGCTTAAGGTAGTAGCCATAAAGAGGGCAGCATGGTGTTCTGTTGATTAAAGATGGCGGATAACAGCTGACGAAATTGCCTGCAAGAGGCCAGCACGGTGCTCTCTTGATTAAAGATGGCGGATGACAGCTGTCAAAAAAGCACGTCGACTTGTTTACCGATTTAAATCTCGCGCTAATAAGGTTAAGTTGGTAGCACTGAGGTTTAGGCCCGTCAAAATAGCAGCACTGAGGTTAGCGATACGTTGTTGTCTGTCAAAAAGCACGTGGGTATCAAAAACGCGCGTGGCTTTGTTTACCGATTGAAATCTCGCGCTAGTGAAGATGGAGGGGTTCCTTCGCGACTCTTAAGGTGTCGGTAGACCTAACTCCTTCGGCTGAGTCAGCCATAGCCTCTAATTCTGCCAAGGTTTGGGGGCGAGACTCAAAATATAAATAGGATCTATAAGGTGGAGAGATGCCTTCAACAATCGTTTGTACTATTTGTTCTTCCGAAAAATGCAGGGCGAACACTCGGGTATAAAAATTTAATAACTGGGATGTAATCCGCCTGATTTTCGTCCAGGCGCTGCACTCTGAAATAGTACTTCTGAATGGAGGCGTACTGCGCTCCAAGATAATGAACATTTAAAAAAACAAAGGGCTCAAGGCCGATGAAACAGGGGCTATTCCCAAACTACTGAGGTGACTCGTATAGAAATTACATTAACACATTACAGTAGGAAAAACAGTGAGTGAAAAACGTAGTCACCGCAAACCAAGATGAAGGGTAACTCCAGAGGGTCCTTCACTCTCTATCCCCGGTTTAAGTTTTTGCATTAGCCGGAAGAAAGTAACATTTTGGAAAAGTTGTTACATACTAAAGTGTTGGACCTTTCCCTCTGGTTAAGCTGCGGAGTTAGCAAGAAGGAATAAAGTTATGTGGCCATTACCTTGTAGATGTTCCAGTTGCCGACGAAAGAAGCCGCCCGCCTTCTGCTTAACACACACACTCAGATAGACGTAGATCAATTGGCCATGAAACGTGAAAAGCCGCAGTTAATAAACCCTCAGGGAAGATTCGAGATCTTCTTCTTCTTCTTGGTTAGTTGTTATACATCGTCGTAAGACGCTACGTCCAGTCACTGGTTTGCGGGTTAATTATTGTCTGGGAGAGGTGCCAACGTTAGAAGAAATTAGTACACTACGAAAGAGTAGGGTTAGCTATGTAATGAAGCTAGTTATAGCAGGTAATAATGAAACTTAGGAAAATACCAATTTTATTTAGACTAACCTATCAGGGCATAACACAAAAACACTGGGTCACAAGGTTCTAATTCTTCACGTCTTTGTGGTCTGTCACGACGTCTTACTACAAACAAACAAGACCGGACCACAAATAAGGGTTGGGATGTGAAAATCCGTACCTAGAGGAAAGGAAAAGGTTACAATTGGATGTTACAGGTAACTAAAAAATTTAGTATTAAGTCTACAACGCGAAAAGTCGGTTGGAACACTAAACACGAAACATTTAACGGCAGTTGGTAACCCGCGTTAAGAAGCTTAGCTATGAATTCGCGACGGTGATGTTCATATGAAGATTCGAGATCATTCAAGACTAAACCGGCTACGCCCTCTGAATTTAATTGGTCAATTTCAAAGTTACACTCAGAATCGAACAAGAAGCCTGTGATAGGTTGAAAATTAAATACAGAAATGAGGGATTGGCTGGATACAAAACCCGGCGGAAAGAAAAAGGAAATATTGCGAACCCAATAATAAATGATCATCAATCAGTTACATAAACCTAGAAATACAAAACTTCTTTAAATTATAACTTCTTACAATTTGCACCAGGGTGCGTGATCATAGTTTTTTGATAATGTCATCTGTGGAGAAATGTCCAAACTGCTTGATGTATTGCTAAAAAACTAGGAGAAATTCAGTCAGTTTAGGAAACTTCACAATAACGAAATTACTCAATATTTTAGTGGTGACATCTTCTGATTAAAGTTCCAAGTTGGTGTAGTTTTTGTTTCACTGTTTTACCAATAGAGGAGTTCATTTACGTGCTGATTAGAATGCGCGGCGTTGGGGTGTTCCTCCCGGTACAATAATAATAATAATAATAATAATAATAATAATAATAATAATAATAATAATAATAATAATAATAATAATAATAATATACGGTACTGTACTACAGACCAAAGTGTGAAATTGTATAGTATTTCGTTACAACCCAAGAAAATGGAATTGGAAATGCAATAGATAAATATAATTACAAATATAGGCCTCCATTACGCAATATAAATAGCTCACAGAAATACCGTATTTTACATCCGTAAATTCATATCCTCGTCCCGAGGTAGTCCATTTCTTTTCAAGCACACCCCTAATGGAAATGAGCTGCATGCACAGTTTTAATCACATACCAGTTTCTGACAGTATCAGAATTCAAGCCCGGGCTCCCGAGGAAGGCAGCTAGTAGCGCTAACAGTGCTATTACAGAGGTGGACTTGACCTTATTATAAATACAGACACACAATATAAATAATCACTTATTGGCAATCTTTAGTGATTCTGAACTTTTCTTCTCATGCATGATTTTTATAGTGTACATGCAGTTTCAATATCATTAATTTCAGTAGGTCCAATATCAAACCTGAGCCTTTTATCAGAAAAAGGTCCACTACATTCTTCCCCCTGTTGTAGTTCTATTTACCTACGTTTGAGATATGAGGTAAAGACCATTCACACGGTCGATCTGTACGCGAGATAACATGTTCTGAGCAAAATGCATAAACAACATCTGAAATATGGTTACATTTAATGGAAACAACTATTCGCCTTCATGAAATAATGATTGTTACCAATGCCTTCCTTAGAAAACATGTTTATGTTTAAAAGTAATTAAAATTAAAATTTAAAATTAATCGCTTCCCTAGCAGCATTAACCCACGTTAACATGATAACGTATTAGAAATAGGCCAAAGATATTGTCTGAAGACAGCATTGTTGAATGTGTATATGAACGCTAATCTCATTATCACCACTACTAATGCATAAATTACTACGTTGCCTCTTTCGTGAAATGGTAGCATATCTAGGGAATCAATATTTATTTCCCATCACATTTGCAGTTATTGCTCTGCTGCTATTTCCTACGAACTGCTTTTCTTGTAAATTTATTGTGACCACTTTCTGCAAGTTTGGAAGAATGTGGCCAATAGTTTTTGTATGTGCGAGGTGAAACGCATTAACTTGCAATATTAGCCACTCGCAGCGCAGCGGTGCATTTCTCCCATCAGCGCACGGAGCCTATATCAGCTGATCTAATGGCTATCAATCAATCAATCAATACTGATCTACATTTAGGGCAATCGCCCAAGTGGCAGATTCCCCATTTGTTGTTTTCCTAGCCTTTTCCTAAATGATTTCAAGGAAATTGGAAATTTATTGAACATCTCCCTTGGTAAGTTATTCCAGTCCCTAAATCCCCTTCCTACAAAAGAATATTTGCCCCAGTTTGTCCTCTTGAATTCCAACTTTATCTTCATATTGTGATCTTTCCTACTTTTATCAACGTCACTCAAAGTTATTCGTCTACTAATATCATTCCACGCCATCTCTCCCCTGACAGCTCAGAACACACCACTTAATCGAGAAGCTCTCCTTCTTTCTCTCAATTCTACCCACCCCAAACTTTGCAACATTTTAGTAACGCTACTCTTTTGTCGGAAATCACCCAGAACAAATCGATCTGTTTTTCCTTGTTTTTCCCAGTTCTTGAATCAGGTAATCCTGGTGAGGGTCCCATACACCATACTCTAGTTGGGGTTCTACCAGAGACGTATATGCCCTCTCCTTTACAGCCTTACTACAACCCCTAAACACCCTCATAACCTTGTGCAGAGATCTGTACCCTTTATTTACAATCCTATTTATGTGATTACCCCAATGAAGATCTTTCCTTATATTAACACCTAGATACTTACAATGATCCCCAAAAGGAACTTTCTCCCCCATCAACGCAGTAATTAAAACTCACAGGACTCTTCCTATTTGTGAAACACACAACCTGACTTTTAACCCCGTTTATCGACATACCATTGCCTGCTGTCCATCTCACAACATTTTCGAGATCACGTTGCAGTTGGTCACAATGTTGTAACTTATTTATCACTCTATAGAGAATAACATCATCCGCAAAAAGCCTTACCTCTGATTCCACTCCTTTATTCATATCATTTAAATATATAAGAAAACATAAAGGTCCGATAATACTGCCTTGAGGAATTCCCCTCTTAATTATTACAGGGTCAGGTAAAGCTTCACCTACTCTGATTTTCTGAGATCTACTTTCTAGAAATATAGCAACTCATTCAGTCACTCTATGTCTAGTCCAAATTGCACTCATTTGTGCCAGTAGTCTCCCATGATACACCCTATGAAATGCTTTAGACAGGTCAATCGCGGTACAGTCCATTTGACCTCCTGAATCCAAGATATCTGCTATATCTTGCTGGAATCCTACAAGTTGAACTTCAGTGGAATAACCTTTCCTAAAACCGAACTGCCTTCTATCGAACCAGTTATTAATTTCACAAACATGTCTAATATAATCAGAAAGAATGCCTTCCCAAAGCTTACATGCAACGCATGTCAAACTTACTGGCCTGTAATTTTCAGCTTTATGTCTATCACCTTTTCCTTTATACACAGGGGCTACTATGGCAACTCTCCATTCATCTGCTATAGCTCCTCCGACCAAACAATAATCAAATAAGTAAAGATGTATTATATATTCTCATGACTGCTCTATCGAAGGTGAATCAAGAAAATAGTACAATCTTTGCTGGAGACTTAAACTGCAGGATAGACAACAATGAATATCGAGGTCATGAATTGCTTCAAACGTTGGAGGAAGAAGGATTCACACTTGTCAACAGCAAATCTGACAATACGTACTTTGCCCACAATGGAAGCAGCACAATTGATGTTCTATTCTTCAAAGGTGCTAGACTTAAACTAATTGATTATAAGGTATGCTACTCATTTCCAGAGTCAATATTAAGGAAGCACTGTCCAGTCTCAGCGATCTTTGATCTGAACGTTCTTTCCCACCCATGGAATGCACCAACCGCCATGAAGCCTATAGCCCGAAAGCTTAATGAGAATGTCCTCCTGCAAAGCACCGATAAAACCATGGACTTAAACCACAAAATAATGGAAGGTGAATTGGATACTGCAAATTCTGTTTTAGAAGACATCTTCAAATCCACCATCATCACAATAACTCCACGAAAATCCAAAAAGTGGTTCAATCAGACCTGCTATTTGGAAATAAAGCAAGTCCTGAAGGCTCTTCAAGTGGCAAGAACAACACTGAATATAGAAGACTTCACTAACTATAGTCAGCTCAGAAGGAAATAGAAAGAACTACTGAAGACTTCTAGAAACAAGTATATTGAACTTGAAGCAATGAAGATGGCTGACGAAGCCAAGAAGGACCGATTCATGGCATTAAAACCACGTAAAGTTCCAACAACTGGCGAAATAGACATGAATACATGGGAGAAGCACTTCTCACTCATCCTAAACCAACAAAGATCCTTCACAGCCTATCCAAGAAAATACGTTGAAGCAGACAGGGGAGGCATCACCCTATTCTCACGAAAAGAAGTCTTTGACACTAAACTCAAACTAAAAGATGGAAAAGCACCGGGCCTCGATGGCATTTTCAGTGAACACATTAAAGCTTCAACAAATGTTTTACTTCCATCCATAACGAATCTCATGAACCTCTGCTTGTTATTAGGAGACATCCCCAAAGCATGGAAAACCTCCACATTGAAGGTCTTATACAAAGGTAACTTGCTTGATCCAAATTCCTATAGAGGGATTGCTCTGGAGAATAATTTGATGAAGATACCCACCAAGCTAATAACCAATCGACTGACGGAAGAAATCGAAGCCAAACTTCCGGAAGAGCAGTTTGGATTTAGAAGAGGAAGAAGTACACTACACGCAATAAGAAATCTACTGGACGATATACGTGACACCTTACGACTACCAAGGGGTAAATTTCACACAGTGTTCATAGATTTCTCCAAGGCCTTTGATAATCTTAAAAGAAACATCATATCTATGAAACTAGATTCTCTTGTAGAGGACAAGGCGCTCACTCTTTTGATCCATAACGTGTTGATAAATAACACTGTCATCATCTCAGACAATATAACCTCATCGAGGGAGATCACGCAGACAAATAGCGTTCTACAGGGCGACCCACTCAGTCCTCTATTGTTTAATGTACCTACCTATGGTGTGGTCCAAGCGATAAAAGAGGTGACAAACGAAGTAACCACGTATTTATATGCCGATGATATGGTTCTAGGATCACACGATGTTAAGGAGCTACAAAAAGCACTGGATGCACTGGAGAAGTGAACAGATATAAATGAATTTTAGGTAAACATCGAAAAGACTGTCTACATGATTTTCAGGAAGGGTGGAAGAACATCCTCAAGTGACAAAGTGACGTACAAAGCAGAAACATTAAACGACGTGAACAGTTTTAAATATCTGGGTTTGACGATGCAGACGACAGCAAATTCATTTTGACTTCATATTAGACTAAGTGCTGCGGCGGCTCTGAAAGCGATATTTGACATCAGGAATCTAAATATACTATCTCTCAAGACGGCCATGACCCTGTTTGATGCAAAAACAATCCCTATTTTAACATATGGACTGGAAATCATTTGGGATAAGCTAACAAAGCATGACCTATACATTCTAGAAAAAGTCAAAGCCCGATTCTTATAGACAACCCTGTGTGTGTCTAGATTCACTAGATCAAGACTGGTTTATGAACTCGCAAATGAGCCTTTCCTAATTGGAGATTCAAGCTTGCTCTACCTTATACAGACCAATGGAAGAAACTCCTGGACGAAAGAGTGGCCAAAAGGAATGATATTTGTCCCGAATTCTACACGACTGAAGCAATGACGAACAGAACATGGACAAATACAAACCAGGACCTCGGACATTTGATCAATTCTATGGCAAATAATGGATACCACTACAAACTGTGCAAAACCAGGATCTTTCATGAACCGGACGAGAGTTGTGTGTGTACACTGTGTAATTTGACTTGTTCTCGTTACCATGTCGTGGAATGCTCTAAGAGAAATAGGCCTATAATTGACTTATGTTTAAATGACATGTAATAGCTTTATGTACACAAATTGTGTGCTATTAAATTATATATAATAAGTACTTCAGATATGGTACTATATCCCAACACATTGTCATTAATATATCCCCAGAAATCTTATCAATTACAGCCGCTTTTCTAGTTTTCAACTTTTGTATCTTATTGTAAATGTCATTGTTATCATATGTAAATTTAATACTTCTTTAGCCTTAATCTCCTCCTCTATCCGGACATTATCCTTGTAACCAACAATCTTTACATACTGCTGACTGAATACTTCTGCCTTTTGAAGATCCTCACATACACACTCCCCTTGTTCATTAATTGTTCTTGGAATGCCCTTCTTGGAACCTGTTTCTGCCTTAAAATACTTATACATACCCTCCCATTTGTCACTAATATTTGTATGACTCTCAATTATGCTTTCCATCATGTTATCCTTAGCTGCCTTCTTTGCTATATTCAATTTCCTAGTAAGTTCCTTCAATTTCTCCTTACTTCTACAGCCATTTCTAACTCTATTTCTTTCCACTCTGCACCTCCTTCCTAGTCTCTTTCTCTATTATAATAAGGTGGGTCTTTACATTCCCTATCTCTCTTAAAGGTACAAACCTGTTTTCGCATTCCTCAACAATTTCTTTAAACCCATCACAGAGTCTGTTTACATTCTTATTTACCGTTTTCCACCGATCATAGTTACTATTTAGAAACTGCCTCATGCCTGCTTTATCAGCCATATGGTACTGCCTAATAGTCCTACTTTAAAGACATTCCTTTCTATCACATTTATTTTAATTACCACAAAACAGCTTCATGATCACTAATTCTCATTTATTACTTCAGTTTCCCTATAGAGCTCATCTGGCTTTATCAGCACCACATCCAGGATATTTTTCCTCTGGTTAGTTCCATCACTTTCTGAATCAGCTGTCCTTCCCATATTAACTTATTTGCCATTTGTTGGTCATGCTTCCTGTCGTTCGCAATTCCTTCCCAATTGTCATCTGGTAAATTCAGATCTCCCGTTACAGTAACATTTCTCTCCATGTCGTTTCCTACATAGCTGATTATCAAATAATTCTGAATCCGTGTCAGTGCTACTTTTTCCCGGTCTATACACTCGAAATATATCAAGTTGCCTATTATCTTTAGAAATGAGCCTTACTCCGAGAATTTCATGTGTCCCATCTTTAACTTTTTCGTAGCTTAGAAATTCTTTTACCAGTATGAATAATCCCCCTCCCACCATTCCTATCCTATCTCTACGATACATCCTCCAGTTACGTGAGAAAATTTCTGCATCCGTTATATCATTTCTCAGCCATGATTCAACTTCTATTACAATATCTGGTATATATACATCTACTAAATTACTCAATATTCCTTTCTTTACAATACTTCTACAGTTCAACACTAACAATTTTATGTCATCCCTACTTGATTTCCAGTTCTCTGTTCCCTTATCACCGCTCCCTAGGCCACCCCGTTTCTCTGAATGTACCTCCCTATTACCCTTCCAAAGAAATTTCCTAACTTATACGTACCACTGCGGTTTAAATGAAGGCCATCTGAGCGCAGATCCCTATCTCCTACCCCCCATTAGGTTGTAGAAATTTCACTCCCAGTTTCCCACATACCCACTCCATAGTCTCATTTAAATTCCCAATCACCCTCCAGTCAGTATCCCTCCTACACACTATTACACTAATAACAATCTCCGCTTTCTTAAACTTCACCTGTTATGGATTTATTAGATCCCACACATCTCCAACTATGTTGGTACTTATATCAGCTTGCCTTACGTTGTTGGTACCAACGTGAAACACTACCACCTTCTGCTTCCCCTCCTCAATCTCTTCTACTTTCCTCAACATCTGCCTCAACCTAATTCCTGGATAACATTCTACCCTGGTTCCCTTTCCTCCACACACTTTCCCCACGTGTCTAACGATGGAATCCCCCATGACCAGAGCCTCAACCCTACCCACCTCATTTGATCCCCTCCCCTCCTGGTCAGCCCTATCTTTCCTGATAGCTGCAGAAGATACTTCCTCCTCCCTTTTCTCCTTCCCATGACCCTGTTCCACCTGTCTATTCCTATCCTCTACTCTACATTTCCTTTTTCTACCTTTCCCCTTCCTCCTACTTCCACACATCTCAGCAGCAGTTCTCCGTCCCTCATCTTCCCTCTGTTGTTCTACCTGCAGTGACTCGTACCGATTTCTCATCGACACCTGTCCTTAATTTTGATCCTGAATGGAGCCCTTAGCCTGCAATCTCCTTCCCCTTAAAACATTAGACCACCTGTCTTCTACAACTCCCCCCTTTCCTTCCTCTCCCTCTTGTACAACTACTGTTACCTGTACATTGTTTGAGGGAGTCCTATCTTCCTTCCTCTCTTCTGTGAGAATCCTAATTATATCCCTCAAACTCTCCAACTCCTCCCTCATACCCTTCAATGCCTCGCCACACCCACAGTTCGTACACTCGCGCTCCTTAGCCATTCTTTACGGACAAAATAAAAATAAAAGTAAAATATTTACAAAAAATAAATGAACGGAGGGATATATTGCCTGGGATAGTACTCAAAGATCACACAACAATAAGGTAATTAATATACGACTACGCTACAATACTACTTTTTTATCCTAAAACCCCTAACAGGACAAAAACTGTTGTTAATTACTGAATATCTAAAGAATACACAAGAACTACACAATTCCAAACTGCAATTAAGCCTATCCTAATTACAACAACAGAATTTTAGTAATAGTTTCTACGGATACCTATACTACACCAGTACTACAAAAATACTTTACAATAATAAAATAAGCACACTAAATTCTGATAGGATATTAGGCTATTCGTATACTACTGTACAGTACAATACAGAAATTTTTAAACTACTTTCAGACGTATCCTAGTTAGAATACCGGTACTGTATGTCACTACTAAGCACAAACAGATATGAAATTTGCAAGAACTACTGTACTCAACGATTACCAACAAAGCTAAATGCTTAGACAAATTATTATTAGAACTACGCTCTAATAGATACACACGAAAGATAACACGCGATTATAGCAGGCAAGATACGGCACTATATAAATATTCTGTATCTATACTACAATGTATCTACACTACAATTTTCATCTGAAGTGTGGTTATATGAACTTTTACCGCTGGTGGATTAGTATTATTTTCCCTACTACGCGGGATGGAGAAAAAAAGTGTCCTTAAATGATGAGAATAAGAGGTTGTCTACTATCATTTCTGTCAAAACCACGTCGGGGGCTTGAAAGGCAATATTATTGGGATGTAGGAATTTGATTATTAACTTTTACTCGATGAATAAACGAAGGTGGAAAGTACAAAGTACGCAGGGAACTAAGACTACAAATTATCGGAATAATGAATCAGCTGACTTTGAATTTATTTACACAACTATCATGTGCATGTAGCAACAATTGTCAACAATCCAAGTAACTGTTAAGTACCGTAATTATCCAGTGAAATTACCGCGGATTTTTTTAACTTCTGTTTGAATCGATGTCTACAGTCTTAGTGTGTTATTTAATGTAATAAATTATTACCTTCGTGATAGTTTGAATGGATATATGTACGAAATATCGGAAAAGTAGCGGCGGAAATTTCAATGAGTTATAACTCCTTATGATAATCTGCCTTTGTAAGTAGGCTATTATACCAAAGAACCTACAGATATTTAAAAATATTGTTTTAAAAGTTAATATTATTACCTAAACTATTTCCTAAACATAAATTCGAAATAAAGTATACCTAGATAGCCTACTTAACCTAGAAAACGTAATCTACTGAACACCAATTGAATTACTTGTTATAAAATTCAAATAAATAATACTACTCCCAATTTCTACCAACAAGCACTAAACACCAATACATAAATAGCACTAAATGGAACACGCACACACAAAATTTAAATAATTTTAATAGGTTTTAACTACTTTTTCGCTACAATAATGCAAGAGCTCTCTCAACAGACAACCGTTCGCAAGCACATCCAACAAAGCAACTCCATTGCCTTTAAGTGATAGCACCATTAACATAATTTTTCAGTCTGATTAGAGCCATGGCAAAAGCTGTTGTTAACGAGAATGTCACAATCGTAAGTAAAGCTCAGGAAAAAAATTACAGCTAGATTACCTTTGATCAGCCACTATTATCAAGTTCGGATGATGAACTACTGTAATACAAGGTGTCCGGGTTAAAGGTATAATAATATAAAATTTAATAACTTGAGAAGTAGTAAAGATATTAGCTTGCGGTTTGTTTCTACAAGTATTGTACCGGTAACTCAAAATATTTGTTTACATACCTAACAAGCCTCGATACGCGCACTATTAGTAGCGCGACAGACATCTAATCTGTATTCCACTTCTCTCCAAGTGTTCTGCAGCATTGTAGGCGTAACATTTGCGATAGCTGCACGAATGTGATGACGCAGATCTTGTAGATCACGAACTTGTGTCTGGTGCACTTGATTCTTGACAAATCCTCACAGGAAAAAGTCAAGTGGCGTAACGTTTGGGTTTCGAGGGGATCAAGGAGTTGATGGACTACCTCACCCAATCCAGCGATCTGCGAACTCACGATTCAAGAAATCCCGCACAACTTCCGCATAATGGCATGGTGCACCATCTTGCTGAAAGGTCTCATCAGGAGGAAGTTGTGGTACAACATACAACATACTGCTCCAACATATCTACGTAACGTGTTTCATTAACTGTAGACTCCGCGAAGGAGAATGGGCCAATAATCCAGTTCTTCAACAATCCACACCACACATTCACTTTCGGAGAGTCCCGTTCCAACTCTATCACTACGTGGCGGGGAGGGGGGTGTTCAGATCCCCATATGCGGCAATTGTGCTTGTTTACCGTGCCGGAAATATGGAATGTAGCCTCGTCCGAGAAACTGAACGAATCGAGAAATGCCTCGTTTCTGTCAATTTTTGTCAGAATTGTCTCCGGGAATTCCTTCCATAGTGGCCTGTCCTCAAGTTTGATTTTTTGACTACGGTGCAGTTTGTCCGCCCGTAGGCGCAACCTTTTGTGGACGACATCATGTACTGTCGAACGAGGTCACTGTAACTGCCTACTTGCTTGTGGAATTGACTTACGAGGGCTCCGCCTGAAGGACTCACGGATTAAATCAACAGTAGCCTCTGAAACTGCGGTGCTTGGCGTGGCGACCCGACATCGACAGCAAGGTCCCCGATTCTCGAAGGCGCCTGTCCCATTTCATGACTGTTACGTAAGGGGGAACATCATCAGTTGGTAACAGGCCATACTCTCGCCGAAATCTATGTTGTACTAGTGTAACGGAATTTATCTCCGCGAGCGAAAGCATACAGAACACTTTCTGCTGTGGAGTCCACATGGTTACTGGCGCACTTCACGTGAACAATGCAGTTACACGCATGCGTATGTGGTACCACCAACACCGCAAGCGAACACAGAAACCATTTTGAGTTACCCTACCTGTAGAAACATTCCGCCAATAAATATCTCCATTATTTCTCAAGTTTTAAAATTTATTATTATTATACCTTTCCCACGGACACCTTGTAGTTCCTTTCACCAGTTCAAAAATGAATGTGATTGGTCACCTCTATGGGTATATTGTCAAACATGCAAGCAAAGTGACAGATTTTACATCCTGGATTTGTTCTCTGTAAAACAACATAGAGGAGTCCGGCTCCACGGCTAAATGGTTAGCGTGCTGGCCTTTGGTCACAGGGCTCCCGGATTCGATTCCCTACGTGGTCGGGAATTTTAACCTTATTTGGTTAATTTCGCTGGCACGGGGTCTGGGTGTTTTATGTCGTCTTCATCATCATTTCATCCTCATCACGAAGCACAGGTCGCCACGTCAAATCAAAATACTTGCATCTGTCGAGCCAACTTGTCCTTGCACACTCCCGGCACTAAAAGCCATACGACATTTTATTTAATACAGAGGAGATGCAGGTATTTCGATTTGACGAGGAATTAATTATCGTTTTTGTTTCCTCATGTAGAGGAAGTAGTGAGAAATTTTAGTGTACAAGAAGCATTATGGGGAGAAATATTTCAAGACTGCCGAAATTACTTTTTTCATGGACTTGGGTGCTGTACTGAACATGCTCAGGACTTGGTACCAAAATTAATTTTCCATTTCAAACGATACCGATTTTATTTCCGAGTAAAAGAAGTAATGAATGAAATGCAGGCTCGTAAGACCGCTAAACATACCCGGAAAATGTCAAATGTGTCCAGTTAACTGACCGATGGGGTTAAGTGCTGGTAAGATTCATTTAGCCGAGCATGTTAACATATCATTTAAGCAGTTATATAGGAATTAAATGTGTATGACATCCCGGTACGTAACATGGGGGTGCCTGCAGAGATATAATATGTTTATTTTACGTAGCATGTACACTAACAGTTGAACATAGGTTTTTAAGGTTATAATTGATAATTGCAACTGAGTTTGATTTCGGAGTGAATTAACGAAAGATCACTTAGCTCTATAGACACATACGAGTTTGAGATATTCGTTAAGGTACTGACGAACCAATTTCAGATGTAATGTCATTAAATTATTACTGAATGCAAAATATTTCCTACGTCGTTTTCACTGTTGTTGTTTGAGTCATCAGTCCATAGACTTGTTTGATGTAGCTCTCCATGCCACCCTATCCTTTGCTAACCTTTTCATTTCTACGTAACTATTGCATCCTACATCTGCTCTAATCTGCTTATCATATTCATACCTTGGTCTACCCCTACCATTCTTACCACCTACACTTCCTTCAAAAACCAATTGAACAAGTCCTGGGTGTCTTAAGTTGTGTCCTAACATTCTATCTCTTCTTCTCGTCAAATTTAGCCAAATCGATCTCCTCTCACCAATTCGATTCAGTATCTCTTCATTCGTGATTCGATCTATCCATCTCACCTTCAGCATTCTTCTGTAACACCACATTTCAAAAGCTTGTATTCTCTTTCTTTCTGAGCTAGTTATCGTACATGTTTCACATCCATACAATGCCACGCTCCACACGAAAGTCTTCAAAAACATTTTTCTAATTCCGATATTAATGTTTGAAGTGAGCAAACTTCTTTTCTTAAGAAAGCTCTTCCTTGCTTGTGCTAGTCTGCATTTTATGTCCTCCTTACTTCTGCCATCGTTAGTTATTTTACTACCCAAGTAACAATATTCATCTACTTCCTTTAAGACTTCATTTCCTAATCTAATATTTCCTGCATCACCTGCCTTCGTTCGACTGCACTCCATTACTTTTGTTTTGGACTTATTTATTTTCATCTTGTACTCCTTACACAAGACTTCATCCATACCATTCAGCAACTTCTCGAGATCGTCTGCAGTCTCAGATAAAATAACAATATCATCGGCAAATCTCAAGGTTTTGATTTCCTCTCCTTGGACTGTGATTCCCTTTCCGAATTTCTCTTTAATTTCCTTTACTGCCTGTTCTATGTAAACATTGAAAAGGAGAGGGGACAAACTGCAGCCTTGCCTCACTCCTTTCTGGATTGCTGCTTCTTTTTCAAAGCCCTCGATTCTTATCACTGCAGACTGATTTTTATGCAGATTGTAGATCATTCTTCGTTCTCGGTATCTGATCCCTATCATCTTCAGAATCATAAATAGCTTGGTCCAATCAACATTATCGAATGCCTTTTCTAGATCTACGAATGCCATGTACGTGGGCTTGTCCTTCTTGATTCGATCCTCTAAGATCAGACGTAAAGTCAGGATTGCTTCACGTGTTCCTACATTTCTTCTGAAGCCAAATTGATCTTCTCCCAACTCAGCTTCAACTTGTTTTTCCATTCTTCTGTAAATAATACGTGTTAAATTTTGCAGGCATGAGATACTAAACTAATGGTGCGGTAGTTTTCACACCTGTCAGCACCGGCTTTCTTGGGAATAGGTATAACAACATTCTTCCGAAAATCGGATGGGACTTCTCCTGTCTCATACATCTTGCACACTAAATGAAATAACCTCGCCATGCTGGTTTCTCCTAAGGCAGTCAGTAATTCAGAGGGAATGTCATAAATTCCAGGTGCCTTGTTCCTATTGAGATCACTCACAGCTCTGTCAAACTCTGACCTCAAAATTGGGTCTCCCATTTCATCAGCATTAACAGCCTCTTAATGTTCCAGAACCAAATTATCTAAATCTTTACCTTCATACAACTGTTGGATATTCTCCTGCCATCTTTCTGCTTTGTCTTCTTTCCCTAGAAGTGGCTTTCCATCTGAGCTCTTAATATTCATACACCTAGATTTCCTTTCTCCAAAGGTTTCTTTGATTTTCCTGTATGCAGCATCTACCTTTCCCAGGACCATACAGCCTTCGACATCCTTGCACTTCTCCTTCAGCCTTTCTTCCTTAGCTACCTTGCACTTTCTATCCACTTCATTCTTTAATCGCCTGTATTCTTTTCTGCCCTCTTCATTTCTAGCATTCTTGTATTTTCGTCGTTCATCAATCAGGTCTAGTATCTCCTGAGTTATCCACTGATTCTTAGTTGATATTTTCTTCCTACCTAACATTTCTTCAGCAGCCCTACTGACTTCATTTTTCATGACTCTCCACTCTTCCTCTATAGTGTTTCCTTCAGCCTTTTCATTTTGTCCTTGTGCAACATGTTCCTTGAAACAATCCCTCACACTCTTTTCTTTCAACTTGTCTAGATCCCATCTTTTTGCATTCTTTCCTTTTTTTCAATTTCTTCAACTTCAGATGGCATTTCATGACCAACAAGTTGTGGTCAGAGTCCACGTCTACTCCTGGGAAAGTTTTGCAAACCAACACCTGGTTTCTGAATCTATGCCTAATCATAATGGAGTCTATTTGATATCTTCCAGTGTCTCCAGGTCTCGTCCACGTATACAGCCGTCGTTTGTGGTGTTTGAACCAAGTGTTGGCAAGGACTAAATTATGATCAGTGCAGAATTCAACCAGCCGACTTCCTCTTTCGTTCCTTTGTCCCAATCCAAATTCTCCTACTGTACTACCTTCTCTTCCTTGGCCTACCACTGCATTCCAATCTCCCATCACAATTAGATTCTCGTCACCTTTTATATATTGTATTAAATCTTCTGTCTCCTCTTATATTCTTTCGATTTCTTCATCATCCGCTGAACTAGTAGGCATATAGACCTGCACTATTGTGGTGGGCATTGGTTTGGTGTCTATCTTGACGACAATAATTCTTTCACTATGCTGGTCGTAGTAGCTTACCCGCTGCCCTATTTTCTTATTCATTATTAAACCAACTCTTGCATTTCCCCTGTTTGATTTTGTGTTGATAATTCGGTAGTCGCCTGACCAAAAATCTTGTTTTTCCTGCCAACGTACTTCACTTATACCAACTACATCTAACTTTAGCCTATCCATCTCCCTTTTCAGATTCTCTAACCTACCACAATGATTCAAACTTCTAACATTCCACGCTCCGACTCGCAGAATGTCAGTATCCATCTTCCTGATGATCGCCCCCTCTCGTGTAGTCCCCACCCGGAGATCCGAATGTGGGACTAGTTTACCTCCGGAATATTTTACCCGGGAGGAAGCCATCATCAGTACATCATTCATACAGAGAGAGCTGCGGCTGTAGTTTCCCGTTGCTTTCAGCCGTGTAGCAGTATCAACACAGCTAAGCCATGTTGAGTATTATTACAATGCCGTATCAGTCAATCATCTAGACTGCCGCCCTTGCAACTACCGAAAGGCTGCTACCCCCCTTTCGATGAACCATTCGTTAGTTTGGTCTCTCAACAGATACCCATCCGATATGGTTGCACCTGCGGCTCGGCTATCTGCATCATTGGGACACGCAAGCGGCAAGGTCACATGGCTCGCAGAGGAGGAGTTTTCACTATTACTTTCAAAACAACGAACACTATATCTTACTTTGAACGAAAACACAGTCGCCCATAAATACAGTAATCGGTCAGTAAACAGAGTGCACAGTCCTGAAATATCACAATAATTAACACACGATTTTAAATCATTTATTTAGACGATAAATTACGGATTGAGTCACATCAGATGTCATTTAGAATCACATGTTCGGAGACAGCTGATCACCTTCTATCTACACCAGCGCCGCGTAGTGTAGGATCATATCAACCAGTAGAAGTCGTCCATGGACGACTGGATCCCTCGCTGCGTTCCCTTGCTAGAGCGACGCATCAAGTTGGCCGTGAGTCGTCACACTATGCATTTCTATTCGTCCTGCGAGAATATTGTGACGAGGTGCAGTGGGAGGTTTGACGTGTGGTAGTAAGAGTGTGCGATGGGGGTGAGGAGGCTCCTGACCCCTCGAAATTAGTTGTAGTGCGTGAAGAATTCGTTCGTATAGATCAGGATGTAGAAGATATTTCTAGTGATAATAGTGATAAAGTGAGTAGAGTGAATAATGAACTGCAACAAGATAATCGTTTGGATAATGTAATTGGCGATCAAGCTCCGAAGTCTGTGACACAAGAAACGTATCCCAGTTCGCATTACGATCCCTTTTTGTCTTCGTAGAGTCGAATACATCCCAGAACATTGGTAATATCCATCCAATGACATTTGAACGGGTTTTTTTTACGAGCATAACATTCCAGGGATTAAATCTGTGGCTCGACGGGGCGGAAATAGAGTCCAAGTTGAATTTGTGTATGCGGTCCAAGCAAACTCATTTCTCAAACATCCTATATTAGCAGACCTTAATGTCGAGGCGTATATACTAAGCTCAAATGTGTTGCGAGTGGGTATTATAAGGGGAGTTGAAAAAACCCTATCCGATTCTGTCATCCTCAAGCATTAAAATCGACTGTGACAATGAAATCTGTACAGCGACTTAATCGTAAGATAGTCAGTCAGGAGGGTACCCAGTACGTTCCCACGGGATCCATTAAAGTTTTATGAAGAGCCCAGAACCTACCCCAATATGTCTCCCTTTATCAAGTCTACTTGGAGGTGGAACCATATATATTTGCCCCACTTATCTGCAAAAAATGTCAGGGAAATGGACATGTAGATAAGCTTTGTCGGGCGACGAGTCCTAGGTTTGGGCGTTGCGCTCTACACCATATCACAAAAGACTGTACGGAAACATACTTTCAATGTGTCCATTGTCAGGGACTGCATTCGACCGGAACACCAGAATGCCCGGCGCAACAGCAACAAGTGCGCATTAAAAGGATAATAAGTACAGATAAAATACCGTTCAAAGAAGCAGTGAAAAAAGTGCAGCCAGCTGTACATTCACAACAATTTCCCCCATTAACTCGGGAGAAGTCGCCCCCCACACAAGAGAATCCTCGAAAACGAAAATTCACTCAAGTTATTATGCAAGCTCCTAGGCCTGTGCACCCCCACCCGGGATATGACCGGGAAGGGTACTCTTACTTGATCAGGACCCAGACTAGCACGGGAGTGAACTATTCAAGATCATCAGCTTCTTCAACTATTCCTATTCCGTCACCAGTGTCTGCAATAGACGCAACTGACCCAATGGATCAGCCGATTTATTCTAGTCAACGACAACGAGACCACCTTCAAAGTTGAATTTATCAAACCATCACATAGCTCGTTCAGTTATTGGGTGACAACCCAACACTCGCGCACATTATTTACCAGTTAAGAGACAGAGTTAACCACTTATTCCAGTTCTATGATCAGAATAACCCAATGGAATTCTAGGAGTATTGTGAATAAATGACATGAGCTATACACACTGATTCAGGAAACGGTACCACATTTTATTGCACTTCAAGAAACCTGGTTTGAACTTTCATAGCGCATTCATTGCTTATCCTAATTATACTGTCATTCATAATGACGGGCCAGGATATGGAGGAGTTGCTCTTTTTTTGGTACACTCTTCCATTACATATAGAACTTTACTGACCATTCAGACAATACCACAAACGTATGTAATAGGAATGTATTATAAGTACATTTTACTTGTGAATATTTACTGTCCACCGGACGTGTCTATCACCGAAAGGCAATGGGACCAATTTTTTCAACAATTTTCTGCAGAAAAATTTTTTGGGGACTATAATTTACATCATACACTGCGGGGAGGAAGTACGGATACACCTAAAGGTACTTATCTCTTGAATGCCGCTAATAAGCATGATCTTGCAATATTGAACGACGGATCCCCAACTCGTCTTATTCCGCCCTTTTCCCCGCCCAGTGCAATGGACCTTATACTGTGCCGGAGGAGTATGGCGTCTTTTACCACCTGGCATACTTTAGCCGACACGTACTCCAGTGACCATTTCCTATTGTCATTTCATTTGGTATAGGTAGACCCAGTTCATCAAACTCCCAAGTACCTGCAGACAGCAATGTTCGTTCGTTACGGCGTTTTAATACACAGTTATATATAACATATCTTGAGGACCGATTACGACAAATACCCAATATCATGTTAACTTATCAATCATTGTATCCGATTTTACAAGATGATATTAATCTACATCATCCCATAGCACAATCTCCTTCCCCTACGTATAGGAGAACTCAGAAAATTAAATGGTGGGATTAAGAATGCCACTTGTTAATTCAAACTCATGACGTTTGTTTCAACAATATCGGCACCAACTCACACCTCAAAATTAATTTTGGCTTAAACGTCACATAGCATATACCCGAAAAATATTTCATAAAAAACGTCGTTTAGCCTGGCGAGAGTTCATCCCTTCACTCAATCGACAAGTTTCTGCCACAAACTTGTGAAATGCCATAAGGGCGCTAACAAGGGTTACGCAACATATACCTCCAATGGCAATTCCTCGTCAAGTGTTATCAGACTTTCTTGCACAAGAAACTCCAGATTATGTCGTATCTAATTATGTACCTTTACAAGAAGTTCCCGATACACCTTTTCTGTGCTATTACAGCCGTGTGATTACCAGAAATTGGAAGCGGTCTTTCATTCTTGTACTAATTCCTCCCCGGGCCCTGATAATGTATCATATCAGATGCTTAAACTATTACCGACTCCAGCAAAGAAAGTATAACGACATATTCCGAACTTTTATTACGCCTCCTCAATGGAATGAATTTTTCCTTGAACCCATTCTGAAAAATAGGCAACTACCTTCAGATCCGAACAATTATCGAGGTATAGTATTAGGATCTTGTATTCGTAAAGTCTTTTTGAAGATCTTACTCCAGAGACTTACATGGGTATTAGAGTACTACAATCTAACATCGCAATATCAATATGCTTTTTTTCAAGGGACGAAGTGCATACGATGCTTTCAACATGCTTGTTATTGACTTGTTACTCGCTCGTTATAGGAAGCAAAGCACGATTGCAGTCTTTCTCGATATTCGACGAGCCTACGATTCTGTACCTCTCAATATCCTACGCCATTTGTTTACAGATCGAACACTGACTCTCATAACATCACAACATAGCATACCCGTCGTCAGGTGAGTATAGGGATCCCTCAAGGGGACATACTGAGCGGCATCCTTTTCGCCCTATACATGTGGGATTTTGAAACGGTTATTTTACGCTATGCTCATCTTCAGGCGTATGCAGATGATTTTCTGATTTACTATACGCATAAGAATTTGCAAGAGTGTAAACAGCGTATCATATCCACTCTTAGGGAGCCAGTTACGTGGTTGGACTCACATGGTCTTCACCTTTCTGTTTCTAAATGTCGGGCGATGATTTTTACTAAACATCGATCATACGATCGTTCTCCGATTTCCTTTGATGGGTATGAAATCCCCAGTGATATTCAATATAAATATTTAGGCTTAATTTTAGTTCATAAATTCACATGGCGACAGCCTTTTCTATACATACGCTCGAAAAGTGATAATTACACACACATTCTACAATCCGTCACCCGTCGACACTGGAGAGCTGACCCATGCGTTGCGATATCATTGTACAAGTCCACTATACGAGCGATCCTCGACTATAGTTCCCATATCTACGATATGTTATCGAGTACGAACTTGACTCATCTTAATACATGTCAATATAAAGCACTGCGTATATGTATAGGGGCCCTGAAAACTACACCCTCAAATGCACTTCTTGTGGAATCTGTAGAACCGCTCTTGCATGTTCGCCGAAATATGCTTGCCATGCAGTATTTACTTAAAAAATTCGCCCTTACGAGACACCCGTTAATTCCGAAGTTGCAACTCCTCCATGAATACTTTCCAATTCAGCGTCAAGGCTTACAGAGAATGCCTGCTTTATATTGTGCTTTTCATAATCTAAAGACGTACAAAGATAGATTACTACAAAGAGTATCATTAATTCCCTATGCGTTGCCATATTCTATTATTTATTACAAGCCTCTGTTGATAATTCCTCCCCGTAGTCGTTACTCTGAGGCAATAAGTGCTCAGGTTTGCGCTCAGCTGCCAGTTAAAAAGTTGAAACTTTCTTGTATTGCTACTGGCATAGATATATACACCTGTGGAACTAAACATGCCACTGGAGTTGGAGCCGCATATTGTATACCAGCCATAAAATCAAGGGGCAATATGGTTTACCTAGTGAATGTTCAATCTTTACCGCCGAACTATTTGCTAACCAACAAGCGCTCCTTTTTATTGAGCAGCACGACTATAAATGAGTTACGATATATACGGATACGCTGAGTGTCTTGCAATCACTGACCTCGTATTCTCTATCTAATAATTGGTATGTATTGTACCAGGAATGCCTAGGTCCTGGCACATATAAATTAAAAACTTTATTTCCAGCATACAATTCCATTCCGATACATGAGCAGCGGTGTGAAAGGATGTTCTAGTACCTACCACACTTCATGAGCAAGTCAAGCAAGGTGAAGTGACGTCGCCGCCGCTTACTGCTTACTTCCCCTACAGATATTTCTAGACGTTTTCCATTAACTCTTTAACGCCTAGACCGATTGAAATGAGACCAACACTAGACTCTAGGTAACATTATGGAAGTAATGTCCTGCAAATTTCAAGTCAATCCATCCAGTAGTTTTCAAAATATAACGATTTAAAGTTTGGGAAGAATGAACACCCCTCCGTCAGCTGATTCATAGCGCCGCCCACCTGGCGTGTATATATATGCCACTGGGCCAAGGCCAGGGAGAGAGCAGTCTGGCCTGTGTGGCGAGTACAGTCTGTCAGTGCAGTCTCGTCAGTGAAGAAAGTATGCTCTGTCGCGTTTCGCGAGGACGTGGTTATGGCCATGATCGAACGTCGTTGAACTACTACCGTAATTGAAGTTCCAATACGCCACGATGACGGTAAAATTCTAGACGTTTCCGTAATATAACATTTGTGAAATTATTGACTGAATAAGACCATAATTTGGAGTGTGAATTCTAGTGTCTGATATTTTACGGACTGGTACACTTTACTAATTTCGTGTAATTGTGGACTATGACGATATCTTAAATTATCGTGTGTGGCAAAACGGAAATCATAATTTACGACAATTTTAACCATTCTAGGACATATTCGTTTAAGACAGTATAACAGTGAACTGTGTGTAACCTTATTTTCTTAACATTTGCTCCATAACAGGGCAAGACTGCTATTTTTCCCAGTGAACTTTCTCGATCTTTCGATCAACACTATAATAAACTCAGAGAACATTATGAACTTTTATAGTTATATTAAATAATTCAGACTAGTGTTATATAAACGTGACTATAAAATCACCTTAATCTGCCAATAACAATTGTTCGGAGACTGTGATAAAAACTATTGCAAATTACATTTTCAAGTGTTTGAACTGTGCTTATTACTTCGCAATCATAATTTCAGACGTAATCAATGACGATTATGAACTGTGTTTTGTGCCACAAGGACTGTAAATATTAATTTAATATCGAAAAATTAGAGTTAAAAGAGAACTGTGTATCACGACAGTGAGTGGTAATAATTTCCGTGATTACGGAATTGCTCAGTGCCAATTGAACTTTCCGTGTGCTAATATCACCTCCAAGAGTGACGGAAATCTTGGCAAATATTACATCCTGCTACATCGAACATCATTCCTTCATCTATGGTACCCATCGAGGGACGTCGACGTGGTCTCTTCACGGAACATCGCCGAGTTTGAGTCTTCCTCCGCAGTCCGCGGAATGTTCCAGACGCCGAGTCTCCAACCTCAACAGTCGTTAGCAGATATTTCTGTTCTGAGTGAGTAATTACAAACTGACTGACTTTTACCAAACAGTTAATCCAATACAGTGATATTATCAGTGCTTCGTGTGAAAAATTTTCTTTTCATATCAAAGAAGTTCACATTCTGTGATACATTTATTTCAAAGTTAATAATTAATTCAAATTCACGTTACCTATATAGACTTTAGGGTTTTCAAGTGCTTTATTATCATTTCTTACAATCCAAACTGAGAGACACTCCACAAGAGTTTAAATATTTTACTCAATTTGTTTTTATAAATGTGTGTGTTCATTTTTGTGTGATTTAAAACTTAGAAAGAATCTAGGTGCAAAATTGATATCTTATGTTCTCCAGAGATTTAAAAAGACTGTAGGATATTAATGTCCCATGAAGGAGTGATATTTATTATCAAACTGACTTCAAGAAGGTCACGATATAAATCTTTGATTTTGACAAATATTGAGGATAGATTTGAGTTCTACAGTAAGATTGCAGGGTGATCTATCTACTAATATTATTAATACATTTTATAGAAAAAGATATAACCATCTATTATTCGCCCTGCGATTCTATCCTTCTCTGTATCGGCTCCAAAAACACCGTACACTACCTGAGATTCTTCTCATGCCCAAAACCAACTATCATTTCCTGGTACAGTTTATAATGTTTAAAGCCTTCTCTATAGTCTTGATAATTCTGGTATTTACTTAACATTAGTATAGTTGTCTGGACATATGGGCATTTTGGGTAATGAAGAAGCGGATGTTCTAGCAAAGCAAGCTTCTCGCTTTCTTGTTCCTCTTTCTAACAATGTCGTTCCTTCGTCAGACTATATTTCCGTGATTAAAAATATGCCCGTAACGAGTAGCGGGACAATTGGCACCACACTTTCCAAGTCAAAGGTAGGTACTTTTTATTATCAATTACAGTCAGACATCCCAACGCATCCATGGTATACGAGAGGAACATATTCTCGAAGACATATTACAAATATCATTCGGTTACGGTTCAATCACGCTCTTACGCCCCAATACAAATTTCGTTTTCGTTTGAAACAGGCAGCTAGCAGCCCGTGTGGTGCTAGTGTTGGAGATGCGGATCATCTACTTTTCAGTGTCCTCAACATGTGGTTCCACGTGTAAAGCTTATTAGTAGGCTTGTGCGTCTTAAACATGTTTTCCCAACCAGTGTTTCTTGTTTTTTTAATGTAATACTTTTGCTGATACCATCAATATCCTAAATAAGTTTCTGGATGAATCAAATATTGTGTTATAACAGCCTGTGTGGTTATACTGTTGGATCATGCTTATATACTCCTCCTTTCGTTGGTGTTGTTACTGATATACTTTGCGTGATCTGCGATTTTGAGAAGGTGGCCTATGCTAGTGTAAATGTGTAGAGTACAAAGTGTTCTCATAGATTGGTGTGTTTAAAGTTTTCCAAGTGATACTTCTCAAATAAGGGATTTTGGACTGTGCAAAATTATCTATTAAAAGTCCAAACAACATCAACAATAAGAAGAACAAGTCCAGCGAGCAGCAGGAGTGGGAGAAGAAGATGTATGGCGGTTGGCACCACTGAGGAGTGAGAAGGACAATTGAAGACTTTTCGTTTAGGGAGTGCTAATCCGTTGAACCTTAGCCTACAAGGAATACAAGGCCTGCCCATTAGCCACTCATAGCAGTCCGCCCTGTGGATGCTATATTTGCCGCTAGAGGCGCTGCAATTCAACCTCATATGAACATCTCGGTTGGCGGTATTTCTACACGGTGTATGCTTACTGGTGACGTCGTTTTGTTAAAATTTGTCAATTGTATTACAATGGTGTACTGTTGCGTACCGTTTTTTAAGAGGCTCTAGAAGTAAAGTTCCTGGAATTAGTTTCCATGAATTCCCTTGCCAGAGCCAACTAGGGAATTATGGATTGAAGTAATAAGCAGGCAAGGTATGGTACAGTAAATACGCAGACCATGAGAGGGCAAAAATTAGGTCACTTATTATTAATATTGCTCCTGTTCTGATGATAATAATGTTTCCGATATAAATCTCCCGGCCCGAGAGACGATGTCACCGTGTAGGAAGCCCGCCTCCGTCTTCAGGGGAGGAATGAAAATATTTAGTAGTTACCGTCGTGATCCGTCACCATTAGCATGTTATTTGGGAAGATATAAGCAATGGCAAACTCCGTAGGTGTAATGGCCATCGTATTTGGCACAAATATTGGAGTAGGTACCCCAGGACTTGCAGGCTCTCTCATGCTTTCATTATTTTCGTGGTATACTCTACATGAAACTCACATTGTGAACTACCAGTGTCGAAACTGTGATTTGAACCTTGGAATATTCGAAGTGTGGAGCTGCCCATTCTTATCACGGGGCGTAAGTTAATGTGCTCGTCTATGCAGGAGGAAGAGAGGAATAGTTGTGGAACGTAAAGTGACATAATACATAAGTAGTTCCTTTTTACCTTTCAGTTTTTCGTGAAAAGTAACCGGAAAAGGAATAAATAGTCTCCTATAAGCGTCTAAATGGTTTTATTCTTATTTTTCGGAACAAAATAAATAAAATGTATCTTTTCCAACTTTTGCAACCGTTAGTTAGTGAACAAATCCCACACGCGGATGAACCGGCAGCAACGAATCCTGAATTAGCAAGAAATTTTCAAACACAACTGGAAAACATCGTAAAGGAAGCCGAAGGAGCACCATGCGTTTCTGTGTCGAGAGCTGCAGTGGCATATATTGGAGCAAGACTGACTACAATATATCAGACCGTAATATAAAAACCAGGATGGTGGACGTCGTGGGCGCAGTAGCTGCCGACTGATGAAGGTTAGGGTAGCACGCAGTAACTTCATTTCGACGATAAACCAACTCACGATTTTCGGAGATGTCGGAATTTCGTCCCAAAGAAGTTCTTTTACCTGCCAGTAAATTTACCGACACGAGGCTGACGTATTTGAGCACCTTCAAATACTACCGGACTGAGCCGGGATCAAACCCGCCAAGTTGGGGTCAGAAGGCCAGAGCTTCAACCGCCTGAGCCACTCAGCCCGGCGTCACATTAAATTAATTGTGTTGATACCACTGAAAGAGCTACACAATATCTGATTCAATCCGCCAGAAATTAAGAAAAGATCGCGTACATATTTTGCAAACGGTGGTAGGTAATTTAACATGATAAATGTAACATCATAAGGAAAATCACTGTTGCACCTATGAAAACACTTCGCGAACAAGTACTCATCACATATGATTAACTAGAATCACGCATATTCTGCTAGAATAGATGGACAGCCCCACAGCAAAAGAGAACAACAAGCTGATTATTTCGAAATGTCACTTAGTCAAATAACGTTTTCTCTTATATTACACTTCGCTGGATAGATGGAAATACATTATAAAACTGTTAAAATGATATTTATAACATCATTTTGAATGTTTATAAATAATTTAAGATGCGAAATTCCTCGATTTATTCACTCTCATTAGAATTATGAAACATAACATGTTGTCTTAGTTACGCAGTGGTGGACAATTTCTAATGTTCAGCACTCGATGAAAATGAAGAAAATGAAAATGATGAAAATGAAGTACAGCCGAAATGATTATGCCAGCCCAATGAACAGCCCCGGTGATGTTAAGCCTTCCTTACTAGTAGATATAAAAGAAGAATTCTGGACCAGCTTTGCGAGAGAAGAATTCTGGACCAGCGGCAGCCACTGCGCATGCCCGTGCGCTTCCTCTCCCCCTGAAGGGGCCTCTCACTTGCCAAGGTGTGTGTGGAATGTTAACTACCTATACTGCAAGGTCTTTATGTGAGAGGTAATTAATTCTTGAAAGGTGTGGGGGCAAGGTGCTGTGACTGGATTTGCTGGAGTAGCTTTCACTGGCTAAGGGGGGTCAACCACATGTAGAATGAGGACAACACACTCTGAGGTCTTTATGTAAGGGGTAATTAATTTTCTTGAAAGGTTACTCTTGTGGCCAAGGTACAGTAACTATGTGGCAACTGGATTTGCTTTAATAGGTCACTTGCTGGTGAAAGCTGAACAGGATGTTAGTTTATGTAAAAAAAATGATCCCTCACTCCTCTCTTACTGGAGGGGTGAGGGGGAAACACTAAGGAGTGCTACAGTGCAGCTGTTACTAGGCAAGATCCGCTTTCTAACTTGTTGAAGGTTATCTCTGTCACGAACAGGATGTTTATTGTAGGTTTAATTTTGAGTGAAGGTGAACTAGTGTCAAGTCCAGCCTACTGGTGAGGAGTGATGGTGGTGGCAGGGAGTATTTAAGGAGCAGAGCGCAACATGAAAACTATCATCTAGTTGGAAGAGTTCTCTACTACTACTACTTTTCTTTCCTCTTCAGTAAGTGTAAGTTTATTTAGTTTGTTAATTTTAAAAAGATATAGCAGCTTCAACAGAATGGATATGTTAATGAAATTAAACAAAATTGCAAAGGCACCACAATTTCATAATAGAAAGTTAAGTGAGTTGCAACTTAACCATCCATTTAAGGTTAAAGCGGTAGAAACAAGATTTGGGAGGAAAATAATCGTTGATATAGAAGGGGAAGATGAGGAGACTGTGAGTGTTTTCCTGCCGGCGCAATTCTCAAAACTTACAGCAGAAGAAATAGAAGAAATAAATTCTTTAAAAAACAACTTGAAAAAGATGTACAGAGGCATGGAGAGGGGCTACCATCAAGTGTGCTTCCTACAGTAGAATGTCATCAGTTACGACATCTATTTTAACTAAGTAAGTATGCAGAGAGTATTTTCGTTCTTAATGTAAATTTTTTTCCGCCGTATTCGCATAATTGTTTTGTTAATTGAAAATAGTATGTGGTGTTTCTTTTCAGGTCCGAGGTGGTAATATGATGAAGTGGAAGAAAGTTGAGATTAAACCAGGAACTGAACATCAAGCATATCCAAGCATACAGAGTCGTCGTCTACAAGTACATCGAGAGGAGGATGTGGTCGCTACTTCACAGCCTGTTGAAGATGAAGCGGGACAACTGAGCGCACAACAAGAACAAGAAGTGAGTGCTAATTGTATTCAACTATGGAACAGAGGGGGTTCTCTTTTTAATTATACAGTATATGTGACGAACCTGAGTAAAGCTTACGAAAGCCAGCAGGAAGTGACAGCTGCTGTAGTGCGATTTCTTTTGAGTGAACTTTCAAGTAATGAACATTTTCTACTATTTCTTGGCTATAATACATTCGAAGAAATTTATAAAATTGAATTTTCCTTTTCGTCACAAGATTCAAATAACCTTTCCTAATACCGTAATACATTGCTAGGGAAGCTTCAGGAGGAGTTTCCTAGCGGAGCTGTACACTGTTCACGCGATGCAGAAGGTAGTGACCTAGCTCGATGGTTATACTGTGTAATGACGGATTGTACATTCTTGATAAGTCGTTGCTACAGCAACTGCTGGACTTGTCTTGAGATTGCTGAAAAATTTAGCACCAAATCGTAATTTTTTTTGTAGTCATGGAGTATCCTTCGAGCAGCAAACGTAGAAAGCTAGACATTAATTTACAGACAGATGAAGATGCGGGAAGAATGCAAACTCATTTTGATAGAGCGTTTGAACGCATTCGCGCGTTTATGAGGGAGGTAAATGCATCAATACTAATTTCATATCGGTTCGAACCTAGCGACGAGCGAGAAGAAGCTCAGTTCAAGTTGATTGAAAATCTTAACGAGCTAGAGGAAATGCGTAATCAGATGTTAGAAATTTATTTTCACGCTCGCGCTGTTAATGGACTAACTATTCAGATAGAAGATGTGTCTGCTTTCCAGTGTAAACAAATCGAGGAAGCTTTTCGGCGCAGAGTGTACACACTAGCGGTGGTAAATGTTAACAATGATTTCTTACTCCCCGAAGAGTTCCTAGATAAATCTTACGTGTGGTTTAATAAATACGTGAAGGAAGCACTCAAGACACAAGCATTAAAAGTAAATACTGTTCTCTGCACACAACATATGCTTCACGATAAAATCGATAACAATTATTTTCATTCAAGGAACGCTGAAATTACTGAAGGTACTAATTTAAGAGAATGGTACAACGAACATGTAACGAAACCGATTCTGAAAAAATTATCAGAGTTCGAGGCTCGTGATTCGGGATGGTCTCTGCTACGAATTCGCGAATTGCGGATAAACATTAATAAAAATGTAGGTTTTCACGTGGGCAAGTCGCCAACTAGTCTAACGTTGCCTACAGCAATTCGAAACAAGAAAGCAGTTATTAATCTGCGGAACACACGAGATGCTTGCTTTGCGTGGAGTGTAGTTGCTGGCTTAGTTCCAGCTAAACATCATGTAGATCGCATTTCTTCTTATCCACATTATAATGCAATTTTAAATTTAAAAGACATACCAATCCCGATGGAAATGAGATACATGAGAAAATTTGAAGATCAAAACGAAATCTCCGTGAATGTATTCGGAGCGCAGTATGACGAGAACAACTGGGTGTGCATAGGACAGAATGATGTCAAAAAAGTGTTTACTCTTGTACCTTTGTACATTTCACATAAAACGTGTGAAAAGATCGTAGATCTTCTAATGCTTCAGATTGGCGACAGTGAGAAGTATCACTTTTGTTTGATTAAGAATCTTCCACGTCTTGTGCGCTCATCTCTTACGAAGAACCATAATAGAATTCATATTTGCAGACGGTGTTTGTCTTACTTTTCTAATAAGGAAAAATTAGCTTTGCATACTAATAACTGTATACAATTTCCGGTGGGCAAAAGTATAATGCCTTCGGATAGCGAACGGCTAGTGTACTTTACCGAGTATAAGGTTAAAGAGCCAGTGCCTTTTATTGTGTATGCTGACACAGAATGCATACTGAAACCTGTGTCTACTTGTTTTCCAAGTGATGACACCTCACATTCAACTCCAATTCACGAACATGTGCCATACAGCGTAGCATATTATTTACACTGTAGTTTTGACAGAGATTTGTGCTCTTTCAAACTCTATCGAGGTAGTGATTGTGTAAAATGGTTCGTAGATGAGATGTATAACTTGGTGGACACGCTTGCGCCCTATTATTTTGATACGAAACCAATGTTAGCATTAACTGTTGAGCAAGAAAATGAATTTCTTTCGTCTACATTATGTCACATATGTGAGAAGGAAATTGCAGATAATGAAATTAAAGTTCGCGATCATTGTCATTTAACGGGTGTTTACGGGTGATCAGCACATCAATTGTGTAACTTACAGTATCGTAAAATTTCTATCTTGCCGGTAGCATTCCATAATTTGACAGCCTATGATGGTCATTTCATAATTAGAGAACTGCATAGGAAGGGAGGGGATGTTGTGACAAATCTCAGAACGAACATTAAACTATTAGCAGTGAACATGGAACGATCAAAGGATTTTCAAACTTTATACGTTATAACCAAAGACAGTGTGTTGAACTAAGATTTATAGACACTTATAACTTTATTCCTTTTTCGCTGGACAAAATGTCTCTATTACTTAGTGACGAGTCAAAGCTTGTAACGAGACGGTATTTCACCGATGATTTACAGTTTAAACTCGCTTCTCGGAAAGGGATATTTCCATACGAATATGTTACTAGTATGGAGGTGTTAGACGACACTAGTTTACCGTCAAGGAGTTCATTCTTTAGCTCTTTAAAGGGTGAAACTGTTTCGGAAGAAAACTACGCGTTTGCTCAGCTTATTTGGAATAAGTTTAACTGTAAATCGTTGGGTGAATATTCTGATCTTTACTTGAAAATCGATACTTTACTCTTGGCCGATGTATTTGAAAACTTTAGATTGAGTGGAAAAGAGACATATGGTATTGATGCCGCTCATTTCTACACGGTACCGTCTATGGCATGGAGTGCTATGAAGAAAATAACAGCTGTCCAGCTAGAATTACTTCAGGATATCGACATGCTGCAGTTTTTCGAACGCTCCATACGCGGTGGTAATGTGCAATGCGTTACGCGGCATGCAGTAGCAAATAACAAGTACATGTTAACATACGATGAGTCCAAACCCGAATCATACATAATGTACTTTGACGTGAACAATTTGTATGGATTCGCTATGCAACAGTTTCTTCCAACGGGCGGCTTTCAATGGGTCGAAAACGTTGAGAATTTAGACATTATGAATGTAGGAGATGAAGCAGATGTTGGATTTATGGTAGAAGTTGATTTAATCTACCCGCCAGAACTTCATGATAAACATGCCGATTATCCATTGTGTCCTGAAAAATCTACGAAACTAATGAGCACTCTTTACAACAACGAACGGTATGTTCTTCATTATAGGCTATTAAAACAGTGTGTAGAATTAGGTATGAAAGTAGCTCACATTTACAGAGCGATTCAGTTTAATCAGAGCACATGGTTAAAATGCTACATTGATTTGAACACAGAGAAACGAAAGTTAGCAAAAATGAGTTCGAGAAAAGTTTCTATAAATTAATGAATAACGCAATTTTTGGTCGTTCATTAATGAACGTAAGGAAACTGCGCGACGTCAGATGGGTCACACAGTGGAAGGGTCGTTCTGGTGCAGGTGCGTTGATCTCAAGAGCAAACTTCATACGTCGTATTATAGTAGACGAACAGTGTATGGTTATCGAAATGAAGAAACTTGAAATTCATCACAATCAACCGGTTTACCTCGGTGCTACAATTTTAGATTTGTCAAAAATGAAAATGAACGATTTTCACTACAACGTTATTTTGAGAAACACAGAATCAAACTCACAACTACTCTACACTGACACCGACAGTTTGATATACAATTTTTCATTTGATATATATGAGTTTATGAAGGAAAATTCAGTTTTGTTCGATACAGGAAATTATGATGAAAATAATCCTTTCCAAATTGAAAGAAAAAATTCAGGTGAAATAGGTTTGATGAAGGATGAAAACGGTGGAAGTATTGTTGAAGAATTTGTAGGTTTGAGACCAAAGATGTATGCTATTAAGTTGTGTGAAAAAGAGAAACCTACATGTAAAGCTAAGGGTGTCAAAAAATGTCGATCACCTTACAATTGATCAGTATAGACGTTGTCTCTATGAAGGTGAACAAGTGACCAAACTACAAGTGTGCATTACTTCCAATTCTCATTCTGTGTTCACGGTTCGTCAATACAAACTAGCACTCACAGCTAATGATGACAAAAGGTACATCACAGATAACAAAATTAATACATTACCATTTGGACATTACAGTCTTGCAGAGAAAAGAAGTATAACTAATGTATAGCTATCTTGCAAAGTAAGTTTGCTTTTTTGTGAGCACCTCCTCCACTTTGTCATCAGTTTACCCTTCTGTATGTAAAATAATGTAATTTTCCCTGTAGGTGAATATTAAGTAATAAGAGGAGAAGCTCCTGTGATTGCTTTAATCATTTTTATTTTAGAGAAACTTTTGTTTCAGTCTGTAATTAATTAAAGAAAAAAAAATGTAATCTTATAGAATCTCAAACTAGATAAACATTTCACTCGCTGTTTCTTTTATTCAATGTATTGTACTGTATTTATACTTTTAAAGTACATTGCATACTATTATATTTATTTAATTATGAAAAAAAGGAATCTTATAGAATTTCACTCGATGTTTAAGTACATTGTATACTATTGTACTAACTAGTATTGTACTGTAAGTTAATTTTCTATCATTTATACATTAAAGTGCATTGTAAACCTTTATTTAATCTTTTTTCTTTTTCAAAAAAAATAAAAACTCTACACTAGATGATCAAAAAGTTGATTTTCTTTCAAACTATCCTGCGCAGCCTCTCCTTTTATTCCTTGTACTCTTAACTAAAGTAGGAGTAGGAGAATGAAAAAAAAGAGAACATATTTCTTTTTTACAATCAAGTTTATTGAATAGGAAACTACAGAGGTTTTTCAAAATATAAACTTCTGATTGAATTTGTAACTGCAACCACGAGGAGAGATCTGCAGAGACTGAATCTTCTACCGCCACCAGAGGAGAGTCCTGCAGAGGGGAAAAAAAAGAAAGAAAAATTAGTTGATAGCAGCATAAAACAGAAAAAGCAAGCAAGAAAAAAAATACAAAAGGAAACTTTTTTCTTTACCTTAATAATTGATGAAATAGTAACTAATATCAAGCTCAGACGTCGTTGTTGTTGTTGTTGATGCCACTATGAGGAGACACCTGCAGAGGAGAAAAAATAAATAAATTAGTTAGAAGCAGAATAAAACCGAAAAAACAAGCAAGGAAAAAAGGATGGTATTATATCTATATTTTTTTTCACCTTAATAATTGATGTATTAGTAGCTGATATCAAGCTCGGACGATGTCGTTGTTGTTAGCTCCTGAATCCTGACAAGCCTGGTGTAAGTTCGCCTTCAGATGATCTGGTAGATACTGCCAGAGCGCACTTAACTGATGTTGTTCGTAAATAGATAATATGTTTTCAGGGAAGAAAGCCCACTCAAATTTATTGAATCTGCTCACACCTTCTTTCTTAAATTTGTTTATCACTGAACACACTATTCTCATCACACCATCTGTCGATTTTAGCCAACTATGAACTGCGTGAACGTTGAACATAGCACAGCTGCCTGAATGTCTTGCAACATGTGGTAAATGGCGCGGACAGTCAACAGGGAAACACTCGTTACGCATTGTTCTTAAATCAGGTACACCTTCTATAGTGTTCAAGTCAATTATGCATGTACGAGGATACTCTTGCAGTGCTAATAGACGTAACTCATTAACACAGTTGCACACAACCAGATATTGGTATTGTTGTTCACTGAGAAGATTGAAAAACGACGTAAGCGTGAAATCTAAATTAGGTACACTCATACCTAATAGAGCAGTAGATAACACATTTGTAGACGAATCTATATTACAACAGGCTATCTCGTAACCTCCAGTAGGTAACCTCTGAATGTCAACTATCACTCCTCTGGGTTTTGCACTCATGGTGTGCTTGATATCGAAGAACTGAAGCAGAGAATCTTCACTCTCTCGTTTATATACACTATTAGAAAAAAGGAAGAAAAACTCGCGCAAGATTATTGGAAGAAAAATACTTCATTCGTTAGTGGTTTATAATTTATTATGCTGTCATGAATAATAATGCAATGCAGAGTAGTGTTTGCTGGAATAGGTTCGTTTGTTTCAATTTCAACGCGAACATCTACAGAGGAAGATTTTATCGATTCAACCTGTTCCATGCAATTAACAACAACAATAGGACAATGCGAGTGAAATTCACTTCGTGATATGTTCGGTTCGGAACGATTATCATCAAGCTGATAGTACGCATTACGAAACTTGATGAACATATCATACAATTCACTGTAGTCGCCATTGTTAAATTAGCTACAGCCTTTTCATAGGGATAAAAGTTTGAATTTAAGAATACGCCAACGGATCGAATATTACAGTGATCGAACAGAGAAGAAGAAACATTAATTTTCTTACGATCGGTTTGGAAAGCAAGCATAAAAACTCTCGGTTTTTCTATTTGTGACGTAGTCATAACAGTCCAATTAATATTCGTTGAATTTGGAATAGTAGGTAACTCGTGATAACTCCACGATCGAAATGCTACAGGAATAGAAGGATTTTTTTGGATTAACTTTATGCGTTTAACTTCTTCCTCGTCGGACAGTATTAGAGTTGGTAGCTTTATATACATTTTTCGTACTTTGACCTTAGCTGTATCTTCCGCGTTGGCTGAAAACAGTGCACATTTGTCATCTCTAGAACGAATAAAGATAAATTCAAGTTTACAGTTTATGAATGGTTTCCTGTAGTCTTCAAATAATCCGCAAAGAAGACTCAGTGGGATAATTGCATGGAACAGCTTTGTAGTTGCGTGGGCAATATTAGCTTCGTTTGGTGGTGTAGAAATTGATGGAAAATAGCCAGCATTTTGCAGCACTAACATTTCATTTTTAGAATAAGAGGCGAAAGTTTTTATAGCACTAGTCGTGCCTACACGTCGGGTTCTTTCAATCTCTTTCCCATTCAATTCAATACGCATTTCATCGAAGAGATTTGCTGCAAAGTTTTGATCGGGAACGGCTGTAGCTGAAGGTGTATTATCTGCGCTTGATCTAACTATTTCACCTTCGATGTGAACGTCAGCTTCAGAGGGTAAAAGTATATGTTCTTGGTTGTGTACAGGAACTCGAATTTCATCGTTGTTTTCATATTTCGTGCCAGCATATGGATGATAGCTCCTTACTTCCCGCCTAGCAACTCTGTTGTCAAATATAACTTTGTCCGTTACGTTGAACATATTTCTCCTTGATGTTAGCGTGATTGTACACAAAAAGAGACTAAAGTAGTTTTTGGTAGAGAATTAGAATTTATAAGCTTTATCCTGGGGGGGGGCAGTCGGTAGCATTGTAAAGTGATTTCACACAAAAAGAGAGTAATGTTACCTTGATTACGCACACGAAAAGAGAGTAAAGTAGTTTCTGTAGGAGAAATAGAACTTATAGTAGTCGGTAGCCTAGCGATTGTAAAAAGTCTTTATTGTTTGTGGTTAATTTTTCCTTGTCGCGTACACGATGAGATTGTTTTTTTAGCTTTACTCTATATTTTACTACTCTAGCTGCTTCCTCTTTTAATCCTCGGTTTTTTGACTAGTTGTTGTAAATTACTACCATGATGTTGTTGTTCAACTGTTCCTTACTCGAATGATAGTACATAAGTGTACGCTTTATGTTATATATGATTACTGTATTTTTACTGGACGAATAATTAACTCTACAGTTACATCCTCATTTTGTAAGTCGATTGGGTTTTCGAACTGATCTTCGAGTACGACGGATATATATTGAATAACACTAGTGTTTACCGGTAAGAAGCTTATAGTTGACGGTTGAACTACGATAGGATAGCCTGCTGGAACAAGCGGTTTAAAATTGTGTAACGAATGTGTTTGTTTACCGTTGAGGTAGGAACCGGAACCTAACACGAGATTACAACATACACGAATAGAGTTCACGTTATTAATTTTAATAATCTCTCCTGAAATATGCAATTTATTAGCATTTTTTCGACGTGAAAATCCTAACAAATCAGCAATTGAATCGGAAACATCAAAGTCTACGTCTAGGTTGGAGGTCATTTTACAGCGAAGATAGGTCTTTTCGTAAGTAATAGTAATAAGTTTACTATCTCCATCTAGAGGGTCATTCTCCTCTTCGAGAATAGGAAAGTTGTTAATTATTGCTTCTTGAACTAGAGCTCCTATTTCCGAAAAAGTGTAACTACCTTCCGGTAATGTGAGTACAGTTGTTTTGTCTCCCTTCATTTTAATACCAATCTGGTTATTTGTGCTATTAACGATTACGTTACCTATTTCATTCAGCTGTGATTCATGGTTAGCATATTTCTCATATACATTTAACAGATAACCTAAGCTAGTACCAACACTGTTCGGTACATTGAAATCAATGTCAAACGGAGAATGCATAGTAGGTTTGTTGTTAATTAGTCGAGATAAAAAAACTAAGTTTTGGAGTGTACTCCCGCAGAAATAGTTTCACATTTTTAATAGTTAGCAAACTTTCTATTTTTGCAACAAGATCTTCGAATTCATAAATGCCTTCTGCTACACTCAAAAGAATTTTTTTACCATTCAAATATATAGCAAACTTATTATTTTTACTAGTGACATTTCGAATACTATTAGATGTAAATAGTGCGGCAAGACCTATTTCATAGAAAGAAGCTCTATTCAAATAAATCGGAGTTTCTAATACTACATCAATCTTCGAGCCTCTACCCTCGAGTGTAATCCGTCTTTCATACGGCATCGTGCACACTGAACACAAATACTATGGTCTTGCTTTATTTATACAGTATAAAAATAGTATACACAGATGACCACAAATTGATGAATTAAAAGTTTGATAAGAATGAAAATTATATCGAATGTAACAGTTTCTTAAATATTCTAATACCTCTTTAGGGGGACGTAAATTACCAAAACTATCGAAGTAGTAGACATACGCGCCTCGTTTACTGAACGCAACCCAGTGCGAACCAGATTTACTTATCGGATCTAAACTCAAAATACAACTCTCATTTTTACGAGAAATTTTTGGTAACGTATCTCGCATAAACACACCTCTGAAGTAGGGAATTTTTAAACGATATGCGTAACGATATAGATCTATGTTAGTTAATGCTCTATTCGGCAGACCTTCTATTATCTTTTGTATGCTGGAGGATTTAAGTAAATGCCCTTTCCTTTGTTTCGAGTAGAAAGCCCTTTCCCACGCATCGCTTCTAGCATTCGATTGTGGCGCTTCATTTCTTTTAATTCTTCCTGTGCGGCTTTCGCCTTGTTTACAGCCGATGCTATGCCCGCAGCTCCACTTGCTAGACCGCCCAAGCCCGACAAGGCTGCAAATATCGGAAGGAGTGGAAGAAAACCACCTTTCTTTTTTTACAGCATGTTGTCTTTTTTGGTTTTACTCGTTCTCTTCGATGTTTTGATTTTCTTCTTCGTCTACCGCCACCTACTTTAGTTTTCACTTTCATAATACCCGTAACTGCTAGTGCAGCTGCTCTTTCTCCTAATGATGCGTCCTGAGAGTTTACACGAGACCAAGCCTTAGAGGCTAAGATTTCATCTGCTTCTTTCCTTCTGTTCTGGTCTTTGTATGTAGCGTAAGCGATATCGTGTTCTTTACATGCCTTATCTAATAGATTTATTCCTTGATCACCACGCTTAAGTCGTTTTTCTAACTTTGTCCCAGGTCCACAGAATTCATAACCTGGTATGTGCAATTCTACTGGTAAATTATCTATAGCTTTATTAAGAACTTTGCCTATTATTCCTCCTTTCCCTACTCGTTTACATGGAGCTGCTACAACGTTGCGTCTTCGACGCAGCATACTCAAATAAGAGCTCCTGCTATCAAGTGTGTTATTATATACGAATTACATTTTTACACGATGTGCAACTGTTGAGTACTAAAAATGTATGTAAGTTTATTTTTATTTCTTTTTTTTCTGAAAGGTAGAAAGATATATATAAATAAGAGAGATATTTTTCTGCTCTCCTCATTTTACAGCGACATGGCGTACATTCCTCGTCCGTTAAATTTAAAATCTGAGGTAGATCGGATAAGGACTTTCGCTAGATGGCGTGTACCGTGGATAGACCCCGTAAGTTTAGCTAAAGCTGGATTTTACTTCACGGGATACCTAGACGCAGTTAAATGTATTTTTTGTGGAATCGAATTATTTTCGTGGGATAAAGATGATGACCCGTTAACAGAACATAGAAAATGGTCACCTTCTTGTCGGTATATGAGGGGTTGTGAAGTTGGCAATATAGTATTAGATCACTATAACAGGACAGCTCTTCCAGCACTTCTTAATACTACGTGTAGTGTGATGCACGAACCATTTTGGAACTAGATAAGTAAAACAGAAGGTAAAAAAAGTTCGTGTTTATTTAGTAATCAACAATAACTTTGAGAAAAAAGAAATCCACTGTGCACTCGATCGTTGAAAATTATCATCATCAAAAAAAGTGATGGTGAAGACAATAAAACAACCGATATCTTTACCTGTTGCAAATCTGAACGACACAAAACGTTCAGTAGGAAAGAAAAATAAACATAGTAAACTGTTGCCGGACACAATACGCGGTCTCATATGCGGACCATCGAATGCAGGGAAGACTAATGTAATGATTAATTTGTTATTGCAACCGAACGGGTTACGTTTTGAGAATGTGTATGTTTACTCAAAATCATTGTCGCAGAAGAAATACATTGAGCTAGAGAAGCTTTTAAAATCTATTAAAGAAATAAAATGCGAGTTTTACTCTGATCGTGAGCAAGTAATACCGCCAGAAAAAGCTCAAAGAAATTCCGTGTTTATTTTTGACGATGTAGCAAGCGACAAACAGCAGCACATGAAAGACTACTTTAGTAGAGGTCGACACCATATCGTGGATGTTTTTTACTTATGTCAGACCTATTCCTGCATTCCCAAACAACTTAGTAGAGACAACGCTAATTTCATTATTCTGTTTAAACAAGATGCAAGAAATCTTCGGCATGTCTACGACGATCACGTGAACACCGATATGAGTTACAACCAGTTCACTGATTTATGTTATCGTTGTTGGTCGCAGTCGAAATTCAGCTTTCTCGTTATCGATAAGGATAGCGAAATAAGCAAAGGTCGATATCGAAATGGATTCGATATATTTTATGTGATATAAATACGAGAGTGTAATCATTAACGAACTCATTTTCGAATTGTTGAGTAGAGAAAGAACATCACGATGGCATCAAACAACAGAACTAGTAACGTGTATGTAACGCGACCATCATCACGACATGATATTGCTACTAACTCATATGTAGATGAAAAAATGATGGTTAATACAAATTACGTAACATCAACATCTGACGGAAACTTAAGTATTCATGGTAAACGTTTAAAGAACGTCGGCAATCCTATAAACATGGAGGATGCTTGTAATAAAAATTATGTGTTAAAAACCGTTAAGGACAGTATTAATAAAGAAGAAATACAACGTGACATTTTAGATCTTAAAAATGAAATACATGACATATGTGAACTAGAAGAGGATGCAGTTGATTTTAAGAACAAAAGGTTGAAAGGAATAGCTCCAGCGATGAATGGAAACGAAGCAGTTTCGCTTGACACAATGCGTACGCACACTAACCATGTGCAGAGAAATTTAGAGAAACGAGTTAACGACGTTTCTGCGCGCATAGAATATGTTGATTCTCTTTTACGTGATATTGTGGATGATCACCTTCCTGTAACTGACAAGAACCTCAACATGAACAACAAGAGAATATCGGGTGTGGCAGATCCTGAAGAGGAACAAGATGCAATTTCGCTTTTATTTTTAGAAAAGCATACAAAAGGTAGACTACTACAACTGAATGACGATGGATCGATAGATATGCAAAATAAACGAGTAGCAAACATCGGTAAACCTATTCATTCGACGGATGCGATTAATAAAGCATACCTGGAAAAACATTCAGCAGCGCGTGAAGAACTCGAAAACTGAAGAATGAAATAAGCAATCAACAGAAACTAAACGTTGATGTGGGTGGTACTTTGAGTATGGAAAATAAGCGAATTACTAACGTACATAATCCGTTAAATGAGAAAGATGTTGCAAATAAAATCTTTGTAGAACAGTATGCAGCTGCGCGGAGAGAAGTTGACGAGTTAAAACTTGTCGTATCTAAACTTCAGAAAAATTCTCTACCAGTAGAATCTAACGGAGAATTAAATATGAAGAACAAACGAATTACAAATGTTGATTCACCTATCCACGAGCAAGATGTTGTTAACAAACAGTATTTAGAAACGTTTGCTACTGCAAAAGAAGAGTTTGAAGTGATGAAAAAGGAACTGCACAAAAAACCAAGAAAAGCTCTTTTTCAAATTAACAGTCTACCGTCAAATCAGTCACCAATATATATGCTACAAAACTGTCGTCTTATGTATAAGCTTCCCTACACGGGTACACTTACACCGTTAACAGTTTCACGTGGTTCTCTGGTATATGCGATGATTAATCACGTGAACAATCCAATCGAATTAGAAGTAGGTACACCAATTGCTGTAAAGGAAGGTGATGAAATTCAATTCCGCCTAAAAGACCCAGAACAATGGAATACTAACGATCTTCCGCTCCATATACTCTTTGAATATACTATATATGAGTAAAACAATAGACGTTACGCTTCAGTTTAAAAAATGCAGGCGAACATAGTGGAAAAAAGTCGTGTAAAGGATAAACTAGCAAAATTAAGAAAAGATGTAAAAAAAATATAACTCTCTTAAAGCAGATATGGCTTTAAACCAACTAAAGTTAGAAGAAACATTTAAACCAATAACTGCACCATTAAATAAACTACAGCAGCTTACAGTTAACTCGAATGGATTAATTCAAAAGAAAAATCGAAAATTAAATAGTTATATAAGTGATGAGGAAGAAGAATCAGAAGAAGAAGAAGAAACTCTGGACAGAAAGGTTACAACCCTCCTGCAAAATTATCTTAACCCACAATTGAGACACAAAGTTGATAGAATATTCGGGGTTCGTGTATTTCATGGAGAACACTATTTAGGGAGTAAAAAAGTACTGTTTCGCGATAACAATCTTAAAATTGACAATTTTAACTATCCTTTAACTGAAGGTCTCCTTGAATTAATATTTCAGAAAGATCCGGACGCACAGTTGTATGATGATAAGGATCTGTCAGCTTACAGTCATATATTAAATTACACTAACGTGCACAGGAAACAGTATGACGCAGGCAAGCCAATGAGAGGCACGAAATCGCTCAAATTTCAAAAAATTATCAAGCCATTAGTAGAAGATGCAAAAGTGAAAAAAGGAAGGAGCACACCAAAATTTGTAAGTGTACACAAATACAAACGTACAGGAAGAGGATCAAAAGTAGCCATGTGGAAAAATGAACAAAGAAAGAAGATCGAATTAGTTCATTGGAATGATCCAAACAGTCTAGTGGAGAGACTGAAAAAGTTAATAGCATCTAGAAGTGCTGGTCATTCGTCACACGAAAACGAAATCTTGTCAATCGAAGAAGAACTTCGAAAGTCGAGGTACATCGAATAAATGAACACTGCGCGGTGGGACGAACTTCCGTTCGCAAATATATTTAAAGCGGTTAGATTCTCAAAGGATATTTCAGTAATCTATGAAATTGGATGTGAAGACAGAAGAAGCAACTGGCAACAACTGGCTATAGATCGACTGCGATTCAAGAAACGAATAGACGACACAGAACGAATTCTTTTACCTATACTTTATGAACAATATCAGAGAAGAAATAGCGAAAGAACTCCACGCTCCAGTGCGAAAGAATTTTGAAAGACGGAGCGTTATTAGCCGGGGGAGAGATGATTTACATCAAGCGGATCTTGTTGATATGTCTCTGTTATCGAAAGTTAATAGTGGATATAAATACATGTTAACTGTTATTGATGTTTATTCAAAGTATGCCTGGGCAGTTCCACTTAAAACAAAAACAGGAAACGAAGTAGTGGAGAATATGGAACGCATCTATTCAAAATGTAAACGCTATCCAAAACATCTACAAACTGACAGGGGAAAAGAATTTTATAATAAGATTTTTCAACAGTGGATTACAATAAGACAAATTAAGCACTATTCGACAGGGAGCAGCTTGAAGGCAAGCGTAGTTGAACGCTTCAATCGAACACTGAAGCAGTGGATGTGGAGGAAATTCTCGGCGTGCGGATCATACCACTGGCTTCGCATGCTACCAAAACTATTAGATGAATATAATAATCGAAAACATTGTACGATTGGTATGAAACCTATAGACGTCACAAATAATCTACAACAACTTGCTACTGTGTACAAATTACGGGAAATGAAGAAAAAGAAGTCACCTTATCCACCAAAATTTAAAGTAGGTGACACAGTACGAATAAGTAAAATTAAGCGATATTTTACAAAGGGCTATACTCCTAATTGGAGTAATGAATTATTTACTGTAAGAAAAGTAAAAGAAACATCACCGAGAACTTACTTGCTTCACGACTATCAAAATAAACCAATATTTGGTGCGTTCTATGAACAAGAACTGCAGAAGACAAAACATCCTAAAATATACCTCATTGATAAAATTTTAAAAAGAAAGAACGACAAAGTTTTCGTATCGTGGCTAGGATTCGACGCCACGCATAATTCAAGGATTCCGAAGGAATATGTATTCTAAAAAAATCAATAGTAAGTACGTTAGTATAATATATTTTTAATTTTTTACTCTAATGTCTGATAGATTTACCATCTTATAGTGTTCTCTCTCTATTGTTGCAGACTTTCCTTGCTCAAGAAACTGTGCTGTTTGTTTTGTTGATGACAACGTTGGACATTACCTCAAGCAAGAAGATATTTCCACCTCAACTCTGCATAATTATTTCGAAGCATTTGTGTAACATGTATCTTAATAATTTATAATAAACAAAATTTAACTAAAGATAACCTCTTGTAATTTTTAAATAAAAAATTAAACTCCATCCTTTTTCCTACTCCTTTACGTATCTGTGTTAGTGTGACGTAAAATAAATCTCTTTAATTAGTTTATCTTCCTAAGAGCAGAAAAAAAAGAAAGCAAGAAAAATATTTTTTTACACTCACCTATATCGGTTCAAAGAAATTTAATTGTTCTGGTCCCACAGGCTCTTCTACTAGTTGATCATATACTATACTAAAGAAAAAGATAATGTAAAATTAAAATCTTTCGCAATCCTACAGTAAACGAATTTCTTAAAATTAAAAAAAGTTGAAACTCACCAATATCATCTTCGTTACTTTCTTCTATCATCGCTCGTAGCTCAGCTAATAACGCGCAGCAGAGAAAGTAATTAAATTTATGAATTAAAAATAGGTGGAAGTAAGGGCTATTGCGCCGTGATATAATGTCGGAGTACACACTAATAAAGAGCTGAAACTCTTCGTTAGTGAACTCCCTCATTCTATTCACAATAGCGCGTTCAAACGCACCCTCTACTTCTACAATATTATTTAATTCACATTCTTCTTTTAGTCTAATTACATCCCTCAGCGCTACTAGTTTTTCTAAAAGGCTACGTTGTACTGCTGACATTTTTCGAAACTTTAACGTAGCTACAGCAACCGATCGCAGTATATATACCTGTTCTAACGGCGATATGTAATTTGAAAAAAACAACTAGTTTCAAAAAAACCTGCCTGGATACAACATCTGCTAGTAAGCTGCGACCCGGACTTAAGTTCACGCATCCTTTTTTGTAGCCTTAGCGAAACCGTGGTCAAAGCACGACCATGACCAGCAATGACCGCGAAAGAAGTAAGGCGTTAACCGGTTTATGCGAAAGCTGCTTGCAGAAAACATCCGGGATAGATATACACTACAAAGGAATGTTCTGCTTCAAACATATGTCTACAAAATAATAATTTTACACACAATAAAGTCGCGTCTGGTAATATAATGTGAGATTATCTTACACCTAGCATTAAAATTTTTATATAAAGCAAGTGAATTCGCTCACATCTAGAAGAGTACAAGTTCGATCCTCCTCGTTGACAATCATAAAATTATTCTCTCTAGTTCGCTATTTTCACACTAGGCAACTGCTAAGGGAAGTGTACTTTAAAGCTAACTGGAGTATACGCCATGTCAGTGTGACGTAACGTAAACTGTAGCACACTATTTAAAAAAGTGTGTGAATAAATATTAAGGTATTGTCTTTGTTGGCAACAGTGTGTGCGTGTCATCAGTCATGGAGCGACAAGTAAAGAATGAGTTTGGTGAGAAGAGAAACCGTAACATCCAGTGTAAATGTGAGCTTTGTACACCAAGTATTAAACCTGATCCTTTACGTACAATATATTTCTCACTAGTAAGTGAGGCTATTACATCATACTATACACATGGCAGTTTACTTCAAATGCCACAACATCTAATTCGCTATTTGCCATCTGGGTTTCTCTCAACATATGCCGCTAAAGATTTAGATGAAGCATGGGAGAAACTACCCTACTATGTAAAAGCAAAACTGGAAATAGCAGTCTGCAGCCCATGTGTCAGACATTATTGCTACAGAGGACATGACGAGGTTGATGGTTTTGACGGAGCGAATCCAATGATTAAAGACTGTGAAGCATGTAAGAAAGAATTTAATCATGTATTTTGAACTAACAGGTAAATAAAACAGTGTGATGTTCCACTTATTATTCGAGTTGGTTGAATAATTCATCCTAACCTATATATGCATACACATATTTTTTTGTTTTTACACCAACCAAATGCTATAACCTTGAATCCTTTACCAGATTTTATTTTTTCTATCCTCAAATCACCAACCTGTGTAGGTGTGACAAATTATAGCTTTCACTCACACACTGTCTCAATTCAGAGGTTGATTAAGAAATAATTCGTAATATTTTATTTTAAAGAAACCATGCTTTACAGTTTTCAACCAATATTTCAGCTACGTGGCAGCACGTTCTTTTGTTTTGTTAAAACACTGTCGTGTTTGATGTCTTTGTTCACTGAAGTTCTTTGCGGTGAATTCACGCGCCCCTAACTGATTCATTAGACGATTTGTTATTTCATCTTCCATGCTAAACATATATATATTCGTTATAATTTTTGATGAGATAGCACATCATGTGTTAGCCTAACTAATTTATTCTTTCAGAGATCATAATGCATTATTTTTTTTGTGTTAGCCATCTTGGACAAAGATAATAAGAAATCACAGACATGACACTCTCATGTATGGGATGTTTGACCTCGATGAGTACAAACAGTTGCCGACGTATCCAACAAAAATGGCGAGATGTTTTTGTTTTATTCCGTATGTAAAAATTCATACTATCGCGTTCGTAACAACGGAATGTCTTAATCAACCTCTGATTTCAGACTTTATCCGAGTTTTTCTTTTTTTACCTAGTACAATGATATTTCATTGATGACATTTATTGATGTAAGGTTAGTAAACAATGCGTGTATCTATCGTCAAGAATTACAGCTAGGTGTGCATCCTGTCGAAAAATAATTAAAGGTAAGTAGTCAAGAAAAATATTTTTATTATTTAATTAAACTAATCACTTTTGTGTTGTCCTTCACTCATCACCAGTTGGTTAGAGTCGATAGTAGTTAACCTTCACTCAGGTAAGCAGGAGGAGAGGAGCGATTCTTTTTTACAAAAAAATCTCATATCCTGTTCACCTTTCGCCAGCAAGTAACCTTGTGAAGCAAATCCAGTTGCTGCAATTATTTAACATGTAGCTGTCTCACCTTGAGCAGTGAGAGGAACTCCAGCAAATAACTTTTAGAAGCAAATCTACTCACAGGACCTTGCCTTTCAAGAAATATTTACCTCTTACATAAAGACCTCTGGGTAAGTGTAGTTAACATTTCCTACATGCACCCTAACAAGTAAAAAGAACTCTGCAAAAAAAATTAGTACCATATCTAACATGATGATTTTTGTCAAAATGTCTTTCCTGTCACCAACATCAACAATTCAAGAGGTAATCACATAGGCAAGTAGGGTAGAATTTTTTTGTTTTTGATAATTGCGTAAAGCAGTTAATTACACTCAATAGAGGATCTTTTTTTAAAATCTCTACTAGAAGAGTAAGGTTAATAGTGAACTTGTTTTGCTCTTACAATACCTTTCAGTAATAAGATACTCAATTACGCACCAAAACAAGTGATGTTACCTATCACGCCCACCCACCTAGGCATAGCAGTAGTAAGCTACCGCAAGGAGCGACATTCCACACTTGTGTGTAGCCTTGACAGCGAGAGGCGCCCCCCCGCACGTGCCTTGGCAAGTGAGAGGCCCCTTCAGGGGGAGAGGAAGCGCACGGGCATGCGCAGTGGCTGCCGCTGGTCCAGAATTCTTCTTTCGCAAAGCTGGTCCAGAATTCTTCTTTTATATCTACTCTTACTGGAAACTCTTATATCATATGTTGACATATGACATAGTAGCACTTCCAACCATGGTGGTAAACTTAGCAATGAAGAGTTCAGACACGAAATATATAATAGGATTTTCCCCATTGAAGAACATGAGTAAAACAGCTCTGTTGACTCTAAACAATGATGTCTTTAACCTACATGGACGAGCTACAATTTGGTGTAGACTGCTTGATAACAGATATCCACAGCATAAATCGGAAGGTATTGGTACAATAAAACCCCTGAGTTACAAACAAATATAATCCCTGCAAATCCCCCTGTGGGTGGGGGCGGTAGAATAACACCCACGGTATCCCCTGCCTGTCGTAAGAGGCGACTAAAAGGGGCCCCAGGGGCTCTGAACTCTGGAGCGACCACGGGGCCCTCAGCTGAGTCCTGGTATTGCTTCCGCTTACTTGTGCCAGGCTCCTCACTTTCATCTATCATATCCGGCATCCCTTGGTCAACACTTGTTCTTTTCTGACCCCGATGGTATTACGTATGGATGCCTAGGGAGTCTTTCATTTTCATGCCCTTCGTGGCCGTTGTCTTCCTTCGGCCGATACCTTCATTTTTCGAAGTGTCGGACCCCTTCCATTCTATCTCTGTGATTAATGTTATATAGAGGATGGTTACCTAGTTGTATTTCCTCTTAAAACAATAATCACCACCACCACCATCCCTGCAAGTCACTATTTCTTCTGTGTAACAGTGTTCAGATTGCTCCATCTATCACACTGTAAGTTTTGTCATACACCAAGATCTAGCCAAATGTTCCCGCAGGCAAGCACAGATTATTTCAAAATACAATTGCATCTAAATCACACGACACTTTGAAGCACATAGACACTGAAGGAACATCACCATATCAATTATCAATATCTAAATGAATTGTTTTTTGAGGAATACGAATAGGTCAACCATTTAGAATTAGGAAAAAATAGTCTTCCCTAATCTCAGACTTACTCTCAGATGACACATGCATACTACTGTTTTGTAGAAATATTCACGATGTATGTTCCTAATCCACTTCTCTCTTAATGTTTCATTCTTTAGAGAACTTAAGAATAGATGTATGAGAGGCACTGCCATAGTTCGATTTAAATCCGGTTCACAACACGATTAAAACTAATATATTCTCACATGACTGCGTATAATTCCGTATCCTAGTGACCAGTGACCCATATAAATACACTCACACACTTATATTCTACATAGAAACTAATACGTATCGTCAACTTACATGAAATTACTCCGACTGAATGAGAAAACTAAAACGAATAGGCTCATCGTTATCGGTTGGAAAGAGATCTTCCCTAACCACAAATTTTGGTTACACACATAGCCTAGTACGATAGTTTGGTCTTTGACTTCCAAATTTTCCCGGTGAATATTCCTTATCCATTTCTCCTCTAGAGATCTATCTTCAGGAAATTTAAAAGCTTCAGCAACGGTATAATTAGATCTACAACCACGAACGCAGCAGGAACGACCCATTTTGTGCTATGTTACAGCACGACAATATAAACACTATTATACATCAAAAATACCATCATATAAATTTCTAACAAAACATCATACTGATAAACCGTTATAGATTACTATTTTACTAAACATATACTTTATACTTCAATAACTCGATCAAAATAACACTCTCTAACAGAATGTAAACACAGATATGAACCAACCACATGTCTCAAACGCTCGCCCACGAAGTCGCCATTTTCCTCCTAATCGATAGTAACATTAAGGTCTGATATTATTGTAGTCGGTCTTGATTGGAGGGTATTTGGTGACAGTTGTCGAAGACCACATGCCATGTCAAGAGTGTGTTGATAAAATTAGTAGTGCCCAGAGTCCATATATCCACTAACGTCATTAATAAGACAGAGGTGGTCTCAGGTATCCAAAGCCAAGTTTTGTTTCACTGCTGATGAAAATGGGGCAAGTAAAGAACGAAGTGATATCGGTAACGCTGGTCAATCCAAAAATAGCACAAACATTAACCGAAGTACTGTTGCCGCATGTTGCGAAAAATCCTATTCTACAGTGTGGGAAAAGTAATTATCCTGAGGAACTAAGCAGAATAATACTGCAGAAGTTTATGCGCCCCTCTGTCACTAACTACGCTAATGGCATGACAGATGAGTATTGCTGAGAATACTTCTTGAGAAGAAAAACATTTATGAGAAGAAAATATGAAAGAAAATGGTTAAAGTCGTTCCTTTTCACTGAAAATCTACGGTGCGGTAGTAAACATATCTAGTGCAGACCCTATATCCTTTTAAATGCCAGACATAAATTTCGACAGTTGTGTGTGCTATTCTGAAATGAAAATCAACAGCTGAATTTAACTCCTAGGGGTAAAAGGTGAACATTTATTATTTTCTACTTCATTCTGCTCAGTAACCTATATTGAGCCGTATCCTACCGGCCCATAATAATAATTGGAATATTATTTGACCAAACATGTGAAATTTATTCAGAAAAGTTACAGTCTTAACATGTTAAAGCATCGTATCCTAAGATAGTTGATACCGGATGTTGAGCAAGACAGTGGTTCGCTGGATGTTGCTTCATATTTCCGTATGACCGTGAGAAAAGATAGCGTACCCAAGCGTTGGCAAGGATCGACACGTGTATTAGATGCTGACCAAGCAAGATATTTCAGCCAATGGGGACTTAGGGATTTGGCAAACCTGGAGGCTACACCGCGCCAAATATTAATTCCAGGATGACCAACGTGCTCTGTGGATAAAGTCAGTTTCTGTAAGAGATCGGTTTTTCCACAGTTTCTGAAGTTAGATATATTTGGAAATGTATTATAGAAATTGGTGGAAGATATTTGCTAGTGTTTGAGCTGTGTTTGGTAAATATATTACAATAAGTATTATGTCATCATACATGACGAACTCTCTGATTGGTGGTTGGTTCAGACACCCGGGAACCCCAACATTATTGGCGTCACCGAACCCTCCTCAGTAACCCTTAGCTCTGGAGAGCGTCACTCTGTAGTAAAAGTTTGCACAGTGCGGATGTATTAACTTTGTGACTGGCGTTATTTCAGTAATAGTAACTGTTTATCATTGATACTGTAAATTGTGCAGTCGCAATATTTACTGTACTTCAGTAAATGAAATAGTACAACTTTGGCAGAGTTTACTTTCAAGTGATAAAGACGGTGTTCGGTAACCGCTGAGTAACAAGTGTAGTGGAAACGTGCTATTGTTTCACTATTTCGCGACGGGCGCGTATTCGCGTGGAACTTCCGTACCGAACCGTGGGCTGCTTTAAAAACTGTGTTTTTACCCTTTAAGTGAAGTGTGTTATATATATGTGAATCAGTGTGTTAGCTGATCTGGTAAAAGAAAGGGTATCTCGGCTCGCAGCATTAAGCAGTGAAGAGGTTATCAATAATAGTCTTCTGTGTTCCAGTGAATTGTTTTCCAGCAAGATGATGGATACACCTGTAGAGGAAGGAAGTGCATTCCCACATGTTAATGCTGTGATTAACATGGAGTAAACACAAAAGCAGTGGGGATGTAAGCTGCTATCCTGGTTTCCCGAGAGTCACGTAGAATGTAAAGTAAGACGCATGTATTATTTACCGCATGATATGTAAGTTATGTTAAGGTACTAGGGCAGTGTAGATAGAATTTTAATTTTCATATAAAGTAAGCCTGACGGCATGTGTTTGTTTAATTTTGTTACTATGATAGATTCGGATACGAGATTAATGCATGTTTATTTTATTTTCATTTTGATTTATGAGTAGATGTTTGGGAAAATGAGGGATTGATAGGATCAGTTATTGTTGTAAATATAGTACTTAGTGTAGGATATTCCGAGTTTTCCTTAAATATATAGGCTAGAAGGGCTAGATCGACAGGTTCATTTTTATATTACGTCAAACACGTATCAATTCATTTTATTTCGGTTATTCAGAGAGACAGGTATAGCTATTTTGCATGATGCATGGTTTTACAGAAGCTGCCAGAAGGAGCTGCAGAACGTCGTTGTTAAATTAAAATCCAATCTTTAGCGTAGTGGAGTTCTATATTTCTTTACAGCTCGTAATCTACCCGGAAGTACATGACGGATGACCGCGCTGTTGAGCGCTCAAACGCAGCAGAAGGAGGCAATGTTGCCCATTGCTTTCTTCATGATATCAAGGATTATTTATATGTTTTTCTCTTACAGGATGGTTTTACCTTATTATTTATGATTGTATACCCTGTCTCGTTGTTTTTTAAAGGGAACAGCCCGAGTGCTGAAGTATTGTTGGTTTATCTAGTTCTGTCTAGATCTTTTGTAGTGAACCGGGATTCACATTAGAAGCAGTGTAGCATTTAAGACTTTACTCGATATCCGATGTATATATATGTTTAGTTTGATTATTTGATTTGCTGTAAATATAGTGTAGGATTTGCCCCTAGTATTTTGCATACCTTACATAGCGTCCGGTGCGTCTTAATTATTTTTCTTTCCGTCCTAATTTTTCTTATTATGTAACTTTTATTTTACGGAAATAGTTTGACGACTCTTGGGATTAATTTAATTTGAAACCGTATCGTTGGTATGCGATAGTGTGAAGCTCCATACGGAAATACCATATGGCAGTGTTTGCGTACACTTGTTGCCATACAACAAACATTGGACTATACGAAGAAATTCAGTCTTGATTTATATTAATGTTCTTTGTTGAACTTGTTTTTCTTTTAAATGTCAGATTTGTACAATTATTCAATTAACGTTTCTGATTTCAAATTATTTTTACACTTTGAGTTTATTTTTCTTTTACAAAATTTTTATTTTTCTTGATTCAATTTATTTTCGTGTGATTTGATCGGGGATATTTGTTAATAAATCCATCTTACCCCCTATGATTGTTTCTCATTCGTGTTATACCTCCATTTCCTGTCATTGTTTGATATTTTAGTGTAGAAATTCGACTTTTTATCCTGACCCAATCGACAACCAACCCACACTCTGCCCAACCCTGAGTTAGTCGGATGTTCATACAGGAATGGAGGCATCGTCCTAGAGGGTATTTACCCCTGGGTACGGTACATATATAATATACAGGAAGTATAGTGTAGAGGTAAATTTGTGCAGGTTTTAACTCCCGTTAGCAATGCTATTGAGTGCTGATGTGAGGTGGTATACTAGCGCTGTAGTGGCCAAGACGCGCACTGCCAGGCGGACACAGTTTCTGAAGAGGGCACTGCGAATGAGCAGTAGGCTATAACGTAGGCAACGAGGCTAAGGTTGACACGTCTCGCTCCGGTCACTGGTGCAGCGGCTTTTTCCTGTCTGTAGATAAGTAGAGTGTTTTATGTTTGTGTTTGTATCCTAGTAATTTTTCTTTTGTGTTTGTTTCGGAGCTAGTATAGTGTAATCCCCTTTTGGACTACTATGCCTGTAGATAGTGGCGGTGGCCCGTTAGGACGACCTCCTGATATTGGTAAAGATGCCGTGCGTGAGGATTTACACATGGACGCTAGTAATACTGATACCCAACGAGACAGTTCTCAAGATACAATACGTGACATGGATCAGCGTCCGCACGTTCCTGTACCTACCTATTCTAACACTCATCTTGGCCCTTACATAGTTTTTGTCGAATCGATTGAATCTCAAAATAAAATAGGACATATTCACCCTATGACTCTGGGTCGGATTTTCTACGACAGGCAAATTGGTGACGTCAAGGCCAGCCATAGGAAGGGAAGAAATAGAATTCAAGTTACTTTCATCTCTAGTAAGGCTGCAAACGCCTTTCTTTCTCAACCCATCCTTACAGAAAAGAAATTGACAGCTTTTATTCCGTCTTCGAATATTCAGCGAGTAGGGGTAATACGGGGAGTCGACACTACTATTTCCGACTCCGACATTCTCACCTATTTAGACTCACCCTATCCTGTAGTGAAAGTACAACGTCTAAATAGACGTTCATCCAAAGAAGGAAAAACTGAATATATCCCTGCAGGTACTGTGAAGGTTGTATTCGAAAGTCAACAACTTCCGAAAAGTGTGTCCATTTTTAAAGTCATTTTAGAGGTTCAGGCCTTTATATTCTCTCCTTTATTATGCAAACGATGTCAGCGGTATGGACATACCGCCATACCGCTACTAATTGTCGTTCCAGGGAGCCGAGATGTGGAAAGTGTTCCCTTACTCATTCTACTGAAGATTGCACTCACCAAGTCGTTAAATGCGCTAACTGTGGCGGAAATCATCCTGCGGGAGCAGAACATTGTGAAATCCACAAACAACAAAAAGAAATTAAACGCATTATGAGTGTTGAAAAGAAATCATATTTCGAAGTGAAAAACTATTTTGCCCCATTACAGTCCCTATCTAATCCCCTTCTGATGCCCCAACATTTTCCTCCTTTACCCAATAGACCATCTCAATCGGACGAAACTCTCCCTCGAAAGCGTAAATTTACTATGGTGGTTAGTAACCCTTCCCGCCCACCCGTTAAACCAGGTTATGACAGGGCATCATATCTTAATTTGATAAGTAATCCGAAGACGGTTCCAGAACATTCTGGCACTCCAGTCGTGCGTTTGCTACCTGCTACTTCTAACGAGCCTGCATCTACATCACGGAAGCCAAGTCCTCAAGGGCAACCTTCGGCTCCCCACGCGCCAATATCGGCATCTCCCTCTGTCATGGCTTTACATTGTAAATCAAACGTTAATTCTAATGAACAGTGTCGAAACACCTTTAACAACTTTGCAGATATACTCGCAGAAATGGGCCCAAACGACCCATGGAAGCATCAGTTAAAATCAGTATATGATGAGTGTCTTCTATCCGTGGGACTTTCCCTTACTGCCAAGTAAAACATGCGGATACTGCAATGGAATTGTCGGAGCATATTAAATAAGAAACATAATAAAATATTCTGGAATATTAACAGCTCTCATTTGTACTGACTCCTTAAGCACCTTAATGGCTTTAGACAATCCCGAACTTACCAATAATTGGTACATTCAAAATTTACGCACATTAATTTAGGACTTGTCCCTCCGTAATGTTAAAGTATTATTGGCATGGATTCCGGGCCATTCTGGAATACACGGTAACGTCATAGCGGATATCCTAGCTAAAGAGGCCGCCCAGGGTACTGGATTGGACTACTATATCGCAGTTTCACACACAGACTTATGGGAACACTGTCGTCACTTCATCCACGATCAGTGGTGTGCAGAATGGCGCCGAACTTCCCAGTTGAAAGGTAAGCACTTATTCACGCTTATGCCTGATATTCCTAATAAACCGTGGTTCGCCTTTGGTAACTACACTCGGCGTCATATTACTACAATCATACGGCTCCGCTTAAATCATGTGTGTCCGCCTGCTCATCTCTATCGCCTTAATCTTATCGAAAGTAACATATGTCCATGCGGTCGGGCAGTAGGTACTGTCAATCATATCTTTTTTCAGTGTCAGACATATGAACATCACCGTCGCGAATTCATAGCTAAGTTTCTTCATGCGGGTTACCAACTGCCGTTAAATGTTTCGTGTTTAGTGTTTTAACCGACTTATCGCGTTGTAGACTTCATACTTACTTTTTTAGTTACCTGTAACATCCAATTGTAACCTTTTCCTTCCCTATAGGTACGAACTTTCGCATCCCAACCCGTATTTGTGGTCCGGTCTAGTTTGTTTGTAGTAAGACGTCGTGGCAGACCACACAGACGTAAAGCATTAGAACCCTGTGTCCCAGTGTTTTTGTGTTATGCCTTGATAGTTAGCCTCCATATTGGTATTTTCCTCAGTTTCATTATATCCGGCTGTAATTAGCTTCATTACATAGCTAACCCTACTATCTCGTAGTGTACTAATTTCTTCTAATGTTGGTACCTCTCCCAGACATTACTTATCCCGCAAACCAGTGACTGGACGTAGCGTCTTACGACGATGTCCAAAAACTAACTAACTAAGAAGAAGAAGAGGCTAAGGTTGAACAGATCATCGATGTTTGCATTTTATGATTGGATTACGCTGAGGTGGGTGCCTAGCCTTCGCTGATGAGGAATGTTGTCAGGGAGGAAACTCATTAGGGCTGCCCAAGTCATTTTTGTTACAGTAGTTACGTATCATACGGCCCTCTATTTCATGAAACCTATTTTAAGCCCTCACAAGAACAAAAATAATATTGATAGGAAGACTGATAGCGAAGTAGTGCAATGAAAATGAGAAGTGAGTTATGTTAATTAGGGTGCAATTGATATATGTAGTTAGTTACTTTGGTGGCTGGATGTTAAGAACAATGGTCTTTATTTTTTCAGAAATGTCGCTGGTGGAAAGTTCCGTCGTTTGTTACAGATGCTGCATTAGTGTACCACGTTTACTATGAAATTTGTACGACCAGGAGGTATTAGTTACACTCAGATAATTGTTGTAACTGTAGTTGGTTTTGTCAGTGGTGTTTACATATGGAAACCCCTCTTGAAGTCCCACGCTGAGTTGGAAAACAGAGTATCTGTGCTTTCTTCAGAGGATAGTACAAGAGGAGAGTAAAGGTAGATTTTACTAAATATTTAAATAGTTTGGTATTAATTTGTTGAACATTGCTACAGCCATCACCTAATAATAATAATAATAATAATAATAATAATAATAATAATAATAATATAAACCCTGAGAGAATGGTCTTTGGTTGAGAGAACAGTAGGACTTATAGAGCACAACTAGCAGTAGCTTATAATGTCAGGATTCAATTGCGGGTGTCCGAGAAATAGGTTAGAAATCCAAGAAATCTATAGTCAGGAAACCTTTCTGTTTCCAGAACCTGTACTTTCCACTTCCTTTGACTTAGTCCACATTTTCATTTGTTGCCCCTCCCTTGTATCTCAGATTTCCTCTCACAGAGTGATAAAATATAATTGGAATTGCACCACTAATTGTTACAAATAATGATTTTCACCCTTAACCATCTTGCTGTACTATGTTCGATGTGCCTATGCAAATGACCCTATCACATGTGAAAAGTGCAAATAATATAATAAAGAGAAAGGTGCACTTAAGTAAGCATTTGTACATAAGTTATTCCTTGCTGTATTCATTTATTGATTTTAGGCTATCCTTGCACTTTATATGATACGTTTCACAACTCTTCCCACACAGCATACAAACGCAGTATTTGTCGGGTTTGTGGTATCTTGTTTTTGCACATATTTTATGGTGAAAGCCATGTATGGCCAGTCGGGTAGTCACTTATCTTTGTTCTTGGCACTCGCTGTTCCAGGTCCTCTCTAGTATAGCAAACATGCTGTAGAATTCCAGCTCTGTCTCTTTCCTTTTCTGTTTCTGATATTTACAAGCTCTTGGTATGGCCTTGTGGATGGTAGGTGGTGGTGTGCTCAGATATACTCAACAAAGTAGGTTTCTGTTATAAGCTCGTATACTAGTTGTGAAGGTGCTGTTTTGCCAAACCCCATTGCTCTTTTCAATTTTGATTAAATCGTAGATTGTAGGATTTCCCTTATGATGTGAATTCCATAAATTATGATGGGAGCAGTCGCGAGAGATTGATTATGCTTTTTATGTTGTACATGACTCTCATAGCTGCTGCCGACTACTCTTGTATTCGAATACTGAAGGATGTTGTAGTTTCCTGCAGTATGATTCCTAAGTATTTCGTTACAATTTCTAGTAGGTTTCCTAGTAGTGATATGTTATCTCTAGCCACAGTTTTCCCTCCCTTCCTGCAGTTCATATGAAGGCTACAGTATTCTCCTGGTTTACCGTGAGGTCATTTTCCCTAGCCCATTTCTCGAGTTTGTCACCTGCTACTTGTACTTCCTTCTTGCCTTTAGAGCCGATCACCATGTCGTCTGCATATAGTATTATATTTGGCTTTGATTCGGTTGATGTTATTTTCGTGATGTCTGCCGCATAGATATTAAACAGTGTTGGACCAATTGATCTTCCTGCAGCACTCCATTTGTTTGAGTGATATCATTACTCCAGCCCTGTTGACAAGCCTTTCACACCCGCGGAACGATTGTCGTTTGTTTACAAGCTTGCGGCCTTCTCGGGAAGGATGTTGTCAAGCGATGCTCAGTGCTGCTAACCTCTGCACTTACGAACTGATGGTTAGGATACCACCTGGACAAGACCATTGGTCTGGAGTGTTTTCTGCCGTGCGGACGTTGGGATAGGATCTGGACAAGACCTGTGATATAGGGACGAGCAAATGGGGTCTGGGGGCACAAGCCCCCAGGTTAGAAGCCGCGAAGCGGCCCTAGGCCTGTTACATTTCCTTGCGCTTTTATTGTGTTGGGGTTGGTAACGGATTATGATTAACATTATTGACAGGAACGAGATCACGTACCACTTTACATTGGCCAATAGGAATGAAAATACAGTACAACCCCGTTTATCCGAAATAAAGAGGGCGGAGCCACTTCGTTTGAAGCGTTTTTTCGGATGACACACGGTAAATATTTTAGGAAGTTAAATGTCGAAATGAAAATGCATAAACTCTGTTAAGCAAGGGTGCACGTTTACATAATGTCACTCATTGTACAAAATCAGTTATTTTCTTCTGAATTTTCCTGGTGCAACGCTGTCGTGCAGCTATGTCGCACCGCCATTTAATCAACAATACATCAGCTGGTATAGGTTCATTGCTTTGTTCGACAAAGCGCAAAGCAATCTGAAATAATTAAACATTGTTTGTGTTACTACTGAACTGAATACTGCATAGGCCCTACAGTAATTTTATTACAGTACTGTAATTAAAGCGTGTGGTACTGTATTTTAATAAAAATTCGAAATCAGTCTTGCCTCCAATGCATTAAATCCATCATATAATGTAACTCGATTCTCAGAATTGCTATTGTCAAGGTCGAAGTCGTCTGCATAATCTTCATGACGATTAATACAGTAATAATAATCATTATGACGATAATAATAATAATACAATAATAATAATAATAATTCCTGCTTGTTCAAGAAAAAATGTATCTTGGAACGAACTAGAGGGTAGGAAACTTTTTTTTTTTTTAAATTCTACACGTGCATTCTGGCATAGTCATAATATAAAAATAGGGTTTGCCTAGTAGCTCTCAGCACATATAGCAAGAGAATGAATAATATCGACGGCTAAGAACGAGAGGGTAAAAACAATATAAGGGTACAGAGATCTGGAAGTCAAGTAAGGATGACATAACTGTAGAAGTATTGTAAAGAAAGGAATGGAATTAAGTAATTTAATAGATACCGGTATATATTTACCAGATATTGTAATAGGAGTTGAATCATGGCTGAGAAATGATATAATGGAAGCAGAAATTTTCTCACGGAACTGGAGAGTGTATCGTAGAGATAGGAAAGGAATGGTGGGAGGGGGAGTACTCATTCTGGTGAAAGAAGAATTTGTGGTAGCGCCCTACCCTAGGCACTCCAGTATATAATACACAACTTCGCGAAGAAATATATATGAATTGTACCTTAAAACCCTTTTAGAAGAGAGATGTGTTCATTACCAATGCCAGGGACCCACCAACCCACCCAGAAATGTATATTTAGTTTTATAACAAAATGAAAGTTTTCACGCACCATCGACTATTAGCCGGCCAGGTACGAACACGGCCATTGGCCGACATGACGTCATTCCCATAATTCGTACATTGCTGGTTCCATTACCAACCCGCTGAGAATAAAGCAGCAAGAAACACACCAAGAAAAATATTTAATTTAGTAGTTGTAACCTGTCTTTCCAAATCCAGACCAAGCTCTGTCATGAGAACAGTGACCCCCTTGGGGGGGCCACACTCCCTTCGAGAGGCTCTTAACTATCGCCGCGGCGCACACTGCCCGCACGGCTGGAAAAAAAAGTAATTTAGTAGCTGTAACCTATCATTGCAAATCCAGACCAAGCTCTGTCATGAGAACAGTGGCCCCCTTTGGGGGCCACACTCCCTTCGAGAGGCTCTTAACTATCGCCGCAGTGCATACTGCCCGCACGGCAAGAAAAAAGTAATTTAGTGGTTGTAACCTAAAACAAATTTCGCAACAGTCCGCTGGACATTTCCTTAACAGTTGGCAACAATTTGGAGATCACAGGCAGACCGTAAAGGACGCTTCTATCAGCAATCCAGTGAACTAAAAATAAAAGAGCATCACCAACCGTGGAGCTTCCGTGTACAGCAAGCGGAGTGAGTGGAGTGCCTTCACTAGGGCTATGCCGAATTTGTAAGCTACGAAAAAGTTAAAAGATGAAAAAACATGAAATGCTAGGTGTAAGGCTCATTTCTAAAGATAATAGGCAACTAGATGTCTTTGGGAGTGTACAGACTGGGAAAGGGATTCAGAATTATTTGATAAGATAATAAGCTACGTGGGAAACGACATGGAAAGGAATGTGATTGTAGCGGGATATCTGAATTTACCAAACGTCAATTGGGAGGGAAATGTGAACGACAGGAAGCATGACCAACAAATGGCAAATATGCTAATATGGGAAGGACAGCTGATTCAGAAAGTGATGGAACCAACTAGAGGAGAAAATATCCTGGATGTGGTGCTAAAGTTGCTATAGTAGCCCCTGTGTATAAAGGAAAGGATGATAGACATAAAGCTGAAAATTACAGCCGGTCAGTTTGACATGCATTGCATGTAAGCTTTGGGAAAGCATTCTTTCTGATTATATTAGACATGTTTGCAAAATTAATAACTGGTTTGACAGAAGGCAGTTTGAGTTTAGGAAATGTTATTTCACTGAAGCTCAGCTTGTAGGATTCCAGCAAGATATAGCAGATATCATGGATTCAGGAGGACAAATGGACTGTATTGTGATTGACCTATCTAAGGCATTTGATAGGGTAGATCATGGAAGACTGCTGGCAAAAATGAGTGCTATTGGACTAGAAAAAAAGAGTGACTGAATGGGTGGCTATATTTCTAGAAAATAGAACTCAGAGAATTGGAGTAGGCGAAGCTTTATCTGACCCTGTAATAATTAAGAGGGAAATTCCTCAAAGCAGTATTATTGGACCTTTATGTTTTCTTATATATATATATATATATATATATACACAGGGTGAAGTGTAATTCGCGCACTCGGGCATCGCAGCGCGACTCCTCACATGCCAGCAATAAAATAATGTCTCTTACAAAATTTCGTCTTGCGAGTATACCCGGTAGAAAACGGACGTTGAAGAGTAGCAATCTGGCAACACTGTAACCATATGTAGGGTAACTATCGCTGTCAGCACATTCTTGTCGTGCTGTACAGTTGGTGCGGTGGGTAGAGGTTTTGGTTGGCATGCAGGAGGTCGATGGTTCGATCCTGGGTTGAGGCGCATTTTTTATTTGCTAATTTTCACCTGACATTACCTACTGTAATACAGTAAGACACCGTTTCTGAGGTCACATGTATCCTACATTTACAACATTTTATAACGCTGAAACAACAAATACCTGGTTAGACTAATAAGAAATAGACAGCTGAAACAAACAGGTTTCACATCTAGTAGATGAAGTGGTGCGAATAAATTCACGCTCACGACGTGGAAAGGGCGCCTTTCAAAGCTGACCAAAGAAAACGATTGTTCGTCCATTTCTAGGATCATAGTATGTAAGTGCAAATGGTTTCTAGAGCACCCACTGCAATCGCTGTTGACGATTAAGACGCCAGATACCATACCACCTCGACTACATTTACGAAAGAAGAAACATACGCCTGAACCCAGGATCGACCACCAGACCTCCTGCATGGTAACCCAAAACTATCCACTGCACCAACTGTACAGTACGACTAACTCCTGTTGACAGAGGTAGTTACCATACATGTGGTTACAGTGTTGCCAGATTTCTACTCTTCAACGTCGTTTTTCTGCCGGATATACTCGCAAGACGAAATTTTGTAAGAGACATTTTTTTATTGCTGGCATGTGAGGAGTCGCGCTGCGACGCCCGAGTGCGCGAATTATGCTTCACCCTGTATATATATAAATGATATGTGTAAAGAAGTGGGATCAGAGATAAGGCTGTTTGCAGATATTATTTTGTACAGAGTAATAAATAAGTTTCAAGCGGCTGCAGGGTGACCTCAATAATGTTGTGAGATGGATGGTGGGCAATGGTATGTTGATAAACGGGGTTAAAAGTCAGGTTTTGTGTTTCACAAATATGAAAAATCCTCTCAATTTTAATTACTGCGTTGATGGGGTGAAAGTTCCTTTTGGGGATCATTGTAAGTACTTAGGTGTTAATATAAGGAAAGATCTTCTTTGGGGTAATCACATAAATATGATTGTAAATAAAGGGTACAGATCTCTGCACATGGTTATGAGGGTATTTAGGGGTTGTAGTAAGGATGTACCGAGCTCAATAGCTGCAGTCGCTTAAGTGCGGCCAGTATCCAGTATTCGGGAGATAGTAGGTTCGAACCCCACTGTCGGCAGCCCTGAAGATGGTTTTCCGTGGTTTCCCATTTTCACACCAGGCATATGCTGGGGCTGTACCTTAATTAAGGCCACGGCCGCTTCCTTCCCACTCCTAGCCCTTCCCTGTCCCATCGTCGCCATAAGACCTATCTGTGTCGGTGCGACGTAAAACGACTAGCAAAAAAAAAAAGTAAGGATGTAAAGGAGAGGGCATATAAGTCTCTGGTAGAACCCCAACTAGAGTATGGTTGCAGTGTATGGGACCCTCACCAGGATTACTTGATTCAAGAACTGGAAAAATTCCAAAGAAAAGCAGCTCGATTTGTTCTGGGTGATTTCCGACAAAAGGGTAGCGTTACAAAAATGTTGAAAGTTTGGGCTGGGAAGACTTGGGAGAAAGGAGACGAGCTGCTTGATTAGGTGGTATGTATTAAATAACACTTGTATGTTTTATTATTCATCCACCTATTCAATACAATACAATCTTAAAAATTAGGACATTGTCCTTATAAATATTGTTGACATGAACTTAATATATTAGATGGTACATGTTTTGCCTATCAATAGTAGGCATCCTCAGCCATATTTTTCATCTTAAGAATTGATCAGGTACCTGATTGGAAATAACTTATGAATGCTGTTAAAAACTATGTCGTGTAAAATGTATTAGAGAACGTTAAACAACTATGCTATTACTTGACAATATTTGTGATAATATTGGAGTCTAAAAACATGACAATTGTTTGAGGATTATGACATATTAAAAGATATTACAATAGAGATAAAAATCAGAAAACACATTCCATTTAGTTGTCAGCTGGCATGTTGTTAAAAACTTATGGAAAGTTGAGCAATGGTAATGGTCGTTAGTTCTTGAAGTTAATAAATATTGATTTTCATTTATATGCTTATAGATTTTTGAAGAATTTTCATATTGCCTGGTTCTTTTTGAGATAATATTAGTTGGAAATGTTGGTGCTGTAGACTATATTGAAGTCTGTGTAGACGTCATTAGACCATCTTCTCTGATGTGGTAAGAGCTTGTGATAGGTGTGGCTCTTTGCTGTTAAGCGTGTTGAGGTGAGCATATTAGTCAAAAGGGAACGTTGTTGTCATTCAGTGGTTAGTCACAACATCCCATTTTCACGCACGTCTCTACAGGGAAGCAATCGAAATACACCAACATCCGGATAACTTTAATAGAAAGGAGGAAGGACTGAAACTCAGCAAGTCCTGGTACACCCCTTTATATAACGTACGACCGAAGCTACCTAAGATCAGGGACATCGCAGTCAACCAACCAGAGGATCCATTGCCTGGCACGACCCAATCGGAGGTCGTGCACTCCGAGATTCAATCAGACGGCAGACTGCTCGGCGCGACCCATTCGGAGGTCGTGCTTTCAGATATCCAATCAGATGTCGGATTGCACGGCACGAACCAATTGGAGGCCGCACACTTACATATAAATACAGCTGCTTCCCAAACAACTTTCTCAGTCGCCAGCGGGATACAGGAGAGCGCATCGACACGCCGCCACAGAAGATGACTACCGCAGCAGTAGTCAAAACGTTTGGTAGAAACGAGAGGAGTGGACCGCGGCATAATAGTCCGGAAGATTTTTATTAAACCAACAAGGCTAGTGACCTCTCTGTCAACACTAGGGTTTTCAACACGCGTCACGTTGCGAATTCTCCCACATCTAAGGCTTTATTGAACACCCTATTTGTTGAATCTACGCTAGACAGCTCACGACTACAATCTATTACAAGGATTATTCTAGAAGAGGACACAACACTTTTATACTGATGCTTCAAGCGCCTTTTGACCTTATCACGCAACCACTTGGAGTCAACAACTCTACTGTAATTCTACGTATCTTATTCTCATTCAACAACGTTCAAAGATTTATTTTTCGATATTTTAATTAATCCACACTTCTTTAATATCAAATAATTTGTACATTCCAATTGTATGTCAGATCATTATGACTTGTAACTTTTCGATGATAATTAATAAATAAAATCATGAATAAAAATATATAAATAAAATTACTCAAAAACTTAATAAAATTAATAAGCATAATTAACCGAAATGTCCGTAGTATGGGCGCCAGAGTTCACCAGAATGGATCCCTCGAATTTAGATAAGAGCATGATAGACTTTATATCCCAGGGCGTGTACATAATGCTGCGTACTGGTACATCTGCTGCAGGCCTTACCTAACCTCCTGAAAACGACTAATTAGGTAGGAACTGCACCTAGGTTTATCAATAACACTGATTCTAAAATAGCTAACTATATTCTGAACAAATTCCGTGCATGAGCACCTCATCAACATACAACATTATACATATAATACACACATAAAATATTGCTGGAAGACTCCATATTTACAACAACAACAATAATGAAATCCGTGGGAAAATGAAAGCGAGAACTAAGCTACCATTTGTAGATGGTCCGATGAACAATGTACATGTATGAAGATAAACACCCTTCACTGTCTCTATATCAATTCGATTTACCGATTCTCATAATCGGCAGTTATCACATCACACAGATACTGTACCTTGTACTACTTTGTTCACATATTTTAACACTTGTTGTAAAGATATATACACACGTCTGTCGATCCTCAACATATAAATTTATGGAAAGTCTGAGATAGCTTTCACCAACATATAATGCTAGGCCGCCACAAGTGCTACAATACTTAATGCGCAAGCACTCTCCACAAACATAACAAGACTACGCTCCACGAACGTTTGAAGTCCAGTCCATTGCAGCCGTGTCACTCCAGTACCGTGTATCAGCACCACTTCCTTCCCGTACAGTGCGTCAGTTGTCGTTCCTTCATACAGTGTTACTGCTTGTAGTTGTAGTAGTTCCTTCTCGTTCCTTTACAATCACTCTCACAATGTCCCTGGTTGCCGCCGTATGATCAACCTTTATAGACATCAACATCCCCCTCCTCTCAGATGATACGTCTGGATGGGTGCTTGCCAGCCAATCATGGGTGGTCCTCTTCTCAAGCCCAAGCCCTGAACTACTACTTCCTCCCAAGACAATAACAAACTCTGGGGTATATTCCATGAATCACCAAACTTTCCCTGGTACAACAACAAGCTCATCTCATTAGGCTGGGATATATACATGACTAATGGAATTTCCTGACACAAGTACGTCACAACACACACTGGGGTAGCCATATGACTCATTCAAATTACCAGAGTTATTAAAGCAATGTTTTCCCACTCGTGCAAAACAAATTACTCATACCTACATATGTGGATATCTTCCAGCTTACCAATATAAATGACAAAACATACAAATGAAATACTGATAATAATAATAATAATAATAATAATAAATCGAATACTGACAATAATATCTCTAACTTCTACATATAATTCGGGGGTGTGATATATGTACTATCACAGACTATGTCTCGTTCTACAAATAACCAACTTGTACTTTTTTAGACAAACACTAGTATTCATTCCATGTACATAAAATACTATGACAAGTTTATTATTGACTTTTAGTTACATTTAAGCATCTCTTTCTCCACAGACTAGATTTTTATGACTGTTTTATCTTGTTTTAAAGCATGTATTATACTTGAATGAGGAACCCAGTTCAGGGGACTTAGCTTTAGATTAGGTGTGGTTGAAGATGCTTACAAAGCTGAAGCGAAACATGTCCCATTTTATTATCTATGTAATATTTGTATCTTAAACTTAGAGGTTGTAAAGTATTGGATTGGTGGTTTTTAATAAATTTGTTTGAAACTTTTTACATTCTGCACTCCAATACAGCTATCATAATGAGACTCACAACATGTAATAGTGGTATGTTCTGAGCTGTCAGCAGAGAGATGGCATGGAGTGACATTAGTAGACAATTAAATTTGAGTGGGGTCTTTGAAAGTAGGAAAGATCACAACATTTTAAGTAGGAAAAATCACAACATGAAGATAAAGTTGGAATTCAAGAGGGCAAATTGGGACAAATATTCATTTATAGGAAGGGAGTTAGGGATTGGAATAACTTACCAAGGGAGATGTTCAATAAATTTCCAATTTTTTGAAATCATTTAAGAAAAGGCTAGGTTAACAACAGATAGGGAATCTGCCACCTGGGCGACTGCCCTACATGCGGAGCAGTATTGATTGATTGAGTATTGATTGAAAATGTTAAAATACAATTTTGCCAGAGCAGTTTGGTTAAGCCGGGTTCCGGTTAAGTGAAGTTCGGTTAAGGGGGGTTCTACTGTAGCTACGTCAGAAATGAAAATGGCGTGTAATACTCTTCATTAGGTTATAAATGTAAATATACTTCTTGGGGCAGGATGGTGGGTTCCTGGACATCACAATGAACACATCCCTCCTCTGAGACGAACTCCAAGTAAGATTTTATTAATTTCCACTTATAACATTAGAAATATCTTGTCAACATGGCTGGAGTAATACCCCAGTGATTTTCCTTGAGGTTGCGACATTTTTATTTATTTGGACGTGATTATACACCAGAACTTTTTCCATTATTCTCATTATAGGGTGGTCGTTCCCAATCATTCCTTTCCATCAGTATTTCTGTGTTAATCAGGTCAAAAGCTTTCTTCAAAAGTGCAAAGGCAAACCATTAGAGGTATGAAGTGAATACATACAGCAGAATGCCACTTATCTCACATAACCGGGCTGGTAGAACATAGGATTTCAGTCATTTACTACTTTTCTCCATTTAGGGCAGTCGCCCAGGTGACAGATTCCCTATCTGTTGTTTTCCTAGCCTTTTCTTAAATGGTTGCAAAGAAATTGTAAATTTATTGACCATCTCTCTTGGTAAATTATTCCAGTCCCTACCTCCCCTTCCTATAAACGAATATTTGCCCCAGTTTATTTGTCCTCGTGAATTTCAACTTTATCTTCATACTGTTATCTTTCCTACTTTTAAAGACATTAGTCAAACTGATTTGTCTACTAATGTCATTCCGCGCCATCTCTCCACTGACAGTTCGGAATTAACCGACTGATGAACCCAACTTAGCACACTGGGGCATAATGCTGGCAACCAGGAATGAGTTACGTGGAAAATTTATAATGTTCAATAATGACCAACTATATTGGTAGTATAAAATTACTCATTCGGGACAAACATTTCAGGTTCTCTATGGTAATAATAATACTAATACTAATAATAATAATAATAATAATCGTATGGCCAGAGCTACCGTGTGCAGACATTTCCATTTGACACCATCTGGCTGTCTGCTCGTCAATTTCGACGTTCCGTTTTACTCTAGGCCCACAAATTGCAGGCCGAGTAAACCGAAACTCTCTTGGGCGTCTATGGCTGAGATTTAACGAATTTTGTCAGGTAAACACCAAATGTGTCACCAGAGATGTTTTACATGCCGACATTGTACGACATGGAGTGTCGAATGGACTTTTTTCTACCCTTGAAAAATCCGACTGCCTCTGCCGGGTTTGAACCCGCTATCTTGGGATCCGGAGGCCGACACTCTACCACTGATCCACAGAGGTAATCAACATCTATAACATACTACTTATTATTACATGTAATAAATATCATTTTTGGTCCGTATTGATGATATTTGATTGAAATAATAACATTAAGTTATTTATTATTGATTAGGTGGTATAATAAATAACTTGATGTTATTATTTCAACATACTACTTAGTCGAGCAGTTCGTCTCCTTTCTCCCAAGTCTTCCCAGCTAAAATTTTGCAGCCTTTTTTTTTTTTTTGTAATGGCTACTCTTTTGTCTGAAATTACCCAGAACAAATCAAGCCGCTTTTCTTTGGATTTTTTTCAGTTCTCGAATCAAGTAAACCGGCGAGTTGGCCGTGTGGTTAGGGGCGCGCAGCTGTGAGCTTGCATCCGGGAGATAGTGGGTTCGAACCCGACTGTCGGCAGCCCTGAAGATGTTTTTCCATCGTTTCCCATTTTCACACCTTAATTAAGGCCACGGCCGCTTCCTTCCCACGCCTAGGCCTTTCCTATCCCATCATCACCATAAGACCTATCTGTGTCGGTGCGAAGTAAAACAACTTGTTAAAAAAAAAAAAAAAAAAAAAAAAAAGTAGTAATCCTGGTGAGGAGCTCCATACACTGGAACCATACTCCAGTTGGAGTCTTACCAGAGACTTATATGCCCTCTCTTTTAAATCCTTACTACAACTCCTAAATATCCTCATAAACATGCACAAAGATCTGTACCCTTTATTTACAATCCCATTTATGTGATTACCCCATTGAAGATTTTTCCTTATATTAACACCTAGATACTTACAGTGATCCCCAAAAGGAACTTCCACCTCTTCAACACAGTAATTACTGAGAAGACTTTTCTTATTAGTGAAACTCACAACCTGACTTTTAACCCCATTTATCATCATACCATTGTCTACTGGCCATCTCACAACATTATCAAATCAGTCACTACTGATCTGCATTTAGGGCAGTCACCCAGGTGGCAGATACCCTATCTGTTGTTTTCATCGTGGTCATTTTGCGGTTGCTCACAATCTTGTAACTTATTTATTACTCAGTACAGAATAATCCACTTCTTTACTCATATCATCTATATATATAAGAAAACAGAAAGGTCCAATAATCCTGCCTTGAGGAACTTCGCTTTTAACCCAATGGACTCTCATTTAAATGCCCCTGCGTGTCACACTGACTCAGATTTAAATCCCAGTGGAGAAGCAGTTTGTCCAGAACAAGGGAAAATATATTATAAAAAGAGAACTATACAAGATATTAATCTAAAATTTTGTCATTAGGTGAACGTTTACATGTACTCGCCTAAAATAATGTTTTTGTGTGATAGGTTTCAAAGCAATCAAGGAGATGTAGTGAAATTTTGCGCTTCTTGAACTGCCACATTTTTTTTACTTCTTTTCTTCTGCTTTGAGCACACTAAACATCGTTTAGAGGGATTGTTGTTCTTTTCAGTACTAGGGATATGTATGGGAAAATGAGCACAGTTTATAGCTTGTAGCCTAAGAGGGGTTGTAATCAGGCAGCTGCACGTTTGCAAGTAACTGTGTTGCTACGGCCATACGGAAGTCTGTGTTGTAGGGTTTCCTGTGCTCTGACTGTGAGAAAGTACAGTACACTACAGAGGAATTGAAAAGACAAATGTCTAGAAGATAGGAAAATATTTTTCTATACCCTTTGACATATTTAGAATAAGGCTATAAGTTAAAAGTAGATTAAGTGCTTGAACAGATAAAATGAGATAAATGAAATGAAATTTCTACTTACCATCTAGAAGTGCTTGCGTTGCTAATCAATTAAATTTTCCTAAGGAAGGAAAAATCCTACAAAGGGAATACTCCACTAATTGTCATCGTCTCTTGAGGTTTCACTCTCGCTTGACCGTAACGAGATAGTAACTTCTTAAACATGATCGTCTGTGATACTTTCCCTCTCCCAAGTTTCACTTATCTTGGATTGTGTCTCACAACCTTGCTCCTGTCTTCCGCAGTCACACGGCCTACGGCTTCCCGGATACAATACGATCCGGGAGATAAGGGGTTCGAATCTCGCTGTCGGCAGCCCTGAAGATGGTTTTCCATGGTTTCCCATTTTCACACGATTATATTTAAAAGTTGTTGGGTAGTTTATCTTGTATGTTTGTAACAAGAAAAGAAATCTTGTAAGTAATCGGAAGCTGTGTTGCTAGTTAAGAGTGTGCTTTTAGAAACTTCACTTACCCCTCCAATTGCTGTTTGTCAGTTTGGTGTTATCCGAGGTTGTGTGGTGACTGCCTGTTGTTCCGTGTCTACTTCTTGTGTTGTAAGAATGAGGTGGTGGGAGTTGAGCGGAGGGAGTAGGGGTAGGAGGAGAAATGTTTGTGGGTGTGGTTTTGGAAGGGGAATGTTCGCATGGTTACGCAGGTGGGGTCTACATGATTGAAATTACGGGTTGCGGCTCAGGTCCTGCAACCGTTACTTCAGCGGCTACAACAGACACAGTAAAGGGAGGAAAGTAAGTGCAATTACGCGGTACCTAAGACACTACACACACAAGAAAACAGCTGATGCATTACGCGGAACTCCGCCGTTAACAACACTGGTAAATATCAGGGGCAACTTGACGATAAAAACCCAGGAACGTGAAAGGAGCTGGGAATCTACCAAGGGCATGGAGATGTCTTTGGTTGCAGATTCCAGAAAATCAACCCTGATCCTTGATTTTCAATATATATTATTTACCAAAATATTATTTACAAAGGACTTTACAAACGAATTCCGAACAATTTCAGCCGTACCGAACTTGTGAACTACAAATTACGTGTTCCTTGAGACACACAAATTGCATGTTCCTTGACAATAACTTCCTATAAGTTCAAAGAGTCAAGCAAATACCATTCATCTAATTACAAGCCAAGTCGTACAATACAATTTAGAGTGAAGCTAAATGTACCTTTCAAAATATCTGAACAACATAATTGAAAAAGAGTAAATCAGAAATATCAAAACTTGGCGCAGAGGCCAGTTCAACTGGGTCCCACACCCAAAAACACTTCTGATGCGGGGCAGAGGAAAACTAGCATACGTCAAGTGACACGGAACTACTAGAGGCAAAACCCCAAGGTAAATACATAAAACTACAATTTACATGTTTAGTGAAACAAGGAAAGGGGAATGCCTCGGAAACAAACAGGCAAGCCCAGCTGAAAAGCTAAGGCATCCGAAATAATTGAGTGGCGAGTCTGGGTGAGGTTAGAGCAAACTCCTATATGAAAAAGGAAGCGAACATTAAGTGAAATTTTAAGGTGGAACAGAAATCGAGAGTGCTTACCCCAAAGTGGCCCATCCCGGTAGCGAGACGACGTCAAAACTTCGGACAGTCAAGAGATAGAAGACGGACAGCCAGACAGACACACAGATGATGAAATGCTGCCTCTCTCTCTTTAAAAAGGAAACCCTGGCCTTGGAGTAGCCAATCAGAACACAGGAGCCCGCCTATCGCCACCCAGATTCACCAGTCACAACTCCTACTTCAGTCACGAAGTATAAATAATTTTCTCGAATACGCTTGATTGCAAATCTTCCATTTCCAGAACAGTCAGAACATACTTTCTAGAATACATAACTAACAAAAGCTATTACACCCTGTTAAAAAATTCAAGGTACATCTTTCTGGGTAGTTGCAGTAAATATAGAAAGAAATCTAGTTGTTACAAATACCATATGTTACCAAAATATTTCACTGTACAGGTTAGGTAGTTACATGGAATACAAATAAAATATTTTATCAGCATACTTCAGGTCATACAGTAAGTACTACTTCACAAGGTTTACAAATAAAATCTTCAATAAACACTTTCCACTTCCAATACTTTCTACACCTGTGACAGTCCAACTAGAGTAATTCGTTACTACCAGAGCGGTACAGCCGTATGGTGGGAGGCAAATAACTTTATGCCCATGACTCCTGGCTATTTCATCCACCATGTAAACTGGGTACTAGGGCTTTTTTTTTTTTTTTTTCACGAGATGTGTGAGATCTTCCCCCCCCTTCCCTCTCCCCTTCCTCATCTTGTTCAACCATACAACTCATTATTTCTAACTGTCATTGTTGGTACTTGTCAAGAAAGACCGACTGAACTGACAAAGACCACTAAAAGAACTGAGCACATTACAACACACAGATGATAGCACGTGGTTATAAATAAACAGCAGATTGACAACACTAGTAATCAGAACTAGTCTAACATGCTCTATCGGAGTGATCGGCTGCCTATAATAAGGGCGTATGGCCTCCGGAGAGGCCTGGTGCGGGTCTTTTTCTCGTAAGCGGCTTATCAGGCGACCTGCAACTTTTGTATTTTATTGTAAATGTTGTCATTATCATAGGTAAATTTTAATACTTCTTTAGTAATAAACACCTCCTCTATCTCGACATTATCCTTGTAACCAACAATCTTTACATACTGCTGACTGAATACTTCTGCCTTCTGAAGATCCTCATATACACACTCCCCTTGTTCATTAATGATTCCTGGAATGTCCTTCTTGGAACCTGTTTCTGCCTTAAAATACCTATACATACCCTTCCATTTTTCACTAAAATTTGTATGACTGCCAATTATGCTTGCCATCATGTTATCCTTAGCTGATTTCATTGTTAGATTTAATTTCCTAGTAAGTTCCTGCAATTTTTCCTTACTTCCACAGCCATTTCTAACTCTATTTCTTTCCAACCTTCACTTCCTTCTTAGTCTTTTTAGTTGTCTGTTATAATATAGTTGGTCTTTACTATTCCTTACCAATGTCAAAGGTACAAACCTGTTTTCACATTGCTCAGCAATTGCTATAAACCCATTCTACTGTCTGTTTAATTTTTTGTTTACTGTTTTCTGTTTTCGTTGAGTCACAGACGGTTATTTTCAATTTTAACACAGTGTGTCCCCGTTTTTAATTGCAACATACTGCACATTTAGACTAAGAGGTCCACAACCTTGCTATAATTACTCACTTCTCATTTCCCTAGTACGCCTTTTCAATGATGCCTAGGCTATTTATGACAGCTGTTGGCGGAGCTGCAGAGGATCAAACCAGCCTTCGGGGTAAATACCCAACATACATCATGTCTTATCTGTTTTTCATTCTTTTCTTCGTTGTATTTAAACATATTATTTTAGCATGGCTCAAAGGAGCTGAAATGTGTATGACCAATATTCTTCTTCTTCTTCTTGTTTTTTTTTTCATGGGGCTTTTAAATATTAGTTCCTAATTAGCGTCGACCTCTAAGATCTTATGGTACCATGTTTATCCTTCATTCCCACCTAGATATACCTGCTCCCTTCAGAAACTGCAGGTTGTTCTTATTGGGTCTTCTTGGATTTTTTTCTCTCTTCACCTGGTAGTCCTAGAGTGGAGAGTCTGATTCTACCGAGCACCTCGCATTCAAAAAGTATGTGTTCAGCTGATTTCTCTGCTTCGTTGCATTTTCGACATATATCGTCTCTTATTACTCCAATTCAGTGTAGGTGTTTTTTCAGATGGCAGTGTCCTGTCAACAGTCCTACTACCCATCTTATATTTTCTCTGCTGAGTTTCAACAGTTCTTTAGTATACTTCTTGTTTTGTCCTTTTATCAGTTCCTTTGCAAGCCTGCATCCTGGAGTATTTTTCCAGTTCTCCATTTGTTTCTTATGTACTCTTTTTCCTATGTAGTGTCGGGCTTGTTCATAGGAAATCCCGCATACAGGTTCTGGGCCTACAAAATATGTTTCTGCCCCTTTCCTGGCCAGTTTATCTGCCATTTCATTTCTTTCTATACCTGCATGCTCTGGTACCCATATTATTTTGACAGTGTTATACTTTGAGATCTTCAGGAGAAGTGAATTGCAATACCAGACAATTCTGGATATTATCCAGACTACTTCTAGTGCCTTAATGGCCGCTTGGCTGTCCGTTAAAATTAAAAAGGTTTTTATTCCTATAGTTCATTTTCAGATTTTCTTCAAGACATGTTGTGATAGCTATCACTTCAGCTTGAAAGACTGTAGTGTGTCTGCCCAGGCTCATCTGGATTGATCTCTCAGGTCTTCCCCCGTTGATCCCTCCTCCTGTGCCATCGACAGTCTTTGAGCCATCAGTCCACCACACTATATCTTCTTTTTCAGTATTCCATTTGTTGATATCCCAGTCTTCTTTTTTTATTATCTGGGTCTGAAACGGTTTTTCAGAGTTGTACTTCCTTATCATATGATTAGAAGGCATGTGTAGAACTTCCTCTGTTATTACTCTGTTAATTTTACAGTGTCCTAGATTGGGTCTTTGTGCATTCCAGCACTCTGATTGTGCCACTCTATATGAACTCATTCGAGCCTGTCCTTTTATGAAATTGTATAATGATGGGAGGTCTAGTAAAGTGTTCAAGGTTTCTGTCGGCGTAGTTCTCATGGCCCCAGTTATGGCTATGCATGCCATTCTCTGTAGGCTATTCAATCTACTTCTGACTTTTCCTTGACTTACTTTCTGCCACTAGATGATTGCAGCATAGGCCATCAATGGTCTAATGATCATTGTGTATATCCACATTACCATTGATGGTCTTAGGACCCTGTCTTCCCGACGGCTCTTTTACATGCATACAGCAAGTTCTTGGCCCGGGTCATGTTCCTTTCTATGTGTGGATTCCAGGTTATATTTTTATCTAACACTACACCTAGGTGCAATGCCTGTTCTTCCATATATACGAGGTTCAAGTCATAAGTCATGGCAACTATTTTTTTTTCTCGCGAGTAGGAGACAACATGGAAAATTTAAGGTATGCATTTGGAAATATAAGGCATGTAAATGCATAGTGCCTGAAGACAAATTCTGACTTCAGGAGATTCTCTTAGGAAAGTGACAGAACACAGGCCATTGGTAAACATTGTTTTATTATGGTATAGGCAGCAAATACAGAAGACTACGTACAAAGGACAGGTGTCCACTGGTTACAGACCTTCGAAATAATCACCCAAGGTTTCCACTGAGCGTTGCAAGCGGTGTGGCAGGCGCTGAATACCATTCGCTGCATGTGTATTGCTAATGTGCGACACCTCTCTCCGAAATGCTGTTACGATGTCCTGTTTGTTAGCAAACCGTTGTCCACATAATGGCTTCTTGACTTTGGGGATTAGGTCATAGTCACATGGGCTCAGATCAGGCGAATAAGGTGGGTGTGGAAGAACCTCCCATCACCAACGTTGTAAATGTTGCTGAACGATGGCTGCTGTGTGAGCTGTCGCGTTATGTAGGATTATGGTGTTGTCCAAAAGATCTGGACGTTTGGTTCGCACTGCACGGTGCAAATGGTACATCAAAAAGGAATTGTAATAAACTGCATTGACAGTGTGCCCCCTACGCACTGGATGACACGCAAGAACACCTTGAACATCGTATGCCAGGATTACCATAACCCTATAGGGCGACTGATTTTGTCGAACCTTGTGTCTTTGTGGTGACTCCTGACAACGCCATTCAGTTGACTGTCTCTTCAGTTCAGGTTCATCAGCATTTCTGCCGCAGAGAACTGCTATTTTAATATACGATCATTGCTCCTGCTTGTTGACTTCCATTTTGTGATGCTCTCACTCATACACTGAACTTGAGGGCATGCTTAGACCCACACTGTTTTTTTACATACACTATCTAGTGGCATCACACGCAAGTACATACCGTACATTCCCAAATGACGTAGATGTTAGGCCCCATAAAACAACAAGCGTTCCCAAATGCATATCTTAGATTTTCCATGTTGTCTTCTGTTTGCGAGAAAAAAAATAGTTGCCATGACTTATGACTCGACCTACGTATATCTTGTCCAAATAGCTTCAGTGATCTCTTTCCCTCTAATTTTCTCCTTGTAAAAGGGACCAGAGTTATCTTATTCGGGTTGACTGATAGTTGTTCTTCCCGACACCAGTTCTCCACAAGGTTAAGTGATCTTTGCATGAGGTCCTGGATACCACTCATCACCGTACCTTGTACCACAATCACTAGGTCATCTGAATATCCTAGTGTATAAAAACCTTGTTCGTTGAGCATAGCTATGATTTTGTTCACCACGAGGTTCCACAGCAGAGGCAAAATAACTCCTCCCTGAGCACAGCCTTGGGTGGCCCTAACCGTCAGCATTTCTTCAAACAGGGTTGCTTTATCTTCCTTCTGTCTGACATGGATATAATTCATTTGACGACTGTGTTACTCACCTTGCTCTTTTGCAGTGCTTAGATCATAGAGTCATAGGTTGTATTGCTGAAGGCTCCTTCTATATCTAGAAATGCCACCAGTGCAATTTCTTTATATTTTAGGCTTTCCTCTAGTTTACAAACCAACTGGTGGAGTGCTGCTCAGTGGATCTGCCAGATCTATATGCAAACTGATTTTCATGTAACGTTGGGTTCAGTTGCACCGTTCTTCTCATATATTTATCCAGAATTTTCTCCATTGCTTTCAGCATGAAGGAGATTAAACATAATGGTATGTATGCTTTGGCTTGGGCGTAATTTGTCCTTCCAGGCTTAGCTATGAATACTGCTTTAGCTTCAGAACATGATTTCATCACGTATACTAAAGCTAGACTAGCTCTGAAAAAGTCCATCAGGGCATTGATGAGTATCTCCCATCCTTCCTGTAGGAGTATCGGAAGCATCTCATCTGGCCCCGGAGCCTTTACAGGATGAAACGTGTCGATTGCCCATTTTACATGGTTATGTTTTATTATTCTGTTGGCACAGTTCCAGTCTGCTCTTCAAGCTCTGGTCTCTGTTCCAACCGTTTCTTCTTCTGTCATCTCCTCAGACTCAGGAAAGTGTCACGCAATTAGTACCTCCATCGTGTCCCTCCCCATCTGAGCAAATGACCCATCTGGTTTCTCCAGTGTACCCACTTGATTTATATGGGTTGCTTTCAGAACCTTCTGGAGCCTTGCTGTTTCATTGTGTGATTCTACTTTCTCTCAGAACAGTCTCCAAGATTTTCTTTTTGCTTTCTGTATCTCTAGGTTATATTCAGTGAGTTTCGTATGATATACGTCCCACATACCAGTTCTAGATGATATATACAACATCCTAACCTCTTTTTTCATTTTGGCTAGTTTGTTGTTTCACCACCTTACTTTTTTGATGTTTTTCTTTTCTTTGAGAGGACAGTTGTCATGGAATGAGTCTATAATGGCCTCTTCTAATAGTTCCACTGCCTCATCCAATTCTTTCAGTCCTCTCACGTTAGTTGGAATTTTTTGTACAGCCTTCCCTAGAACTTCTCTGCATCTATCCCAGTTAGTTCTTTTTGGGTCTCTGTACATCTCAATCCCACATAGTGTTGCATCTATTACAAATTGGATGTGCTGGTGGTCTGCCAATGATGGTTCCTCCAGCACGTTCCAGTCTTAAATAAAGTTTGCAATATGCGTAGTGCTTAGTGTAATGTCTAGTACCTCCGTACGATTTTTATTTATAAATGTAGGCGAATGGAGGAGGATAGGTTACCTAGGAGAATAATGGACTCTGCTATGGAGGGTAAGAGAAGTAGAGGGAGACCAAGACGATGATGTTTAGACTCAGTTTCTAACGATTTAAAGATAGGAGGTATAGAACTAAATAAGGCCACAACACTAGTTGCAAATCGAGGATTGTGGCGACGTTTAGTAAATTCTCAGAGGCTTGCAGACTGAACGCTGAAAGGCATAACAGTCTATAATGGTTATGTATGTATGTAATGTAGGCTTGTTTTCTAGGTTTAGTATTGTCAACTCGGTTCCAATAATAAACTCTAGTAAAGACTCATCTCTTTCATTGCAGTTCGTGCTGCCCCATGCCATATGGTGTGAATTTGCATCTGCTCCAAGGACTCTGTATTGGCCTTTCCTATTTACATTGCAAATTAGGTTCTCAACTTCTTCTGATGATGTGGGCAGATTAGTTGAGTCATATGGGAGATATGCAGAGCCTATGGTTATTTCTCTGGGTCCTTCCCAATTTCCAAGTTTAATCTTGGCCACGGTTAAGTCCCATGAACAGTGTTCCTGCAACATAAGACATTCTAGTTTCCTGTTCACAAGAAGACATGTTCTGGGAATTTCCGATGTTGTATCGTACATCAGCCTATCTCCAGATTCTGCCAGTCCTGCTACTCTGCCCTTGACTACCCAAGGCTCTTGAATAAGGGCCACGTCAATAGCCTCGGACTTGAACTTCCTGGCGAAATTGGCCACAGCTGCTTTTTTATGCTGAAGATTGGCATGAAGGACCTTCAGCACTATCTTTATCAACATTGGGTTTTGTTTTTCCCTTGATGACCTGAAACTTGATTGCCCAAGTCTGAGCTTAGCCTTAATGCTTCTCTTTTTGAGCTCTTCAAAGTCTCTTTCAGCAAGGGCTAAAACAACTGTCCCTCCTGTCTTGTCGATTGAAGTGACATTCAGCACTCTCCACTCTTGCTTAGAAGTTTGGTATCGTGCTGATTGATTCTGACAAGAACATCCTCCACATTCATCTTGTCGAATCAGCACCTCTTTTGTGTACGCCACCTCTAGGGTCTCCCCTTTCCATGGGTTACACTTTGATACTGTCTGTTCCAGCCAACTTTTCGTTTCTGGATTTGCACAGATCAATACCATAGCTCCACTTTCCAGCCTTGGTGACTCAAGGAAGCCTGGCAGACATCCGTCTGACAGCGGTTTAATTTGTGCTATCAGAGCAGATGACAATTCAGTTACATCTTCTTCCTTGAGTTTTCCATCTGGAAAGGTCTTAGGTATTATTGCGACCTTAACTGAGGATAGTCTTTCCAAAAAGAATGACTTTTTCTTCCTTCTCTTTCTTGGAGGGTGGTTTTGTAGCCGAACTTGGTGTGCTTTCCTCCGACCTTGGCATTTTGGCTGTTGTCATTGGCATAGCGTCTCGCCGATCCCTGTTCTTTGGCTTCTTCTTCACCCAAGTCCCAGCCGCTATTCTGGCTTCTTTCCTTGCCTTCCTCTTTTCCTTGCAGTAGGCACTTGTGCGAGGTGGTGTATCTATATGCATCCTATTAAGTTTCCATGCCAATATCTTCAGGTCTTTCACAGTGAAATCTCCTATTTCATTTTGTCCAGAAGTCTGCTTTTACTGTTGCTTCTTCTGTTTCTTCTTCAAATTTGGATTCAGCCTCCCCTACTGGGATTTCTGTCTCCATATTCTCCTCTTGGGCCTGCTGCTGGATCTATTCTTGTGAAGCTTCCATTGCTTCCCTTGGTATTTGTTTAAGTGGTTCATTTGTAATGTATCAAATTATTATAATTAATGAACCACCTTTCCAATACACAAAATCCTTATATTTAGGATGAAACCATTTAATCACAAATTGGACATGTTTCACTCAACTTTGTGAGCATCATCAGCAATAGTTAACATAAATCATTGGTGGGTCAGGGCCCTGATCCTGGTGTATATCACAAAAGAATGTCTAATATACATTGATAAAAATATATAAATTTAACACTTTAAAAATAATCAATAAGATTATTTATGTCTATTAAAACAAAAATTTTAATCATTCAAATTGTTTAAAATGTAAAACGGAATTGATGGCTTAAATGTTAAAAATAGTATATGGTAATTAGATGTTCTTAAAAATCGTTGTCCAACATATCTATGCTCGATTATATTAGACTGTTTATGATAAAATCAGTTTTTCATATCAGGGTGAGTTCTTATTATAGACTATGTTGCTGTTTTTTAAGAATAAACATGATGAGAAACGCTAAAATCGCACATGATGGTTGAAAAACGAGTTCACTGGTGATAAAATGTCGTCTAGATCGGCGTAATTTAGCCTTTATGGAACTCCTTGCGTTGTAATTTCTGCCATTATTTTATGCAGTAATATGTTGAATTTGTTCTTCTAACGGAAAAAATGCTGATCTATTATATGAAATTGATCGAATGTATCCTGAAAAAGAAAAAGGGGGGAAAATATGAGTGTCGTCTGTTGGAAAATTTAGAGTGTAGCACTTTAAGGAGATGATAACGGAAAGCACTTACCCGTGTGTGAACTGGTCCCTTGGTTATTTACTTAGGTTTGACAGTAACTGGCTTACTGCTGCGTGTGTTGTACGAGTGCGGTCGCGGTGACGGGGAAGGTAGCGGCGAGGGGAAGGGAGGCGGGGCATTGCGCGAGTTGTCGGCCAATGGGGAGGATGCAATGGTAGGAAGCGTTGTGGGAGTGGCCACTGTTGTTGCTGATGCTACGGGAGGATTAAAAGCATGTTTATAATGGAAAATCTTCAGGAAATTATTAGCATTAATTCCGAATTTAGCAATTAATTTGGGGATTTGTTCAATTATGGGACTGTTAATATCCGATACTTCATTTAAATTACTATCCTTATTGAAGTATTGGTCCAAGGAAATGTAAACATTTTCATACCCGTCATTAGACTGCTTTTATTTACGTATTTGAGTATTTGCATATCTTGATCGATAGTACTGAAATTATGCCCTGTGTCTCTCATATGAATACTCATAGCGGAATGTTTTCTGTGTTTCAGGGCATTATAATGTTCTAAATATCTTATTCGAAAACTGCGGCCAGTTTGCCCTATATAAGAAAAATTGCACTGGGTGCATTTGAGTCTATATATTCCCGAGTTTGAGTATTTGTCATAAATTGTATTGACGGAATTAGAATTGAAAAAGATATTACGATTGGTGTTATAGGTTCGGTATGCGATGTTAATATTATGCTTATTTAATGGTTTAGTGACATTATAAATAGCTGGGTTGGTGAAAGTAAAAATAGCGAAATTTGTTCTTTTGGTTTTTTCGGGAACTAGTGTAGTTGAATTCTTTAGTTTAATTTTACCTATGATTCTGGTGATCATTTCAGGTTTAAAACCATTCGTCATGGCTAGTTCTTTGATGAAACGTATTTCTTTTTCTCGATTAGCTTTAGAAAGGGGAATGTTCATGGCCCTGTGAATCAAGCTGTAAAATGTAGCTTGCTTATGGGAGTGAGGGTGCAAGGAATCGCTTTTTATTGTTATAGGGGCGGCAGATGGTTTCCTGTAAATTTGGTAAGTGAACTCATCTTTATCTCTAGTCAAGGTTAAATCTAGAAAGTTTAGGGAGTTGTTGATCTCGTCCTCTTTAGTAAACTGAATACTAGGGTTAAGATTGTTAAGAAGCCTGAGTTCGTTGTCACTATTATTCAATTGTTTATCTATGATTACGAATGTATCATCCACAAATCTCAGCCATAGATTTACGCCGTTAATTTTGTCAATTATTAATTTGGTTTCCATATCGTCCATAAAGATATTGGCAAGAATGCCGGAAATTGGGTCGCCCATTGCTAATCCTTTTTGATGATATATTTTATTATTAAATGTGAAATAGTTATTGTTAAGTACAAATTTCAATAAATTAATAAAATCGTCTATTTCGTATCTGCTTAGATTATTTTGTTTCATAAGGTTAGATTTTACGATTTTAATTGTGTCAAATACGGGTATGTTCGAATACATGTTAGTGATGTCATAAGATACCATAACGTGATTATCTGTTAGTTTGAATGTGGACAATTTGTTGCAGAAATCTACAGAATTCTTTATGTAGGCTTTATTGTTGAATTTATAATGCTTATACAGGAAACGATGCAAAAATTTTGAAACGTTATATGTGGGACTATTTCTACAATTTATAATGGGGCGCATTGGAATCTCTTGTTCATGTATTTTTGGTAAAGCTCTGGCTGTGGGTAATTTAGGGTTCATTATGGTAAGTTTTTGTTGTTCGTACTCTTGTAAAAGAAAAGAAGACTTCTTTAACAGGTTCTTAAGGTCTCTTTGGATTCTTAATGTGGGGTCTTTTTCCACTATATTATAGGTTTCAACGGAAAAGAAGTTTTCGGTTTTGCTAATGTATTCTTCTTTATTCATTAGTACCGTTGTAGGACCTTTGTCAGCTTTTGTGACTATAATATTGTTGTTATTGATTTTACACTTAAGTTCGATTATCTGTTTGTTAAAGTTTGATATTGACTTAGAATTCAATTCTTTAACTAAAGAGGGGAGATTCTTCTTTACTTCGTATTTCACGTCATTTCGATGTTCGATTGGGAGTTTTAAAATACTAGATTCAGCCTCGGCAATATTGGTAATGAGGTCGTCAGACTTATTGGAGTTGGACCAGTTGAATTTCATACCTTTATTCAAGAGGTCCATTTCGCTGCTAGAGAGTGTGGTATTAGATAGATTGATCGTGGAGGGAATGTTATTTAAATGGGGCGTATGTGAGTTATTCATTCTGTGAGAGTTAACGGATTTTGTTTGTGAATCCTTAAGGAGTTTTAGTTTTTTCTCCAAAACTGATTGCTTATTGCTTATTTTTTTTTTTTTTTGCTAGGGGCTTTACGTCGCGCCGACACAGATAGGTCTTATGGCGACGATGGGATAGGAAAGACCTAGGAGTTGGAAGGAAGCGGCCGTGGCCTTAATTAAGGTACAGCCCCAGCATTTGCCTGGTGTGAAAATGGGAAACCACGGAAAACCATTTTCAGGGCTGCCGATAGTGGGATTCGAACCTACTATCTCCCGGATGCAAGCTCACAGCCGCGCGCCTCTACGCGCACGGCCAACTCGCCCAGTTTATTGCTTATTGCAGCTGATACTTTTTCATTAACGAATTTAGAATAGGAGTCCCATTCTAATGGAGGTATGCTTGAAGAAATCTCTAAATGCGCATTATAGAGCTGTACATTCAAAAATGCCTTTTTCTTATAGTGCAATTTGATGTAATTTTTCAACCAAATGTCATTTGTAATGTCCGTAGTTCCATATGACGTAGGGTTTTTGCCCCTTCTAGGGTCCTGAGCGGCGTTCTCACTATCCATGATGAGGCTTCTCCAGCCCTACTAATTTAATATAACATCATTTTACGCGATATCATTTGATATCAAGTTTATCCGCCATCGGCAATTATTTGTAATATATTTATTCAAAGTCAATCATTTGTAATCAAGGCGTTTTGGAATCATATTGTATATATAATAACATTGTTTTATTATTTAAATTATTATATTATGTAGGATAAGAATTCATTATGTTGTAAATACGGTCAATATGTTGAGACATAGTTGTTTTCATTTCATCTCATGTTTGTGTATACGGAGGGTTATTCTTGAAGCTTGGGATTTTGCGTGCGTCATGGGTTTATTTTTATGACCAAGGCTAGTAAACAGCGACCCGTGCGCGAGGCTTGCAAGCTGGTCAGTTAAATCATCGCCACGCCTTCTGGACTTGTCGAAGAAGAAGGGAAGGGGAGTTGATGCTTCGATCTATTGAATCAGATACTTCGTTGTATATGAGTTTTGAGATTGAGCTGTTACCAAGAGTGGGGGTGAGCCCGGATATATACTGATTCTCAAGACGAGAACGGAAGCTTCCACCCTTACGACCTTACAACCTAACTACGAGATACTCCATCACTGCTACTTCTACTGTGAACATCTACTTTGAACGACGTGTTTTTGAAACAGTGTGTGGTCGCTCCGCGACATAGTTATTTGTGTACAATGTTTTGTCGCTTCGATACAGTACTCAGCTGCGGTAATGTTATCGGATCTGCGTGAGACGAAACAAGCTTACGGCTTGTGTTATTTTCAGTAAATATTCCGGACAAAGAACTATGTTTAGTTCAAGTCCATGGAATTTTGGTACAAGTTGGTACCGTATAAATAGTATAGCTCAGTTGGATTGAGATTTCTACTAATATGGAAAAATTCATATCTCTGAATTTTCTCCTCATACGATCAACGCTGATCAGTTTTTACAAGTGTAGGGCCAATGTCTAATTTAAAGACTAGGCAAGTAGGGAGTGTTAGTCCAGATAGCCCGTACCATATCAGAGAAGGAAGGAAGGATGTCCATGGAACAAATTCTACATCATGAAGAAGAGAACGAGTAACCACGGAAACCAGATGACTTCAACGGAAGCTGCAATTGGTGAGCTTCAATTAGATGAAGCAAGCAATAGTAAATTCAGTAAATTATAAATTCCTCAACGCTTTAAGGAAACTTTTCCGATTCATCTCATTTTTTTGTATAATAAATTCATTTGTATTTTATATTGCGTTAATTTTCTTTCTTAAGCGATACTTAATGGTTAATTATTTAAAATCCTACCCCTGTGATTTAAGTATAAGTCTCTATGCTCTATTTTGGTTTACAGTTTTATTTAAAACTGTAACCATGGCGCCCAAACATTACATAGAGAATTGGGGAACCATGGAATGTTAATTGTTTCTATTTGCGTGGCAATTTTCGGGCAAGCCACAAATAGTTTATTTAATATTCATGTGTCCCAAGATAATAACTTTCATCTCCCCAAGTGTTTTTGACGAGGTGGAACAGTTACATTTGTCGCACCAACGTGGAGCTCGAAAACCATTAAGTATTCGTGGAAGGAAAGCAGTAAAAGTAGTCTGTGTTTGTGGGGGTTAAGCGAGTGTCCATATAATTTGTATGTGTGATTTTGGGGGAATCATGGCTGCACAAGGTGAAAAGGACATGAAATTATGTAGCGGAAACTTAGTAAAGGCAGGCGAGACACTGAATTGTAAGAATGTTGTAGATGAAACTATTGAAGTAGATAAAACGGTAGAGAGTGGTGGGAGCATGGAAAATAGCACAGAATCTGATGTAGCTAGGATGGAGGGCGAGAAAAGTAATACGAATAGTGATATGAATATTCAACAACTATTTTTAATGATGCACGGGATATTAGAGCAAACGAAAGGGATAGATGAAATTAAGAAAAAAATAGAACAGACTAAAACTGAAATTAGCAAAGAAGTAGAGAGGACACAGACAGATATTAAAGAAAATACAAAGCAGATAGAACAGACGAAAACCGAAATTAGCAGAGAAGTTAATGCTAGGATGGATGCTTTAGATCATAGATTAGATGAAGCACTAGAGCAGTAGAAACTTTTTGAGAATCAGTTAGCGGAACAGGAGAAGAGACGTAGCCAGCATGAGAAAGTGGTAGAAAGTAAGTTAACTGAACATAGAAGCGAAGTAGACCAGCAGATCACAGCAATTAATTGTAAAATTCAGGAACAAGTAGGAGAAGTTAGTCAAGTTAGAGAAGAAGTACAACAACAATATGATGATCTGTGTGGTAAGGTAGAGACTAATGCTAAAATATGTCATGAAAAGTTTAAGAAAGCAGAGGAATATGCGGTTGAAATTAAAGCCACCAGGGAAAGACAGGAACACATTGCGAATGACGTAAAAAGAATTAATGAACGTATTGATAGGTCGGAGGCACAAATACGTAAAGAAATCAGAGAAAAGCAAGGTAATATAGGAAGTCAGTGCCATGGTACAAATTTCATATGTGAAACTGAACTACCTAAATTTAATGGGAGGCAGACAAACCCTTTAGATTTTTTAAACACTGTTAAGAAACGGTTTGAAAAGCGAATCGAAGAAGGAATCATTGAATGGGAAGAAGCGTTAGAGATAATTGGTAAAGCTTTTATTGGGGAAACGAAATCATGGTTTGCGGTGTATAAGAGCAGCATGACCAGTATGGTGGAATTCCAGAAATATTTCGCGGAAAAATTTTGGAGTGAAGCTATACAAAGCAGGGAAAGAGAACGCATTGTCTTTGGGAAATTTAGGCCACACGAAGGAGTTTCTATGACCGAATATTTTTTAGCCCACGTTATGATTTGTAAAAACGTAGATGGGATGTCAGCGGAGAGAGATATTGTGAAGTTATTACTCAGACATTTTCCCAACAAAATCCGTGAAGCTAGCTGTATGCAACAGATAGAGTCTATTCAGGGAATGGAAAGATTGCTAGCAAGTTTCGATGCGTTAGGAAATAGTAATAGTACACGAGAGCACACAAACTATCAAACACCACCCAGAAGACAAGAACACAATCACCGTGGTCAGTTTCAACCGAGACAACAACCTGTAGGTAATCAGTCACACCAGCAAAATAGGAATGTTCAGAGGGAACGCAATGTTGAGGAAGGTACAAGCCGAAATCAGGATACAAGGAGACACAGTAATTTAAACTGATAGTAGATGGTAATGAGAGATCAGTTCATCAGTCTTCAGAACATGTTGCGAGAAATTGTGTAATGACGCACATGGATTATGATCTCGATGTTAGAGATGAGTTATTAAGGGAGGTGGAAATGGATCAAGTCGATGTTGGTAGTAAAAGTGAGAACCCCGTTGTTACGATCGTTATATGGAGGGCGCAGTATCAGGCTTTATTGGATTCAGGCAGTCAAAGATCATGTGTAAGTTTGAAGTGGTATGAGGACAGAAAAAGGAGAATTCAGATCTGTCTTGTTATTCTGAATCTTATATTTGATGTTATCTTGGGATCTGACTGGCTAAGTTTATACTCAGCTCGGCTAGATTACAATGATGCGATAGTATATTTAAGTTGGGATAATGAGGATGTTAAAGTCACGTGGGATGCCGAAGTTCAGACGAAAATGGAGGTTTGTAACATGTGGTGTGTTAATGAGGTTTCAAAAGATGAAGAAGAGAGAGCGGATTTTAAGTTGTGTGAAGTGTGGTTAGAGGAGAACCACGATGATGCTTTGAGAGACGCGGTAGATAGTAGCAATTTGAAAGAAGGTCGGAGGGACCGATTGTTGATTGTTGTATGTGTTGTATGTGTTGAGAGAACACAAGGAAGTATTTTCATCGAAACCTGGCAAAACACATGTGTATGAACACTCATTTTCAGTGCTGGATAAAAGTATATTCGCTGGACCGAGATATCCGATTCCACATAAATATGCTAAAGCAGTAGACAATCAAATTGAAGTTATGTTAGAGGATGGTATTATTGAAGTTTCGAGTAGTCAGTGTGTCAATCCTTTATTGGTTGTGCCTAAGAACGACGGTTCTGTCCGTTTGTGTATTGATGGGAGGGAGATGAACAGACGTATTGCTGCTGATCAATTAAAATCGTTAACTGTAGAGGAGCTGATACAGGATTTTCAAGGGAAAGTTTGGTTTTCTACTGTAGATTTACGTAGTAGTTTCTGGCAGATTCCGTTAAGGAAGGAAGATAGACCTTTAACAGCTTTCAGTCACAAGAATAATCTGTATCAATTCTGTCGTGTCCCATATGGTACTCGTACTAGTTCTTCTGCTTTAATTCGTGCTTTGAATATTGCTCTGGGGAACGAAGCCGACCACAATGCCACTATTTATATTGATGATTTAGTAATTTCGTCTAGCAGTCTTGAAGAGCATTTAGAAAATCTCGACAGGGTATTTACCAAGTTAGAACAGGCAGGTTTCACTCTTAAACTGGAGAAATGCATTTTTTATCAACCCGAAGTCATCTTTTTAGGACACCGTGTATCTGCAGTAGATGTGACTCCAGAAAGCACGAGAATAGAGAAAATATTGAATGCAAAAAGGCCCAGGAATAAAAAAGAATTGAGATCATACATTGGAGTATGTAACTTTTTTAGAAGATTTGTTTTAAGATTTTCCTACTTATTAGAGCCGTTTAGAGATTTGCTGAAAGCTGGCAATAAGTGGAAGTGGGCAGAATACCATGAGAAGGCATTTGAAGAGCTAAAAGATGGTTTTAGGAAAGCTGTGATTCTGAAATATCCTAGAGGAGATAAGAAGTATGTTATAATGACTGATGCATCACATTGTGGCATTGCCGGAGTTCTATGTCAGGAGGTTGATGAGAACAACTTAGGGATTGTTTCGTTGGCTTCGAGAAGGCTTAGTGCAGCTGAGAAATGCTATACGATTACTGAATTAGAGTTCTTAGCGATTGTTTATTCTCTAAGTAAGTTCAGGATGTACGTGTTGGGTACTAAATTTGAGTACTGGACCGACCATCATGCGCTATCTTTTATTTCTACTTGCAAATTGTCATCTAACAGGGTCAGTAGATGGATTTTAGCTATACAAGAGTATGATTTTAAAGTGGTACACATTAAAGGCAAGAACAATGTGTTAGCCGATTTGCTATCCAGAGACCGAGATTTGTGTAATGAAGGTAGTGTTATTAAGACCCAGGAAGGCATTTTAATCTGTGCATGTCTTCATAAAGACAATAAGGAAGCTTTGAACAGATTAAAGAAGATGCATTTTGAACAATCTCAGGATAATGAATGTAAAGATGTGATAAGAGAACTTGAGAACGGAGATCTGGAAAGTGTGAAGAAAGGTAGACACACCTATAGAATGGTTGATCAATTTTCAACGAAGAATTGTGGTGATTATCGTTGGCGTATATGTGTACCTAAGTCTTTGAGAACGGAATTAATTTGGTTCATTCATAAGGAGTTGGGACATTTTGGTGCAAGTAAAGTGTTGTATGAGATTCAGAGAAATTTTGTATGGGATAAGATGGGAAGGGAAATTAGGAAAACTATTTCCTCTTGTGATTTATGTCAACGGAGTAAAGCTCCCAATAGGTATCTCGAAGGACCTAGGCAAGCGGTCATTACTGAGAAAACTGGTGATCTTGTTTGTATTGACTTATTTGGACCCGTAGTTCGTGGTAAATATGGCTAGGTAAATATGGCTATCAATATGTTTTTGTGGTGATTGACGCTTTTTCCAAGTTAGTCGGATTGTATCCGATGAGAAAAGCGACCGGTCTTAGTTGCAGTAAGATTATTAGTGACAAGTATATTCAGGAATTAGGTACGCCTAGGAGGTTATTATCTGATAGCGGATCTCAATTTACCTTGAAGAAGTGGAAGGCTGTGATGACAGAGTTAGGTATCACACATGTTTTTTCCTCAATTAGGAATCCGCAAGGGAATATGTGTGAACGCACGATGAAGGAATTAGGTAGGATGTTTAGATCTTTAGTTCATGACAAGCACACTGCGTGGGTTGGTTCTTTAGCGTTGATTGAGAAATGGGGTTCAGCATGATAGTACGAAATTCACCCCATTAGAGGTTCATTTTGGCAACAATCCAAGGAATGAGCTGACAAAAGTACTAGGTATTACACAGGAACCTCAGCGGGACTCTCAGATATATGTCAGATCAGCGAGAGAGAATTTGATTAAAGCGGCTGAGAAGCGTAGCAGACAGCAGAAACGTCATGTGTTAGACGAATTTCAGGTAGGAGATTCCGTTTTGTTACGTGTTCCCATGCTCTCGTCCAGTGAACATCTACTTTGAACGACGTGTTTTTGAAACAGTGTGTGGTCGCTCCGCGACATAGTGATTTGTGTACAATGTTTTGTCGCTTCGATACAGTACTCAGCTGCGGTAATGTTATCGGATCTGCGTGAGACGAAACAAGCTTATGGCTTGTGTTATTTTCAGTAAATATTCCGGACGAAGAACTATGTTTAGTTCAAGTCCATGGAATTTTGGTACAAGTCGGTACCATATAAATAGTATAGCTCAGTTGGATTGAGATTTCTACTAATATGGAAAAATTCATATCTCTGAATTTTCTCCTCATACGATCAACGCTGATCAGTTTTTACAAGTGTAGGGCCAATGTCTAATTTAAAGACTAGGCAAGTAGGGAGTGTTAGTCCAGATAGCCCGTACCATATCAGAGAAGGAAGGAAGGATGTCCATGGAACAAATTCTACATCATGAAGAAGAGAACGAGTAACCACGGAAACCAGATGACTTCAACGGAAGCTGCAATTGGTGAGCTTCAATTAGATGAAGCAAGCAATAGTAAATTCAGTAAATTATAAATTCCTCAACGCTTTAAGGAAACTTTTCCGATTCATCTCATTTTTTTTGTATAATAAATTCATTTGTATTTTATATTGCGTTAATTTTCCTTCTTAAGCGATACTTAATGGTTAATTATTTAAAATCCTACCCCTGTGATTTAAGTATAAGTCTCTATGCTAGTAAATATAAATTTTGGTTTACAGTTTTATTTAAAACTGTAACCATGGCGCCCAAACATTACATAGAGAAATGGGGAACCATGGAATGTTAATTGTTTCTATTTGCGTGGCAATTTTCGGGCAAGCCACAAATAGTTTATTTAATATTCATGTGTCCCAAGATAATAACTTTCATCTCCCCAAGTGTTTTTGACGAGGTGGAACAGTTACAAGGTATTCCGCCGGACATTGTCCTCTCGCAACTCAGGCTCTCCTTAGCAGGTGCCACGCCCCTCAGCTGTCCATCCAGCATTCCGTCCCTGGCCCGAACCCGACCATGTTTGTTCCACCTTGAGTAGACCTACTCACCTGGTTCCCACCTGGCATTACCATGACTGAGTTCACAGGCATGGGTTCTCCCTAGGCTGGGTTCACCCCGTTCGCAACCCGTGGCTTGTTCAGGCTACGTAGGGCAAAGTGATGCATTGGTTCCAGCACACCGCAGTGAGCTTTCACCTCAATCACCAGCACCCACTTAACCTGAACCACCGTATCACCTCTGCGCAGTTAACATGGATGCCTCTCTAGCATGTGTGGGCGAGGTTTCCACTTCCAAGCCTTGGCTTGGGCTAGTAACAATCGCACTGCCTCAAGACGTTTTCTGGCAATACCTGTTTTTGTCCGTGAGAGGGTATTTTATTTCCCTCAGACCCTCCACACAAGTCCAGAGAGTCCCCTGTTTGCCACCCTTGATGTGCCAGATAGGGGAACAGGCAAGAAAACCCCAACGGGATGACCAATATTACTCCATCTGAAGATGGAAATATGGATGTATTGAAGAGGAGGACATATTCAATTTCGTTTGTAAAGTGGAAACCATCAATACAGAATGATTTTAATATCTTGTAAAGCAGATCTGTTCTGCAATGCCATTTGGAATGAGGTGTTGATCTTCACGGGGGGGGGGGGGGGGGGGGGGGGGGGGTGCTACCAGACCCATCTCGTCGTGTTCTATGGCCTTGGTTTGTGTACACACCTGTTGCACTGCCGACACACTTCGTCCCACATGAGCAGGAATTTCCCGGATGGTTTCATCCTGCCAATAATGCGTCCTCTTTCAAACTCACTAATTTGATGGTACGGTTCATGCGTGCATCTGCGAGGCATCCTGCACGTCTGCTCAAGTCACACTTATACATTATCTTTGGTTTATTAGTGACAACGAGAGCCGCAGGCACATTTTTCCAGTCGGTGTTGGTGCGCCGAGATATCGATGTGGACCTTGAACCTGAGGGGTGACGTGGTTCAGATGCTAATCATTTCTTCAGAACATTCTAATGCACATGTCCTGTGAATATGAACTTTATATCTCGAGTCTGTCAAGGTGTTTTGGTTTTTATGAACACGAGAGTAATAATAATGTTGGATATTTTAAAAGATTGTTCTAAAACTACGCACAGTCAGTATCCAATTAAGGATATACATTACTAATCTATCTTGTATCATGTGGTAACAAAACTGAATTGTTGCTCATATTTCTGGTATATTCTTATTTAGGCACGTATGTCTGTTCCTTTTGCATATATAATCAGTCTCTCTACTTGGCCCAGGTTCAGCGGCTTTCATGTCTTGTGGCCTTGGGGACAACAAATCCTGTGCAGTAATCTCAAATGTTGTTGAACAGATATTTTGACCTATCTGTGTTCACGCCTTTTACTTTCAGCTTCTTAGGTAGGTTTGAAGGAAGGTTATCTATCTCCCAAATCTTCACAATTACAGTTAGACCATCCATTCTTTTTCACAGTAAAATTACTGAAAGATGCATTCTTTGAAACTTTTTTCTAACGATGTTGCCAGTTATACATATTTACTAACAGCTCGCGGGTTCACTGAAAGATGCGTTCTTTGAAACTTTTTTCTAACGATGTTGCCAGTTTATTTTCTAATGATGACAGCTTTGTTAAGTTTTGATTGAGGAGTGCTTATTTCAGTGACCGAGACAATATCTGTCACAGAAATAGTACGTGTCACGCGGTACTTTCTTTTCATGAGACCAAAAGTCAAGTAACAAAAATCTTTCTTATGACCTACTGGCAGAAAAGAAATAGTTATTTGTTAATTTAAACCTGACATAACTCTCCACATGATGAAGATAGTTTTATTTTGTGCGACACACTTCGCAGCATGATCAGTCAATTCTCGACACTATGACTGGTTTCCTGTGCAGGAACCTTAGTTAAAATTACCAGTTATAAAACATGCAGCCCAGTAAATGTCTGTAATTGTAACCATACATCATCTTGATTCACAAACTGTTTATTTCATATTTTGTTACAAGACAATGCAGGAACTTCATTTAAGAAACCATACCTTAAGTCGCCAATGTTAAATTTCCATTACAACTTTTAAGGTATGGTTTTGTTAGACTGCTCAGCTTGTTTCCAAGGTTATTTTGAAGCCTTTTCCGTATGGTGACATCACTGTCACTCCTTTGATCACATAGTTCAAGGATCAGGCTAACAGATGGCATTCAAATCTAAAAATCAATGTTTCTCACCCTTCGCGCCTTTTTTACTTTTGTACCTAAAATTTTGTCATACGGCTTAAGGTACGGTTTCCTGGTGAACGTCTTATATGATATTTATACAGAAAAGCATAACAAGATGTTGCAGTGCTTTTGGATGGTTTAGTGTAATAATTGTACAAGAACAGCATTCAAACATTACGGTCAGATTGCCATCTAGTACAATCTAGTACAATTAAACTTGTATTATTGGAAACCCTGTCAGTTACATGTAACCAGTTTTGTAAGACCACATACATGCTAACACCATATCGTATAGAAGAAAACGTTTGCTGACTCCTATTCAGATATACAAGGAGTTCGTGGTTCTCCACTCGAGAGCATGCCTGGAAAAAAACAAAACCAGCTGGCCTGATACAGAACGCCACTTTCCTTTGATCTTATAGTGAAGAGATGCGGTGCTGTTTTATGGTGGGATTGCAGTTTGGCTTTCTGAATGATTTCTTGTATTCATGGATGTGAATATTCAAATAATATGTTTCCTGAAAACTTGTACAAACTTGGTGAAACATTGTATACTGTAAATTCAAATGTGTAACCCTACAGGAATGAAATAATTAGGACCAAGCTCGATAGCTGCAGTCGCTTAAGTGCGGCCAGTATACAACATTTGGGAGATAGCGGGTTCGAACCTCACTGTCGGCAGCCCTGAAGATGGTTTTCTGTGGTTTCCCATTTTCACACCAGGCAAATGCTGGAGGTGTACCTTAATTAAGGCCACGGTCACTTCCTTCCCACCTATAGCCCTTTCCTGTCCCATCATTGCCATAAGACCTATCTGAGTCAGTGCGACGTAAAGCAACTTGTCAAAAAAGAAAAGAAAGAAATAGCTAGGTACATTTTAAACAGGAATCGACACCATGCACATCTAAAACACATGTTGTTACTTCTATGCTGGTTATTAAAATTGTTGTAGAAACACACGCACAAAAAGATAAAAAAGATAGAGCAGAAAGTGCAAGGGGAAGGGTAGGATTGTTCAATTTATGGAACTATTTTATTACAATACAGGATTGACATGCCTACATGTTTTCCTCCAAGCTGCAAATCAGGATATCAGAGCTAATAACAGATGCTGTTTCAGAACACTTGCGAGCAACGATGAGTTTAAAAAATGGTCTAAGACAACTTTCAGATAAAGTAAAGTTTTGAATTACGATTCAGTGAAGTTTGATTATAAAAAGGATGTTTTACAGTGGAAGGTAAAAAGGTGGAATCCAAGGTGTGTTTGAAACAAGCCAGGAGCATTTCCTCATATATTCCCTAACAAACCAAAATATTTGTCAGTTCCGATGAAGTTTTCCGATCAGCCAATGGTACGACATTAAGTTCCAACAAAACGATGGGAGACTGGAGATCAAATCAAGTCCAGTGGCTCACTGTAATAGTACTCAGAATGTAAAGAACTCTTGTTCTTTCTCACTGAGAATTCAGTTGAATTAGATCCTGTGAAATAAAATTTTCTTCTAATATGAGGAATTAAAATCTCGTCAGGAAATTAGTTTGAACTAAAATTAATCTCGGCATTGCCAAAGCCGGATTAATATGCCAATTGCATTTTGGGTCGCTTAGCTGGGAACTAGCATTCGGGAGATGGCAGGTTTGAATCCCAGCGTTGGCGCCCCTGAATATGGTTTGCCATTTTCACACCAGGGAAATGCTGGAGCTGCACATTAATTAGGTTCATGGCACTACCGGGATGGTACCCATCCGTGGGTTGCTGAAAAGCTTTGATGTGTTAGTCAGTTGAAACTGAAAAGAGATGGCTTCAGATATCACGTTAAGAAAGCTAGCAATAGAAACTTAAGTCGATTCATTGTTTCTGCAGATATGATACATACTACAGACCATTACAGACTGAATAAATTGCATTTTCTATGAATATTGAATTTTCACGACCACATTGTAATCGAAAGCGACTTTCAACCTATTAGGTCGTGTTACGTACATTTAGTACGTGATGAAGAGATGTTAAGTACAGATCAAAAATGGCCAACCAGACACCAGTGGGTTTCTGTACTTAACATCTCTTCATCACGTACTAAATGTACGTAACACGACCTAATAGGTTGAAAGTCACTTTCGATTACAATGTGGTCATGAAAATTCAATATTCATTGACTTGGCCCTCAACGGGCAACTTGAACGCACTCGACAGTGTGATGGTAGTAGTACCAGACCTGTAGCTTAGATCCTTTCCAACAGAACTAAGATGGCCTAGGCCACCATAGCTCAATTGGTAGAGCAACCGACGCGAAATCGGGAGGTTGTGGGTTTGGATCCCACTGGTGTCTGGTTGGCCATTTTTGTTCTGTACTTAACATCTCTTCATCACGTACTAAATGTACGTAACACGACCTAATAGGTTGAAAGTCGCTTTCGATTACAATGTGGTCATGAAAATTCAATATTCATTGACTTGGCCCTCAACGGGCAACTTGAACGCACTCTACAGTGTGATGGTAGTAGTACCAGACCTGTAGCTTAGATCCTTTCCAACAGAACAAAGATGGCCTAGGCCACCATAGCTCAATTGGTAGAGCAACCGACGCGAAATCGGGAGGTTGTGGGTTCGGATCCCACTGGTGTCTGGTTGGCCATTTTTGTTCTGTACTTAACATCTCTTCATCACGTACTAAATGTACGTAACACGACCTAATAGGTTGAAAGTCGCTTTCGATTCGTTCATTTTCTATAATTAGAGAGTTCAAATCTTACAATGTATTTATTGATCTTTCTGTTCAATACATTATTTCATCTCTTAAGACGAAGTATTAAATTTATTCAGACATGTTTCCACTACTTATGAGTCATCTTCAGTGACCTATATCAAGGGTGCCCATACCCGTGGGCAAGGTGGGGCCAGCTCTCGGGGAAAGGCAAAAATCTAGTGTAGTCAGACGTTTTCCTTTCAAGAAAGTGATTTAAAAGTCAGTATTATGTAAAAGCAGTAGTACCGTCCCCCACCAACAGCCGGGGGATACCGTGGGTTATTCAGCCGCAAATACAAGTTGCCATTTATCTTCCAACATATTAAAAATACTACGTATTCCCAGGTCTGGGTCCCCCCCTACAAACTGTCATATGGGCGCTCATGACCTATATTGCTGTAATTAAAATATTATCAGATTAAAATATGTATATACTGATGAGTCATTAACCGAGCTCGATAGCTGCAGTCGCTTAAGTGCGGCCAGTATCAAGTATTCGGGAGATAGTAGGTTCGAACCCCACTGTCGGCAGCCCTGAAAATGGTTTTCCGTGGTTTCCCATTTTCACACCAGGCAAATGCTGGGGCTGTACCTTAATTAAGGCCACGGCCGCTTCCTTCCCACTCCTAGCCCTTTCCTGTCCCATCGTCGCAGTAAGACCTATCTGTGTCGGTGCGACGTAAAACAACTAGCAAAAAAAAAAAAAAAAGATGAGTCATTATTTGGGCTATTTATAGTCCAGTAAAAAATCGTATTACTGTTAGTAATACATAAGGCATAGCCTTTTTGTCTGATATCAGATAATAATATGTGCGTATGTATACATTTAGAGTCCTTCTTACTTGGGATATTTACAGTCCAGAAAAAAAAAGTATTAATGTTAATAATACATAACATGGCAAGGCATAGCCATTCTTCTGTTCATCATCATTTTCATTTCCCTGTGTCCAGCTTCTGCCATATCAGGGTGTTGATGGCACTTCCCCACAGTTGCCTCTCCTTCCTCCACTCCTCTTCATTAATTGTATTCCAGTCCTGTCTTCTCTTTCTTACACTGTTCTTGACAGTCCATCCTCCTTGCTCTTTCCTTCTATCTTAGTCTCCAACACTTGTTTTGGTATCCTTCCCTCCTCGATCCTCATAACATGTCCAAACCTTCTCAGTTTTTTCCTTCTTTTCAAAATGGCGCCCGGTAATGACGACGTAGTGTTTTATCCTCCGAGTAAATTAACCGTCAAATGTGACGAAAAGTGCGGAAAATGTCAAAGATTAGTGAAAAATGGAATGTTGTGTGATTCATGTGATCGATGGTGGCATTATAAGTGCGGAAATTGCCCTAGAGACGTAAAAATTAATGAAAATGTTGACTGGATTTGTGAGCAGTGTGTTTGGAATGTTGTAGTTGGCGATGGCGTTGACGATGAAGCACCGAAAATAAGCAGTGAGGAATACAAAAGTGCATTAGAAATTATAAACATTCTACAAAAGGACAATGAGGCTCCTAAAGTTGGAAATCAAGAATTAAAAGTAGACTGCGATCGCTAGAATTTGGGACTGACCATTCTTCGAGTGATATACCGGTACCAGTAACAAACTCGAGCACGTGGTGTCAAGTAGTTCATGGATGGCCGGCTAAGAAGAAATCTGCAACTGAATTTCCGGAAATAAACATCGGAAATAGGTTTTCTGCCCTAAATAATTTAATTCTAGAAGAAAGTGATCGCGCGCGTGAAACCAAATCATCGCGATCCGTTGCCGTGCCGAGGTTAAAATTTAGGCCTAGATTTCAGATTCAAGACCCAGTTAGGCCTAAATCAGCAAAGGTAGCTGTGATGGTGATAGCCAAGGAAGGGGAATTGCAGGAGTGATAAACGATGAGAATATAGCAGCAACCGGAGAAATATATCCAGGAGCTTCTATCAGCAGTGTCCTGGAAAACGTAGAAGAAGCAACTAGGAACTTCGGGAGCGGCGATGCAGTGCTAATCATCGGTGGGACGAATGACGTAGCTCACGATGACGCCAAGAATGTAAGATCAGAACTAGGGAAGCTGTCCTTTCGTACTAGAATATTCATTTATTATAAAGATAGAAACCGACCTGGCTTACGCCAGTCTGAACTCAGATCATGTAAGGATTTAAAAGTCGAACAGACTTATTAATTAAACTTCTACACCTAATCATATTCCTTAATTCATACGTTCTAATAAAAAGGCATAAACCATATTGATCCTAAAAAATTAGATACCGGTACCGTATCGTAAATGTCTTTAGTGATAATAAATTGTAGTGAATGTGCCTCACACGCATGATTTGAGTAGAAACTCGTGTGTGAACATTGAAGTGGACAAGGTCAATACAGATATTGTTAAAATTTGTAAACATTTTCGGAATACTCAGGTTATTGAATGCAGCAGTTTTGAGAGATACTGTTATAAAAAACATGGCCTCCATCTAAACAATTCAGGTAAACGAAAGATAGCAAATTTTGTTCTAGATTTTATTAATCTTAAGATATGTACTGTAAAACAGGCAACTCCCTTGAGTTATAATACTGACCAGGAAAACTAGTAGAAAGAGCCAGCTGTACTTCAAGCTGGCTCAGTCAACTAGAAAATGAAACTCAGGAAAGTAAGGAATTTCAAGTTACCCAATTGCAATAGTCAAGTTTTAGGGAGGAAGGGGGCAGAGATTGCTCTTGGTAAACTGTCAAAGTGTAGTAAATAAACAATTAAAATTCGGTACATTGATGGAATCTTATGAGACTGATGTGGTGATAGGAGTGGAATCGTGGTTGAGAGAAGGGGTGGGTAATAGAGAAGTATTTCCAGAAGGGTACACAGTCTACCGAGGAGATAAAACGGGAGGGGGTGTTTATTTTGGTGAAGGAAACTTATTGTTCACATGAATGGTTTACTGATGAAAGGGATGAAATATTAGGGATAAAATTAGTTTGTGATAATATGAAGGAGGTGGGAATTATAGGAGCATACAGGCCTGGAAGAGAGGAAAGAGACATGGAAATATTTGAGAAAATAATAGATTATACTCATAAAAACAATAACAATGATATGGTAATAATTGGGGGAGATCTAAATTTGCCTGAAGTTGAATGGAATGGGCCTGCAAGTGAAGCCCATGTACAGAAACTGGCAAATAAGTTAATTTGGGAGGGAGGATTTACACAAGTAGTACAAGAACCGACTCGTCTCAATAACTTACTAGATGTATTCTTGGTTAAACCATGGGAAATTGTTGATAAAACTGAGGTAATTGAAGGAATAGGAGACCATAAGGCTGTTATAATGGATGTAGGACTCGTACGAAAAAGGCTTAATAAGAGGGTTACACAAGACAAGAAATTGTACAGAAAAAGTTGATGAATTTGGGACTTACCTTAAATCACAATTCAGTTGTTGGATAACTGAAGGGAGTAATGTGGATACACTTTGGGCTAAATTTAAAGGAATCATTTGGGGAGGAGGGAAGAGATTTATACCTGTTAAGAAGGGTAAAATGACCTCAGACCCTCTTTATTATACAAGGGAAATAAGAAAATTAAAAAGAAAATGTAGAATAGTAAACAGGAAAATCAAAGAGGGTAGGGAGAGTAAAGAAACTAGAAAACAGCTAATGAGGAAACTGAATAGAGTGAAAAGGAAGCAAAAGAGAATTATATGAATGGCATACTTAAAGAGGGTAATGGCCACAAAGGAAACTGGAATCGGGAATCAAAAAGGAAAAGGAATCCAAATTCCTAGAATGGTGGGAGAAGTGGGTGAGCACTATTTAACATATGAAGGGGTTAAAGTCAAAGTGGTGTAAGTCAATTTTCGGTAGAAGTTGACTTAGGCACAGAAAGGCGATGTAGAAATAAAAAACTGTTCATAGAAAAAGTGGAGTAAGTCAGAGCTTCACTCATTTCGTCGTTAGATGGCAGCACAAGTTAGACTGGTAATGGATCATCTGTTTTGCTGATAACTGAAGTGGTGTGAGTCAGACTTACACCAGTGTGGTTGTAATTGTTCCGCGATTTTCATCGAGTGTTGAATGCATGCGTGAATACTCAAAGAAACGATGGATTCTGAAATAAGTTTAAGTGATCCGTTGGATGAGCTGGAGTCCAGTGATGAATGGGAGCGTGAACAAGGAGAAAACACATCAGAAACAGATGATGGTAAGTACTATTCACCTTCTAACCTCTCAGTTACTCACCTACTAACCTATTTTGTTGCAACGTTTTTAGCAAGTACTTACATTAGATTATGCCTTAGGTCCTTTTGGTCTACTATTCCCTGAATAATACACCTTTGTAATCGGTTCGGAAAAAAAGAAAGGAGAAATGGAGAAAAATGCATGAAGAGTGATGTTTTTAGTGAATTTTCTGTGATTATTGAAAATGGTCGTGTTGAGTATCGTTTTTCACGTAATTTTGAATGCTGAATCGAAGCTTCCCCTGCAGTTTTTTATTTCGGTAGTAAGTGTAACAAGATGTTTGTTGTTTCAGAATCTGAAGGAGATGAAGAGGTAGACGGCGGACGCCAGCGCAACCATTCCAGCGAATTTCCTACTGCTGGAACTTCTGAGAATCGAGAAAACGCTCACCCGAGAACGAGGAAAAGACAAAAACACGAAAGTAAAGCTCAAAAGCGAAAGCGAGCACGAAATTCAGGGCTCCCGTACGTGTCCTCTAGAGGAAAAGAAGTGGCCGGTAAGCTGTATCAGAACTTTGATTGTAAATGTAAAAAAAAGTGTGTGGAGAACGTACCTGAAGTGGCGAGGCGAGAAATTTTCGACACCTTTTGGAAGCTAAGCAGTTTTTCTGAACAAAACGTATTTTTATGTGGTTTGATTGTGCAACAGAAACCTAATGTAAGACGCCCACGAAATTCAACGAGAAATGCAAAGTCTGTTTCAAACAGCTTCAGATTCCAAGTCAGAGGCAATAGCGTTACTGTGTGCAAGCGTTTTTTCTTACAAACACTCCAAGTTTCGGATGGGCGAATGACAAGGGCAATACAAAAAGTACGAGAGGGTCAACAACCAGGAAGTGATGGCCGAGGACGCCATCCCCCCAAAAATAAAACACCGGAGGCTGCCATGAATGGTGTGCGTGACCACATAGCATCTTTCCCATCGTATCAATCGCACTACAGTAGATCAGAGAACCCTAACAGGAAATACCTTCCTCCTGACATGAATGTACGTACAATGTATGAACTGTACAAAGAAAAGTGCACGGAAAAAGGTGATATTCCTGTTTCTGAAGCCATCTACCGTCGAACCTTTAGCAATGAGTTCAACTTGCATTTCCACCGGCCTCTTAAAGATACGTGCACCAGATGCGATGTGCTTGACAAGAAGATTGAAGTGTGTGAAGATGAAGACGAATCTACAAAGCTGAAGGCTGAAAAAGAATTACACCTCAGAAATGCCGAAAAGGTGAGAGAGGCTAGAGATCGGGACAAAGTGAAAGCACGGGAAGACGAATCTTTCTATGGTCTGACATTCGACCTCGAAAAGGCTTTGCCATTTCCTGTTTTGACGACGTCCGTGGCTTACTATAAGCGGAATATGTATTGTTATAACGTTGGCTGCCATGAACTTGGAACAGGTTTAGGCTTCATGTTCTGCTGGGATGAAACGATCGCTTCTCGTGGGTCTCAAGAGATTGGTTCCTGTATCGTCAAACATCTTGCAGCAAGAGCGTCATCTGCTAGGCACATAGTGTTGTACAGTGACGCATGCACGGGCCAAAACCGTAATATTAAGTTTTCCTTGTACCTCATGAAGTACATACAGGGCCCTCAAAGCAATGCAGAAATTATCGATCACAAATTTATGGTAAGTGGCCACTCTTTTCTACCCAACGACGCTGAATTTGGATCAATTGAATCGTACGCAAAGAACAAGTCCATTTATACTGCAGACGACTGGTACAGTATCATAATGAAGTGCCGAAGGAACAATCCATTCATGGTGACGAAAATGAGCCGAGAGGATTTCAAATCTGTTGCAAAGTTGGAAAGTTGTATCACGCGACGAAAGAAAAATGAGAACAACATTGCTGTTAATTGGTTGAAAATTCAATGGATACGAATTTTGAAAGATCAACCTTACACTCTCTTCTACAAAGAAACTGTGAATGAGGATATCCCATTTTCTAAAGTAAATCTAAAGGCAGCAAAGCCCGGTAGGCGACATTCTCTGGCCAACGTTTCTCAAGATGTTTTGTACCCAAGGGGAAGGCCTGTTACCGAGGCTAAAAAGAAAGATATGCTTGATCTTCTGCCATACATTCCACCAGTGAAACATGAATTCTTCGTTTCCCTGCGAACCACTATTGAAGAAGGTGAGGAGCTTGTAGATGTTGGACCTCTGGAAATTGTGGAAACCACATATCCTGATGAAATAGACTGAATCCGTATTGCCATGTTAAAAACATTAAGACTCCATTCGTGATAAAAAATTAAATTGTTTGTATTATTCTTATACTTTGTGTAATGTTCAATAAAAATGTGTTTGAGAAGTGCAAGTCAACTTTACATCATTTTGTTGATGTCCATAGTGGTGTAAGTCTTTGGTTTTAGGTCATACAGTGGTGTATGTCACAGGCTTTGGTAAGGCACAGTGGTGCAAGTGACTTTGGTTAGTGCGTGAGGTACAACTTTTGAGCAAAAAAAAATTTCAAATCAAGCCTAATCCCTAAGTTTGGACCTACGTAGTACCTCTAAAACAATACTATCACAAAAACTTGTCTACTGAATTAACTACAATACCTTTCGCATTATGCTCATTTCCTAAAAACGATGATAAAGTGACTTACACCACTATACCTTTAACCCCTTCATATACTGAAAAAGGAAATGCATTTAGTAGGGAATTCAGAGATTCAGTAGATGATTGTCAGGAGTTGGAAACTGAAACAGAAGATAGAGAGGGAGAGACACAGAGGGAAACAAGAAGCTTCTCATTCACAAATGATATTTTCAGAGAAATCCAACTGCTTCAGCAAGGAAAAGCAGCAAGAAGTGATCAAATTACTGGGGAGGTATTAAAGACAATGGGGTGGTATATAGTGCCTTATTTAAAATTTCTCTTTGACTATGTCATTAATAATAGTGTAATACCAAAGGAATGGAAGGAATCTATAATAATACCCATTTATAAAGGAAAGGGTGATAAAAGGAAACCAGAGAACTACAGACCAATCAGCCAGTATGAGGAGCCAGTATGGATTTAGAAAGAAATTTTCTTGTGAGGCACAACTGGTGGGATTTCAGCAGGACATATCAGATCAGTTAGATTCAGGAAGTCGGTTAGATTGCATAGCCATAGATCTTTCCAAAGCCTTTGATAGAGTGGAATATTATTAAAGAAATTGGAGGGAATAGGATTGGACGTAAGGGTTACACGTTGGATAAAAACATTTCTAAATTCAAGGGTTCCGAAAGTCAACGTAGGAAATAATGTATTGCAGGAAGAGAAAGTTTGGAAGGGAATTGCACAGGGTAGTATAATCGGTCCGTTACTTTTCTTAATATATGCAAATGATTTAGGGAACACAAAAATAAGATTGTATGCAGATGACATAATTGTTTATAGGGAAATAAATAACACTGAAGATTGTTCAGAATTACAAAGGGACCTTGAAAGTATCCAACAATGGGTTGAAGAAAGTAATATGAAGGTTAATGGAGGCAAATCAACTTTTACAAACAGGAGCTTTAAAACTGAATTTGATTATACTTTGGATGAGGTAGTTATCCCAAAAGATGGCAAGTGCAAATACTTAGGTGTGAGATTTGAAAGTAATTTGCACTGGAAGGGTCATGTTGATGACATTGTTGGGAAAGCATACAGATTGTTACATGTCATAATGAGGCTACTTAAAGGATGCAATAAAGAAATAAAAGGAAAAGTTACTTGAGTATAGTTCGTCCATTATTGGAATATGCAAACAGTGTTTGGGATCCTCACCAAACCAAACCCCATGGCACTACAGCCATTGAAGGGCCTTGGCCTACCAAGCAACCGCTGCTTAGCCCGAAGGCCTGCAGGTTACGAAGTGTCGTGTGGTCAGGATGACGAATCCTCTCGGCCGTTATTCTTGGCTTTCTAGACCTTGGCTGCTATCTCACCGTCAGATAGCTCCTCAATTCTAATCACGTAGGCTGAGTGGACCTCGAACCAGCCCTCAGGTCCAGGTATAAATCCCTGACCTGGCCGGGAATCGAACCTGGGGCCTCCGGGTAAGAGGCAAGCACGCTACCCCTACACCACGGGGCCGGCTGGGATTCTCACCAAGAATACCTAATAAAAGAAATAGTGTGGAGAGGAAAGCAGCAAGATTTGTAACAGGGGATTTCAGGAGAAAGAGTAGTGTATCAGAAATGTTAAAGGAACTTGGGAGGGAATCTTTAAGTAAGAGAAGGGAGAAAACTAGACTTATAGGATTATATAGAGCCTATACAAGAGAAGAAGCATGGGGAGATATCCATGAGAGGCTTCAGTTGGAAAATAATTATATCAGCAGGACAGACCGCAAATATAAAATTAGAAGGAATTTTAGCAGAAGCGATTGGGGTAATTTTTAATTCATTGTGAAGGGTGTGAAGGAGTGGAGCAGTTTATCAGGGGTAGTGTTTGATCCTTTTCCAAAATCTGTACAGATATTCAAGAAGAGAATAAACAGCAACAGAGAAAATAAGTGAAGTGTTAGAGGGCATTCGACCAGTGCAGGTTATTGTGAATAAATTAATTCCATCCCCTGGTCTAATGAGTTGGAAAGCCAAAGTAGGGGACTGCCTGCAGGGGTGAAGTACAGTGGGGACTTCGAGGGCCCTGGGACCTCTATGGTACCTGTGAAGGCCCTTCAGGAACTCTGAAAAGTGGTGGCAGAAGGGGCTCTGGTTAAGACGCAGCAGGTCGTTATGCTACTTAGGTTCCAGAATGGGTAAAAAAAAAAGTAAATAAATGCAATGTAAAGTTTAATCTTATACCAGTTGTATAGTGTCATTTGAAGTAATTCCACATACTGTATATCAATTGACTATATTTGTAAGTAGTACAGGAGATATTATAAGTAGAATTTTGTAAATAATATAAATTTATTAAGGATGAGCTGTGTGTTTAATAGAAAAAATTGTTAGCGTAAATTGTATAATATTGTATTATAGGAAAATTTTCTTCTCTTGTTAATTTAATATTTAGTGCTTGACAATAATGTATTTTAGTGTACCATTTGCCACCGAGGTAGACACCTCATTTGCAAATAAAGAGATTTTGATTTGATTTTGATCACTCAGTTTTTCTTTCCTGACCTCAATATTTCTTACTCTCCTCTTCCTCAAGAAGAATTTTACTCTAATTTCTTGCTGTCCAAGCCTCTGATGCATACGTTAATATAGGGGTATAATACATCTTGTATTAGTAGTGATGAAGTGAATGGTTTGGTATTTGCAAATGATGTAGTTATTTGGGGAAAGGGAGAAAAGGAAGTACAAAGGAGACTGGACTTTTGGAATGAAAATCTGAAGGAGTTTGAATAGTAATTAGTAAAAAGAAAACTGTAGTCATGCACTTTGGAAAAGAGAAAAAGAGAATCCAAGTGAACATAGACGGAGAACGGTTAGAGAATGTAGAACAGTTTACATATCTCGGTAGCATTATTAATGGAAGTAATGAAATCAACCCTGAAAGTAATTTTTTGTTTTTTGCTATTTGCTTTATGTCGCACGGACACAGATAGGTCTTACGGCGACGACGGGGTAGGAAAGGCCTAGGAAGTGGAAGGAAGTGGCCGTGGCCTTCATTAAGGTACAGCCCCGGCATTTGCCTGGTGTGAAAATGGGAAACCACGGAGAACCATCTTCAGGGCTGCCGACAGTGGGGCTTGAACCCACTATCTCCCGATTACTGGATGCTGGCCGCACTTAAGCGACTGCAGCTATCGAGCTCAGTCTGAAATTAATAACAGACTAAGTAAAGGTACAACATTTTATCAAGTCAGAGAGCTTTTATGGGATGCCAAAGTACCCAAGAGAACAAAATTAACATTATATAAACAGTATTTCATACCAATTGTAATATACGGTCTAGAAGTGCTGGTAACTAATAAGAGACAAGATAGTAAGATCCAAGCAGTAGGAATGAAATTTTTAAGAACATTGGTTAAAAAGACAAGAAGAGATAGAGTTCAAAATATTAAAATTAGAGAAGTGCTAAATATAGAACCGTTAGTACAGAAGATACAGAAAGCAAGGCTGAGATGGTTCGGACATGTAAAAAGAATGGGAAAGGAACGGGTATGAAAAAGGGAATTGGAAAGAGAAATTAAGGGAAAGAGACCAGTTGGGAGACTGAGAAGAAGACGGATGGATCAGATTTGAAAGGACATTAGGGAAGCTGGGTTGGATGTGGCAGAAGTAATGGAGCAGGAAAAGTGGAAGGACAGAAAGGAGTGGAGGAGGCTTGTTAACCACACCTGGGCGACTGGAGTGGGATATTGATGATGATGATGATGATGTTGATGATACATCTTGTACATTATCTCTCTACATTTCATAAGAACTCTGTTCGACACCAGATTCCTTAGATTCTGGTAGACCGTATTTCCCACTTGTACCCTTCTTGGATTATTTCACTTCCCAAATCTTTTAAGTATTATCTGCCCCCTGATACTAACAATTCCTTCTCTCTCTCTCTCCTCTTGTCATCACTACTTATTTGCTCTTCTCCACACTGATTTTCACACCATATTTCTCAATATTGTCATTTAAACTTCTAGTTGGATTTGCACTTCTGTATTGTTCGCTCCCCAGATCAATATGATCAATATGCCATCTGCAAACATTATGTTCATGTCCTCTCCATATCTTGCCTTTGTTTCATCCATAGCCATTATAATGATAAGTGGAGACAGTACACTCCCTTGTCTTAGTCCAGTTTCATTTCTAAATTAGTCTGTTCTCCCAACTGGTGTCTGGACACAGTTGGAACAATTCTTATTCATAGCTTTCACTAGTTCTCTTGATTGCCTTCCACATCCTTTTCTTTCCGGGGTTTCCCACACCTTTTCTCTATTAACTCTATCATATGCCTTATCTAGATCAAGGAATACAATTGCCAGATCTTTTTCATATTCCCACTGTTTTTCCATCAGTAATCTCATGGTATATATAATAGGGTCTATCATTGACCTGCGCACGCCGCGCTGAGGCACTCAGTCTTGGCTCGGCAGCCATTGAGAATGGAGCTCCCATTGGATGTTACCGCGAAGTGCGTGCAGTTATTTGGTTTTTGAATGCAAAAGGCACTGAACCGATTGAAATCCATCGCCAGTTGACGGAAGTGTAAGGTGAGTCGTGCATGGATGTAAAAAATGTTCGTAAGTGGTGTAGAGAGTTTGCAGCTGGTCGGACTGAAATTGACCATGAACGAACAAAGGAGCGGGAGACCTCCAATTTCCGTTGAGACATTTGTGAAGGTTGAGCAAGTATTGCGTGAAGATCGGCAGATCACCCTGGACGATCTCTGCACTTCGGTTCCTGAGGTTTCCCGAAGCACCGCTCACAACTTCCTGAACAGCATGGCGGCGAGCTGGTATAACATGGGCATACAAAAACTGTCATGGCGTCTACAGAAATGCATTGACCGAAATGGTGATTATGTAGAAAAAATAGCTAAATGTTCAAACTGTAAAATGATGTCGTCCATTGTAGAAATAAACAGGTCTATGTATTTATAAAAAATAGGTGACCTTATTTTTTGGGATTACCTTCTTATTTACTGCAATTCTGAAAGACATCGGTTGCTCTCTCTAAACCGGGGTAATGTAACGAGATGTGTGTTTACGGGCTAGAAGACAGCAGGAATCGTGGGTGCCACTATTAATTCATTATGGATACCTCAAACGAACCCGTAAAACGAGTACAGATACGCAGAACACGTACTTTAAAACAGGAGGTGGACGCACATACCAGAAGCACGGTACTGTATAGGCTGGGAAATGGGCACCGTAGGTCAAGTGTCGCAGTAGCTCACATGGCAAGCGGGCGGAGTGATTTGTGATAGTGGACAGTGCTCGAGGTAGGAGGTTCGAATCCCACATAAGAATTTTTTGAACAGCCAGTTGCCTGGGATGTGGTAAGGTTACATACTTGATAGTTTCCAAGGACTGATTTGTTAATTTGACCCTGTAAAAAACCGTATGTATCATTGCATTGGGTTGGATGGGGATGAGGAGATGTTGGTCTGTGGCCAGTTACAGGTCTTCTCTGCTCTGATGGCGGGTGGCCTACATGCTGTTGGGAGAAGTGGGTTGCGGGCAGTATGTCACTGCCCTATCAGACAAAAGATCGCCTAGCGGTGGCGCTGAGAACTACTCAGTCGCCAGGGAGTTTGCCGCGCTTACTTCGCTCTACGAACTGCTGTGTTGCCGAGTAGTCTTACAGTGTGTGTGTGGGTATTACAAAGAGCCTGTTTCACGAGTTTGCTTTAGGATTATTCTTCTTTTATGAGTTAATTCTTGCCGCGTCCTTGACTGCATTCTTCGATTAGTGTGTTTGTGGCATGTGATGTGACAGTTTCTCTTGTATTGTTTCTATTTGTGTTGCTCTATGTTGTTGTTGTATGTAATAACTGCACTATATATCTTACAATGGCAAAGAGGAAAGAGATAAGGAGCCAGGGTAGAAAAATGATCAGCAATGTTCATGAATATTTTCAAAAGGAAGCTAAAAATAATGGCCCTTTAGTGAGCGTGTATTAAGTACAGCAGGGAGTGTCGGAAGCTTGTCAAGTTAGTACGCGAACCGTTCAGCGTATAGTAAAGGAAGGTAAAGACAGTACCCAGTCATCTGGTCCCATCTCATCTCAATCACCACACAAATGAATAACATAGGCAATTGACACATTCTATAAAGATGTAATAAGAACAACTCTCCTCAGTTATTATGTAAAGGGTGAATACCCGACACTGAACAAACATGGTGATTTAGAAAGAGAGATAGACTTTTAATGGGGAGTTACTTCATTGTGGAGGATACTGAAGTCAGTGGGGTTCAAGTATAAAAAGAGCAACGACTTTAGAAGATTTTTAATGGAAAGAGTCGATATAGTAACAGCCAGAGTAACGTTTTTGAGAAAAATGCATCTTCTGAGGAATAAGGAACCTTTGCCCCATATATTTTATTTAGATGAGACTTACATTAATCACAATTACACTCCAGCAAAAATCTGACAAGATAAACAGGGTACAGGAGGTTTAACCCTTGGCAAGAGGATAAGTTTTAGCTTGTGAGCATAATAGGGAACATGCATGATCTGGGGTTTTAATTTAAAATGTGCTAATCTGATTCAAAATTTCATGCAGAATTCAAAAATGTGATCAGAATGTACAAATAATAACTCCAAACATGATAAAAATCTAAATCAATGTACGAAACTGTCACATGACGCAAGTACGCGATCTCATTGGTCTGACGTCATCGTACAGGTTGACTGAATTAGCAGACGAAATAACACATAGTGTGCTGTGAAAAGCAGGATACACTTCGCGTATTGCTACTTTATGTTGGTGTCTGGTATGGTTAAATTCGAGGTCTATACATTGGATAATAATCTGAGTGGTATATTTTAGACTTAAAATGAATTCTGCGCAGACAGTGAGGCAGGAAACTTACAAATGGTGTAGAGTTCCGATGTGCAATAGCACATCGCATACCATCCCAAACAAATTGTTTATAAATGTTCCAAAGACGCTAAAACTAGGGAGGAATGGATTTTGGCGAGCCGGAGAAATGCTGGTGATATATCGGAAAAGTCTACAGTTTATTTTTTTGAAGATTTTAACGTAAGTTGAATTTGTTTGAATTTTCAATCACTTTTCCATGTCAGCTGTTCTAGTGGTAAAACTTTAAATTTTAATGTATGATGCTTTATTTAAATGCTTCAATTACATCTTGGAATATGAAAGTAATAAACAGTGCATTAATTAATGCTGATTATTAAAGTATTCTCCAAATCTAACCTATGTTTTGGGTGATCCATGTCAAGATAATAAATTCAAGGGGTTATGAACCATTTTGACAGCTCTAATTCTAGCAATTTATGTTGGCATGCGACAGTTATTTATGTCTTTATTGAAGAGCTTAATTTGTAAAGAAATTTAGGCTATATCTAAATACTCTATAATATAACAAATATAGGCATGCACATCATGAAAAGAAACAACGTGATTTTAACAAATGTATAACTCTGTCTGTTGGGTTCTTGTAAGTTAACAATGCTCAATTATAATAATTATCATAATATTAATGAAATAAATAACATAATTGCACACAGGTGAAAATAGTGATGTTCGTGTTTAAAATATTATCCAACTTAGCCTAAGTTTTAGGTTATATAAGCCAAGTCAATAAACCGAAGGGTACCGGGCGAGTTGGCCGTGCGTGTAGAGGCGCGCGGCTGTGAGCTTGCATCCGGGAGATAGTAGGTTCGAATCCCACTATCGGCAGCCCTGAAAATGGTTTTCCGTGGTTTCCCATTTTCACACCAGGCAAATGCTGGGGCTGAACCTTAATTAAGGCCACGGCCGCTTCCTTCCAACTCCTAGGCCTTTCCTATCCCATCGTCGCCATAAGACCTATCTGTGTCGGTGCGACGTAAAGCCCCTAGCAAAAAAAAAAACCGAAGGGTAAAAATACCGGGCGAGTTGGCCGTGCGGTTAGGAGCGCACAGCTGTGAGCTCGCATCCGGGAGATAGTGGGTTTCGAACCCCACTGCTGGCAGCCCTGAAGATGGTTTTCCGTGGTTTCCCATTTTCACACCAGGAAAATGCTGAGGCTGTACCTAAGGCCACGGCCGCTTCGTTCCCATTCCTAGGCCTTTCCTGTCCTATCGTCGCCATAAAACCTATATGTGACGGTGTGACATAAAGCAAATAGCAAACAAAAAAAAAAGTAAGTCACAGCACCCAAAGACATTCCTGTATTGAACGACTAAAATGTCACCAGGACACTTTTCTTGCCTGATATGCTCAGCTTGTTAAAAGCCAAATGTAATTAATGTTATTGGCTTTACGCCCTGCTAACTACTTCTGCGGTTTTCGGAGACGCCGATGTGCAGGAATTTAGTCCTGCAGGAGTTCTTTTATGTGCCAGTAAATCTACCGAGACGAGGCTGACGTATTTGAGCACCTTCAACTACCACCGGACTGAACCAGGATCGAACCTGTCAAGTTGGGGTCAGAAGGCCAGCACCTCAACCGTCTGAACCACTCAGCCCGACTTGTGAAAACTAGATGAGGTCTTATTTATCTTTATCGTGTTTAACTTTTATCCTCCACAAAGATATTTAATGTTTCTCTTTCATGGGCCCCGGAAGTGGGTAGGCCAGTTGTCCCAACCATAAATATATATTTTTTGGGGGAATGATAGATTATAGCCCTATAGAACTATGCTCTTTCTTTCTTTCCTTCTTTCTTTCATCCTTTCTTAATCAGTTTATCCTTCAGGGTTGGTTTTCTCTCGGACTCAGCGAGGGATTTCACCTCTACCGCTTCAAGGGCAGTGTCCTGGAACGTAAGACTTTGGGTATGGTGATGAAACTGGTGAGGAGGGCCATTACCTCGCCCAGGCGGCCTCACCTGCTATGCTCAACTGGGGCCTTGTTGGAGGATGGGAGGATCGGAAGGGATAGACAAGGAAGAGGGAAGGAAACGGCTGTGGCCTTAGGTGCCTGGAGGAGAAATGGGAAAATATGAAAAACCACTTTGAGGATGGCTGAGGTGGGATTCGAAACCCCTCTACTCAGTTGACCTCCCGAGGCTGAGTAGACCCCGTTCCAGCCCTCGTACTATTTGTTATCAACTTTCATGGTAGAGCCGGGAATCGAAATCGGACCTCCGGGAGTGGCAGCTAATCACATTACCACTACACCAGAGGCGGACTAGTACTATAATGCTACCTATATATTAGTGCTGAAATCTGATTTCTTACTTCACTAATGCTGAAAGCCAGAAAATGTAATGTTATTCTTTAATATGGGAATCAGTCTAGAAGGAAATGTTGAAAGTGATGTGATATCTATCCAGATTTGTTGTTATCCTAATACTATGGGTTACAGTACATTGCACGTATATAAAAGACGCCACTTACAAACTTGCTTTTTATCCGCGAATTTCTGCGGCCACAAAAGTCACTATTTTTCAAGAATGATGACATCTACACATGGTAGATTGTCTGACTGTGCTGTTTTGAACCTTTCCTCTGTCATTTCGAAGTTATTCGCGATCATGAATAATAAACAATCGGCTTTTAGCAACGGCTGATGCACAACGGCTGGTAGAGCTGCATGCGGTACTGGATCGTGACGTCACAGCGCGCCGCTTACGTCGGAGGCCGTTTCACTCGCCTTACGAAAAGACACTATTAAATATGTTTTTAATGGTAGAAAACAAGGCAACTTACCACAATGTAATACGTTTACGTACTATTTCATTGGTGTACTTTTCAAAAAAACCTTTTTGAAAATTATGCATGTTCCCTATTTGTTTTGTAAAAGTATTTTTTATTCTTAACACGCATGAAAATGCAAGTATGTAAGTACTATAAGGTGTATTAGGTCATTCATACCTGATTTCAGGAGGTCAGCTTGTAGGTATCCATATAATATTGAAAAAATAATTCCTTAACTGCTGGTTTTAGTGCAAAAATGGCACAAGGCACAACACAAAGTAGCCTCGATTGTGATCACTAAACAACTGAGCTGTAATTCACTTTCTACCCTACTTCATAATTCACTATGACTACTGCTATAAATATTGAAGTGGCAAATTCACAACAATCTAACTAGTATTTATGATACAATTTTGTACACATGATGTTGAGTCTTCTGACAGTTTAGAAACTTTCACTTATGTGATACATTTCAAAGCATGTATTAGGGTGTAACAATGGCTTTGTTGTGCAAATTTTACAATAATAAATAATCTCTTTTCTTACTTTTTGGGCGTTACATACAACATAGGCCACAGAACCCTTCTTTTCATCATCTGTGTCTGCTCTGTCAATTAGGTTATTTTCGCACTCAGTTGCAATGATTTCACTTTCCTTGCTTTCCCACTCATTATGACTCATTTCCGGGTATTCATCATCACTATATAATAATTGTGACTATTTCACTCTCGTTTTGAATATATTTCCGCGACGTAACGTCTAGAAAAGGCAAAACATGAACTTTCACAATGTCAACAAACTTATATGAAGTACACCAGCACGGAAACTGCCCTTCGGAACAGACCACCTTGTTTTTTAATATTCCAGATCCCTGTGTTTAGCCTAAATCAAGGCCCTGTTTATATGCTCCTGGCATATATCGGCTAATATTTCAACCCTAATAGGAAACGTATGGTCGCAAAAGCGTGAAACTAAACATTCCGGATAAACACGTCTATCACTTGTGTGGGAGTAGACGGGTTCCGGATAAAGATGTGTAACGCTTGACTAAGGTTAAGAGTTCCTGCGGGGAAAGGTGGACGAATGATTGTTTGTGAACGTAGGTTCCAGTCACACTGGTTTTCAGGCCAAAGGTGATGACTACCACACGGATATGAATGCTATGGATTTAAAGAGAGGTTTTTGAAGTTTTTAGACGCTCTTGACGAAAGGAACATCAAAGATGCAGTAATTGTAATGGACAGCTACCATTTGGTACAACTAGAACGAATCCCTTACCGATACCTGCAGTCGCTTAAGTGCGTCCAGTATTCGGGAGATAGTAGGTTTGAACCCCACTGTCGGCTTTTCCGTGGTTTCCCATTTTCACACCAGGCAAATGCTGGGGGTGTACCTTAAGGCCACGGCTGCTTCCTTCCCACTCCTAGCCCTTTCCTGTCCCATTGTCACCGTAAGACCTATCTGTGTCGGTGCGACGTAAAGCCAATAGCAAAAAAAAAAAAAAAAAAAAAAAAAACAAACCCAAATCCCTACAACGAACACACGAAAAGCTGATATTATATCGTGGTTATCTGTTAGGAATATTCCTCGTGACAGCAGTCACACCTGAGTCGAACTGTTGTCTCTTGTGAAACTAGTCGAACCAAAGGCAAAAATGTACGAAATTGATACACTTGCTGACAGAAGAGGTCATACCATTGTTCGCCTGCCACCTTATCACTGTCAGTATAACCCCATAGAGCTGGTTTGGTGAAATGTTAAAACTGCTGTAGGGAAAAGGAACAAAACGTTCAAACTAGTCGATGTCCAATCTTTAATGGAAGAGGAGCTGGATGAAGCAACCAAACAGGAGTGTAAGGCTTGTGTGTCACATGCTGAAAAATTTCAAGAGGACGATTACAAAAGGGACGTGGTATTGGACACAGTCATGGAAGATATCATCACAAATCTGCAAGACGACAGCCACAGTGAGGATTCGAGTGATGAGGATATTTCTCTGGTGACAGCTCTTGTGACGATGATGAGTGTTGGAGTGCTGTAATATGAATACTTCAACTGGGATAAGGTAAGGTAAGAAAGAAAGAAAATGTGTAACTCTGTACTTCTGAACAAATTGATTTTCGATCTGTTGTCAATGCACTTGTTATATGCATTATTAACTCGTATCATACTACATCGAAGATATAATAAAACTCATCCATAGGCCATACTCGAATTATACCATACGAAGGAAGCTCTGTATTTCATAGTTATGTGGATTTCAACACAACTTCAACGCGCAGGCACTCCTGGCAACATTGTAGTAGTGGCCTCTGTCTCTTTCCCTTAATGGCCTCTTGTGTCATGCTGGATTGGTCGGCCCCATGCTCCTCGCTTCCCCTGACAGCGTGTAGGCTGCCTGCCCTCAGAGCTGAAAAGACCTATAGCTACGTCATACATGTTCCAAGATTCGTAGACCACAGGTAGGGCAAAGTATGCCCCATTGGAACGATAACAACATGCGATGGCAAGTGAGTATGTAGCTGCGTGAACTCCCCTTCTTCGAAGCAGTTCGCAACACAAAGTTTATTCACTGCCTCAAGATGTATTCCAGCGGCAAGTATGTGGATGTGTTACTTATCTATGGAGAAGCTAGACAATGCACACCAGGCAAAACGCTTGTACTAAGAACGCTATCTCGATAGACGACAACTATTAATAATCTTGACCATAGTGGCTGGTATTGGATCCGTATTGACTTAATCACAACAAATATATTGGTAAATGATCCGCCTAGTCAATACTATTTATTGATTTTTATTTACCTTTCACCTCAACGTTACGTCTAGTACATGTTTTGAGAATATATATACATTCTCTTCTTCAGCTAGTGAATTAAAATTCCAGTATACAATAAGACCTAGTAAAAGAGGGGGGGGCCCCCATTAAGAAATCTAAAACTATGACCATTACAATGTAAAATTTAAAAAATTTAAAATTTTAATTTAATTAACTAGCTGAAGAAGAGAATGCATACCTACCGGTTTCACCCGTACCATCTGCACTTACATCAGGAGCTCCATGGTCATGATTTTTATATCTGGGTGGCGTTCTATCAATGGATCCTACATCATGTGGACACTGATCCTGCTTTTCTAGCGACTCTCTTAGTTAAGGACGAAGCACAATTTCACAACAATGGAACATTAATCGTCATAATATGCATTACTGGAGTGTGGATAATCCCCATTGGGTGCAACAGGAAGCTTTTTAGGTACAGTGGGGTGTGAATGTATGGTGTGGAATCATGGGTGATCACCTCATTGGTCCCCATTTATTTGAGGACCATCTGACCAGCCATCGCTATCTGCGGTTTCTCCGAGAAGAACTACCACCATTTTTGGATCATGTGCCACTCTTTGATCGCTGCAGGATGTGGTTTCAATATGACGGAGGTCCTCCGCACGCGGCGGTGGTCGTCCGGAACCATCTCCATGTGATGTATCCTGATAAATGGGTAGGAAGGGGAGGACCTGTCCCCTGGCCTGCCAGATCACCCGATTTTACGCCCCTGGATTTTATTCTCTCTGGAGCCATGTAAAACAACGTGTATGTACAGGAGCTGGCCAGTTCTTTACACCTTAGACATCTCATCACCGAGGCATGCTGATCCGTTTTGCCAGAGATGTTGCAATGGGCCAGACAGTCCTTAAAACATGCACGCAGCTCTGTATCAACCACAGAGGTCATCAGTTCGAGCAGGTGGTGCGTTAAACAATGTGAATAACTGAAATCCTGTCACATGTTTCCTAGCCTCTGTCAACCCAGCTCCATACGAACGGCCCTTTTCAGGGCCAAATAAACAAATCAGTCTGTGAAAAATACTGGTATTAAGTATACAACCTTGCCACATCCCAGGCAACTGGCGTAAAAAAAAAAATTACTTGCTAGAGACTTAAACCTTCTAACCCTCGAGCACTGTCTATCACACATCCTACCACGCGCTATCCATGTGAGCTACTGCGAAACTTTACCTACGGCGCCCACTTCCCAGCCTATACAGTACCGCTCTCCCGGTCTGTGTGTCCACCTCCTGTTTTGAAGTACATGTTCTGCGCATCTGTATTCGTTTTACGGGTTCATTCGAGGTACCCATAATGAATTAATAGTGGTGCTCACGATTCCTGCTGTCTTCTAGCCCGTAAACAAACATCTCGTTATATTACCCCGGTTTAGGGAGAGGGGCTGATGTCTTTCAGAATTGTATTGAATGTGAAGGAATGCATAAAACTGGATGCAAGGGACTGGTGGACCACCCGGTATTATATATATTTTAATCGGATAATGTTTCAGTTAATGTAGGTCACTGAAGATGACTCAGAAGTAGTCAAAACAAGTCTAAATAAACTTAATACTTCATCTCTGTATGTATGTTGGGTATTCAGCCTGAAGGCTGGTTTGATCCTCCACAGTTCCACTGAAAGCTATCAACAGATAGCCTACGCGTCACTGAGGAGGCGCACTAGGGAAATGAGAAGTGAGGTAGTTTCCCGTTGCTTTCTTCACTGAGCCAGTAGTTGCTACTGCATATCAGCCTGCCAAGCCCACTGAAATGCATGCACCAACTGACCCTATAAGCGATATTTTTACACCATTCATAACAGGGACCGGCTGCATAAGGAATGTTATTACTAGCATCGCTCATACCTCGTTCACTCATATTGTCAAAGCCAAGCATGGGACTGAGACAGGTCAGTGAAAGTAACAAATTGCTCTAGCCCATACCAGAAGACACTACATCTCACCAGCAGGGTCCTTACTTCATTTCAAGAGATGAAATAATAGTATATTGAACAGGAGGATCACTAAATACTACAGACTATTCACATAATAATTCACACAATTCACCATTGCTGAGAAGGGCTATGTGTATTGCAGTGGAAGGGTGATGAAAAATATCAGGTGACTCTTCCAGCTGATGTATGGTCCTATGTGCTTGCATGAACCAAGAATTTTGGTGTGCAACCGTTCTACATCTGGACAGGTGGAATGTACATTTCTGCCTTGTTTGCCTGCTTGGAACTTGAAGTATAGACACACAGTCCACTTTACTCTTCAAGCATTTAGTTGTTAACATTGTGTTCCCACATTTTTGGCGCGATGCCAAGGTATTTATTCCAACAAGTTTCACAAATTCTTCAACATCATGAACCTTATCTAAACTCTCTTGAGACTGTATTTGTGATCTTTCTGATATGGTAGCCACACTTCACAACCATACTCAGGAGAGGGTCTCACCATTACATGTAACAAGCTTTAACAGCTTCATTTCTAATAATAATAATAATCCCGTATTGACTTCCTACTGCTGTAGCGATGCCAAAAATACATAAACCTGGGGTACCCATCAGACCTATTATAAATTGCAAGATTAGTCCAACATATAAAATTTCACAATATGTACATAAATTTCTTCAAACACATTTCAAATTTCACAACAGTAAATCTATAAAGAACTCTGTTGAATTCTGTAATGCTACCAAAAATTTTGAATTAAATTCCAATCACACAATACATTCGTATGATATTAAAAACATGTTTCCTAGTATTCCAATAAATGAATCTATTAACATTATTAAAGAGAATTTGATCCAATTTAGCCACTTGAGTCTTCAAGAAATAAATGAATTTCTAATTGTCCTAGACTTTGTCTTAAACAATAACTATTGGCATCTTAGCCGAAATTTATATTTATCACATGGAAAAAACTAAAATTATCGATAAACTTGAAGGTTTGTACCCTTGGTCTAGATTTGTATATGACACTTTTGTAATATTAGACGAAAGATTTACTAACGGCCAAACCTTTTTAAACCAACTCAACTCTCTTGATCCATACATGTAGTTCACACTTGACCCTGAAGTAAATAACACTTTAAATTATTTAGACTTGAAATGACTAGAAATGACAAAAACCTTTCATTTAATATTTTTAGAAAACCAACGCAGACCGTCAACATGATCAAAAATGATTCTATACACCCGGGACCTCATAAAAGAGCCGGTTTCTTTTAGTATGATTTACAGAGCCTTTAATAATCCACTTTCAACCCAGGATCTAGAAAAACAAATTAATACTATATAGAACATAAAAATGGCTATAATAAAGAATTTGTAAACAGAATTATAAATAATGTAAAAAAAATAAGCCTATGACTATGTTAGTAAAAGAACGAAAAGAAGAAGAGAATAAGAAATTTGCCGTATTTACATATAATAACAGTAAAGTATATAGTATTACGAATTTATTCAAAAGACGTAATTTAAGAATCGCTTTTAGGATTAACAACACAAACTCGAAATTATTTTATAACACTCATGTCGTTAATAATAATAATAATAATAATAATAATAATGATAATAATAATAAATTTCAAAATTCGGGTGTATACAAACTGAAATGCGCTAGCTGTTTAAATACTTATATTGGACAAACAGGAAGGAACTTCATTACAAGATATCAGGAACAAACCAGAGCCAAGAAATACAACACATAGATACTCGGCTATGAGCGAACGCATGACAGACTACAATCACATGTTTACAAACATAGGCAATGACCTTAAAATCCTGAATATGTGAAGAAATTTACATTTATATGGACCAAAGGGACAATCCAACAAGTGATATTAATGAGCTTTCTGAGAAGTATAACATATTATATGAAGAACTAATAAAAGCGAGAGTTAAGAAAAAACGTCTCACTCAAACACGTCACACGCTTAATGACACTCGGGTCGTTCACCGTAGGGCACACCCTCCCACTTCCCCTCCACACTCCTCGCTCAGTGTAGAAACTACCAGTACTTGTTTTAGATCAGATACACTCTTACCTCAGTAGAAGTGAGTCCTTCTCTGCATATCGGAGCCAATAATAAGGAGTAACACGATTATATTTTATTAATTCATTTCATCTTCCATCTCTCATTACTTCCACTTATTTTTAATTTCAGACAAAATAATATTCATTACTACAAAGAGGTTTACCACTACGACCCCGAGTTGACTTTAAATTATGAAGGCCATGGCCGCTTCCTTCCAACTCCTAGGCCTTTCCTATCCCATCGTCGCCATAAGACCTATCTGTGTCGGTGCGACGTAAAGCCCCTAGCAAAAAAAAAAAATTTTGGAACATTTAAGCCCAGATTTCATTAACATTATTCAAATGTATTAAAGTTTAAATTGAGCACCACAAAATGAATTAAGTAATGTCTTTCAGTAAAGTTTGGTAGGACGGCAAGTCCTATAATGCAAACTCGCATACCTTTTTCATTTTTCTCTCCGCGGATGGAATTGAAGTGTATGACAATGTTCATCTTCAAAGCATCAGGCGTGAAAGACCTCCGATTATCACTCAACACATTCTTGTAAGAGGAGAAGCTCCTTTGTACGTTACGAGACGTTATTGGTGCATATTTAAATAATGTTAAATCACTGCTGTCGAGTATGCACTCGTCTTATAGTGTACTGGTACCTTCTCTTAGAACATCTGGCACACATGGCGAAAACAGTCATTTCGATTAAGCATATATTGAAGTTTCCATTTTAGACTGTCGCCAACTATTCCATGTGATTGTTGTGCTGAAAAGTTCAAGACTTCTCGCAATTTCAATACTTGCATGAATTTCTAAGCTATCTGCTTCTAAACGAGTAACTGCACTCGATATAATTCCAAAGTTCCACTTAATTTATGCCACATTTTCTGGCAAACTGTTGGAAAACAATTCCTGCACAATCTTGATAGAAGAGGCATCATCTTTGTTGAAGCTGTTAACAATGTTTTTGATAGTCGAGTAGTTTTCGCAATAATACACAGCAACATCGAGTCACATCCCCCACCTAGTAAAAACTGGCTGTGGAGGGAGTTCTGTTGAAGGAACTAACATCTTGAAAGTCGCAATCCGCAGTGGTGCTTTCAAAAGATTTTTTTGACGTTAGATATTAACTCGTAGAGTGCCGGGGAGTGCGATCGCGCTCCGCTGTAGGCTAGCGAAAAGTGCCAGGAGCGCCATCGCGCTCCATGTTGCAGCTGTCTATGTAAGTCATAATAGTTTGCACATATCTGACAGATGGCAGCTCCAGTCAGCACCACTCTGTAGTAGGAACTACGTAGTTTCTAAATCTACTATCAGAATCTCTGTGTGTCATGTTGTGTTGATGTTATGATTTGTTCTATTTTAGCTGTTTCGCACGTACCTGTAGACCATGTGTTTGTAATAATGGCGACTAGTTCTCGTATTGTGTTTGAAAATGATGATGATTTGGTAGAGTATGTTAACTGATTGAATGATGATTCTGATTATGTCAAATCAGGCGATGATTCAGATGATACTGAGAGTGGTAATAATGCCGGTAATGTTTCAAACAATGACGATAGGGGTGATGTTATCAGACTTCCTTGCGTGACATTGGTGCATGAAATTTCCGATTCAGACGGTAATGATAGTGACGGGAATAATGATGGAGTTGACGGAGACAATAATGACGATGATGACCAGATTTCCGATTTCCGTAAAATTCAGTCTGATCACGACGTACAATTTCAACCTTCTCCTGCATTCCTTGAGACGCCTGGCCCTAAACGTGCTCCTCCTGATGCTATTTTACGAAGCAGTAAACAATGCATCAGTGTGCACAGGAATACCAAATTTAGGTGAGTACAATCAAAATACTAGGATGTACTGAGATCCAAATTTGAATTTAAAATTTTTTCAAAAATTGCATGAACAAATTAAATTTTTTTACTGGGCAGTATGAATTATTTTCGTGATGTTAATATAATGAGTGAAGAGAGGGATCACTTAGGTACAAGAAAATGTAAACTACATTGAGATATCTTGAAAATGAGAATAGGATTTACTTCCTTCTCGGTGATGCATAATAGGCATTTTCTCTTCGTAATTCAAACAGTTTCATAGAAGTGAATATTTTTGTTATCAGTCCTCATCCCCCAGTCGAAACCCCTTAGGGGTGTATTGTTTGAAGACCACTTATTTAAAATCTACGACATAGAATTTAGTGTGTATAGAGGGTAGCACCGATATCTGAAAAAATTGAGATGAAGCCTCCTTTATTATTTAGGTGTATTATATGTATTAAGCTTGTGGAAAGTGATTAGTAATTTCAGAGATTTAAATCTTAAAATATTATACACTTACAACGTGTGTAAGAATTCGTATGTGCCATTAATGGTATACGGTTTAAAAAAAAAAAAAAAAAACCTTCCTCCAGTTGTGTATAAGTTCAAGATTATTTCAGTTAAACCCATGAGTTTTTACAAATAATTTTCTTTGGCAGTAAAGGAATTGAGTCAGAAATTTGGTCGATTACCTTGGCTGTTGTGGAGACTGTTATACAACTTCTACACAGTCCCAATCCTTATACGTGAAATATTTTGAATTATACCATATTTGACACCTACAACATTCAAAGATTTTGTAAATCGCAACATTCAAAGATCTTGTAAATCGTCAAATTACCCCCTCTGGGTGGGGGACGCAGACGAAGAATACACCCGCGGCATCCCCTGCCTGTTGTAAAAGGTGACTAAAAGGAGCGACCAAGGGATGATCAAATTAGAACCATGAAACTACTTGTGATTAGTACCATCATGTTTGGAATGCCATGGGTCGCATTTACTTGCGACTAGTACCACTATATTTGGTACACAATAGGTTTGTGATTAGTAGCAGCAGAGAGCGGTTCACTGTGGGTTTCCAGTACCTTTGATTAGTACCATTATATGTGTAACATCACAGGCTTATGTTGCCTATGGTTTGTACCATTATGTATTGTAAGAAACACCACGGGTCTGGGCGTTGGCTGTGATTAGTACCACTATATGAGCGACACTGTTGGTCTGTGTTGCCTGTGATTTGTACGCACTTTGTGAGGAACACCACTGGATAGTACGAGTCTCTGTGATTAGTACACCTATGTGAGGTGCACCATGGGTTTGCGTTGCCTACGAGTGGAGCCATTATGTGAGAAACACCATAGGTCTGCGTTACCTGTACGACATACAATACATGTGAGTAGTACCATAATGTTTGGAACACCGTTAGTTTACGCTACCTTTGATTAGTACCGCAACTTGAGAAATACCGTGGTTCTACTTTACTAGCGATAAGTACCATTATGAGGGACCGTTGACCTGGATATTGAACCCCTTGAGACAACAAGTATCGATTCAGGATTGTGCTTTGGAAGCAGTCCCTTGGTCAATAATATTATCTCTGGGAAGGTGAGGCATTGCGGGTCAGATCCACTGATTGTTTTAAGTTCATATTCATCCATTCATTCTTTATCACGTTTTGAATTCTGGTCAGCGGATGAATTTTGTACTTTTAAATTGTCATTGCATTTCGTCTCATTTCATTCCATTAGGGGTCGATGACCTAGATGTTAGGTCCCTTTAAACAACAAGCATCATCATCATCAAATGTCAAATTCATACGTGAAATGGTTTGGAGGGATGAATAATTTCATCATAAGTCGTTGCCCCAGCCAAAACCTCTTAGAGGTGTATTGTTTTAAGACCTTTTCTTGTTTAAAATCTAAAACATATAGGAGCAACCATCATGTGAAATTTTAACCTCGTATGTCAAACGGTTTCAGAGAAATAAATGTGCGTTTCATCGGATATCATCCCCAGTCAAGATCCCTTAGGGGTGCATTGTTTGAAGACCAATTTTTATTTTAAATCTAAGATATTGAGGAGTAAACACAGTGTGAAATTCCAACCTCGTATGTCAAGTGATTTAAGAGAAATTGATGTTTTTGTAATCAGGCCTGTTACGTATAGGTCAATCATCATGTGATATTACAAGCCCATTTGGCAAACGGTTGGAGAGAAATGAATATTTATGTTGTCAGCCCCCACCCCTAGTCAAAAACCCTTAGGAGTGCATTATTTTAAGACTACATTTTATTGAAAATCTAAGACGTACAGGAGGAGCCATCATGTTAAATTTCAACCTCATATGTCAACAGGTTTCCGAGAAAGGAATATATTTGTTTTTGGGTATTAACCCCTATTTTATCTTAGAGGGCTGAATTTATTTCTAAACTTGTCTTATTTAACATCTAGTACCAGTACATAAAGAAGCACTCATAGACTGCCATTTCAACTTTGTGTGGTCAATGGTTTCGGAGGAATGAATATTTTAGTCTTTAGGGTTTTACCCCTGTTTTATCCCCTTAGTGGTGGCATTTTTTAAAAATCTTCCTTAGTTGGTGCCAATTGCCTTTTGCATAGATATATATCAATTTTCACGTCTGTAATGTCTTCATTTTTAGGGATATACTAGCTGATGTACCCGTGCTTTGCTACGGAATTTTACCTTGTATACAGAATTCTAGGTTAGGTAGTGTACACGTTGTGAGCAAGATTGTATTAAATTGCATTGCTCTTAACGTTACCCTAGAAACGCGACGGGGAATTCACCAAACGTCTTTTCTCATATGAAAACTGGGTTAGGGCATTTTCATTGTAAAGGTAGGCCCGCTTACGTACCGTCAGTCACAATCAGGATGAGGAGTTTTTATTATAATGTCAGACACTCACACTCCACCTGCCTTTTTACATCCTCAGAAAGACTGTCTTAGTGGTTTACCCAACTGAAATGAACATAGCTCACTACAATGACGTCAGTAGGAATGGCGCGATTAAAAGCAATGCTTCCATATGAAATAGTCGATCAAATGAAAAACCGCACATTTTCTCACTTTTTACGAAAGCTGCCGATCTGATAATCCAAAGTTCCAGAGCTGGAATGACCAAGCAGCAGACAGCAGTGATACGTTGACACCCTTCGTCTTTTTTCGGCGGGGGGAGTCGAATAGTGGAGAGTACCAGGGCAAAAACTATGTCTTTTTACTAATCTGTTTCCTAGGAGCAACCGATGAGTTAGAAAATCCAAATTCAATACACTGGTGGCGTAAAAAAATCTGACTTGGAGGCAAATTTTTCCTCCAAGCCAGAGAGGAAACCCCCTCCCTCCTCACTGCTAATTTGGAGTAAAATGAATGTAGAATTTAATAAAAGTGAAGAAGAAGAAGAAGAAGAAGAAGAAGAAGAAGAAGAAGAAGCTTTTATTAAGAAATGGCTCTTTCCCGGGTTGAATTATAGGTTTAGTGAATTGTGGAGTTATACTTTGGAATAGACCTAAATTGTAATTCTAGACCAGGTCATACTACTACTACTACTACTACTACTACTACTACTACTACTAAGTAAGGCTCTGGGTACACTGCTCATTCAACAGCTCCTCAGAGTAGGGGTCGAATAGCCGGAATACTATGATGAACCAGTATGTTACGTACCAGCAGTATCAGAAAATGTATGAACCAGTGGGATGGCATGCTAAAGAAGAAGGTTTTCTAACTCCCCGGCTATTTCCCGCCAATATTCAGTCAGGCTGTTATACTCGGTATGCAGCAGTAATCCCATCTATCGGAGTTGAGTGGAAGTATAAGAGACAAACAATATCACAACAAACAATGGTCAATATAATGTTATTATTGCTCAATGTTATGCGCTTTCGATGTTGTAGGCCTGCATAATTAGTTTTCTTCCGACTCTGAAATACCACTCTTATCATAGTCGGTACGGGAAAACTGAATAAAACACAAATGATTGGAAATTGTATTCTCTATAACTTTTGTTATGTAGTAACATAGGTATTTAAAAATTAAATTTTATGCATCTTCCCCTGAACTACAATTTCATCCAGGGTGAATAAAATTGTTTATAGCCTAGACTGTCATTTCTTATTCCCCAACTCTATAGGCCTATACCGATTTTCAATAAATCCTCTTAACCCATTTTCTCCTGGCTCGGCGTTGATATGGACTTGGCAACAAAAATACAAATTCATGAATATCTGTGTTATCATAGCCGGTACAGTAAAAATGTATAAGATATAAATTAACGGGAATTTAATTCTATATAACTTTAGTTATGTATTATTTTTCGATAGGACCATTAATAATATAAATATCTGAGAATTAAATTTTAGGCCTTCCCCTAAACTACCATTTCACTCAGCGCTAATAAAATGATTTATAGCCTAGATTGTAGCGGCTCATCCCCTGACTTTACATACCAATTTTCATTAAATTCCCTTGAGCCGTTTTCTCGTGATGCGTGTACATACAGACAGACAGACAGACAGACAGACAGACAGACAGACAGACAGACAGACAGACAGACAGACAGACAGACAGACAGGAATTACGGAAAAGTAAAAAGTGCATTTCCTTGTTACAGTGGACATGACCGATACAGAAATACCATTCTTTTCAAATTCTTATCAATGTACAGACAAAACTCTTATTTTATATATATATAGAAGTATCCTCATTAAATGAATTCAACTCCTTCACTTCCTTTCACCCCCCTCCCCCCTTTTCCACCCTTTAAGTGGATTTTCACAGAACAAAAAAGGTGTTTATTTTTAAAGGAGATTCCAAATACCAGTTTTCACATCTGTAACATCTTCATTTTTTTTTTTTTTTTTGCTAGGGGCTTTACGTCGCACCGACACAGATAGGTCTTATGGCGACGATTCTTCATTTTTTGAGATATACTGTAGATTTACTCATTTTAAAAATTCACCCATGTTTTCGCTTCTTTTCACCACCTTAAGCAGATTTTCGAAAAGCAAAAAGAAACTTTATTTTTAAAGGAGACTTCAAAGACCAATTTTCATGTCTGTAATATCTTCAGTTTTTTATATATAAGCATCCTTGTAAAAAGAACTGAAGTAATTAGCTCACTGCTGGGATGGGTTTTTCAGAATTATTTCTGTCTAACTGGGAGACCGGGTTGCTGAGTACTGACCTTCATTACATACAAAGGGTATTCCACTTGTATTTACTGCAGATGTGATACCGAGAAGCAGATTTGTGAACACTAGTTTGCATTCGGTAAGTTGAAGATGATTTTGCACAGCTACAGCTGTCGTCAAACTGCCCAAATATGACTGAAATATGATGTTTCTATGAAAATAGCTCAAAATATGACCTTATGACAAAAAATTGCCAATATATGCATTTATATGACAAATAAAAATCACTTAATTGTGACGATCATCACCTTGTTTGCACCAAAATACAATCAGGCAAGAAAATAGAGACAAAGAAAAAATATGACTTTTCCTAAACATCTAAGCCCTGTTTATGAGAGATACTGTAGATATACTCATTTTAAAAATTCAACCACTTTTTTTTTCAATTCTTTTCACCCTTTAAGTGTATTTTCCAAAAAAAGATAAAAGTGTTCCTTTTATTTTTGAAGGGGTTTCCAAGTACCAATTTTCACATCTGTAACATCTTCAGTCTGAGATATATGTATCCTCACAAAAACAATTCAACTCCTTCAGTTATTTTCAGCCTCCTCCCCCATTAAGTTATTCCACTGAAGCTCAACTTGTAGGATTCCAGCAAGATATAGCAGATATCTTGGATTCAGGAGGTCAAATGGACTGTATCGCGATTGACCTGTCTAAAGCATTTGATAGGGTGGATCATGGGAGACTACTGGCAAAAATGAGTGCAATTGGACTAGACAAAAGAGTGACTGAATGGGTTGCTATATTTCTAGAAAATAGGTCTCAGAGAATTAGAGTAGGCGAAGCTTTATCTGTCCCTGTAATAATTAAGGGGGGAATTCCTCAAGGCAGTATTATTGGACCTTTATGTTTTCTTATATATATAAATGATATGAATAAAAGAGTGGAATCAGAGGTAAGGCTTTTTGCGGATGATGTTATTCTCTATAGAGTAATAAGTTACAAGATTGTGAGCAACTGCAACATGACGTCGAAAATGTTGTGAGATGGACAGCAGGCAATGGTATGTTGATAAATGGGGTTAAGTCAGGTTGTGAGTTTCACAAATAGGAAAAGTCCTCTCAGTTTTAATTACTATGTTGATGGGGTGAAAGTTTCTTTTGGGGATCATTGTAAGTATCTAGGTGTTAATATAAGGAAAGATCTTCATTGGGGTAATCACATAAATGGGATTGTAAATAAAGGGCATCGATCTCTGCACATGGTTATGAGGGTGTTTAGGGGTTGTAGTAAGGATGTAAAGGAGAGGGCATATAAGTCTCTGGTAAGACCCTAACTAGAGTATGGTTCAAGTGTATGGGACCCTCACCAGGATTACCTGATTGAAGAACTGGAAAAAATCCAAAGAAAGCAGCTTGATTTGTTCTGGGTGATTTCCGACAAGAGAGTAGCATTAGGCATAGATATCAAGGATAATTAAATAATTTAATTATCCTTGATATCTATGCCTAACGTCATCTTCAATACGGAACAACAATGAGAGTTGTTACTTGTAAAGAGAGTAGCATTACGAAAATGTTGCAAAGTTTGGGCTGGGTAGAATTGAGAGAGAGAAGGAGAGCTGCTCGACTAAATGGTATGTACATGTTACAGATGTCATATTTGGTCCGTATTTAAATGTACATCAATTTAAGATATTACCAAAAAAGTCCTAACTTTGGAAATTCAATTGTATTGAATAGGTTGATCGTAATAAATTTTGGTAATATCTTAAGTGATATGTTCCGAGCTGTCAGCGGAGAGATGGCATTTATAAAAGTAGGAAAGATCACAATATGAAGATAAAGTTGGAATTCAAGAGGACAAACTGGGGCAAATATTCATTTATAGGAAGGGGAGTTAGGGATTGGAAGAACTTACCAAGAGAGACTTTCAATAAATTTCCAATTTCTTTGAAATCATTTAGGAAAAAGCTAGGAAAACAACAGATAGGGAATCTGCCACCTGGGCGACTGCCCTATATGCAGATCAGTATTGATTGATTGATTGATTGATTGATTGATTGATTGATTGATTGATTGATTGATTGATTGATTGATTGATTGATTGATTGATTGATAAGTGTACTTTCCAAATAGAATTATTTATTTTTAAAGGATATTTCAGGTACCAGTTTTCACATCTGTAACATCTTCAGTTTTTGAGATGGAAGTTATCATCATCATCATCAACATTTCCCATTATCCAGCTGTAGCCAGGTAGGGGCAAATATGGTTCCTCTCCACTTTCTTTGGTCTTTCCACCACTGCTCCTCCAACACTGTCCCAGTCCAGGTTTCTTTCTCTAATACTGTGTTGGATTGTGTCCTTTCATCTCAATCGTGGTTGTCCACAGCCTCTCCTTCCTTGATTTGCATTTCCATCACCTTTTTTGGCATTCTTTCGTCACTCATTCGTTTTATGTGCCTAAACCATCTTAGTCGGCTCTTCTCTATTCTATCATTCATTTTTTCCACTCCAATTTCTTCCTGGATTTTCTCATTCCTTATGTTGTCTCTTCTACTCTTCCGTATCATACTCCTCAAAAACTTCATTTCGGCTGCCTGTATTCGACTCTCATCCTTCTTTGTCATTGTCCAAGTTTCTGCTCCGTAAGTTGTTATGGGTACGTAATACATCTTGTACATATTATCCTTTGCTTCCGTTGGCACATCTTTGTCCCATAACATGTTTCTTACACTATGATAAAAACAACTTCCAGCCTGAATCCTCTTACTAATTTCAGCATCCAGTTGAGCATTCTCCATTAATTCACTCCCCAGGTATTTGAATGTCTCCACTACTTCCAGGGGTTTGTCTGCAAGTCTAATCTGACCTTTCCCTTCTTTCCCCTCTAGTCATAACAAGAGTTTTACTCTTTTCTACACTTACTTTCAATCCACATTCTTCGATCTTCCCATTCACCATATCCAACTGTTCTTGAACCTTGATGTCGTCTTCTCTCCAAATCACAATATCATCTGCAAATAACATCATGTTCATTCCTCTTCCACCATATGCTGCTTTTGCTGTTCTCATGATGTCATCCATTACTATTGTAAACAGGATTGGCGATAGAACACTTCTCTGTCTCAGCCCACTAGTGATTTTGAGCCAACTTTTCCTGCCAACTTGTGTTTGCACGCAACTACAACATTCCTTGTACATTGCCATGGTTATTTTTATTAATCCCTGTCCAATTCCTTTTTGCACCAGGCTGTCCCAAACTTTAGTCCTGGGGACACCATCATATGCCTTTTCAATGTTTATGAAAGTCATCACTATATCATTCCCATACTCCCATTGTTTTTCCATCAGTTGTCTCATAATGAAAATGAGCTCTATTGCTGACCTTCCACTTCTGAAACCGAACTGATTTTCCTGTATCTCATTCTCAACCCAAAACCTTATTCTACTTTCCAGTATCCTTTCCCTTATCTGAGCAACATGGGATATCAGAGTAATTCCCCTGTAGTTCTTCAATACTTTCTTATTGCCTTTCTTGAAAATTGGGATGATTATTCCTTTTTGCCAATCCTCAGGGATCTCCTTATTCTCCCAGACAATCCTGAAAACTCGGTATGTCCACTGCAGGCCTACAGCTCCAGTTGCCTTTATCATCTCCACTGAAATTTCATCTATTTCAACAGTTTTACCATTCTTCATCTTTCTTACTGCCATTTCAATTTCATTCATTGTAATTTCTTTATCAAATAATTGCCTTTCCTGGTGGTCCATTGAATGACTGTCATTAATTCTCATGTTGAGCAACTTCTGAATATACTCTCTGCATCTATTTCTTATTTCTTGTGGCTTTGTTAATATTATGCCGTCTTCATCCTTCACAATTCTGGTGTTTACTTGATCTCTCTTTTTGTTTCTTAAGATACCATACAATAATTTCTTGCTATCCTGCATATCATCTCTCAATTTCTGTGTGAATAAGGCCCAGCTTTTCCTCTTTTCTTCCTTCACTATCTTGGCCAAATTCTTTGCCTCCACATATTTTCTTCCACTTTCTTCAGTCTAAGATGTTTTCCATGCCATTTTCTTTTCCTTCACTTTAATCTTTACCCTATCATTCCACCAGTGTGTTTCTTTATCTTTCATATTTCCTGATGTTTTACCATATACCTTTTCTGCACATCCAACCAGTGCTTTCTTAAATTTTTTCCATTCATCTTCAACATTCCCCATCTCTGTCCTGGGTACCAAGGGTATTATTTCCCTTTGAAATTCTTCTTGTATGCTTTTCTCCTTCAACATCCATACTTTAATTCTTTTGTCTCTTCTTAATGGGGGTTTATCAATCTTTCCCACTTTTAGTTTTCCTATCACCACTCTATGATCTCCATCAAAGGCTTCTTCAGGCATGGCTGTAACATCTAAAAGGTTCTTCCGGTGTTCTTTCTTAACCGCTCAGCGTCGCAGCCATTTAAATAGCTTCCTACCCCGTGGCCGGATGAGATTTCAACTACGCGCGACTGAAATACATCGATTCACTTAAAGCGTTACTGCAAATATAAGAGTAGCGCGATTTTCACGAAATTTGGAATTCCTTATGACAGAACTATGTACATGCAGATAATTACATAATTGTTTCACATTTCCTTAGTAATTTAGTTCTGTGTGATAGAGTTCAAAGCAGTCTTTGAGACAGGGACACAAGTCACACTCCTGGGAGCAGTACATTGACGTCTTCTTTCCGCCGTGTTTTAAACACAGGATGCAATGTCTCTGAGGTTTGGATTTCCAACTCTTGGGTGCTAATTTCCTGGTAAAATATCTTTCCTGCAACCTTGGAACTGTATTATCTGATGTGTGCCGGCCTTGAATATTTCTTTCCCCTCTCGAGTGAGCGTATTTTGTAAACAAACCTTCCATCAGCTAAACCCGATAAGGTAATTGCTCAATATTTGTCTCTCTGACCTGTGTGAGTATTATTAGAGAATTTAGCAATCAGAATTCACCGTTTTAAACTTCTCTTTGACCTGTATAATTATCTATAGTCTCCTACACGAAATTTCCAAGTACTGTTTCCTCCTCATCGTCACTCTGCTACATCATCTATTTCATTATCAGTGCTGTCATCTGAATTGTACAATATTTCAAGCACGTTACTGTCAGTCAAACCACGGCTGAGCGCGGCGCGTTACACGGACTGGTGAAGCTGCAGCGAGACCGAAAGCAACAGGACGAAACTGAATGAGGGGAATAACACTTACTGTATGCGAAACAAACCAACTCGATACATATTTCAGATGAAAGGTCGAGACATAGTCTTTCAAGCGAGATTTGTACCATGAACAACTGGCTCTCGTATCGTAGGACAGAAAGCAGCACTTGCTGATGCCTATACAGAGCGCTCGTGGAGAGTTACAAGCTGAGAAATAAAGACAAATATAATAAATAAACCGCACTCCCAATGTACAAATAGAGCAAAGAATATCACGCAAAAAGACAAACTTCTCAGATCATCATTTCCTTATTTTATTCTGTGGGAAAGAATGAAGCAAACAAAAAGCAGAGATTAGTGCTCAGACTTACTTGACAAATAATTATCCTTGCAAAAACAACTACATTATAAGGATTTTCAATTCTTATTTACAACACTGATAAACCTGAAAATGTCTTCTTGGAAACAAAACAATTTGCATATCAGTAACTCCAAAACTCTTCGCGCTATAGCCGTAAATGTGAAACCATGTATGGGTCTCTACCACGTATAGAGGTCGGCGGCTACGGAAGAAAAGAGGGTCTATACCACGTATAGAGGTCGGCGCTGAGGGGTTAATGATTATATAATCAGTCATGGTCTTTGTTCATCTATCTCCCCAACCATACCTTATAATCTTCTGACTGTTCTTCTTCCTAAACCAGGTGTTTCCAACAATCATTTGGTTCCTCATGCAAAAATCCACGAACAAATCGCCTTCTGGATTTACATTTCCATATCCAAAGGGCCCTACAACATCTTCCTTTCCTTGTCCTTCCATTCCAACTTGTGCATTTAGATCTCCCATCAACAGCTCCTCCTTATCTTCTATTTGTCTCTCCACTTCCTCTAAAAAGTACTTCAGATGTTCAACTATGCAACCCGTTTGTGGGGCATACAACTTGAATAGATCTTCATTACCATTTTCAAAGTAGAGTCTCATCACCATCATCCTATCGCTGACGCATTTTGTATATTCCACATATTCTTGGATTTCTTTTCTAAGTATGATGGCCACTCCAGTTTTTGCTTCAGGTCCTCCGCTCTATTACAGCCTTTATCCTCCTTTCAGAGGAATCTCTCCCGTACCCCTCTTCTTGGTCTCACTCAGTCCAAGTATGTCTATCTTTTTCTTTCTTGTGAAGTCAACCAGTTTTTCTGTCTTTCCTCTCAGTGTCAGGACATTTACTGTTGCAATCTTGATGTAGTTTGTTGCTGGTTGCCTACTTCTCACAGTTCTCCTAGCATCCAAAGAGCTGTGCATCGCTTTTAGCAGGGGCCGCTCTAACCTTTACCGAGGCACCATATCTGCTTTATCCATATAGGCTATTGTTACGGTGGGCTCGCCACACCCAAGGACATTTTATACCTGCCGCCAGGTTCAAACTTAGGCCGCCCCTAACATGGAGACAGATGCCTTTAGTAGCCGCTCCTCTGGAGTACAGATGCTACGGGTTTGCCCTTTCCGCCATCTCCACCTTACGGAAGTTCATCTTCTCCGCCGTAGATACCGTTGAGGACTTCACCTATAACCCAGGGCAAGGGCCCTCCATATATATGACCCCTGGAGAGAGGGTGTCCCAGTATTTTAAAGCCCCCTCGGAATTGGGCTACATGTTGGTCCACGGGTTGTATTGGGTATTTCAACCAGCCCTACATACTGTAGTGGCAACCTGGGGATGCGTATTGTAGGAGTCAGGTTCCCCTGGTTTTTTTTTTTGGGAGTTAACCTCACCCACAAAGGCTGAGGTTATTTGCAGAGGTTATTTGAGATATAAGTATCCTCATAAAACAAATCAGCTCCTCCTTCACTTCTTTCGACCCCCGCCCCTGAAGTGGATTTTCCGTAAACAAAAGAAATACGTGGTGCTTTATTTTTAAAGGAGATTTCAAATACTAACTTTTATGTCTGTAACATCTTCAGTCTTTGAGATGTAAGTATCCTCATAAAAAAGTATTCAACGCCTTTTTCACTTATTTTTACTGCCTTTAAGGAGATTCCGAATACCAATTTTCACGTCTTTAAACTTATAAGTTTTTGAGATAAAGATATACTCATTTTTAAAAATTCATCCCCCTTTTCACCCCTTTAGCGAGGGAATATCCAAGAATTCTTCCACAAAATTTAATTTCTTTATGTCCAGTAGTTTTGGCTCGGCAATGATGAATCGGTCAGTCAGTCAGGACATGTTATTTTATATATATATATGTGTATATAGATAGATATTTTACTAAATGTATTAGCAGTGAACTCTGTACCAAGATTGTCGGTGAACGGAAACCTTCAGCCACAAGTGATGCAAATCTTACGGAAATAGATTATGGCTCCAGCAGGAACATTTGGTTTTTAAGTCGGCCATCCCTAAGTGTTTTTGAAACCTTACTCTAAACCGAAAGATAAATTAAGGAAATGTTGCATTCTCAACATGAAATGTGGAATGACTTTTGAGTTCTTAGGCGGTGTTCATAAGATTGCAGTTTCGTCCTTGGATGTAGGATGCTGTTTGGAATACAGGCTATAGAAAACCCAGTTTCAAAACTAGTGTTCCATTGAATGAAGTATTGATTTTGTTTTCTGAGAGAACTCCAAGCTTCAAAATCTGCTTAGTCAACCCTGAAACTTTGTTAACTTTCACACATGCAATTTTTATTGAGGATGCAGCTCATTAATTAATAGTTAATAATTAATAATTAATTAATTAATAATTAATAATTAATAATTAATTAATAATTAATAATTAGTATATATTTTAGTTTTTACGCACCTCATTTTCTATTTCATTTGGTACCTGCGCGTTGAAACGAGTGATGTTTCACAGCTCAGCTGTGCACTAGTGCCACGCTGCTGCTGGTCCATGCAGGAGAAGTGAGTCAACACACTACTACATCCATACGCTATGTTATAACTATCCATTCCTGCATTTCCCCTTCTGAAATTCTGACCAAGTGTCAAGCATTAATCTGAGTAACTCACAGTCAGGCACTGCATACGTACCTGGGTATTTCATATCTGTTCTTTACTGGGAGATTCGGGTTAATAATAATAATTATAATTATTATTATTATTATTATTCGAAAGAAGAAAGAATAATAATAATAATAACTTGTGTGGCTGTTGCAAGCTTGGTGCAGCTATTGTAAGGCAGACCCTCCGAGAGTGGGTGGCATCTGCCATGTATGGGAACCTGTGTTATCGTGGTGGAGGATAGCGTAGTGTGTGGTGTATGTGTCATAGGGATGTTGGGGACAGCGCAAACAACCAGTCCCTGAGCTAAAAGACTTAACCACTTTAGATTAAAACCCCAGACCATTCAGGAATCAATCCCGGAACCCTCTGAACCTAAGGCCCCTATGCTGACCATTCAAAACACATGACCTTGTATTCCTTGAGGTGGTGCAGTTCTCTTTAGGGATGCACAGAATGGAAGTAAGCGGCATGTACCTTTTTAACCCTGTTCGTGATTGCCATAAAGGGTATTACCACTGCTGCTCATTCAGCAGTATGACGATTTTGCCCTGCATTGGAGCTCCTTAAGTATGGCATTCACAGAGTGACAATTACAGCAAGCTGTTAGGAGGATGGAACAGTGGACCTTAGAATACGGCTTTCAGTTTTCAACTGCAAAGACCTCTGTAGTTCACTTCTGCAGGAAGCGCACTGCTCCTGAGCTTTATTTAGCTGGGGGGGGGAGTCGCTCTTCCTGTAGTTGACACTTATCCATTCCTTGGGCTCCTTTTCAATAGTAAATTATCGTGGGAGCCATATGTGCATCAGTTAAAAGCCAAATGCACTAAGAAACTGACTATTTTGAAGTTCCTTAGCGGCACTACTTGGGGGCAGACAGCACAGTGCTCCTATGATTTTATAGGGCACGTATTTTATCCAGGTTAGACTATGGCAGTGCAGTAAATGGATCAGCAAGGCACCACAGCAAAGTTAGGTTGGCAACGAGAACATTCCATACAAGCCCCATTGCTAGCCTGCTCGCTGAGTCTGGTGTACCACCTTTACATCTGAGCACCAACAAATACTGTTGTCCTATGCTGCAAATTTGCAACAGATGCCCATTCACCCCAAGCTGTCCCTACGTTTTGGACAATGCAAATCGTCGGCTGTATGCTGCTTATGCATGAGCAACGCTATCCGCAGTTAGTGTATGCTTTGATAGCATTTACAGATCATTTGATGTACCTTCAGTTCCTTGTCTTGTTGATGACCAAGTAAGGTACCTCCGTGGTTAATACGACGATCTGAAATAATCCTGGATCTGCCTAAAGTGAACACGGACACCTCCATTTATCGGAAGCTTTCCTGTCGGTTGTTACCTGATATCCAGTTTCATTAGTTATTTACATGGATGGTTCAAGGGCAGAAAGGAAAGTAGGCTGTGTGTCCGTTGTTGACAATAAGGGATTTCTTTTTCCTCCACTGGAAACCTGTAGTGTGTACTCAGCAGAATTTTATGCTATCCTTGAAGCTTGGCAGTACACGCTGTCCAATGAACGTCGGCAATTTCTGCTGTGAACTCGTTACAATCTATTGCTATTGATGCATGTTTCCCTCTGGTGCAGCAAATCCAAGACCTGCTGGTGCTAACACCAGAATCAAGTTCTTGTGGCTCCCGAGTGGGAAACGAGTTATAACAGGGCTGCCAAAGAGGCAGTGGCATTGCACCCTTTGCTTTACAGAGCTCAAGCCAATGATATTAGTTCTCAGCTGAGACGTTTGGTGATGTCCCATTGGGAGATCGAGTGGCAGGTCACCCCTCTTTCAATTAAGCTGAGAACGGTGAAAGGTACTACAAAGGTTTGGAGGACTTCCCTTTGGGTTTGTCGGAGGGAAGTAGGTTAGCGGTATGTTGTAGTCTCGGATTGGCCATGGTATAGCAATACACTCCTACATACTAAAGAGGGAAGGCCCCCCCACCCCGTTTATACTTGCGGCGGTAATCTGACCATAATGCATGTCCTCACAGAGTGCGTGGACCTGGCTGATCTGCGCCATAGACTAAAATTTCCGACTACCATCTCCCTCATTCTGCGATGACGAGCAGTTGGCAGACATCGGCATCTGTTGTGTGAAGAATAGGATCCTCCTTTATCGTGTTTAAAAATAAATTTTCTACTTGTTTTTAATTTTTATTCTTTTGTTAACTGCTTTTTTATTCTATTAGTTCTGTTTTAATCTGTCTGGTATATTTTTAAGGGTTTTTAAAACATTTGAAAAATTCGATGAAATACTGTATATGATTCCATTTCAAAGACAGTGCCTTATTCCATTTTAATACATTTTAATCTAATTTTAAATCATTTTATAATAAAAAAAAGGCATTGTGAATTAGATCCACTGATTATTTCAAATTCATAATCATTTTCTTTATAATGTTTTAAATTCTAGTCAGTAGGTAAATTTTAATTATCAATACATTTTGTACCATTAGGGGCCAATGATTTAGATGTTAAGCCTCTTTAAACAGTAAGTATCATTATCATTATCATAACAGTTTTAACCACACACCCGCTCTGGCAGTACTGGAAATCGAACCCCGACCTCTGAGGACAATAGCTAATAGCACTGTTATTCTGTATGCTGCAGTGCTGTCGTGATATGGAGCCGGTCAGTGTTGTTAATACCACAGTGAGGTTGAATGTCTACTTGTCCCTCTGAGCAAAGAGCAAATGAACACGCTCTTCTTCCTCCATGCAGCGACGTAGGAGCTGGATAAGAAGTGAATATGCATGACTGTGTCACCAGAGACTGCATCTGTACAGCAAAGAACAATGTCCATGCAGCACATGCAGCAGGAGCTGGGGCTGAGAAGTGCTCAACCACCCACCATACTCTCCGGATTTAAGTCCCTGCGACTTTGAACTAATCCCTAAGATTAAGGAACCAGCACGTGGAATTTGCTTCCAGGCAATGTATAACTCTCCGCACCATCCAGAGATTGGACGGTGCCGATGGTATCTGAAGGCTTTTGCGTCACTGGGAACACGTACACGGTGCTGGTGGCTACATCGAAGGTCTGTAAAACCTAGAACCTTGTATGTATGCTGTGTATCTAGAAAATAAATAGTTGCCACTACTAAAATTTCAAATTTCTGAAAACAACTTACAGCGAACCTAACATCTCAAACAGCGTAAAACCAAATGATTTTCACCAACCTGTAGGGAACATAAATAAAATCAATCTTGATGTCGATGATATTGAAGTGCTGAGCAAGGGACCTAAACATAATTGGGGTAATCCTTCTAACCGTGATAATTTAATTTCCCCCATAGTTGAATCGGAATTAGCCATTAATAAGTTACGCATAAACATACAAGAAGAAGTCCGATATGAAGTCAAGCATAAACTATCTCTTATCCTTAATCAACAACAAACCATTAAACCCAACACTGAACACATAGGTAACGTCCATAAACTAAAGAAAAAAGTAAAAAACAATGACTTAATAATAACAAAAGCCGACAAAGGGAACGCTACCATAATCATGGACAAAAGTGACTACATCAATAAAGCACAAATGTTTTTTTTTACAGAAAACAACTTCATAACATTTAAAAGGTCCAATAAATAAAATACAAAGAGACCTGAAAACCATTTAAGAATGTTTCATTTTTGTTTAATGACCTGGAAAAATCCAAAATGATTATCGTGAATCCGCAGCTTCCCACAGCGAAAGCGCTACCCAAGATCCATAAAGCCGACTTCCCCATGAGTCCCATTATCAATTTCAGGAGTAATCCGACTTATAAAGTTTCTCAGTTCATTCACAAATTTCTTAAATCACACTATCAGTTTCAAGCCAACACGGCAGTGAAAAATTTCATAGAATTTTACAATAAAATTAAGTTCTTTAATTTATCCAAACACCACATACTTCATTCATTTGATATTACTAACATGTACGCTAATGTGCCTGTTAATAACACCGTACAATTAAGAACAATCTTTCCAAATTCAGTAAATTAAGTACAGGCGAAATATAAGAATTTATTCAGATTCTGAAATTCACATTGAATAACAATTTCTTCAGTTTGAATAATGTCATTTACCAACTGATGGGTCTTCCTATGGGGTCACCGGCTTCAGTGATCCTTGTGGATATTTACAACTATCATTTAGAACATTCTCGCATCATTGGTAAGATTAATGGCATTCAACATTGGGCATGCTATGTGGATGATACGTTTGTTATTTTAGACTCTCGTATTACTAACAGCAAATCAGTACTTGAACTGCTCAACTCCATTGATCCATATATAAAATTCACCATAGAGGCAGAAAACAATAATGCCCTTAATTACCTTGATTTAACCATCACATGCAACTACAGTAACACTTTATCCCTTAATATATACAGAAAACCCACCCGCACCATCACCACCAGCCAACAAAATTCTCTGCACCCAGACATACATAAGAAAGCAGCTTACAATAGTATGGTACTCGGAGCATTAACTGTTCCTTTATCTCGCAAGAATTAAGAAAAAGGAAATTAATACTATTTATAACATTGCAGAATAGAAGGGCCCCCCAAAGAGAAGTTTCCTACTTTCACATTCAATAGTAATAGCATTTACCAAATTTCTATGTCTTTAAAAAAATCATTAAAATAGCGTTTAGAACCTCCCACACCAACTCCAGACTTATTTTCAATCTGCACACACTGTCAACAATAACAATAATAAATACATAAACATCGGAGTTTACAAATTAGAATGCCAATCCTGTAATTCCAGCTGTGTTGAAGAAACAGGTTGCAATTTTGTCATACGATACGCTGAACATCGCAACGGTCTCAAATATAATAGTTTTTCAGCTATGAGTGAGCATCATACAGAATCCAGTCATGAATATACGACAATATATAAAGATCTTATGATCTTACATTATGAGCAAAAAGGCACTTTGCTCAACATTCTGGAGAGCATCTACATCAATATAGATCAGTTTAGGAACCCCTCCTATAATTTAAATGATATCAGTGAAAAAGAAAAAAGAACATTCTACTTGAAACAGTGATTCCATATATTTGTCAGCACTTCTGTAATAAAAACAAACCCCACCTCCATCTCTCCAACTCAACACCACTCCTTCCTTCCCCTCTTCACACTAGCTAAGCACCTCCCTCCCCTTCTCCTTTCACTCCTCCCATCCTCGCAAACCCAGCTGAGCCAGCAACAGACACGATCAGTGAGAATGGGCCGTTCGAGAGGGCAACTGAATCGGCACATGCTAAAAGGGCCTCAGTCCAAGCAACCCAGTGTTGATAAAAACCAAAAGACAAAAAAACTGTCTCTCAGCGAGCCTAATTAAAAAAAATAATTAACTTTACACCAGGCGAGTTGGCCGTACGGTAGGAGCGCGTAGCTGTGAGCTCGCATCAGGGAGATAGTGGGTTCGAACCCCACTGTCAGCAGCCCTGAAGATGGTTTTCCGTGGTTTCCCATTTTCACACCAGGCAAATGCTGGGGCTGTACCTTAATTAAGAGCACGGCCGCTTCGTTCCCATTCCTAGGCCTTTCCTGTCCCATCGTCGCCTTAAGACCTATCTGTGTCGGTGCGACGTAAAGCAAATAGAAAAAAAAAAAGTAACTTTACTGGAAGGTAGTACATACCTCAACAGTACAGTTTTTACTGTTTTTACTGTTTTTACTTGTTTGCTAGTGGCTTTACATCGCACCGACACAGATAGGTCTTATGGCGACGATTTTACTATTTTAACAATCTTTTATGTTTAGTTACTTTGCAAACTAGGTGTAAATGCCGTGGACTGAGGCCCTTTTAGCATACTGCAAGGTCTTAACAAAATAGAAACAGAACATCTTCGGTTTTTGTCAATCTGTTTACTAACAATCAAAGATTCTGAGTATCTTATTTATGGAATGGAATGGCGTATGGCTTTTAGTGCCGGGAGTGTCCGAGGACAAGTTCGGCTCGCCAGATGCAGGTCTTTTGATTTGACGCCCGTCGTGATGAGGATGAAATGATGATGAAGACGACATATACACCCAGTCCCCGTGTCAGCGAAATTAACCAGTTAAGGTTAAAATTCCCTACCGTGTTGGGAATCGAACCCGGGACTCCTGTGGCCAAAGGCCAGCACGCTAACCATTTAGCCATGGAGCCGGACATCATATTTATATAAAGGTAAGAAACGCTGAATGTATCAGTACAAAATGTCATTTAAGTTGAACTTAGTCATCATTTCCATCATCATTGCTGCCTTCAGAGGTAGGCCAGGCTGGAATTTCAGTATAGAACTCCAGAAACTCATCAGGAATAAATGCCATTAACTATTTAATGTCATTTACTTTGGCAGGTTTTATAGGGACTTTGTTCAGTGGGTAAGCTACTGCATCTGGAAGCTTAACTTCTTGAACTCCGGGTTGTTTAAGGTGAAATGTGTGGGTTATCACAGAATCAATGAAGTGTCTTGCGACAATCTGGAATTTAAACTTGGAGTCGTAGGTAAAGTGCATGCATGTACTGATCATAAAATTAACTTTGTGGTCTCTAGGAACAGTCTTGGGTTTAATTTCTTCTGAGATACAGTTCCTTTTATAGTAGCGTATCCACCATTGTTTGAACTCGACAGTTTCTTCACATTGAACTTCTTTTACTGTGAACTTGTGAGTTTTACTTGACTGGATGATAATGTTTGTCAGTTCATGAATGCTATAAATTCTGTCAGGTTTTTTCAATGCTTTCTTTATTATGGCGAAATCCCTATCACATGGTAGAAACGAATGTCCTTGGACAGGAAAAAATTGTTCAATTTTTTCAAAAGGCTTTGTGTCCGTCAAAGCTAAAAGCATTCTAGATAGGGCATGATTTTTATTTTGCCCCCCACAGTTGTCTGAATACACATGCAGCTCTGTATATTGTGGGGGGACACTATTCAAAAAGTCATAAACAAGTGAGCATACTTCATTCGGCCCTTTTTTCCCTACACCTTCATGATACAGATGAATAATGGCCTTATTTTTTTTAATATCATGTATACAAAACACGCTGGTTGTCAGCTGACGTAGGTAGAAGGTTGCTTGAGCAGGTATTTGAGGTAGTTGTACATTCTGCAGATAGCGAGCACATGTTTCCTCTTCCCTTTTTAAACGAGCATAAAACTTTGAGGATTTCTGTTATGAACTAAAAGCTTTTAGCTGCCTCATTTAAGTGGGGGCTTTTTAACTTGACATTCAGTTCTTCACAAGTGCAACAACAATCACTCTGTTTAACTCCAAAAGTTATAATTTTCATCAAAAAATCTTGCAAAAGTATGATTGGCTAACTTTGTTGTTTGGATTCTTTTCATTTTAAAGGATGCACAAGAGTGTTTTGTTCAACCTTGCATCTAAATAGTTATAAGTCTTTGATGCATAACGGGTTTGTTTTTGAGGGAAACTTTCAATATGTTCCTGCAAAAGCTGTTTTGTATCTGGCAAGTGGGCTATTTTAACGTGTTTTCCACGTTGGTCAACAGGACTTTTACCCAATAGTTTCAAGGATTTCAGTCCCTTAACTCTTTTTACTGACACTGAATGGAGAGCTAAGAAAGTTTTAAAACATACTTGTTGTCTGTTTGATCCTACCATCACATGATAACAAAAAGTGTTGCTATTTTCTCTGGCAGCATCTCCTGTTTGAGGACCTCTTCGTTGTACCACAAAAACATCAATCAAATATTGCAGATGCAAATCTTGTAAATCTTTGGAGGACAAATCATAAAACTTTTCCAAAATGTCAGCTTGTTCATCTTTGGTTATGATTTCAAAACAATTCATTCTCTTGCAACTGAAAGAGAACACAAAGATTATTAACAGAGACTAGAAACGCAAACAAAAACACTTTGTGTTTGTTGAGTTAGGCCATATTCTGTACAGTATAAAAGGTGTAAGTCTCAAAGTCTTTAGGCCTATGTTTTTCATTAAAAAGATTTTGAGTTGAAGTTCCAAATTACACGTTTGTATGTGTAGGTCAGTTTTTAGTTTTTATAAGAACTAAGTAGTTTCAAAGATTGGTTGCAATGTTATTGCACTGATATATCTTACCTGCAGGCATTTCCAGTAGTTTTCGTAGGCACAATAACATTTCCTTCTGAGTTGCAAATTCTTCATTGTTAACCCTAGCTCTTTTAATTCTATTCCTCTTACACAAGTCTTTGTTGCCTTTACGCTTCTTATAAACAGACTCTTCGCTATTTTGTACTAAATCTTCCATTGATATTATTAAGTACAACAAATTTAAATGTTTTATAAAACTACAATAAAACAAACTTTTAATTCTGTTTATGACACACTACACACAGTGCAGGCCTGCTAAGTAAGGTTAGGTTAGAAACAACACCACCAAACAAGTTTGACAGTTGATCAAGAACACGAAACAGTCAGGCAGTGTTACCACTAGCAAATGTAGAAGGGCCTCAGTCACGGACTGAAGAGAACCTCTTAGCGTACGTTAGGAATTTCCCTAGCTAATATTAGCTACCCCGTGCATGTGACTCAATCCCTTTTAGCATAGATAGTTAAAGCTATCCTATAACATGCGATTTTCATGCTTAACTCACTTTGCCATTTTTTGTGACTGAGGCCATTTTAGCATGTGCCGATTCAACTATTTTAATAAGTAAGTTTAAAGTTTTCTTTACACTTATTTTTTTTTTTTTTTTACTTATTAGCCCAAGTTTCTTATACGCACTTAATTTTTCCATTACAAATTTGAACTTCATTTTTGGTTTCCACTATGAGTCGCATGCATTTTACGTGGCATTTGTTTTCTTCACAAACATAGATACCTCAATTTTTCACTGCCCTCTTGATCATTTGTGATTGTGACTCAGCGAAGACAGACTGTCATTTTCAGTTCTAACACGGTGCATTCATCCTCGTTTTTTTAGCATCAGTTATGTAAATGCTAACCTGTTGTGACTGAAGATGGTTCAGATGAGGTGAAGCATGTAAGGCTAATATTACTTCATCTGAGATGGAGATATGTATGTATTGAATAGAAGGATGTATCAAATTTCCTTTTGTAAAGTCATCTGTTTCTTTTGATAGTGTGAAACTCTTTCATCCTTCTGTAATTTTGCTTTCTTCAAAAAGTCTGGAAACACTCTATATTTAGTTGTTATGGTCCCTACATCATCAGTTCTTGTATCACCAATGCTAGTATGCTAGTTGTCTAGTCGATCATCAGGGCCCAGATTTTGATGACCTAATAAATGCCAAATATAATGTAAATGTCCTTAAAAAGACTTAAAATGAGCAAGAAAATGATGGAAAACATGAAGGAAAATACATATTAATCCAAAATAATAAATATGTGCTCTATTACATGACCTTAAACTTGGAATGGAATGAATTGTGTCATCAAATAATAATAACAATAATAATAAAATAGATACAGGAACACGTGAGGGAATAATATTTCAGTCATGTTTTAAAATGTAGTCTTTACGAGATAACTGAGCAGCTACCTAGGAAATGAAATGGCGTATGGCTTTTAGTGCCGGGATGTGTCCGAGGACTTCGACTCGCCAGATGCAGGTCTTTTGATTTGACGCCTGTAGGTGACCTGCGCATCGGAATGAGGATGAAATGATGATAAAGATGACACATACGCCCAGTCCCCGTGCCAGGGGAATTAACCAATTACGGTTGAAATTCCCGACCCTGTGATCAAAGGCCAGCACGCTAACCATTTAGCCATGGAGCCGGACAACTACCTAGGATACCGCTTGTTTGTCGCAACCTACATGTTGTTGAATGGTGAATCTTTCATCTGTTGCCCTTTCACTTCGTATATTTCTTGGAGAGATATCTGGCCGTCTGAAAAAATAAAAAAAGCTCTCAAGAATGCACCAAGTTCCTCATTACACGGAGAAGCATAGAAGCATGGTTATGACGTACACTGGTTGCCGTGGTTACCGTGCTAATTTAGATGGACCCCCGGCCCAAAAACATATCCATGTTAAAACATCGTGCCTTGCTCAGCTTGGTTCAGTTTAGTGGTATATGTCAGCCTCGTGTCTGGCACGTGAAAGAACTCCTGCTGTGTCTCCGAAAAATGTACAAAAATACTTTTAGTGGGACATAAAATTAAATTACATTATTATTAAAATATCCTCTACTGTTTGTGAAATATTTCTTCAGTGGAGAGCTTTAGATCTTTGGCATTCTAACACTTGAAGTGAATCAGCACATGAATAAATAAAACTCGCACCATATAAAACGAAAGTAATATGCATGTATATGTTAGTACCTGGGCACTGAGGGGAAGGACATTGCAGCCTAAGGGCTCTATTCAGGATCAGAATTCAGGACAGGTGTCTGTGAGAAATCAGTACGAGTCACTGCAGGTTGAACAACAGAATTACTGCAGTATGTAAGGAATACGATCGTGCTGCGTGATTTTGAAGTAGAAGCTGCTCAGGAAAATTTTGATTTTATAGGCAGTGCCTTCGAGCAGGAAGAAGTAGCTTCAGCAGCTGTCGGGAAAGATAGGGCCGACCAGGAGGGGAGGGGAGGAAGAGAAGGAGAAGGTGGTTGTTTTTCACTCTACTAAATATGCATTTCTGTAATGAGGGGGGGGGGGGCGTGATCAGGATTTACTGTATGTATAAGTTAGCAATGTATGTAATATGTCATCAAGAACTCTTCCCTCCTGGATGGGTAGTATACAGAATTGCACTTGCATAGTGTGTAGTTTCATGCCAAGTTTGCTGTATTTCGAAGGTGTGAACTGTACCCATCGTAGTCATCTCCCCAGAGGAGAAGTTATTCATCTACACAAACATATGGATGGAGGTCAAGGATTGGCTGTATTTTGTTGGATCTGAGGATGAACATTTGAATTAGTTGCAAAGTGAAGGAATTCCAGAAGCATGTGGGATCGCTTTTCAGACATAATTTTTGAGATATAGGGAGTAGCTATACTTACACGTTTTTTTTTTGAAGTAGGGACTGCTTTCTTCTTTGTGAACAACACGCTGTAGAAGGAGAAATCCAAGCAGAGTTTTCTTTTCAGTAGCATTTATGCCTGTCCAGCTTCTGGCTCAGGGTCATTCTTTTAAGTTAGGGTTAGCAGGTAAAAATTAGCTTGCATATGAGATAGTCTGTTCAGCTGATAACTGGGATATAAAATCTACAAATGTACTGAATTATTCTTTTAACACTATGTACATCAGTAAAGTCTACATTAACCATATTTTTCCCTGTAAAAGCAAATCTTGGTTGAACTGAGGTGCCTGAGTCACACTCTGACCGTTGTCCTCGTCACTTGCTTCCTGTGGAACCACTTCACTTGCAGGATCACTATCACTGTCCTTTTTCTTCAGTATGCAATCACTCATCATCTGATAAAGAAATTACCTCATCATCACTCCCCTTCTAGAGCTGTCGAAATACCGCACAATCAACCCGATCTACTTTACATTTAGAAGCTATGTTCCTCAACATAAACGCTGTGCAGGGCCTTTGTGCAGGTGTCAAAACAAATACACTTTAGGAGGCCATGAGTGCTGTACAAAACTATACGCATTGTGTTCTTGTGGAAAACGTAACTAATACAGTAGACTCCGTGCCTACATCATATGCAGTCACCCCCAAGAGAAATTTGTGATTAATTTTACGATCGACTTATGCCATCATACCCAACGTAGAAGCCCAATGCAAAAACGTCTAAAGGCATCATACCCAGTTAAAGGGTTAACACATATTTTTGGAATTGAAGAGAACAGTGAATGGTTACCCAGTACAAGTCTAGTTTGGGCGTTGCGCTGCTCTTTGGGAAACTTGAGATCCGTCTTGTATTTCTCATCCCTGTACATAGTGCAGTGAGTTAAAAGTGAATGTATTGAATGTAACCATGAGTAGTTGGCTTCAGTGGTGAGTACTTGGTCTGGATTACGGTTACTTGAAAAATACGAAGGCTGGAACTTTAATATTGGCAACTCTGCTGTAGAGATGCCATGCAATGGAACCTAATGATGTCAGTGATAGGACATGTTAGTTACATACCTATCTTACCTCAGAGCACATGGACTCTCGCTTCCCACATCACACGCATGCAAACAGGCTTTGTGTTAGCTGGTGATCTGAGGTAGTGTTGACACGATGTTTTCCAAACAGGAACAACGGAGCTGGATAAAAATTGAATGTGCCAGGGGTTGTACAGCATGACAGTGTCATCAAGGTCTTCATGAGACTTGCGGGGAATGTGCATTGCCTTACAAAACAATGGCATGGTAGATAAAAGCCTCCAATGAGGGATGCAAAAATGTGGCAGATATGTGTCTGGCAGGTCATCATAGTGTCAGTGAAGAAGTGTATGCTCTTTCCGCGTTACTAGACACTGACCGACGCCATACGATTCGTGAGGTGGCCTGAAGGAACGGCTGGTAATGGGAGAAATTGATTTGACGGAAATGCAGGAATAGTTACGATACGACGCTGCTCATTATCTCGGAAGAGACTTGGGCCACCATTAAGATCGAAAGTTTGTTGGTATTATCCTCCACAGCAGACCGTCAGTGCGCAGTATTACTGTTCATTTTTGGAACACAACCTGGGACAGTCTTTGAGAAAGAACCAACCATGGCTGATTTGTACGGTCCATGGGGCTAGGAATTGCTGTACCATCCATCATACTCTCCCGACTTAAGCCCTTGTGACTTTGACTTGATTCCTAAGATGAAGGATTAGCTTCAGAACTGTTCTAGAGATTCTTCAGTGCAGTAGACCGCTCCATTCAAGCAGGCGCGGCGCTGGTAAAGGTATCCTATGACTTCGACAGTGCTGGTGACTACCATGAAGGACAGTAAAACTCGGTAACATAGATCCCATTTGTATCAATTGTAATTAAATAGCTGCCAATATTAACGTTCCACTTTCAATCGCAACAAGTAATCAGTAAAATTATGATTACTTCACAGAATGGAACTCTTAAGGGTCAGAAATGATGCAGAATTTTGCGAGCAAAAACAGAAATTACTTCAGTTTGAGTTTCTTTTAGCATAGAGATGATTGGCTGGCATCACTAGGCGAGACTATACATTCTATCTTGGAACTTTCGATATGATCTCTTTCTATTGACTTTTGGCTGTTTACATTCATCATAAGTTGTTCTACCTTTCAACAGGTGTAAGCATGGCTATGTCCTTTTTTGTTTTACCTCTGCATATCCTTCCTTGTTTCCCTTTTACCATCCCATCCATCACGTCGTGGATTATATCTTGTACAATTTTGATAGCATGCTTCTCCCACTCTCTTCAGTACTTCCTTGTTGAGCTCACTCCTGTTCTCCTAATACTCTATTCTTCCATCAGTTGGTTCCTCAAAGCCTTGACCTGTTTGCTCTACAGGAATACCTGTGATTACCCAGTAGTGCAGAGCAAGTCAGAATTTGAAGTCTTATAAATTGCCTCAAAAAAACCTAAAAACTGGCAAAAAAAAGGACGTAGAAATGCGATCCTATTCATTCATAATTTTAGTTTTAATTACATAGTTAATGAGGGAATATACTGTAATGTTGAAAAATGCAAGATTCTTATGGTATTCAAGATACAGTGCAAACTATTTCTTCATTCAGACAGTACATATTTTTAGGTTAACACAATTAAAAAAAAAGGAATTCCATGTTTGTTAAAAGAAGTACTTGCAGAATTTAGAATGAAATATTTTTTCCATCTAGAATGAATTCGGAGAACCTGCAGTGGACATCCTGGAGAAAGAACTAGAATTAGTATAACTGCATTCGTATTTGGCTTAACCACACTAGGGTTACAGAAATTGGAATTTGGAAACAATTGGCTTTGCAGTAACCTGTCCAGGTTCTTAGGCGTAAAGGATCGCCAGTTTTCAGACATCGAGAAACTTCAACAGATGTTAAGGGTTCGTACTTGAATCACGTGAGGTCCTCCTCTTCAAAAACACATCAACATTTTCTCCTTTCAATATTTCACTTGTCTTGGACATAATTTGATACTCCTGGTTTTTTTTCAGGCTCTAGCTTCATTTTTTCATTTCATCTCATTTGCTCTCTTTTCAGATGTGGTTCATATTTATGTATTCACTAGAGCAAAGATGTTTAAGAGGTAATGGGAATGGGCAGTAAAAATGTAGTCAAAAGAAGGTGAAATTGCATAAAAAGCTGTTAAGATCTAAAAAGCCAAACTGCCAAAAAAGTCCACAAATAAAATCCACCATTTTCTGGCCTACAATGACCCAGAATGTAGGGCCTCATCTTCAGATACTGGAGAAAAAAAGGATTTTTCCTTAACTTCCGAGCCCTAGTTGGCGCTTATTTTTCTCCGTTGCTGCTTCCATGCGATGAAGACTCTAACGATTACAATTAGATTTCAAGAAGTAAATTACAAGTAAAAGTTTGTTTTGTAAAAAGAAATGATTACAAGTACGGTAAAAATAACTAAAAGTATTTGTAATTTGATTACTTTTATTCAATTACATCCCAACTCTCAAAATGGCCATGCAGGGTAAAAGAAGCTGAGAGAGACATGGGACGTGATTTTTTCAGTGTTTCCTCAGTGCTGGGTGCATGTAGATCACTTGCAGAGGCTTGTGGATTACACACTGAAAGGTTACTCATGAGATTTTATTTTTTGAGAAAATTCGTTCTTTGCAGAGTATTAGGTAGAGCTGGAGGTAGGTATCGGTCTCAAATGCGATTTTATTTGACGTAAATAAATATCATACGAGAACACGTTCGCTTCCTTGTGTAAATTACTTTGTCACTGTAAGCCACAACACACAATTACACACATTAGCAAGTGAAACAACAACACTTAATAGCAGAGTACCTTGAAGTTGATTCTGACAAGTACAGATATCAACAACACTGACTCGCAGACTATAACATACTTTCTCTTGAACTGACAGACTCCACCTTGGAGTCCAACAGTCACTCAGAGTCCAACACTTTGTAACGGTTCAAATCCCGTTACAGGATGATATCTGTATTATTATTATTATTATTATTATTATTATTATTATTATTATTATTATTATTATTATTATTATTATTATTATTATTGTTCAATTCAATTCTGTAATAATTATCGCTTGCGTGATTGTAGTTAATTTGTTACATATATGTGTGTGTAGATTGACTTTAAAGACATGTAAAGTGAGAGTTGCTGTATGATATCAGATGTAAACTATATGAAACTCATTTAGAAGTTTTCACTCTCCTTTGCCCCCTCGAATGGACGTCCTTTCAGTTACACGTCTCTAACAAACTTAACCTCACTTTGTTAAAGAAACAAAACACACTTGACAAAAAATGGAATGCTCTTTCAAAAACAACACTTAGCAAACATAACACCCCAAATAACATAAAGCCAAATGATTTTCACCAACCTGTAGTAAACTTAAGTAAAATCAATCTTGATGCCGATGATCTCGATGTGCTGAGCAAGTGACCTAAACATAATTGGGGTAATCCTTCTAACCGTAATAATTTAATTTCCACCATAGCTGAATCTGAATTGTCCATTAATAAATTACCAATAAACATACAAGAAGAGGTCCGATATGAAGTCAAACGCAAGCTATCTTCCATCCTTAATCAACAACAAACCATTAAACCCAACACAGAGCACATAGCTAAAGTAAACAAACTAAAAAATAAGTCAAACACAATGACTTAATAACAAAAGCCGACAAAGGGAACGCTACCGTAATCATGGACAAAAGTGACTATATTAATAAAGCGCACACGCTTTTTGCAGACAACAACTTCATAACCTCTAAAAAAGATCCAACTAATAAAATACAGAGAGACCTAAAAATCATCATTAAGAAAGTTTCATTTCTGTTGACCTTGAAAAATCCAAAATGATTATGATGAATCCAAAGCTTCCCACAGCCAAAGCGCTACCCAAGATCCATAAAGCAGACATTCCCATAAGACCCATTATCAATTTCAGGAACAGTCCGACCTATGAGGTATCTCGGTTCATTCACAAATTCCTCAAGTCACACTATCGTTTTCAAGCCAATACATCAGTAAAGAACTCCATAGAATTTTGCAACAAGATTAAACACTTTAATTTATCCAAACGCCACACTCTTCATTCTTTTGATATTACTAACATGTATGCTAATGTTCCCATTAACAGCACCGTACAACTGATCAAGAACAATCTTTCCAAATTCAGCAGTTTAAGTGTAGGCGAAATAGATGAATTTATTCAGATTCTAGAGTTTACTTTGAACAACAATTTCTAGACTTTCAATAATGTCATTTACCAACAGATAGGTCTTCCTTGGGGACATCATTGGCAAGGTTAATGGCATTCAACACTGGACACTCTTTGTAGATGACACGTTTGTTATTTTAGACTCCCGCGTTACTAACAGCAACACAGTACTTTAATTTATCAACTCCATTGACCCACATATAAAATTCACCATGGTCACAAAACAATAATGCCCTTAATTACCTGAACTTAACCATTATGCTAAACAGCAACAACACGTTATCCTTCAATATATACAGGAAACCCACACACACCATCAGTACCATCCATCAGACCTCTGTGCACCCAGACATACATAAAAAAACAGCTTACAATAGCATGGTCCTCAGAGCATTAACTGTTCCTTTATCTCGCAAGAATTACAAAAAAAGAAATTAATACTATTTACAACATTGCAGAACACAATGGTTTCAGTAGAACCTTCATCAGCAGAATCATCCAATAGATATAAGAGCAGGCCCAAGACTATCCTAGAAAAAGATTCTGCTCCTAAAGAAAAGTTTCCCACATTCACTTTCAATAATAGTAGCATTTACCAAATTTCTAATCTTTTAAAAAACACAACATCAAAATAGCATATAGAACCTCCCACAGCAACTCCAAACTCATTTTCGCCGGGCTGAGTGGCTCAGATGGTTAAGGCGCTGGCCTTCTGGTCCCAACTTGGCAGGTTCGATCCTGGATCAGTCCGGTGGTATTTGAAGGTGCTCAAATACGGCAGCCTCGTGTCAGTAGATTTACTGGCACGTAAAAGAACTCCTGCGGGACTAAATTCCGGCACCTCGGCGTCTTCGAAAACCGTTAAATAATAGTTAGTGGGACGTAAAACAAATAACATTATTATTAAACTCATTTTCAGTCCACATACTGTCAACAATAACAATAACAACATTAATAACAAACATTTGAACTCCGGAGTTTACAAATTAGAATGCCAATCTGTAATTCCAGCTATATTGGTCATACAGGCCGTAATTTTGTCATAAGATACGCCGAACATCCCAACGCTCTCAAATATAATAGTTTTTCAGCTATGGGTGAACATCATAAAGCATCCAGACATGAATACACTTCAATAGATAAAGATCTTAAGATCTTGCATTATGAGCAAAAAGGCACCTTGCTCAATGTTCTCGAGAGCATCCACATCGATTTAGATCAATTTATGAACCCTTCTCACAATTTAAGTGAAGTCAACGAGAAAAAGAACATTCTACTTGAAACATTCATTCCATATATTTGTCAGAACTTCCATAAAATAAACAAACCCTGCCTCCATCTCTCCAACTCACCACCACTCCCCCCTCCCCATACCACCCGTTCCCCCTCCGCTCCTTCCATTCTCGCAAACACAACTGAACCAACAACAGACTCGATCGCACGAACGAGACTGTTACTTTGAGAAGGCCAGGCCGTTTGAGAGGACTACCACCTTATAAACACCGTAAGTTTAAGCTTTCTATACACCCATTCCACACTTTTTACTTATCAGCCCAAGTTTCTCACACAACCTCATTTTTTTCCATTACAGATTGGAACTTCATTGACGGTTTCCACTAGGTCACATACAGTTTACCATGCATCTGTCATCTCCCCAACACAGCTTCTCAATTTTATGACGCGGCCCTTTCGATCTTTTATAATAAGGCAAACCAGCCAGCCAACATTATGAAACGATAATCAGGAATGGGACCGCTAGATTGTGAACATATTGAGAATGCTGCTGTTCTAAAGCTTTAAATTTCATCGGTGTTTTTCCTTGTATCAGGCTTTTCGCCTGCACGTTATGTCAGGCTTGGTTTCTCCAACTTTTTCACTCCCGCTCCCCTCCTAGCCAAAATTTAATGTGATGGGTTTCTTCAAAGATAGATTTTCTGCCTGAAATTTTGACAGTGATTTCATCTTGTTTTGTATTGTTACAAAACCAATATTTTGTAAACTAAGAGGTCTGCAACCTCACCATGTGCACATATTGTTCATTTCCATCTGTATCTTTTGTTTTCATTTCTTTTCTTCTTAGGTTAACACAGTTTTTAGTTTCAATTATGTTTTGTATTAACCCCTGTTTCACTGAATTTTGTTGCAGTGAGTTGCTTTTTGCTCCACATGATGATGTAAATATTGTATATTGTGCTAATTTTGTTTCAGTCTAGGCTCTTTTGTTTTTCATTTTTCTTTCATTATGTTTTTTGGCATATTTTAGCTTGTATTATGTAAATTATTTCAACCAACCCCCCTCCCTTTCACTGAAGATTGCTCAAATGAGCCGAAACATGTTTGAATTTGATTGCTCCGTCTAATGATGGAATATATGATGTATTGAATTAGGAGGATACACTCATTTTTCACCTTTCTAAAGTAAAACATGGATATGTAGTCATCAGTCACCATAGGGATTAAATGTTCAGAGTGTGTTTCGTATATCTGTTCGGTCGTGTTTTTGTGTCGGTGCTATGACAGCCGAATATAGAATCGTCGTAATGCAGACTAACAGTTATCAGTGAATTAATTGTAAACTTGATTATGAAGTGTGAATCTAATTTCAAGCCATGCCATATCTCGTCAGTGAAACAAAAAGGATACATCACTAAATTAGGCTTGAGATACCTACAGGATAACAATTCAAAGGAATATGTCATAACAACACTCAATGTTGAAGGTACTGTTTGTAACTAGTGAGGGATAAATTTCTTGTATAACTTTTAAATGTCCGGTCAATAGGATTTCAAATTAATGCCTAGTTTCTTTCATTTGTAATGTCATACCTTTATATTCTCATCTGTTTTATCGCAGCAAGTCATACTATTTTTTGACATAATTTAAGGAATTTATTTTGTTCTATCAAAATAATTTATAGTTTTACTTCAATGGTAACATTAGATAACCTCAAATATAATGGGGAAACCGAACTCCAATATCCTTTTCCCAGAACCTATATGGTATGTTGTCCAAGTAAGCTTATTACCCCACACCCTAGAGATATTCCAGATTCATCATCTATATAATGTTACATATATTTGTGACCCTAGTAGTTACAACTTCCCTTCCTCACTGACTGACAGCTCGATATATATACTGTTTGATCAACCATCTAGATTTCTGGAAGAGTTCTTACAACACTCTAATGGAACATCGATTAACCAGCTAGTCGAATGGAGTACTCCAATTATGGATCCAGCTAGAACTTTCATTACTGTTTATCTCTCCAATACTCCTAATGTCTCTACATGTACCTGGATAATAAACCTTACAGTAATTTTCCAGATCCCTTCATATATACCGAATTATACCAGAATAAATCTATATACGAATATTATAGTGTTTTCTACCGCTTTCGACTATATAGATTTTGAAGTTAAACTTATACACAATACGTATTACTCATATTTAACATTTAGTAAAAGATAATTTAGCATTAATAAAATATAATTAAAATATATTAAACATAATAACTGAAGGTTTTACAACCTACCACATAGGGGCAAATGGCATGGGAGATTGTGATTGTGGAAGCTGACTGCAGTTGCATCTCTTTTACAGCCATGATATTGAAACAAAATCTGTATCAGTGTTCTGTACTGCACTGTACGGTATTAGATATATCATATGTGTTTTACTTTGCTTTCAGAGTTTCTACTGCAGAATGGATGTCAAATCAAAAACTTCGTTATTGAGAGTAATGGCAGGCCAGCCTGTTGTTCTCCTTGGTGGAGCCTTGGCTGTCACAACTTTCCTTGTTGTTGGGTATAGATATGGAGTGAACCCTGTTTTGGCAAGGAGAAGACGTGCTCAAGCAGAAGAATGGGCTGATTTTTTATTTGAGGGAGAGAAGAAAAAATGTAGCTGATAATAGAATACTGTTTCTAGCTGGTAGTGCTAGGTTTTGAGTTAATAGTTTTATTATTTAATGTATTGCTTAATATTGAAAGAAGGATTCTGCAAACTATTCTCAAAGCAGTGTGAGCTTCTGCTTACTTCTTTCCATAGATATGGTGGCATGCGTATCAATTAGGTTATGATCGTCATGCCATATGTTTCTTCTTTGTAAATGAAAATTGGATGAATGTAAGACTTGTAATTTTTACTGTAATATTGAAATTATTTAAATAAATTAGTGAATGGTGCTTTTAGGATTTCTGGATGTAAATGAGCTGAAAGTCTTGAAGAATGCTTTTCGGACTCAAAACCATGCTCTTTTCAATTTGTGGACAAATGTGATCAAATTACCAGTTTTACTTGAATAATGATTACTGGTACTCAGAAGTATATATTTGATTGCATTAATTGTAAAGTCTGGGTTTGAGTCTTAAATATTGAAAGTTTTCAGATATGTTCCTTTTCAAATATTATTCCTAATCAGATAAGGAATTCTTTCTGATTTATTAGATATGTATGCAAAATTAATAACTGGTTCGATAGAAGGCAGTTAGGTTTTAGGAAAGGTTATTCCACTGAAGCTCAACTTGTAGGATTCCAGCAAGTTATAGCAGATATCTTGGATTCAGGAGGTCAAATGGACTGTATCGCTATTGACCTGCCTAAAGCATTTGATAGGGTGGATCATGGGAGACTAGTGGCAAAAATGAGTGCAATTGGACTAGACAAAGGAGTGACTGAATGGGTTGCTATATTCCTAGAAAATAGATCTCAGAGAATTAAATAAATAAAGAGGAAAAGCACACAATGTGCAGAAAAAAAAAGTTATTAGGATAGTCACTGTCCCTCACTGCAAAGCATTTTCAATGAGCACTTCCTTTCACTGCATATCATTGCGTGATATCGATCACAGCTTCTGTTGCACAAAGCACAAACACAGGTGATGTCTGGATCGTGATATTTGCTGGTCATGCACACCTTGAAGTGGAAGCCATGAACAGCGTAGCGTGTCACTAAATGTCTCAGCTCATAGTTCCCTTGTTGCCAATCGCTGTAGATCATAGCGTCTGTAGCGTAGAACTCTGACCATATTTAATTTTTTTTTTTCCAAAGCACTTCCACGAGGCCTTTATATGGAGGAGTTTCTGGCAAAAGTAGCTGTAGTCGTAGTTCCTCAATGAAGAAAGGCTCCCTGGTGAGCTTGTATGCGAGCCGAGAGGGTGTGAATTTGGAAAGGCATAATCATTTTTTCAGAAAAGTGGCTTTCACTTTCTCAATCTGTTCCAGATTTCTCTGTGTGCAGTGTATCCAAATTAATTCTGGTCCATACGTTATGATAGGAGTGGTTTTAATTTTGAATAATTTCATTGCCGTTCCAATTGATAGTCTATTGATGAGTTTTATGTCGTTCATTGCCTTGATAGCCGTGTTTGGTATGTCTTCTGTGTGTTTTCTGAATATGATGCCACGTGTTTGTAAGGTCATGCCGAGATATTTGAAGTGTGACACTGCTGTTAGTTTCTTTTCTTGGTAGAAGAAAGAGGCCTGTGGCCCCCCTTTTCTGAAGCTCATGGACACTTGTCTTTTTTCGTTCATTTGTAACTCATTTTCCTTTGTCCATTGCACCAGTTGATCGAAGGCAATCTGCAATTCTACCTGATCTGTTGATGTTATTATCATATCATCTGCATAAATATATAGACGCACCTTTTCTGATGATATTGCTTGAACTACGTCAGCTGTTGCTGCAATGAAGAGCAGAGGGCTCAGTGGATCTCCTTGGAGTACCCCGTTTGTTTGATGAATTGGTCGTGAGATATTTATACCGTCACTGATGATTATGCTGTTGTCGTGCAGTATGTTTTGAATAATTCGCAATAGATAGTTCTGTCTACCAACCAATTGCTGCAGTTTCTCTATTATTAATTTCCAACTGATTGAGTCGAAAGCTTTCGTGTAATCTATAAATGTTGCATGTAGTTTTCGTCCTGGATTTGAAAAGGCAGTCTGTATGTCGTTGAGTAGGCAGGTAATGGCTTGGATTGTGCTTCTATTTTTCCTGAAACCGAATTGTTCCTCAGGTAATTTCAGGTCGATTATGTTTGTAAGCCTCTTGCATAGTAATTTAGTCAGTAACTTGAACATCGTGCATTCCAGGGCGATTCCTCTGTATCAGTTAGGGTCCCCTGTGTCTCCTTTCCCTTTGTATAACATTTTGACCGTAGATTTCCTCCAACTCTCCGGAATATTGCTTTGCTCTAGGCATCCGTTAAGAAGATTGATTTCTCGACGCCATAAGACCTATCTGTGTCGGCGCGACGTAAAGCCCCTAGCAAAAAAAAAAAAAAAAAAAGAAGAAGATCGGTTATTTCATCTTTCATTTCAGGCCATATTTCTTTAATATGCTCACCGTATATAAAGTCGGGTCCACTTGATTTGTTGTTCCGGATACTTGTTAAGACCTCCGCCACTTCTTCCTCCGTAAAAGGTTCGATGTTCGTGACATCACTTGCCATTTCCAGCTCACGGTGTGTTTCTCTAGCTTGAACTACTTTGCGTGGATGTTCCTCCCATACATCTGTTGAAATGCTTCAAGGAAATGTTGGTTGCCATGCATTTAGCGGTTTATATGGGTTCTGTTCTACTTCACGTATCAGTTCACTTTCTTCTTTTTTTCTTCTCAGAGAATTAGAGTAGGTGAAGCTTTATCTGACCCTGTAATAATTAAGAGGGTAATTCCTCAAGGCAGTATTATTGGACCTTTTTGTTTTCTTATATATATATAAAAAATATAAGTAAACAAGTAGAATCAGAGGTAAGGCTTTTTGTGGATGATGTTATTCTGTATAGAAAAATAAATAAGTTACAAGATTGTGAGCAACTGGAAAATGACCTCGATAATGTTGTGAGATGGACAGTAGGCAATTGTATGATGATAAACGGGGTTAAAAGTCAGGTTGTTTGATTCACAAATAGGAAAAGTCCTCTGAGTTTTAATTACTGCATTGATGGGGTGAAAGTTCCTTTTGGGGATCATTGTAAGCATCTAGGTGTTAATATAAGGAAAGATCTTCATTGGGGTAATCACATAAATGGGATTGTAGATAAAGGGTACAGATCTCTGCACATGGTTATGAGGGTGTTCAGGGGTTGTAGTAAGGATGTAAATGAGAGGGTATATAAGTCTCTGGTAAGACCCCAACTAGAGTATGGTTCCAGTGTATGGGACGCTCACCAGGATTACCTGATTGAATTTGCCAGATGTAAATTGGGAAGGAAATGCGAACGACAGGATGCATGACCAAAAAATGGCAAATAAGTTAATATGGGAAGGACAGCTGATTCAGAAAGTGATGGAACCAACCAGAGGGAAAAATATCCTGGATGTGGTGCTGATAAAACCAGATGAGCTCTATAGGGAAACTGAAGTAATAGATGGTATTAGTGATCATGAAGCTGTTTTTGTGGTAGTTAAAAATAAATGTGATAGAAAGGAAGGTCTTAAAAGTAGGACTGTTAGGCAGTACCATATGGCTGATAAAGCAGGTATGAGGCAGTTTCTAAAAAGTAACTATGATCGGTGGAAAACGGTAAATAAAAATGTAAACAGACTCTGGGATGGGTTTAAAGAAATTGTTGAGGAATGCGAAAACAGGTTTGTACCTTTAAGGGTGGTAAGGAATGGTAAAGACCCACCTTATTATAATAGAGAAATAAAGAGACTAAGAAGGAGGTGCAGACTGGAAAGAAATAGAGTTAGAAATGGCTGTGGAAGTAAGGAGAAATTGAAGGAACTTACTAGAAAATTGAATCTAGCAAAGAAGGCAGCTAAGGATAACATGATGGCAAGCATAATTAGCAGTCATACAAATTTTAGTGAAAAATGGAAGGGTATGTAAAGGTATTTTAAGGCAGAAACAGGTTCCAAGAAGGACATTCCAGGAATAATTAATGAACAAGGGGAGTGTGTATGTGAGGATCTTCAAAAGGCAGAAGTATTCAGTCAGCAGTATGTAAAGATTGTTGGTTACAAGGATAATGTCGAGATAGAGGAAGAGACTAAGGCCAAAGAAGTAATAAAATTTACATATGATAACAATGACATTTACAATAAGATACGAAAGTTGAAAACTAGAAAAACAGCTGGAATTGATCAGATTTCTGGGGATATACTAAAGACAATGGGTTGGAATGCAGTACCATATCTGAAGTACTTATTTGATTATTGTTTGGTTGAAGGAGCTATACCAGATGAATGGAGAGTTGCTATAGTAGCCCCTGTGTATAAAGGAAAGGGTGATAGACATAAAGCTGAAAATTACAGGCCAGTAAGTTTGTAAGCTTTGGGAAGGCATTCTTTCTGATTATATTAGACATGTTTGTGAAATTAATAGCTGGTTCGATAGAAGGCAATTCGGTTTTAGGAAAGGTTATTCCACTGAAGCTCAACTTGTAGGATTCCAGCAAGATATAGCAGATATCTTGGATTCTGGAGGTCAAATGGACTGTATCGCGATTGACATGTCTAAAGTATTTGATAGGGTGGATCATGGGAGTCTACTGGCAAAAATGAGTGCAATTGGACTAGACAAAAGAGTGACTGAATGGGTTGCTATATTTCTAGAAAATAGATCTCAGAGAGTTAGAGTAGGTGAAGCTTTGTCTGACCCTGTAATAGTTGAGAGCGGAGTTCCTCAGGGCAGTGTTATCGGACCTTTATGTATTCTTGTATATATAAATGATATGAGTAAAGGAGTGGAATCGGAGGTAAGGCTTTTTGCGGATGATGTTATTCTCTATAGAGTGATAAATAAGTTACAAGGTTGTGAGCAACTGCAACGTGACCTCGAATATGTTGTGAGATGGACAGCAGGCAATGGTATGTTGATAAACGGGGCTAAAAGTCAGGTTGTGAGTTTCACAAATAGGAAAAGTCCTCTCAGTTTTAATTACTGCGTTGATGGGGTGAAAGTTCCTTTTGGGGATCATTGTAAGTATCTGGGTGTTAATATAAGGAAAGATCTTCACTGGGGTAATCACATAAGTGGGATTGTAAATAAAGGGTACCGATCTCTACACATGGTTATGAGGATGTTTAGGGGTTGTAGTAAGGATGTAAAGGAGAGTGCATATAAGTCTCTGGTAAGACCCCAACTAGAGTATGGTTCCAGTGTATGGGACCCTCACCAGGATTACCTGATTCAAGAACTGGAAAAAATCCAAAGAAAAGCAGCTCGATTTGTTCTGGGTGATTTCCGACAAAAGAGTAGCGTTACAAAAATGTTGCAATGTTTGGGTTGGGAAGAATTGAGAGAAAGAAGAAGAGCTGCTCGACTAAGTGGTATGTTCCGAGCTGTCAGCGGAGAGATGGCGTGGAATGACACTAGTAGACGAATAGGTTTGAGTGGCGTTTATAAATGTAGGAAAGATCACAATATGAAGATAAAGTTGGAATTCAAGAGGACAAACTGGGGCAAATATTCATTTATAGGAAGGGGAGTTAGGGATTGGAATAACGTACCAAGGGAGATGTTCAATAAATTTCCAATTTCTTTGAAATCATTTCGGAAAAGGCTAGGAAAGCAACAGATAGGTAATCTGCCACCTGGGCGACTGCCCTAAATGCAGATCAGTATTGATTGATTGATATCTTAGAAAGCAATTTCCAAAATTTATACATATCTACATATCAGCAAAATCTTGTTAATATGTCTTTCTTATGTTCCACAAGTAGGTGTAAGGTTTGGTTGTAGATCTTGAGCTTTCTTTAGCAGCAAGGCAAGTAAAGATGCACGTCGTAAGTTCATTCACTCAAGTTCTTTCTTCCTCATTGATAACCTTCCAGGTTAAATTTTTTTAGGAGTTAATGCGCATGAAACCTCTCTGCCTTCTTGGTGGTAGTTGCAGTTGACTTCCAGATAATGGACAGTAACAGTCCGATGATCTGGATTCCTGTGTCGTACGATGTAAAATTTATCCTTCATAAAACTTTGTGCTTGCTTGTGCTGTGATATTAGTAGCCCTTTACAATATACACTATATTGCCAGAAGTTTTTGGACAGATATCCATTCACAAGTTACCTCTGATAACAACATTCCTAGTACAACATTGGTCTGCCTTTTGCTGCTACCATGCCCGCAATTCTTCTGGTAAGGCTGTCCACCAGGTTTTGGTATGTTGGAACAGGAATTAAACTTCCATTCTTCTTGTAGAATCTTGAGCAGATCAGGAGCAAATCATGGGCGTTGTTGTCTCGCTCGCAGTCTGTGTTCCAGCTCGTCCCAAAGATGTTCGATGGGGTTAAGATCGAGGCTCTGGACCGATCAGTCCATTTCTTCAACCATAGCACTTGCCTCCATTACACATGAGTCCAATGGTTCTGTTCTTTACATTGTAACTGTTCAACCCCTTATCAAAACACTTGGGGAGATGAAAGTTATTATCTTGGGACGCATGAATATCAAATAAACTATTTGTGGCTTGCCCGCAAATTGCCACGCAAATAGAAACAATTAACATTCCATGGTTTCCCATTTCTCTATGTGATGTTTGGGCGCCAGGGTTACAGTTTTAAACAAAACCAAAATTTATATTTACTAGCATAGAGACTTATACTTAAATCACAGGGGTAGGATTTTAAATAATTAACCATTAAGTATCGCTTAGGAAAGAAAATTAATGCAATATAAAATACAAATGAATTTATTATCCAAAAAAAAAATGAGATGAATCGGAAAAGTTTCCTTAAAGCGTGGAGGAATTTATAATTTACTTTACTAAATTTAATATTGCTTGCTTTATCTAATTGAAGCTCACCAATTGGTTTCCGTGGTTACTCGTTCTCTTCTTCTCGATGTAGAATTTGCTCCATGGACATCCTTCCTTCCTTCCTTCTCTGATATGGTACAGGCTATCTGGACTAGCACTCCCTATTTGCCTAGTCTTTAAATTAGACATTGGCCCTATACTTGTAAAAACTGATCAGCGTTGATCGTAAGAGGAGAAAATTCAGAGATATGAATTTTCCCATATTAGTAGAAATCTCAATCAAACTGAGCTATACTATTTATACGGTACAGACTTGTACCAAATTTCGTAGACTTCAACTAAACATAGTTCTTCGTCCAGAAGATTTACTGAATATAACACAAGCTGTAAGCTTGTTTCGTCTCACTCAGATCCGATAACATTACCGCACCTAAGTACTGTATCGAAGCGACAACACATTGTACAAAAATAACTATGTCGCGGAGCGACCACACACTGTTTCAAAAATCAAATCACGTCGTTCAAAGTACATGTTCACAGTAGAAGTAGTAGTGATGGAGTCTCCGTAAGTATCTCGCTCCGCACTTGATAATATCACCAGGGTCCCCCACTCTTGGTAGCAGCTCAATCACAGATCTCTATACAACGAAACATCTGATTCGTAGATCGCATTATCATCTCCCTTTCTCTTCTTCTTGTCGAGTCCAGCAGGCGTGGTGATGATGTACTCTGCTGGTATGCAAGCCTCGCGCGCGGGTCGCTGTTTACTGCGTTCGCCAAACCCATGAGTCACGCAAAATCCCAACTTTAAGAATAACTTTCCGTATACACAAATATGAGATGAAATGAAAACAACTATGTCTCAACATATTGACCGTATTTACAACATAATGAATTCCTATCCTACATAATATAATAATGTAAATAATAAAACGATGTTATCATATATACAATATGATTCCAAAAGGCCTTGATTACAAATGATTGACGTTGAATAAATATGTTATTACGAATAATTGCCGATGGCGGATAAACTTGATATCAAATGATATCGCGTAAAATGATATTATATTAAATTAGTAGGGCTGGAGAAGCCTGGACGGTTACATCACCGTAGCCAATTTATCTTGGAGATGTTCACTTTGTGTGCAGCTGCCCTGTCATGAAAACATCATTTCTGGCGCTCTCGACAAATAGTTCTGGTACTGGCACTGTTACCAGATACACTTTGGAACTCAGTGTGGAATCTTGCAAATGATGACATGCATTTTTGTCTTGCTACTCTCTTTCGTACTTGCCGGTCCCTATCTTTCATCAAACTGGGTGCCCGGCTTGAGCGGGTAATGTAATAAACATGAATATCTTAATAAGTAATAGAGATTGTTAATGGCGATTTGTTTCTACAAGCAGATAAACTGAAATATATATATTTTTTACATATCTAATACAACTCGATATGTGTACCATTAATGGCACGAAAGACGTTAAAACTGTATTCCACCTCTGTCCATGTGTTTCGTTGCACTGCGTATGTAGCATTTGTGATAGCTGCTGCATACCTGCCAACCCTTCCGATTTACCCGAAAACTTTCCGTTTTTGAACTCTTCTTTATGATTTTCCGATTTATTTTTAATTCTTCCTATTTTTTTACTAATGTAACCTCCAGTACGGTCAATACTCGTCCCCTAGGATGAAGGATAAATTCTTATGTGCTTTTGTAATTTGCTCAACCAAATTTTCAAGCGTATTTATTTGATGCTTAATTCCACGAGTGTATCGCCCGTCGCCTTCGTGTATCGTGTTTCCTGCTCGCTACAGCAGCATGTGTGCTTTACGGCTGAGGATTCGGGACGGCAATCGTCCTACAAGCAAGAGAGGCTTGCTGGCGCTAGTGACTCAGTTAATCGGAACGAAAGTATCGCTGTGAAGAGGCGGACCTCCTGTTGATTGAATCGGATAATACGATACAGCGCTCCACCGGTGATCTCCGGTACTACCGACGGAGGCAAAGAAGTTACGGAGCTCCGGAGGTTAACCGGAGGGCCGCCTCCTATTTGCAACAGTAGCTCCGAATGTAAGGACGTAGTGGGCTGTAATCAATGCCCCTTAACAAAGAACGTATAGTCATTCAGAATAATTAATGCATCCTCTCATTTGTTATCAAGAAAATGCAATTATATCGACATATAATACATACCCCATATACCTGTAGGTGTAAACCCTGTAGATACAACAAACAATATATCTAAATAGGTTCAGTTGTTTCTCAGAAAAGTGCAGGCCCTACCTGTGCAGAACTTACACAGTACACTTCGTTTATTATTATTATTATTATTATTATTATTATTATTATTATTATTATTATTATTATTATTATTATTATTATGGAAATATTCCCATTATATTGGCGCTAGAATACAGTAGTTTCAAGTTATATTTGAATTCGCTTTTAATTTCTGTACATATGTAAAAATCGCGAAAGACGCGCAGAAGTAAGGGATGATTATTTACGAGCGGACGGAGGAGTTCAAGTCTGCAAGTGCTGCGATGTAAAACATGGCACAAATGACTCACAAACACCGGCCTCGCGGTGTAGGTGGCAACGCGTCCGCCTGACACCCGGGTTCGATTCACGGCTGGGTCAGGGTTTTTTATTTAAATGATTAATATCCCTGGTCTGGAGACTGGGTGTTTGTGTCATCCTTAACGTTCCTTTCCTCACATTTAACACTTTACACTACCGCCATTTACATAATACACGCAGGTTTCCTCACATATGGTGCAAGTAGAGGCAAAAGATCTTCAAAGGTCGACGCCCCGAACATATAGCATAAAAAAAAAGTTAAAGAAGGAGTGTAGTTTCGCGCAGTAATAGCGGCAAGTTATAAATTCCTGTGAAAATGCTCGTTCATTCCTTCCGTATGAAGTTCACACTACTCACTTGTCATTCAATGGTTTTCTTTTTGCTAGTTGTTTTACGTCGCACCGACACAGATAGGTCTTATGGCGACGATGGGACAGGGAAGGGCTAGGAGTGGGAAGGAAGCGGCCGTGGCCTTAATTAAGGTAGAGCGCCAGCATTTGCCTGGTGTGAAAATGGGAAACCACGGAAAACCATTTTCAGGGCTGCCGACAGTGGGGTTCGAACCTACTATCTCCCGAATACTGGATACTGGCCGCACTTAGCGACTGCAGCTATCGAGCTCGGTCATTCAATGTTTGTACGTAGGAATGCTATCTGTAATATCGGCAAATAACTAAAGTATTAACGGAGGGGCGTAGTTTTTCACATTAATAGCGACAAGTTATAAATTCCTGTACAAATGCTCGTTTATTTCTCCCGTACCAAGTTTAAACTACGTGCTTGTAATTCAATCGGAGGTTCTCCGGAGGCCTCCGCTCCGTTAACTGCGCTAGTTTCTTAATGTGTGATTCGCGCACTATAAACATCGTTGCTGTGCGTAATTTCGTTGGAGTCGCAGGCCACGTGTTTTTAGCGGTTCTGTGCTTTTCCCCGGTGTGAAGATCGTATGTTAATGTATGAGATACGGATCTGTTTGCATGTGCTAGTTTCGCGTACTTCAGTGTATTTGTGTTCATTATTACTTCATAATTTTAATGAGTTGAATGAATTTGAGGGAGTTGTGTCGGTGACAGATTCTGCTATTTTCTTTTCACATTATAGCCAAGAAACATAACAAACGTTATCTCCAAGTGTTCAGAGAGACCTAGAAAATTAAATTTCCGTTCATTTTACAGACTAATAAAGGAAACTTATTATGCATTTTGTTGTGTGTCGGTGTGATATAAATACAGTAGAATCTTGAATCACCTCGGAGGGGGAGACGTGATAATCCCAGGTGGCGGATAGGGCTTGCCGGCGGACTTGAGGGAAATAAAATACCTCTCGCGGACCAAACACCCCCCCCCTGTGGGTGGGGGAGGCAGACGAATAATTCACCCACGGTATCCCCTGTCTGTCGTGAGAGGCGACTAAAATGGGCGACCAAGGGATGATTGTATTAGAATCATAAAACTACTTTTGATTCGTACCATCACGCGGGGAACACCATGGGTCGCCTTTACTTGCGAGTAGTAGCACTCTGTTAGGTACTGAATAGTTTTGTGATTCGTAGCACTCAAGCGGAGTTCAGTGTGGGTTTCCAGTACCCGTGATTCGTACCCATGTGACCAACACCGCGGGTCTGGGCGTTGCCTGTGAGTTGTACCACTATATGAGCGACACCGTCGGTCTGCGTTGCCAGTGATTAGTACCCACTATATGAGGAACACCAAGGGAATGCCGGCGCCCGTGATTAGTACACCTAGGTTGTTACAACACAACAGTATAACAACCAACTCTACCTAGGTGTCTCCAAAACTTCCCAATCGGTAGTAGTTTGGCAACACTGGACCTTACCAGAAAACTACGGAAATGAATTACTTACCACCATGTCCAAAGAAGAAAAAGCATAAAAAACGGACACTCGGTGCCAGAGGCTACGTCAATCAAAATCTAAGAGAATATACTGACTATAAAGGGAAGACAGATTAAAAAAATTAAACCAACTTTAATGGATCTAGATTTCAAATCTGAAAGAACAGTAAAAACTTTCGGACTTACAATACGATTATTGGCTCTTGTTTCTCGACACTTCTAGTATAACAGAAGAGGCAAGTTCATGTTACCAAGTTTTAGGCGAAATAGAACCTAATCACCAATAAATTAAATCATAGGAAAGGAAGACGTATTTCAATTTTAGGATTAGTAAATTAGAGTAGAGTACGAGCCCACACACCGGATCAAAGATACACTCGACAGTCATCAGCTGTTTTATCAACACAGGGAATCCATATTTGTTTACAACAGTTCCCATAGAAACGAATCACGTGTCCCGATTAAAACATGGCTTCCAAATATTATCAGATAGACATCGACCAAACAACTCCAACGAACCGATTTTCATCTGTGATCCACCGAATAACGCTTAACTAAAAGTTACAAGAAGTTTTGAAATGAAAATTTACAAACATATAAGAAATCTGAGTCCCGATTTTAAGAAAAATTACATCTTATTAACGCCAGAGTAAGGGCTACCGCGTGACAAAGAAATTCCTCTTGATAACCGTAGTTTAAAACATACTCGCAATTCGAATCTTTTAACTTGTTCAGTCCAAACCAAAAATCTTGAGCATTGTGGAGATACCTCGGTGGGAAAGGGTATTCATGCAGATTTCATCATGCAGGGTACTTACAATTTCTCCGAAGTAAATATGAGTTGATAAACAAACCACAAATCCAACTAGAATTTGTGGCCGGTTGGCCACAGTCTTAACCGGGGTCGAAAATCCGCCACATCTCGCCCGTCTTTCTTCTTATTGATTAGGGTTCTTTTAATAACCAAGTATCTGGGACCAGCTTCCAAGACCTTTTCTTCACGATCTCAAACAACAACTGGAAAAACAAAACAACCACGCACATATTGTCGTACTCGATCGTTAATTGGCCGAGCGACGTTGTACTATTACGCTGCGCTCACAGATGGCAGTAGAATGCAGTTCAGATGGAACACTCAGTCAGATAATCACCGCTCCTTATGAATCGTGTACAATTCCATCGGGCCTTGAACGACTTTTAAATAATTTTCAAGTCCAAGCATACTCGAAATGCGTGATATATATGCATACGCCATAGCCTCCCCCAACAATGGCTCAACACGGGTGAGGCCATCCGCCCACCAGGGAAGGATATTTTTTTAAACAGATGGATATCGCATCGAAAAACTTCTTTAGTACATTTAACTAAATTTGACACTCTTACTTGACATATTGTGGCAGTAGCAGAGACGTTTGACCAAATATGGGAGACATCCAGTTGGTTACTAATAATTTGCCCTCCTTTCAGTCTATGATGTTTCACAATTCTTTCGTGGCAACGCATCTCCAACTATTTACCTTACCACAGTTCAGTAACAACAAATTTTCAATCCGGTAGCACGTCAATGAAAATCTTTCAAAAGTTTATGTTGCACCAAGCTTTAAGAGAATGGTTTGCAGATGATCGGAACTCAATAGAAATAATCTAGACCATCCATTACTTCGTTAACACAACCTCGGGACTCCAAGCTAGAGAAAGCACGGTTACCTTGTTTCGCAACACATAAGGTAAAAAAATTAAATAAATCCCAGGAAAATAATAGGGGGAAAAGAAAGACGGTAACCGAAAAACGACTGAATGAGTCAGTGCATCAATATTTATAACCAATTACATTCCAATCTCTTCACCAACAGGTATCAGGCATCATCATCACCCATAATCATCCAGAATAATTAGTAAACTAGTCTAGGTACGACTAGAGGAAAGATATCATTAAATAACATTATAGTTCCCAGACATAAGAAATTCAAAATCAAATCAGAACTTTTCACCCACAGCACTACCACAGAGCGAGTCATTAAAATTTCCCAAAAATAAGTGACGAGTCGTGCAATTAGCTTACAGCTGCAGAGGTTCACATCCAAATGCACACAATACGTAACCCGGAAGAAAAAGAAAGAGAATAAGAAGAAGAGGAAGAAAGAGAAAGGGGCACATAGGGAATCATCATGCCAGCAGAATAGAAACCGTGTTTGTAACAAGTATAAGAAAGACCACAAAATTTATGGTTTTTAAAATAACAACATGCCGACCAAGGAGAAACAGGATGAACACGGTTGGAGACTTCGAGCTCAATTAGATGGAAGGTACGCGTTATGTTTGTCATCAACAACAGGTTCATCGTATAGCACCAAGTAAAGCATAGCACCAAGATACAAGTGGTAATAATCCAATACAAGATAACCATAAACACCATGGGAGGGGAGGGATAGAAGTTTATAGGAATCGAATACTTGAGAGTAAAAGGTTTTGATACCAGCCCTTTAACCAAATTCATAGGAATACCCCAAAATATATCTCCATAATGATCACCTGATTAGATGAAAAGGTAAAGAATTTAACCTCAAACCAGGTAACCACAGGAAATCAAGGAGCGGTAACCTAGATTATACACCACCAACAAACCTCTAATGGCTGGTAAGGAGTCACATTGATAACCAATGCTCAAGGAAAAGACAGTTTCATGATTATGTCAGGAAATAGGCTATGCAAGAAAACATAAGGATGGGAACAAGACATCACACTAGGGATCAGAAGGAGGCATTTACAATTACTAAGCAAAAGATGGGTTGCAGACACCTATAAATAAATTTACACCCCATACTTCGATGACACAGAGGCAACATGGAAAGAAGCAAGGACTTGCCTCACCAAGTGTCTTAAGCAATAAATGAACAGTAACATCAAAACCACACCATTATATAACGCTACTTAAATGATACCAGAGTACATGTGTAATTCCTCGAAGGTTTAAGGAAAAAAAAGTACAACCCACAACACATGCCATCAAATCACTATGTAATCACAATCAACTGCAAAAAACATTTCCACAATATCATCACACATACAATTCACAACAAGGATCCAAAACCACATCAAAATTAAGAGGAGATAATTCCTTCACTCCTCAGGCTTAAGAATCCTTAGTCGCTAGATAATCAGCGCACAACTCACCTTACACAAATTGGTCAATGGTAACACTTATTCATTACCAATAGAAAATTACCCGCCGAAGAAGGTAGGTATTTATAGTACAACCAGAATGACTTAACTCGCTTACTGAAAAGTAGACTGAAGGTAGATAAGAAAACTCATAGTTACATGGATAATACATAACCTCACCATCATAATTCATCAAGTTAACCTTTGGTGTTTACTCAATTCTAGATTATTACGGTTTAGACGATTAGTACAGTCCAACCCAAATACAAGACCTTCTCAACATCAACACACATGCATCTTTCAAAATTCTATACTCCACACTACAAGTTCATTAACTCCCCGAGCAATACCTTTACCCTATTTCAGATTTTTTTTAAACTTGATGTTTAATCGAAATGATAACTGGTGAATTACCCCCACAATCTCAAATTTAGAATTAATCCATACCAAACACACAAATATACAGAAACTCACGCAGGCTTTACTTCAGAGAGATGAACTCTCCTTATCCTTTTGGCAATAGGATCACTTACCAGCATAGATACTGGACTCAGAAATTGCAAGATGGTACAAGGACCTTGGAATCTCGGAGCCAACTTGGAAGAAAATGTATTGATAGCTCTGCTTATGGGATAACATTTTACAACAACTTGATCTCCAACCGTCAGCTTGGTGGGTTTTCGTCCCTTGTCATAGTTTTTCCGAACCTTCTCGTATGACACGGCTAACTTTGCCTTGGCTTCATCCCACACCTTACGGACATTACAAGGAGTAGACAGATCCGGTAACAGCTCCTCGATGTGAAGGAGGTTTGACAAAAGTGAAAATGGAATAAAACAAAACATTAATTCCATAAGAGTCTTGCCATGGGATTCATGGGTTGCTGAATTGAAGGCATATGACAGCCAATGTAGACAAGTATCCCACTTGGTCTGGTTGGAATGATGGTACGCAATTAGTGCAGTTTTCAAATTCCTGTACATCCTCTCCGAATATGAGAGGTTCGGGTAATAGGGAGTAGTAGTGACATGCGAAATGCGTAAGTCAAATAAATATTTCTTAAATGTGTGGCTGGTAAATCCACTAACATTATCTGAAACTAAGAACTTAGGTTTACCAAATGAAGCAAAAATGGAATTTAAACAGTTAATAGTTTGTGAATTTTTAGATCTGGTTGGGAAGATCCAACAAAACCGGTAAAAGCATCAATGCACACTAATGCATGAGTATTCCCACGAGAAGACCGTGGTAAGGGTCCGATATGGTCGATAAACAATTGCTCCATAGCTCTAGATGCTTGGGAGGAAGACAGCAATCCCATTTGGTTATTTAGATTAGGTTTACTAACTGCACAAATTCTACATGATTTAACCATAGATCTTATGTTATTATCCATCTTCTTCCATATGAAAAATTGATGAATTTTTTTTGCCAAGTTTTAAATACATTGACTGACAGAGCAAATGGAAGACCAAGAAGGAGTGGTCAGAACTTTATGCCAATTGCAGGGTAGACTGACGTCACTGAGGTATGCTCATGATGTGAAATGCGCCGCTGTGCTGCGCACGTAGCGAACGATAAATGGGACACGGCGTTGGCGAATGGCCCACTTCGTACCGTGATTTGTCAGCCGACAGTCATTGTAGAACGTGTTGTCGTGTGCCACAGGACACGTGTATAGCTAAGAATGCCAGGCCGCCGTCAACGGAGGCATTTCCAGCAGACAGACGACTTTACGAGGGGTATGGTGATCGAGCTGAGAAGGGCAGGTTGGTCGCTTCGTCAAATCGCAGCCGATACCCATAGGGATGTGTCCACGGTGCAGCGCCTGTGGCGAAGATGGTTGGCGCAGGGACATGTGGCACGTGCGAGGGGTCCAGGCGCAGCCCGAGTGACGTCAGCACGCGAGGATCGGCGCATCCGCCGCCAAGCGGTGGCAGCCCCGCACGCCACGTCAACCACCATTCTTCAGCATGTGCAAGACACCCTGGCTGTTCCAATATCGACCAGAACAATTTCCCGTCGATTGGTTGAAGGAGGCCTGCACTCCCGGCGTCCGCTCAGAAGACTACCATTGACTCCACAGCATAGACGTGCACGCCTGGCATGGTGCCGGGCTAGAGCGACTTGGATGAGGGAATGGCGGAACGTCGTGTTCTCCGATGAGTCACGCTTCTGTTCTGTCAGTGATAGTCACCGCAGACGAGTGTGGCGTCGGCGTGGAGAAAGGTCAAATCCGGCAGTAACTGTGGAGTGCCCTACCGCTAGACAACGCGGCATCATGGTTTGGGGCGCTATTGCATATGATTCCACGTCACCTCTAGTGCGTATTCAGGGCACGTTAAATGCCCACCGCTACGTGCAGCATGTGCTGCGGCCGGTGGCACTCCCGTACCTTCAGGGGCTGCCCAATGCTCTGTTTCAGCAGGATAATGCCCGCCCACACACTGCTCGCATCTCCCAACAGGCTCTACGAGGTGTACAGATGCTTCCGTGGACAGCGTACTCTCCGGATCTCTCACCAATCGAACACGTGTGGGATCTCATTGGACGCCATTTGCAAACTCTGCCCCAGCCTCGTACGGACGACCAACTGTTGCAAATCGTTGACAGAGAATGGAGAACCATCCCTCAGGACACCATCCGCACTCTTATTGACTCTGTACCTCGACGTGTTTCTGCGTGCATCGCCGCTCGCGGTGGTCCTACATCCTACTGAGTCGATGCCGTGCGCATTGTGTAACCTGCATATCGGTTTGAAATAAACATCAATTATTCGTCCGTGCCGTCTCTGATTTTTCCCCAACTTTCATCCCTTTCGAACCACTCCTTCTTGGTGTTGCATTTGCTCTGTCAGTCAGTGTACACCCAAATGTCCACCAAGAGGGCTATCACGATAATACTGGAAGATGGCAGGAACAATAATTTTCGGAGCAACAGTCTTTAACCTTTTATCATGACGAGACTGACACAATAGAACACCTTTCTCACAAGAGTATGGCTTCATATTTTCGCCGGACTTGATTTTCTCGAAAATTATTTTCAAATCGGGGTCATCCTTTTGATATTGAGCAATGTCTTGGTACAGCATAGGAAGGTTAGATAGGATAGGGTTTACTTCTACCAAACTGCACTCAGGAGTAACTTCTCCAGAATTTTCAAGGGGGTCTTTTTCTCCATCAAACATACGACTGAGCCCATCCGCAATTACGTTATCAGTGCCACGAATGTGGCGAGCATTGAAATTGAAGGCGGAAATCCTTAATGCCCATCTAGTCAATCTGCCAGTTCGCTTAGGCCTTCTAAGCACCCAAGAAAGAGCCTCATTCTCAGTCTCCAAATCAAAATGTACATGTTCCACATACATACGGAACTTTTCCAATGAGAAAAGAACTGTTAAACACTCAGGTTCATAAATAGAATACTTCCTTTCCAGGGGAGAAAGTGCCCTGGACGCGTACGCATTGGGTGTTCTTCCCATTTCCGAATGTTGCAATAGGACTCCAGCGATAGCCTTGCCAGAGGCGTCTGTTTGGATAGTAAATTTCTTGTTAAAGTCAGGAATAGCAAGCACCGGGGCATTGCTAAGGGCCATTTTTAGGGAGTCGGAAGCAACTTGTTGAGGTTGATCCCACACAAACTTGACATCTTTCCGCCGTAATAAGTTCAACGGGGCAGCGATTTCAGCATAATTAGGCACAAATTTGCGAAAGAAATTTGTCATCCCGATGAACCTAGCAACGCCCTTCACATTTTCGGGTGGTTCAAAATCGTGGATTGCCTGGGTACGAGCCTGATCTACAGAGATGCCCTGTGCTGATCCAATATGCCCAAGGAAGGAAATTTGAGATTTAGCAAAATTAGTCTTTGAGAGTTTCATGGTTAGCCCAGCTTTCTTTAATCTTTCAACAACCTCTTTGATATGCTTGAGATGATCCTCAAAATTAGTAGAGTACACGACCATGTCATCTAAATAATTAATCACGAACTTAAATTTTACATCGCCAAACACAACATCGAGCAAGCGAGTTAACACAGCTGCTCCCGTCGAGAGCGCGAAAGGAATCCTCTTGTACTCATACAGGTTCCAGTCAGTAGCAAAAGCAGTGAGAGGAATGGAATCTTCATCAAGGGGTATTTGGTTATATGCTTGATTCAAGTCAAATGTTGAAAAGAATTAGCTCCATGGAACCAAGAAAAACAGGTATGTAAATCAGGTATGGGAACAGACTGTAGAATGATCTTACGGTTTAGTCCCCGATAATCAACAACAGGCCTGTAACCACCAGAGGAGTTAGGAACCAGGAACATTGGGGCAGACTACGCAGAAATAGAAGGTCGTATTACTCCATCCTTGAGCAACTGTACAATTATTTTTTTCAACTCGATCATCTTAGGGGGAGATAGTCTATAAGGAGGAGACCTCGCCGGAATGCTATCAGTTACATCGATATGATATTTGAGCACATTAGTTAACCCAAGCCTATCAGTAAAAACTTCAGGGTATTGAGCGCAAGTCTCACGAATTTTTGAAGCCTGTTCGTCCGACAGATGATCAAGATCCAATTTGTCTTTCTCGCCCTCCTCACTATTCTCATATAATACACAAGCTACCCTATCCTGAAACATCTTAACATCATTGAAATAAAATTTTCGATTAGGGCAGAATTTAAAGGAAGACATTATATCTTGCAAATTCAGGAGCATTCCAACTTTAAGTATAAAATCGGCACCTAATATGACTTGATGCGACAAATTTAGACAACAAGGCAAGTAATTTTCCACGTAAATTCAGCTATACGAATTTTGACCACAGTAGAACCAACAACTTCCAACTTACTCCAATTGGCAGTTACACAATTAAGTTTCGAATTTACAATTTCGGGCAATTTACACTGACTGACAGAGCAAATGCAACACCAAGAAGGAGTGGTCAGAACTTTATGCCAATTGCAGGGTAGACTGACGTCACTGAGGTATGCTCATGATGTGAAATGCGCCGCTGTGCTGCGCATGTAGCGAACGATAAATGGGACAAGGCTTTGGCGAATGGCCCACTTCGTACCGTGATTTGTCAGCCAACAGTCATTGTAGAACGTGTTGTCGTGTGCCACAGGACACGTGTATAGCTAAGAATGCCAGGCCGCCGTCAACGGAGGCATTTCCAGCAGACAGACGACTTTACGAGGGGTATGGTGATCGGGCTGAGAAGGGCAGGTTGGTCGCTTCGTCAAATCGCAGCCGATACCCATAGGGATGTGTCCACGGTGCAGCGCCTGTGGCGAAGATGGTTGGCGCAGGGACATGTGGCACGTGCGAGGGGTCCCGGCGCAGCCCGAGTGACGTCAGCACGCGAGGATCGGCGCATCCGCCGCCAAGCGGTGGCAGCCCCGCACGCCACGTCAACCGCCATTCTTCAGCATGTGCAAGACACCCTGGCTGTTCCAATATCGACCAGAACAATTTCCCGTCGATTGGTTGAAGGAGGCCTGCACTCCCGGCGTCCGCTCAGAAGACTACCATTGACTCCACAGCATAGACGTGCACGCCTGGCATGGTGCCGGGCTAGAGCGACTTGGATGAGGGAATGGCGGAACGTCGTGTTCTCCGATGCGTCACACTTCTGTTCTGTCAGTGATAGTCACCGCAGACGAGTGTGGCGTCGGCGTGGAGAAAGGTCAAATCCGGCAGTAACTGTGGAGCGCCCTACCGCTAGACAACGCGGCATCATGGTTTGGGGCGCTATTGCATATGATTCCACGTCACCTCTAGTGCGTATTCAGGGCACGTTAAATGCCCACCGCTACGTGCAGCATGTGCTGCGGCCGGTGGCACTCCCGTACCTTCAGGGGCTGCCCAATGCTCTGTTTCAGCAGGATAATGCCCGCACACACACTGCTCGCATCTCCCAACAGGCTCTACGAGGTGTACAGATGCTTCCGTGGCCAGCGTACTCTCCGGATCTCTCACCAATCGAACACGTGTGGGATCTCATTGGACGCCGTTTGCAAACTCTGCCCCAGCCTCGTACGGACGACCAACTGTGGCAAATGGTTGACAGAGAATGGAGAACCATCCCTCAGGACACCATCCGCACTCTTATTGACTCTGTACCTCGACGTGTTTCTGCGTGCATCGCCGCTCGCGGTGGTCCTACATCCTACTGAGTCGATGCCGTGCGCATTGTGTAACCTGCATATCGGTTTGAAATACACATCAATTATTCGTCCGTGCCGTCTCTGTTTTTTCCCCTACTTTCATCCCATTCGAACCACTCCTTCTTGGTGTTGCATTTGCTCTGTCAGTCAGTGTACAACACTTTTTCATTTTCCGATACCAGACATCATTCACAAGAGGGACAATGCTCCCCGAATCAATTAGACCCAATACAGGCTCGTCATTAACCTCAATCTGAATTATAGAAGTTTTCGGAATGACCCTGCCTGAAATTCTCAAATCTTGAGGGACACGAAACTCATCCCTTAACAGCTTAAGCTTAGGCATACTTTCATTGAATTCATTAATTTCATTTACTAGTCACCGTGAATTATTTTTGTTGAAATTAGGGCACTGTCTTTTCACATGTTGTCTAGAACCACAAATAAAACAACAGATGCTCTGGTTCCGGACTACACCACTTCTACCGCTAACGGAGGGGCACTTGTTCCTGAGATGGTCTTTCGACCTGCACGCATAACATTTCTTACCCTGAACTTCACTAGGGGTATGAGAGGAAAAATATGCAGAGTTACTAGGAGGTGGAGGAGGTGGATAGTTAACATGACGTGATCCATCGACGTACTTAACATCTTCGGCGAAGGAACACGCCTCCTCTAACTCAGCAAAGGTAGTGGGAGTCCTAGTTAACGACAAGAATGATCTGTATTGTGGAGCAATTCCCTTAAGAATCCTCGCTACCATCTCATTTTCAGGTACAACAATTTTGAAGACTTCGCAAAAAATTTCAGGTCTAGAACATATGCTAACATGCTTTCATGAAGAAACTGAGTCCTGAAACAATGTTTAGGGATTAAACTCTGTAATGCAAGGGATGGGATAATTTTAGATAGAATTACCTCATGAAATTCAGTTATACTTAGATTATTACTAATAGCCTTAGAAATTTCCTTCTTTAATATTCCCTCGCAGTAAGGGAATAGAACCCTAAAGATACCTAGGTAGTCCATAGAGAAAACATTGGCAGATTCCGTCAACTCCACTAAAAAGCGCATAAATCTAATAGTTTCATCAATGGAGTTAACCGAAAATACTGTTACATTTTTTAATAACTCTTTGATAGAATTAGGGTATTCCATTAGGTTTAGCTAACAAGCCTTCTAAAACAGGAGCAAGAACGCAGCAATGAGATGATTCGTTACGCGACGATCCAGGGGAAGCAGAAGCGTTATTCAATTCCTGACTGTCACTCTCATCTTTCCTAGACCCATCACTTTAAGTAAGTTCATTGACATTTCTCATATTCATGATTATATCTAATTCAACAGAAAGGTTAATTCGCAACGTTAGCAAGGAGGTACACCGAGCAAGCAATTCAGGTTCGGGTGACAATGATATTAAAACCTGAACACTGTTGATGTAGTGGCTGGTTCCGGATTTTAAACTTTTAACTTGATATGCCGAAGGTTCCATGTCACTCAATTCCTTCACAACGGTATTGATTTCAGCTATTGCATTACTAATAAACTGCACTGACTCACCCAATTCATAGTTTAAATTTCTAGGCTTTACCGGACAATCCAAGGAATCCATAAGCAATGCAACATCACCCGGAACCGACCCAGACGAGGTCACCCCGCGCACCTCTAGTTCATATATATGCTCACTTTTCCTTTACATGCGTGGCAGTAAGACAGACCGGGCAGACATTTTGGACATGAAACAGAAAATTCCAATAAAATTAAAGGTAACCTTGCCTTTCTCTTTACACTCTCTCTTACACTTTCAATTATAGACCTATATCCTTTTCCAGTCAGTATATTCTCTTGTGAAAGCAATACAACTTATTGATTATAAATAAATCAGTCCAAAAGGTAGCCGACACTGCAGTAATAATACTTCAAACCACGCTCTGCCACCAAATACTGTTACAACACAACAGTATAACAACCAACTCTACCTTGGTGTCTCCAAAACTTCCCAATCGGTAGTAGTTTGGCAACACTGGACCTTACCAGAAAACTACGGAAAAGTATTACTTACCACCATGTCCAAAGAAGAAAAAGCATAAAAAACGGACACTCGGTGCCAGAGGCTACGTCAATCAAAATCTAAGAGAATATACTGACTATAAAGGGAAGACAGATTAAAAAAATTAAACCAACTTTAATGGATCTAGATTTCAAATCTGAAAGAACAGTAAAAACTTTCGGACTTACAATACGATTATTGGCTCTTGTTTCTCGACACTTCTAGTATAACAGAAGAGGCAAGTTCATGTTACCAAGTTTTAGGCGAAATAGAACCTAATCACCAATAAATTAAATCATAGGAAAGGAAGACGTATTTCAATTTTAGGATTAGTAAATTAGAGTAGAGTACGAGCCCACACACCGGATCAAAGATACACTCGACAGTCATCAGCTGTTTTATCAACACAGGGAATCCATATTTGTTTACAACAGTTCCCATAGAAACGAATCACGTGTCCCGATTAAAACATGGCTTCCAAATATTATCAGATAGACATCGACCAAACAACTCCAACGAACCGATTTTCATCTGTGATCCACCGAATAACGCTTAACTAAAAGTTACAAGAAGTTTTGTAATGAAAATTTACAAACACATAAGAAATCTGAGTCCCGATTTTAAGAAAAATTACATCTTATTAACGCCAGAGTAAGGGCTACCGCGTGACAAAGAAATTCCTCTTGATAACCGTAGTTTAAAACATACTCGCAATTCGTATCTTTTAACTTGTTCAGTCCAAACCAAAAATCTTGAGCATTGTGGAGATACCTCGGTGGGAAAGGGTATTCATGCAGATTTCATCATGCAGGGTACTTACAATTTCTCCGAAGTAAATATGAGTTGATAAACAAACCACAAATCCAACTAGAATTTGTGGCCGGTTGGCCACAGTCTTAACCGAGTCGAAAATCCGCCACATCTCGCCCGTCTTTCTTCTTATTGATTAGGGTTCTTTTAATAACCAAGTATCTGGGACCAGCTTCCAAGACCTTTTCTTCACGATCTCAAACAACAACTGGAAAAACAAAACAACCACGCACATATTGTCGTACTCGATCGTTAATTGGCCGAGCGACGTTGTACTATTACGCTGCGCTCACAGATGGCAGTAGAATGCAGTTCAGATGGAACACTCAGTCAGATAATCACCGCTCCTTATGAATCGTGTACAATTCCATCGGGCCTTGAACGACTTTTAAATAATTTTCAAGTCCAAGCATACTCGAAATGCGTGATATATATGCATATGCCATTAGGTGAGGAACCTCATCGGTTTGCGTTGGCTATGAGTGGCGCCATTGTGTGAGAAACACCATAGGTATGCGTTACCTTTACGACGTAAGTAGTATAATACAGGGATTCGGCCGCCACCACCCCCACCGGCTCCCAGAGGCCACCTCCACCACCACCACAGCCAGAGGCCTCCCAGATGCCTCCTCTACCACCACCACTGCCAGAGGCCTTCCAGAAGTCTCCTCCACCACCCGCGGGAAATTTGAATTTGTAAACAAAGCCACGTGCTTTTTGACAGCTGTCATCGACAACAACGCATCGCTAACCTCAGTACTGCCATCTTGACGGGCCTAAACCTCAGTAGTACCAACTTAACCTAACTAGCGCGAGATTTGAATTGGTAAACAAAGCCACGTGTTTTTTGACAGCCACGTGCTTTTTGACAGACAACAACGCATCGCCAACCCCAGTACTGCCATCTTGACGGGCCTAAACATAAGTAGTACCAACTTAACCTAACTAGCGCAAGATTTGAATAGGTAAACAAATCCACGTGCTTTATTGACAGCTGTCATCCGCCATCTTTAAACCACAGAGCATTGTGCTGCCCTCTTTATCGTAGTAGATGTAAATTCGTCACCTGACATCGGCAGTGCTGCCATCTTAACGGGCCTAAACCTTAGTGTTACCAACTTAATCTCACTAGCGCGAGATAAACAAATCCACGTGCTTTTTTGACAGCTGTCATCCGCCACCTTTAATCTATAGAGCACAGTGCTGCCCTCTTTAGCTACTTACCTTTGAAATGTGGTGGCGGATAATTTGAAAAATGCTTTTTGACAGCAGCCATCTTTAATCTAGAGAGCACCGTGCTGCCCTCTTAAACAAACTCACGTGCTTTTTTCTGACAGCTATCATCCGCCATCTTGCATCACAAACCTCACTGCTGCACTCTTTAGCTAGATACCTTTGAAATGTGGTGGCGGCAATTTAAAATATTCTACATTCTCTTGTTTGGAAACAAACACATGCGCTTTTTTGACAGCTATCATCCGCCATCTTTAATCCAGAGACCACCGTGCTGCCCTCTTTAGCTACTTACCTTTGAAATGTGGTGGCGGAAAATTCCACGTGCTCTTGTTTGGAAACAAGCTCACGTGCTTTTTTCTGACAGCTGTCATCCGCCATCTTGCATCACAAACCTCAGTGCTGCAGTCTTTAGCTAGATACCTTCGAAATGTGGTGGCGGCAATTTGAAAAATTCTATGTGCTCTTGCTTGCAAACAAAGCCACGTGCTTTTTTGACAACTGTTATCCGCCATCTTTAATCAATAGAGCACTGTGCTGCTATCATGCGGGCAATTTCGTCAGATGTCATCCGCCATCTTTCATCCACAGAACACCGTGCTGCCCTCTTTATGACATGTAGTAGCGGGCAATTTGAAAAGTTCTGTTAGCTGTCATCTGCCACCTTTAATCAAGAGAGCCCCGTGCTGCCATCTTTAGCTAGATACCTTTGAAATGTGGTGGCGGCAAATTGAAAAATTCCACGTGCTCTTGTTTAGCAAACAAACTCACGCGCTTTTTGTCAGCTGTCATCCGCCATCTTACATCGCAAACCTCAGTGCTACACTCTTTAGGTGCATACCTTTGAAATATGGTGGCGGATAATTTAAAAAGAAAAATCTACAGCAGCCATCTCTCGACGCTAATTGCATAAGGTGGTGGCTATACATGACTCCTTAAGGGTGCTTACGCAAGATGGCTGCAATACACAGGTTCTTATGAGACGTCCTTGGGATGCTTGCGCAAGATGGCAGTTATACATGGCTCCTTATGAGATGCCCTAGGGATGCTTGCGCAATATAGCGGCTGCTCTTATGGGACGGCTTAAGGGTCCTTGCACAAGATGGCTTGAGACGCCCTAAGGATGCTTGCGCAAGATGGCGGACACAAGATGGCGGCTATACACAACTCCTTATGAGACGCTTTAAGGGTGCTTGCGCAAGATGGCTGCCGCTCTTATGAAGAAAGCTAGCTTAGAGGCTAACGTGTCGTGCTAGTTCGATTCATTAAATTTGAGGCTTAAATGCAAAATGTTAAATATCTCGAAAACGGTGCACCGTAGAGCAAAACGGACAAAATTTTTCTGCCCAACACCCAGGTTCGCAGTATGAGGAACACGACAGCATAAGAAAAACCTAGTCTATCAACGGTTCGGTTCCTACTTAGGCCCTTTGGCATTCGCTCTCTTTAGCTTGTATTGAAGCGAGTCTTCATAACATGATCAGGTCTAGCTATGGCAGAGAGTATAACGTACCGTGCTGATTCGATTCATTAAATTTGGGGCTTAAATGCAAAATGTTAAATATCTCGAAAACGTTGCACCGTAGAGCAAAACGGATAAAATTTTTCCACCTGATACCTAGGTTTGCAGTATCAGGAACAAGAAAAAACATAGTCTACTGATGAGATCGACGGTTCGATCCCTACTTAGGCCCTTTGGCATTGGCAGCTATCTAATAATACAAGATGGCGGCTATACATAGCTTCTTATGAGGTAGCTTAAGAGCGCTTGCACAAGATGGCTGCTGCTCTTATGAGACGCCCTAGGGGTGCTTGCGCAAGGTAGCAGCGACAAGACGGTGACTATACACAGCTCCTTATGATACGGACTAGAGGTGCTCACACAAGATGGTGGGTGCTCTGATGAAGAAAGCTAGCTTTGCATCGTGCAGGTATCTTTACAGCACTAAACCTCATACCTTTGAAATGTGTTGGCGGGTAATTTGAAAAATTCGACGTGCTCTTTCTTAACAGCAGCTATCTTTAAACAATAGCGGCTATACATAAGCTGTTAAGGCCTCCTCTTACGTCAAGGCATAGCTCTATCGAACAAGTTTAAACCTGCATCGGGATAGCTAGAGTAAGCACGTGCTGCAGTGATGACGTCATTATGCATGTGTAGACTTGCAAATCACTAAAGAAACATAACAAGACTAGAATCGAACACTGCACTCTATGCTGTTAACTTTATCATGTGATCGGAACATTGATTGAAGTGTTTAGAACACTAAATAGGTGATCAAGACTAAAATAGAACACTGTACTCGATACAACATGTGTTTGGAACATGTCAGGGAATACCTTTGTTCTAAGAAGATTAGATTACCGCACATTCCTTGTAGGGCTAATAGGCTAAAGGGCTAATGGGCAAAAGGGCTAATGGGCTAAAGGGCTAGGGTGCCCCTCCTCTCTTTATCCGGGCTTGAGACCGGCTCTACAACTAGAGACGGAGTTAACACCCTAAGGAAGGGAGAATGTTGGGAAATAATCTATACGAATATAGCTACTCGATCGACTATATACTAGAGATGGATGACTTAGGTGAGGGTAAGCGCTTACTTAATAATACATACACGACGTAATTCATGCTCTATTTCAAAAATATCTTCTTTGTACTGTGTGTAACCAGCATCATGATAGGCTCTTAGCAGTTGTAAACGTTTTAGCAGTACGTTGGGGTCTTTACAGTAGCTTATATCTACATAGGGTAACAGAGGCTCGTTGTGAACTTTGAGTCTATATGCAGACAGTTGATGTGTAGGGACTTGTTTTGATGTAATACGTGCTTCAGCAGTAGCGTTTCTAGGTACAAACTTAACTTGTTTCGATAGCGATGAAGCGTTGAAATTTCCTTCTTCTTTACCTTGCACCTCTTCTTGAGATGTTTGCACTTCGACTGAACGTGTAGTAGGCTTAGGAAATGAAGTAAAATCATCAAGCTGTAATGGCAATGAAACATTCAGATTTTCTTCTTCTACTTTCCCTTTACTACTGTTTTGATCAACATCATTATCCTTATTATCATAATCATGATCTTGCCTCTCTTTATCTTGAAGTTTGTGCTTAGTAACAGAACTCGCAGCAGGTCTAGACAACAAGGGAGAACTAAAAATCTCTCGCAGAGGTGTACTTTTTAAACATATGTCAGTGTTCGCTGGAATATGGTTGAGCTCTTTGTATTTTGTTCCCGATGAAGCTACATTACACGCGGCTTCATGACGTTGAGCGTTGTATGCGTTCTTGAACTCTCTTCTACAATGTTTGCATTGAAAAATTGTCCTACATGATATCTCATGACGTCTCCTGTGATAGCTTAGGGAAAATGCTTTTCCACACTCTTCGCAAATATACCTAGAAATAGGTTTCCCATGACGGACTTTTACCTTCTGCTAAGAGATTCTTCTTTAAATCTACTTGACATTTGTTACTCTCTACTTCGATGATGCGAACAGCTTAGCGATTAACAGTAAACTAACACAAAAGCGTATAACCAAGGTAGCAACAGTAAGGTTTAAGCCCATCAAGATGGCAAGAGTGAGGTTAGCGACGTTCTGTTGTTCGATTTTAAATTCCGCGCTATAACATGCATAAGGTGGCAGCCTTGAGGTTTACCGCCGCAAAGATGGCAGCAGTGAGGTTAGCGACGCTCTATTGTCCTTCAATGTGAGGTTAGGGTCCGTCAAGAAGACAGCTGTCAAAACAGCACGTGGCTTGGTTTACTAAACAAGAGCACGTGGCAGTGACGTCACGGTCGCGTAGTATGCCAGTATCCAGTATTCGGGAGATAGTAGGTTCGAACCCCACTGTCGGCTGCCCTGAAAATGGTTTTCCGTGGTTTCCCATTTTCACACCAGGCAAATGCTGGGGCTGTACCTTAATTAAGGCCACGGCCGCTTCCTTCCCACTCCAAGCCCTTTCTCGTCCCATCGTCGCCATAAGACCTATCTGTGTCGGTGCGACGTAAAGCAACTAGCAAGAAGAAGAAGAAGGACAATAGAGCGTCGCTAACCTCACTGCTACCATCTTTGCGGCGGTAAACATCAAGGCTGCCACCTTTTGCATGTTATAGCGCGGAATTTAAATTCCAACAACAGAACGTCGCTAACCTCACTCTTGCCATCTTGATGGGCTTAAACCTTACTGCTGCTACCTTGGTTATACGCTTTTGTGTTAGTTTACTGTTAATCGCTAAGCTGTTCGCATCATCGAAGTAGAGAGTAACAAATGTCGAGTAGATTTAAAGAAGAATCTGTTAGCATAAGATAAAAGTCCGTCATGGAAAAACCTATATCTAGGTATATTTGCGAAGAGTGTGGAAAAGCATTTTCCCGAAGCTATCACAGGAGACGTCATGAGATATCATGTAGTACAATTTTTCAATGCAAACATTGTAGAAGAGAGTTCAAGAACGCATACAACGCTCAACGTCATGAAGCCGCGTGTAATGTAGCTTCATCGGGAACAAAATACAAAGAGCTCAACCATATTCCAGCGAACACTGATTTATGTTTAAAAAGTACACCTCTGCGAGAGATTTTTAATTCTCCCTTGTTGTCTAGGCCTGCTGCAAGTTCTGTTACTAAACACAAACTGCAAGATAAAGAGAGGCAAGATCATGATTATGATAATAAAGATAATGATGTTGATCAAAACAGTAGTAAAGGGAAAGTAGAAGAAGAAAATCTGAATGTTTCATTGCCATTACAGCTTGATGATTTTACTTCATTTCCTAAGCCTACTACACGTTCTGTCGAAGTGCAAACATCTCAAGAAGAGATGCAAGGTAAAGAAGAAGGAAATTTCAACGCTTCATCGCTATCGAAACAAGTTAAGTTTGTACCTAGAAACGCTACTGCTGAAGCACGTATTACATCAAAACAAGTCCCTACACATCAACTGTCTGCATATAGACTCAAAGTTCACAACGAGCCTCCGTTACCCTATGTAGATATAAGCTACTGTAAAGACCCCAACGTACTGGTAAAACGTTTACAACTGCTAAGAGCCTATCATGATGCTGGTTACACACAGTACAAAGAAGATATTTTTAAAATAGATCATGAATTACGTCGTGTAGGTATTATTAAGTAAGCGCTTACCCTCACCTAAGTCATCCATCTCTAGTATATAGTCGATCGAATAGCTATATTCGTATAGATTATTTCCCAACATTCTCCCTTCCTTAGGGTGTTAACTCCGCCTCTAGTTGTAGAGCCGGTCTCAAGCCCGGATAAAGAGAGGAGAGGCACCCTAGCCCTTTAGCCCATTAGCCCTTTAGCCCATTAGCCCTTTTGCCCATTAGCCCTTTAGCCTATTAGCCCTACAAGGAATGTGCGGTAATCTAATCTTCTTAGAACACAGGTATCCCCTGACATGTTCTAAACACATGTTGTATCGAGTACAGTGTTCTATTTTAGTCTTGATCACTTATATAGTGTTCTAAACACTTCAATCAATGTTCCGATCACATGATAAAGTTAACAGCATAGAGTGCAGTGTTCGATTCTAGTTTTGTTATGTTTCTTTAGTGATTTGCAAGTCTAAACATGCATAATGACGTCATCACTGCAGCACGTGCTTACTCTAGCTATCCCAATGCAGGTTTAAACTTGTTCGATAGAGCTATGCCTTAACATAAGAGGAGGCCTTAACAGCTTATGTATAGCCGCTATTGTTTAAAGATAGCTGCTGTTAAGAAAGAGCACGTCGAATTTTTCAAATTACCCGCCAACACATTTCAAAGGTATGAGGTTTAGTGCTGTAAAGATACCTGCACGATGCAAAGCTAGCTTTCTTCATCAGAGCAGCCACCATCTTGTGTGAGCATCTCTAGTCCGTATCATAAGGAGCTGTGTATAGTCGCCGTCTTGTCGCTGCTCCCTTGCGCAAGCACCCCTAGGGCGTCTCATAAGAGCAGCAGCCATCTTGTGCAAGCGCTCTTAAGCTACCTCATAAGAAGCTATGTATAGCCGCCATCTTGTATTATTAGATAGCTGCCAATGCCAAAGGGCCTAAGTAGGGATCGAACCGTCGATCTCATCAGTAGACTATGTTTTTTCTTGTTCCTGATACTGCAAACCTAGGTATCAGGTGGAAAAATTTTATCCGTTTTGCTCTACGGTGCAACGTTTTCGAGATATTTAACATTTTGCATTTAAGCCCCAAATTTAATGAATCGAATCAGCACGGTACGTTATACTCTCTGCCATAGCTAGACCTGATCATGTTATGAAGACTCGCTTCAATACAAGCTAAAGAGAGCGAATGCCAAAGGGCCTAAGTAGGAACCGAACCGTTGATAGACTAGGTTTTTCTTATGCTGTCGTGTTCCTCATACTGCGAACCTGGGTGTTGGGCAGAAAAATTTTGTCCGTTTTGCTCTACGGTGCACCGTTTTCGAGATATTTAACATTTTGCATTTAAGCCTCAAATTTAATGAATCGAACTAGCACGACACGTTAGCCTCTAAGCTAGCTTTCTTCATAAGAGCGGCAGCCATCTTGCGCAAGCACCCTTAAAGCGTCTCATAAGGAGTTGTGTATAGCCGCCATCTTGTGTCCGCCATCTTGCGCAAGCATCCTTAGGGCGTCTCAAGCCATCTTGTGCAAGGACCCTTAAGCCGTCCCATAAGAGCAGCCGCTATATTGCGCAAGCATCCCTAGGGCATCTCATAAGGAGCCATGTATAACTGCCATCTTGCGCAAGCATCCCAAGGACGTCTCATAAGAACCTGTGTATTGCAGCCATCTTGCGTAAGCACCCTTAAGGAGTCATGTATAGCCACCACCTTATGCAATTAGCGTCGAGAGATGGCTGCTGTAGATTTTTCTTTTTAAATTATCCGCCACCATATTTCAAAGGTATGTACCTAAAGAGTGTAGCACTGAGGTTTGCGATGTAAGATGGCGGATGACAGCTGACTAAAAGCGCGTGAATTTGTTTGCTAAACAAGAGCACGTGGAATTTTTCAATTTGCCGCCACCACATTTCAAAGGTATCTAGCTAAAGATGGCAGCACGGGGCTCTCTTGATTAAAGATGGCGCATGACAGCTAACAGAACTTTTCAAATTGCCCGCTACTACATGTCATAAAGAGGGCAGCACGGTGTTCTGTGGATGAAAGTTGGCGGATGACAGCTGACGAAATTGCCCGCATGATAGCAGCACAGTGCTCTGTTGATTAAAGATGGCGGATAACAGTTGTCAAAAAAGCACGTGGCTTTGTTTGCAAGCAAGAGCACATAGAATTTTTCAAATTGCCGCCACCACATTTCAAAGGTATCTAGCTAAAGACTGCAGCACTGAGGTTTGTGATGCAAGATGGCGGATGACAGCTGTCAGAAAAAAGCACGTGAGCTTGTTTCCAAACAAGAGCACGTGGAATTTGCCGCCACCACAGTTCAAAGGAAATTAGCTAAAGAGGGCAGCACGGTGGTCTCTGGATTAAAGATGGCGGATGATAGCTGTCAAAAAAGCGCATGGGTTTGTTTCCAAACAAGAGAATGTAGAATTTTTTAAATTGCCGCCACCACATTTCAAAGGTATCTAGCTAAAGAGTGCAGCAGTGAGGTTTGTGATGCAAGATGGCGGATGATAGCTGTCAGAAAAAAGCACGTGAGTTTGTTTAAGAGGGCAGCACGGTGCTATCTAGATTAAAGATGGTTGCTGTCAAAAAACATTTTTCAAATTATCCGCCACCACATTTCAAAGGTAAGTAGCTAAAGAGGGCAGCACTGTGCTCTATAGATTAAAGGTGGCGGATGACAGCTGTCAAAAAAGCACGTGGATTTGTTTATCTCGCGCTAGTGAGATTAAGTTGGTAGCACTAAGGTTTAGGCCCGTTAAGATGGCAGCACTGCCGATGACAGGTGACGAATTTACATCTACTACGATAAAGAGGGCAGCACAGTGCTCTGTGGTTTAAAGATGGCGGATGACAGCTGTCAAAAAAGCACGTGGATTTGTTTACCTATTCAAATCTAGCGCTAGTTAGGTTAAGTTGGTACTACTGAGGTTTAGGCCCGTCAAGATGGCAGTACTGAGGTTGGCGATGCGTTGTTGTCTGTCAAAAAGCACGTGGCTGTCAAAAAACACGTGGCTTTGTTTACCAATTCAAATCTCGCGCTAGTTAGGTTACGTTGGTACTACTGAGGTTTAGGCCCGTCAAGATGGCAGTACTGAGGTTAGCGATGCGTTGTTGTCGATTTCCCGCGGGTGGTGGAGGAGACCTCTGGGAGGCCTCTGGCTGTGGTGGTGGTGGTGGTGGATGAGGCATCTGGGAGGCCTCTGGCTGTGGTGGTGGTGGTGGCCTCTGGGAGCCGGTGGGGGTGGTGGCGGCCGAATCCCTGTATTATACTACTGACGTACAATACTTGTGAGTAGTACCTTAATATTTGGCACACCGTGAGTTTACGCTACCTTTGATTAGTACCGCAGCTTGAGAAATACCATGGTTCTCCTTTACTAGCGATAAGTGTCATTATGCGGGATCGTTGACGTAGATATTGGCCCATTCACACAAGCATCAACGATTCAGGATTGGGCTTTGGGAGCAGTCCCTTGGTCAGTAATATTGTTTCTGGGAATGTTAGGCATTGCGCGTCTTATCCACTGATTGTTTTAAATTGATATTCACCAATTCATTCCTCATCATCACGTTTTGAATTCGGGTCAGTGGATGAATCTTGTACTTTTAAATTGTAATTCCATTTATTCTCATTTCGTACCACTGGGGCCGATGACCTAGATGTTAGGCCCCTCTAAACAACAAGCATCATGATATCACGGGATACAGAACATACAGTAGTGAAACAAGAAATATAGCTCCGTTGACACCTTTGGAAACCAATCCGTTTTTGAGTTCATAAAAATATGACCTTTCCCTACAGAAGCGATATAGAAGCGGGATACTATTTCACATTATTCTGCTTCATAATTGTTCATAGGAAGGTTGAGCATATTATAAAAGTAAATGCTTTTTATTTTGTACTTCATACCTTATGACAGCCTTTAAAGTAGTTATTAATTTTCCTAGTACATGGTGGTTACAAAGCAGGTTGCTTCACGCATTGTCGTCAACCTTTCCTCCCTTCACGGTGAAACGTCCCGTCAATACCACGCAGTCGAGTTTCGTAAATGGAGCTTGTCATCCGTGACTTCTGGGCTAGTTGTTGTACGTGACCGGTAATTGACACCCGAGAAACAGCGATGCTTTGCCGATTTTCCAATCACTAGAAGCTCGAGTTTTTCGGTTCCCGTCATATTAGTTCCCAGCTTCACTGTAACCCTTTATGCATTCGTTAACTGTTGCTCACAGGCCACAAATGCCGTGTCGTGACACTGGTATTATCATGACGTGAAGTGATGTTAAGTCAGATTGCTCCCCGAACGGTTTGGGAGATTAATTCTATGGGCCTGGGAGGTCCGCTACGCGTGAGGGAATTGAAGTCTACAGCTTCCCTTATACCACTTCTAATTACAGCAGTTGATAATATATACAGTATTTACAAGCGCCTCCACAACCTCAAATGATATGTATATCGAAGACTTGACGTGGTCGACTCTCAGTGGTATATAATTCTAAGTCCAAATTCTAAATCTTTGGCGTTATTATTATTATTATTATTATTATTATTAATTGAAGACCGCAAAGTGCTGACTGCCAGAGCTTCCGCTCGCAACTCCCGGTAGAATTGATCCAAAAGCCCCGTCCAGGGTGTACTCCCTGGTTTTATACCTACCCTTGTCACGCCCGTATTCTAGAATGGAATCGATGTTCTCTACCCTATGGAAACTGACTTCAGCCAATCAGAAAGAAAACTCCCATTTTCGTTCAACACATTTTCGTCTTTTCTAGAAGACAATTTACGCACTTGGAAGGGGTGCGTTTACCTGCTACGTGACTAGCCACTGTTCGACCAAGCCATTTCTTCTGATTTGCACAACTTGGTGCCTTTCTACACTCAGTACGCTTTCATATTCCAAGACCCTTATGTTTCTTATTTTACATTGAATCTGTTCTTTAATATTATTCATATTATTTTAGCTTCACTGCCATTACATAGGTATAAATATATACTCATATTCTCCCCTTTAATATCAACTCATGTCTCAGTGACACCCATCCTTCCTACGTTCCCGATCACAGGTTCGATCCTCGGAAGAGTGGTTGTCCTGAGCTCAAGACTGGGGCGGACACGACAGCCGTATTGCATAGTTAATGCTGTACAAAATTCGAGTTAGAGTATTTTTTGCTTCAAGGGAGGAAATGTTCGCCTCGAGAAATCGAGAAATTCATGTAACGGAATTTCGAATAATAGAGAAATAAATACACGTGAAGAGTAGGACAAACGGCCGGGAGATTGAAGTTACTTAGAGATACTGAAAATTCTAGTAATGGAAGTTCGAGATATCGAGGTTCGACTGTATGTGTCATAAATGAGAGTGATTAGGTATATTTTCTTATAACCATTTTTTTTAGTTTTAAGGTTTTAAATTTAATGGTCAGTTCACATTGTAACTGTAGATATGTATGCCTTTTATCCTGTCCTCTTTTCACTTACAGCATGAAATCCAAGAATTAAAAAAATCTTCCTATTTTTCATTTCTAAAAGTTGGCAGCTATGCTGCAGGAATGCTGCATTTAAATGTGAGCACTAAATTTAATTTGTGAATTTTTAATTAAGCAAGCGTCCCAACGTACAGCTGGGGCGAAATGCTGGCAACCAGGGATGAGTTAGCTGGAAAATCTATAATGTTCAATAACGGAGCAACTATATTGGTATTATAAATTTATTCATTAGGGACAAATATTTCAGTTTCCCTATGGTTGTCAACATCTATATCATTAGTCTATGCAGCCATGTGCTCATTCCCCTGTTCCGGTGGGATGTACAGTGACCATTTCCCCATTATTCCTACTTATCAAAACAAATCCATTGATGTTCCTTCCTGATTGGCCAAGTTTCACATTATTAGCTGTTTTAACAAAGCGAATAGCTGGAAGGTATGAATCAATTATCAATGATTAGCATTTAGGGCTGTCGCCCAGGTGGCAGATTACTTATAATTTGTTTGCCAAGATTTTCCTTAAACATTTTCAAAGAACTTAGAAATTTATGGAACATTTTCCTTGATAATTTATTCCAATACCTTACTCCTCGTCCTATAAATGGATGTTTGCTGATATTAGATGATGATATAAATTGTATCATACAAGTTATTTTTGCTGCTGCTGAGGAGTCCATTGCAACTTTTTCTGGGACTCTTTGACGAAAACTCGTTCCTTGGTGGAACGAAGAAATTGTAGCAGCTATAAAAGAACGACGTTGCGCTCAAGTAGAGTACCTGAAGGGAGTCTGGACCACCTCAGCTTCTGCGCCAGCGCGCGCGCCCCCTGCGGGGGCCTCCGGCAGAGGCACGGGCAGCAACGCCATGCGGGGTCTTTATGTAAGAGACAATTATTTCTTGAAGGTTATTGTGGCAGTGACCCTGGGGCGGCGACTGGATTTGCTTTAAAGTTCACTTGCTGGTGAAAGGTGAACCGAGGGGCTGCTATGCAAGATAGCTGCTGTATACTCTATTCGTATAGACCTAACTGGAGAGGTATCTCACTAGATGTGTAAATGTGATAACCGTTTATATGCATTCGGCTACGAGCATTCTAAATTTCCAGTAAAAATACTAGGTTTTTAAGGTGGTCAGCAGACTTCAGTTTTACAGCTCGCTACCCTTCTTGACATAACATTCAATCAACCGTTTTCGAGATATTGTCTCTTTAATCCAAGAATTTTGAAGTCGGAACACAATATACCAACTTATCGATACATTCTGTGACATAAACAGTGGAAACATCAAAGCACGTAAATGACGAATCGAACCGTCGACCCTTCAGGTTCTTAACATAACTTATTAGGTTCGTCAATACTCGTGTGGCGTTACTGAAAGGGTGGTAAAATAATTGCTCCTTTTTTGCTCCAAAACAAACCGTTTTTGAGATCTATTTAAACTAAGAATGTTGACAAATTCAAGTTGGAACATTTATCGATAAATTCTGAGACTGAAGAAAGTGGAAATGCTAAAGGGTCCAAATGACGAATCGAACCGTTGACCCTTCCAGGTCTTAACGCAACTTATTTTGTTAGTCAATAATCGTGTGGGGCTACTGAAATGGTGGTTAAAAAATCGTTCCTTTTTGCTCTAAAACCAAACCTTTTAGAGAGATATTGTGTATATAAACCGGGAATTTTGACAAATTCAAGTTGAAACGCAATATGTTAGCTTATCAATACAATCTGAGATCGAAAACAGTGGAAATGTCAAAGGACCTAACTACATAAATGGTTCCCTCTGATGAGACGGTATGAAATTTGGGAGATGCTACTAAGGCAATTCTCTTCCGTTAGTAACAGGGGAGTAGGAGATATGAGATGGCCTGCTGTCTTACCTTCAACAGAGTAAGGGAGGCGTAATGTGTTTATGAATACAGTATATCTGCAGAGGAATCTAGGGAACATGGAGGCTTAGGACCATGCTGTAGATAACTCCGAGTTCGGCGGCTGTGTAGCCCTTAGCCTATATTCGTCTAGGGTTGGCCCTAGTTTCAGGAAAGAAAGAAATATTCCCGCTCTATATCCCGTTCTCTTATGCGGAATCGGGGATGAGGTGGGATGAATATGAGTGTTTGACGCTAACCTCAGATGAGGATAAAATTAATAACGGCAAATAAAACTGGGAAGGAGAGTGTGCCGACACACAGCATACTCTTGTCGAATAAGACCAAGGCGGAACTGTTCGACACTTCATGCCCCTCTCCGAGGTTACCGGTACCATAAATTTTTGTTGTGTACCCCATTGCGAAAAGGTTTGGAATTTAATCAAGGCTTAAAAATGTGCACTAGTACCGCTCTTACCTTGCCTTCTAATATTCCGATAATGAACATTTTTTTTTTCTAATATCAGGACTCAAACCAGCTAACTCACGTGTTAGATCGAAAATAGATGAATTAATTTTCACGGTTTTATTATTACCCTTTCTATGGGATCGGAGGTGAGGTGTCATGCATTCGAACCCAATGACAAGAGCCAAACAAAAAATAGCTTCACAGATACAAGAGCAGGAGAGCAGAAGGTGTGAGGCGGCTTCCCCCGATTACTTAAACTTAACCGTATGTCTTCTCTGCACATTCTGCTGTTCTAATACATGCTCGCAGTGCTCTTCAGCTTTGAGTTTGCATAAATCCGGTTTAACTGCTAACAACTTTGAGATAGGCTAGGTTTATGTGATCTAGAACGAGGAAAGAAAGAAAATATTCCTGCTCATTAGTCCTGTTCTCTTATGCAGGATCGGGAATGAAGTAGAATGAATTTGAATTTGCCTGTCGAATACTAGTCGGGTGCTAGCCCCTCGACACTTTATGCCGCTATCCGAAATTACATTGCCGTATACTCCCCTACGAAAATGTTTAGAATTTAATCCATGTTTGAAATTACTCTGCCGACTAACCTCCTGATAATGAACGTTTATTTTTAATATCGGGACTTGGATCGCCTAATTTCGGTGGTAGAACGAAACAAATAAAATAAAAAACAACTCTTGACAACTATGACCACAAAAAAATTAATGAATTATTTTCCTCCCTTAACTATACACACAATGATCACAATATGAAGACAAAGTTGGAATTCAAGAGGACCAACTGGGGCAAATATTCATTTATAGGAAGGGGAGTTAGGGACTGGAATAACTTACCAAGGGAGATGTTCAATAAATTTCCAATTTCTTTGAAATCATTTAGGAAAAGGCTAGGAAAACAACAAATAGGGAATCTGCCACCTGGGCGACTGCCCTAAATGCAGATCAGTATTGATTGATTGATTGATTGATTGATTGATTGATTGATTGATTGATTGATTGATTGATTGATTGATTGATTGATTGATTGATTGATTGATTGATGTTATCATCATATTAGAAAATGAACCATGTCATAATAAAAAAATTCAATATGGTCTGAGATGAGGTGACATGCATTCGAACGGACATGAACCTAGTCTCAAGAACTAAAACTGCTTCGTTCACACGCCCGCTTGAATTCTTTTTATTATTATTATTAACAAATCCATCACTGTTAGGATATATTATGGTAGCAGTTGTTTTGTGAGAGTTCTGGAGCCACCTCCTCAGCAGACTGCCCTTCCCGACGTCAGACCATTAGAATTAATGTTATAGGGAGCACGTAACAGGTGTTCAAACATAAGGTTCCCCGTTTTCTATACCAAACTATTGGGACTAATGGGCTAGGGAGCGTTTAACAACCGTTATACTAGCAGTCTTCCCTTCCCATACCAAGCCTATATACGATTTTATACAGCTTTAGTACTTCTGGTGCTTAACACTACGGCTTACAATAATACTATAGGTTGAGCTCACTACTTACTAGCTTAGCATTTATTACAAGTGATAATAAAGTAAATCCGCCTCTGTGGTGTAGTGGTTAGCGTGATTAGCTGCCACCCGCGGAGGTCCAGGTTCGATTCCCGGCTCTGCCACGAAATTTGAAAAGTGGTACGTGAGTTATGTTCCCTGACTACAGTTTCCGAGACGGCGAGTAATGTTCACTCAAGACCGCTCGAGGAAACCAAATATCAGTTTTAAACTGTAAATAGATGATTAATATTTTCGTGTCGCAGGACACAAGGAATGTGTTGTGCTGACCTTAAGACTGTAAATAGATGATTAATGTTATCATGTCCCAAGACACAAGGAAGGCTGCCGCCTACTAATGTGACTAATATGTTTGTCCCAATTCTAAAATTGTAAATACTTACTTATTGCTATCATGTTTCCAAAGGAAAGCTGCCGCCAACTAATGTATTTATCGCTTGAGGCAACAGCTACTTCCTCTTATTGACTGTTTGTCCCTTATCTTACGTATGTCATGCTGAAGCCAGCGGCACTGTTGACCTAAACCAACATCCGCTCTAATGATATTTCTGTCATACTTGTTAAATGATAAGTAAAAGTTATCTTAGTATAAAAGCAAGCTCCACATATGTATCGGGGCTCACAACATTAGATTAAGTCTTAGTGTGTAGACCACCAGGTCATATTCGACTTGAGAATAAAACATTGATAAAATATGTGACTTCTTACTCTACCAGCAGTCAGTACTGCGAAGCGACGGTCGAACTTGTGACCATTGTAGTAAATCCAAAAACTACTACAAAAACTTAATTGGGGGCCCCTCCGGGATAGGCAAGCCGTCTATCCTAGCCAGATCGACTACAGAGCAGATTGGAGGTGAGCAACAACTTCTACGAGAGGCTTTCGGCTTTGACCACACTAGTTGGACTTTGCTGCTGCCCACCTGCCGATCCGCCAGCTGCCTATCCGTCCAAACTGCCGCAACTGACGACCAGAGCGGAAGCTGCCGACTATCCACTGCAGACCGAGGATGCTGAAATTGCTGTTCATCTTTTCAAGCCTGTAAGTGAATATCAACAAATTTTTCAATGTGCTATTTCTAAATACGTGCTAACGGTAAAACAGCCGCCTTCACTATAAGTGCCAACGGTAAACTGCCGCCTTCACATTTAGAAATATTATTCTGTGAGCCCAAATTCAGAATAGCCTGGTTCATTTTTTTAAGTTCATTTTAAGTAATAAGAATAATACAATTATTCAAACACTAAATAAGCATATTTCCTTTCAATTAGATAGTGAATTAGTGGGATTGAATAAATGCGCTGCTTTCAAATATCAAATTGAATTAAAACATGACAAACAACTAAATAAGCACATTTCCTTTCAATTGAACGCGAACTAGTAAGATCGAATAGATTCGTTACTTTTCAAAGTCAATTGAATTAAACCAATGAATTACTAACTACTTAATTTATATATTTATTTTTAATTGAATGTGAATTAGTAGGATCAAACAGATACGTTACTCTTCACAATCAATTACATTATTAATTAAATAATTGTATTTACGGCAAGACAAATTTTTAACTTAAGAAATGGAAGGAGAATTACTCTCAAAGTTTGAATATGTCCACATACAATTATTGCCAGAATTTGATGGCACATCTTCTTGTAGCCTAGATTATTTTATTGCTAGGTGCGACTCATTTCTGAATAACTTCAGAAGAGTAGCAACAGTCCCTCATACGGACTTAATTAACGATTTCCTATTCAATGTTGTGAAATCAAAACTCAAAGGAGAAGCGAGAAGTATATTAGACTTAGATGCTAACACTAACTGTGACAGATTCAAAGAAAATCATGTCTCAAAATACGGAGATGTTAGAAACGAGCGACTTCTGCTTTAAGAAGCATAATGAATCTTACACCAATTACCACGAACGATTGGAAGCATTAATTCTTAGATATAAGAGCCTGTGTAAACTCAACTATAGAGATGAGGTTCTAGACTTGAAGTTGAGAGAAATAGAAGAATTAGGTATGAGCACATTTAAAGCCGGAATATTAGAACCATACCGAGCATTCTTACGTTACGCTCATGTCCCAGATTTAAGTCATGCACTTAGAATTTGCAGATCTTATGATAATGATAGAGCACATGAGAGCTAAATGGATCAATTAAGAGGAGGACATAAGCAATTTCTCCACAAACCTACTCCCAAACACGTGCCTAACAACCTCATTAATACAAATCACAATCCATTCACACCTCAGAGTTCCTTACCGAGGTCAGTTCCTCAATTTATGCATAATACGCATAACCCAGTACCACAGAACGTACAAAGTCAACCCAACAATCGGACCAACTTTGTCTCGTCCAATACACAGCCACAAATTTCACAGCAAAGAAACGCAATACCCATGAGACCATCACAGCCGACAAATCGCCCTTACCTGCTCCGAATAATATCGGGAGACGTTTCGCCCCGCCAGATCGAAACCTTCCAAGACCCATGTCAGGGTGTCTCAACAATTAGAGGCAACTTAAATTCTCACGCAGAGAATCCTCAGCACATAGAATTCGAAAACTATCAGTCTGAAATCCCAAATGCCGAAGAATTGGAACAAGATTTCCAATACAGCTACGACTCATATTTAAAGTTAGTAGAGCAATTAGAGTCAAAAACTGAAGACCAAAATCAAGGGTTTTCGCTTGACCCAGCCGTCACGATCGAAAACCTAAACAATATCTATAATGCACCTCAACTACCATTTATAAGTTTGCACGAACTTAAAATCCTAGTTGATAGTGGAGCGTGCAATTCTATCATCAATCCAAGCGTAGTATTCGCATGTTTTGCTGATCATTTATTTAAGGAACCATTTTGTATTCAGTCAGTTCATGCCCAAACAATAGGCAATGATAATGTAAGCTTTCCTATTTTTTCTGAATACAATATTGACTCTCCAGTAAAATTTAGAGTAATGAAATGGCATAAATATTTCGATGCTTTAATTGGTACCGCAGATTTCGCCAGACTAGGCGCAAAGATAGACTACAGTACTAATAAGCTTATTCTATCAGGACAAGAAATACCACTTCATTTTCACTCGCCTGCCGAGCAGAAACTCACACAGCCTGCCGAAGAACCATATTTCATCTCAAATAACATTAAACAGGGAGACGTATATATTCCCCAGTTTGAGCATAATGGAGCTCACTCTCCTGACGTAACCCTGAGTGCGAAGGCTTACGAAGTACTTTACCCAAGTAAGACACATACAAAATTAAATTTCAAAGAATCCATATTAGTCGAACCCATTGAAAACGTGGACATTCAACCACTAGAAACCAATCCTATAACGGATAGAGAAGTCAATCTGAAGATACAATTGGACAAGACTGAATTCCTTCAAAAGGAAGTAGCCTTTTTGGGTCACGTTGTGACACAAACTGGAATCAAACCGAATCCAGATAAGATTAAAGCAGTCAAAGAATATCCCGTCCGAAAAACCACCAAAGAGATTAAGCAATTTCTTGGATTGACTGGTTTTTATAGGAGATTTATTCAGAACTTTTCGAAAATTGCACAACCAATGACACGATATTTAAAGAAGGGAGCCAAAATTGATACAGAGGATTCTGAATATCAGAATGCGTTTAAAACACTCAAGACCCTTCTAATAAACGCCCCTGTCCTAAGCTATCCAGATTTTAATGAATCTTTCACTCTGACAACTGATAGTTCAGACTTCGCAATTGGAAGTGTTCTCTCACAAAAGGGACATCCTATTGCCTACTATTCACGGGCACTAAACCCAACCGAACGAAAATATTCAACTATCGAAAGAGAACTACTCGCCATAGTAGATAGTTCCAAACATTTCAAGCCCTACTTATATGGAAGGCATTTCCAAGTAGAAAGTGATCACAGACAACTACAGTGGCTTTTCACTTTGAAAGACCCGAGTTCGAGACTGTATCGCTGGAAAATCAAACTAGAAGAATTTGATTTCGATGTAAATTATGTAAAAGGAAAAACAAACTATGTCGAGGATGCCTTGTCTCGAATTGAGATAAACGCAAACGAAGAAACAGACTCTAATCTAGCCATAGCTGAAAATGACGGATATAAAGATGACATTGATAACCAAACTATACACTCTAACCAGGAGGATCCCATTTCCGCTTTAAAAGCTTCCGAAAGGAACTTAAATCAAAACCGCAGTCAAATTATTGTAAAATTTGGAAGCTCTTCCAAACTAATTAAACAGACACTGTTCAGAAAAAACACACGGCACTACACGATAGCCACTAAAACAAACCTTTATGAGGACTTGAAAGATCTCCTACTAAATGTAATAATAACTTCAAACAAGTATGCTGTTTTCTTTGATGATATAACCTTAGAAATTCCCTTCATTAGAACTTGCCAGAAACTGTTCACTTCTGAACTCATAATTATCGGGGCATCAAAACTGTTAGAAGATGTCGAGAACTCCGAAAAACAAAAGCATTTAATTTTGCAATACCATTCAGTTAATCACAATGGAACCTCAGAGACCATAGAACACTTGCAAACCAAGTACTATTGGCCTCACTTAAGAGAACAAGTTCGAAACTTGATCAACCAGTGTAATCTATGTCAGCGAAATAAGTATGAAAGACATCCCAATCGGGTTGAGAACCAAGGTCCAATAACCGCAGACCACCCTTTCGCTCAGGTCCACATAGATACATTTCATTTTGAGCAAATACGGATTTTGACAATACTAGATGTATTCTCCAAATACGGACAAGCCTACATATTGCCAGATGGCACAGCCCTTTCTGTATTAAATAAGCTACAGCTCTACTTTTCACACCATGGCCTGCCTAAAAAGATCACACACAATCAAGGCGGAGAATTTGAAAACAATATTATTAAATAATATTTTAAAGCCTCAAACATCGAGTATCGTGCAACCACTCCACTGAACTCCTCATCTAACTCTCCCGTTGAGAGGTTCAATTCTACACTGCTCGAAAAATTACGCATTTCAAGAGACAATGACAAGTTCTCTCCTATATCCGAACTCTTAGTGAACATCATCATAAACTACAACTCTTCAGTACACTCGACAACCAAAAAACCACCTTTTAATATACTTTATGGACCCTACTACGATGTATTAGATCACATTTTTTTCTCCCACGCCGAAAATCAATGAATACATTCAAAGACAAAGCGACCAATTTCGAATCCTAAATGAAAAGAACCCTAAGCCAAACAATCCTACTTTTAAACACTCCTACAAGATTGGAGAAACTGCTTACGTAGCAAATCCATTGACTAGATATAAAAAGTCAAGGAATTTGTACAATGAAGGTATCATAACTAAAAATAGAAGGTCATAAAGTACACTGTACAATTAAAAATTGCAAAGTGCATGTCAGAAATTTTAGAGACATAAAACTTAAGAGGAAAATCTCTTCTCTTCCAGATTCCTCTCAGGATATGGCTCAATTAACATCAGAAAATAAAAACCCAGGGATTCTACGCAGATTCACTTGGACCTGCGGTAATAATCAATAACTATCACAAATTCATGTTTCATTTCAACCTAACTAATTTATTCCAATCTTACATCGATACTCAAGATGCAGTTTCATCTCTTATAACGTATTCTAACAATACCTTCCCATATCTATTTCAAGAATTAATTAATACACTGAAGATACGCAGGATGAGCTAAATAAACTTCTACCTACAAAACACAGAAATAAACGTGGACTCATTAACGGCCTAGGTAAAGTAATAAAATTTATCTCAGGTAATCAAGATGATTTAGATAATTTACAAAAACAAATTAAATCATTAAGGCAAGGCGATATTAAAGAAATTCAACACATTAATAGTCTTGTATCACTTAGTAACTCTATTGCTAATAAATTTTATAAAGAAATGAACCATGTCAACCTCAATCTGGGTATAATTAAAGATAAGTTAGAGAAGGCAGATTTCAAAATAAGCACATTGGAACATCATCAATACGTGTTAATGTGTGTGAACAAATTAAGAAGAATCATCAAGACATTGGAAGACACCATCAGCCTTTCCTTCAATGACATAACCAATGTGGAACTGTTTTCTCAAGATGATGTACGAAATATTGTAAAACATTTGTATTCTATTTATCCTACAAAATCCCTAATACATGCTGATCCTTACCACCTGTATGAAAATTTAAAATTCACCAAAACCCAAACGATAATGTTGGATACAGAGTTAGTTGTAATCCTTTCTGTACCTATTACTGATGAAAACAATTATCAATTGTATCAGATTTACCCTGTACCTATTGTTGATAATATTGTATTTATTCCCTCTGAAAAATATTACTTACAGGGAACTACATCAAAATGGTCTACCATACCATGTATTAAAGGAACACAAACGTATGTGTGTATCCATTATACGATAAGAGTAACACCTTGTAATTTAACTAAAACTACTGGATGTGAATTTGCTAGTGTTAAAAATAATGTGCAAATATTTCGAGCGCTAAATAATGAGCGTCTCCTTTTCTTTAGTGCTAATCAAGAGACAGTTACAAACGTGTGATAATAACCAAAAGCTGTACGAGTTACAGGACCAAATATTGTGTATTCAAATGACTCATGTCCAATTTCCACTATGAGAATCACGTTGGAACCAAAACCAACAAATTATTTTAAGCAATTTCCTATTTTGTTTGTACAAAAAGAACTCGATATAAAACATGAAGTAAACTTCATATATTCGCAACTTGATGCAAATGAACTGAAACTAGATTTAAGACCAATTACTCCAAAATAAGATGTTGTAAAAGAATTTACTCCAATTAATGGAATAATTATTTGTATTATATTGTGTATCATACTATTAGTATGTAGAAATAGATTGTATCAAATAGGTGAAAAATTGTATGTAAAATGTAAAACAAGAAAGTTAAAAGTTACTGGGGACAGTAACAATAATCTAAGGGGGGAGGAGTTATGTTCCCTGACTACAGTTTCCGAGACGGCAAGTAATGTTCACTTAAGACCGGTCGAGGAAACCAGATATCAATTTTAAATTGTAAATAGATGATTAATATTTTCGTGTCGCAGGACACAAGGAATGTGTTGTTCCGACCTTAAGACTGTAAATAGATGATTAATGTTATCATGTCCCAAGACACAAGGAAGGCTGCAGCCTACTAATGTGACTAATATGTTTGTCCCAATTCTAAAATTGTAAATACTTACTTATTGCTATCATGTTTCCAAAGGAAAGCTGCCGCCAACTAATGTATTTATCGCTTGAGGCAACAGCTACTTCCTCTTATTGACTGTTTGTCCCTTATCTTATTGTTCCTAAGCATTCCCTTGCTTTTTCTACTACAGCATCCCTATATGCCACCCATTCACTTTCTATATCCTGAACCTGCTTACTGTCTACTGTTTGAAACTTCTCACTAATCATATCCATGTACTTCTGTCTAATTTCCTCGTCGTGGAGATTTTCTACCCTTATTCGTTTGCAGACAGATTTCACTTTCTCTACCCTAGGCCAAGATATACTTAGTTCACTACAGATCAGATAGTGGTCTGTATCATCGAAAAATCCGCGGAAAACTCGTACATTCCTAACAGATTTCCTGAATTCAAAGTCTGTTAAGATATAGTCTATTATGGATCTGGTAACCCTAGCCTCCCATGTGTAGCGGTGAATAGCCTTATGCTTGAAGAATGTATTTGTAACAGCTAAACCCATACTAGCATAGAAGTCCAGCAAACGCCACCCATTCCCATTAGCTTCCATATCTTCCCCACATTTACCAATTACCCTTTCGTATCCTTCAGTTCTATTCCCAGTTCTCGCATTGAAATCGCCTATTAGCACTATTCTATCCTTGCTGTTGACCCTGACCACGATGTCACTCAATGCTTCATAAAACTTGTCAACTTCATCCTCATCTGCACCCTCACATGGTGAATACACGGACACAGTTCTTGACCTAATTCCTCCAACTGACAAATCTACCCACATCATTCGCTCATTTACTTCCCTTACAGAAACTATGTTGCGTGCGATGGTATTCCTGATAAAGAGCCCTACCCCAGGCTCTACCCTTCCCTTTCTAACACCCGTCAAGTACACTTTATAATCTCCTGTCTCTTCCTCATTATCTCCCGATGGCCGAACATCACTTACTCCTAACGCATCCAGATGCATCCTCTTTGCTGACTCAGCCAGTTCTACCTTTTTCTTCCATAAGCCCCATTAACATTTATAGCTCCCAATCGAATTCCATTTCGTTCGCCAAGTTGTTTCCGTGGAGTCCCTCGCCTGTCAAACTGGAGTGGGACTCCATTACTCCCAAGGTACGCAGAGCTGTGACGTTACGCAGGACCCTCGCGTTGAATCTGCTCTGAATGAGGTAGACGTAGTTCGAATAAGAATCGCTGTACACGCAGAAGCTAGGTGCTAATGATACACGATAGTAACATATCTGTGGTGTATAAGAAACTGTGTGTGTTTATTTTATGTGATTAAACGTAAAAAGCAGTAATAGCGTACACCTTTCAGTATGGTTTGTTGTGTCATTGCAGGCTGCACAAATCATAGTAGGTACGCGAAGGAACGAAACATACACTTTCATCTATTCCCTAAAGCCAATGACCTAAATAAATGGTGACAGAAGTAATCAGGATATTATCGAAAGCTATCTTTCTCAGCTTCGAGGGTTCGGAAGGCTTTATGACGATGCTCTTCCGACAGCTGTGACGCGAAAGGTGAAATCATTGCTTCTTAGCCTCAATGCGTCCGAGGCGATAAGAAATTCCATCTGTTCTCCGGAAGATTTTGAATCACTACGCCCAAATATGTTACATGCTACTGATGAACTCGATCAAAACTCGAATATCGTGTGCCAGTCTAAGGCCAGCGTTGAGCCTACAACATCCAATTCTTTACCGGATGATGAGCAAGGGTTCGTTTAAGCCCTTGAAGAGCTAGTAAAACAGCTCGAGGACAGTCGCGAAACCAAGGATCGTGATAAGCTGCTGGAAAACTTCACTGGCTGTATTGTAGCTTTTAGGGTAAAGAGGAAGAACCTCGATATAGAAAACGATTACGGAGAGAAAACAGGTCAAATTACACGGGGTGGAAATTAGATTTCAAAAAGAGTTCCCTTTTTTTTTACGTTGCTTTACGTCGCATCGATACAGGTCTTATGGCGACGATGGGACAGGAAAGGGCTAGGAGTGGGAAGGAAGCGTCCGTGGCCTTAATTAAGGTTTGGAAGCATTTGCTTGATGTGGGGAAACCACGTAAAACCATCTTCAGGGCTGCCGACAGTGGGGTTCGAAGCCACTACCTCCCGAATACTGGATACTGGCCGCATTTAAGCAACCGCAGTTATCGAGCTCGGGAAAGAACTGAAAGAAGGTTCTAACATCATCACAAACCTTACGTATATCCTGAAGAAGAAATTCCCCGAAATTTATGAGCTTGCAAGTTGCTTTGTGAGAAGCCGTTCTTTTATTCGAATGGAGACCGGGTTTCAGTTAATACAATACCGATAAAGAAAGAAGAAAAGCAAAGAAATTCCACTGATGCTATGGATAAGTGTGTCTGATATCCTTTTTTTAATATCAGCATTATTCTTTGTGTATAACGAGCCTTTTATTTTTTATGAAAGGCAATTTATTATGTTGTATATGAAACCAGTGCTAAGAATGTTAGTATACAGGCTCATTAATTTATATGGCCTGTATAATGTTAACGTGGAATTTGTCAGTTCCTGGCACTTGGAGGAGAACCTCTACTGTACTGTTTGTGTTGTGGACAGTTTCCTAACATTTGCTGTTTGTGTTGTTGACAGTGTATGTAATTTCCCAATATTGCTTGTAACAACGGACATATTTCTTGCAGTCATCAAGCTTTAATGTTCGAGTCTGTAACAATTAGAGGCCCTTGTTACTGTTATCATGGGTGTTGAAAACATGAACATATGGAATGGCCATTCCACTGGGATCACAGTCTTAGCATTGTTACAACCTTTTATACAGATCGAAACACTTCAGAAACGCTATTGGATTCACACTGTATTTGATCTCCTATTATTACTCTCGTAATAGTGAAGTGGAATGCCTTTTGTTAGGTGATGTTAAAATATCAATCAAGTTCTCTTATCTCTAACTTGTGGCTAAAACAGAATAGCTTACAGCTGTGTATTAGCCTACCTCATACAGAAGACAAGGCGCTGAGGGTGCACGCTGACGTCATCGACGGCCAAGCGTGGCGGGGAGACCTGCGCGTGATCCCTACCTCTTACTCTAACTACCTTGCATTACTCCCATAGGTCCGAGGCTTGCTTAAAATGTTCTGAGCTCGGTAAATTCATGAAGCAGGATGCTACCCTACTTGCACATAGTCCAAGTGAGGATCTCTCCTCTAACGGGTTATGGACCACCGGTGAATTGTATAGTCTTAGACGCCTGAGCACAAGGAGGGCCAGGACTCAGAATATGTCCGAGATGCCCACTCCCATTCCATAGCAACTGGTATCCCGACTCTCAGGACCACTTACTAGGCCACTCAGCCGTTGCCCATGGTTCACGAACTAGGACGTGACTACAGTAACCACAAACATGAACCACCGACATTCTTGAAGAAGAAGAAGAAGAAGAAAGCAAAAACTGTTGGACGGAAAGATGTTGTAAAAGCTGCACAAAAAGCTATTCGAGTGGAATACAATCCTCGTGTAGCTATTACTAAGGCATTACGCGCAGCAAGGGCGAGAATTTCTCCAAAGTGCAGAGCAATGTTCAGTAAGCGTGCACAAATTATTCCTGTACCAAAACGAGGGGGATTTCTTTCTGCGCTGTTTGCAGGCCTGCCAGCTTTAGGGTTATTGCTGGGTGGTGCTAGTGCTGTAGCAAGAAGTCTTAAAGCTGTAGAAGAAGCGAAACAACAGTTGAAAAGAGAGTGAACGTCATAACAAGACGATAGAGGGAATTGCATTACGAGTCAAGGGTGTGAACATGAAGCTAGTACCATAAAAGAAAGGTCTTGGTGTCTACATTTCTCCAAAAACGTCTACTGAATGCACTGCCACATCGAGCTCTGACGCATGAAAAAGTTTTTACGTTTGCTAAACAACTAGAAATTCGTTATTTTTGAGGTGTGTATAGGCGCGATAACTACCAGCGCGCCCACGTGAACGTGAAAGAGCTGTAATTAACTTGGACAACAGTCGCGGACCTGGAACTCATTAGTTGCTTATGTAAAACGTAAATCTAAGGTATGGTATTTTGATAGGTATGGAGGCTTACCTCCTGCCTTTGAGCTTATACGTTATCTCCGAAGCAGTGCAGACATTGTTTATAATACAAACCTTGTGCAAAAATGTAATACACGCATGTGCGGACGATTATGTCTTGTTCTTATATCTAACCCAGACAGTAGAGAAAGGGCATTAGTGTGCACGTGATGACTAACAGTGAAAGAACGTTTGCTGTACGTGGAGAAGGTCCTGAAACTACCGTCTATTTTAATCCGCCGATCGTTTTTGGCTATCAGCCACATCGTCTTGGACTAGTATCGCTTGAAACCTACAATAAAATATATAATATGCTTGATGTTGTAAACAAGTTTTATTACGATGAGTATGTGCTAACGCTACCCTAAGGTAGTTATTCAGTAGAAGATATTCATGACTATATTGAAAGGACGTTAATTAATCAGTTTGGATAAGATAGTTTTAGTAATCATAATTACAAGTTCTCAATCACTGCAAGCAACATTACACAGAAATATGTTATTGAATCATCATTTATGACTGACTTCAAATCACAACCTGATTCGATTGGACCATTGGTTGGATTTTTATCAAGGGAGCTCCTACCGAACGTACGTTACTAGTCTGATCAACCTATAACACTCTTCGATGATTATCATGTGAACATTACTTGTAATATTATTACAGACTTGAATAGTAATCAACAGCCTTAGCACGTCCTGCACGACTTTATTATTACAGAGGAACGTGGATATACTATTCGTGTGAAACCAGCAGTTGTTCTTTATCATCCTGTGTCTGTAAAACACATTAGTAACATTACTTTTAGGCTTGTATATAAACATAATCAGCTTACTTATTTAGATCGGCACGCGTAAGTAGCATACAAAATTCATCTCAAACCAGTATGTAAAACATCTATAAAACACGGTGTACATTCCGAAGACATAGTACATGTGTGCGAGGACTCATCGAGTTAACAGATATCCATAAGCAGATACTCCAAGATTTAGGTTATACTCTACTACAAGAGAATGGAGGAAATGCTGGACATTACGAATACAGTAGAAACTCATGAAGGTGTAGTACGAAGTGAGCTTCATTCCTATCAACCTTTTACGTTAGGATTAAATAACAATGATGAAATTCATTTTATTATTAATCAGCAAGATGTATACAACTTACCGCATAAAAGCTACCTCTATATTGAAGGACTACTAGATAAGTCGGGTGGAAGTGGACCAAGCACATCACAACTAAACAACCATGCTCTAGATTTTCTCTTTTCTGAAGCGCGATATGAAGTAAATAATATTGAAATAGATCGAACGAAGTATGTTGGTATTACAAGTGCAATGAAACTCTACCCTTCTTTCTGTGATGAAGAAAGTAATGTTTTGCGGATGGCAGGATGGTGTCCAAAAGCTACTAACAACTGGATGATTAATGAGGATGGAACTTTTACGGGTATGTTATGACTGAAACATATTTTTGGCTTCGCAGAAGAATTTACACGTAGTATAATCAACGCAAAATAAAAGCTTATTCTGATCCGTGATCGAAGTGATTACAATTCTCTTAAAGCAGCAGAAACACCAGTGGAATCGAAAATTACACTTCATCGTATATTGTGGAGGATCCCACATATAACCTTATCTGATCGTGAAAAATTTCGATTGCTCAAGATTATAGAAAATGATACACCATTGCCTATACGTTTTCGAAGTTGGAAACTGCATGAATATCCTGTGTTACTACCTACAAACAAGCATAGCCGGGCTGTTAAAACATCACGTTTTACTGAGAAGCCCTTGTATATTATTTTCGGATTTCAAACCAATCGTAAATTGAATCATGAAAAGGATAGCTCACTGTTTGATCACTGTCAATTAAGACGTGTTAGACTATATCTCAACGGAATTACGTATCCCTTCGAAGACATAGACATTAACTTTGAGAAAAATAAATTTTGGATGCTCTATAACATATTTTCAAAATTTCAATCATCGTATTTTTAGATGGACGATCGTCCGATATTTACACCTGAAGAATTAAAAAATAATGCCCGACTGTAGTTATAGACTGCTCTTATCATGAAGAATCTATAAAAGAATCTCATGCTGATATTCGTTTAGAATTTGAAACATCTGAAAAAACTCCTGCTAACACAGCAGCCTATTGTCTTCTTATTCATATAAGTGATGTTACTTACCATCCGCTAATGAATATTGTTACCAGACTATAAATAAGGATAGCTCTTTATTATCAACATTAATGTGTGCTTCGACATCGTACGCTGTGGAACTAAACTGTAAATGTGCATGCGGTTTGCATGCTCATACGCAACATCTTATTTATCTCACACGAGTAAGTGAGGCTATTAAGATGTTCTATAAACATAGAACCTCGATGCCAAATCATCTTTTTCAATACTTACCGCCAGGATTTTTATCTACCTACGCTGCCCCTTACATACATAATTTTTGGGACATCCTTCCTCTACACAGTAAGATGTCAATCGATGTAGCTTTATACAGAAAATAGTGATGATGATTGGGATGGACCGAATTCGAGGATTGAACACTGTGCACAGTGTATGAATGAACTTTTTCTAGTACCTCATGATAATGATGATTCAGAAAAGGAATTACAACAATGTAAGAAGTGTACTACCTTCTTTGTAAAGCATAACCTTCTCAGTATAATATATTTCTAAATCTTTTTTTAAATTGCATGTTGCAGGAGGCATTTCGGAGGCATGCTACCTCTTCGCAAGACGTTGTTAAGAAGCATACCAACCTTGTCAGCAGCAAAACGAATACTGTTGCAGTACATTGTAAATAAATGTTTGATTGCATTCAAAATGTTGTACTTATTGGATTCCTTACACCTCCTCACTCTTGAGGAAACGATCAAGTCTAAACATGCACAATAATGTCATGACTGCAGCACGTGTAAACTCTAGCCTTCGCAAGGCATGTTTAAACTTGTACCTTATCAGAGAAGAAGATCATTACAGCAGCCGCCATCTTGTGTAGTAACCTCTAAGTGCTAATTAGCGTCGGGAAGGGCATCTTGTCGTAAACTAATGATAGTCTCCTTCAAGATAGTAGATGAGAGGTTAGCTTCGCGAATGCACCAGAGTTTTACTGTTTAATGATGATAGCTAACGGAACATTTCAAATTGCCCGCTACCACGTGCTTAAGGTAGTAGCCGTAAAGATAGCAGCACGGTGCTCTGTTGATTAAAGATGGCCGCTTGTCAGCTGTCAAAAAGCATGTGGGTTTGTTTCCAAACAAGAGCACGTATAATTTTTTAATTGCCCTCCACCACATTTCAAAGGTGGTAGCTAAAGATGATAGCACGATGCTCTGTTGATTAAAGATGGCCGCTGTCAGCTGTCAAAAAGCACGCAGAGTTTTCAAATTGTCCGCCACCACATTTCAAAAATAGTAGCTAAAGGTAACAGCACTGAGGTAAGCGATGTAAGATGGCGGATGACAGCTCTCAGAAAAGCACGCGGCTTAGTTTGCTCTGTTAATTAAAGATGGCAGCTTGTCAAATCACGTAGAAATTGCCGCCACCACATTTCAAAGGTAGTAGCTAAAGATGGCAGCACGGTGCTCTGTTGATTAAAGATTGCTGATATCAGAAATGCACGTAAAATTTTTCAAATTATCCGCCACCACATTTCAAAGATAGTAATGTAAGGATGGCAGCACTGAAGTTTGCGATGCAAGATGGAGGATGACAGCTGTCAAAAAGCACGTGGATTTTGAATTACACGCTTGTAAAGTTTAGTACCGTTATGATGGCACCACTAAGGTAAGCGATGCAGGATGGTGGATGGCAGCTGTCAAAAAAATCACGTGGAAATTGCCTTCATCACATTTCGAAGGTAGTGGCTAAAGACGGCAGCATGGTGATCTGTTGATTAAAGCTGGCTGCTTGTAAAAAAGTACGTGAAATATATCAAAGGTAGTAGCTACAAATGGCAGCACTGGGATTTGCGATGGAAGATGGTGGATGACAGCTGTCAAAAAAGCAGGTGTATTTTAAATTACCCACCACCACGATAACGTTTAGTACTATAAAGTGGGGAGTACAGAGACTAGCGATGCAAGATGACGCACGACAGCCGTCATAAAGCACGTAGAATATTTCAAATTGCCCGCCACCACGTGCCTATCAGGTTTGGATCCGTTAAGGTAGCAGCTCTGAGATTAGCGATGCGTTGTTGTTGAGGTTTTGTGCCGTTAAGATGGCAGCTCAGAGATTAGCGATGCAGGATGACGGATGCCAGCACGTGGGTGTCAAAGAAGCACGTGGATTTGTTTACAAACAAGAGCATGTGCAATTTTTCAAATTACCTCCTACCACATGCATAAAGTTGCAAAAGTGTGATTTAGCCCGGTCAACACGGCAACACTGGGGTTAGCGATGCGTTGATGTTTAAAGATGTGGGATGACAGTTGTCAATAAGCGCGCGGCTCTGTTTACAAATTCAAACCTCGCACCATAATTTAAATCTCCGCCAAAATTCACATTTCACGCGGTAGGGGGCCTCTGCGGAGTGCGTGAGGAGGAGGAAGCGGCTGAGTCATCCACTTAATACTACTGCTACGCTCTCTTATATAAGAAAAGTAGATACTTCTAGCTGCACCCACTCTAGCTCTACTTGCACTACACACTCTTATATAAGAAAAGTAGACACTTCTAGCTTCACACACTCTAGAGCTACTTGCATTACGCTCTCTTATATAAGCAAAGTAGACACTTCTAGCTGCACACACTCTAGCTCTATTTGCTTTACGCTCTCCTATATAAGAAAAGTAGACACTTCTAGCTGCACACACTCTAGCCATACTTGCATTACGCTCTCTTATATAAGAAAAGTAGACACTTCTAGCTTCACACACACTAGAGCTACTAGCATTACGCGCCCTTATATAATAAAGTAGACACATCTAGCTTCACCCACTCTAGACCTACTTGCGCTACGCTCTCTTATATAATATAGTAGATACTTCTAGCTGCACCCACTCTACGCCTACTTGCATTACGCCCTATTATATAATATAGTAGACACTTCTAGCCGCACACACTCTAGCTCTACCTGCATTACGACCTTTTATATAATCAAGTAGACACTTCTAGCTGCACACATTCTAGCTCTACTTGCACTACACACTCTTATATAAGAAAAGTAGACACTTCTAGCCGCACACACTATAGCCCTACTAGCATTACGATCTGTTATATAGTAAAGTAGACACTTCTAGCCGCGCACACTCTAGCTCTACTTGCATTACGCTCTCTTATATAATAAAGTAGACACTTCTAGCTGCACACACTCTAGCTCTACTTGCATTACGCTCTCTTATATAATATAGTAGACACTTCTAGCTGCACCCACTCTAGCCCCACTTGCATTACGCTCTCTTATATAATAAAGTAGACACTTCTAGCTACACACACTCAAGCACTACCTGCACTACGCTCTCTAATAAATGAAAAGTACAAAATTCTAGCTGCTCACACTCTTGCCCTTCCTGCATTATTCTCTCTTGAATAAGAAAAGTAGACACTTCTAGCCGCACACACTCTAGCCCTACTTGCATTACGCTCTCTTATATAACAAAAGTAGACACTTCTAGCTGCTCACACTCTTGCCCTTCCTGCATTATTCTCTCTTGAATAAGAAAAGTAGACACTTCTAGCCGCACACACTCTAGCCCTACTTGCATTACGCTCTCTTATATAACAAAAGTATACACTCCTAGCTGCGCACACTCCAGCCCTACTTGCAATACGCTCTGTTATATAAGAAAAGTAGACATTTCTAGCTGCACACACTCTAGCCCTACTTGCATTACGCTTTCTTATAAAAGAAAAGTAGACTCTTCCAGCTGCACACACTTTAGCACTACTTGCAGTACGCATTCTTATATAAGAAAAGTAGAAACTTCTAGCTGCACACACTCTAGCCCTATTTGCGCTACGCTTTCTTACATAAGGAAAGTAGACACTTCTAGCTGCACGCACTCTAGCCCTACTTGCATTACGCTCTCTTATATAATCAAGTAGACAATTCAAGCTGCACACACTCTAGCATTACTTGCATTATGCTCTCTTATATAAGAAAAGTAGACACTTCTAGCTGCACACACTCTAGCCCAAATGCACTACGCTCATTTATATATAAATAGTAGACACTTATAGCTACACACACTCAAGCACTACCTGCACTACGCTGGCTTATCTAAGAAAGGTAGAAACTTCTAGCTGCACACATTCTAGCAGTACCTGCATTACGCTCTCTTATATAAGAAAAGTAGACACTTCTAGCTGGACACACTCTAGCCCTACTTGAATTACGCTCTCTTATATAAGAAAAGTAGACACCTCTAGCCGCACACACTCTAGCTCTACTTGCGCTACGCTCTCTTATATAAGAAAAGTAGACACTTCTAACTGCACACACTCTAGCTCTACTTGCATTACGCTCCCTTATAAAAGAAAAGTAGACACTTCCAGCCGCACACACTCTAGCCCTACTTGCGCTACCCTCTCTTATATAAGAAAAGTAGACGTTTCTAGCTGCAGACACTCTAGCACTACTTGCATTATGCTCTCTTATATAAGAAACGTAGACAATTCTAGCTGCACACACTCTTGCACTACTTGCATTATGCTTTCTTATATAAGAAAAGTAGACAATTCTAGCTGCACACACTCTAGCACTACTTGCATTATGCTCTCTTATATAAGAAAAGTAGACACTTCTAGCTGCACACACTCTGGCACTACATGCAATTTTCTCTCTTACATCAGAAAAGTAGACACTTGTAGCTGCACACACACTAGCATTACTTGCATTAACTCTCTTATATAAGAAAAGTAGACAATTCTAACTGCACACACTCTAGCCAAACCTGCACTACGCTCTCTAATATAGGAAAAGTAGAAACTTCTAGCTGCACACCCTCTAGCCTTAAATGCATTATTCTCTCTTATATAATAAAGTAGACACTCCTAGGTGCACACTCTCTAGCTCTTCTTGCATTACGCTCTCTCATATATATGAAATGTAGACTCTTCTAGCCGCACACACTCCAGCCCTACTTGCACTACGCTCTCTTATATAAGAAAAGTAAACACTTCTAGCTGTACACACTCTAGCCCTACGTGCATTACGCTCTCTTATGTAATAAAGTAGACACTTCTAGCTGCACACACTCTAGCACTATTTGCATTATGCTCTCTTATATAAGAAAAGTAGACATTTCTAGCTGAACGCACTCTAGCCCAACTTGCACTTCGCTCTATTATATAAGAAAAGCAGACACTTCTAGCTGCACACACTCTAGCCCTACTTGCTTTACGCTCTCTGATGTAATACGGTAGACACCCCTTGCTGCACACAATCCAGTCCTAGCTGCACTACGCTCTCTTATGTAATAAAGTAGACACTTCTAACTGCACACACTCTAGCACTACTTACATTACGCTCTCCTATATAAGAAACGTAGACACCCTAGCTGCACACAATTCAGCCCTACCTGCACTACTCTCTCTTATGTAATAAAGTAGATATTTCTACCTGCACACACTCTAGCCCTACTTGCACAACGCTGTCTTATATAAGAAAAGTAGAAATTTCTAGCTGCACGCACTCTAGCACTACTTACAGTACGGTCTCTTATATAAGAAAAGTAGACAATTCTACCTGCACACACTCTAGCCCTGCTTGCACTACACTCTTTATATAAGAAAAGTAGACACTTCTAGCTGCACACACTCTAGCCCTGCTTGCATTATGCTCACTTATATAAGAAAAGTAGACATTTATAGCTGCACGCACTCTAGCAGTACTTGCATTATGCTCTCTTATATAAGAAAAGTAGACACCTCTAGCTGCACACACTCTAGCACTACTTGCATTATGCACTCGTATATAACAAAAGTAGACACTTCTAGCCGCACACACTCTAGCCCTGTTTGCATTATGCTCTCTTATATAAGAAATGTAGACACACCTAGCTGCACACACTCTGGGACTACTTGCGATTTGCATTCTCTTATATAAGAAAAGTAGGCACTTCTTGCTGCACACACTCTAGCATTACTTGCACTACGCTCTCTTGTATAAGCAAGGTAGACACTTCTAGCTGGACACACTCTAGCCAAACCTGCACTACGCTCTCTAATAAAAGAAAAGTAGAATCTACTAGCTGCACACACTCTAGCCCTACTTGCATTATACTCCCTTATATAAGAAAAGTAGACAATTCTAGCTGCACCCACTCTAACACTACTTGCATTATTCTCTCTTATATAAGAAATGTAGACACTTCTAGGTGCATACACTCTAGCTCTACCTGCATTATGCTCTCTTATATAATATAGTAGACACTTCTAGCTTCACACACTCTAGCTCTACTTGCATTACGCTCTCTTATATATGAAATGAAGACACTTCTTGCGGCATACTCTCTAGTCCTACTTTAATTACGCTCTCTTATATAAGGAAAGTAGACACTTCTAGCTGCACACACTCTAGCTCTACCTGCATACGCTCTCTTATATATGAAAGGTAGACACTTCTGGCCGCACACACTCTAGCCCTACTTGCGCTACGATGTCTTATATAAACAAAGTAGAAAATTCTAGCTGCACACACTCTAGCCCTAATTGCACTACGCTGTCTTAGATAAGGAAAGTAGAAACTTCTAGCTGCACACACTCTTGCCCTAATTGCACTACGCTGTTTTATGTAAGAAAATTAGACACTTCTAGCTGCACACACTCTAGCAGCACTGGCACTACGCTGTCTTATACAGAAAAGTAGAAACTTCTAGCTGGACACACTCTAGCCCTAACTGCACGAATCTATCTTATATAAGAAAAGTGGACACCTCTAGCTGCACACACTCAAGCACTAATTGCACTACGCTGTCTTATATAAGAACAGTAGAAAATTCTAGCTGCACACACTCTAGCCCTAATTGCACTACGCCGTCTTATACAAGGAAAGTAGAAAATTCTAGCTGCAAACACTCTTGCCCTAATTGCACTACGCTGTTTTATGTAAGAAAATTAGACACTTCTAGCTGCACACACTCTAGCAGCACTGGCACTACGCTGTCTTATATAGGAAAGTAGAAACTTCTAGCTGGACACACTCTAGCCCTACCTGCATGACGCTCTATTATATAAGTAAATTAGACACTTCTAGCTGCACACACTCTAGCACTACTTGCAGTGCAATCTGTTATATAAGAAAAGTAGACACTTCTAGCTGGACACACTCTAGCCCTACTTGCATGACGCTCTCTTACGTAAAAAAGTAGGCAAATCCAGCTATACACACTCTAGCCCTAGTTGCATTACGCTCTCTTACATAAAAAAGTAGACACTTCTAGCTGCACACACTCTAGCCCTACTTGCATTACGCTCTCTTACATAAGAAAAGTAGACACTTTTAGCTGGACACACTGTAGCACTAGTTGCATTACGCTCTCCTATATAAGAAAAGTAGTTACTTCTAGCTGGACACACTCTAGCTGTACTTGCATTACGCTCTCTTACATAAAAAAAAGTAGACACTTCTAGCTGCACACCCCCTAGCCCTAACTGCATGAATCCCTCTTATATAAGAAAAGTAGACACTTCTAGCTGCACACACTCTTGCGCTAATTGCACTACGCTGTTTTATATAAGAAAAGTAGACACTTCTAGCTGCACACACTCTAGCAGCACTAGCCCTACGCCGTCTTATATAGAAAAGTAGAAACTTGTAACTGGACACACTCTAGCCCTACCTGCATGACGCTCTATTATATAAGTAAATGAGACACTTCTAGCTGCACACACTCTAGCACTACTTGCATTACGCTCTCTTATATAAGAAAAGTAGACAATTCTAGCTGGACACACTCTAGCACTACTTGCATTACGCTCTCTTACATAAAAAAGTAGACACATCTAGCTGCACACACTCCAGCACAACTTGCATTACGGTCTCTTATATAATTAAGAAGACTCTTCTAGCTGCACACACTCTAGCTCCACTTGCACTACGCTCTCTTATATAAGAAAATAAACACTTGTAGTTGGACACACTCTAGCACTACTTGCATTACGCTCTCTTACATAAAAAAGTACACACTTCTTGCTGCACACACCCTAGCCCTAACTGCACGAATCTCTCTTATATAAGAAAAGTAGACAATTCTATCTGCACACACTCTAACCCTGCTTGCGCTACAATCTCTTATAAAATAAAAGTAGACTCTTCTAGCTGCACACACTCTAAAACTACTTGCGCTACGCACTCTTATATAAGGAAAGTTGACACTTCCAGCTGCACACACTCTAGCCCAGCTTGCGCTACGCTTTCTTATATAAGAATAGTAGACACTTACAGCTGCACGCACAAAGGCCCTAAGTAGTATAATTGGATGGTTCGGCGGCCGCCGCCGCCGCACGCCTCCTCCTCCGCCGCCTCCTCCGCCGCCGCCCGCGGGAAATTTGAATTTTGGCGGGAGATTTGAATTTGTAAACAAAGCCACGTGCTTTTTGACAGCTGTCATCGACAACAACGCAACGCTAACCTCACTGCTGCCATCTTGACGGGCCTAAACCTCACTAGTGCCAACTTAACCTAACTAGCATGAGGTAAACAAAGCCACGTGTTTTTTGACAGCCACGTGCTTTTTGACAGACAACAACGCATCGCTAACCTCACTGCTGCCATCTTGACGGGCCTAAACCTCAGTAGTGCCAACTTAACCTCACTAGCATGAGGTAAACAAAGCCACGTGCTTTTTGACAGCCGCGTGCTTTTTGACAGATTTGTAAACAAAGCTACGTGCTTTTTGACAGACAACAACGCATCGCAAACCTCAGTACTGCCATCTTGACGGGCCTAAACCTTAGTGGTACCAACTTAACCTAACTAGCATGAGGTAAACAAAGCCACGTGCTTTTTGACAGCCACGTGTTTTTTGACAGCCACGTGCTTTTTGACAGACAACAACGCATCGCTATCCTCAGTACTGCCATCTTGACGGGCCTAAACCTTAGTAGTACCAACTTAACCTAACTAGCATGAGGAAAACAAAGCCACGTGTTTTTTGACAGCCACGTGCTTTTTGACAGCTGTCATCCGCCATCTTTGAGCACTGTGACCTGCCCTCTTTTATCACCTGTCATCGGCAGTGCTGCCATCTTGACGGGTCTAAACCTTAGTGCTACCAACTTAACCTAACTAGTGCGAGGTAAACAAAGCCACGTGCAGCTGTCATCCGCCATCTTTAATCTATAGAGCACAGTGCTGCCCTCTTTAGCTACTTACCTTTGAAATGTGGTGGCAGATAATTTGAAAAATGCTTTTTTGACAGCAGCCATCTTGCATCGCAAACCTCAGTGCTGCCCTCTTTAGCTAGATACCTGTGGTGGCAGACAATTCCACGTGACAGCAGCCATCTTTAATCAAGAGAGCACCGTGCTGCCCTCTATGTGGTGGCGGCAAATTCCACGTGCTCTTGTTTGGAAACAAACTCACGTGCTTTTTTGACAGCTACCACCCGCCATCTTTAATCAACAGAGTATAGTGCTGCCCTCTATGTGGTGGCGGTAAATTCCACGTGCTCTTGTTTGGTAAACATAGCCACGTGCAGCTGTCATCCACCATCTTTATCAACAGAGCACCGTGCTGCGGGCAATTTCATCACCTATCACCCACCTTTTTGACAGCCGTCATCCACCATCTTTAATCAACAGAGCACAGTGCTGCACTCTATGTGGTGGCGGTAAATTCCACGTGCTCTTGTTTGGAAACAAAGCCACGTGCAGCTGTCATCCGCCATCTTTAATCACCGTGCTGCCCTCTTTAGCTACTTACCTTTGAAATGTGGTACGTCATCCGCCATCTTGCATCGCAAACCTCAGTGCTGCGCTCTATGTGGCGGCGGGAAATTCCACGTGCTCTTGTTTGGAAACAAATTCACGTGCTAATTTCTGACAGCTGTCATCCGCCATCTTTAATCCAGAGAGAACAGTGCTGCCCTCTATGTAGCGGTGGCAAATTCCAAGTGCTTTACAAACCTATGCGCTTTTCTGACAGCCGTCATCCGCCATCTTTGAGAACAGTGCTGCCCTCTATGTAGCGGTGGCAAATTCCAAGTGCTTTACAAACCTATGTGCTTTTCTGACAGCTGTCATCCGCCATCTTTGAGAACAGTGCTACCCTCTATGTAGCGGTGGTAAATTCCAAGTGCTTTACAAACCTATGTGCTTTTCTGACAGCTGTCATCCGCCATCTTTAATCACCGTGCTGCCCTCTATGTGGTGACGGCAAATTCCACGTGCTCTTGTTTGGAAACAAAGCTTTTAATCCAGAGAGAACAGTGCTGCCCCGGTGGCGGTAAATTCCACGTGCTTTACAAAGCTATGTGCTTTTTTGACAAAAAAAAATTCTGCTCTCGAGATACTTACCGAACAAGACGATACTATACTTACGAATCTGCTCATCACCTTCTTTCTTCTATGAGTAATAAACAAAAACTCTATCTTGCAAATAAAGAGCGGGAGGAAGGTAATACCTAACCTAAAATAAAAGAATATGTCAATTCTACATTATTTATTTACATCTTGTATGTACACGTTTTATCTCGAATCATTTTACCCCAGTGATGTTTTGCGTACTTCTTGATGCAATTCTTGAATGTACAAGTTTAAACTTGCTGTACTACGCTCTCAGCGTACCTCCCCCGAATTGTGATGTAAGACAGCGTAACGTGAGTACACACACCTCTAGCATAATGTTTGTGTAAAGTAGTACCTATCAATACTACTATGCCCCCAGGCTAGCGTGTTGGTAGAATTTGGAATGACAAACCGTTTACAATCACCGCTATTAAGGGCTACCTTACTAATTAAATGAGTGTACAACTGGTGCTTCTTGCTTCTAATGACAGACATTTGCTTATGCAAAACAGGTGGATTACTTTTAATGCAAATGTTATAGTTTTCAAAACTTAGCTGATTCTGAACGACATTCTTTTTAACCCCCTTCAATCTCTTTATTTGTAATTCATTTAAGAGTTTTATGCAATATGCCTTGGATTTAGTACCTACAAATGAATCGATAATATTCCCAGCACATTCATCTTTCATTTTACCTAGAACCTTTTTGTTCACTAGCGGTAGATGATATTGATTATCTGGAGGATAGTTACTTGTATCAAACCTACCCAAGTCTGGCTTTATATCATTGTAATAGTCATCAGTTTTGATTTGATAAATAAACGAATCGGTATCTGTGTAGAGCAATTGCGCATTATGCGCGTACTTCTTCATCATATAATCGTAATGGAATTCATACATGAGTGTTTTAGCCAATTCAAGTACTGCAAAGCCGACGTAGGTAGGTTTGTCATACTTAACCTTGACACGATTCATCTGTATAATAACTAAATTCTCATGTATGATGGTGCAGCTGTGGAAATTTGGTTTACTTATTAAATAGTTAGCACCATACCTTTTCTTAATATTATCCCAGTTTGTAATCAATTTTACATCAACGCGTTTGTCAACATTCTCCATAGTCTTACCAAACACACTGTTATTCATGAGCTTGTAGAAATCTTTTTCAAACTCGTTAACCGCATTCGTTCTTAAATTATTGTTCAGATCGATATATGGCTTTAGCCACGGTGACTGATTAAATTCTAGTACGCGATGAATTTTGGATAACTTCAAACCATGCTGCAAACACTGTTTTAAATTTCGGTAATGAATGATATACTTAGATTTATCGCATAAATTAGCAATGAGCATTTTCGTCGTTGATGCAATGTACGGGGGCTTCATATTTTCAGGGCAGAACGGTAGGTCATTATGAGAAGTGTGTAACTCTTTAGGATACTGTAAGTCAACTTCGAGGAAATAACCTTTATCAGCTTCATCACCTAGGGCGTGTAGCTGTAAAGCATCAATTTCGCACTGCGTCAGCCAGCGGAAACCACTCACCGGTAGATGCTGACTCATCGCCCACCCATACTGATTATTAGCATCGAGGTAAACGATATACCGAGATTCCTGATTGGAATCGAAACTCGGCATGTACTTATTATTAGCACTCGAATGTCGGCCGCTGCACTGACTCAGACCGCCTCGAATAGACGATTTTACGAAGTGAACCATATCGATATCGGCTAACAGTTCCAAATTCACACGCGTGTGTTTCAACATCGCATCGCAACTTAACCCAGGTGCAGTAAAATACTGACATGGGTCAAGGCTGTAGGTGTTCATGCAAACACAGCGAAAATTTTCAAAAACATCAGCTAACAAAAGTACATCTGTCTTTAAATATAAATCGGAGTATTCACCCAGCGTTTGAATGTGGAACTGCTCCCAGATATGTTGTGCATGTAAATAGTCATCATCACTAATATCTGCTGAATTCAGCGAGCTGTAAAAGGATTGTTTCGATGGTAAGGCACGTTCTTCGAGGCGGTCTAAGCAGTCGAGATATTCGTAACAAAAAACACCCTTACGCCGAAGTAAATTAAACTGCGCTTCTTCGGGGAAAACGCGTCGAATTTCCGTAAATTGTTCAGGCTGTAAATGACTAGAAAGTTTATCGAGGCTACTCGCCATAAAGCGAAACGAGTCAAGGAATCTCAGTTTTATAGAATGCTCCGCATCTACTTTTACAGACTTTGCAAACGCAATGTACCGCTCTTTATTCTGAGGGATTATATCTACTTTTTCATCTGAAGCTCCAAATTGTGAAATGATGAAATGAGAGTCGTAACCAGATAAGTTATGAAAAATTACAGGGATAAATTTAGGAACTCTATACTTAAGATTACAGCTATAATGAGCGGCACATCTGTAGAAACCAGTTAAATGATCATGATCAAAAACTTTAGGGTCATTTTCGGAAAATTCCCCATCACAAATGCTACACTTTGTAGCACGTTCATGACCATTTAACTGAATTTCGGTGAGTGGCTTCATAGGAATATTACTATTCAGAATACGACCGAGACGAACTGCATCACTTTCAAGTCTTTCTAAAAATACTTTAGCAGCATCATGTCCTCGATACAGCTCTAACTTGTTAAGCGTACTATCGTAACTACACTTGATGTAATACGCGAAGCTATACGGGACATGCATGTGCGTAGTATTAGTGAAAGAGTTGTCAGGATTAGGTGAGCATGTGTTGCATGGCGTGAGGATGGCTTCAAAGTCTGCATAAATCACGAACGGTACCCACATCTGCTTGTGAAAATTTGTAAATTTTAAAACATTATTGCCTGTAGTAGGTATCTCTGTACGTACATGATTGCAGTCATTCTTGGAATGCTTCGTTAACTGATCTTCAGTTCTAAAATACTGCAAGCATCCATCACATAGCCACTTTTTGTTACACCTGTTTGACAATTGACTACCAACAAGTCTACTCAGATTTTTAATCCAGCAAAAGTGGCTATTGTCACTGTTTTCAATATAGAGTAAATTAACGTGAGTACTCTTCTTATGACATGTATAATACAGAGGACCTACTACATACTTTTTCTCTACACCATACACATTAATACTAATGTTATTTAGTTCCTCAAAGCGCTTAATATCTTTTAACTGTACGGGAAATTCTATACTATCGAAATTTAGCTGCGTTGAATAGTGTGGATACGATGATGTTCTCTTAGCTACGTCTGATTTCGCAGGATTTAAAGCTGACATCACCGCCCATGCAAAACATGCTTCGTCATTGTTTTGGATGTTTACAACAGCTTCTTTTCGCTGAATCCATGTCGGCAGCTCAATGTGCGAAGATCCACGCATAGGATTGTACTTATTGATGTTAACTTCTAGATACATTATCTCAACTAAAGCCCACCCTGATTCCTTTTCCTGAAATTCCTCGCTCTTAGTTGAAATAATGTTAGAGACATCCCTAAGTACATCGCCAAAATTAGTCGACTGACTTATGATAAAATTCTTCGTATTAAATGATTTAATGTCCGTTATTTCGGATTCATCCGTGCTTTTAATGTACAAGGCGAAAAGTTCAAAATTAACTTTAAATAAACTATGATTGGACAAAGATTTAGCAAGAAGCTGTTGTACATCCGGTTGAACGCAATTTAAAAAGTTTGAAGTGCTCTGAAACTTTTGACTGGTGCGAATTCGGTAACTAGCAATCCTACTTTTAAATGCTGTATTAATTTCCTGGATGTTTGCGTTACTACCACTTCTACACGCATTATTTTTATGCGCATTACTCCGTAAGTGCCCCTGAAAATGCGAAGATGGAACATCAGTGTTACAGTGCTCGCAGTGAATAGTTTGAAGTTCATGATTTTTTCTAGGTTTTTTACTACTAGTACTTTCTACAGCTACATCAGTAGCTGCACGCTTTTCCCCTACTACTACCTGAGGGCAAGTAGATATTTGATGTACCTCTGCTAAGTGATCCTCATATCGCTCTACGTTAGCGAAATACACACTACAAACTTTACATAAAGCTGATGTTATGCTAGGGTGTTTTGATTTCATATGGCGCGTGAGGTTATCACGCCTTGCAAACGTTACATTACATTCCTCGCAGCAGGGGAACATCTGAAAAGAGAACGACCGATAGAGATTAGGTGAAAGTTACGGAAGAAACCAAGTTTCAGCGTATAGAGGTTGGACATGGCTGTGAGTTAGGCCTATAGCATGAGGATTGAAGAGAACGACTAAAGTTACGATGTTCGGAAGAAACCAAGTTTCAGCCCGTTGAGACTAGACGTAGCTATGTGTACGTACCATGTCTATAGTATGAGGATTGAAGAGACTAAAGTTATGATGTTTTAGAAGAAACCAAGTTTCAACCTGTTGAGGATAGACATAGCTATGTGTACGTGTTTGAAAATATACCACGTCTATAGCGTGAGGATTAAAGAGAACAACTATTTATCAATACTCTAAAGTTACGGAAGAAACCAAGTTTCAGCCCGTTGAGGGCAGACATAGCTATACCTCGTCTATAGTATGCAAGAACAACTATTTATCAATAGACTAAAGTTACGATGTTCGGAAGAAACCAAGTTTCAGCCCGTTGAGGGTGGACATAGCTATGTACACGTGTTTGAAATTATACCCCGTCTATAGTATGCGGGTTGAAGAGAACAACTATTTATGATTAGCTTAAAGTTACAATATTTTAGAAGAAACCAAGTTTCAACCCGTTGAGGTCAGACATAGCCATGTGTGCGTGTTTGAAATTATACCCCCGTCTATAGTATGCGGGTTGAAGAGAACAACTATTTATGATTAGCTTAAAGTTACAATGTTTTAGAAGAAACCAAGTTTCAGCCTGTTGAGGTCAGACATAGCTATGTGTGCGTGTTTGAAATTATACCTCGTCTATAGCGTGAGGATTAAAGAGAACAACTATTTATCAATAGACTAAAGTTACAATGTTTTAGAAGAAACCAAGTTTCAGCCTGTTGAGGGCAGACATAGCCATGTGTGCCTGTTTGAAATTATACCCCGTCTATAGCGTGAGGATTAAAGAGAACAACTATTTATCAATACTCTAAAGTTACGATGTTTTAGAAGAAACCAAGTTTCAGCCTGTTGAGGTCAGACATAGCTATGTGTTTGAAATTATACCACGTCTATAGCATGAGGATTGAAGAGAACAACTATTTATGATTAGCTTAAAGTTACGATGTTTTAGAAGAAACCAACTTTCAGCCTGTTGAGGATAGACATAGCTATGTGCACGCCTCGTCTATAGCGTGAGGATTAAAGAGAACAACTATTTATCAATAGACTAAAGTAACGATGTTTTAGAAGAAACCAAGTTTCAACCCGTTGAGGTCAGACATAGCTATGTGTACGTGTTTGAAATTATACCACGTCTATAGCATGATGATTGAAGAGAACAACTATTTATCAATAGACTAAAGTTACGATGTTCGGAAGAAACCAACTTTCAACCCGTTGAGGCCAGACATAGCTATGTGTGCGTGTTTGAAATTATACCACGTCTATAGTATGCGGGTTGAAGAGAACAACTATTTATGATTAGCTTAAAGTTATAATGTTTTAGAAGAAACCAAGTTTCAACCCGTTGAGGTCAGATATAGCCATGTGTGCCTGTTTGAAATTATACCCCGTCTATAGCGTGAGGATTAAAGAGAACAACTATTTATCAATACTCTAAAGTTACAATGTTTTAGAAGAAACCAATTTTCAGCCTGTTGAGGGCAGACATAGCTATGCGCGCGTGTTTGAAATTATACCCCGTCTATAGTATGCGGGTTGAAGAGAACAACTGTTTATGAATAGCTTAAAGTTACGATGTTTTAGAAGAAACCAAGTTTCAGCCTGTTGAGGGCGGACATAGCTATGTACGTACCTCGCGTGAGGATTAAAGAGAACAACTATTTATCAATAGACTAAAGTTACGATGTTTTAGAAGAAACCAAGTTTCAACGAATAGAGGTCAGACATACCTTAAAATCTTCGCGCTGCAAACTGTTACTCGGATGTATAAACTGCGTGCGTTCAAGCCTGAAACTCGAATGATAATATTCTGGTCGTACCTAAAAAAAAGAAGAAACATATATGAATGTAGTGTAGGGTGCATCATCAAACCTAATTATCTTTACAACTCAAAGTTCGAAAACATACCTTTTAAAAAAATGCACGTGCTGCAGGCTGTTACTGGGATGAATAAAATTGCGTACTTTCGAACGGTACCTAAAAAAAAAGAATAATCATATATGAATGTAGACGTCCAGCGTAGAAGTTGCTTTGCAAAAAGTAACTAACAGTTCTACCTTACCTTAAGATAAAGGCTGAAGAATAATATTCACAGCAGACGGGAGATGTGTGTGTACGTAATAAACGCATACAGAGAACTGTGAGCACTTCGCGCAGACTGCAGCGGCTAAATATTCTGCTTGTTACCGAGCGGATGTGAAAAAATCGCTGACAAACTGCGGGTACAGTCAGAACGAAGTGTTTATGCAACAAGAGCCCTCCCTGTACTCCTGCAAGCTGACGTATTCGAACCTCCTGTTGATGCCGAGGTGTCAGAATTTAAGAGTTCGAGCCTTGGAAAGTTAGCATGTGATCCTCGACTTCTCGAGGGTACATACGCGGTATTCCTTACCTGTAGGTATTGAGCTAAAGCTAGATCATGTAATGACGATCGCGCAGGCCCCCCCCCTCGCCTAGCATTTACGGCTTCTAGTTCGAACCCGCTATCCCCGAAGTAGCGAGAATGATTGGAGAGTGTTGAGGGTGATTCATTCGTCGGATGGAGGTGTTAAGCTATGTGTAGGCTTCTTCTAGTCGGGGTACGCGATTCAAATCCTGGCAACTTATACCGTCGGGAAGGGCATCCGGCTAGATCATGCAATGACGATCACGCAGGTCCCTCACCTAGCATTTGCGGCTTCCAGTTCGAACCCGCTATCTTCCGAAGTAGCGAGAATGATTGAAGAGTGTTGAGGGTGATTCATTTGTCAGATGGAGGCGTTAAGCTGGCTTCTTCGGTAGGAGTAGGCTATGTTGTAATGTTCGGAAGAAACCAAGTTTCAGCCTACTGAGGTCGGACATTGTCGTGAGTTTTACTAAGCTAAGTCTACATCTACCGTACCCCCTACCTGCTAGCAATAACACGAAACGCTGAGGTACCGAAATATACAAGTTCTACAAGCTGACGTACTTGTACTATGATTGAACTGGGGGGAGGTTTGAGCTCAACTCGAGAAGCTGCTAATAATTTTAATGCGAACTGTACACGTGTAGTGGACTCTGTACCCTGCTGAGGTAAACGCATTCCAGCGAGGAGTTAGCGAGCCGGATGCAGCTTGCGTGCGCGTGTGTGTGTAGGCATGCTATCCCAGAATATTTTTTCCTCGTTCTAGAGCCTGTTACCTTCCTGATGTAACAAGACTAGGATTTATTTTTTAGACTACACTTAGCTAGAAATAGCTACATGAAATATCGCAAGAATTTGTTGAGTTGCCCTTTCTGATGCAAACTACGAAGCTACGTATTAGGCGGAAAAAGTTTGTCTGTTTTGCTCTACGATGCATCGTTTTCTAGATATTTAACATTTTGCATTTAAGCCTCCAAATTTAATGAATCGAACCTGCACGGTACGTTATACTCTCTACCATAGCTAGACCTGATCATGTTACGAAGACTCGCTTCAATACAAGCTAAAACAGAGCAAATGCCAAAGGGCCTAAGTAGGAACCGAACCGTTGATCCCATCATTAGACTATGATTTTCTTGTTCTTTATACTGCGAACCTAGGTATTAGGCAGAAAAATTTTGTTCGTTTTGCTCTACGGTGCACAGTTTCAATATATTTAAGCCCTAAATTTAATGAATCGAACTATCACGACACGTTAGCCTCTAAGCTAAGAGTAGCAACCATCTTGCGCAAGCACCCTTAAAGCGTCTCATAAGGAGTTATGTATAGCCGCCATCTTGTGTCCGCCATCTTGTGCAAGCATCCTTAGGGCGTCTCAAGCCATCTTGTGCAAGGACCCTTAAGCCGTCCCATAAGAGCAGCCGCTATCTTGAGCAAGCATCCCTAGGGCATCTCATAAGGAGCCATGTACAACTACCATCTTGAGCAAGCATCCCAAGGGCGTCTCATAAGAACCTGTGTATAGCAGCCATCTTGCGTAAGCACCCTTAAGGAGTCATGTATAGCCGCCATCTTATGCAATTAGCGTCGAGAGAGGGCTGCTGTAGAATTTTTCTTTTTAAATTATCCGCCACCACATTTCAAAGGTATCTAGCTAAAGATGGCAGCACTGCGGATGACAGGTGACGAATTTACATCTAAAGAGGGTAGCACGGTGCTCAAAGATGGCGGATGACAGCTGCACATAGCTATGTTTACCAAACAAGAGCACGTGGAATTTGCCACCGCTACATAGAGGGCAGCACTGTTCTCAAAGATGGCGGATGACAGCTGTCAGAAAAGCGCATAGGTTTGTAAAGCACGTGGAATTTACCACCACCACATAGAGTGCAGCACTGTTCTCTATGGATTAAAGATGGCGGATGACAGCTGACGAAATTGCCCGCAGCACAGTGCTCAAAGATGGCGAATGACAGCTGTCAAAAAAGCACGTGGCTTTGTTTCCCAACAAGAGCACATAGATTTTTTCAAATTGCCGCCACCACATAGAGTGCAGCACTGTGCTCTGTTGATTAAAGATGGTGGATGACGGCTGTCAAAAAGGTGGGTGATAGGTGATGAAATTGCCCGCAGCACGGTGCTCTGTTGATAAAGATGGTGGATGACAGCTGCACGTGGCTATGTTTACCAAAGAAGAGCACGCGGAATTTACCGCCACCACATAGAGGGCAGCACTATACTCTGTTGATTAAAGATGGCGGGTGGTAGCTGTCAAAAAGCACGTGAGTTTGTTTCCAAACAAGAGCACGTGGAATTTGCCGGCACCACATAGAGGGCAGCACGGTGCTCTCTTGATTAAAGATGGCTGCGGTCACGTGGAATTGTCTGCCACCACAGGTATCTAGCTAAAGAGGGCAGCACTGAGGTTTGCGATGCAAGATGGCTGCTGTCAAAAAAGCATTTTTCAAATTATCTGCCACCACAATTCAAAGGTAAGTAGCTAAAGAGGGCAGCACTGTGCTCTATAGATTAAAGATGGCGGATGACAGCTGCACGTGGCTTTGTTTACCTCGCACTAGTTAGGTTAAGTTGGTAGCACTAAGGTTTAGACCCGTCAAGATGGCAGCACTGCCGATGACAGGTGATAAAAGAGGGCAGGTCACAGTGCTCAAAGATGGCGGATGACAGCTGTCAAAAAGCACGTGGCTGTCAAAAAACACGTGGCTTTGTTTACCTCATGCTAGTTAGGTTAAGTTGGTACTACTAAGGTTTAGGCCCGTCAAGATGGCAGTACTCAGGATAGCGATGCGTTGTTGTCTGTCAAAAAGCACGTGGCTGTCAAAAAACACGTGGCTGTCAAAAAGCACGTGGCTTTGTTTACCTCATGCTAGTTAGGTTAAGTTGGTACCACTAAGGTTTAGGCCCGTCAAGATGGCAGTACTGAGGTTTGCGATGCGTTGTTGTCTGTCAAAAAGCACGTAGCTTTGTTTACAAATCTGTCAAAAAGCACGCGGCTGTCAAAAAGCACGTGGCTTTGTTTACCTCATGCTAGTGAGGTTAAGTTGGCACTACTGAGGTTTAGGCCCGTCAAGATGGCAGCAGTGAGGTTAGCGATGCGTTGTTGTCTGTCAAAAAGCACGTGGCTGTCAAAAAACACGTGGCTTTGTTTACCTCATGCTAGTTAGGTTAAGTTGGCACTAGTGAGGTTTAGGCCCGTCAAGATGGCAGCAGTGAGGTTAGCGTTGCGTTGTTGTCGATGACAGCTGTCAAAAAGCACGTGGCTTTGTTTACAAATTCAAATCTCCCGCCAAAATTCAAATTTCCCGCGGGCGGCGGCGGCGGCGGCGGAGGAGGCGGCGGAGGGGGAGGCGTGCGGCGGCGGCGGCCGCCGAACCAACCAATTATACTACTGCCCTACTTGCATTACGTTCTCTTTTATAATAAAATAGACACTTATAGCCCCACACACTCCAGCCCTACTTGCACTACGCACTCTTATATAAGAAAAGTAGACTCTCCTAGCTGCAAACACTCTAGCCCTACCTACACTAATCTCCCTTATATAAGAAGAAGTAGACACTTCTAGTTGCACACACTCTTGCCCTACTTGCATTACGCTCTCTTGTATAAGACAAGTAGACACTTCTCGCTGCACACACTCTAGCCCTACCTGCACTAATCTCTCTTATATAAGAAAAGTAGACCCTTCTAGCTGCACACTCCCTTGCCCTACGTGCATTACGCTCTTTTATATAACTAAGTAGACATTTCTAGGTGCACACACTCTAGCTCTACTTGCATTACGGTCTCTTATATATGAAAGGTAGACACTTCTAGCCGCACACACTCTAGCCCTACTTGCACAACGCTGACTTATATCAGAGAGTAGAAATTTCTAGCCACACAAACTCCAGCGCAACTTGCATTACGCTCTCTTATATAATAATGTAGACACTTCTACGTGCATATACTGTAGCTCTACTTGCATTTCGCTCTCTTATATATGAACTTTAGACACTTCTCGCGGCATACTCTCTCGTCCTACTTTAATTACGCTCTCTTATGTAAGAAAAGTAGACACTTCTAACTGCACACACTCTAGCCCTACGTGCATTACGCTCTTTTATATAATAAAGTAGACATTTCTAGGTGCACACACTCTATCTCTACTTGCATTACGCTCTCTTATATATGAAAGGTAGACCCTTCTAGCCGCACACAGTCTAGCCGTAATTGCGCTACGCTCTCTTATATAAGAAATGTAGACACTCTTAGCCGCACACACTCTAGCCCTTCCTTTATTACTCTCTCTTATATAAGAAAAGTAGACACTTCTAGGTACAGACACTCAGTCACCACCTGCACTACGCTGTCGCATATGAGAAAAGTAGAAACTTCTAGCTGCACACAAGGTAGCCCTACCTGCACTACGCTTTTATAAACAAGAAAAGTAGAAACTTCTAGCTGCACACACTCTAGCGCCACCTGCGCTATGCTGTATTATATAAGAAAAGTAGACACTTCTAGCCGCACACAGTCTAGCCCTACTTGCATTACACTCTCTTATATAAGAAAAGTAGACACTTCTAGCTGCACACACTCTAGCCGTGCTTGCATTATGCTCAATTATATAAGCAAAGTAGACAATTATAGCTGCACCCACTCTAGCACTATTTCCACTCTGCTCTCCTCTATAAGAAAAGTAGACTTTTCTAGCCGCACACATTCTAGCCCTACTTGCATTACACTCTCTTATATAAGAAAATTAGACACTTCTAGCTGCATTCACTCTAGCCGTACCTGCACTAATCTCTCTTATATAAGAAAAGTAGACACTTCTAGTTGCACACACTCTAGCCCTACCTGCACTAATCTCTCTTACATAAGAAACGTTGACACTTCTAGCTGCACACACTCTAGCATTACTTGCACTACGCTCTCTTGTATAAGAAAAGTAGACACATCTTGCTGCACACACTCTAGCCTAACCTGCACTACGCTCTCTAATAAAAGAAAAGTAGAAACTTCTAGCTGCACACACTCTAGCCCTACCTGCACTAATCTCTCTTACATAAGAAACGTTGACACTTCTAGCTGCACACACTCTAGCATTACTTGCACTACGCTCTCTTGTATAAGAAAAGTAGACACATCTTGCTGCACACACTCTAGCAGCACTAGCACTACGCTGTCTTATATAGAAAAGTAGAAACATCTAGCTGGACACACTCTAGCCCTACCTGCATGACGCTCTATTATATAAGTAAATTAGACACATCTAGCTGCACACACTCTAGCCGTACTTGCATTACGCTCTCTTATATAAGAAAAGTACACACTTCTAGCTGCACGCTCTCTAGCAATACTTGCACTACGCTCTCTTGTATAAGAAAAGTGGACACTTCTAGCTTCACACACTCTAGCCCTCCTTGCGCTACGATTTCTTGTCTAAGAAAAGTAGACACTTCTAGCTGCACACACTCTACCACTACTTGCATTATGCTCTCTTATGTAAGAAATGTAGACACTCCTAGCTGCACACACCCTGGCACTACTTGCATTATGCTCTCATATATAAGAAAAGTAGACACATCTAGCTGCACACACTCTAGCAGCACTAGCACTACGCTGTCTTATATAGAAATGTAGAAACTTCTAGCTGGACACACTCTAGCCCTACCTGCATGACGCTCTATTATATAAGTAAATTAGACACATCTAGCTGCACACACTCTAGCCGTACTTGCATTACGCTCTCTTATATAAGAAAAGTACACACTTCTAGCTGCACGCACTCCAGCCATACTTGCGCTACGCTCTCTTACATAAGAAAAGTAGACACTTGTAGCTGCACGCACTGTAGCCGTACATGCGCTGCGCTCTCCTATTAAGAAAAGTAGACACTTCTAGCTGCACGCACTCTAGCGCTACTTGCGCTACGCCATCTTACATAAGAAAAGTAGACACTTGTAGCTGCACGCACTGTAGCCATTCTTGCACTACGCTCTCTTATATAAGAAAAGTAGACAATTCTAGCTGCACACACACTCTAGCCCTATTTGAATTATGCTCTATTATATAAGAAAAGTAGACACTTCAAGCTGCACACACTCTAGCACATCTTGCATTACGCTCTCTTATATAAGAAAAGTTGACAATTCTAGCTGTACAAACTCTAGCCCTACTTGCATTATGCTCTCTTACATAAAAAGTAGACACTTCTAGCTGCACACACCCTAGCCCTGACTGCACTAATCTCTCTTATATAAGAAAAGTAGACACTTCTAGCTGGACACACTCTAGCACTACTTGCATTACGCTCTCTTACATAAAAAGTAGACACTTCTAGCTGCACACACTCCAGCACAACTTGCATTACGGTCTCTTATATAATTAAGAAGACTCTTCGAGCTGCACACACTCTAGCTCCACTTGCACTACGCTATCTTATGTAAGAAAAGTAGACACTTGTAGTTGGACACACTCTAGCACTACTTGCATTACGCTCTCTTACATAAAAAAGTAGACACTTCTAGCTGCACACACCCTAGCCTAACTGCACGAATCTATCTTATATAAGAAAAGTAGACCCTTCTAGCTGCACATACTCTTGCCCTACGTGCATTACGCTCTTTTATATAACTAAGTAGACATTTCTTGGTGCACACACTCTAGCTCTACTTGCATTACGCTCTCTTATATATGAAAGGTAGACACTTCTAGCCGCACACACTCTAGCCCTACTTGCACAACGCTGACCTATATCAGAAAGTAGAAATTTCTAGCCACACACACTCTAGCTCTACTTGCATTTCGCTCTCTTATATATGAAATTTAGACACTTCTCGCGGCATACTCTCTAGTCCTACTTACTTATGCTCTCTTATGTAAGAAAAGTAGACACTTCTCACTGCACACACTCTAGCCCTACGTGCATTACGCTCTCTTATACAAGAAAATTAGACACTTCTATCTGCATACACTCTAGCCCTACCAGCACTAATCTCTCTTATATAAGAAAAGTAGACTCTTCTAGTTGCACACACTCTAGCACTACTTTTATTATTCTCACTTATATAAGAAAAGTAGACACTTCTAGCTACAGACACTCAGTCACGGCCTGCACTACGCTGTCGCATATGAGAAAAGTAGGAACTTCTAGCTGCACACAAGGTAGCCCTACCTGCACTACGCTTTTATAAAAAAGAAATATAGAAACTTCTAGCTGCACACACTCTAGCACCACATGCGCTATGCTGTATTATATACGAAAAGTAGACACTTCTAGCCGCACACAGTCTAGCCCTACTTGCATTTCGCTCTCTTTTGTAATAAAGTAGATATTTCTACCTGCACACACTCTTGCCCTGCTTGCATTATGCTCTCTTGTATAGGAAAAGTAGTCTATTATAGTTGCACCCACTCTAGCACTACTTGCATTATGCTAGCTTATATAAGAACAGTAGACACTTCTAGCTGCACGCACTCTAGCGCTACTTGCGCTACGCCATCTTACATAAGAAAAGTAGACACTTGCAGCTGCACGCACTGTAGCCATTCTTGCACTACGCTCTCTTATATAAGAAAAGTAGACAATTCTAGCTGCACACACTCTAGCGCTTCTTGCATTATGCTCTCTTACATAAAAAAGTAGACACTTCTAGCTGCACACACCCTAGCCCTGACTGCAGAAATCTCTCTTATATAAGAAAAGTTGACACTTCTAGTTGCACACACTCTAGCGCTACTTGTATTAGGCTCTCTTACGTAAGAATAGTAGACACTTCTAGCTGCACACACTCTAGCCCTACCTGCACTAATCTCTCTTACATAAGAAACGTTGACACTTCTAGCTGCACACACTCTAGCATTACTTGCAGTACGCTCTCTTCTATAAGAAAAGTAGACACATCTAGCTGCACACACTCTAGCCTAACCTGCACTACGCTCTCTAATAAAAGAAAAGTCGAAACTTCTAGCTGCACACACTCTAGCACTACTTGCATTATGCTCTCTTATATAAGAAACGTAGACAATTCTAGCTGCACCCACTCTAGCACTACTTGCAATATGCTCTCTTATATAAGAAAAGTAGACACATCTAGCTGCACACACTCTAGCACTACCTGCATTATGCTCCCTTATGTAAGAAATGTAGACACTCCTAGCTGCACACACTCTGGGACTACTTGCAATTTGCTCTCTTATATAATAAAGTAGACACTCCTAGCTGCAAACACTCTAGCACTACTTGCACTACGCTCTATAATATGAGAAAAGTAGACACTTCTAGCTGCACGCCCTCTAGCCCTATTTGCGCTGCGATTCCTTTATATAAAAAGTTGACACTTCTAGCTACACACACTCTAGCACTACTTGCATTACGCTCTCTTATATAAGAAAAGTACACAATTCTAGCTGGACAAACTCTGGCCCTACTTGCATTACGCTCTCTTATATAAGAAAAGTAGACAATTCTGGCAGCACCCACTCTAGCACTACTTGCATTATGCTCTCACTTCTAGCTGCACACACTCTAGCGCTACCTGCATTATGCTCTCTTATAAAAGAAAAGTAGACACTTCTAGCTGCACGCACTCTAGCACTACCTGCATTATGCTGCCTTATGTAAGAAATGTAGACACTCCTAGCTGCACACACTCTGGGACTACTTGCAATTTGCTCTCTTATATAATAAAATAGACACTCCTAGCTGCAAACACTCTAGCACTACTTGCTCTACGCTCTATAATATAAGAAAAGTAGACACTTCTACCTGCACGCCCTCTAGCCTTACTTGCGCTACGATTCCTTTATATAAAAAGTAGACACTTCTAGCTGCACACACTCTAGCACTACTTGCATTACGCTCTCTTATATAAGAAAATTCGACAATTCTAGCTGGACAAACTCTAGCCCTACTTGCATTATACACTCTTACTTAAAAAAGTAGTCACTTCTAGCTGCACACAACCTAGCCCTGACTGCACGAATCTCTCTTATATAAGAAAAGTAGACACTTTTAGCTGGACACACTCTATCACTACTTGCATTACGCTCTCTTACATAAAAAAAGAAGACACTTCCAGCTTCACACACTCCGGCGCAACTGGTATTACGGTCTCTTATATAATTAAGAAGACTCTTCTAGCTGCACACACTCTAGCTTCACTTGCACTACGCTCTCTTATATGAGAAAAGTAGACACTTCTAGCTGGACACACTCTAGCCCTACTTGAATTACTCTCTCTTATATAAGAAAAGTAGACACTTCTAGCTGCACGCACTCTCGCAATACTTGCACTAAGCTCTCTTGTATAAGAAAAGTGGACACTTCTAGCTGCACACACTCTAGCCCTTCTTGCGCTAAGCTTTCTTGTATAAGAAAAGTAGACACTTCTAGCTGCACACACTCTACCACTACTTGCATTATGCTCTCTTATGTAAGAAATGTAGACATTCCTAGCTGCACACACTCTGGCACTACTTGCATTATGCTCTCCTATATAAGAAAAGTAGACACATCCAGCTGCACACACTGTAGCAATACTTGCACTACGCTCTCTTGTATACGAAAAGTGGACACTTCTAGCTGCACGCACTGCAGCCATACTGGCGCTACGCCCTCTTACATAAGAAAAGTAGACACTTGTAGCTGCACGCACTGCAGCCGCTCTTGCGCTACGCTCTCTTACATAAGAAAAGTAGACACTTGAAACTGCACGCACTGTAGCCATACTTGCACTACGCTCTCTTATATAAGAAAAGTAGACAATTCTAGCTGCACACACACTCTAGCCCTATTTGAATTACGCTCTATTATATAAGAAAAGTAGACTTCTAGCTGCACCCTCTCTGGCCCTACCTGACTTATCCTCTCTTATAAGAAATGTAGACAATTCTAGCTGCACGCACTGTAGCCCTACTTGCGGTACGCTCCCTTATATAACGAAAGTAGTCACTTCTAGCTGCACACACACTCTAGCCCTACTTGAATTACGCTCTCTTATGAAAGAAATGTAGACTCTTCTAGCTGCACGTACACTAGCCCTGCTTGCACTACGCTTTCAAAAAAAAGGAAAGTAGATACTGCTAGCTGCATACACTCTAGCACTACCTGCGCTATGCTGTATGATATAAGAAAAGTAGACACTTCTAGCTGCACACAGTCTAGCCCTACTTGCATTACGCTCTCTTACATAATAAAGTAGAAACTTCCATCTGCACACTCTGTAGCCCTGCTTGCGCTATGCTCCCTTATATAAGAAATCTAGACACTTCTAGATGCACACACTCTAGCACTACTTGCGCTACGCTCTGTCATATAAGCAGAGTAGACATTTCTAGCTGCACACACTCTAGCCTTACTTACATTACGCTCTCTTATATAAGAAATGTAGACAATTCTACTTGCTCACACTCTAGCCCTACTTGCGCTACGCTGTCTTATATAAGAAAACTTGACACTTCTATGTGCACACACACTAGCCCCACGTGCATTACGCTTTCTTATATATTTAAAGTAAACACGACTAACTGCACACACTGTAGCCCTACTTACGCTACGCTCTCTTATATAAGAAATGTAGCCACTTCTAGCTGGATTCACTCTAGCCCTACTTGCATTACGCTCTCTTACATAGAAAGGTAAACACTTCTAGCTGCACACACTCTAGCCCCACTTGCACTACGCTGGTCTTATATAAGGAAAGTAGAAATTTTTAGCTGCACACACTCTAGCCCTAATTGCACTACGCTGTCTTATATAAGAAAAGTAGTCACTTCTAGCTGCACACTCTCTAGCTCAGCTTGCACATTGCTCTCTTATATAAGAAAAGTAGACACTTCTAACCGCACACACTCTAGCCCTACTTGCATTACGCTCTCTTATATAAGAAAAGTAGACATTTCTAATTGCACACACTCTAGCCCTACCTGCACTAATCTCTCTTATATAAGAAAAGTAGACACTTCTAGCTGCAAACACTCTAGCCCTACTTGCGCTACGCTCTCCCTTATAATAAAGTAGACACTTCTAGTTTCATACAATCTAGCTCTATCTGCTTTACGCTCTCTTATATAATATAGTAGACACTTCTAGCTTCACACACTGTAGCTCTACTTGCATTACGCTCTCTTATATATGAAATGAAGACACGTCTTTTGGCATACTCTAGTCCTACTTTAATTACGCTCTATTATATAAGAAAAATAAATAATTCTAGCTGCACACACTCTAGGTCTACTTCCATTTCGCTCTCTTATATATGAAAGGTAGACACTTCTAGCCGCACACACTCTAGCCCTACTTGCGCTACGCTCTCTGATATAAGAATAGTAGACACTTCCAGCCGCACACACTCTAACCCTACTTGCGCTACCCTGTCTTTCATAAGAAAAGTAGACACATCTAGCCGCACACACTCTAGCCCTACTTGCGCTACGCTCTCTTATATAAGAAACGTAGACACTTCTAGCTGCACACACTCTAGCCCTACCTGCATGACGCTCTATTATATAAGTAAATTAGACACATCTAGCTGCACACACTCTAGCCGTACTTGCATTACGCTCTCTTATATAAGAAAAGTACACACTTCTAGCTGCACGCACTCCAGCCATACTTGCGCTACGCTCTCTTACATAAGAAAAGTAAACACTTGTAGCTGCACGCACTGTAGCCGTACTTGCGCTGCGCTCTGCTATTAAGAAATGTAGACACTTCTAGCTGCACACACTGTAGCACTATTATCATTATGCTTTCTTGTATAAGAAAAGTAGACAATTCTAGCTGCACGCACTCTAGCACTACTTACACTACGCTCTCTTATATAAGAAAAGTAGACACTTCCAGCCTCACACACTCTAGCCCTACTTACACTACGCTCACTTATATAAGAAACGTAGACATGTCTAGCCGTACACACTCTAGCAATACTTGCATTACGCTCTCTTATGTAAGAAAAGTAGACACTTCTACCTGCACACACTCTAGCCCTGCTTGCACTACACTCTCTTATATAAGAAAAGTAGACACTTCTAGCTGCACACACTCTAGCCCTGCTTGCATTATGCTCACTTATATGAGAAAAGTAGACAATTATAGCTGCACGCACTCTAGCAGTACTTGCATTATGCTCTCTTATATAAGAAAAGTATACACTTCTAGCTGCACACACTCTAGCACTACTTGCATTATGCACTCGTATATAAGAAAAGTAGACACTTCTAGCCGCACACACTCTAGCCCTGTTTGCATTATGCTCTCTTATATAAGAAATGTAGACACACCTAGCTGCACACCCTCTGGGACTACTTGCGATTTGCATTCTCTTATATAAGAAATGTAGACACTTCTTGCTGCACACACTCTAGCATTACTTGCACTACGCTCTCTTGTATAAGCAAGGTAGACACTTCTAGCTGCACACACTCTAGCCAAACCTGCACTACGCTCTCTAATAAAAGAAAAGTAGAAAATACTAGCTGCACACACTCTAGCCCTACTTGCATTATACTACCTTATATAAGAAAATTAGACAATTCTAGCTGCACCCACTCTAACACTACTTGCATTATTCTCTCTTATATAAGAAAAGTAGACACTGCTAGGTGCATTCACTCTACCTCTACATGCATTACGCTCTCTTATATATGAAATGTAGACACTTCTTGCGGAATACTCTCTAGTCCTACTTTTATTACGCTCTGTTATATAAGAAAAGTAGACACTTCTAGCCGCACACACTCTAGCCCTACGTGCATTACGCTCTTTTATATAATAAAGTAGACATTTCTAGGTGCACACACTCTATCTCTACTTGCATTACGCTCTCTTATATATGAAAGGTAGACCCTTCTAGCCGCACACAGTCTAGCCGTAATTGCGCTACGCTCTCTTATATAAGAAATGTAGACACTCTTAGCCGCACACACTCTAGCCCTTCCTTTATTACTCTCTCTTATATAAGAAAAGTAGACACTTCTATGTACAGACACTGAGTCACCACCTGCACTACGCTGTCGCATATGAGAAAAGTAGAAACTTCTAGCTGCACACAAGGTAGCCCTACCTGCACTACGCTTTTATAAACAAGAAAAGTAGAAACTTCTAGCTGCACACACTCTAGCGCCACCTGCGCTATGCTGTATTATATAAGAAAAGTAGACACTTCTAGCCGCACACAGTCTAGCCCTACTTGCATTACACTCTCTTATATAAGAAAAGTAGACACTTCTAGCTGCACACACTCTAGCCGTGCTTGCATTATGCTCAATTATATAAGCAAAGTAGACAATTATAGCTGCACCCACTCTAGCACTATTTCCACTCTGCTCTCCTCTATAAGAAAAGTAGACTTTTCTAGCCGCACACATTCTAGCCCTACTTGCATTACACTCTCTTATATAAGAAAATTAGACACTTCTAGCTGCATTCACTCTAGCCGTACCTGCACTAATCTCTCTTATATAAGAAAAGTAGACACTTCTAGTTGCACACACTCTAGCCCTACCTGCACTAATCTCTCTTACATAAGAAACGTTGACACTTCTAGCTGCACACACTCTAGCATTACTTGCACTACGCTCTCTTGTATAAGAAAAGTAGACACATCTTGCTGCACACACTCTAGCCTAACCTGCACTACGCTCTCTAATAAAAGAAAAGTAGAAACTTCTAGCTGCACACACTCTAGCCCTACCTGCACTAATCTCTCTTACATAAGAAACGTTGACACTTCTAGCTGCACACACTCTAGCATTACTTGCACTACGCTCTCTTGTATAAGAAAAGTAGACACATCTTGCTGCACACACTCTAGCAGCACTAGCACTACGCTGTCTTATATAGAAAAGTAGAAACATCTAGCTGGACACACTCTAGCCCTACCTGCATGACGCTCTATTATATAAGTAAATTAGACACATCTAGCTGCACACACTCTAGCCGTACTTGCATTACGCTCTCTTATATAAGAAAAGTACACACTTCTAGCTGCACGCTCTCTAGCAATACTTGCACTACGCTCTCTTGTATAAGAAAAGTGGACACTTCTAGCTTCACACACTCTAGCCCTCCTTGCGCTACGATTTCTTGTGTAAGAAAAGTAGACACTTCTAGCTGCACACACTCTACCACTACTTGCATTATGCTCTCTTATGTAAGAAATGTAGACACTCCTAGCTGCACACACCCTGGCACTACTTGCATTATGCTCTCATATATAAGAAAAGTAGACACATCTAGCTGCACACACTCTAGCAGCACTAGCACTACGCTGTCTTATATAGAAATGTAGAAACTTCTAACTGGACACACTCTAGCCCTACCTGCATGACGCTCTATTATATAAGTAAATTAGACACATCTAGCTGCACACACTCTAGCCGTACTTGCATTACGCTCTCTTATATAAGAAAAGTACACACTTCTAGCTGCACGCACTCCAGTCATACTTGCGCTACGCTCTCTTACATAACAAAAGTAGACACTTGTAGCTGCACGCACTGTAGCCGTACATGCGCTGCGCTCTCCTATTAAGAAAAGTAGACACTTCTAGCTGCACGCACTCTAGCGCTACTTGCGCTACGCCATCTTACATAAGAAAAGTAGACACTTGTAGCTGCACGCACTGTAGCCATTCTTGCACTACGCTCTCTTATATAAGAAAAGTAGACAATTCTAGCTGCACACACACTCTAGCCCTATTTGAATTATGCTCTATTATATAAGAAAAGCAGACACTTCAAGCTGCACACACTCTAGCACATCTTGCATTACGCTCTCTTATATAAGAAAAGTTGACAATTCTAGCTGTACAAACTCTAGCCCTACTTGCATTATGCTCTCTTACATAAAAAGTAGACACTTCTAGCTGCACACACCCTAGCCCTGACTGCACGAATCTCTCTTATATAAGAAAAGTAGACACTTCTAGCTGGACACACTCTAGCACTACTTGCATTACGCTCTCTTACATAAAAAGTAGACACTTCTAGCTGCACACACTCCAGCACAACTTGCATTACGGTCTCTTATATAATTAAGAAGACTCTTCGAGCTGCACACACTCTAGCTCCACTTGCACTACGCTATCTTATGTAAGAAAAGTAGACACTTGTAGTTGGACACACTCTAGCACTACTTGCATTACGCTCTCTTACATAAAAAAGTAGACACTTCTAGCTGCACACACCCTAGCCTAACTGCACGAATCTATCTTATATAAGAAAAGTAGACCCTTCTAGCTGCACACACTCTTGCCCTACGTGCATTACGCTCTTTTATATAACTAAGTAGACATTTCTTGGTGCACACACTCTAGCTCTACTTGCATTACGCTCTCTTATATATGAAAGGTAGACACTTCTAGCCGCACACACTCTAGCCCTACTTGCACAACGCTGACCTATATCAGAAAGTAGAAATTTCTAGCCACACACACTCTAGCTCTACTTGCATTTCGCTCTCTTATATATGAAATTTAGACACTTCTCGCGGCATACTCTCTAGTCCTACTTACTTATGCTCTCTTATGTAAGAAAAGTAGACACTTCTCACTGCACACACTCTAGCCCTACGTGCATTACGCTCTCTTATACAAGAAAATTAGACACTTCTATCTGCATGCACTCTAGCCCTACCAGCACTAATCTCTCTTATATAAGAAAAGTAGACTCTTCTAGTTGCACACACTCTAGCACTACTTTTATTATTCTCACTTATATAAGAAAAGTAGACACTTCTAGCTACAGACACTCAGTCACGGCCTGCACTACGCTGTCGCATATGAGAAAAGTAGGAACTTCTAGCTGCACACAAGGTAGCCCTACCTGCACTACGCTTTTATAAAAAAGAAATATAGAAACTTCTAGCTGCACACACTCTAGCACCACCTGCGCTATGCTGTATTATATACGAAAAGTAGACACTTCTAGCCGCACACAGTCTAGCCCTACTTGCATTTCGCTCTCTTTTGTAATAAAGTAGATATTTCTACCTGCACACACTCTTGCCCTGCTTGCATTATGCTCTCTTGTATAGGAAAAGTAGTCTATTATAGTTGCACCCACTCTAGCACTACTTGCATTATGCTAGCTTATATAAGAACAGTAGACACTTCTAGCTGCACGCACTCTAGCGCTACTTGCGCTACGCCATCTTACATAAGAAAAGTAGACACTTGCAGCTGCACGCACTGTAGCCATTCTTGCACTACGCTCTCTTATATAAGAAAAGTAGACAATTCTAGCTGCACACACTCTAGCGCTTCTTGCATTATGCTCTCTTACATAAAAAAGTAGACACTTCTAGCTGCACACACCCTAGCCCTGACTGCAGAAATCTCTCTTATATAAGAAAAGTTGACACTTCTAGTTGCACACACTCTAGCGCTACTTGTATTAGGCTCTCTTACGTAAGAATAGTAGACACTTCTAGCTGCACACACTCTAGCCCTACCTGCACTAATCTCTCTTACATAAGAAACGTTGACACTTCTAGCTGCACACACTCTAGCATTACTTGCGGTACGCTCTCTTCTATAAGAAAAGTAGACACATCTAGCTGTACACACTCTAGCCTAACCTGCACTACGCTCTCTAATAAAAGAAAAGTAGAAACTTCTAGCTGCACACACTCTAGCACTACTTGCATTATGCTCTCTTATATAAGAAACGTAGACAATTCTAGCTGCACCCACTCTAGCACTACTTGCATTATGCTCTCTTATATAAGAAAAGTAGACACATCTAGCTGCACACACTCTAGCACTACCTGCATTATGCTCCCTTATGTAAGAAATGTAGACACTCCTAGCTGCACACACTCTGGGACTACTTGCAATTTGCTCTCTTATATAATAAAGTAGACACTCCTAGCTGCAAACACTCTAGCACTACTTGCACTACGCTCTATAATATAAGAAAAGTAGACACTTCTAGCTGCACGCCCTCTATCCCTATTTGCGCTGCGATTCCTTTATATAAAATGTTGACACTTCTAGCTGCACACACTCTAGCACTACTTGCATTACGCTCTCTTATATAAGAAAAGTACACAATTCTAGCTGGACAAACTCTGGCCCTACTTGCATTACGCTCTCTTATATAAGAAAAGTAGACAATTCTGGCAGCACCCACTCTAGCACTACTTGCATTATGCTCTCACTTCTAGCTGCACACACTCTAGCGCTACCTGCATTATGCTCTCTTATAAAAGAAAAGTAGACACTTCTAGCTGCACGCACTCTAGCACTACCTGCATTATGCTGCCTTATGTAAGAAATGTAGACACTCCTAGCTGCACACACTCTGGGACTACTTGCAATTTGCTCTCTTATATAATAAAATAGACACTCCTAGCTGCAAACACTCTAGCACTACTTGCTCTACGCTCTATAATATAAGAAAAGTAGACACTTCTACCTGCACGCCCTCTAGCCTTACTTGCGCTACGATTCCTTTATATAAAAAGTAGACACTTCTAGCTGCACACACTCTAGCACTACTTGCATTACGCTCTCTTATATAAGAAAATTCGACAATTCTAGCTGGACAAACTCTAGCCCTACTTGCATTATGCACTCTTACTTAAAAAAGTAGTCACTTCTAGCTGCACACACCCTAGCCCTGACTGCACGAATCTCTCTTATATAAGAAAAGTAGACACTTTTAGCTGGACACACTCTATCACTACTTGCATTACGCTCTCTTACATAAAAAAAGAAGACACTTCCAGCTGCACACACTCCGGCGCAACTGGTATTACGGTCTCTTATATAATTAAGAAGACTCTTCTAGCTGCACACACTCTAGCTTCACTTGCACTACGCTCTCTTATATGAGAAAAGTAGACACTTCTAGCTGGACACACTCTAGCCCTACTTGAATTAATCTCTCTTATATAAGAAAAGTAGACACTTCTAGCTGCACGCACTCTCGCAATACTTGCACTAAGCTCTCTTGTATAAGAAAAGTGGACACTTCTAGCTGCACACACTCTAGCCCTTCTTGCGCTAAGCTTTCTTGTATAAGAAAAGTAGACACTTCTAGCTGCACACACTCTACCACTACTTGCATTATGCTCTCTTATGTAAGAAATGTAGACATTCCTAGCTGCACACACTCTGGCACTACTTGCATTATGCTCTCCTATATAAGAAAAGTAGACACATCCAGCTGCACACACTGTAGCAATACTTGCACTACGCTCTCTTGTATACGAAAAGTGGACACTTCTAGCTGCACGCACTGCAGCCATACTGGCGCTACGCCCTCTTACATAAGAAAAGTAGACACTTGTAGCTGCACGCACTGCAGCCGCACTTGCGCTACGCTCTCTTACATAAGAAAAGTAGACACTTGTAACTGCACGCACTGTAGCCATACTTGCACTACGCTCTCTTATATAAGAAAAGTAGACAATTCTAGCTGCACACACACTCTAGCCCTATTTGAATTACGCTCTATTATATAAGAAAAGTAGACTTCTAGCTGCACCCTCTCTGGCCCTACCTGACTTATCCTCTCTTATAAGAAATGTAGACAATTCTAGCTGCACGCACTGTAGCCCTACTTGCGGTACGCTCCCTTATATAACGAAAGTAGTCACTTCTAGCTGCACACACACTCTAGCCCTACTTGAATTACGCTCTCTTATGAAAGAAATGTAGACTCTTCTAGCTGCACGTACACTAGCCCTGCTTGCACTACGCTTTCAAAAAAAAGGAAAGTAGATACTGCTAGCTGCATACACTCTAGCACTACTTGCGCTATGCTGTATGATATAAGAAAAGTAGACACTTCTAGCTGCACACAGTCTAGCCCTACTTGCATTACGCTCTCTTACATAATAAAGTAGAAACTTCCATCTGCACACTCTGTAGCCCTACTTGCGCTATGCTCCCTTATATAAGAAATCTAGACACTTCTAGATGCACACACTCTAGCACTACTTGCGCTACGCTCTGTCATATAAGCAGAGTAGACATTTCTAGCTGCACACACTCTAGCCTTACTTACATTACGCTCTCTTATATAAGAAATGTAGACAATTCTACTTGCTCACACTCTAGCCCTACTTGCGCTACGCTGTCTTATATAAGAAAACTTGACACTTCTATGTGCACACACACTAGCCCCACGTGCATTACGCTTTCTTATATATTTAAAGTAAACACGACTAACTGCACACACTGTAGCCCTACTTACGCTACGCTCTCTTATATAAGAAATGTAGCCACTTCTAGCTGGATTCACTCTAGCCCTACTTGCATTACGCTCTCTTACATAGAAAGGTAAACACTTCTAGCTGCACACACTCTAGCCCCACTTGCACTACGCTGGTCTTATATAAGGAAAGTAGAAATTTTTAGCTGCACACACTCTAGCCCTAATTGCACTACGCTGTCTTATATAAGAAAAGTAGACACTTCTAGCTGCACACACTCTAGCAGCACTTGCACTACGCTGTCTTATATAAGAAAAGTAGAAACTTCTAGCCTCACACACTCTAGCCCTACCTGCATGACGCTGAGTTATATAGGTAATGTTGATACTTCTAGCTGCACACACTCTAGCACTACTTGCAGTACGTTCTCTTATATAAGAAAATTAGACACTTCTAGCTGCACACACTCTAGCCCCACTTGCACTACGCTGGTCTTATATAAGGAAAGTAGAAATTTTTAGCTGCACACACTCTAGCCCTAATTGCACTACGCTGTCTTATATAAGAAAAGTAGTCACTTCTAGCTGCACACTCTCTAGCTCAGCTTGCACATTGCTCTCTTATATAAGAAAAGTAGACACTTCTAACCGCACACACTCTAGCCCTACTTGCATTACGCTCTCTTATATAAGAAAAGTAGACATTTCTAATTGCACACACTCTAGCCCTACCTGCACTAATCTCTCTTATATAAGAAAAGTAGACACTTCTAGCTGCAAACACTCTAGCCCTACTTGCGCTACGCTCTCCCTTATAATAAAGTAGACACTTCTAGTTTCATACAATCTAGCTCTATCTGCTTTACGCTCTCTTATATAATATAGTAGACACTTCTAGCTTCACACACTGTAGCTCTACTTGCATTACGCTCTCTTATATATGAAATGAAGACACGTCTTTTGGCATACTCTAGTCCTACTTTAATTACGCTCTATTATATAAGAAAAATAAATAATTCTAGCTGCACACACTCTAGGTCTACTTCCATTTCGCTCTCTTATATATGAAAGGTAGACACTTCTAGCCGCACACACTCTAGCCCTACTTGCGCTACGCTCTCTGATATAAGAATAGTAGACACTTCCAGCCGCACACACTCTAACCCTACTTGCGCTACCCTGTCTTTCATAAGAAAAGTAGACACATCTAGCCGCACACACTCTAGCCCTACTTGCGCTACGCTCTCTTATATAAGAAACGTAGACACTTCTAGCTGCACACACTCTAGCCCTACCTGCATGACGCTCTATTATATAAGTAAATTAGACACATCTAGCTGCACACACTCTAGCCGTACTTGCATTACGCTCTCTTATATAAGAAAAGTACACACTTCTAGCTGCACGCACTCCAGCCATACTTGCGCTACGCTCTCTTACATAAGAAAAGTAAACACTTGTAGCTGCACGCACTGTAGCCGTACTTGCGCTGCGCTCTGCTATTAAGAAATGTAGACACTTCTAGCTGCACACACTGTAGCACTATTATCATTATGCTTTCTTGTATAAGAAAAGTAGACAATTCTAGCTGCACGCACTCTAGCACTACTTACACTACGCTCTCTTATATAAGAAAAGTAGACACTTCCAGCCTCACACACTCTAGCCCTACTTACACTACGCTCACTTATATAAGAAACGTAGACATGTCTAGCCGTACACACTCTAGCAATACTTGCATTACGCTCTCTTATGTAAGAAAAGTAGACACTTCTACCTGCACACACTCTAGCCCTGCTTGCACTACACTCTCTTATATAAGAAAAGTAGACACTTCTAGCTGCACACACTCTAGCCCTGCTTGCATTATGCTCACTTATATGAGAAAAGTAGACAATTATAGCTGCACGCACTCTAGCAGTACTTGCATTATGCTCTCTTATATAAGAAAAGTATACACTTCTAGCTGCACACACTCTAGCACTACTTGCATTATGCACTCGTATATAAGAAAAGTAGACACTTCTAGCCGCACACACTCTAGCCCTGTTTGCATTATGCTCTCTTATATAAGAAATGTAGACACACCTAGCTGCACACCCTCTGGGACTACTTGCGATTTGCATTCTCTTATATAAGAAAAGTAGACAATTCTTGCTGCACACACTCTAGCATTACTTGCACTACGCTCTCTTGTATAAGCAAGGTAGACACTTCTAGCTGCACACACTCTAGCCAAACCTGCACTACGCTCTCTAATAAAAGAAAAGTAGAAAATACTAGCTGCACACACTCTAGCCCTACTTGCATTATACTCCCTTATATAAGAAAATTAGACAATTCTAGCTGCACCCACTCTAACACTACTTGCATTATTCTCTCTTATATAAGAAAAGTAGACACTGCTAGGTGCATTCACTCTACCTCTACATGCATTACGCTCTCTTATATATGAAATGTAGACACTTCTTGCGGAATACTCTCTAGTCCTACTTTTATTACGCTCTGTTATATAAGAAAAGTAGACACTTCTAGCCGCACACACTCTAGCCCTATGTGCAATACGCTATTTTATATAATAAAGTAGACATTTCTCTTTGCACACACTCTATCTCTGCTTGCATTACGCTCTCTTATTTATGAAAGGTAGACACTTCTTGCCGCACACACTCTAGCCCTACTTGCGTTACGCTGTCTTATATAAGAAAAGTAGACAATTCTAGCTGCACAAACTCTATCCCTACTTGCGCTACGCTCTGTTACATAAGAAAAGTAGACACTTGTAGCTGCACGCACTGTAGCCATTCTTGCGCTACGGTCTCTTATATAAGAAAAGTAGACTCTTCTACCTGCACACACTACAGGACTACTTGCATTACGCTCTCTTATATAAGAAAAGTTGACACTTCTAGGTGCACACACTCTAGCCTTACTTGCGCTACGCTCTCTTATATAGGAAAAGTAGACATTTCTAGCTACACACACTTTAGCCCTACTTGCAATACGCTGTCTAATATAAGAAATGCAGACAATTCTAGCAGCACACACTCTAGCACTACTTGAATTACGTCTATTAAATAAGAAAAGTTGACACTTCTAACCGCACACACTCTAGCCCTACATGCACTACGCTTGAAAAAAGCAAAGTAGAGAGTTCTAGCTGCACACACTCTAGCACCACCTGCATTACACTCTTTTATATAAGAAAAATAGACTTTTCTTGCTGCACACACCCTAGCCTTAATTGCATTACGCTCTCTTATATAATAAAGCAGACACTCCTAGCTGCAAACACTCTAGCCCTAATTGTATTACGTTCTCTTTTATAAGAAATGCAGACACTTCTAGCTGCACACACTCTAGCATTACTTGCATTATGCTCTCTAATATAATAAATTAGACACTTCTAGCTGCACACACTCTGGCCCTACTTGCATTACGCTTTCTTATATAATAAAGTAGACAATTGTAGCTGCACAAACTCTTGCCCTACCTGCACTACGCTGCCTTATAAAAGAAAAGTAGAAACTTCTAACTGCACACACTCTATCAGTACTTGCATTACGCTCTCTTATATAAGAAAAGTAGCCACTTCTATCTGCACAAACTGTTGCACTACTTGCATTATGCTCTCTAATATCATAAATTAGACACTTCTAGCTGCACACACTCTAGCACTATTTGCATTATGCTCTCTTATATAAGAAATGCAGACACTTCTAGTTGCACACCCTCTAGCCCTACACGCGCTACGCTCTCTTATATAAGAAAAGTAGACATTTCTAGCTGCACACACTCTAGCACTACTTGCATTATGCTCTCCTATATAAGAAATGTAGGCACTTCCTGCTGCACACACTCTAGCCCTACCTGCATTACGCTGTATTATATAAGAAAAGTAGACTCCTCTAGCTGCACATACCCTAGCCCTACCTCCATTACGCTCTCTTATATACGAAAAGTAGACAATTCTAGCTGCACACCTTCTAGCCCTACTCGCGCTACGCTCTCTTATATAAGAAAAGTAGACATTTCTAGCTGCACACAATGTATCACTACTTGCATTACGCTCTCTAATATTATAAATTAGAAAACTCTAGCTGCACACACTCTAGCACTACTTGCATTATGCTCTCTTATGTAAGAAATGTAGGCACTTCTACCTGCACACACTGTAGCACTACTTGCATTACGCTCTCTAATATTATAAAATAGACACTTCTAGCTGCACACACTCTAGCACTACTTGCATTATGCTCTCTTATATAAGAAATGCAGACACTTCTAGCTGCACACACTCTAGCACTACTTGCATTATGCACTCTAATATAATAAATTAGACACTTCTACCTGCACACACTCTAGCACTACTTGCATTATGCTCTCTTATATAAGAAATATATGCACTTCTAGCTGCACACACTGTAGCACTACCTGAATTACACTCTTTTATATAAGAAAAGTAGACATGTCTAGCTGCACGCGCTCTAGCCCTACGTGCAACACGCTATTTCATATAATAAAGTAGACATTTCTATTTGCACACACTCGATCTCTGCTTGCATTACGCTCTCTTATTTATGAAAGGTAGACACTTCTTGCCGCACACACTCTAGCCCTACTTGCGTTACGCTGTCTTATATAAGAAAAGTAGACAATTCTAGCTGCACAAACTCTATCCCTAATTGCGCTATGCTCTGTTACATAAGAAAAGTAGACACTTTTAGCTGCACGCACTGTAGCCATTCTTGCGCTACGGTCTCTTATATAAGAAAAGTAGACTCTTCTACCTGCACACACTACAGCACTACTTGCATTACGCTCTCTTATATAAGAAATGTTGACACTTCAAGGTGCACACACTTTAGCCTTACTTGCGCTACGCTCTCTTATATAAGAAAAGTAGACATTTCTAGCTACACACGCTCTAGCCCTACTTGCACTACGCTGTCTAATATAAGAAATGCAGACAATTCTAGCTGCAAACACTCTAGCACTACTTACAGTACGCTCTCTAATATAATAAATTAGACACCTCTAGCTGCATACACTGTAGCACTACCTGTATTACACTATTTTATATAAGAAAAATAGACTTTTCTTGCTGCACACACTCTAGCCTTACTTGCATTACGCTCTCTTAATTAATAAAGCATACACTTCTAGCTGCAAACACTCTAGCCCTATCTGCATTACGTTCTCTTATATAAGAAATGCAGACACTTCTAGCTGCACACACTCTAGCACTACTTGCATTATGCTCTCTAATATAATAAATTAGACACTTCTAGCTGCACACACTCTAGCGCTACTTGCATTACGCTTTCTTATATAATAAGGTTGACAATTCTAGCTGCACAAACTCTTGCCCTACCTGCAATACGCTGCCTTTAAAAGAAAGTAGAAACTCCTAACTGCACACACTCTATCAGTACTTGAATTACGCTCTCTTATATAAGAAAGTAGACACTTTTTGCTGTACACACACTAGCACTACTTGCATTATGCTCTCTTATATAAGAAATGTAGGCACTTCTAGCTGCACACACTCTAGCCCCACCTGCATTACGCTGTATTATATAAGAAAAGTAGACTCCTCTAGCTGCACATACTCTAGCCCTACGTCCATTACGCTCTTATATAAGAAAAGTAGACAATTCTAGCTGCACACCCTCTAGCCCTACTCGCGCTACGCTCTCTTATATAAGAAAAGTAGACATTTCTAGCTGCACCCAATCTAGCCCTACTTGCACTACGCTCTATTATGTAAGAAATGTAGACAATTCTAGCTGCACATATTCTAGCCCTACTCTGCTACTCTCTCCTATAAGAAAAGTAGACATTTCTAACTGTACACACTCTAGCACTACCTGCATTACGCACTCTTATATAATAAAGTAGACAATTCTAGCTGCACACCCTCTTGCCATACCTGCACTACGCTGTCTTATAAAAGAAAGGTAGAAACTTCTAACTGCACACACTCTATCAGTACTTGCATTACGCTCTCTTATCTAAGAAGAGTAGACAATTCTCTCTGCAAGAACTCTAGCCCTACCTGCATTACGCTCTCTAATATAAGAAAAGTAGACATATCTAGCTGCACAGATTCTAGCTCTACTTGCACCACGCTCTCTTATATAAGAAAAGTAGACAATTCTAGTCGCACACACTCTTGCCTTACTTGCGGTACACTCTCTTATATATGAAAAGTAGACACTTCTAGGTGCACACACTCTAGCACTACTTGCGCTTCGCTGTCTTCTATAAGAAAACTAGACACTTCAAGTCGCACACACTCTTGCCCTACTTGCGGTACACTCTCTTATATATGAAAAGTAGACACTTCTAGGTGCACACGCTCTAGCACTACTTGCGCTACGCTGTCTTATATAAGAAAACTAGACACTTCTATTTAAACACACACTAGCTCTACATGCATTACGCTTTCTTATATATTTAAAGTAGACACTTCTACCCGCACACACTCCAGCGCGACTTGCGCTACCCTCTCTTGTATAAGAAAAGTAGACACTTCTAACCGCACACACTCTAGCACGGCTTGCGCTACACTCTCTCATATAAGAAAAGTAGACATTTCTGGCTACCCACACTCTAGCCCTACTTGCGCTACGCTCTCTTATATAAGAAAATTAGACACTTCTAGCGGCACACACTGTACCTCTACCTGCATTACGCTTTATTATATAAGAAAAGTAGACACTTCTAGCTGCACACACCCTACCTCTACTTGCATTACGCTCTATTATATAAGAAAAGTAGACATTTCTAGCTGCACACACTCTACCTCTAATTGCATTACGCTCTATTATATAAGGAAAGTAAACACTTCTAGCTGCACACACCCTACCTCTACTTGCATTATGCTCTACTATATAATAAAGTAGACAATTCTACGTGCACACCCTCTCGCCCTACCTGCACTACGCTGTCTTATAAAAGAAAAGTGGAAACTTTTCACTGAACACACTCTACCAGTACTTGCATTACGCTCACTTATATAATAAAGTAGCCAATTCTAGCTGCACAAACACTTGCCTACCTGCACTACGCTGTCTTATAAAATATAAGTAGAAATATCTAACTGCACTCTCTAACAGTACTTGCATTACGCTCTCTTATCTAAGAAGAGTAGACATTTCTCTCTGCAAGAACTCTAGCCCTAGCTGGATTACGCTCTCTTATATAAGTAAAGTAGACACTTCTAGCTGCACACACTCTAGCCCTACTGCGCTACGCTCTCTTATATTAGGAAAGTAGACACTTCTAGCGGCACACACTCTACCCCTACCTGCATTACGCTTTATTATATAAGAAAAGTAGACACTTCTAGCTGCGCACACTCTACCTCTACTTGCATTACGCTCTATTATATAAGAAAAGTGGACACTTCTAGCTGCACACACTCTATTTCTACTTACATTACGCTCTCATATATAAGAAAAGTAGACAATTCTAGCTGAACGCAATCTAGCCCTACTTGCACTACCCACTATTATATAAGATAAGTAGACAATTCTAGCTGCACACCCTCTAGCCCTACTCGCGCTACACTCTCTTATATAAGAAAAGTAGACTCTTCTAGCTGAACGCAATCTAGCCCTACTTGCACTACGCTCTATTATATAAGAAAAGTAGACAATTCTAGCTGCACACATTCTAGCCCTACTCGCGCTACGCTCTCCTATAAGAAAAGTAGACATTTCTACCTGCACACCCTCTAGCAATACTTGCATTACGGTCTCTTATATAATAAAGTAGACACTTCTAGCTGCACACACACTGCCCCTACTTGCATTACGCTTTCTTATATAATAAGGTATACACTTCTCGCTGCACACACTCTAGCCCTACTTGCATTACGCTTTCTTACATGATAAATTAGACAATTATAGCTGCACAAACTCTTGCCCTACCTGCACTACGCTGCCTTATAAAAGAAAAGTAGAAACTTCTAACTGCACACACTCTAGCGCTGCTAGCGCTACGCTCCTTTATGTAGGAAAATTAGACACTTCTATCTGCACACACTGTAGCCCCCCGTGCATTACGCTCTTTTATATAATAAAGTACACATTTCTAGGTGCACTCACTCTATCTCTGCTTACCTTACGCTCTCTCATTTATGAATGGTACACACTTCTAGACGCCACACTCTAGCCCTGCTTGCGCTACGCTCTCTTATACAAGAAGAGTAGACACTTCTAGCTGCACACACTCGAGCACTGCTTGCGCTACTCTCTCTTATATAAGAAAAGTAGACATTTCTAGCTGCACCTAATCTAGCCCTACTTGCACTACGCTCTATTATATAAGAAAAGTAGACATTTCTAGCTGCACACTTTCTAGCCCTACTCTGCTACTCTCTCCTATAAGAAGAGTGGACATTTCTAAGTGCACACACTCTAGCCCTACCTGCATTACGCACTCTTATATAATAAAGTAGACAATTCTAGCTGCACACCATCTTGCCCTACCTGCACTACGCTGTCTTATAAAAGAAAGGTAGAAACTTCTAACTGCACATACTCTATCAGTACTTGCATTACGCTCTCTTATCTAAGAAGAGTATACAATTCTCTCTGCAAGAACTCTAGCCCTACCTGCATTACGCTCTCTTATATAAGAAAAGTAGACATATCTAGCTGCACAGATTCTAGCTCTACTTGCACCACGCTCTCTTATATAAGAAAAGTAGACACCTCTAGTCGCACACAATCTTGCCCTACTTGCGGTACACTCTCTTATATATGAAAAGTAGACACTTCGAGGTGCACACCCTCTAGCACTACTTGCGCTTCGCTGTCCTATATTCGAAAACTAGACACTTCTAGTCGCACACACTCTTGCCCTACTTGCGGTACACTCACTTATATATGAAAAGTAGACACTTCTAGGTGCACACACTCTAGCACTACTTGCGCTACGCTGTCTTATATAAGAAAACTAGACACTTCTCTTTGCACACACACTAGCCCTACATGCATTACGCTTTCTTATATCTTTAAAGTATACACTTCTAACTGCACACACTCTAGATCTACTTGCACTACGCTCTCTTATATATGGAAAGTAGACACTTCTAGTCGCACACACTCTTGCTCTACTTGCGGTACACTCTCTTATATATGAAAAGTAGACACTTCTAGGTGCACACTCTCTAGCCCTACTTGCGCTACGCTCTCTCATATTTGAAAAGTAGACGTTTCTGGCTGGACACAGTCTAGCCCTACTTGCATTACGCTCTCTTATATAATAAAGTAGACACTTCTAGCTGCACACACTCTAGCTCTACTTGCATTACGCTCTCTTATACAAGAAAAGAAGACAATTCTAGCTGCACACACTCTAGCCCTACTTGCGCTACGCTCTCTTATATAAGAAAAGTAGACACTTCTAGCTGCACACACTCTAGCCCTACCTGCACTAATCTCTCTTATATAAGAAAAGTAGAGAATTTTATCTGCACACACTCTAGCTCTACTAGCGCTACGCTCCCTTATATAGGAAAACTCAGACACTTCTAGCTGCATACAATCCAGCACAACTTACAATACGCTCTCTTATGTAATAAAGTAGACACTGCTAGGTGCATACACTCTAGCTCTACATGCATTACGCCCTCTTACGTATGAAATGTAGACACTTCTTGCGGCATACTCTCTAGTTCTACTTTTATTACGCTCTGTTATATAAGAAAAGTAGACACCTCTAGATGCACACACTCTTGCCCTACGTGCAATACGCTATTTTATATAAAAAAGTAGACATTTCTATTTGCACATACTCTATCTGTGCTTGCATTACGATCTCTTATTTATGAAAGGTAGACATTACATGCCGCACACACTCTAGCCCTACTTGCGTTACGCTGTCTTATATAAGAAAAGTAGAAATTGCTACCGGCACACACACCAGCGCAACTTGCACTACGCTCTCTTATAAATTAAGCAGACTCTTCCAGCTGCACACACTCTAGCTAGACTTGCGCTACGCTCTCTTATATAAGAAAAGTAGACACTTCTACCTGCACACACTACAGCACTACTTGCATTACGCTCTCTTATATAAGAAAAGTTGACACTTCTAAGTGCACACACTCTAGCCTTACTTGCGCTACGCTCTCTTATATAAGAAAAGTAGACATTTCTAGCTACACACACTCTAGCCCTACTTGCACTACGCTGTCTAATGTAAGAAATGCAGACAATTCTAGCAGCACACACTCTAGCACTACTTGCATTACGCTCTATTTAATAAGAAAAGTGGACACTTCTAACCGCAAACACTCTAGCCCTACCTGCACTACGCTTTAAAAAAGAAAAGTAGAGAGTTCTAGCTGCACACACTCTAGCACCACCTGCGTTATGCTGTATTATATAAGAAAAGTAGACACTTCTAGCTGCACACACTCCAACACTACTTGCATTATTCACTCTTATAAAATAAAGTGGACATTTCTATTTGCACACACTCTATCTCTGCTTGCATTACGCTCTCTTATGTAAGAAAATTTGACACTTCTAGCTGCACAGACTCTAGCCTTACTTGCGCTACACTCTCTTTTATAAGAAAAGTAGACACTTCTAGCTACACACACTCTAGCCCTACTTGCACTACGCTGTCGAATATAAAAAATGCAGACACTTCTAGCAGCACACACTCTAGCACTACTTGCATTACGCTCTGTTAATTAGGAAAAGCAGCCACTGCTAGCTATACACACTCTAACACTACCTGCATTACGCTCTCTTATAAGAAATGCAGACACTTCTAGCAGCACACACTCTAGCACTACATGCATTTTGCTCTCTTATATAAGAAAACTAGACACTCCTAGCTGCACACACTCTAGCACTACTTGCACGTAGCCCCCTTATATGAGAAAAGAAGTCACTTCTAGCTGCACACACTCTAGCACTACTTGCATTATGCTCTCTTATATAAGAAATGTAGGCACTTCTAGCTGCACACACTGTAGCACTACCTGCATTACACTCTTTTATATAAGAAAAATAGACTTTTCTTGCTGCACACGCTCTAGCCTTACTTGCATTACGCTCTCTTATATAAGAAAAATAGACACTTCTAGCGGCACACACTGTACCTCTACCTGCATTACGCTTTATTATATAAGAAAGGTAGACACTTCTAGCTGCACACACCCTACATCTACTTGCATTACGCTCTATTATATAAGAAAAGTAGACATTTCTAGCTGCACACACTCTACCTGTAATTGCATTACGCTCTATTATATAAGGAAAGTAAATACTTCTAGCTGCACACACACTGGCTTAACTTGCATTATGCTCTATTATATAATAAAGCAGACAGTAGGTTCGAATCCCACTATCGGCAGCCCTGAAAATGGTTTTCCGTGGTTTCCCATTTTCACACCAGGCAAATGCTGGGGCTGTACCTTAATTAAGGCCACGGCCGCTTCCTTCCAACTCCTAGGCCTTTCCTATCCCATCGTCGCCATAAGACCTATCTGTGTCGGTGCGACGTAAAGCCCCTAGCAAAAAAAAATAAAGCAGACAATTCTAGGTGCACACCCTCTCGCCCTACCTGCACTACGCTGTCTTATAAAAGAAAAGTGGAAACTTTTCACTGCACACACTCTACCAGTTCTTGCATTACGCTCACTTATATAATAAAGTAGCCAATTCTAGCTGCACAAACACTTGCCTACCTGCACTACGCTGTCTTATAAAAGATAAGTAGAAACATCTAACTGCACTCTCTATCAGTACTTGCATTACGCTCTCTTATCTAAGAAGAGTAGACACTTCTCTCTGCAAGATCTCTAGCCCTAGCTGCATTACGCTCTCTTATATAAGTAAAGTAGACACTTCTAGCTGCACACACTCTAGCCCTACTGCGCTACGCTCTCTTATATTAGAAAAATAGACACTTCTAGCGCCACACACTCTACCTCTACCTGTATTACGCTTTATTATATAAGAAAAGTAGACACTTCTAGCTGCGCACACTCTACCTCTACTTGCATTACGCTCTCTTAGTTAAGAAATGTAGGCACTTCTAGCTGCACACACTGTAGCACTACCTGCATTACACTCTTTTGTACAAGAAAAATAGACATTTCTTGCTGCACACACTCTAGCCTTACTTGCATTACGCTCTCTTATATAATAAAGCAGACACTCCTTGCTGAAAACACTCTAGCCCTACCTGCATTACGTTCTCTTATATAAGAAATGCAGACACTTCAAGCTGCACACAGTCTAGCATGACTTGCATTATGCTCTCTCATATAATAAATTAGAAACATCTAGCTGCACACACTCTAGCCCTGCTTGCATTACGCTTTCTTGGATAATAAGGTAGACACTTCTCTCTGCAATACTCTAGCACGACCTGCATTACGCTCTCTTATATAAGAAAAGTAGACACTTCTAGCTGCACACACTCTCGCCCTACTTGCGCTACGCTCTCTTATACAAGAAAAGTAGACACTTCTAGCTGCACACACTCTACCTCTACCTGCATTACGCTTTATTATATAAGAAATGTAGACACTTCTAGCTGCACACACTCTACCTCTACTTGCATTACGCTCTATTATATAAGAGAAGTAGACACTTCTAGCGCCACACCCTTTACCTCAACTTGGATTACGCTCTTATATATTAGCAAAGGAGACAATTCTAGCCCCACACACTCTACCTCTACTTGCATTACGCTCTCTTATATGAGAAAAGTTGACACTTTTAGCTGCACACACTCTAGCCCTACCTGCATTACGCTGTATTATATAAGAAAAGTAGACTCTTCTAGCTGCACACACTGAGGCCCTACCTCCATTACGCTCTCTGACATAAGAAAAGTAGACAATTCTAGCTGCACACCCTCTGGCCCCTTCTCGCGCTGCGCTCTCTTAGATAAGAAAAGTAGACATTTCTAGCTGCACGCAATCTAGCCCTACTGGCACTACGCTCTATTATATAAGAAAAGTAGACAATTCTAGCTGCACACATTCTAGCCCTACTCGCGCTACGCTCTCCTATAAGAAAGGTGGACATTTCTAACTGCACACACTCCAGCACTACTTGCATTACGGTCTCTTATATAATAAATTAGACATTTCTAACTGCACACCCTTTTGCCCTACCTGCACTACGCTGTCTTATAAAAGAAAGGTAGAAACTTCGAACTGCACACTCTATCAGTACTTGCATTACGCTCTCTTATATAAGAAGAGTAGGCACTTCTATCTGCACAAACTCTAGCCCTACTTGCATTACGCTCTCTTATATAATAAAGCAGACACTCCTGGCTGCAAACACTCTAGCCCTACCTGCAGTACGCTGTCTTATAAAAGAAAGGTAGAAACTTCTAACTGCACACACTCTATCAGAACTTGCATTACGCTCTCTTATCTAAGAAGAGTAGACAATTCTGTCTGCAAGAACTCTAGAACTACTTGCACTAGGCTCTCTTATATACGAAAAATAGACACACCTAGCTGCACACATTCTAGCCCTACCTGCACTACGCTCTCTTATATAAGAAATGTAGACACATCTAGCTGCACACACCCTAGCTCTACTTGCACTACGCTCTCTTATATAAGAAAAGTAGACACTTCTGGCTGCATACACTCTAGCCCTACCTGCCATAATCTCTCTTATATAAAAAAGTAGACACTTCTAGTTGCACACACCCTAGCCCTACTGGCATTACGCTCTCTTATATAAAAAAGGAGACACTTCTAGCTGCACACACTCTAGCCCTACCTGCACTAATCTCTCTCTTATATAAGAAAAGTAGACACTTCTAGCTGCATACACTCTAGCCCTACTAGCGATACGCTCTCTTATATTGGAAAATTAGACACTTCTAGCTGCACACAATCCACCGCAACTTGCAATACGCTCTTTTATGTAATAAAGTAGACACTGCTAGGTGCATACACACTAGCTCTACATGCATTACGCTCGCTTATATATGAAATGTAGACACTTCTTGCGGCATACTCTCTAGTCCTACTTTTATTACGATCTCTTATATAAGAAAAGTAGACCATTCTAGCTGCGCACACTCCAGCCCTGCTTGCGCTAAGCTCTCCTATATAAGAAACGTAGACACTTCTAGCCGCACACACTCCAGCGCTACTTGCGCTATGCTCTCTTGTATAAGAAAAGGAGACAATTCCAGCCGCACAAACTGTGGCCCTACTTGCGCTACCATCTGTTGTATAAGAAAAGTAGACACTTCTAGCCGCACACACTCTAGCCCTGCTTGCAATACGCTCTCTTATATAATAATGTAGACACTTCTAGCTGCACACACTCTAGCCCCACTTGCATTACGCCCTCTTATATAGGAAAAGTAGACACTTCTAGCTGCATACACTCTAGCCCTACCTGCACTAATCTCTCTTATATAAGAAAAGTAGACACTTCTAGCTGCACACACTATATCTCTACTTGCATTGCGCTCTATTATATAAGAAAAGTGGACACTTCTAGCTACACACACTCTATTTCTACTTACATTACGCTCTCATATATAAGAAAAGTAGACAATTCTAGCTGCACACCCTCTAGCCCTACTCGCGCTACACTCTCTTATATAAGAAAAGTAGATATTTCTAGCTGCACACCCTCTAGGCCTACTTGCACTACGCCCTATGATATAAGAAAAGTAGACAATTCTAGCTGCACACATTCTAGCCCTACTCGCGCTACGCTCTCCTATAAGAAAAGTAGACACTTCTACCTGCACACACTCTAGCCCTACTTGCATTAGGCTTTCTTATATAAGAAGGTAGACACTTCTCTCTGTAAAAACTCTAGGCCGACCTGCGTTACGCTCCCTTATACAAGAAAAGTAGACACTTCTAGCTGCACACACTCTCGCCCTACTTACGCTACGCTCTCTTATATAAGAAAAGTAGACACTTCTAGGGGCACACACTCTACCTGCATTACGCTTTATTATATAAGAAATGCAGACACTTCTAGCTGCACACACTCTACCTCTACTTGCATTACGCTCTATTATATAAGAGAAGTTCTTACTTCTACCGGCACACCCTCTACCTCAACTTGGATTACGCTCTCATATATAAGAAAAGTAGACAATTCTAGCCGCACACACTCTACCTCTACTTGCATTACGCTCTCTTATATGAGAAAAGTAGACACTTCTAGCTGCACACTCTCTAGCCCTACCTGCATTACGCTGTATTATATAAGAAAAGTAGACTTTTCTAGCTGCACACACTCTAGCCCTACTTCCATTACGCTCTCTTATATAAGAAAAGTAGACAATTCTAGCTGCACACCCTCTAGCCCCACTCACGCTACGCTCCCTTATATAAGAAAAGTAGACATTTCTAGCTGCACACATTCTAGCCCTACTCGCGCTACGCTCTCCTATATGAAAAGTAGACACATTTAGCTGCACACACCCTAGCTCTACATGCACTACGCCCTCTTATATAAGAAAATTAGACACTTCTAGCTGCATACATTCTAGCCCTATCTGCCCTAATCTCTCTTATATAAGAAAAGTAGACACTTCTAGTTGCACACACCCTAGCCCTACTTGCATTACGCTCTCTTATATAAGAAAAGTAGACTCTTCTAGCTGCACACGCTCTAGCCCTACTTGCATTACGCTCTCTTATATAATAATGTAGACACTTCTAGCTGCACACACTCCAGCGCAACTTGCATTACGCTCTCTTATAATTTAAGAACACTTTTCTAGCTGCACACACTCTAGCTCCACTTGCGCTACGCTCTCTTATATAGGAAAAGTAGACATTTCTAGCTGCATATACTCTAATCCTACCTGCACTAATCTCTCTTATATTAGAAAAGTAGACACTTCTAATTGCACACACTCTAGCACTGCTTGCGCTACGCTCTCTCATATAAGAAAAGTAGACATTTCTGGATACCCACACTCTAGCCCTACTTGCGCTACGCTCTCTTATATAACTAAAAGTAGACACTTCTAGCGGCACACACTGTACATCTACCTGCATTACGCTTTATTATATAAGAAAAGTAGACACTTCTAGCTGCACACACTCTACCTCTACTTGCATTACGCTCTATTATATAAGAAAAGTAGACATTTCTAGCTGCATACACTCTACCTCTAATTGCTTTACGCTCTATTATATAAGGAAAGTAAACACTTCTAGCTGCACACACACTAGCACTACTTGCATTATGCTCTATTATGTAATAAAGTAGACAATTCTACGTGCACACCTTCTCTCCCTACCTGCACTACGCTGTCTTATAAAAGAAAAGTGGAAACTTTTCACTGCACACACTCTACCAGTACTTGCATTACGCTCACTTATATAATAAAGTAGCCAATTCTAGCTGCACAAACACTTGCCTACCTGCACTACGCTGTCTTATAAAAGATAAGTAGAAACATCTAACTGCACTCTCTATCAGTACTTGCATTACGCTCTCTTATCTAAGAAGAGTAGACACTTCTCTCTGCAAGAACTCTAGCTCTAGCTGGATTACGCTCTCTTATATAAGTAAAGTAGACACTTCTAGCTGCACACACTCTAGGCCTACTGCGCTACGCTCCCTTATATTAGAAAAGTAGACATTTCTAGCGGCACACACTCTACCTCTACATGCATTACGCTTTATTATATAAGAAATGTAGACACTTCTAGCTGCACACACTCTACCTCTACTTGCATTATCCTCTATTATAAAAGAAATGTGGACACTTCTAGCTGCACACACTATATCTCTACTTGCATTACGCTCTATTATATAAGAAAAGTGGACACTTCTAGCTGCACACACTCTACCTCTACTTGCATTACGCTCTCCTATATAAGAATAGTAGACAATTCTAGCTGCACAAATTCTAGCCCTACTCGCGCTACGCTCTCTTATATAAGGAAAGTAGACATTTCTAGCTGCACACACTCGAGCACTACTTGCATTACCGTCTCTTATATAATAAAGTAGACACTTCTACCTTCACAAACTCTAGCCCTACTTGCATTACGCTTTCTTATATAATAAGGTAGACACTTCTCTCTGCAAAAACTCTAGCCCGACCTGCATTACGCTCTCTTATATAAGCAAAGTAGACACTTCTAGCTGCACACACTCTCGCCCTACTTGCAATACGCTCTCTTATAAAAGAAAAGTACACACTATTAGCTGCACACACTCTAGCCTTACTTGCGCTACGCTCTCTTATATAAGAAAAGTTGACATATCTAGCTGCACAGATTCTAGCTCTACTTGCACCACCCTCTCTTATATAAGAAAAGTAGACACCTCTAGTCGCACACAATCTTGCCCTACTTGCGCTACGCTCTCTTATACAAGAAAAGTAGACTATTCTAGCCGCACACACTCTACCTCTACTTGTGTTACGCTCTCTTATATGAGAAAAGTAGACACTTCTAGCTGCACACACTCTAGCCCTACCTGCACTACGCTGCCTTATAAAATAAAAGTTGAAACTTCTAACTGCACACAATCTATCAGTACTTGCATTACGCTCTCTTATGTAAGAAGAGTAGACACCACCTTCTGCACAAACTCTAACCCTACCTGCATTATTCTCTCTTATATAAGAAAGTAGACACTTCTAGCTGCACACACTCTCGCCCTACTTGCGCTACGCTCTCTTATATAAGAAAAGTAGACTATTCTAGCCGCACACACTCTACCTCTACTTGTGTTACGCTCTCTTATATGAGAAAAGTAGACACTTCTAGCTGCACACACTCTAGCCCTACCTGCATTACGCTGTATTATATAAGAAAAGAAGACTCTTCTAGCTGCACACAATCTAGCCCTACCTCCATTAAGCTCTCTTATAAGAAAAGTTGACAATTCTAGCTGCACGCACCCTAGCTCTACTCGCGCTACGCTCTCTTATATAAGAAAAGTAGACACTTCTAGCTGCACACACTCTAGCCCTACCTGCATTACGCTCTCTTATATAAGAAAAGTAGACATATCTAGCTGCACAGATTCTAGCTCTACTTGCACCACCCTCTAATATATAAGAAAAGTAGACACCTCTAGTCGCACACAATCTTGCCCTACTTGCGGTACACTCTCTTATATATGAAAAGTAGACACTTCTAGGTGCACACACTCTAGCACTACTTGCGCTTCGCTGTACTATATAAGAAAACTAGACACTTCTAGTCGCACACACTCTTGCCCTACTTGCGGTACACTCTCTTATATATGAAAAGTAGACACTTCTAGGTGCACACACTCAGCACTACTTGCGCTACGCTGTCTTATATAAGGAAACTAGACACTTCTATTTGCACACACACTAGCCCTACATGCATTACGCTTTCTTATATCTTTAAAGTATACACTTCTAACTGCACACACTCTAGCTCTACTTGCACTACGCTCTCTTATATAAGGAAAGTAGACACTTCTAGTCGCACACACTCTTGCTCTACTTGCGGTACACTCTCTTATATATGAAAAGTAGACACTTCTAGGTGCACACTCTCTAGCCCTACTTGCGCTACGCTCTCTCATATTTGAAAAGAAGACAATTCTAGCTGCACACACTCTAGCCCTACTTGCGCTACGCTCTCTTATATAAGAGAAGTAGACACTTCTAGCTGCACACACTCTAGCCCTACCTGCACTAATCTCTCTTATATAAGAAAAGTAGACAATTTTATCTGCACACACTCTAGCTCTACTAGCGCTACGCTCCCTTATATAGGAAAACTCAGACACTACTAGCTGCATACAATCCAGCGCAACTTACAATACGCTCTCTTATGTAATAAAGTAGACACTGCTAGGAGCATACACTCTAGCTCTACATGCATTACTCCCTCTTACATATGAAATGTAGACACTTCTTGCGGCATACTCCCTAGTCCTACTTTTGTTACGCTCTCTTATATAAGAAAAGTAGACACTTCTAGCTGCACACACTCTAGCCCTACGTGCAATACGCTATTTTATATAATAAAGTAGACATTTCTATTTGCACACACTCTTTCTCTGCTTGTATTACGCTCTCTTATTTATGAAAGGTAGACATTTCTTGCCGCACACACTCTAGCCCTACTTGCGTTACGCTGTCTTATATAAGAAAAGTAGAAATTTCTACCGGCACACACTCCAGCGCAATTTGCACTACGCTCTCTTATAAATTAAGCAGACTCTTCCAGCTGCACACACTCTAGCTAGACTTGCGCTGCGCTCTCTTATATAAGAAAAGTAGACAATTCTAGCTGCACAGACTCTATCCCTACTTGCGCTACGCTCTGTTACATCATAAAAGTAGACACTTGTAGCTGCACGCACTGTAGCCATTCTTGCGCTACGGTATCTTATATAAGAAAAGTAGACACTTCTACCTGCACACACTACAGCACTAATTGCATTACGCTCTCTTATATAAGAAAAGTTGACACTTCTAAGTGCACACACTCTAGCCTTACTTGCGCTACGCTCACTTATATAAGAAAAGTAGACATTTCTAGCTACACACACTCTAGCCCTACTTGCACTACGCTGTCTAATATAAGAAATGCAGACAATTCTAGCAGCACACACTCTAGCACTACTTGCATTACGCTCTATTAAATAAGAAAAGTGGACAATTCTAACCGCAAACACTCTAGTCCTACCTGCACTACGCTTTAAAAAAGAAAAGTAGATAGTTCTAGCTGCACACACTCTAGCACCACCTGCGTTATGCTGTATTATATAAGAAAAGTAGACACTTCTAGCTGCACACACTCTAGCACTACTTGCATTATTCACTCTTGTAAAATAAAGTTTACATTTCTATTTGCACACACTCTATCTCTGCTTGCATTACGCTCTCTTATTTATGAAAGGTAGACACTTCTAGCCGCACACACTCTAGCACTACATGCATTATGCTCTCTTATATAAGAAATGTAGGCACTTCTAGCTGCACACACTGTAGCACTACCTGCATTACACTCTTTTATATAAGAAAAGTAGACATTTCTAGCTGCACGCGCTCTAGCACTACTTGCACTACGTTCTCTTATATAAGAAATGTAGACACTTCTAGCTGCTCAGACTCTAGCACTACTAGCATTACGCTCTGTTACATAATAAAGTAGACACTTCTAGCTGCACACACTCTAGCCCTACTTGCAATATGCTCTCTTATAAAAGAAAAGTACACACTTCTAGCTGCACACACTCTAGCCTTACTTGCGCTACGCTCTCTTATATAAGAAATGTAGACACTGCTAGCAGCACACACTCTTGGCCTGCTTGCAATACGCTCTCTTATATAGAAAGTAGACACTTCTACCTGCACACACTCCAGCACTACTTGCATTACGCTCTCTTATGTAAGAAAATTTGACACTTCTAGCTGCACACACTCTAGCCTTACTTGCGCTACACTCTCTTTTATAAGAAAAGTACACACTTCTAGCTACACACACTCTAGTCCTATTTGCACTACGCTGTCTAATATAAGAAATGCAGACACTTCTAGCAGCACACACTCTAGCACTACTTGCATTACGCTCTGTTATATAAGAAAAGTAGACACTGCTAGCTATACACACTCTAGCACTACCTGCATTACGCTCTCTTATAAGAAATGCAGACACTTCTAGCAGCACACACTCTAGCACTACATGCATTATGCTCTCTTATATAAGAAAAGTAGACACTCCTAGCTGCACACACTCTAGCACTACTTGCACTTACCTCCCTTATATGAGAAAAGTAGTCACTCCTAGCTGCACACACTCTAGCCTTACTTGCATTACGCTCTCTTATATATTAAAGCAGACACTCCTTGCTGCAAACACTCTAGCCCTACCTGCATTACGTTCTCTTATATAAGAAATGCAGACACTTCAAGCTGCACACAGTCTAGCACTACTTGCATTATGCACTCTCATATAATAAATTAGAAACATCTAGCTGCACACACTCTAGCCATGCTTGCATTACGCTTTCTTAAATAATAAGGTAGACACTTCTCTCTGCAAAACTCTAGCACGACCTGCATTACGCTCTCTTATATAAGAAAAGTAGACACTTCTAGCTGCACACACTCTCGCCCTACTTGCGCTACGCTCCCTTATACAAGAAAAGTAGACACTTCTAGCTGCACACACTCTACCTCTACCTGCATTACGCTTTATTATATAAGAAATGTAGACACTTCTAGCTGCACACAGTCTACCTCTACTTGCATTACGCTCTATTATATAAAAGAAGTAGACACTTCTAGCGCCACGCCCTCTACCTCAACTTGGATTACGCTGTTATATATAAGCAAAGTAGACAATTCTAGCCCCACACACTCTACCTCTACTTGCATTACGCTCTCTTATATGAGAAAAGTAGACATATTTAGCTGCACACACTCTAGCCCTACCTGCATTACGCTGTATTATATAAGAAAAGTAGACTCTTCTAGCTGCACACACTGTAGCCCTACCGCCATTACGCTCTCTGACATAAGAAAAGTAGACAATTCTAGCTGCACACCCTCTGGCCCTACTCGCGCTGCGCTCTCTTAGATAAGAAAAGTAGACATTTCTAGCTGCACGCAATCTAGCCCTACTTGCACTACGCACTATTATAGAAGAAAAGTAGACAATTCTAGCTGAGCACATTCTAGCCCTACTCGCGCTACGCTCTCCTATAAGAAAGGTGGACATTTCTAACTGCACACTCCAGCACTACTTGCATTACGGTCTCTTATATAATAAATTAGACATTTCTAACTGCACACCCTTTTGCCCTACCTGCACTACGCTGTCTTATAAAAGAAAGGTAGAAACTACTAACTGCACACAGTCTATCACTACTTGCATTACGCTCTCTTATATAAGAAGAGTAGACACTTCTATCTGCACAAAGTCTAGCCCTACTTGCATTACGGTCTCTTATACAATAAATTAGACATTTCTAACTGCACACCCTTTTGCCCTATCTGCACTACGCTGTCTTATAAAAGAAAGGTAGAAAATTCTAACTGCACACACTCTATCAGTACTTCCATTACGCTCTCTTATATAAGAAGAGTAGACACTTCTATCTGCACAAACTCTAGCCCTACTTGCATTACGCTCTCTTATATAAGAAAGTAGACACTTCTAGCTGTACACACTCTAGCACTACTTGCATTATGATCTCTTATATAAGAAATGTAGGCACTTCTAGCTGCACACACTGTAGCACTGCCTGCATTACACTCATTTATATAAGAAAAATAGACATTTCTTGCTGCACACACTCTAGCCTTACTTGCATTACGCTCTCTTATATAATAAAGCAGACACTCCTGGCTGCAAACACTCTAGCCCTACCTGCACTACGCTGTCTTATAAAAGAATGGTAGAAACTTCTAACTGCACACACTCTATCAGAACTTGCATTACGCTCTCTTATCTAAGAAGAGTAGACAATTCTGTCTGCAAGAACTCTAGAACTACTTGCACTAGGCTCTCTTATATACGAAAAGTAGACACACCTATCTGCACACATTCTAGCCCTACCTGCACTACGCTCTCTTATATAAGAAAAGTAGACATATCTAGCTGCACACACCCTACCTCTACTTGCACTACGCTCTTTTATATAAGAAAAGTAGACACTTCTGGCTGCATACAATCCAGCGCAACTTACAATACGCTCTCTTATGTAATAAAGTAGACACTGCTAGGTGCATACACTCTAGCTCTACATGCATTACTCCCTCTTACATATGAAATGTAGACACTTCTTGCGGCATACTCCCTAGTCCTACTTTTATTACGCTCTCTTATATAAGAAAAGTAGACACTTCTAGCTGCACACACTCTAGCCCTACTTGCAATACGCTATTTTATATAATAAAGTAGACATTTCTATTTGCACATACTCTATCTCTGCTTGCATTACGACCTCTTATGTATGAAAGGCAGACATTTCTTGCCGCACACACTCTAGCCCTACTTGCGTTACGCTGTCTTATATAAGAAAAGTAGAAATTTCTACCGGCACACACTCCAGCGCAACTTGCACTACGCTCTCTTATAAATTAAGCAGACTCTTCCAGCTGCACACACTCTAGCTAGACTTGCGCTACGCTCTCTTATATAAGAAAAGTAGACAATTCTAGCTGCACAGACTCTATCCCTACTTGCGCTACGCTCTGTTACATCATAAAAGTAGACCCTTGTAGCTGCACGCACTGTAGCCATTCTTGCGCTACGGTATCTTATATAAGAAAAGTAGACACTTCTACCTGCACACACTACAGCACTACTTGCATTACGCTCTCTTATATAAGAAAAGTTGACACTTCTAAGTGCACACACTCTAGCCTTACTTGCGCTACGCTCTATTATATAAGAAAAGTAGACATTTCTAGCTACACACACTCTAGCCCTACTTGCACTACGCTGTCTAATATAAGAAATGCAGACAATTCTAGCAGCACACACTCTAGCACTACTTGCATTACGCTCTATTAAATAAGAAAAGTGGACAATTCTAACCGCAAACACTCTAGCCCTACCTGCACTACGCTTTAAAAAAGAAAAGTAGATAGTTCTAGCTGCACACACTCTAGCACCACCTGCGTTATGCTGTATTATATAAGAAAAGTAGACACTTCTAGCTGCACACACTCTAGCACTACTTGCATTATTCACTATTGTAAAATAAAGTTTACATTTCTATTTGCACACTCTCTATCACTGCTTGCATTACGCTCTCTTATTTATGAAAGGTAGACACTTCTAGCCGCACACACTCTAGCACTACATGCATTATGCTCTCTTATATAAGAAATGTAGGCACTTCTAGCTGCACACACTGTAGCACTACCTGCATTACACTCTTTTATATAAGAAAAGTAGACATTTCTAGCTGCACGCGCTCTAGCACTACTTGCACTACGTTCTCTTATATAAGAAATGTAGACACTTCTAGCTGCTCAGACTCTAGCACTACTAGCATTACGCTCTGTTACATAATAAAGTAGACAATTCTAGCTGCACAGACTCTATCCCTACTTGCGCTACGCTCTGTTACATCATAAAAGTAGACCCTTGTAGCTGCACGCACTGTAGCCATTCTTGCGCTACGGTATCTTATATAAGAAAAGTAGACACTTCTACCTGCACACACTACAGCACTACTTGCATTACGCTCTCTTATATAAGAAAAGTTGACACTTCTAAGTGCACACACTCTAGCCTTACTTGCGCTACGCTCTATTATATAAGAAAAGTAGACATTTCTAGCTACACACACTCTAGCCCTACTTGCACTACGCTGTCTAATATAAGAAATGCAGACAATTCTAGCAGCACACACTCTAGCACTACTTGCATTACGCTCTATTAAATAAGAAAAGTGGACAATTCTAACCGCAAACACTCTAGCCCTACCTGCACTACGCTTTAAAAAAGAAAAGTAGATAGTTCTAGCTGCACACACTCTAGCACCACCTGCGTTATGCTGTATTATATAAGAAAAGTAGACACTTCTAGCTGCACACACTCTAGCACTACTTGCATTATTCACTATTGTAAAATAAAGTTTACATTTCTATTTGCACACACTCTATCACTGCTTGCATTACGCTCTCTTATTTATGAAAGGTAGACACTTCTAGCCGCACACACTCTAGCACTACATGCATTATGCTCTCTTATATAAGAAATGTAGGCACTTCTAGCTGCACACACTGTAGCACTACCTGCATTACACTCTTTTATATAAGAAAAGTAGACATTTCTAGCTGCACGCGCTCTAGCACTACTTGCACTACGTTCTCTTATATAAGAAATGTAGACACTTCTAGCTGCTCAGACTCTAGCACTACTAGCATTACGCTCTGTTACATAATAAAGTAGACACTTCTAGCTGCACACACTCTAGCCCTACTTGCAATACGCTCTCTTATAAAAGAAAAGTACACACTTCTAGCCGCACACACTCTAGCCTTACTTGCGCTACGCTCTCTTATATAAGAAATGTAGACACTTCTAGCTGCACACACTCTAACTCTACTTGCATTACGCTCTATTATATAAGAGAAGTAGACACTTCTAGCGCCACGCCCTCTACCTCAACTTGGATTACGCTCTTATATATAAGCAAAGTAGACAATTCTAGCCCCACACACTCTACCTCTACTTGCATTACGCTCTCTTATATGAGAAAAGTAGACACATTTAGCTGCACACACTCTAGCCCTACCTGCATTACGCTGTATTATATAAGAAAAGTAGACTCTTCTAGCTGCACACACTGTAGCCCTACCGCCATTACGCTCTCTGACATAAGAAAAGTAGACAATTCTAGCTGCACACCCTCTGGCCCTACTCGCGCTGCGCTCTCTTAGATAAGAAAAGTAGACATTTCTAGCTGCACGCAATCTAGCCCTACTTGCACTACGCTCTATTATATAAGAAAAGTAGACAATTCTAGCTGCACACATTCTAGTCCTACTCGCGCTACGCTCTCCTATAAGAAAGGTGGACATTTCTAACTGCACACTCCAGCACTACTTGCATTACGGTCTCTTATATAATAAATTAGACATTTCTAACTTCACACCCTTTTGCCCTACCTGCACTACGCTGTCTTATAAAAGAAAGGTAGAAACTTCTAACTGCACACAGTCTATCACTACTTGCATTACGCTCTCTTATATAAGAAGAGTAGACACTTCTATCTGCACAAAGTCTAGCCCTACTTGCATTACGGTCTCTTATACAATAAATTAGACATTTCTAACTGCACACCCTTTTGCCCTACCTGCACTACGCTGTCTTATAAAAGAAAGGTAGAAACTTCTAACTGCACACACTCTATCAGTACTTGCATTACGCTCTCTTATATAAGAAGAGTAGACACTTCTATCTGCACAAACTCTAGCCCTACTTGCATTACGCTCTCTTATATAAGAAAGTAGACACTTCTAGCTGTACACACTCTAGCACTACTTGCATTATGCTCTCTTATATAAGAAATGTAGGCACTTCTAGCTGCACACACTGTAGCACTGCCTGCATTACACTCATTTATATAAGAAAAATAGACATTTCTTGCTGCACACACTCTAGCCTTACTTGCATTACGCTCTCTTATATAATAAAGCAGACACTCCTGGCTGCAAACACTCTAGCCCTACCTGCACTACGCTGTCTTATAAAAGAATGGTAGAAACTTCTAACTGCACACACTCTATCAGAACTTGCATTACGCTTTCTTATCTAAGAAGAGTAGACAATTCTGTCTGCAAGAACTCTAGAACTACTTGCACTAGGCTCTCTTATATACGAAAAGTAGACACACCTATCTGCACACATTCTAGCCCTACCTGCACTACGCTCTCTTATATAAGAAAAGTAGACATATCTAGCTGTACACACCCTACCTCTACTTGCACTACGCTCTTTCATATAAGAAAAGTAGACACTTCTGGCTGCATACACTCTAGCCCTACCTGGGCCCTAATCTCTCTTATATAAAAAAGTAGACACTTCTAGTTGCACACACCGTAGCCCTACTTGCATTACGCTCTCTTATATAAAAAAGTAGACACTTCTAGCTGCACACACTCTAGCCCTACCTGCACTAATCTCTCTTACATAAGAAAAGTAGATAGTTCTATCTGCACACACTCTAGCCCTACTAGCGCTACGCTCTCTTATATTGGAAAATTAGACACTTCTAGCTGCACACAATCCAGCGCAACTTGCAATACGCTCTTTTATGTAATAATGTAGACACTGCTAGGTGCATACACTCTAGCTCTACATGCATTACGCTCGCTTATATGTGAAATGTAGACACTTCTTGCGGCATACTCTCTAGTCCTACTTTTATTACGATCTCTTATATAAGAAAAGTAGACACTTCTAGCTGCACACACTTTAGCCCTACGTGCAATACGCTATTTTATATAATGAAGTAGAAATTTCTAGCTGCACACACTCCAGCGCAACTTGCATTACGCTCTCTTATAAGTTACGAATACTCTTCCAGCTGCACACACTCTAGCTCCACTTGCGCTACGCTCTCTTATATAAGAAAAGTAGACAATTCTAGCTGCGCACACTCTAGCCCTGCTTGCGCTACGCTCTCCTATATAAGAAACGTAGACACTTCTAGCCGCACACACTCCAGCGCTACTTGCGCTACGCCCTCTTATATAAGAAAAGTAGACAATTCTAGCTGTGCACATTCTAGCCCTCCTTGCGCTACGCTCTCTTATATAAGAAAAGTAGACACTTCTAGCCGCACACACTCTAGCCCTGCTTGCATTACGCTCTCTTATATAATAATGTAGACACTTCTAGCTGCACACACTCTAGCCCCACGTGCATTACGCCCTCTTACATAGGAAAAGTAGACACTTCTAGCTGCATACACTCCAGCCCTACCTGCACTATTCTCTCTTATATAAGAAAAGTAGACACTTCTAGTTGCACACACTCTAGCACTGCATGCGCTACGCTCTCTCATATAAGAAAAAATGACATTTCTGTCTGCACACACTCTAGCCCTACTTGCGCTTCGCTCTCTTATATAAGAAATGTAGACACTTCTAGCGGCACACACTCTACCTCTACCTGCATTACGCTTTATTATATAAGAAAAGTAGACACTTCTAGCTGCACACACTCTACCTCTACTTGCATTACGCTCTATTATATAAGAAAAGTAGACACTTCTATTTCCACACACTCTACCTCTCATTGCATTACGCTCTATTATATAAGGAAAGTAAACACTTCTAGCTGCACACACACTAGCACTACTTGCATTATGCTCTATTATATAATAAAGTAGACAATTCCAGGTGCACACCCTCTCGAACTACCTGCACTACGCTGTCTTATAAAAGAAAAGTAGAAACTTTTAACTGCACACACTCTATCAGTACTTGCATTACGCGCACTTATATAATAAAGTAGCCAATTCTAGCTGCACAAACACTTGCCTACCTGCACTACGCTGTCTTATAAAAGATAAGTAGAAACATCTAACTGCACTCTCTATCAGTACTTGCATTACGCTCTCTTATCTAAGAAGAGTAGACACTTCTCTCTGCAAGAACTCTAGCCCTACCTGGATTACACTCTCTTATATAAGAAAAGTAGACACTTCTAGCTGCACACACTCTAGCCCTACTGCGCTACGCTCTCTTATACAAGAAGAGTAGAACTTCTAGCGGCACACACTCTACCTCTACCTGCATTACGCTTTATTATATAAGAAAAGTAGACACTTCAAGCTGCACACACTCTACCTCTACTTGCATTACCCTCTATTATATAAGAAAAGTGGACATTTCTAGCTGCACACACTATATCTCTACTTGCATTACGCTGTATTATATAAGAAAAGTAGACTCTTCTAGCTGCACACACTCTAGCCTTACCTGCATTACGCTCTCTTATATAAGAAAATTAGACAATTCTAGCTGCACACCCTCTAGCCCTACTCGCGCTACGCTCTCTTATATAAGAAAAGTAGACGCTTCTAGCTGCACGCACCCTAGCTCTACTTGCACTACTCTCTCTTATATAAGAAAAGTAGACACTTCTAGTCGCACACACTCTTGCCCTAATTGCGCTACACTCTCTTATATAAGAAAAGTATACACTTCTAGGTGCACACACTGTAGCCCTACTTACGCTACGCTCTCTTATATAACAAAATACACACTTCTAGCTGCACACTCTAGCACTACATGCAGTACGCTCTCTTACAGAAGAAAGGTAGCCACTTCTAGCTGGACACACTGTAGCCCTACTTGCATTACGCTCTCTTACATAAAAAAGTAGACACTTCTAGCTGCAAACACCCTAGCCCCACCTGCACTAATCCCTCTTATATAAGAAATGTAGACACTTCTAGCTGCACACATTCTAGCCCTACTTGCACAACGCTCTCTTATATAAGAAAAGTAGAAACTTCTAACTGCTAAGTGCTACGCTCTTTTATGTAGGAAAATTAGACACTTCTAGCTGCACACACTCCAGCGCAACTTGCAATCCGCTGTCTTATGTAATAAAGTAGACGCTGCTAGGTGCATACACTCTAGCACTACTTGCACTACGCTCCCTTATATATGAAATGCAGACACTTCTTGCGGCATACACTCTAGTCCTACTTTAATAACGCTCTCTTATATATGAAATGTAGACACTTCTATCTGCACACACTCTAGCCCCCCGTGCATTACGCTCTTTTATATAATAAAGTAGACATTTCTAGGTGCACTCACTCTACCTCTGCTTGCATTACGCTCTCTCATTTATGAAAGGTAGACACTTCTGTGTGCACACACTCTAGCACTACTTGCGCTTCGCTGTCTTATATAAGAAAACTAGACACTTCTAGTCGCACACACTCTTGCCCTACTTGCGGTACACTCTCTTATATATGAAAAGCAGACACTTCTAGGTGCACACACTCTAGCACTACTTGCGCTACGCTGTCTTATATAAGAAAACTAGACACTTCTATTTGCACACACACTAGCCCTACATGCATTACGCTTTCTTATTCTGTGAGCTTGCATCCGGGAGATAGTAGGTTCGAATCCCACTATCGGCAGCCCTGAAAATGGTTTTCCGTGGTTTCCCAATTTCACACCAGGCAAATGCTGGGGCTGTACCTTAATTAAGGCCACGGCCGCTTCCTTCCAACTCCTAGGCCTTTCCTATCCCATCGTCGCCATAAGACCTTTCTGTGTCGGTGCGACGTAAAGCCCATAGCAAAAAAAAGCTTTCTTATATATTTAAAGTATACACATCCAACTGAACACACTCTAGCTCTACTTGCACTACTCTCTCTTATATAAGGAAAGTAGAAACTTCTAGTCCCACACACTCTTGCCCTACTTGCGGTACACTCTCTTATATATGAAAAGTAGACACTTCTAGGTGCACACTCTCTAGCCCTACTTGCGCTACGCTCTCTCATATTTGAAAAGTAGACATTTCTGGCTGGACATAGTCTAGCCCTACTTGCATTACGCTCTCTTATATAATGAAGTAGACACTTCTAGCTGCACACACTCTAGCTCTACATGCATTACGCTCTCTTATACAAGAAAAGAAGACAATTCTAGCTGCACACACTCTAGCCCTACTTGCGCTACGCTCTCTTATATAAGAAAAGTAGACACTTCTAGCTGCACACACTCTAGCCCTACCTGCACTAATCTCTCTTATATAACAAAAGTAGACAATTTTATCTGCACACACTCTAGCTCAACTAGCGCTACGCTCCCTTATATAGGAAAATCAGACACTTCTAGCTGCATACAATCCAGCGCAACTTACAATACGCTCTCTTATGTAATAAAGTAGACACTGCTAGGTGCACACACTCTAGCTCTACATGCATTACGCTCTCTTACATATGAAATGTAGACACTTCCTGCGGCATACTCTCTAGTCCTACTTTTATTACGCTCTGTTTTATATAAGAAAAGTAGACACTTCTAGTTGCACACACTCTAGCCCTACATGCAATACGCTATTTTATATAATAAAGTAGACATTTCTATTTGCACACACTCTTTCTCTGCTTGTATTACGCTCTCTTATTTATGAAAGGTAGACATTTCTTGCCGCACACACTCTAGCCCTACTTGCGTTACGCTGTCTTATATAAGAAAAGTAGAAATTTCTACCTGCACACACTCCAGCGCAACTTGCACTACGCTCTCTTATAAATTAAGCAGACTCTTCCAGCTGCACACACTCTAGCTAGACTTGCGCTACGCTCTCTTATATAAGAAAAGTAGACAATTCTAGCTGCACAGACTCTATCCATACTTGCGCTACGCTCTGTTAAATAATAAAAGTAGACACTTGTAGCTGCGCGCACTGTAGCCATTCCTATACAAGAAAAGAAGACAATTCTAGCTGCACACACTCTAGCCCTACTTGCGCTACGCTCTCTTATATAAGAAAAGTAGACACTTCTACCTGCACACACTACAGCACTACTTGCATTACGCTCTCTTATATAAGAAAAGTTGACACTCCTAGGTGCACACACTATAGCCTTACTTGCGCTACGCTCTCTTATATAAGAAAAGTAGACATTTCTAGCTACACACACTCTAGCCCTACTTGCACTACGCTGTCTAATATAAGAAATGCAGACAATTCTAGCAGCACACACTCTAGCACTGCTTGCATTACGCTCTGTTACATAATAAAGTAGACAGTTCTAGCTGCACACACTCTTGCCCTAATTGCGCTACACTCTCTTATATAAGACAAGTATACACTTCTCGGTGCACACACAGTAGCCCTACTTACGATACGTTCTCTTATATAAGAAATTAGACACGTCTAGCTGCACACACTCTAGCACTACTTGCAGTGCGGTCGCTTACATAAGAAAAGTAGCCACTTCTAGTTGGACACACTGTAGCCCTACCCGCATTACGCTCTCTTACATGAAAAGTAGACACTTCTAGCTGCAAACACCCTAGCCCTACCTGCACTAATCCCTCTTATATAAGAAAAGTAGACACTTCTAGCTGCACACTTTCTAGCCCTACTTGCCCTACGCTCTCTTATATAAGACAACTAGACACCTCTAGCTGCACCCACTCTAGCCCTACTTGCACAACGCTCTCTTATATAAGAAAAGTAGAAACTTCTAACTGCACACACTCTAGCCCTGCTGGCGCTACGCTCTCTTATGTAGGAAAATTAGACACTTCTAGCTGCACACACTCCAGCGCAACTTGCAATCCGCTCTCCTATGTAATAAAGTAGACACTGCTAGGTGCATACACTCTAGCTCTACTTGCACTACGCTCCCTTATATATGAAATGCAGACACTTCTTGCGGCATACTCTCTAGTCCTACTTTAATTACGCTCCCTTATATAAGAAAAGTAGACACTTCTAGCTTCACACACTCTAGCCCCCCGTGCATTACGCTCTTTTATATAATAAATTAGACATTTCTAGGTGTACTCACTCTATCTCTGCTTGCATTACGCTCTCTCATTTATGAAAGGTAGACACTTCTAGCCGCCACACTCTAGCCCTACTTGCGCTACGCTCTCTTATATAAGAAAAGTAGACACTTCTAGCTGCACACACTCTAGCCCTGCTTGCGCTACGCTCTCTTATATAAGAAAAGTAGACATTTCTATTTGCACACACTCGAGCCCTGCTTGCGCTACTCTCTCTTATATAAGAAAAGTATGCACTTCCAGCCGCACACACTCTAGGCTTACTTGAGCTACCCTCTCTTGTATAAGAAAAGTAGACACTTCTATCGCACACACTCTAGCCCTTCCTGCATTATTCTCTCTTGAATAAGAAAAGTAGACACTTCTAGCCGCACACACATCTAGCCCTACTTGCATTACGCTCTCTTATATAAGAAAAGTAGACACTTCTATCTGCATACACTTTAGCCCTACTTGCATTACTCTCTCTTATATAAGAAAAGTAGACACTTCTAGCTACACACACTCAGGCACTACCTGCACTACGCTGTCGTATATAAGAAAAGTAGAAAATTCTAGCTGCACACAAGCTAGCCCAACCTGCACTACGCTTTTATGAATAAGAAAAGTAGACACTTCTAGCCGCACACACATCTAGCCCTACTTGCATTTCGCTCTCTTATATAAGAAAAGTAGACACTTCTAGTTGCACACACTCTAGCATTACTTGCATCATTCTCTCTTATATAATAAAGTAGACACTTCTAGCTGCCACACTCTAGCACTATTATCATTATGCTCTCCTGTATAAGAAAAGTAGACATTTCTAGCTGCACGCACTCTAGCCCTACTTGCGCTACCCTCTCACGTATAAGAAATGTAGACACTTCTAGCTGCACACACTCTAGTCCTTCCTGCATTATTCTCTCTTGAATAAGAAAAGTAGACGCTTCTAGCCGCACACACTCTAGCCCTACTTGCCTTACGCTCTCTTATATAAGAAAAGTAAACACTTCTAGCTGCACATACTCTAGCCCTGCTTGCATTATGCTCTCCTATATAAGTAAAGTAGACACTTCTAGCTGCACACACTATAGCTCTACTTGCATTACGCTCTCTTATATAAGAAAAGTAGAAACTTCTAGCTGCATACACTCTAGCCCTACGTGCACTAATCTCTCTTATATAAGAAAAGTAGACACTTCTAGTTGCACACACTCTAGCCCTACTTGCACTTCGCTCTCTTATATAAGAAAAGTGGACACTTCTAGCTGCACACACTCTAGCCCTACCTGCACTAATCCCTCTTATATAAGAAAAGTAGACACTTCTAGCTGCACACACTCTAGTCCTACTTGCGCTACGCTCTCTTATATAAGAAAAGTAGACACTTCTAGCTGCACACACTCTAGCCCTACTTGTACAACGCTGTCTTATATAAGAAATGTAGACACCTCCAACTGCACATACTCCAGCGCAACTTCCATTACGCTCTCTTAGATGATAAAGTAGACACTTCTAGCTGAACACACTCTAGCTCTACTAGCATTACGCTCTCTGATATATGAAATGTAGACAATTCTTGCCGCATACTCTCTAGTCCTACTTTTATTGCGCTCTCTTAAATAAGAAAAGTAGTCACTTCTAGCTGCACACACTCTAGCACTACGTGCGTTACGCTCTCTTATATAATAAAGTAGACATTTGTAGGTGCACACACTCTAGCTCTACTTGCATTACGCTCTCTTATATATGAAAGGTAGACACTTCTTGCCGCACACACTCTAGCCTTACTTGCGCTACGCCCTCTTATATAAGAAAAGTAGACAATTCTAGCTGCGCACACTCTAGCCCTCCTTGCGCTACGCTCTGTTATATAAGAAAAGTAGACACTTCTACCTGCACACACTACAGCACTACTTGCATTACGCTCTCTTATATAAGAAAAGTTGACACTTCTAGGTGCACACACTCTAGCCTTACTTGCGCTACGCTCTCTTATATAAGAAAAGTAGACATTTCTAGCTACACACACTCTAGCCCTACTTGCACTACGCTGTCTAATATAAGAAATGCAGACAATTCTAGCAGCACACACTCTAGCACTGCTTGCATTACGCTCTGTTACATAATAAAGTAGACACTTCTAGCTGCACACACTAGCGCTACGCTCTCTTATATTGGAAAATTAGACACTTCTAGCTGCACACAATCCAGCGCAACTTGCAATACGCTCTCTTATGTAATAAAGTAGACACTGCTAGGTGCATACACTCTAGCTCTACATGCATTACGCTCGCTTATATATGAAATGTAGACACTTCTTGCGGCATAATCTTTAGTCCTAATTTTATTACGATCTCTTATATAAGAAAAGTAGACACTTCTAGCTGCACACACTTTAGCCCTATGTGCAATACGCTATTTTATATAATAAAGTAGAAATTTCTAGCTGCACACACTCCAGCGCAACTTGCATTACGCTCTCTTATAAGTTAAGAATACTCTTCTAGCTGCACACACTCTAGCTCCACTTGCGCTACGCTCTCTTATATAAGAAAAGTAGACAATTCTAGCTGCGCACAATCTAGCCCTGCCTGCGCTACGCTCTCTTATATAAGAAAAGTAGACACTTCTAGCCGCACACACTCTAGCCCTGCTTGCATTACGCTCTCTTATATATTAATGTAGACACTTCTAGCTGCACACACTCTAGCCCCACTTGCATTACGCTCTCTTATATAGGAAAAGTAGACACTTCTAGCTGCATACACTCTAGCCCTACCTGCACTAAACTCTCTTATATAAGAAAAGTAGACACTTCTAGTTGCACACACTCTACCACTGCATGCGCTACGCTCTCTCATAGAAGAAAAAATGACATTTCTGGCTGCACACACTCTAGCCCTACTTGCGCTACGCTCTCTTATATAAGAAATGTAGACACTTCTAGCGGCACACACTCTACCTCTACCTGCATTACGCTTTATTATATAAGAAAAGTAGACACTTCTAGCTGCACACACTCTACCTCCACTTGCATTACGCTCTATTATATAAGAAAAGTAGACACTTCTAGCTGCACACACTCTACCTATAATTGCATTACGCTCTAATATATAAGGAAAGTAAACACTTCTAGCTGCACACACACTAGCACTAGTTGCATTATGCTCTATTATATAATAAAGTAGACAATTCCAGGTGCACACCCTCTCGCACTACCTGCACTACGCTGTCTTATAAAAGATAAGTAGAAACATCTAACTGCACTCTCTATCAGTACTTGCATTACGCTCTCTTATCTAAGAAGAGTAGACATTTCTCTCTGCAAGAACTCTAGCCCTAGCTGGATTACGCTCTCTTATATAAGAAAAGTAGACACTTCTAGCTGCACACACTCTAGCCCTACTGCGCAACGCTCTCTTATATAAGAAAAGTAGACACTTCTAGCGGCACACACTCTACCTCTACCTGCATTACGCTTTATTATATAAGAAAAGTAGACACTTCTAGCTGCACACACTCTACCTCTACTTGCATTACCCTCTATTATATAAGAAAAGTGAACACTTCTAGCTGCACACACTATATCTCTACTTGCATTACGCTCTATTATATAAGAAAAGTAGACACTTCTAGCTGCACACACTCTAGCCCTACCTGCATTACGCTCTCTTATATAAGAAATGTAGACAATTCTAGCTGCACACCCTCTAGCCCTACTCGCGCTACACTCTCTTATATAACAAAAGTAGACAGTTCTAGCTGAACGCAATCTAGCCCTACTTGCACTACGCTCTATTATATAAGAAAAGTAGACAATTCTAGCTGCACACATTCTAGCCCTACTCGCGCTACGCTCTCCTATAAGAAAAGTAGACTCTTCTAACTGCACTCTCTATCAGTACATGCATTACGCTCTCTTATCTAAGAAGAGTAGACACTTCTCTCTGCTAGAACTCTAGCCCTACCTGGATTACGCTCTCTTATATAAGAAAAGTAGACACTTCTAGCTGCACGCACCCTAGCTCTACTAGCACTACTCTCTCTTATATAAGAAAAGTAGAAACTTCTAGTCGCACACACTCTTGCCCTAATTGCGCTACACTCTCTTATATAAGACAAGTATACACTTCTCGGTGCACACACAGTAGCCCTACTTACGCTACGTTCTCTTATATCAGAAAATAGACACGTCTAGCTGCACACACTCTAGCACTACTTGCAGTACGGTCGCTTACATAAGAAAAGTAGCCACTTCTAGTTGGACACACTGTAGCCCTACCTGCATTACGCTCTCTTACATAAAAAGTAGACACTTCTAGCTGCAAACATCCTAGCCCTACCTGCACTAATCCCTCTTCTATAAGAAAAGTAGACACTTCTAGCTGCACACATTCTAGCCCTACTTGCCCTACGCTCTCTTATATAAGACAAGTAGACACCTCTAGCTGCACCCACTCTAGCCCTACTTGCACAACGCTCTCTGATATAAGAAAAGTAGAAACTTCTAACTGCACACACTCTAGCCCTGCTGGCGCTACGCTCTCGTATGTAGGAAAATTAGACACTTCTAGCTGCACACACTCCAGCGCAACTTGCAATCCGCTCTCCTATGTAATAAAGTAGACACTGCTAGGTGCATACACTCTAGCTCTACTTGCACTACGCTCCCTTATATATGAAATGCAGACACTTCCTGCGGCATACTCTCTAGTCCTACTTTAATTACGCTCCCTTATATAAGAAAA